>NC_031476.1:4525899-5725899 GCF_000006565.2 Toxoplasma gondii ME49
GCTTCCGAAGTGAAGAGAGAGAGAGAAAGGAGCCGCGACTTTACAAGAAACGGCGACGCGAAGACAGACACAGTGCCGGACGAGCTGTGGGAATCAGGAGAGAGACAGAAATCACAGGTTTGCAAACGAGCGTACACGGAAGAGATGGAAAAGGGCAGAGGGTCTTGGTTGATTGTAAAAGGGATAAACAGAGAAACGATCAGTTGCTGAAAAGCAGGAGGAGAAGTCACGCAGGCAGAAAAGAGACATACCTCGGCGAGAGGAAGACGCAGGCGAATGTGATTTAGTGTCTGGATAACTCCATGGCCTTCGTCAATGAGGAACCAAGCGACGACGCCGGGAGCGACTGTGTTCTCGCCTCTGTAATCGTACACCTGGAAAGAAGGGAATCGCAAACAACCAACGAACAAATTCGAAATCGCGGACATGGGCGCCGAGTGCTGCCGACAAAGAGCAAGGAACGGCATACACGTACCTCTCTCGAAAAGCAGAGACGTATGACTGTCGAAGTCACCAAAGATCCTTCTCACCTCTGCGCCCCTCGCGTCTACAGGTCGCAGCTCTCTCTCTATCTTCTATGTAACTCTCTCTCTCTATATGAATATGTATTGATAGATATGAATGTGCTCTCTTCTGCGTTTGCCCCCGCTGCTTGCTCTCTGGACTCTTACAAGAGCGGCAACATCCCGTTCTTTAGCTTGTCTGAGGAGAGAGGCCGCCGCCTCAAAGGGGAACGAGCCGACGTCGTTGAAAGGCATGTCATGAACTTCAAAGCCAGCAGGGGAGGAGGCGGCAGACACAAGCTGACGAACGCGCCTGGGCGACTGTGTCTGAGCATCCGACTCCGCGGCAGGAAGCGGACAGGGCGTCGTCGTCAAGTTGACGACGACCTTGATTTCAAAGTGTCTGAGGATGTCCTCGTTTTCATGAATCAAGGAAGGCGACGAAGCGACAAAAACCGCGAAACTCGACGCGGGAGCCTCTGTCGCGCTTCGTCCGAGCATCCGACGCGTCGCCAGCCGCGCCAGACTGGCGCGGGGGCCTCCCTCTCGCCACTGCAAAGAAAGGAAAGGAAATGCGTTTGTGGCGGTCTTCTTCCGAGACTGTCAGGTTGGCGGAAGCGCGACGGGGAAAGCAGGAGATTACGGGGAGGGGGGTGGGGAACAAGAAGAAGCGGAAGAGAGCGAGAGAGGTTGAGAGGCAACTCACACACGTTGTGGCGAGTCAACGCCTGAGTTGTCAAGGCGAAGAAAGTCGCACCCGAGCAGAGAACGGGGATGCAAGAGACTACCGAGAAACAGATCCCGAAGGCGCCGAGGAGCAAACGATTGGCAAGGCTCCAGATGAATCGATCACCGAGACTCGGGAAGATGTCGCAGCAGAAGGCGGCTGCGAGCCGGGTGCAGAGGGAGGCGCACAGCAACATGGAGCCCAAGGGAAGGCAATTGGAGGAGACAGACAAAGCATGAGAAAAAGCGCCAGTTGGAAGAACAAAACGAGGATCCCCTCGATGCTCGAAAAGACTCTCCGTACCTCTTGGAGCTTCGACGGCGCGCGACGAGCGGATGCTGCAGCTCCGGTGTTTGGAAGACAAGAAGAAGTCTGCTTTTCTCGAAGAGGAGGAATGAGCTCGACGGGACCAGGAAGCAGCAGATCCGACGTGATTGAGAGCGGACTGTACCGACACCCGAGGGAGGAGATGCCGCCTGAGAAAGAGCGAATGACAGACGACGACGAAGAGGAGCGAAGCCGAAGACGCGTCAGAGAGTGGAAGCCATTGTCGAGCACTGGCAACGATGAAGGCGGAGACGGGATTGGGCGCGACAAGAAGACAGACACAGGCAGACAGCCGGCGAGGGAGACCGAACAAGGAGAAACAAAAGAAACGAAGAAGAACGGCTGAGAGAAGGAAGGCGGAGGGATGAGGGTAAGCGTAAAGGACATGACTAGACGCGAAGAAAACAACGACAGAAGAAAGTGGAGTGACGACGAAAGTGCGAGCGAAGGAATGAGAGAGACAGAGGAAGAGAGAGAGAGGAAGGAAGAGAGGAAAAGGAGAGGCGAGGAAAGGCGTCTAGGTTCAGAACGAAGAAAGAGTAGGACATGGAAGGCGAGAGCATGTGGACGAGGAAAGAACAGAAAGTGGGTACCTGCGAGTACAATAGCAGCCTTGAAGCGGGCTCCGCTGTCGAGCAAACAATTCAGGAACATAAGGAGAAGAGGATCGTCGTCTCCCTCGCCGTACATGATCACCTGCAGCCGAACAGTGAACACAGACATGACAGATGTGGAGGAAAAGAAGCGCAGAAACATGCGAAGAACCGGAGGGAGGGGCTCTTCAGGAAAGAGGAACGGCTGACAGCATGGCCCCAAAGCGGCAGGGGGAAACACAGAGACAGCGACAGCGTCGGAGGGAGGACAGAGAGAAGAAAAACACAAGAGTGAAGGACGACATATGTAAACAGGTCCAGGATAAACTGGTGAAGAGCACAGACGACTCCCGTGACAACTCCCTTTAGACAGAGCTTTTCACTCGAGTTTCAAACTCGACATATCCGAGTCTTCGCGAGAGGTATCACTTGTCTCAATCCGACGCCTCTTGCCAGACCAAAATGCTTGCGCGCCCGCCTGGATGCGCCAATCAACACTCACCAACATGCAAGTACATCTGAGGACTGGCGTTTTCCTCAAACCACTCGGCTCTCAGGATCCTTGCCTTCCTTCTCTTCAACTACATTCCTTTACAGGCACATCCATCCGTATCTCCACATTTATATATATATATATATATATATATATATTCATAATCGAATGTATAAATTACATATATACGCATATATACATATTCGCATATATATATATATATATATATATGTATATATATGTTTCCCTCCATCGCAAGCTTTATCTCTCGAGGTACTTCCACGGTCACGTCTAGTCTGTCGTATGTACATATATATATATATATGTATATATATATATATATATTTATATATGTATTTATATACATTTATATTTATATATGTATATACATAGGTATCACAGTTGAGTTGCCTCTTCCCTCGTTTTTACTTTGATGCACCGCAACGTTTGACTGCATTTCATTGCCTCTCAGCATGCCATTCCGCGCCTCAGCGTCCTCAGGGGTCCTCGCGCTTGCGGCTCCTCTTCGTCCTGGCACCACGCAGATTCGAGTCACTTTCTTCTCACCGTGCGAAATTTGCAGACGGTTCTCAGCCATGCCTTGAGGGCGGCGAGTCTCTTCGGCTCCTCCTCGGATTCTGCATCAGCCGCCTCCGCTTTCTCCTCTGCCTCGTTCTTCCCCGCTTCATCTGAAGCCATCTGCGAAGGCGACGGCAGAGAAGAAGAGAGATCTTCCCGACCGGAGAGATTCCTGGAGGGCGTTGCGCGCTTCATTGCCGCCGCTGCCACTGTGGCCCTGTCTGCAAAGAGGAAACGAACAGCGAGAAAAACTCAGGGTGCTTTTAAATGCAAAGTCGTAAGCATCGACGAATATCAAATGTATACATATACCAAAGAACTGATAGTATGCATATATATATTTATACCTTTAATTGCAACTACATGAACAATAGAATGTACCAAAGATATATGCTATATATATATATATATATATTCCAAAGACAGGAAGACTACATGCACCGACCCGAACACCTTGTATGTGCAGAGACCAAATATCTCAATACAGATACGTGAATTCCAGATACATGAAAAAAAATATGTGGACATTAGATATCGGAATGTCATAGACGCGTAGGCGAGCGGTGATGATGGCACCCATGTTTAGCGTTCAAAGAGCCTGCGACGAGCTCTTCGGACGGCGGCCCTAGAAATCGTAGATCTCTGCTGTTCTTGCGATGCCGCCGCCTCATGAGGCAGAACGAACGGAGAGACGAGACGCGTGTACAGACAGGCGAAAAGCCGCGAAAGGGAGAACAAGCAAGCTGAGGTGAGAGGGAACGCAGTCCGAGAAGACACAGAGGAATCAAGAAACGTCGCCACGCGAAAGGCGGCAAGAGAAGGAATACGGTGAAAGGGGAGAAGAAAGGCGAAGATGCAGAAGACGCTGCTCCACGCCGAGAGAAATTAGCAAACAGGCAGATGGAGCACACTACGACGTGAAGCTGTTGAGGGAGAAACTGGACAGAATCAAAAGATGGGACGAGACAAAAAAAAAGTGAGGAGATGAGGAGACAGTCTGGCTCGGAATCACTTGAAGCGGAGAACTCACAAATTCATAAACAACATACGTCGTTACCTGCCAAAACTGTGTGGGCATTCAACCGGTGGTTTTCTGCGGTTGAAGCCTCAGCGTCGGCGCCGGTGGTTTCTGGTTCTCCCGTCTGCGTGCATGATCAAAGAAGACGCAAAGCTTTCCCCATTCGAAAAGGATTCACTTTTCATGCAGAACAAATATACGGGGAGCTGTCGCAGAGTAGCCTCTCTCCGCTCCACCTGCCCGTTCCACGGGGTGTACGTACACTCGGCGGGTGGACAAACCCGTTTGAACTGTCCTTCGTCTCAAGGCTCAGGCGGAGTGGATGCTCTCCTATATGCTCTTCTCAGCAAATTCTCGAACGAAGAGGCCCACACAGGCCACTAAGCAGTTAGTCGCACGCATGCCGGAGTTGAATCACAAACGCTAGTAGAACGTCTTCTCGCTTTTTTCCTCTTGTTTGCCTTCCCGTTCCTCTCTGGACCTCGTCCCCGCCTTCTGTCTCCATCGATCCCCATAGCCACTCCCATCTGTCTCTCTGCGTCTTCTTCTCGTCACGTGACGAAAAGAGGCCGCGAGTCTCAATCGGTGGCGACAGGCTGCCAACCTCGTAACTCAGCTAGTCTCCCATGCTATCACGAGAACAGACTACGCTCCATCGTTGCCGACAGATCACTGCCAAAGACTTCTCCTGCACCCTCTGAGTCTGCACTCACCTCCGCAAGAGTGTCTCGGCTGTTGCCGCCTTCCTTGTCTCCGGATCGTCTGCTCTCTTCTTCTCGCTGCGTCTGACTGCGCTGAGAGTTGAGAGCGACCAAAGACGGAGCTGTCGAGTCGGAGGCACCTGCATGCGGGGTGAAGACGATGGGGGATGGAGGAGTGTTCTCGCCCTTTGAGTCTCGTTTCTTTTCACTCTTTTTCGCAGAACTCGGGAGGGTCTGAGTGCGCGAGAGAAAGGCCGGAAACACAAAGCGAGGACTACGCGCAGCCGGATTCGCCGCCGCCGATTTCGAGACCGGGGGTGCCAAGCCTAAAGCAGCACACCACAAGTCAAAGAAGCATTTCGCCGCACCGACAGACAAATGAGCAGAAACATCCACATCTGTGGAGACAGGGCGAGGAGGCGACGGAAGAAGAACCATCTAGAGTCAGACTTCGCCGTCAGCAGGCTCGCACAGTGCGGAGAGGCACCAACGTATGTTCGCCACCATCGACTACGAAACAAACAGAACTGAGTGGGTGGGTGCATTCTCAAACGTCTATGGAGAATCCCAGCCCATCTACGAAGCTAGTAGGTGGCACATGCACTATACACGATGCAGATATACACTTGTGCAAATCTACGCATATATATATATATATATATATAGTATATATACAGATATATATATATATATATAGTATATATATTTATATATATACAGAACGCATATATATATATATATATAGCATGTATATATATACACAGATATATATATATATAGTATATATATATATATAGTATATATATATATATATACAGAGAGAGACGCACCTTTTCGTTGTTTGAAGAGGTCCGCATTTGTGACTAGAGGGGTTCCGTGTTTTTCAAAGTATTCGAGTACGACAGCGACGTCGTGAGAACTCCTCCATGGGCAAATTGCGTAGTGAAGGTGGTTGACTTCGTATTTCTCTCTTTCTCGGCAGTCAAAAACGACCGCGAGATGTCGATCTGCGAGGCTGTTGATGAGACAGTACACCAGAGACGGGCTGGCCGGCTTCCACTTCTTCCTCGTGTTCAGTTGCTTCTCTCCCTCCAGCAGCCGGGAGGCAGGCGGCGCGCCTCCAGAGTTTGACATGTCTTTAACGGAATCTGCGCCTGCTTTGAAGGTATCTCTTTCTGCTCCCGCTCTTTGCTCGGAGCTGCATGAGCTCTTGTGCTCTCGGGCCTTGGCTGCATCGCACGCACAGTTCTTTTCTCGAGGAGACTCGAAAGCGGCCTGCGGACCTGAAGTCCTCGACGCCTCCTCTTCGCCCCGACACGCGCCCAGGCCTCGCTGCCTGGTGCACGATTGACCCATGGTGGAGGCGGCCAGACGAGAGACAGAATGCTGTGAAAAGGGAGATATGCGACGACGAACGTCTGGAGAGAAAGCGGCAGAAGCGACGGAGCCGCGAGCACAGCTGCACCGGAGAAGTGCGGATCCAGACTCGCGGTTTCAGTCTGAGAAAACAGACATCGGCGAGCAGTTCCCAAGGTGCTGAGCAGGACTCCAGATCCTTGATGCCCGCGGCTGTCGATCAGCGAGACGGCAAGAAGGACTCAAAGAGACAAAAATCCGAAAGGAAGAAAAGGCGAAACGTCTCTTTCAACCTGCAAAGACACCAGGAAAGATCTTCCCGTGTCGTTGATCAAAAGCGCTGCAAGGCGTCGGATGGCGTATACGCAACGGAAAGAACGAACCTCGGAATGCCTTAAAATGACGAAGAATCCTGCCGTAACAATAGGGGGGAGTATCAAAGACGGCAACGAAAAAACGTGGACGGTGTGAAGATTGGTGGAAAATCTGTCCGTTGAAGTCCGAGAAGCACTGAAAGGTCTCCGACACACGAAAGCAGATAAAGTTGCCACTGCTGCCATGAAGTGTATGGGGAGAAACCGCTACGTGCTGCTCTGGTGGCCAGGGGAGGAACGAGAATCAGTCGAGCATTGGGGCGAGGATGAAGAGACGAGAAAAGCATAGCCCGATCCACCGGCTCTGAGGAAAAGTATTTCCGTTGAATAAACGTCGAGGGCATCGAACCGCATGGGAGCAGGAAGCCAGCAAGCATGCTGCAGCTCTCATGAAACCTGTTGAACTACCTGTTGAAAGCTCTGTCGCTCCCAGTCCACGAGAAACCGAAGCTTTCGGCGCAAAAGAGCCGGCAGAGCGGGAGCAGAGAACGACCGAAGAGTGGGAAAGAAAAGTCGACGCACAAATAATATGAAATAGAAGCTGGAGGAGAGACGGCACCGATGGTCCGCTGGCTGGTCTGCAGCAGCAACGCCTCAATCCTCAAGGCGAAACTTTGAAGGCGTGATGGTGCGTAGGCGACGACTCACCCAGCGGTCTAGGCACACCTTCTTCTTTGAAGGACCTGCTATCTATGCAGACAAAAACTCCAGGGAAAGGTCAACGTTTCTTACTGCGGCTGTGCCACAGGTCGGGTGCTCCGCGATCTCCGCTATTCGGAGAGAAAGCGGCCAACAACCGCAAAGGAACCGTCGGAAAGCGCAACCCTGGAGAGCAACTTGCACGCCAAAGACGTGAAAAACTGGAAATTCGAGAGAGCTTGACAAACGGCCGATGAAGTCTCGGGCGCGCGACTCGAGAGCTACCGGTATGCCACGACGGCGGCCGCGAGGCAGATCTTCAGGACGCTCCGAGGCGCACACACTTTCCGGCGTGTTTTCGCGTTTCGAGACGCAGCGGGAATCCGAAGTCACAAAACAGTTAGACTACGCTTGACGCAACCAGGGCCTGCAAAGGGGACGAGAAGCACAAATTCCGCTTGCGCTGTTAAAGCCCAGTTATTTCGTTTGTCATGGGCAACCGACAGAGAAAAAGGATCACGTGGGTTCCTGACATCCGTTCCGCAGCAAAAAATGCGTTCCGCTCGTGCTTTGTTGAAGTCACCGAAAAACGAACAGTGTGATTGGGTCGCCGGGACACCAAAAACGCGGGAGAAAGCAGCAAGACAAGAACCGGCGCCGCTCGGCGGGTCAACGCAAGCCTGCCGCGCGAAAACGCAGTCTCGAGGATGCGCAACACAACAGAACAGGCAGCCGTCGCAACATCCGCATTTACTGGCAGTCCACGCTGGGGTGTATGTACAGCGCAAGTTCATGACCGAGCACGTAAACCTCTGTGGCAGGCGGAGTAAATCGCTTGGTTCAAAGCAACGGCTGCGCGAAAGCGTTTTGAACGCCGTTTCGCTCTGGACGAACTCGCAGCTGTCGAAAGTCCGAACACGCTACCGCTCTGGGCTTGCAATGGCGGCGACCTCGGCGGCGTTTAGTAGTCGTCCGGCTCCTGCCGCAACCGTTGCGATGGCACACCCGACGCTTCTGTCTCGTAGTAAGCTGCATCAGTTCGCTAAGAGTTCCTAGAATGCACTGAGACATAAATACGAGGAACAGAGCCGGTGAGTGATTTAATGCAGAGGAAGATGACTTCCTCCTCGAGGGACCCCTCTTCCACGTCTGATCCTGGTGTGCCACTGTCATGGGTATGGGTACGATAGCCGTACATGGGCATGCCGCGTTGCATCCGTGTCTCTCGACCGATGCAGTTGAATGTGAATCGAAATGCACACGACCCTGCAAATGTGATGTGCAGGTGCAGAGCCTGTTCACAACCCGCTTCAGGTCCGCCGCCTAGTTTCCACGTGGCAATCCCGTGCAATTCACAGCGGGCCCTCACTGAGCAGAACTGCTGTGGAAAACGAAGAATCGGTCACGGCTGTCAACTGCCTCAATGTGTGGTGCTGAAATATTTCGTGGAAGTGCAGTTTTACTGGCAACTACAACCGGGGCCGCCCAGTCTAAGACGGTTCTCCGCGGGTGCACGATATAGGACACCAGGTTTTGGGAAATTGGTCGTTGGTCGCTCATAGAATCTGCCTCATAGTGGTCTTTACACATATCTGCTAGACATAGAAATCAACGCATTTGCTGAAAAGGAGTTCTGTATCACTTCGTATCATCTGGGTGTGTGTCTGCTTGCACTGTGAAGCACGGAGGGCGAGATAAAAAGGAACAGTGATCGTGAATTAAGGAAACATATTTATGCTGTACAAAGAAAATAGGCTCCGTGGTCTCCGCGGCGAACGCTAGGCACTTGCCGTCTATACCACACGCGCATGGCGCGTGTGAAGTTGATTTGTTTCGCGGAAACAAGCAAGACTGAGAGGCCAGTAACCACACTGACGAAACATGCGCAACTCATAGTGTACCTTTGGACGGACGTTTCGAGTCTCATGGAAAAACACAAACTTAGTGGTTCTTCCGGCTTTCTTGACCATGGTAAGCGCCCTCATCGCAAGACTCGCTTCCGAGACTCTAGTGACATTTTGGTGCTCGACCACTCGTAGGGAACGTCTATTAGCATTCGACATAGCTCGTCACATGCAAGTCGCGAGTTCGTCTTCCGTGGTATGCCGTACAAAGTGGTTTGGCAAGACTCTAAAAAAGAACGTCCTTCGCGTTCGCAAAAAAGTAACAGGCAACCCATCGGACGTAACTAAGGGAATTCCGAACAAGAGCACGCGTGATAACGAGGATGTTAATTATCTGCCGACGTGGCTGAATACTCGGATGCATTTGCGTGCAAGGCACCAATGGGTTCGTGACACCTTGTCTTGCATCAGTACGCTCGAAGTCGAAGTGCACGTTATGATTTGGGTTTCATCCTTGCGAATGCCGGCCTTTTGCGAAGGACATCGCACGTCCTGTTCCTGCAAGTATCCACTGCAGAAATCATCTGACTACGCAACGTTCTGCCAACAAACTCTTCTAACACCACTATCCATCTGATGTACCAATACATGGTGGCGTTCCATTGGCTCTCTTTCTACAGTGATTCTCATCTGTCCTCGACTTCTGGTTGGGTGATAGGCGGCTGCTGAAGACAGACTGCCGTTCTTAGGGACAAGCCGAATACGTACACGGACGTGAGGCGGGAATGCATAACTGTTGCCGCTCTCGAATTCAAATAGCCTCATCGACGCCAAGTCAAGGGCAAAGAGGCGTCGCCATTAAGGTCCATTCTCCGTGTACAGAACACGCGTACTATTGAATCACATCCATAACTGAACTTTGCCTACGTTGGCTACCTCAGATTGGTTCTGCCCTCACACCTCGCTAGAAGATGGAACGCAAACTGCGTGTCCACTGCGTCCAGCCCCTCTGCTCAACTGCCCCACCCCAGAAGCTGCACTCAGCTTCCTTCTGCCCCTGCAGGAATGCCACAGCGCGTACAGCTATTTCATGCATGCCACCATAAAGAAAACCAGCTTCCTCTTCCCCTCTACAACCCCTGCGTCGCTCTCGTGTGCCTGCACCTCCACCGGATTTCGGTTCCCTTTACAGCTCCCTGTTCCTCTTGCCTCTGGCGAGGTGTCAGTGCTCCCTCTTCGTGACAGCTGACGTTTTCCTAACTCCCCTTTTCCGTTCCCGTAGATCATGCCTCCCGCGGCTACTCCACAAGCTCCCAGTTTCCGCAAACCTTCCTCACGCGGCCCTCCCTCTCGAGGTTCTGCAACATTTCCAGCACCTGCTCGTGGCTCCACTTCTTCGGTTCTTCGCCCTCTGCCGCCGTTCCTCCCTCCGCGCCCTTTTGTTCACTCATCTGTTTTGCGCGTTGCTGCATGCGGGCCAGGAGAACGAACGACGGCGTGGCCTTGTGGAGGACATTCGCTACGTTCGACGCCCGTTCACGCATGATGTCCAGGATGAAGCGCTCGGCGGTCTCGTCGCGCGGTGTACGTACACCTGAACCGGCGGCGGACGCGAGCCCGTTCCGGGCTTCCTGATTTGTCATGTGTCCCAGCGCGAACGCGTGTCGAGGCGAGTACAAAGGGCCTTTGTCGGGCGAGTCTTCGTCGTTTCGCCTCGCGCGGTCTTCTTCTTCGCCCTCGGTGAAGTCCGCAACAGTCGAGGTTCGCGGCTCGAGCAGATCCGGGGAAAACAACCCCAAAGGTCTTTCTGCCGCATGTGTCTCGAGCCCGCCGTCGCCAGGAAAGCCTCCTAGAAGCTCGGCCACGTCCTTCTCGCGCGCGGACCACAGCGCATGCATTTCCGCTGTCTGTACAGCATGACCGCCTCTGTCTCGCTTTCGCCTCTGCGAAGGAAGGGACGACAACAGCAGGGGCTGCGGATTCGAAAGGTCCAAGTCTTCGCCACAGGCAAACGGGGTCGCCTCCAGACAGCCCGCACCAGACCGGAAACCTTCTTCGATCTCCATCAAAGATCCTTCTGTCTCTCCGTCTGAGTGTCGCCTTCGTGGTCCGTCGGGCACCCAGTCCCTCACGCGCGCGGCGAGGAGAGACTTGGGTTCTTTCGGAGCTCGGCGCCTCGCCTGAAGCTCCTTCTCTGAGAGAGACGAAGATGAAGGCGAAAACGCAGAGAAGTTCCTCTCTGTCTCTTGTACGGAAACCAGACTCGCAGGTATGCGACGAGACGTCCGTGGCCTGCCCTCCAAGGCGCAGTGGGAGCGCAGGGCCGTCGCGCGCGGTTCTGATCGGGTCCCAGAGGAAAAAGGCATAAACGCGTCCCCTTCGTATTCCGATTCCGCCTCCATTCCTCCGCTTGCTTCCTCTAAGTCGCGAGGGTATCTGCCTTCTCGGTTCAGGCCCTCTGAACGCTTTTCCAGCTCCTCTGATCGATTCTCCTCCTCGCTGCTCGCAAGTCTCTGCCCGGCCTCACGGCGCGTGTACCCCAGTCCCCAGAGAGGTCGAGTCCCCGTGGAGTCGGAGGAAGGCAACTTCTGCCTCTCTCGACTTGCCATCCTTCGGCGACTCTTCTCTGTGCTCCCTCTCGAGTTCGCGGCGGCGCCCTGGACGCGCCGCTGGGGGTCTGTTGAGAGGGCATGAGGTCGCCAGGCGTCGGCCGCGCGTCTGCCACCGACAGGCGACCCAGCGCGGGGGGGTTGGCTCTCTTCGGGGGCCAGGAAATACACCCACGCGTCTCTATCGTCTCTGTCTCGTCTCCCTCGTCGTTGGCACACATCGGCTCCTCGATCGCTCCTCGCCCCGTTCGCGGCCCCCGTATTGGTCAGGAGTGTCTCGGCGCTCCTCGTCTCGGCGGCTTCACCCCAGGGCTGCACAGACGATCGCCCGTTAGAAAAGCGACGCCCACCTCCTCCTTCTGCCTCTCTTCCCTCAAGCATAATTCCCTGTCCGTTTCGTCCCTTGAGCCCCAAGGCGCTGCGTCGAGCGCGCCCAACCCAGCCCGCCACAAGGAGAATCTTTAGGTGTCTCCGCAGGTGTCGCACCTCGATCTTGAGGGTATCTGCGATTTCCTGTGCAGACAGACAAAACGCCCCCCTCTTCTCCCTCCCCGTCTCCGCAGCGTCTCCGCGAGTCTCCGTCTCAGCCGCGCGCCCGGCCGCCAAAGTCCCCCCGACCCTCGAGGCCGCCGAACCGACGTCCTTCCCTCCAGGCTCAGCCTCCGCGGCGTCTTCGCAGGCCTCCATCTCCTGGCCGTCGAGCAGCAGGAGAATTGCGGCTTGGTGCACAGACACCCAGGCGCGGCGGCTTCGCGGATCGCCGTCGCTCGCGCGGGAGAGAGAAAGCTCGATTTCCACGAGCGAGTCTCTGTGAAAGAACTCTGGCACCCAGCGCCCGAGGCAGTTCTCTTCGTATGCTCGAGTACACTCGTGCTCGGCCGCCCGCAGCAGCAGCGGCAGCCGCTGCATCTCGCCTTTCGGTGTCGTCTGCTGGCGGACATCTACACTCCAGCCCCCTGCCGCGGATCGACCCGAGGCGGCGAAGGAGCCCCCGTCCGGCGCCGGCCGACAGGGCGACATGGGCGAGGGCCAGAAGAAGAGTGCGGCGAGGCAGACGGTAAGAGAGGGGAGACAGAGGGAGAGAGAAGAGTCTCCGAAGAAGGTCAGGGCAGATACTGATGGAGACACCCCACAGTCGCCCGCCGACACAGCGGCCGGAGCATCCGGCCCTGGCGCAGGGCAAACAGCCATCGACGTGCGAAATCCATCTGTCGGTCTCGGCAGAGTCCCTAAACTCTTCCGGGTGCCTGCGAGAGTGGCAACGCCTCCTGCATGTTGCCGGAGTCCGCCGTCGCCCAGCATCGTTCGCGGAATTTGCAGCTTTGCACCCACCTCACCAGAGTCCGCAGGACTCTCCTGCCCTTCCGGAAAGAGGCCCAGTGGCCCGGGTCCCCAGCCGGCGGAGCCCGCGGTCGTCCGGCGCCTCAAGGCGACTCGCAGACTCCGGCGGGGCCTGGACGGCGTGGGCGAGGCGGACGAGGCGGAGGACGGGGAGACAAGAGGCGACACACGCGAGCGCGACAGGCGCGTAGAGGCCGGAGCCGCAGACAGCGGCGTAGTTTCTCTGTCCTCGTCCGAGGGATCGAACAACGCGGCGGAAGGCCGTGACCGCCTCCGCTGCGGCTGCGAGGGCAGCCGCACAGACATCTGCGAGGGAGTGCATGCGACGGCGTCAAAGACGCTCTCGGGATCCAGAGCTTCTTCGCGGCCGAGGTCGGCGAGGTCGCCGTCAGGTGCAGACGGCAACGCCTCTCCGTCGAGCAACTGGGGAGGACGCGCCCCCTGACTGCCCGGCCAACAGAAGCTGCTTCGGCGTCTTCGGGACCCATGGCGCATTTCGACCGCAGCGCCGCAGTGCTCTGGCGTCTCCAGCGATTCGCCGGACTCGGGAGAGACGGGCGACCCTCCAGAAACCCCATGGTCCTCGGCTTGTTTCGACTTCTGCCGACTGCTTGAGCGCCTGCCGCGAGCAGGCCTTTGAAGAACGCGCCTCACAGGCGTCCTTCCTAAGTCTTCGCGAAGCGGCAGAGGCAGTGAGATCCGCGGGGCTGGCCGGGTGCCTCGCTTCCCGCCGCGACGCGCGGGCGTCACCGCTTCGCTCTCGAGATTCAACTCGTCGCGGCCCATGTCGCCTTCCTCGTGGAGCACCCCCGCGAGCGCATCCCCGACGACGCTTCCGCGTGCAGCCGAGCGCTGGAGCTCCTCCACTTCGCCGAAGCTTGAGCTTTTGCTAGCCTGTTCTCTCTTTCTCGCTTCCTCTCTCTTCGTTTCAAAGAACGCGAGGAGCGACTGTCTGCGGCGTTCGAGAAGCATGCAGGTCTGCACATTCGTTCGGGCGTCGTTGAGCATGATTCGACAGCTCGCGAACCTCGCGGCTTCGCCTTTGCCAGTCTCTTCTTCCTCGTGGTCTTCGCCCATGGGTCGCTCGGCGTCCTCCCGTGCGTCGCCATCAGACGCGCCGCCCGCGAAGAAGGGGAAGAGCGAGAGGGCTGTGGCTTGGCCCCGGTAACTGACAACTGAAGCCTCCACGTAGTCCGTGAGTGAGGCGAGCAAGGCGAGGAGCCGCGGCAGTGCATGCGGGTCCAGAGGCGCAGGAGTCGAGCGCGGAGGCCACCAGCCGTTCGTCGCCGCAGCTTCCCGCCCCCGGGCCTCTGCGTACAGCCGAAGCACAGCCGGTATCGGTTCGGACGGCCGCGGAGCTGTCGAGACACCGGGTGCCGCTCCCACACGCGCCTCAGCTTCTCTTTCTTCTTTCTCGCTTGTTTCCGTCCATCTTTCCTCTCCACCTCGGGGTCGGCAGGAGACGCCGCTCCCCTCGTTCACACGCTCAGCCTGCTTGACGAGCGCGAAGAAGTTTACGTCTGCCAGCCGCTTCGCGAGCCGCTGTCTGTACGCCGCAGCGAAGCGCAGAGGCCCGCCCACCAGTTCGACGTAGAAGTCGAGCAATGTTCTTCTTCGTCCCCTGGCTCCGCCACCCCATGGCCAGCTGTGCCCGCCTTGAGAGGCCGTCGAACGCAATCCGTTCAGCTCACCTCCCTCCGTCTGCCCCATGAGCGCCGCCCCTTCTACGCCTGTGAGAGTTGCCTGGTCGTGGCTGCAGGCAGGTGAAGCAGGGACTGCATGCACGTTGACGGCGTCCGATTCTCCTGCGAGCGCGGAGACGCCGTCGAACGCCTCGTCG
This sequence comes from Toxoplasma gondii ME49, assembly GCF_000006565.2. Classification (NCBI taxonomy): domain Eukaryota; phylum Apicomplexa; class Conoidasida; order Eucoccidiorida; family Sarcocystidae; genus Toxoplasma; species Toxoplasma gondii. Next base: position 4,540,844 of record NC_031476.1, read on the forward strand.
GAGTCGCTGGTCTCCAGGCACGCCTCGCGGCCCTCCTCCTCGTCCTGGCTGCGAGTTAGCCAGTTCAAAGACACCATGTAGCTCCAACTAGCTGTGTCTTCGGGTCTCGACGACGACCGGGACCGCCTCGTGTCAAGAGCGGATGCCGAAACAAGAGCGACGTCAGGACCGATGGCGCGGTCGTTCATCCTTCCTTCACACCGCGCGTCGTCAGTCGCCGCGACGTCTGCGATGTCGGATTTCCCTGCGCTTTCTATATCGTCGAGTGCGCCTCCCGAGAGACGAGGCCCTCGCCGTCTGCCTCCTCTCTTTGGTGTCGAGCGACTTCCTTCACTTCTTGACCTTCGCCGAGAGACAGACGAACCTCGCCCAAGTCGCCCGTCCTCTTTCGGACGGCCGCGCCTCAACAGCCTCGACTTCGCCTCTCGTCCGCCCTCGCCGTCGCTTTCCATGTCTGCCTCCTGGCTATGACGACCTGCACAAAGGTCCCTCGCTTCGCCTTCATTGCCTTTGCGTTCTCCTCGCATTTTCGTCTCACCCTCGACCGCGGCCTTCCGTTTGCATGCAAGCACATCGCAGAGACACGCAGGCCCGGGAGCGTCGCTCGCGAGCGCCTGCAGGAGAGCTTCGCCGGCCAGAGGCGAGAAAGGAAACAGCTTGTTCCTCACTCCTTTCAGAGACATCTCTCGTCCCTGTTCTGTCCTCGCCCCGTGTCTTCCCCTCTCCAACGCTTCCTCCACGCTGCGACCCTCCGCCAAGTCTCCGTTCGCCGCATCCCTGTCTTCGTGTCTCTCCTCCAGTTTCTCCTCTGTTGCTCGATAGCGTCGCCTGCCCCCGCCTTGTGGCTCTTCGCCTTTGCAGCCCGGACTGCGTTTCTCTCTTCCCTCTGGCTTTGTCGGCTGTCTGGACAGCAGACCGTCCAGCCGCTGGAGAGCAGGGAGAAGCGCGAAGGTGAGCGCCTCGAGGTCCGAGCGAGAAAGGGTGTACAGAAGGAAGCGACGCAGGGGGAGCAGCACCCGACGCGAGGCCCTGGGCGACACACGGAGGAAGTGAAGCGCGAGGAGAAGCTGCGCGAGCAAGGTGCCGAGAGAGAGGAGAAGAAAGCCTTCCTCTCTGCGACGGCTCTGCTCCTTCGCGCCCAGGTCCAGGCGAAAGAGACCCTCGACCTTCCGCCGTTCTTCGTGGCGCGACGCCCGTCCCAGCACCGCGCTGAGTTGAGCAGCCAGGGCGAGTCGCCACTTTGCCCTCTCGAGGCTCCGAGTCTGTCGCGCATGCAGCAGCGCAAGGAAATGTGGAATAAACATCTTCTTGACCACTGACCGAAACGCAGACCCCACGGCGTCCGGCGTGAGCGGCACTTGGAAAACAGCTTCAACAGGGTCTCCGTCCTCGGGTGACAGTCCACTCTCAACCCCATAGAAGTTCACTTCCTGTCGCCCTTGAGCCCACCAGTCTGCTTCGCTCTTCAATCCACTCCTGCCTCTCGTGCTCCCCTCGTCCCTCCAGCGAGAGAGTCTTCCATCGCGAGCGACGACATTCCCCTCTCTTCTCCGGGGAAAGAGTGAAGAGGCGAGGCCAAGCGCAGCACCCGCAGCGACGTTGCTGTTGCACCGCAGCAGGACGTCGGAGGCTCGGAGGTCAGCGAGGAAGGGAAGGGAAGCCGGAAACTGGTGCGTGGACCTGGCGAGAGCGGAGAGCCTTTTTTCTCGCAAAAGCAGAAGCGCCGTGACGCCCAGGCTGCAGAGCCCGACGTCCAAATCCTGGAGATGTCTCTGTCGCGTCGGAGCGACCGTCGCACTTCTCTCCCCGGCCTCACCAGGTGTACGTACACCCGAAAAAGGCGACAGGGCAGCCCCGGCACATGCAGAGAAAGGTGTTGACGATTGGCAACGGATTACTTGTAGTTCGGCGAAGAGATCCGAGAGTCGCGGGAACGGCGACAGGCCGCCCCAACAGAGAGACAAGAAGGGATGACAGTGGTCAGTCAGGAGACGCAGAAGCGGCTGGAAGAGGCTCTCGCGGAGACGCGGGGGACGCGCGAAAGAAGCTGGGTCTTGTCTGTTGTTTCCCAAGTGAGGAAACTGGAAAGAGGCTTGGTTCGTCCGGCTGCGCATCTGAAGGTCCGACGAGGAAGCAGAAGTCCCGTCGATCTCCAGACAGTCTCCTTGAAGCCGCTGAAGAAGTACTGAGAAGAGCCCCGATCGCCACAGAGACTCCTGGCCAAGAAAGAGGAAGAACTGAGACGCCACAAACAGAAGAAAGAAGACGCCCAGTCCACTGCGGCCAGCCTCCCTCGACACTTCAGAAGTGTCTACCTCCGGAAAAGATAGGGGAAAGAACGGCGAGGTGTACAAACACCGCAGGGCCGCGTCAAGTTCAGAAGCACACGCGAGCAAAGGAGCAGGAGAGCGCGGCAACGAGGCGGCTGACGGTTGCTGCAGCGACGAAGAAGGAGACATGCTTCTCTCGTCGAGATACAGACACACGAGGGAGATGTTGCCAGCGGCGCAGCAGGATGAGGATATTGAGGCAGAAGAGAGGAAGTGGACTGAGGAGGAGTACCTCGGAGACGACGGAGCGCCCACCGGGGCCGTGAGCGACAACTCGTGAAGGAACGCATCGTTCTCTGCACAGGGAAGCCAGGCGACGCTGCTTGTGTTCCTCTGCATTTCCGAGCTGCTTCGATGGGCAGAGCCTGTAGATCGACCCCCACAATGCGCAACGTCTTCCAGTTTTACATCGGTTCTCAGAGGTCTTTCCGGCGTTGCATCCGGCCCCGAGACATGGACACACCACCGGGAACACGACTCACACCTTTCCCACTCTCCAAAGGATTCGCCAGCAGATTCGGTCGCCGTGCTCTGCGCGACGGTGTACGTACACCCCGTGACGCCCACAGCTTCGACGGCAGCATCGAGAAAGACTTCGAAGACTCTTCCGTCGAAGCAGCATCCCGGCATTGCATGGGATGCACCGTCGAGACGCTCCGGCTCCGCGCGTCCTCTCTGAGTGCGACTGTGGCCTGTCGCAGTTCCCTTGATTTGCCCGTTGCCTTCCGCAATCATTGCGCGTTCCTCAAAACGCCTGGCCGAGCTTTGTCCTGCCCTCTGGACGCCTCGAATCCCCGCTGCGACGGCTGCGCGAGGCAGCAGGAGAACTGAAGGAGCTCCCGGGAGTCGGTCGCCGACGCGCTGGACTCGGACCTCAGCTAGCGCACTCAGGAGATGGGCATACACTGGCAGGCGGCCGTGTCGGCCTTCTCCTTGCGTCTGGCCTTGTTCGCGCGCGACGGCCGATTTCGACAAGGCCCGAGGAGAGACAGCCGCAGAGGCTGAATGTGACAAGGAAGAAGCCTCTGACGTCGGAGACGGAGGCATCCCGCGAGGAGGCTGAGCAGGAGTCTTTTGGAGAGCGTTGAGGAATGGGAGGAGCAGACGAAGAGGCTCGGACGTCTCAGTCGAGAAGGACAAAAACGGCAGCAGGAGATCGTCAAGCGACCCTCCAGAGGCGCCCACGGCAGGTTCTTTGTCGAGCGAAGACACCGCAGACGATGAAGCCTTTACTGCAACTGCATGCATCCTTCGTCGTTTCGGAGAGGTGGGGGAAGAGGTGAGAGGACCCGGAGAAGCAAGCGCCGCTGACGGCCCTGCGCCTGTGACGGCTGCGTACAGCTGAGGCAGCGCCGTCTCCACTGCTCGCATTTCTGCCTCTTCTCGTGCGTCATCTTGTTGACCTTCGACTTCTTCTTCCTCGCGCTCGTCCGGACACCAGACGAGCGCGCCCTGAAGGGGGTCGTAGCGTCTGAGGAGGTGCAAAGTCGCAGCTCCGGGAAGAGGTCCTTCTCTCTCGCCGCCAGCCGATCCCTCGTTCTCCGACCGCGGTCGCGCCTGCAGGCCTGCGGCGCCCAGTGCGCAGGCACCCCGAGCGGCGAGGGTCTCTCGCGCCTGGAGGGCGTCGAAGAGGCGACAGAACTCGTGGATATCTCTGCCTGCGGCCTCGCAGTCTCGGCACTGAACAGGCATCCCCGCTGGTTGTCTCGAAGGAGGAACAGCAGCCGAGGAAGCAGCGCCGCTCTCTGTCTCAGAAGAGCGACAGACAGGTACACTCGAAGAGTTCCCAGTCCTCTGTCGCAGGCGAGGCGTACAGCTGCGGCAAGGCCCTGTCTCAGTCGCCTGCGTAGCGCGCGCGGAGTGCGCCTGTTTCTCTGGGTGCTTCGTCTCTGATTTAGCGCTGCGAGACGCGAGAACACCACAAAGACGAAGGCGCGAAAAGGCTGTGAAAAAAAGAGACTGAAAAGCCTCGACGAAAGTCGCAGCCAGAGGCGGCCGATGCTCCTCGGCTGCGACCCAAGCCGCTTCCTTCATGCGCTGTATGTACGCCTCATAGCGCGCCTGGTCTCGTCGGTCGTCTTCGTCGTCTATCGCCGGGGTCCTGCCCTCTGCCTTTCGCTCCCCTCCGACGGTTTCGGGCGTCCATCCACCCATGAGCGTTTCTTCCGGAACTGCTTCCCCGCTGGACTGTCTGCGGCTTGCAGACGCTTGGCTGCTGTGAACACCACCACGACGTCTGCCTCTCCTCGTCTCGTTCTCGTCGCGCTCTCGACCGTTCTCCTCTAATCTCGCTCCTCTTTCGGGATCTTCGCTCTTGCCCGCAGAGCCTCCAGAGGGCCAGCGACACCAGAGGAGACTTGCCAGCTCGAGCGCAAAGTCGAGAAGGCGCATGTAGCTGCCAACGCTGCGAAGAAGCGCAAGAGAGAGGACTGAGAGCGGAACGAGCGCAACGGCCCCCGGAACAGCAGTCGGTGCTTGCGTCGCTCTTCCTTCTCTCGTCTTCGCTCCGCAGGGACTCTCCCTTTCTCGGTCACCGTCCCTCTCCGACAGAGACTCCCAGCCGCGGTCCCCACCTGCCTGGCTGTGTCGCTCGAGCGCGACGCGGTATCTCGACATGCGGGCAGGGCAAGCCTCATCTGTGCGAGTGGATGCGAAGAAGGCGCCTTCGTGCATGCAGGCACTTGGAGAAGGCGAAGACGAGAGGCGCCGAGGACCGTCGGCCGCAGAAGACGCGAGGGAAGCAGCGAGAGGACAAGGAGAGGAGCCTCGCGCAGCGGCAGGCCTACGCGAGTCCGAACAAAGCAGAGGGTGGCTGCACCTGCCTACCGCGGCGTCCGCTGGCAGAGACTGGAAAGAAGAAGAAGGCAGAGACAGCTGCTGGGAAGCGCCAGTGTGGAGAGACGCAGCGTCGGCAAAGGCCCACAGAAATCGCTGAGCGTGGAGGTGAAACGCCGCCGCCACTCGCGCGAGAAAAAGCTCAAGAAGCGCTTCGTACAGCTCTGGGGTGTCTATACACGGCCATACTAGGCCCACCGCTGTCTCCGCCCACTGTAGCAGCCGAGCAGGCAGCCGCAACGCAGAACTCGGAAACAACGCCGACAAGCGAGCAGAAGAAAAAGAGAAGGGAGAAGAAGAGGAAGAAGAAGAAGAGGAAGAAGAGGAAGACGAAGAGGAAGAGGAAGAGGAGGAAGAAGAGGAAGAAGAGGAAGAGCAAGAAGAGCAAGGAGAAGGGACCAAGACTGGATTCGGAGAAGCATTTAAGGAAGTTGAAAGAGAAGGAGTAATGAAAGATGGAGACGGATGAGGGAAGAGCGAGCTTGGAGAAGCAAAGGAAAACGGTACGTCCGGTTGTTCGCCTGAACCTGCAGAGGACCTTCGTTGCCCCTTCACGGCCTCGGCCGTCGCGTCACGTGTATGTACACCTGAGTCGAGAGCTGCCTGCGCATCGGGCGACTCCGTTCCAGAAGCAGAAGGCTTTTCTCTTTCCAGAGAAGCGACCTGCGAGAGAAGCGGCGGAAGCTGGAGGCACCACTGGCGGAAGGAAAACAGAATTTCCTCCTCTCTGGACGCCACGACTTCCGCCGTCCCCTCTCGACAGCCAGACGAGGGAGAGGAAGGCAAATGGCAGGGAGACAGCAGGGGAGGCGACGCGGCAGCCAGGCGGCCGTCCTGCCCCTCTGCGGAGACGCCTGGCCGGGGAGAGAGAGAGCGAGGAGCCCTGTCTCTGTCTCTTCTTCTGCCTTCCTCCATTTCCTGTTGAGCGAGAGGAGAAAGGACCTATCCGCCGAGCACCGGGGGCCTGTCTAAAGGTGTGTACGGAGATTTGCTTGCTTCCTGCGCGAGGCAAGAAGCGGAGGCTCTCCCGGCACTCCACTCAAGAAGCGACAGCGAGACGGATACGACTGCGTTTCCTTGCTCCTGTGACTCCATGGACGGTTACTGAACAGGGAGGGGGACTGAGGAGAAGGTGAAAGGGCAACGAGCGCAGGCAGGCACCCCGTGCGTCAGGTTGGCTGTGTTCTGCATAACAAGTCGCGACGACGGGGAAGGAGGAGGAGGATGAGAGCCTGGCATGACCTCACAGTGGGTCCTGGAGCCGCAGATCTGAGGCGCCGACGAAACGAAGAGAAGGGGAGAAGAAAGAAGCGCCGACTTGCCGCCTGGTGCTCTCTGGAGAGTCGAGAAGGGATACGGAACACAGCCGAGAAGACAAGGCCGGGAAAGAGCGTCGAAGAAACATGCTGGCAGGCCTCCAGACATATCTGAAGGCGACGCAACAGAGAGAATGGAAGAAATGTCGTCCTTCTCTCCTTTTGCCTCGAAGAAACAGAAGAAACAGCCGCCGCTATTCCCCTGGATTCCTGCAGAAAAAATTCTCTGCTGTCTCGACACCCCGTGGAGGGCGAGAAGACCATGGGTCGTGGCGACCTATACACCGGGGAATAGGCGCGTTTTGGCACCGGTTCGCGGCTACGAAAAATAACTCGAGTTTGGAAACGAGTTTTCTCGTCTCCATGTCTCGCAGGGCATTCCAGTTTCACCGTGAAGCTCCAGGTGCGTCAAGGCGGTTCAGCAGCCAGCGTGTGCATGCAGTTTGTGAGAGGCAAGAAGCAGCGACCCGCAGAGGACGCAACAGAAGCAAGAAAAATCGACCGCGGGTGTGTATCGCTTTCCGGCAGTGGAATGCGTTTTTCCTCTCTGAACAGTCCCAGTTTGTCTCCCTCTCCCTTCCCTCTTCTGGAGTCTTCAAGCATTTTCTCGCGAGCTCGGTTCCGTCTTTTTGCAGACCTCGCAGGTCCCCGGCCACTGCGCGCTCGAGAGACGAGAAAACGAGGACTGGTTTCGCCCGTTCATCTGGCTTTTTTCTCGTTCTCTCTCTACGACCTCTCTGCCTCTGTTGAGTCTCCAGGCGCGTTTCCGACTCATCGTTCAGCATAGTTGTCCTCGCTCTTGGACTGCTGTTTCCTCTCTCTCTCCCTCAGTCGCCGGGTGCGTAGTTGAAATCCCTTTGTGCAAGTCGAGCTCTGCGAGTTGGATGGATGTATCTCTCGGTCTCCATCTCTCTATTTTTGCGTCGGTCTTTGTCTCTCTCTATCCGTTGATCTCTGCACTTGCCGCAGTTAGAGAGAGTTTTGTTGTGGTGAATGACATCCTGCCTGACGTTTTTACTGTAGGGACACCGCCTCACGCGCTGCCTGTCGCTCCGTCGCTTTCCTGCCCCTCTGCGCCTCTTCCATACGCTCCTCTCTGTGGGAGAGAGGCCGAATGGATGGGTCGCCACGAAGGGTAACGAAACCTCTTTTGCTATAGACCTTTTCCCTGCTCTCCGTCTCGCCATAAAACTGGAACTCGCGTTTCTTCTCGCTAAGCCTACGATTCTCGCCACCTGAAAACGAAGAAAAAGTCACCGCTGACACTGCGCCAGGTCAATATCTCTGTTCTTTCAGACGCCATGACGCCTGCGTTCTCCGCTGGCGACCGCGCGGGGTGTACCCACCTCTCGGGTGTACGCACAGCTGACGGCGACTCCTTGGCTGGCCAGAACGTCGAGTTCAATCGTTCAGACGACCTTCCAGCCTTTCTCCAAGAGCTCCAGAAGCAGTGCCTGTCGTCGTCGGCAGCGCCTTCTTTCTCGTCTCCCTTCTCTTCGTCGAAACCTGCCAGTGGGGGGAGTAAACGGTCGGGACGAAGGCGCTGCGGCGCCGGAGCTGCAGAGACAGCGGAGCGTCCGTCGGCCAGAGCGGCGCCCTTAGCCTCTCTCTCTCCGGCTGCCTCTGCGCTGTCGAGAGACATCGAGAGGAGACAGAAGAAAGCAGAGCGCCGCGCAAAAGAGGACGCGGAGAAGGTACAAGACGCGAGTGGACAGGCGGCCGAAGTCGAGACCAGCGACGAAGAAGAGGGGATAGGCTCTCGCGCGTCCTTCGTCAGAGCGACGATCATGCAGCGGCAAAGCCGGGAGACACGTTGTGAGGCGGAACGCATGCAGCGGGAGAAACAGAGTGAGAGGAAGAGGTCTGCGGAGGCGGCAGGCGACGCAGAGAGAGTGTCTCCAAAACAGAAACGAAAGAAGAAGAGACATGCGGTAGAGACAGGATTGGGGGAGCCGGTCGACCGGAAGGTGGATGAGAAGAACACCGGCGAAAACGCAGCGAGGGGGGAGAAGGAGGAAGCGAACAAATCTTTGCACGATGCTCCGGAGAACAGCATTCAAAAGAAGAAAAAGAAGACAGCAGGGAAGGAGAAGCAGCAGGCTCGAGGAGAGGACCAGGCCAGCGTGCAAGCTTTCGAGTCGGAGAAGAAAGCAGTGCGCGAGCAAAGCATGCAGAATCAGAAAAAGGCGAAGGGGTCTCAGGGCGCCGCTGAGTTGTCAAGGAATGCCAAGGCGGCAATCGGCGAGACATCCTCGGATCGTGAGAGGAAAGAGGAAGAACAAGGTCTTCCTTGTGTTGGTTCGAACTCTTCGGTAGACGCTGCTGCTTTCGGACAGACCCAGAAGCCGAACAAGAGAAAGAAAGATGCCGCGTATGACTCTCGAGTGTCGTCGGGAACTTTCCAGGAAAAGGGAGGAGGAAAATCGAGAAGCGTATCGTCTGCAAAGCGAGAAGGAAAGGCAGAAGGACAACCGACAGTTCTATCGTGGGAACGGTCGACGGGGAAAACTCTCCAAGGACGCCTGATTAAGTTTAGACGCGCCGTCGGAGAAGGAGAACTGGCAGGCCGGAGGCGATCAAAGACGCGCAGTCGACAAAAGAATATCCGCAAAGACAACCGCCCCGATCACTTGGTGGGTGTGATGGACTGTCGAGCTTCTGACCGAATCATTCGATATCTTTTGATATGCAAATGTGCATGCACGAGACATATTGCAGACGCAGAGAAAATTACGACGTTCCAGTCTCTCCGTGATCTCTTGCTCTGTTGTTCTTTTTCTCTATCTTTGAGCGTCTTGATCCATCTCTCTCCATCTCTCTCCATCTCTCTCCATCTCTCTCCATCTCTCTCTCTCACTCTCTCTGTGCTTCGCTCTATCTTGAGCAGCTTTCTTTGACGCGCTTTGCTTCTCTCGTCGTGGATCTCGGTGTCTTTCTGTTTTCTTCTCTCTCCGCGACGCTTTGTGTTTCCATGTCGAGCTCTCCGTCGCTCTGACTATCCTCGCCCTGTCTCGCCTTTTGTCTGTCTGTGTTTCTGGATGTCTCTGCCTCTGCATGTCTCTGTATTTCTGTCTCTCTTTCGGTGTTAGTTTGCCGGAGCGTCTGGCTCGATTTGTCTTCTCTCGTTTCCGGAACACCCCTGAGGTCAGCGTTTCAGCGGCGATGCTCTTCAGTCACGAAGGAGGACATTCACAGCGAAAGTGACTCAGCGTTTACGTCGAGATCGTGTGGAATCTTCGGATGGTTGTTTACCAGTTACTACTTCTGTCCCCGGTGTCAAGTCGACAGCTTAACGTTTTGAATGATGAACAAGAGCAGGTCACCGTTTCTCGTTGCGTTTTTGTTCCTGGGGTCTGATTTGTTTCGCAATCTCTAACTCCAACATGCCGCCCCTCTGTGGCGCGTCCTGGCCCTCCCTTCCTCACTGAAGGGGGAAGCCGTTGTCTCGTTTCTTTCTCTCTTTTTGTGGCGACACACAGGCGCGACGCTGAGCGCCGTCCGAGCCGGCATCCGACGCTGTCTGTCGCAGTCGCTCCCTCACCTTCTGAGTCGCATTGGGGTGTCGAAGAAGTGGACAACGCGAACCGCACAGGTCTGGCTTCTGCTGCAGCGCCATGTCTGTCTTTGCGCTCCGCTGTGTCTTGCAGAAGCCGCCGCATCTGCAACTGGGCTCGAAAGTCCCTGCCTACGACCTGAGCGTCAAGCCGTAAACGTCCGTGAAGCTCTTTGTTCATGGCTCGCGGCTGCTTCCAAGTGAGCATTTCTTCTGCGCTTCGCTTGCGTGGCGGGGATGCCCACCGCAGAAGAAAGCCAAGAAAAGAAAGAAGAGTGAACTAGCGATCTTTCAGTGTCGCTCTGTACACGGAGGTGAAACGCCAACAGGCACAGACAGTTTTCAACTTCCTTCTTTCATCTCTCTTCGCCCAGTTTCTTCCTCTCTGGTCGCTCGCCGTCGATCTCTTCTTTGAGGCTGGCCTTCCCGCTTCTTCGTCTTCTTCGTCTTCACTCAGTTGCCTCTTCCCTAACATCTCTCTTTCCACTTTCCTCGCTCTGCTCCAACAATCGGTCCTGTCTCCAGTTTCTTTCCAGACAGTCCTGCTGCTTCGCTGTGTCTTCTCTCTCGCCAGCGCGAGTCGACGGCGCTGGGGATCTGCGAAGTCTACGTTCTTCCTGGAAGAGATTTTCCTACGTGAAGGTGCGAAACGAAACAGCGAACATATCCACGCAAATGCGAGTCTAAATAGATGCAAAAGAGGGCAACGTGTGTTTTCTGTGTTCTTATCTGAACTGTCACCCTTTTCTCTCCTTGGTGGAGTTGTTTGTCTCCGTGGATGCTCTGGATGTTGAGACAGCGCGTTTTGTGTTGCCGTTGCCTTTTTAGTTTCGGTGTCTGTCCCGATGAAGCGGTGCGTGATTGGCTGCATGCAGAGCACTCGACTTCGCTGTAGGACTTCCGTTCGCCTCATTCGTGTCTGTTCTCTACTGTCACTCTTCGCGCTTCTTTCTGCTGCTCTGTCTCTCTTGTCTCTTATCGTTTCTCTCTGCCACTCTGGTCCACCTCCTGTTGGCAGCTGCCGCAGCCTCCTCCTCACCCTTAGTTCGCTCCCTTTCTCGTTCATCTCCTTTGTCGGCTTTTTTCGCCGCGTCGATACTGAAGCTTCGACCAAGCAAGCACAGCCATGCCTCTACGCTGCGTGCTCGAAAAACGCGATTCCTTCGTCGCATGCATCCACCAACGCCTTCCCCAGATACTGCGATATACATACTCTCGAATCACCTGTATCTGCATTTCTCACTACGTATATATATATATATATATATATATATATATATACAGTGTAGTCAATGGAGCGAGACATCGGACATGTCACATATATATATATATATATATATGCATATAGGTACACATGCATACATACATACACACTCCGGCCCCAGAGAGCAGCTTATCTCTTTAGCCATGTGTATGTAGATACATAGGCGTTTTTGTTGGTGTAGGATTTGCATGGACAGCCACAGACGTCTTGCCTTGCGTCGTGTATGACTGGTTCCTGACTGTCCAGCGGACGGTTTTGAGTGCGTATCTTGAAAAGCCGACAGAGACAGACGCGACTGTTTGTGTTCCACAGACAGTCTCAACCGGCAGGTTCTTCACCTCAAACGGCACTGCGTTTTCTCCAGCTCGGCTTTCAAAAGGATCCTTCGCACGATCGATTTCCGGAAGATAAGCTCGCGTCTTTGGGCCATCCATGGCGTCAACACAGTCAACTCCTGTCTACGGACTTACGCATCTCCAGCTACGCATTCGACCAGGGTGCTGTGCACGCGTATACGCACAGGCACGGAAGCAAAAATCTGTCGATTTGCAACTGGAGCAAGCCGCATAAAATATTAACATACATACACACGCATGTAGACAGATAATTACAAACAAAAAAATCAACAGAAACCACGCGAACTCGTTTAGGACCGTGCTGTGACAGAGCACTAGAGTGTCCGGCGCATCTTCGTATGGTGATCGCCTTTTCCAGTGAGGCGTACGTACACATTGTTTCGTCTGGCGTTTGACAAAGACGCAAAGCCGAGCAACGCACAAAGGCAGCGGAAGACGCGCGTGAGAAACTGAGGCTTATCCTTGGTCGCTCAATTCTACAGATCTTTCGTAGGGATCTCCCCCTTTCGACAGGGGCATGAGTTATCTGGTAAACAACGATATTCGCTCCCTCAAAGACTCGCGAAGTCTCAACGTAAAACTTCTTTTCCTGCCTAGACAAAGAGGCGGAGACACCTCCGCAGGCTGTCCTTCGCAGCAAGCGAATTTCTGATGCAAACGCCCAAAACCTCCTCAGGCATAGAGAGAAGCGCGTCCATCAGATGAACAAGTGAGAGCGCTAGAAACGCAGCGAAGCATGAGGGAAAAGGGAGGAAGCGAAAGGAGCTCTCTGGTCGAGGAAGCAAGAACGAGTCCTTAGAGCGGCGCCTTCTCCGAACCAGTCTCGACAGCCACGGGGGTGACGCAGCGCTCGTTCACATCGATTTCGTCGACCGGACCTGACGCAGAAAACGACCCAAGAACAAGCAATGCGTAAAACGCCCTTTTGATGGATGTCTGCTTTCTCCGACTGCCCTCTCGAGTCCGACGCGCTTGGGGTCTGCCGTGTCGAGAGGGCCGACGCAACAAAGCACATAAAGAACGGAAGAAACCGAACTCCAGACGAGACGCAGGAAGCGCAAAGATGGTCGACAAAAGAGTCCGACAGCCCCGGCTTCAAAGAGTGAACGGGTCCCGACACCTGGGAGCTCGTGCAGAAGAACGCGACGGTTAACAGCAGCAACGCACATGCAGAGAAAGCAGGGGAAACGCAGACGAACCTCAGGACGCTTTTGCGAGACAGGACCGAGTAAACAGGAAAGTCTTCACGAAGCCACGTGAGGGTGATCCTACGCCAGTTGAAAAGATAAAAACAACAACATTTCATCTGAAGCGATCGAGCGAGAAACTCGCCACAGCTATGCGTTACAGGACACCCAGTGGCGGCCTCCCTTGATTGTGACCGTAGTCTGTGTTCACATCCCTTCTCAGCGAGGCAGCGGCAGGCGTCAGCGCAGTGCGAATCGGATCCAAACGAGGAGGAACTGCATGCAGCGAAAGATGCTGCTAAAGCTGCAGGCGCGTACCGTGGAGAAATCCAAGAGTTTCGATAACTTCCTTCATCATGTAGAAGGATCCACAGGCGACCAACACACTCTGTTCAGCTGTTGCCTGGCGATAGGCGAAGCGTAGCACCTCCGGAAGATGGCCTGCACAGGGTCCGAGAAGACAAGCCTTTTGCTTCGACAAGGTCACGGAAGATGGCGATACGAAACCTCACCCTTCTCAAGGTGCTCAGCGGGCGCGCGGCATCTTCAAACGGACTCGCGAACGCCAGAAAAGAAAACGAGAGAGAATGGACAGCAAGACGACGGTCTGGAGAACTGAAACGCGTAAGAAACGACAACACGGCTGGCTCAGACAGACAGCGCAGAAGCGAATCGAGAACGAGGAAGAAAAGAGAAGAGCGGGAGGGAGGCGGAGAAAGGGAAAGAGGACAAAAGACGAAGAAATGGAGGGGACGGGAGCGAAACCGAAGACAGGAAGCGGTAACGAGTGACGGCGAGCGAGAGGAACAGAACGGCAGACTGGGGGACAGAGGCAGAGGCGGAACAAAGGCAAAAGAGAGAGAGGAAAACACAGAGATAAACAAAGAGAGAGAGACAGAGAGAGAGAGGGAGAGAAGAAAAAGGAAACGAGAGAGGGTCGCACGACTTCCCTGATGGGGATTCAGAGAAGACCGAATCTCGTCTCCGCGGTGTGCGCGATGGCCTTTTCTCACTTACCTGCAGTGCAAGATTGAAGGAGGTGCGTATAGCGGCGAATGTTGTCGGGGACATGTATGAGACTTTCCGTCTCTTTCTCTGAAGCGCGTTGCTCCTTCTCGTCTGTTTGCGCTCGCGTCTCTGAGAGGACTCGAAACTGTTCCTCCAGTCCCGCCAGAATCGCGGTTCGCAGTCTGCAAACGTGACGACGTCGATTCGCAGATGAAAACCGAACCCAAATGAACTTCGTCTCACACCGACAGACCTTCCTGCTCGTCTCCCTTATCTACGCACGATATGTTCTGTCTCCCATAGAAACACACGAAAACCGGAAAGCCGGAAAGGCACCAAACGTGGACAGGCGAAGCAGCCTGCACTCAACCACCCCCTCAACCCCCTCAGCAGGCTCCGAGCGTCCTTCCTGTGTTGATCGGCTTATATGCGGGGACCCTCGGGGGGGCGTGTGGCTGCTGTGGCTCTGAAAACGCCAAACCGCACCGAACGCCGCAGCGATCCCGCGGCATCCCTCGAGTCAAGTGCGAGGCGCAGGTCGGCAGCAAGGTTTTCAAAATCCTTTTGTTCAAGGGGCAACGATGGGTGCGTCGCATCCGCCCCAGGAATTCTATTTTACGAATTGCGTTAATGGGCGCAGAGGTCCCTGACTGTCCAGTCAAGTGGGCTTGCAATAAACACTTACACATCGCGGTGCTGGTCACCCGACACAGTCTCGTTCTTCGGCGAGACGTGGAGGCATTCACTGGATTTCGCAGAAAAACCAAAAACGTATCTGTTTTCTTCGCACGCAACTCTCGTTCGGCCGCAGAAACGCACTTACTCGGACGTCACTCTGTTGTCTGTCTCCAGCTCCTCCAGGACAGAAACTGCAGTTTTCCGCCGCTCATGGTTCGCCTCGACGAAATGCAGCCGCTGAACATACACCCCGGCACACAGACAACACACGCTATGCGTCCCCCCCCCGTTCGCTGGCTTGTCTCCCCTGACTGTGCATACACATTCAGTAACATACGCATGCACCCATCCTAGCACATATATACACATGTATATGGGTACGTATATGTACATTTATATAAAAATATATAAATGGACAACTATGCACTTATGAGTATACATATATACATATATGCATATATATATATATATATATATGGATTTCTACAGAAATGTGTATATTGATATGTATCAATATATATAGCATTGTTCGACACGTTTGCCCTCCTGAGGGGGACAGGAAAAAGACTCCCTATGAGATGAAAGACTTGCCATGTGCGGCTTAGGGCGTCGATGGGAGGGTCCCATTTCGTCTCCTGCTCAACAACTCACCGCGAGGCGATTGTTCCGGGGAAAAGAGAGATAGTTCATCAGAGGCTGGAGAACGGAGACGCTTCTCTCCTTCGTCAGCGAGACAACGACGCGGACTGGAATTCCGAAGTAGTGGTGTTCGAGGAACTGACGACGAAGCCACGCAAGCACCAAAATGCACAAAAACGTTTTTCTTCGCCTCAAGCGGCGAACGGCAAAAGGCTCTATGCAACTGCGAAAGGCTGGTGAAGACCTTCGTGCCGCTTGACAAACAGTGACAGCCGCGCGTACAGCGAAGGAGCTCCACACAGAGTTATGTGATTCTGTGTTCATCGGGATAAGGGGCCAACATATCTCGCGACACTCAGACAGATTCCGTTTACCTCTACCTCTAAGATACAGTCACCTACATTGGCAGCCATACATAAAGGCGTATACACATGCATATACCTACGCGTCTACGTATACATAGATATATATTTGTATGTAAGTATGTATTCATTTGTTCGTTCCACGTATTGATCTCCGGAAGCACGGACTTCAGAAAGAGAAACAAGGCACCAACACAGGAATAAATCATACGCGAGCTGGATGTCGGTGAGCGAAAACGAAAAGACACGCTGTTCTTCTGTCCGAGAAGAAGGGAACCCCGAGGTTTATCTCCCAGCAGTGCTCCTTCGCCCAATTCGCGTTTGTCCTCAGACACCATCAGATCTCGAGTTCTCGTGTCTGACGACTTCGACCGTGTCACCTCTCGATCTTCCTTCCCCCATGACGTTTCCACGCTCTCTCCGTCGCTGTGCCTTCTCCTACTGACCTTATCGCTCCCCTCGGTTCTCTTCACTCTCTCTCTCTCTCTTCTCTCTCCCTGTCCCCCGAAAAGGGTGTGCAGCGTCCTGAGCATACCTGAAGAAACCTTTCAATTGCAGTTTCGTTGTGGGCGACATCGACGACGACTGCGTAGGGTGTCAGTAGAGCGCTGGCGTCTTCTCGTGCATCTTTCACTCCATCCTCGCGACCTGTTTCCCTGCGAGTCTCTCCGTTCTCGGTGCTTCGTTCCTCCTTTTCCACGTGATCTTTGCTGCGTTTTTCGCCAGCGCCTCGAAGGCTCGAGAGGCCACAGAGGCCACTGGCGACTTGCAGGTCTTGTCGAGTGAGGACGTGAGCTCGCAGAGGCATCTGCACACTGAGCGCCGTCTTCAATTGATTCGGGAGCAGATCGAGCCTCAAAACGTTCTCCACCACGACGCTGAAGGAAGACAAACGAAAAAAAATCCGGAAAGTCCGACGACCCCGAACTCAGACGCACCCGTCACGCGAGAAACCAAAGGTAAGGAAGTCAAGGAAGCGGCAGGAAGGAAGACGAGAAAGAACCACAGAGAAAGCGAGAAAGACAGAGGAAGCGAAGACAACAGAGAGGAATCGAGAAAACATCAGAAAGACAGAGACAGAGAGAACAGTGCAGAGAGATAGAGAGAACACCAGAGCGTCATACAGAGAACATCAGAGATAGAGAGAACAACGTCGAGCAAAAAACAATGTACAAGGTCGGGAGAGACAGAACAACTGAGAGAGGCAGAAGACACTCCAGCGAGAGACCGTGACCCTGAAACGAGGCACAGAAGCTCTGAAGAACACAAGAAAACAGATCCACGAGACAGCGCACCACACCGCAAGAGGCCCAGAACATCAAAGACCTCGTGAGGGATGCAACGAGGATGTAGAGCGAGTAACACGACAGCGAGAAATGTCTGTGGCAACGTTGGAAGGTGATGACGAAAACCGAGTGCAGTGGAGGCAGGATATCTGTTCCAGGCAGCATGTGTAGAAGACTCAAAGAAAGAAAACAAAATACAATTGAGAGAACTTCTCACCGACAAATGCGGATATTTTCGTCCTCGAAGTCTTCTCCTCTCGGCTCGGCCTGAACCTCCATCACGTCCGCGCCAACGCAGGCTGCCTTCTGTCGAAAGCAGGGATGCACCGCAGCCGTCGGACCTGCAGACAGCGGCCGGAAGCGCCGAAACGTTGGGGAAACGCCAAAGCGAAGAAATGAGAGGAACGGCCGGAGAGATACCGGAACGAAGCGAAGAAAGGAAAGCAACAAAAAGGAAAAACGAAGGGAGCACCTCACAGCAGCGAGGAGCCGACGCGCGGGATGCGTGGAGTCAGGGCAGTCGAGCGAACGAAAAGGTTGCATGCGAAGGAGACACACAAGGAGAGAAAAGCGGAGAAGCGAGGCGGGGAAACAAGGCGAAATGAGCAGAGGCAAGGACGCGAAAGAAAAAGAAGGCCACCTGTGGTCTCCCCACAGGCTGCGAGAGGCTGCGTGAGAAGGCCGAAGTCGCTGAACGCGCCTGCTGGAGCCGCGACAAAGAAAGGAGTTTTCCATACGCCTCGCAAGACTCCTCTTTGCAGTTCTCACGCCATACCAACACACACAGTGGGCGATGGGTACGCCGCTGTCTTGTGGGACGAGACGACGCCGAGAACCTTGCGGAGTGCCACCATCCGCAGGCAGGCAGTTCTTAGTCGGCACAGAACAGGTTCAGAAGCTAGGCGCTCTGAGGTCGACCAAACGGAGAGCAGACAATGGCTCTTGAATAGATTGCTGGCTTCCCGGAGACCCATCAACCGTTTCTCTTCCAAACGAAGCAGCCTTGCTTCCTTCTGCCTCACCTAACACAAGGGGAGTCTTCGCTTTGATGACGCCGGCCTTCTCCTGAGCAATTCTGTCCAAGGTGTCTCCCAGCACGTTCATGTGGTCCCAGCCTGAGGTGTACATACACCGCAGGTGCCACAGCGGTCGAATTGCCGCACACCCTCGAGGCGCGGACGCAATGCGAATCAGATCGCCGCTTGAGCAAGACGGTTCACGCATCAAAAAGAAGGGGGATTCTGGATTTGAGGGGACCACCTTGTCTGTGGAATCTGCCCTCTGGGTCTCGTGGAACTGCGCTGCCAATAACGCGACAAGGACCTCTCCAGGCACTCAGGGCCGAAGAGGGACGAACTGGATCTCGGCTCTCCCTCACAGACTATGAAACCGAATGGTCGGTTTCCACGAGCTTCCTGCCCTGGTCCGTCAGCGCGAAAGCCACTCAGCGTTCTTTCCCAGACGCACGTGTGTGTCTTTAAATGATACCCGCAACAAAGGCAAAGAAAGCGAGTCTCAGCATGTCCGCAGCATGTACAAAAGTGACCATCTTTGACTGAACGCTGGATTCCTCTACCCGTCATGCAAACAGTAGGCCTTTCGCTGCGCCCTGGAAGCGTTTACGTTCGACAAATCCAGTCGCGCCATTCACGGACGCGCCTGTGGCTGGCGTCGAGCCCCACCCGTTTTCGAATCTCTCAATGTCGACGGGGAGCGTTTCCTACGCGGCGAGTGAAACGCGCAGAGGATCAGAGGCGCAGATTCAGAGGAACTGAAGACACCGCTTGCCCAGAGGAATTCAGATGTCGGGCGCGTTGCGTAGGAGTGTGGCCGCGCGCATCTCACGAGAGAGCAAGCACCAACAGATGTTCATCGATATATACACAGATAATCATGGTCGCACATCGGCCGCGACCAACACAACACGACGCATGGCTTGTCACACAAAAGCGCACGTAAACGCGTCCTCTTCGGCGCCCCGCGCTTTCACATCACAAGGACATCACGCTTTGCGTGGGTTGGTCGAGAAAATCAAAGACTCAAACGCACGCTCACACAACAAGCGTTTAAAATGTCTTTGCCTCACCAATGGACGTGATGACTGTACACCGCGGAGAGTCGACGATGTTCGTCGCATCCAGACGCCCACCCAGACCTGTTTCGATGACGGCCCAGTCCACCTCTTGTTGCGAAAAGTAGAGAAAGGCCATCTGCGTGGTAACCTGTGGATCCAGATAGGGAGCGAAGAGAACTCAGACACGTTTGCAACGCAGACGACACAGTCGGAGACGTTCCGCATGCAAACGAGACACCAAGAAACAGGGTCAGCGCGCTTCTGCCTACCTCAAAGAACGTGAGCTCCACTCCCATTTGTTTGGCCGTCTGCGTCACGCGGTGGTACAGAGAGACGACGTCCTCCTCAGGAATCATTTGACTGTCGACGCGAATCCTCTCGCGAAAAGAAAGAATGTGCGGGGAGGTGTACGTCCCGACCTTGTAGCCTGCACAGCAGAAGAAAAAAGGGACGCAGCGCCAGTTGCGCTACACCAGCTGCGAGTGCCCGTTCGACTCTGACCTGCTGGTGCATGGACAACGGAGACCTACAGCGACGCCTGTGGCCGGAGTGTCATCGGCGCCCCAGAAAACTGTGTTTCACAAAAAGACAAATGCACCGACAGAACGCACATTGCTGACACCGAACAGTCATGCATTCATCAACACACCCAGCTACATATATCCATGCATATATCCATATATATATATATATATATCGTATCCGGTCCAGAACGAAGTCGGCTGTTTGTATGGCTGCGTGACTTTGTTACCCTTGAGGGAGAGGCAAGCGGCGAGCTTCGCACAGGTGGTGCCTTTTCCATTTGTTCCTGCAACGTGGATTATGTCGTAGTCGTCCTGGGGACTGCCGAGTCCTGCAGCGACTGCCCGCATGCGATCCGTTCCGAGTTTCACCGCGTGGTGAGAAAAAAGTTGTTTCAAGCACGCGGTGTATTTACTGCCCAAGCTGGCGGGCGTCGCCATCCTGTGGCACAGCGCGCGAGCCTTTTCGGAGTGTATTGCGAACGTGTCTCCAGTTCGCCGACGTAGAAGTTGCGAGGAGAAAGGGAGAGTACGACGAGGACGAGAGAGGTAAGAAGGCTAGAAAAAGAACGCCACAAGAAGAAAATGGGGTGAAGTGAATCAGGATAAACAAGGTGGCAGTCGGCAGCCTAGGGGAAGTCCACCGTCCTCTCGAAGTGCATTTTTTCACTTCTAACCGACGGATGCACCCTCTCTCGAGCTCTGAATTGTTTTGCCACCTGGAAAAAGAGTTCTTGAAGCTACATGGACGTTAACATTCGCCAGACAAGAAAGTGAATAGCTCTGGACCCTGAAAAAAACAGCGGTGAAAGCAGAGACTCCCCTCCTCCCCAGTTGCACCGTCGCCGGCGTGCAGGACGTCGTGTGCTCTACGCGCTGTCCTGTCCTCCTACCCAGAGACTTGGACGTCGGCTTTTTGCTGTTGTTTATAAAAAGGGCACAGACAGACAAGCCGAAGCACGTACTCGCCACGACGAGTTCGGAACAGGGAACTAACGGCCACCTGCATGTGTGGATCTCAAAAAGGCGCCTAGCAGCCACTCGTTGAACAAACAATGCCGAAGAGCCACACAAATGGAAAACGAAACGAACCACAGATCGGAGTGAGAAAAGGTCTTTTCAGGAACAAGGTCCATCCCAACAGTCCGGGTGACCGAGACGCAACACACAGATACTGGCGGTTGAGCCTTTCCGCGGACAAGCAGGAGTGTGAAACAGACAAGATCTCGTGGAAACAACGTTCAGCAGCTTTGCCACTGCTTTGTCTACCTCTGAAAAGCGCCTGAAAACAATCGTCTTCACAGGTGAACGGATCTCCGGAAACCCAGAAAGGTGTCGTTGCAAACGCTGGACCGCATGCACACAAATGTGCGTCAAAAATCTCAAACCTCAACGAGAATCGAAGCCATTTTTCTCTGGACTTTGCTGCGGGGCCATCCTCACGCAAGGGAACTGGCCCACACAAACAGCTCCGCTTCCTTTTGTTTCTCTGTTTTCGATTTCCCTATGAAGGGATGCCAATGCCGGGCATAGCTATTTTGCCTCCAAGGAGACACGCTCGTGCGCAAGTCCGCAGACAGGAGTGTGTCATAGCCGCTCGCGACAGCTGAAGCTCGTGGAGGGAAGACTTTATTGGCGAAAGTTTTCTCTTCCATTCAATTCAGAAGCCGCAAACAGAGAGAGAAACGCGTATTTCAAGCCTTGTCGGCAGAGTCGGGTGGTCAGAGAGAAGCAGAAATTCTAACTGATGACCGGGCCTAGTGGTTGCGCGTAGTCACGCGTCGCAGCAGGGGAAGGCAGAGAATCTCTGTCCGTGCCTCCATTCTTCTTTCGAGTCTTCCAATTACGAAGACGGTTGAGGCGCCGTGCTTCATGTGTCGATTCTGTTCCTTCTACTCAAGGCTCTCGTCTGTTGAATTTCACCTTCAGGGTGCCGGAGGGTGCTATTGTACGGTCTACAGCGTGATAGTCCTTTGTGTTGGGAAGGAATAAGGTCTAGAAAGCTCTACGCCACCTCGCAGACCAGGCGTTCTTCGATTCTACACCACCTCTCTGGGGCCTACAGAAAGTCAATCAATCTATAGATAAACGAAAACCGGGCAACTGCAGTGTAATTCTTCTGGCTAAGTGAAGGCTCCCGGAGATTGTGCGATCTTCCGCCTGTATCTGCCTGGAACCCTACCATCCGCTGGAGGCGCGATCAATTGACTGTGCGTTTAGCAGCTTGTTTTGGTATGCAAACCAGTCTTTGAAATTCAAAGGGACAGGGCTCCGACTTGCGGCTCAGAAAGATGCCGGCGAAAAAGGGGAAGAAGGGAAAGAAGAAGTCTTACCGGCCCGAGGTCGCTCGCTTTTTGCAGACGCACCAGTACAAATGTATGCGGAGTCTTCTAGACTTGCCTGGCGGGGTGCCCTCAGTGCACCAGCCTTCAGTGGATGCCGAAACGGAGAACGCTACTGCCGCACTCCTGTCCGTTCTCGGACGCATAGGAATCTCCATGAAGGTGAAAATACACTTCTCTCGTCCGTCCGATCGACAGAGTTTGAGTGGTTTCTGTAGAGGCCTTCTTTCTCGGCGGTAACGGAAACTTCGTTGATTCCGGAGTGCCACGGGTCGTGGTTCTAGCTTATCAAATACAAAGTCATCATCCTCACCAGAATTGTTTTCAAAGTGTAATAGTTTTACCTTTTGCATCTATGGGGGGAAAGCTTCCAACTCGACACCACCTGCATCAGAAGGGTTATTCAACGGAGAAACAAAACAAAACCACCCCATTGTTACCACATGAACAAGCTGTCTTGGATACAACACAGAGCCCCTTTACTTGCTCTTTTACCCCTTTTTGACGTCCACCATAATGAGGGCACAACTCGCGTATCTACGCATTGACTGTTGCTACGAATCGGCGCACATCCCAGCCTTACTCGCCTGCGACTGATACAGCTCCTCTCGGCTCTAGGAGAATCAACTGAAACAGAGCAACTGCTAGAACGGCTTGTCATGTTGCCAAAGTCTGTGACTTGTACCTTTGTCAATTTGGATTGTTCCATCGGAAGACGTCGAAGATGGTGTGTGGTTTCGTAGTTAACATAATCTTCATGGGAATTCGCACTTTGCCATCATGAACGAATCGGAACAGTAGTTGTCGAACATAAGAAACGACATAGTCTGCTCGACTAGCGATGTCTATAACGGGTAATTCTGAAGTCTGCATACTTTCGGTGTTTGGTACGAAACTGAAATTGAGCATATTTCTCGAGTAGAACTTTTTGTCGCAGTCCGTGCTTCTCTGGCTCCAACACTGTCCAACCTAGGTCGGCTGTCCAAAAGATTACAGATTTCAAACTCATCATCGATTCCTGTACCCGGCTCCGCAGTACACGCCTGCGGGATATCCTCCTGATGTAGTTCATAATGCGCGGACGATTCTGACATGCAACTCAAAGGTCTTTGTAGGCGGGCGAGGCCTCACGTTGAATGACGACGAGGAACTTCAAGCGGCGGCTAATCAGTTTTTGATGGATTTTGACTTCCACGTGAATGCCATCGTGGCTTGGATCGAGGAAGGCCTCAGCTGCGACTTCTCAACCATGGGGCTCGTCGCCTTTCAGGCTGATTTAAGAGACAGGTTTCAAGAATTCGACCGGGTCTGGGCCGCATTCGAAGAACGCGTGTGCAAAGCAATTGAAACAGTCATGAAGGATATCTTCAAACCCATTGATCTCATCGTGGTATGTCACTAGCTTCAGCGAAGGCCCTGTACGAATGTGCATAGCAAAACACAAAGTAAATTCTGTGGTACTCGATGTTGCTCGTCTCTCCGTAGTGAGCCTGCACAAGCGCTACAACGCTGCGTTTGAAGACACTAGCATTATTGATGTTATGCAGCTGAAAGGAGCGACTCGACAGGCACCACAGGTAGCGTGAAAGGAGAGCGCGTAGTGTGTTCTGTTCTCGGTATACATGCAAGTGTCACAAGCACGATTGCAATTTCCATTTTAGGCTACGAGCATTGGGGCAATTATTTCTGAATGGTCAACTTCGTTGGTAGTAGACTCGATCCTGTGCATTGCGCAAACCATACAGACGGCATTCAGCCGTTGTCGTAATGATACGGAAAAAGTTGTGTGCCAAGACGTGCGCATGTTTTGTGTATTTTTTGACGTTAAGATATTTTACGCAGTTGAACCATGTGGGCGCCCTACTCTCCCTCTCATTGCTGGTTGCGGTTCAGGATCTTGAGGCAAAATTGTCTATTCTCGAAGAGGCTGAAGTAAGCGTGCCGCTTTCATATTTGCGTGAATGTATGTTTACTCAATCACGCACCATCTACTTTGATGTTTTATCTTGCGCACATGCTTGCTTGCCCGTCTCGGATCCTAAATGGTCTATCTCGCTCAAGCCCCGCCCATGATGAGATTCTATCAGAATTTCGAGATCACAGTTTTTTTGCAGTTGCTAAACTATGAAGCTTGGCCAAAGCGCTTCCTTCTAAACCTCTACCAGTGTTCTCTGATGGGTCGCAGTTGAACGGAACTGGGCATTGCGTGCCAAGATTCTACAATGCGGGTTCTCCTTTAGGACTACGAGGTAAAACGCGAGACGGAGCGGCAGTTTGTTGCTGCGATCACCGTAAGTTTTTGTCGCGTTTGCAACGCTTTTTATGGAAACCTTCATTCCACTTGTAGTGGCCGCTTAAGGAAACCTATACGCAAGACTAGTAGGGACTGCTGCCGGTAATTGCATCAGACGCTTAGGTTGCATTGAGTAGTTTCATATAGGCACGCATGCATTTATATTTAAGCAAAGAATGTAATACCAGGCATAGCCGTTCGGATGCATACGATTATTTATACTGTACAAAGTCATCTGTGTGCAACCATTTATGCGCTATATTTTCATGCAGCTTAAATGCATGATGCTTATGATACCAGCAGCCGTGCGAACAAGTGTCTATACGCTTTGGACAGATTTGGCTGTTTAGTCGAGGACTGGCTCAATCCGACTAGTTGCCACCTCGTGGAGCCGAACAGCGGAGCACCGCCACGGATTGACGAGGGATTGAAAAGCTCTCTTTTAGAAAGTACATTCTTGAAGCTGATACGGCCACTGTTCCTCAAAAGCAGTATTACTGTTTTGAAGTTTTTTCCTTGTCGGCCACGGCTCAGGATTCGGTCCCTTCATTGTGGAGAGCCGAGTGTGTGTTGTCCATGTTAGGAGCTACTCGGAAGTTTGTATATCAAGGCAGATGGCTTCAAGATCCCAGAGGTAGGACCACCGCACGTTCGAAGAAACCTACACGTGAGTGTGGGAACAACATGTTTTTTCCTCTGTTGAATGCGGCGTGTGTAACGTGCCTTCTTTACCTCGAAAGATGCAAAGTTGGTAGCGCAAGACAACCGTTTGGCTGCTTGAAGCCAGCTGAAAGGTTGCCATGTCAAATTCCCCGAAGTAAACGAAACGCATGTAGTAGTGAGAGTCGTATGGATGAGGGTGTTGTTTGCAAGAGTTTATTTGAAGAAAGCGTGAAGACCATGTTCCAAAATATGTCACTTTCAACAGAAACACAATCGGCCCATTTTCGCCTCACTCAGCAGCAGCCTTCCGGTCATCTGTTTACCAATAGGCACAGCAAGCATTTTTGTTCTGGCGAAAACAGCAACCTGTGTTCCGATTGACACGCCAGGTGTTGCACTGCATCACCAACGAAGTTGAGAGTGTGGAAACGGTGCTCCCGTTAGGACGCTGTGGAACAAGCTGAAGCTTGCATGTTTTACGATTGCAAGCTGCCCGCAAGCATTGTTGCGAAGGCAAAGAAGCTCATCCGGCAATTCTTGACGCGTACGTCAACAAAGCAGATAACCTGTGTGCGACACGTTGTCTGGCCTCATGCCGAATAACTGAGGCGTATCACGCTGGTACCGCAGCATGCGTCCGAATACTAGAGTATTAGGAGTGACAAATGTCGTTTCCAAAAAACATTCTAATTTTACAATGCATTTTTGCTGTCCCGGCTGCCTGAGTTCCCGTAGCCGTATATGACGCGCTGATGCATTGTCAATCGTATTGCTTATCCTCTTGTTTCCGTATACATATCAATATGAACTTCATTCCTATGCATGCGACTGATGACGGAGTTTCTTCCCTGTATCTTCTTCAGTAAGACTCGCTATCCGAGAGATTCCATTGGTGCGGCTACAGCCTGACCTAAATATGAAGTAAGTCCAAGGGACACACTCCCGCATCTGCGCGACAAGCTGGCTTTACCTAGCTTCCGGTTCTAATAGAATTCATAATGGTACTCTGTAATCGTGTTATTGTGATGCTCCGCGGCGTGCGATGTGCTCTGTAAAGGAGGGGGTATGTTCGTCGGCGTCGAGTTTTGAAACGTTGGTGAAAGGTGACGCGTAGCAGGTATACAGCTGTAGCCGTTGCAGCAAGAGAAGCAGAGATCGAGCCCTTCGGCAGCCCGATGTAGAAAGTGAGGCTTCGAAGCCACCCTACTGCGTTGGAAGCAGAAACCTATTTCAGACGCCGTCTTGTTTGTGCGCGCGCAGTGGCAAGCTAGTCCGGGCGGTTGAACACTTCTATTGGGTAAGAGAGTACTTGTCTGCTTATAGCATATACGAGGCTTCATACCTTGCATTTTGAGTGACTTGCACAAAAATGCTACAGCACAGCATCTGTGATACATAGGGCACGCGCGATTGGTTGTTGACATTTTTATATTCGGGAACCACTGGTTGGTGTTCACGAGTCCCAGTAATACCAAACGTCGAGGGCAGAGGAAAGAGCACAACACGCTGAACTGCGACACAAGTCCTACGCGAACCAGTGTCTGTCGGTTCATCAGTCGGTTTGCGTTGCCGGGGCCTAGTCCCAACTGTCAATACCATCTGAGCTGACTTCTCGCAAAGCTCTCCTGATCGCCTTCTCGAGGACATGAACATGTTGGTTGTAATCGCACCGACTGGCTCACGCTTGTGCAGGCTGTATGTGTTTCCAACCCATGGAGAAAGGGACTCCTTCCCAATATCATCTAATTTTCTTTCGCTGTCCTTCATTTGATTCACTAGAGCGCCCGGGATTGTGTGGAAGGCTTCGATATGGCCAGGTGTCTTCCAGTTGTAAGTTCCTCAGCACAGCGAGGGCAACCACGAGGGTGTAAGAGCAACGGAAGACTACCCTTGAAATCGTAAAATTTATTTCTGTTCTGAACCGGTTGTGGGTGAGAACTTCGATTACCATCGTCTAAGGAGCTTGCAACTGCCGCGCAATTTTCTTCAATCGAACTTTTCCACCGTGTCCCTACCTCGTGTAGAGTGCCTGCCCATTTATGTCACAGCTCCCGTCTACTAGGCCGGTTTGGCTCTTTCGAATGGGCATTTCTTCTTCATTCTTCCAACAAACAGACAAACAGAAACAAGTAAGAGGTAGCTCGTGGTCACCGCCTGTTCACAGTCAGATACTTTGACCAACTGCAGTTTTGTCTGTCTCGACAGCTGAAAGCATCACATGTGGCTCAGCCGCGATTTACCTTCGTGAGTGGAGGCTGTCAAACACAGGGCTTAAAACAGCTCGATGATTGGTCCCCGCACGCAAACTCCACTAACCAGTATAACTCGCCTGGCAGCTGACCGTTGCTATGTCGCTTGGCAGGCCGAAAGTCGAACTGAAGAACAGGAACGCTTCTCTAAAATCGAAGCCTGAAGAGAGAATTCCCAGAGCTTCGCCGTGGTGGTGATGATCGGCAATTTCCAGAAAATGTGAACGAATTCCTACCGGATCACATGGTGACTTTCAGGTTGCGAAATGTTTTGTTCCCGTGCAAGGTGACGGCCCTGCATTCTAGTACTATAGCAATCGC
Source organism: Toxoplasma gondii ME49 (assembly GCF_000006565.2). Taxonomy (NCBI): domain Eukaryota; phylum Apicomplexa; class Conoidasida; order Eucoccidiorida; family Sarcocystidae; genus Toxoplasma; species Toxoplasma gondii. The sequence goes on from NC_031476.1 coordinate 4,568,121, forward strand.
TTCTGAAAGTCCCTCGATGCTCGATTATACCAGGTGTCACTCTATGAGGAACAGAAGTTTTTCGAAGCCAATTCCGTCTGTTTGTGCTTTCACAGTTGAGTTAAAACTCGAACTGCTGTGAACGTGCAATATGATTTCCCTACCGCTTCCGCTCAGCCCGCGAATTCGCACGTGGGCCGCTGACGTTTTCCAGCGTGCTGGCGTCATACTGCACACGCCTGAAAGCCAATCTAGGAACTTTACACAGACACAAGCTATTAATGCAGTTTTCTCCGTTGCTCTTGGGTTGCTTGAACGTCCTCAGCAAAAGCCAACAGCGCAAAACATGCAGTCGAATTGACTGCCGAATCACGCCAGCACCACGAGTTATTACCACCACGAAAGGAATAGACTATTCAAGTTAAGCACCACAAACAAAGGAAAGAACATGAGAGTGATCATATCTCAGTCAACACAAGTCGAGCTCCCAAAATGGCTGATGTTGCACGACGGCGGTTGGCACTCTGACGGAACAGCTCGCGCAGAAACGGATCTTCAGAGCTTTGCCTTACAAGCTGTAGAAGTTCTTTGTGTGGTATAGCTGTGTGCATCAAGGGCTAGAAGTGGTGGCTCATACGACACATCTTCGAATCGATGCATTTTTCATCGGCGTCACAGACGACAGATGTATCGCATTGGACTCATGCAAAACCACATAGTCGATGCCGTCCTAGCATCAGTCAACGCTGCTTCCCGTTTAATACCTACTGGGTTCTTTCGCCTGTTTCTGTTTTCCGTGCTCCCCCGCCGCTCCCCCATAACGTGCATTCCGTTAGGGGAGTTCTGCACGGCGTCCGTGTTTTGTCGGGGACATCAGAGGGACCTTCAGATTATGTTTCTTGGTGCCTCCGGCTACATAAAGTGAACTGTGATTTTCTGGGTGGCGCAGAACCACGGCGGGAGTGCTCACGATCGCGTCCGTCGCAGAAACGCCCAGCAACGCAGAACCGACTGTCTGCGTCCCAGGAATTGCTGCGGTGCATTAAGCTACGTCCAGTGTGCCTGCGGGTGGGAGTCTATATATTGTGCGCAAGTGCGACCTATGCCAACCACGGTCACAAAATGGTTGAGGTCGGGTGCGAGTCCGACACGAACTCTTCAGTGGTTGCTCGTGCAACCGGTGGAGAAACCCACATGACATTCCGGCTACAGAGAACCAATGGTAATCATGGATCTCTTTCGGCAGGCCAAAGCCGCCGGGTAGAAAGACGCTACTGCGCGAGACATGACGCAGCCGTACTGCGCGCAGGCGCGAAGCTACCACCCGCAAAAGGTGCGGATTCCAACAAGTGTGTGGAACGGCAAGCAATGCGCCACTCTTACATTGGACTGCGATGCTGGGAAGCCAACCCGTCTCTTCATAAATCCCTAATAGCTGTTAAAAAAATTCCGACCAAACGTCCAGGTAGGCAAACCGTCTTTTGCCTAGGGGTATGCTTCTCCCGCGCTGTCAGACTCCAATCACCTCCACGTGCAATAACCATGTAGAATCAGACTCACACGCAATGAGGCACGGAAGCGCGAGATAGCCAAGCAGCCGGGTCTCCGCTGTTGTACTGATGAGAACAGACGGGTATTCAATCAATGAATGTGAAAGACTTATTGACGAGTGGGCATCCACCCGGCATCGAATATTCTGGTGGTGGATGAATGTGGATGCCCTTGTCAAAACAATTCTGTGTGTGGTCGTGAGAAAGGCAGGAGCCTGAGCTCGTGAAAGAACAGCACCCTCACGAGCGTTTCATGTGTGCTGCCCTGCCTTTGCATGCAAAGCGAGCTTCACCCTTCCGGTCTCGGTAGAAAACAAACTCCGACAATCCACAGGTTCGACATCGCTTGAGATCGTCCGGCAATGCGTTGGGGCTTACGGCGATGCCGCTTCCGAACTAAGGAACCTGTGTGACACGTGCACTGTGCTGACACGAGTATCACCGCCATCCAGTGATCCATGCCGTTCTCCATCAGGATCCAAATTCCGAAAAGCGTGAGTGACCAATCGTGACTATCGTGCAGCTACCTAATGGGTTTCATGCACCTGATAGTAATGCTGTTGATAGAGACGACGTGCATGCTGCCCTTCGCCTTAATCTATGATAGACACAAGATTGCAAGTCGGAAAGACTTCACTTGCCGTCGAGAACGAAGTTGTATTGGGGTCTAGAGTTTTTATATTCATCCGAATGCGTGTGTATTGCCATCTTCTTTTTGCGCGTGTGCCGATGGTTGCTAGGAGTCATGCGCATGTCGGCGCCGGGAATACGTTCTCTGAAAATATCAGCCCCGAAGAGAGGAAACGTCTCCGTGCAGCACAGGGGCTCTGTGACCCAGCGACACTACTGAAAGAACTTGTTCTGCTTTTCGACGTCGGACCACCTCCGAAATTTTGCTTCCCTGACGGTACACCTGACGTCTCTGCCAACGCATCGGTAGGGGAAATCTGCAATTTCGTATCATTCACGTCGTCACTAGGTCTTGGCTCTAAAGAGCTTTGGAACTGGCCCAAGCCTAATCATACGATCAGGGCAGGAAACAGCTTCCGCAAATTACTTGAGGAGAAAGAGGAGCTGGACGAGGAAGACGATGTGATCACTTCGCCAGACACTCGTGCGTATGAAGGGGAAGAATTTGAAGATGATGAAGAGGAAGAAGCACTCGAAGCAGAGCAGGAGAAAGAAGATACAGATAATGCCAGTCACCCTGGGGATGAATATGCGGTTTCAGACGACGGCACCATGTATAGTAGTGACTTCTATTATGAGGAGGATGTAGATGACGAAGAGCAGCAGGAAGAGGATAGAGAAAATGACAGCTGTTCTAGAGATGGATATGTGATATCAGTTGACGGTAGCCTGAATAGCAGTGACTCGTATATTGGCGACGAGACGCTGGAGGGCTGTGAGTGTACAAAGGAGGCTACTACAGACCCGGATGAATACGAAGTCATCGAAGAGGAATTTCGCAACCAAGGGTTTCGGTTGGACAACACCTAGGACTCCACGCAAGCGCTGCAAAATCGCAGAGAAGCGTTTTTGTTGTATTCTTGAAAATCTGTCAGGCAACGGTATCTAGGGTGGCACCTACTTGTCAATCTAAGCAGTCTGAAAATCTTCAACATAGTGAATAGAAGGACAGGAATAGTCGAGAGGGGTATACAGGGCCGCAGCGGTGGATGACGAATTCGGAGTCTGAGTGACAAAAAGGGAACAGAATAACTCCAATCCTGATAGACGTACTACAGTGCAACTCATGATGTTACACCGGGTCCTAAAACTCCAGGCACGAACAACATCTCTTGCCGTGACCAGGGACTTTGCCTCAAGGATCGCGCGTAGTGGCGAAGAGCCTGGTGCTGGATCTTACGCTGCCTCAGCACGTACTGTGTCGGGGACTTCATCTCAATATAAGTGCGTGTGTCAACACTGTTCGTGAAGAACAGCTCTGGTGCCGTGTGGCTGGAACTGTTTCCAAGCATCTAATCACTCCTACGCAAAATTCGTTACACATTTGTCTTCCCGCTTCACATCTGTGAAAAACTGTCCGGCGAGCTCCGCTGTTCTCAACACAATAACGGGTTGTGACCAACTGCTGTACCATGTACTACGTAGCAGTGCCACGTTTTGCGCCTGCACAGTTTACTTTGCACACAGTAAATGGCATGTGCGCCTGCGTGATATCCGACGCACACCTGAAAACTGCCCTCAAGGACACGGTACAGCTGTGTTCAGCGACTCCTTTGAACCGCTAAATGTTGCCGCTTGCCCTGCCATGATGAAGAAGCACATGCATTTACGGCGGCAAAATGTCCTGTGGGGTGAATTCGAGATTTTATCACTTCGTCTACAGTGATGGATTAAACGTCTAACGTTCTATTACGGCAAGTGTCGCAACATGGTTCAGAACTGAAAAACCCGTTCAAGAATCAGACGAGTTCCTGATGTGTTGTTCTACCCAGCCCGCTGTCGCAGCACTTTGCGCAAGAGTCTGCTGCTAGAAACGTGAAAACGTGCAGGAGCCTTGCTGAATAACTCCAAACATGTTTCACGCGTTTCGTCGTTCGTGTGCATTTTCAACGCTTTCAGCCGTGTTGCCACCGTCATGCGCCGCTCACGAGAAGTGCAACAGAGGCGGCTGCATGTCAAGCGGAAAGGTTGCCGCCAAGTGCATGCCGATAACGAAAAACGAGAGATAGTACTTCGATTCCCAGTCCTCCCCGGAATTCGAATTATTCACTTTTATATGTGTGAGCAAGCAGCCACTGGATGTGCTAGCCGTATCACTGGAAAGACTAAGTTGCCTGTCGTTGTCGCCAGTAACGGGAAGTGACCTATCGTCCGTCGTGGTTCGCTGGCACCTCAAGTCGCACTGAGAACCAAACTCATCAAGTACACGGCACAGAGTCATCTTTTTAAGTCAGAGACCGTGAAACAGGTCTTCTGTACCTAAAATACCATCACTGTTTTCGAGAGGTTAGTGCGCATTAATCGACAACCATCCAATTGTCCTCAGCATGCAGTGGAGGTGTTCGTGGTAGTTCCGTGCCAGGCACTGCAGGTGCAAAGCTCGTACTCTACGATCTGTGCTAGCGTCAGGGGGGAACCGAAAAGCCCCTCTCTTCGCGTTTGGTTTTCCAATCAGTTCAGAATCCAGACAGCCGTTGCCTGGCCCCAGAGAAAAACGTTCTCGAACACATGTGTTTAACGCGCTTGCCAGATGGCAACAGACGTTTCTTCTGGCATCGGATTCGTCCGCTTCTGGGCTGCCGCACCAGCCTTAGATGTTGTGGCTCTTTGCCGGAGCCACAGTGACCAAAATAAGTTAGCAGGCGCTGCTACAGACGGCAAGAATACACTCCACACGAATACCCATGATGGTTCAAAGGGTAAGCGGATGCTGCCTTGGTCATCCCCACACTCTGGCAGTACCTAGAGAGGGAACCGACAAACCCAAGATTCATAGGATGTATGGGATGTGTTTGTCGGCGGCTGTAAATCTGACCCATGATCACGGCGAGTAGTGATCTCTTAAAATACCATCTTCTGCACTCATAGACGAAAAAGCGGCATCAATCTCGCTGCCGTGCTCCCGCCTCTACTGCGCATCCATGGGAGTTTTTGATTTAGGTACAACACGGGTTGGCGCTCATCATACACGAACAAGCGAATTTGACTAACATTCCACTGAGGAACACCCGCTATGTGTGTTTTCTCAGAAAGAGCCGGCGATGCCACGGAAGATCTCAGGCAACCGCAAGAACAAGACGTGCAAGAAAATGGGAAAACCCTCAATATTCTTTTGCTCGGCCTTGGAGACATCCACCACATTCTGTTCACTGCATCTCGTCTGTGGAAGGAAACAAACAGAGGCTATCGAATTCATGTAAGTCCGCCTCAGGACATGCACGTTCTTAAGTTTTTCGTTAGCAGCCCCCGTACGGCGCGCCTTCCTTCATACGCATAACGAGGACGCTACGCCGAAAATGGCGAAGTTACACCTGCGCCACTCAAACGCAGACGACTAACTTGCATGAAACATTCGGGAAGCTTTTCGTATCAGTTGTACTGCGTCATAGAAGCTGTCTTCCCGATTTAGCTGTGCGACTCGCCTTCCACGCGTCTGTAACTTCTTGTGCCTACGCAGTTCTTCGTCCACGAAGAGGCACCGGAGGTACTGGCAAGACACCTGCTGTTGCTGGACGTTGTCAATGACACGGCAATGTCTCTGAGAGGTAAAACCTTTTTCTGACGACGCCGCAGTGTAGGGAACGTACATGCGAACTCGCATTCGCCACGACGTTGAAGCACTTGCCTCGTGTTTGCTTCCGTAGTTCTTATCCAACAGGACTCCCGTGGCTTTTTTCCCGAACATAAGAGCATGCCGGGAGATCGTCAAGGCGCACAGTGGTAGAGAGTGAAGCATGCTAACGTTGGCTGCCTATATATATTATGCACTTAAGATGGATCGGATAAACAAAGATCTTCAAGATCGAAACCAGTCTGCAAATGCGTCGAGCGACTACCACTACGAGTGCGTTAAGGCCAAAACAAACATTTCCGCTTCGTTGTCCCTTCATGTCTACAGAAAAGACAGAAACGTTCATCGACCTTTATGCAAACTCGCGCCTGCTTCCAAAGACCGTTGCCTACATACACGAACGTCAGACATTGCTAACGGAGTCAGTGTTTGACAAGGAAAACGCGAAAACTCAGCGCAGGCAGGCTTAGATGTCGGTTTTTAAAGACACAATCGCCGTCTTAGAAGGGAGGTGTCGAACGCGAGCAGAATGATATCTTTGCAGTCGTGCTGTGCCGCACATGACATGAGCAGGATCACCCGTCTTGGCGTTCGCAGTGGATGCGTTGCAGTGGCCCGCATCAAGAGAACATTCACTATTACTTACAAGCTTAACAGAGATATCTACATAGGGTCTCTCTCTTTTGATGTAAAACATCCGTGACGACATCAGTTTAACCACCTCACTTGTACTACCTAATGTTCAACAAAGAAAAGAAACTGACGGCTTCGTGGCATGTCTCCGCCAAGCAGATCTCTCTGCACACCAGAGAAATTCATCAAGGAACACTCTCCATCCTGCTGCCTCTTTCGCGCACAGCTTTGTCTGCGAGGAACAGCCGCACCCGCTAGATGCCTTGGTGGACCTCTCGCACCTGAAACATCGCCAGCGAGACGAGATACAAGGTAAGGAATTCTTCGTAGCTCTGACTGTGCGACGAACTGCCTACGCGTGGAGTGGACATCACACAGATGTTGGCTGTATCCAGTCTCTCTTCATTAACGGCCAACTTACGTTCGTCCAAGCGCTAAAAACCGAGGGGTCCCATCCACATCTCGGCAAGAGTCTCTAACCCACAGAAAGAACCACAACGACAGGTCCAACACTCTCTTGGTGTTGAATGTCTGGTGTGACCTGAGAGGACGCCAAACCGCCGTAAAATACCTCACGCCCTTCTCCCGTGGTGGAGCAGTTGTTAAGGTTCCTTCTGCGTTTTTTCTCAGAAGTAATGACAGCCTGGCATCCGGCTGTGCAGTTCGATGTGGACGCGCTACGGGAGCAGAGACTGAGGCATTGTTACGGGCAGAGATTCGACTATAAAGTCAACCTAATGGACTGGAATTACCAGATGAACCTGTCGCCTATGGTGAGTCCTACAGTTGTCGCTCTCCCACAAAGAGACACAGACGCTTGTCGAACAGAGGAGAGACGAATTACACGTCAAAGCTCACAGAATAGCCTTGGCTATGCCTCTGCCCCGTTGCCGAATGCTGACGTCAGGTCCCCATCCTCCACTGGCGGCAGTACAAGCGCTTTGCGCTCACAGGTAGAGATCGAAGAAGACAAGCTGCTACTTTGGACGGGTCGGATAGGACAGATAAACACTTTCCCCTGCGAATGGGCACTCAGACAAGAGCTGTCAATTCCTGCGGCTGCGTCCAGCTGCTAGACAATTCACAAGTGTATATACCCTACCCTTTTCTGGAAGAATTTGCTACTGGTCGGACTATTGGTTTAGCCCCTCAAGATCTCTGTTTGGCCACCCGAAGTTTTGCTGTGCTGTTCATGACAACCATGTTGAGGGAGACCTTGTCTGCCGCTGCATTCTGCTATCCCAGAGGATAAAGCTTGCTGCACAGCCTTCCTGCTCTCAAGTAGACAGATAAGCGAAGTGTTCTATCTTGCTCTGCCATTGTGTGGCTGCAATTCCATTTCTGGGGTGCTACATTCACTACAAGCCTCCTCTCTGGAAGTTCACATCTGGTACCTAGGCTCCTTGCAGGATACTTCGAACGGGATGTAACGTCAGCTCGATTCTTTTTGCACTGCGGTTCATCTTGTCTTTCATGGGTTGAATTTTTTGTCCACTAACAGAGCGTCACCTGCTCCAGTTTCTGTACAGGCGTGACGTTCGAAACGCGCCTTGCCGATCACACAGATCCGAACAGAACGCTTTCTTCCTACACAAAAGCAACCGATGTGAGTCTCCTCGACGACGTTCGACAACCGCTCCTAATGCTCGCTTCTATTTCTTGCCGTCGAATCGTTACAAAGCCATTTTGGAGTATAGCGAGGTTCACCGTCGTCGTAGTTGAGCACAGAGAAAAGAAAGTAGGGGACTTGGCTTCTGACGTAAATCGCCGAGTGTCAACTGTGATGTGCATATGGACATGCTTCCAGTCCTTGTACGATTTGCATCTTCTCACTTCCTCACTCATCAGTTTCGTCCGTTTACAAATTGCATGTTTACATCCAAGGACGTATCCAACTATCAACGGGACAGCTGACGCAGCGGAAAGGGTGCGATCCTTCCCGTTTGAACCACGGATTGTGTTGGACCAGATAAATGTGAGCACCTGTGTTCAGTTCGGTGCGACAGTCCATCGGACAATTTGCTTTGACCTTTCTCTCAATCTTGGCAGCTCTGGGTGCGACCGGGCAGTCTGATGTGCATGAGATGTATCTGCTGGTATGTGTACTTTCTGTTTCTCCAGACGAAGAGAGGACAGAACGTGAAAGTGCGAGGTTTCTGGGGAGACATCGTCAATGGCCCTTTCTATGCCTACGGTGAGCTTGTAATCTGGAAACCTTAACACGACATTCTGAACTTTTGAAAAATGCCACTCCAGACGGCTGCTGGCTTGAAAGAATTTCTGAATAAGATATGTTATATGTAAGCGCAACAACAACGTTGTTTCCCACACTTCTGGACGCCTACCGACTGCTTCAACAAAATGGAGATATAATATTGTGAACAACATCAACACTGTTCTACGTAATGACCCTTTGCAATTACCCAAGCTCATAAAGTTTACTGATATGTATGTAACTGAAGAGCTGAGGAGCTGAGTCCGCAATAGCGGGGGGGCAGAGGTGTTTGTGTCATCCACTCTTGTCTGTTGCAAGATTGGAACCGTAGCACTCCCGAGAGCCTTTGGGAGAGGTGCTGGTGTGGAGAAAGTAGTCTCGAGTTTGACAGTAATGGTGAGGCGCATGCTTTCAAAAAAAAGCGAATGCTCTTTTCTACATGCGCAGGAGCCGAGACACGGCAACGTTACAGAGACCGGCTCTTCCGCAAGGTCGGCGACAGTCAGCGCTATGTGAGTTTCTGGAACCGCAATTTAGACTCACTCTTTAATTGAAGGAAACAGAGGAAACAACAAGGATTTCCTGGAGCATAGAAAGTAAAAATTGCAACGATTTCAAAAGGGGGTCGTGGCGGCCACGAACCGCCATCAGGGACCGACAGGGTTCTTCCGCCGGCAACTTGCTGGATATTGTTCACAGAGTCGGTCGTTTTTCTCTGAAAGTTTGAGAGCCCTGGTACCTTTTTACCGTGACATGAGGATGAGAATAAACTTCACAAAAGTCCAGGTTGTGTGCTGAATGTTGCTACAGAACTCTCATGACATCATGACATTCAATCTCTCATCGATTCTTTACAGTCTCGAAGAAATGCGCGTGAGTCTCCGAAGGGCGAAAGCCAAGTTCGGCTGTTGGATGCAGACACAGTTTCGTCGTGCTACAACCCGTGAACAGAGCTAAGAATCCTCTAACCGTTTCTTGACAACGTAGACTTTCCTTTCCGTTTTTGCAGAGTGGGTAGTCTTGCGAAAAGGGCGATGAATTCGTTAGCCGTTCCTTGACTAAATGTGAATTCTCTGTCGATCTGCTGATGAGACAGAAGCATTTCCTATGGAACTCTCAGTCGAGCGCGAGGACCGCTTTTGCTTATCCTCTCCGTGGTGCCGTCTGTTGCGTGATATGTGTGGTCGCTTCAGGATCTCTGCCTACCGCCTCAGTCGGAAGACGAAGACAAGTCTGTCAAGACACACGCCTCCCGCAATCACTGATTTCTTTCTCCTAGACCGTCCACCCTTTGAGTCGGAACCTCCACTGCATGTAAAAATTGATTCAGCGTTCTAGCCTCCCTAGATATGCCTACACTCGGAGTTTGCCTCTGGTGGTGCTCTAACAACTACTGCGGTTACAGGCCTCCCTATCCGTCGCCGACAGAGATTGCTTTTCTCGCTCTGGAGCCTAGACAGAATGCAGGTTCGGCCTCTTCTGAATCATCCCAGAGCTATTCAGGCCAAGAGCCGCAGTCCGAGGTCAACGCGGATGCAGCGGCGTTAACAGATGGCAAAAGGTTGGACGAAGGTTTCAGTTTCGGCAGTGCGGAAGAACTTTGCTCGCTGGATGCGCAAGCGTCGCCCAGGCGCAGACGGCCCGTAGAGTCACAAGCAAGCAAAAAGCGGCAGGCAGAGGACGTTTCGACTTCAGAGATTCGAGTGCTCCAGTCTTACGATCGGAGACAACCAAGTCCGACAAAGCCCGATTTACTATCAGCAGGAAGAGAAGCAACAGAACCCCGAGAAGCTTCAGCGTGTACACGCTCGCTTCTTCCAGGTAAACGAACAAGTGACGGGAACGCCTCAGAAACTCCCTTCCTGTTCTGTCCACTTCAGTGTCTCTGCTTTGCATTTTCTCCGTTCTTATCCTCCGTCGCCTGGACACGTTTTTTCTCTCAAAGAAGGTTCGTGAATCTGCCTCCTGTGTGGTGGTTTTTTTCTAGGTTTCCAAAGCGTCAAAGTCAGCTTTCTCACGGGACCTGCAGCGGAGCTCCTGTCGAAGCCAAGGCACGTCTGGTGGCGGCATCGAAAAAACGTCGGAGCGATTTGCGCTTCTGCGGGTCTCACAAGGTGTCTGGCGTTTGCTTTTGTCTTTGGTCTTTCGATAGTGCAGTCTCTGAGATACTTCCTCCAGCGCTGTTGCCAGAATAAGAACGACAGCCACATTACCTGTCCTTCCAGTAGGCGTGCATCGTTTCAAGGAAGCCACAGATAGTTTGTGCGGTGCCGTTTACGACCTTCGTCCGGCAGGCGACTACAAGGAAACTCACTCTCAAGTGTACAGTTGGTTACTCATTTTTCTCTCCACCTTCCCGCAGATACGCGCAGCAGTTTGATTGTGCAGTTGTTTCCAACGTGGCGACAACGCCTCTCTTCAAGCACTGCGGGGTTCTCGCAGATCCACCACCGAGAAGAAAATCTCGGCTGCCCGGCGAGGTCGAATCCAGTGATGAGCCTGTGCAGCAAAGTGGTGAAAAAGTTATCAAGGAGACTCTAGGCTGCAGTACCCCTGTTTGCGGGGACGCGCCAGCGGAACCCTCTTTTCTTGAACGCTGCCTCAAGCCGACCGCACTTGTGTGTGTAGAAACTTTCAAGTGAGTGCAGCGCATCCACACTGCTTCAACACACTATAGATCCAAGAATGTATACGGTGCGGAGGCGATCTGACAAAGCGTACGTTCCATTTACACAACGGTATACAGTTCTCTGGTACGTTTGTAACTGAAGAGCTCGACTTGCCCTGAGTAAAGGTTACGAAGGTAGCACCGACAATAATCTTACCGACATGCACGCCAGTACGAACAAAGAGACGGTTACCGAATCCATCATCGTTCTTCGTCCTATTTAGCCACGCTGCACAATCTCGCGGACACAAGTCGAATAAACGGATGCATTATAGTTCCGTTTCCTCACGCAGTCAGGGCATGCAATACCAACACGCGTGTGTGAGACTTATCGCGAAATAGTTGGTGCATCTCGACATCAGAAAGACTTTGTTTCGAGAAAGCAAGTTCCCGGGCATCCAATGTGTGAGGACACAGAAAGAGCGAGGTTAACAACCGTGGGGGTGGAAGACGCCTTTTTATTGTGAAAACGTTTGTAGAAGAGGCCGATAGCGAAGCTCGATTTTGTTCATTTGAACAGGGACTGATGTTTTTTGTTTTCGTCGATTACGTGACCAAAACAATAAGCATCACATCGTTGACGCAGCGGTCTCAATTAAAGCGAAGCTAGTTGTGTGAAAGGCAAAATTTGGGGGATAAACAAAGATAGCATGCAATGTTCCTTCGAATTTTTCACTTGGCTTGCCTCGACTACACATTGAGGCCGGCGGTTTTTGCGCACGAGAGGTCGAGTCTCTGGATCATCCCGAGTCCGAGCTGGATTACTGTCTCCTTGATCTTGTAGGTCTTTGTTTACCGTGGACAAGCTGTTATCACTGTTTCCAGAGCACTCGGTAAATCTATTTGGTGTGTCTATATCCTTGGCACATCTTGTCTTTCATCGGCGTGCCCATCTTCTCGTGCCTTTGTGGTATGTCTACTGTTTTTCCTCCACTCTAATGTGTTCCCTTCGACGTGCAGATTTTGCGCAAATTTAAATAGCGTTGCGAAACTGAGGTGAGCAGCTGAAGCCTCGTTGTTTTGCTCCTTGAGGTACGAAGAGCCTGCCAGATATTTTGGTCGGCACGAAGTCGAAGCGAGCGGGTTGATAGCGCCGACAACCTAGTTAAAGACTCCCTACTTAGGACCGACAACGGCATAAATGAAATGTGCCTCAGTATATTTTTTATTTTTGCTGCGCAAACGTCAATTCCACCACAACGACAATCAGGTTCAGGAAAGTGACGCTCGAGGCGGCAAGGAAATACAGCTGGAAACTATGCAACCCTTCTAGCGGTGAGAAGTGAAACGGCGTGTGTCGAACGGCAAAAGAGCGATGTTTAAAAGTGCAACTTGCACAGCACACACGGCAGGCTTTCGCAGACGCGGGCTGCCCACACACGCACGTCTGCACTGCGAAAAAGATCAACAGCGAAAGCATCTTACTGAGTGCTATTTTCACTGATTGCAAAAATAAAAAACCCCCACTAGACAGAAGGCATCAACGCTGCCCCTGAAGGTTTGTGCTCGCTGATACCAACACACTCTTGAATATTAAGAACAGCGGTACGGGTTTAGAAGCGGAAGAATCATGGAAGGCGCAATGTCATTGGTGAGGAGTTTTGTGTTGCCTCTGAACGGACCAGCACTCGGTTACTTTTCCCCCTCTGTCCTTCTATTTTTCTGCGGCATTGTGTGATATTTCAATCTGCTTTGAGTGCGGGACGAACGAGACACACACGGGAACATCTACGTATTCGGAACGCCAATTGTCACAGTGACAGACAAGGAGTTCTGCCTCTCTGTTTTTGAAAACTCACTCTTTCACGGGAAACCTTGTTATTTATGATAAAAAACAACTGAGCTGTTCTCAAACTTGCCACAAAACAAACAAAGTTCTACATCCACCCTCTAGAAGAACAACTTTGGACCGGAGCGTGAAAACTACAGAAACAGGACATTTGACATTAAAATCAATGGTGCGTATTGTGGGTATGTAGGATACGTAAAGCGTGCTTCAAGAGCAGAAAAAGTGAACATTCATTGTGTCTTTCTCACAAGAGTTAGGACGCGGTGAATGAACAATTCGTATCAACAGAGAGAGAAAACGACTACTCAGATGTTGGTATGATCGGCACCATCGTACTGGGAGCAATCCTCTCTGAGACAGGCTTATTGGTGAGCTCTTTCTGCAGAGTATCTCAGACGCGCGAAAATCCTGATGTAAATCTTCGAGGTCTTTGTTCAGCGAATCCAAAATCTATCTTACTGTTCGTCGAAGCGTTCCTTTTCTACATAACCATTTGCCCTTCGATTTCCCGTTGTGTCTGCAGCACCTCCCATGGTGGAATCTCTGCAAGTTTCACACACGGCTACAGAAAAGAATCCCGAACCGAACTGTGCTGAAGCAACAAAGCAGGAAGCGGTTGCAGACGCATATATGATTTTCCGCACATCGCCACGCGAAACGGAAGAGTGAAACAGACATCAAAATGGGGATATTTGCTTTGCCAACATGGAAAACTCTTCGAAAGGACTGTATAAGTCACCATGCCCTGCATATCTATATGCGTGTATCTGTGTAAAGGTTTAGATCAGCTGGTACTAGCAGTAGTTATCTGCAAGAGGAAGTTCTTGTCTTGGCCGTTTCCCGGACACTTCTCCGTCGTTTCTTGATCGCACATGGGCGAGTCTACTGAACGCCTGCGTCCTGGTGTTCCGTGTCGTGGATCCCATCGGTGGAAACTCTGAAGTTAAAAAGAACTGGTTACCAAAAAGCTGTGATACGCGGCTCTCTGCGATAACTCTTGTCACGATGACTTGCCCTCAAAAACGTTCTGACATAGACGGTGAATAGTCAAAGGATGTTGCAAAGAATCCAACCAATGTGCGTCGCGTGGAGTGTTCAGAGTCGCTGGGACTTAAGGCTGTCACTGATAGGAGAAAAGTGTCTATTGGGCTCCCCTATCGCTCCCATCCCACAGAGAAGCCCGTGTCTTTTTGGATCCGTACCTCTCTAAGATTCGCCACTCTACTTGACTCTCCTACCTTCTTCATCTCTGGAAAGCAGCGAACGTTTTTGCATCTGCAACTCAGGTCCGGTCCTCTGAGGCGCTTTCAATCACAGTTCCCTCCAGCGCCGCCGGCTCCTGTCAGTGCTGTGTGATCTATTCTGCAAAGCACATTTGTGGATAAATGAGGACGAAAGTACTGAAGTTTGTAATTTTGCTTCTCTACATAACACTCTGAAGTTCGCTGGCGTTGCCGACCTCTGACTGTTGGGCAGACGTGCTGGAACTTAGGCGGGGATGAGAGAAAACGTTTTCGATGCTACTTCTGCTGAGCGGGCTTCTGATCGAATCGCTAACGGGCGTGTGCGTCTTAAGAGTTAGTCTTGCCGAGCGTCGGGAGATTCGGTGTCAGTGAACAAGGAGTGGGGCTCGTTTATCGTGAAAAGCTCTCTGTTTTTCAACAAATCTCTCTGCAAACCGAGTTGCGTCGCAAACAGGCACGAACGCCGGCATGAGAGAAAACGCTTGTCCCGCAGAGTCGCAAGCTGACACGCGACACCTTGAACCAAGGCCAGGTGCAGAAACAAGCTCTGCAGAGCAGAGAGGAAAGACAGGGCAGAGGTCCCACAGCGGCAGAGGCAAGAAGCCGATTCCTACATGTGAGTCCCCGTAAGAGAAGCAGAGTTAGAATGAAGGCGTAAACAAAGTGTGCAGGTCTCTAGACAGCATTCCCAACCTTCACGCTGAAGAAAAGTTGCTTTTCCAAACGCCCCAAAGACGAAAAAACAGCATTCGGTTCAAGCGCCTTCAAAGCGTCGGAGAATGGGGAGACTGGAGTGGTGAAGACTGAGAAGCGGCAAAGTCCGAGGATCCCAAACTGCCGAATAAAGCCGCGTTTCCCTGGCCACCCAAGTTGCTGTGGTGGATGGGACCTAAGTAACTTTCGTTAATTGTTGCAATCGCAAAAAGATTCATGGAATCGTAGCGAACGCCAAGCAGCCGAAGGCGAATGTCACTGTCGACACGAAGTTCCACCTCGCCGTCGGTCATACAGCCCACTGCACTGTCGTCCTGCAAACAGAGCCGCGAAAAAGCAAAGATAAAGACGACGCAGAGACACACGACGCGAAAGCTACAACCCAAACTCCCGGCACACAGACACAGAGATAACCAGGTAAATACGGAAACGTACACCCGCCCATCAAAGACTCTGGGACAGACGCAACCGCACCACCGACGTCGCCAACATACGTACATTTATACTGTTGCATACATATACATGTATATTTATATGTATATGCATATGTACATGCAAATGTATATACGTATATGCATGCATGTGTACGAGTACATGAGATATGTAGTATTGTTCGCAGGTGGATAGACTGACGAACAGATGCATGTATGTCAGAGATGGATACGAAGGCAGATGGGAGCGTAGAAGAGACGCGTTTCACAGGTCAAAGAGATCCACAAGTGCAGACCGAGGAAACGACCGGGGAAACAAGAGAAAAGATGCACGGTCGGCGTCTCTCAAACGCGAAGGTGGCTCCAGTTCCATTGAAAGATCGATGCGGCCGCACAGAAAGAGAAAGACGAAAAGCGAAAACTCACTTGATAGACGAAGGAAGGAGGCAGCGAGGCTCGAGAGACAAAAACCTTCAAAGGTCCACACTGAGCAAACAATCCGAGCTTGTTCACGTCGGTGATGACGGCGTCAAGGACCTGAGAGGAAAACAGAAAGACCATACAGCCGTCGCTTTACTTTCTGCGTAGCGGCTTTATCTACATGCATGTAAACACGTGAAGTTGCACACAAAGTAGAGTATAGATATACACAAGGAAATGCATAGCCGCGTACTCATAGTATAACTATATATATATATATATATATATATATATGCGTATGGATGCGTCGTGATTCTCGTTCATGCTGCTAACTGCATTTAAAAGTTGTTCTGCGCAGATCTCTCCATCCACAGCAATATCTATCTATATCCACCTATGTCTATTGTTATTTATCTGTCTCCGTCTACAACTCTCTGTACCAATCTATATCTCTCTGTATCTCTCTGTATCTATCCATCTATCTGTATGTTTCTATCTATCCATCTCTCAATCCATCTATCTATCCATTCATGAATCCGTCTACTCTACTTATCTCTCTAGCGATCGATCGATCTGTCTCTCTCTGTAGATTTCTCTCTACCTATAGCAATACCTCTTTCTCTCTCTCTCTCTCTCTATATATATATATATATATACATGCTTACGAAGGTCTTCGTGAAAGCATGACTTGCGGACGCTGTTTGGTTTCAGCAGAAAGAGGAGCCGGAATAGAAGACTGGGGAGAGAGTGGAAAACCGAAAACGCACTTTGAGGGAACGACGTCGACAGCAGACGTTCAAGAAAGTGGAGAAAACGGGACGCTTTGAGGAACCAGGAGAGATGACGTACCTCGTCCTTGAAGGGCTTAAACGCAATTGCTTGGTATCTGGCCGCGACGATGACCATCCCTGTGCCATCCTGCACTCTTCCGGCTTCCATATGGACAATGCGGATCACGCAGATGATGTACCTGCGAAGCAGATGAGACATTGGGGGAAATGGAGAGAAGGTGAGAGAGCGAAAAGAGGCAGTGCGTTTACGGCATGTAGATGAAGGAAAGAAGATACACGGAAGGGCAGAGGTAAAAACAGAGACAAGACGTAAGAGGAAGCCGTATGGCAGAGGGAGGCAAGAAAGCAGAGAAGCGGCGAAGAAGAGGCACAGACGGGACAGAGAGCGTGTTCATTGCTTGACGGCTGAGGCCGCGTCTTCCCCCCTCTCTTGCACGGTGAGAAACGCGAGCTGTTCGACTGCCCAGAGGAAAAGCAAGGTGATTCTACAAGAGGGAAGCCGACAGAGAAGGAAAAAACTCACCCCAAGTTGTGTAAACATTTGCCCTCGACCTGCTGCCGAAGAAGCGTCTCGACGTATTGGGTGTATCGACGCCCGAGCTGAGCTGGCCGCAAGGCCACATTGTGCCACTGCTCCACAACGAAGAACATGTTCGTCAGAAACAATCTGGCGTTTTTTCCATTCCTCTGATACGGACCCCCGTCTCCAGGAAACACAGAACTCGAGAACGAAGGGGGGGGCTGACGAAGAAATGGGGAGAGGAAGTCACTCGAGAGGACGACCACGCACTCTTCGTGGATCCGACGAGAGAAAAGACTTCAGCAAAAAAAGGGGAGAGACAAGAAGAGGTGGATAAGAAAGGGTGGGGGCAGAACGGATAAATTCGGAAGGCGGTAAACGAAGGGAAGACCGTTCTCGGGGAGGTTGGACTTTGGAAACAAGGTGACAAGCATCTGTTGACGAGATGAAAACGTTTGCAGCATGTAGAGTGGTTCCTGTACAGGTAGATGGCTGCTCGGAACCGAGACTGCCTACAGAGAGAAAGTCTCCCGTCTCCACGTCTTCGACTGTGTCGCCGGCAGTGTACCGGAGCAGGGGCAGTCGCTTAGAAACGAGAGGAGACACAGGCGGAAGACACAGGAACACCGCGACGCGCTCTCAGAACAAAGAGGGCGCGACTTCCATTGAGGAAACTCGAAGCCCGTCACGGCAGTTGGGTTGACCGGGGGCAAGACGTGTTTAGGGGAGACTCTTTGCAGCAGTACCTGGAGAGATGAAAATCCGCGTGAAAACGGGGAACGAAAAGTCACAAGAACGTGCAGAGTTGAATGGGGCACGCAAAGAGAAAAGAAAAGGAAAAACAAGAAGATGGACGGGAAATCGAGTCAGAAGAACTCAAAGATTTCCACAAAAAAGAGACCTGGCGGGAGCATGCTGTTTGTCCACACCAGATTCTGGCGTATGTACACCCTCTGTCGTGTCCCCACGGGACCACTCGAGAAGCCGGATGGCGGAAAAGCGAAAAAAGAAGACATCAAAAGGACTGGGCTCCTAGTGATTCACGACGGCATTTCGAGATGCTCCTCTTCTCAGGAGAAATGCGAAAAGCATGCTCACAATGCATGCACAAGAGCACAAGGTGTACATACACCTGACCAAGTCTCCAAAACAAGCCGCCCTTCGGTTCGCGCCCTCCGATTTTCCTCTCTGTGCTCACTCGTATTAGTCGGACTCCTTTCTTTTTACTCTCCGTCAAATTTTGCCGTGAGGGGAAGTTGCGACTTTTTTTCTGCTCGATTCCTCCCTAGAGCGTCTCTCTAACGACGACTGCATGCAAGACGCTTGCTCACGTTTTCAGAGGCACAGTTCACAATATTGTGTGCCTTTGCTCCTTCTAAACTCACAGAAAAGGACCCAAAAGTGTAAATCTTCTCACGCGCTTGGCCACCTCCAGAGCAGCGAAGAGGCGGTTAAACGGTTCGGTCCGTGTTCACAACGCGCCTTCCAAACCTACGCAATTTCATGCTCGCATATGTCTATCATTTGATTAATTCCACATATATATATATATATAAAGATATGCATATGTATACATATGTATATAGATGTCTATATGTGTATATGTATGCATATGTTGTGCAATTATGTCCGGGGTATGCTTAGCTTTTGAACCGACAATCCTTTATTCTTCAACAGAGAATGTGTGCGTAGGCGCAGGCGTCAGAGCATATGCGTGCATCGAAGGAGAGGTGTTCCGGCTGTCCCCTTCTAGAGCCCTTCTGCGTTGATCGCTCCGGTGTTAGAAGGCAAAAGTCTCCATAGGCCTTTCTCGCTGTCTCCTGTTTTTCAGAGGTTCTTCTCCAACTCTCCCGGCTTATAAGGAGCAGTGCATATTGTAAAGTAGTCGATGAAAGGAGGAGTAGTTGAATCGAAGCGGCCAGAGGAAACGCGAAAAAAATTGGAACAGATTTGCCTCGTCACGTCTCCCCTCTCCCTCTCTACCAAGTCACCTGTCTTCCTTCTACCCTTGACAATTTGAAAAAATAGTTTGCGTGTGTGTGTGTGTTTGTCGGGTGAAAGGAGATCAAGGTCGCCGCATCTTTTCTCGCCTGTTGATTCCATTTTTCTCCCCCCCCTCTTCCCTCCGTTTCCCTCCTTTTCAGCATCCTTTCTCGTTCTTCGTTCTCTCCGTCGTCAGTGCTCTCCTGACATCGTTGTCGCCTTGGCCGTTCTTACCCTCTGTGCTTCCTCTTCCCCGTGTCTGTCTTCTCATTTTCCTTCTCACCGATTTGTCCATTGGCGCGTCCTTTCGCGGTGCCTTCCCTTGTCTTGTCATTTGTCTCTTTTCTGTCTGCACGCGTCCGAGGCCGCGGGCGACTTGTCCAGAGACGTTTTTTGTAGTGCGGTAACCACGGTCCATCCTCGCCCTGGGATCTCCGAGTTCTCAGTGCCTGCGTTGTACGGGTGTGTAGGGGAGCTTCGCTCTCTCTGAATCTGTACTCGGTTTCAGAAGTCGTTTTCTCCAGACGGAACGCGCCCGCTGTGTCGCGCCCCGCCGGTCGGCTCCGAAGGAAAATAAATGGTTGTTCTCCGCCGCCTCGCCCCACCAGCGTGAGGCTGCATATCTCGCTGTGTCTGGGGTCTCTGTCTGCTGCGTGAGCACGCAAAAGCATGTCGCGTATGTACACCGCAGGCGCTCAGGGCTCTGCCCCGGGACGCCAGCGAGGGACGAAGGAAGAAAGAAACGGGGCGCAGGGTCTCGTTTGCGTAGGCTCTGCATGCAAATACTTCTGCAGCGAAGAAGAGTGGAAAAACCTCGACAAACGTCTCATCCCTCTAAACGGGGATGCCGACAATCTCGTAGACAGGTACGAACCGATTCAAACTCAGAACGCGTGCGTCTGCGTCTTCTGTTGATTCTTTTTACGCATATATCTTTTTCTATCTATCTACACACATATATATACATATATATATATATATATATATATATTGGTGTGTATCTAGGAATGACGGGTCTTATCCTTAGACACGCCAGTGCATACCTACGCGCTGTTTCCGACTGTCAAAAGTGAAACTCTAGACTTTCTAATACGCCCTGTTTGCCTTGTTTTTGGCGGTGCTTTACTTCTGTTTTCTGTAGACCGCTATTATATCTGTTTTCTACACAACTCGACTCCACTGCTTTCCATGCGCGGGGGCGTTTCCTAGCTATTGTTTTTCCACCTTCGTAGATACGAGTACGTCTAAATCCTCCGGCGCGCAATTATGCATGTGCATGCAGTACTAAAGAATCTGTGAAAGGAACATGTTTAAAGAGTTCCAGACGTTCATGTGAACGCGTCTTTTGTGTGGATGCGCATGCGCTTGCGTGGCGCATTTCTACGAAGCGAAGCAGTCTGGCCTTTCTTCGTGTCTTCAGATATGATTTGCGCCTCCTTCTCTCGGACGCCGACGCGTTTTCGAAAAAGAAAAAAAATTACACGAGCGAGCAACTCCGGGAGATCCTTGAGGAGACGCCAGCCCTCGACAGAGAACGGTACCGAGTGAGTGCATGCGCAGAAAAGATGTCTGGCCCTTCGCCTCTTTCTGACTCTCACGTCTGTCTCCTCTCATCCAGTAACAATCACATCCTCCTCTAAACTGTACATCACTTTATATGCATATATATATATATATATATAGGTCTGGAGAGTGACAGATACATATATATGGATAGATAGCCAGAGACAGGTGAGGACAGAGAGCTGTTTGTGTGCAGACGTAGACAGCCAGCTGTAGAGAGATGAGGCGAGGTAGACTTCGATGTCCAAATAGATACGGACTCGCACAGGTAGACGTAATTACGTACATGAAGTTGTGTTCACAGTAGAAGTGTGTGTGTGTGTCTTCAAGGGATATAGTGCATAGAACGATACAGCAGCCACTTGAAGGCAGATGGCCATGTACACACTTATTTTGCGTTCGTAGATATCTCGTCCGATCTCACGAGCAAATTCATGTATTTCACCCATCCGTGGCTGCATTCAGATATACTTATATATACATACGTATGCATATACTTATATATGCACATGTACATGCATCTACTGTATATATATATATATATATATATATAAATATATGTATATCTTTCCGCTTGTGTGAATAGGCTTGTTCAAGATTGTTGATAGCATCGGAGAGGTGTCTGTGTCTGCCTTTCTTCCCAGCGTGGTCTGCATGCGGTGTTTCTCTGTAGGTTTTCACTTATTTGGATCAAAGCACACTTTGGGGGGTCGGCTTTTCTGTCTTCAGGATCTGCCCGCCTCAAATTTGTTTGAAGAAGACTTTCTCGAGCGCCTCGCTGGAGGCCGAGAAGATGAAGAGGTGTGGACACCTACGAGAGAATTGCAGCAGTTAAGGGAAACTCGCTCGGAGAGGCGAGAGAGAATCATTCGCCTGCGAGAGGAAGCGGCGTCATCCGACGAAAGTCGTCGCTTCAGGTAATGCGGAGGGGGCATTCGGAAAGAAGAGAGAAGCTAGAGAAAGCAGGGGAGAGAGCAAGGAAGAAAAGAGGAGAGAGGGAGCGGCAAGACAAGAGGGCACAGTTGAAAAGAAGAGCAGAAAGCACTGGAAAGCGCGGACGTATCTCCGTCGCTGAGGCGTCGCACTCGGCCTCTACAGACGTTAAATAGCAAGCATTCGCGTGGATATTTCTGCATGCATTCAAACCAAGAAGTGTGTGTGTATACGTACCTGTAGACACGTGGGTGGTTCTCTTCTATTTCATAATCAACAAAACATACCCTGTCCCTGCAATTTTTACACAGATGCATGCACGCACATGCATATATATATATATAGAGAGAGAGAGAGAGACTGAACATGAGTAGGTAGGTGGCGGCATCTGTCCGTTGTCGTCTTTTTCCGCATGCGCCTATCTCTTGTCCACAGTTCGCCCAAGTGGTGTCCAAGTGCATGCGTTTCGTTCGGATTATATGTTTCTCCACTTTTGAGAACCGCTCCCTTTTTTTCGCTCTTTTCTGTTTTTTCTCTCAGACTCGGGGACATGTCGGCGGTGCCGCCGCCGGCTTCTCTGGACGCGCCGGTCGAAAGCGAGTCCCCGCGATCGCCCCGCATGTGCGACGGAGACACCGAGGGGCCAGAGGAGACAGCATCACGTCGCGGCGAGGAGAGAGAAGCAGGGAAGAGCAGCGGCTGTCTGGAACAGCGAGAAGAAGAGGGGAGAAAGCGCTTGCGAGACGAGACAGAGGGGCAACGTCGATCTGAGAATCCAGGAGTGAAGAGAGAGGAGAACGAGGAGGGCGAGGCGAAGAACTTGGAGAAGGAACTCGAAGAGCTACGCAGATGCGGCGGCTCGTCGCGAGCATGCAAACAAAGGAAATCAGAGCACGTTGGTGAAGAATGGATCGAGAGGAACGAAAGCGCGACAGGTCGCGCGACAGAAGAAGGGGAGGCGACAGGCTCCAGAGTCGAACCGGAACTGAAAGTCGAGAGAGAAGCCGACGTTGAGGCAGAGTTTGTTCCCCCCTTCAACGTCCCGAGAGACAGAGTTCCTCACCTGCCTAAAACGCTCAAGGAACACCTCGTCATTGAACGCACAGCTCACTTTGTTCGCACGGTGAGGGTCGCACTGAAATTCAGCGAGAGACGCATTGGTCGATGCTTATTTAAATCCTAAACTCGCTACCTCTCTCTTGTGTGTATGCTGTTGAACATGCGACAAGGCAGCCTATCCAAACGCATGATAACGACGTAGACAATATATATATATATATATATTTGTGCATTGTGCACTCGAGAGATATCCGTCCGCGTGGAATTACTTCATATCTATATACGTTTACGAGAATATGTGTAGTTTGGGATTTTTGCCTTCCCTTCTTTGCGTGTGTGAAGAGACGAGGCAGCCAATCACCCTTCAACATTTTTTGTTTTCCGTTCCTCGCCTCTGCGTCTTGCGCCTCCGGCTCCCGCGCGTGACGTTCTTGAACCCCCTGGCTCTGAGCCAAGCGTCTGTGGCCTGCGGCTGCCTGTAACTGCTATGCGTGAGTCTCTCGCGATGCTGTGTGTGTCTGGGCATATGGCCCCTCGCTCTCTCCTTTTGTTAGTCACCTGCGCATATCTGTGAGTCTCCCTCTGCAGGGTCTCCTGCTCTTCCCTGCCGCCTGTTCCGTGCTCAGCTTTTCCTCTGTTCCTTGCGTCTTCTTTCGCTCTTTTGCAGGAAGGTAGTCGCATGGAGTTCCGCCTCAAGCTCGACCCCGTGGTGAGCAGTCAGCTGTGTTTTCTGTCTGTCGATCACCAGCTGAATGCGTACTACACCTATCTCCGGCAGACGGGCGAGGCTCTGTTTCTGCATGCTCCCGAGCTTCTCCCGCCCAGACTCGTTTCCTTCTCGAGCCTCGTGTACACGCACCTGCCTTCGTCTGTGAAGAAGTCGCAGAAAGAGGCGATCGACGTTCAGGCAGGGCAGTCACCAGGAGACAAAGGCTCAGCAGTTTCGGAAAAGAAGACAAACAAACAGAAGACGGCGCAGGGCCATGCGTGCAGCGCCGGCTCGCGCGGGGCCTCACCGCGGCGACTGAAGGCGGACGGAGGAGACAGCGTGTCTCCGAGCGAGGCAGCGAGGGAACGAGAAGGCGAAAAGCCAGGCAGAGGCGCTGTCGGGGGAGAAGCGCCTCGGCAAGCGCAAGAAGAGCGCGAGAGACACGCTGCAGGGGAAAACGCTCTATTCCAATTCGCAAACGAAGAGAAGGACGGGGGGGTCAGCCTGTTGATGTCGTACGGCTCCGACGACGAAGACGAGGAACCTCCGGCAGCGACTCTGCCGCAGGAGTCTGGGGCAAGAAGAAAGTCTCAGAGTGAGAAACAGAGGAGTTCCAGTGGCAACGCCAAGGGAGAGAACGCGACAGCGAGCGAAGAAGAGAAAGAGAGCGGTCGAAGCTCGCTGGAGTCTGCGTCTAAGAGGCGAGAAACGCGACCCCAGGGCTCGGCATCGAGTTCTTCAGTGCGAGAGGCAGACGCAGAGACGCCAGACTCTCAGCACTCGCCTTCACCGACGGAGAACGAGGAGTCAGACACAGACGAAGAGCTCGATCCGTTGTGGCAGAGCGGAGCGAAACTGAGAGTAGCGTTCGTGTTGGAGAGAAGCAAACGCAAGCGGCTGGGAGCCTCTCAGGGACGAGCCCGAGGCGCGGGGGACGTGCAGACACCGAGGCCTTTGCATGCATCCGATTTTGCGGGAGAGGCGGGAGACAGCGGCGCTCGACTTTGGTCGTCAGGCGGGACGGAGGACGCAGCCGTCGCCGAAGCTTTGGAGGAACTGCCTCCTCTTCCGTGGGCGAAAGCAAATGCGAAACTCCAATTCAAGGATGTGCGTCGCTTCTGCCGAAACTGCTGAGGCTTCAGAGGCAGACGAGAACGCCGAAGCAACAGAACGGAGGGGCAGCAAAGGCAGAGAGGGGGCTAAACGAAGAAGGGACGAAACGGGAGGCAGAAGGCGGGCAAACGTAAAGGGAGGGGACAAAGAGAGAAGACTGCAAAAGAAAGAGAACAAGCGAAAGCAAGGGGATAAAAGTAAGAAGAGAACAAACGAAAGCAAAGAGGACAGTCCACGCTGCGAGGCTGGTCCAGTCGGAACGGGATAGAGGCAAGGGAGGATTGGAGAGAGAGCAATAGGTCTGTCTACGGTGCTGGACGGCTCTGGGCCATCGTATTGGGAGTACTCATCGCTGAGACACGATTATTTATATCCTTTTTCTGAAAAGTATATACTACGACTTGGACTGGGCTTGGAATGTGGAGCCAATAGAATGCAACTCCGACGTTGCTGAATGCTGAATTCATGTAGAGAGGGAGAGAGAGAGAGGTAGAAATATTTATACAAACCGATGTACGTGTCAATATATGGCAGACGCGAAGGGGGGGGGCGGGGGGAGAGGGGACCTTGAGAGCCACTGGGAGGCAGACCTGGCTGCAGAATCGAAGCGAAAGCCAGACGCTCTGGAACCTTCGAGTCCTGTCTGTGGCGGCGACGTCCTTGCATTTATCTGCACACAGGGATGAACAGATTTCGAGTCTCTATACGGAAGCATGCGCTTGACGGTGAACGTGTGTATAGCGATATGGGTTGTCAACAGAGACACGTGGACAGTTGCACATGCGTTGTTGCATGCAGTGTGTCAATTGCCCGAGGTCCATGTGAAGAGAGCAACTCCGTGGAGTTTCTCGCGTTGCTTGAGAAGCGTCTGCTCTGCAGCCTGGTGTCCTGCGTATCCCACAAGGCGTCGAAAAAAAAACGGAAAACAGTCCAACGCGAAACCGAGGGGATGGCGCGTTCCGTCTTGCTGGAGCAAAGGGGCCTGTCTCTGGCAGATTCGTCGCTCGGAGTCGCCTGCTTTTCTTTCTCAGGTGGAGTCTCTGATCCTTCACCAGGTTGGATGCTGGCTTCTGGCGAAGGGCGACGAGGAGATGGTCAACTTCGCTCAGCAGGTGAGAGTCTCTCGCGCTCGGGATTCTTGCGTTTCTCGTTCTTCCTGCTCTTGTCCACGATCGTTTGTTGCCGTGGTTCCCTTTCTTCCGCCCCGTGGACCGTAGGCTCTCTCGTGTTCGCTTTTGTGGACTCGCGAGGAGCGGGCGGCGAGGAACTCTTTTTTCGCTTTGCCGCTTCCTTCGTGCATGCGCATGTGTCTGGGGTCACGTAGCGGGACGACGGCCAGAAAAATGACACTGTTCGAGCGAGCGGGGTGCATTCAGCTTGTTCAGTGGCGTTGGCTCGAATCGTCTGTAAACGCCGACGTTTCGCGGGGATCTACGATCGAACCTGCGACTGGCATATGCGTTGGCCAAGTGCATACGACTGGCAAGTTGTCACTCAGACACGCGCCGTTTAGGAATTCCAAGCCACTGACAACGAGGGGTTGCCCGCTCGATCACGTTTTTCTCTTTCTATCGCGTGCATTCGCTCCTCTTCGCCACACTCACTCTGACTTCGGCGTATCTTCTGTTTCGTTGAAATGAGTAGCCCTTTCTGTGTATCAGAAGTCCCAAGCGAACAAGCGATGTAAAACAGAAGTTCGCGTGTCGTAGGTGACGGGACGCTACAATTTGTTGCGTGCTCACCAGCCTCCACAGGAAGCTCATGCGCGACAGCGACGCTAACGGGGTTAAGTTCCCTCTGTTTGCGCATCTGAGTGTCCTCACCCGTTCTGTTTTTTGCCTTTCCGCTTTCTCCAGATGACCACAGACGACCCTCGGTTTTTCTTCCTCAAACGCGACACTCTCGCCTTCTGCTACTTCAAGTACGTCGCGCTAGCTCTGACGAGAGAACCAGTTAGATTCTGCAGCTTCCCCGTGAATGCGGGTCGTGATCGTTTCCCCAGATTTCATCGTTTTTCGCTTACTCGTTCAACGGTCTGAAGCTAATGCGGTGTTTCCGCTCATCTGCATCCCGTCTCAGGTTTCATGTGTCTTATCCCCACCCCTGTCCTTTTTCGCCGGTTTCTGTGGGCTCGAGCCCCTACGCCTGTGTATTGGTTTCCTTCTGCTTGCTCGCGTGTGGCTTCCTGTCTGCGGCAACGGAGTCGTTTGTAGGGGCATTTCCGCCCCCGGGATGAACTGAAGTTACTCACAGTTATACCGTTCACTGGCAAAAGTGTAGGTGGCGAAACGTTCCTGACCTGATTTTTAAAAAAACAGAGGATCTACAACAAAGTGACAGGATTTCACACAAGCACCCTGTCTGGTCTCTGCTTCTATCGCTGCATTCAGATATGTTCTTCGATGCGTTTGCCGAGAGAAACAGAAGAGGACAGGCACGTCCCAGGCGCCTCTCCAGCTCAGGTTACACCCGGTGGTGAGTCCGCCCCGCTTCTCAGTCCGATGTGTCTTCCAAGCAGGCATCAGTTGGGGTGGACGGGAACGGATTCTCTCGACAGAAAACTCCAGAGCCACGATAGTTTCAAATTAGAGAGAAGAAGCAATGCTCTACTCAGAAAATGTATTTGCAGGAACAGTTAGAAAAATTCACTTTTAGGTGCCTGGTACAAAAGCCATGCACACCCAAAATTATACACAGTCTCAGAAATAAACATGGGCACATACATGGAGAGAGAGATTAACTTGTGCGCTTTGTATATATATATATGTATATACACAATTATATCTGCGTACGAATACAGTTCCATATAGATAGATAGATAGATAGATAGATAGATAGATACAGCTTTAGATTTGTGTTGATCCCGCAAGCCGTTTGTTTTTTCTGGAACATTCTTCGTTTTTTATGTGTTCTCTCTTTGACCAGACACGGGCTTTCCTCGCGCGACTTCGCTTCGAATACCACCTGGCACAGAAGGCTCAGGCTCCTTCGGATTCGAGTCGCTCCAGCGATGTCCTCACGCAGGATGCAATCAACGAAAATGCGGCGGCGGCTGCTGCGGCCTCAGCAGTGCGCGCCGCAGAAGCTGCGGCGATTGAGGAGGCGCGGGCAGCTGAGGCTCTGGCGCTGAGGCAGCAGACCCTTTCGAGTCTATGTGGGGAAGTGGGGTCTGTGTCTCTAGGTCCGCTCGAGGCCCCTGAGAGTCCCCTCGGGTCCTCAGGCGTCGCCGTCAGCGACACCGCGCCAGGCGGTATGGGTGACGTTGAGTCGCAGCCAGCATCTCGCGTAACTCACGAGGGAACGCAGTCACCTTCTCTCTCCACAGAGCAGCCTCTCGGGTCGTACGACCGGGCTGCAGAGGCGCCAGATGCTGCGGCCTCGGTGGCCGCCAACTCGTCTTCTCGAGCCGCCGGCCTCACAACTCCCAGGGACCCTTCGGGCGCGTTGGGCGCCACGGGCGCGTCTCCGCCGGACGCTGTGGCGCCGGGGCCCGTGTGGGGCGCGCCGGGGAGACCCGAGGACAGCTTCCCGCCCGACGCACTTCAAGACCCCCCCGCCCTTGTGGCGATGGCGATCTCGAATCCGAGGCTCATTCCAGCGGCTGTTTGTCTGGTCACGCAAGAAATGGGTGTAGCGAGTGCAGACGGAGACGCCCCCAGATATGCCATGTTGTACGCAGCCTACTGTCAGCTCTGCGCCTACGCGACTGCTGCGAGGCCTAGCGCAACTCCTGGAGTTGCGGTCGCAGGATCGCCTGCAGAGGACAGCTTCGACCGTGAAGCGCCGGAGGAGGCCGCCATGTGATGGAGCCGACAAACAGAGCAAACCGTTTCGAAACTCCCACACCGACAGGGAGAAGACGTCCCAAACAAGAGGGAACAAGCCGCTTGTGAAGCAAAACAGGGGGTTTCCTTCTTCACCGAAAAACAAAGCTTTTCAGGCTGGATATACATATGTATATATGTATATATATGTATATATATATATATATATGTACGTTGTGTATCAGCAGGGAATCAGTGACGCTGATCGTGTCAGTGGTTTGTTTACGTTCGCCGGAACCGCCGCGTGCTGCGTCGACTTTCAGCATTCACTGCTGGTCTGCTGAATTCATCTTAAAGTGCCACGACTGCCTTGCATGCATAGCCTGCATGCATGTGACATGGGCAACGACTCGCAAATCGCGCTTCGTCGCGCTGGAACAACACAGATTTAAAAAGCTTGAGAGATGCATGTGGTGTAGAAATGGAAGTGTGCCAGAACAAAGTATATATATATATATATATATATGGTCTCGGTAGTATTGAGTAAAGAGGTCACCATCATACGTATATAATTATATATATATATATATATATATATATATATGCACATGTAGATATATGTAGATATATACACGGATATGCACGAGATTCCTGCTCTTCGTGTCTGCACGAATTGAGTTCTCTACAGAACCAGAAGGCTGTCGACTGTCCTTCCAGTCTGCATGCGTATCTCCTTTTTATTGGAGGTTGAATACAGTCTCGTGAAGTTTTCCACAAAATCGTTTGTCCTCCATAGAGTCGCATATATTTTGCAACAACGAAATAAAACGGCAGGTGTGTCTTTGTTGGCAATTCGAGGCGACAGCTTGTTCGTGTCTCTCCTCTCCTATCTCGCATTTTTCTTACTCAAAAAAGTGACAAGCAGATTCACCGACCTACCGCCACAAACCCCTGCCCCCAACACTGAAGGCACAAGACCGTTTTCGGATGTATTGGGAAAACGCATATATATATATATATGCTTTTAGTACGAAGTGAAGACCTGCATATATATGTACTCCTGTCCTACATTCCTTACCCTTTCCGCACTCTACAATTCAACGTGGTGGTAAAAATTATATTTGTATATATGCATCCGTATACAGACAAACGCTTAGATGAAGTCGTGAGCTTTCAGAAGACGTCTGTCTGGAAATGGTTCTCCTGGCAAAATGGCCTCCCAGATTCGTCTTTGTCCTTCAACTTCTTCTCCGTAGGCTTCCTCCACTTTCACCTGCGAAGACGAAACCCGGGGAAAGCCGACTGCAGGAGACTAACACAGATTCGCGAAGAGTGCCTCTTCTGGAAATGTTTCTTGAGCGCCGGGTCGCCTCTCTCCTGTTCCAGCGAGTCCCCCACGCGCTCGCAGTGCATGCGTCTTTTTTCCCAGTCCAGAGGCGGCCTTGGATCGTCACAAACAAGAGGTGCTGCAAATGCATAGGGCTGTTCAAATGTATATATATATATATATATACGCATGTGAATGAAGTTATGCATGTATATATTTATATATAATATGGGCGTGTATATGTGTGTCGTGATGTCTCTGTCTTCGTTTGAGGTCCTTTCGCCTCTCTCAGTTTTGAGCTTCCACTGTCGTGCAGAGAAGCAAACCGTCTTTCCTTTTACATATCTCCATCCGCGATGACACACACACTTTTCCGTGAACCCCGAAGCTGGCATCTAACTCATGCATGGAAGCCTGCAAATTTGTACGACGCACCGCATATATACATTCATGTAAACAACGAACTTTAATACGCATAGATAGAGATGTACGCATGAAGATATGGAGATGGATACAATAGGCACACACAAATAGAGAGAAGAGTTTTGAGACAGAGAGAAAGGTGTCAAGGGCGTTTGTCTCTCTCGAGCATGTCGGTGGTAAATGGCATTCCTGAACTCATGTAAGAGCCACCTGAACGGACCTTCTCTTCCGTCGTCACGGGTTCACCATTGAGAACCTCGAGATGTTGGAGCATGTGAATTACTTTTACTCGAAGCCAGTCGACCTCCTCCAAGGGGCCCGGGAAAAGATTGAGAGAACAGAAAAAAGAGGATTTCTCCAGAGGCGTCAGGAGTCTGATATTTCGAAATTCGGGGTTGCCGCCTACATCGAGGTGGAGAAGATTTGGAGCTGTCTCCGCAGACACCGGGTACAAACACGTCAGGCGGTTCCCCTGAGAGCCAAATCGTACGATAAGAAGACATCTAAGTTCTTCAGGACGGCTGACCACCGCCACCCCCTCAAACAGCTTATACAGGCAGAAGGGAAACTCGTGGAGGGTGCCATGTCACCAACAATTCGCGGGTCCGTGAGCGTCGGATCTCACGATAGAACTAAGGTCTGGTCAACGGAGATATTCGCATCAGGGCAACGAAACAGATACGCGAAAGGTTTGAACAAATGAAAGCACAGAGACACGAAGAACTGGTGGAAACCAAAAAGTGAGGGGGTTGCGTGGGGGAGTGCCTTTTTCCTGTCATGTTGTGTAGGAAAGAGAGATGAAAGCACACCAACTACGTCAAGACAGAGGGGCGAGCATGGCAAGTAGGACTTAACAGAGAGACGGTGGATGCTTAGTTCAACTCGTCTCACATGCGCATTGAGGAAGGCCAGTTTTGCCAAAGCTTCGACGCCTTGCAGACTCTTGATCCGGTTATTGGCGACAAGCAGTTCTTCGATCGACAGAGAAGGGGGTAGGTCCTCGAGGCTCTCTAAAAGATTTTCAGAGAGATCAAGGTGCTGCAAAAGTGCATTGTCGCGTAGGTTGCCTTCCAGAGAGGCAATCGCATTTCCTGCCAGTTTCAGAATCCTTAACCGCGGGTTGAAGGACCAGTCACCTAGAAAGACAGAGACTCAAGCATTAAGGATCACAGGTGTCTTGTTTCACGCGTCAACACGCTGTGCACAGGTGTCTCTGCAATGTTTTTATTCGCTTCCTGTCTGTGTTTTCGGGGAACTCCCTCGGCATTATCAACGAAGAAAAATCTAACTCTGCGCCTGCAAAACAAAAAGGTTCTGAGAAGGCTCCGAATCCATGCCCGGTACGTTCTGGAGAGACACCCATGCAGACTCGGGGCTTACGATTTTGAAATAACGTCTTTCATGATGTAACGCACAAACTACATGAAGACGTGTAAATGTAATTAAACTCCTTGTGTGTCAAACCAGGCATCTCAGGGTGTAGAGCTCGTTGAGATTAACAGTTCAGAGATTGAGCTGTCGCATCTCCATTTGCCATCGTTGCTTTCCAGTACACTTGAGGGATCATTTGCCTTGGATTTGATCGGTGCGAGTCTGGCGGCGACAGATCGATTTTGATTCTGTGCTTTGGTCGCGCTGTTTGGTCCTTGGGTGTGTCTTTTCCGCCTACCGAGGCGTTTTATACGATTTTGTGAGAGGTCGACGACCTCTAGGCATGCATTCGGCATCAGCTCTTCACTCGATTCTATTTCGTTGTTCGCAGCGTCGAGAACGGTCAAAAAAGTCAACAGGTTGAGGGGATGCAAACAACGGAGCTTGTTGTTGCGCATGCGGACGATCTGCAAAGCTCCAAGATCCGGCAACGAGAAACGCACGCACAACAATTCTGCAAAGTCTGGTCAGTTTTCTGTCTCCTCTCTACAAAGAGATCAAGGTGGAGGTGGTGTCAGGCAGCGGTTCCCACTTTTATAACCTCCGAGGCAACACGCATGGAATCGCTTAGCGCGCGTTCGCTCGGTCCTACAATTAAGGAAACATTGACGAGGGACCGCCTTCGTTCTCTCTCGTGCCTCCGTATAACGCGTTAATTGTGTCAGATCCTCATACATATGTCGGTGTGGAAGAGGCGGTGTTCTTGTCTGCGGTGGGCAGAATCTGCAACTGTCCGAATACCGTGTCACAACAGGATGTCGCGTTGTAGGCACCAAGACGACATCATAGAACGAAGGCATACTGGTGTTTCTATTCATACGCAGACGCTCTCTGGCCACATCTTTCTCGTGTTTTTCCACAGTGTTTTCTTCTAACCTGGAGATTGCGGAAATCGCGAATAGCGTTAACAGAGGTTAGACCGAGTCCACTCAGCTGAGCCTCGATCAGCACTGGACGAAAATCGTCTGGTGAAAAACCAATGGACGTCAGCTTTGCGCAAAGAAGGTCTTTTTCCAGTGGATTGGAACCTCCCTGTGGCAACAGCAGATGTCCAACACAAGCATTTGAGAGACGAATTCCGTTTCACCTACAGAGTGGTCCCAGCACCACGTGCACGCATTGCCTACGTTTCTGGTATGATATCCTGACACGAATGTTCTTCGCAACTGTGGACGTTCCAATCGAAATTACGTGAAACTGAGCATATACACAATGCTGCTATGGAGTTTCTCGGCTCCTAGAAACGAATCACGGAGTCGGTAGTTGAAACGTTTCACATCCGGTAAGCATCTTTTGAATATGACGTGTCTTCAATTCTATCTGAATAATTTTAAGTGCACACAAAAGATCTTATATATAAATATATATAGTGCCGGATCTCCTTGTAAGAAGGCGACACTTGATCTTCATATTGGCTCTCGGAGGACATGTGTGCTGGTTGACACACATGCATCTAAATGTACGCTTGTATGTCGGCAGGCGCCTACATGGTATTACGTTAATCCGGAATATCTGTACACATATAAGCAGTCATAATGTGATTATATTTGCTTGACTGCTTGTACGCATCTTTTTCTATGTCTTGGCGTGGGTGAACCAATAAGAATACTGCTTGTTTCTGTCGGATTGTCTTCTGTTTTCACATACCACGCTGTCGCTGGGGTCGATTCCAAAAGGAGATTCCTGTTGAAATCCTTCATTATCGTCGTCCAGCGGAGACCGCCTCTGTTGCTGCAGCTGGCGGGAAGGCGACGGGACACGACAATTGTTACTGGAAAGAAAAAGGTTGTTGGAAGACGGAGACAGATCATGCGTCATTCTGTCGTCCCAGGTAAACTCTTAAAATTCATTTCACGTTTAGGCAGTGCCGCGCTGCCTCACCGCATGGTTTCGGCTCTTAAAATAAGGGTCCTAATCTCCTCAGCGAACGCCGTGCTTCTCAAGTCTTCGCGTTTTTCGCTCAAGATGGTTTCGGTCCGGTACCAGAATACACAGTACGGGAGGTATCTGCATGTCCCTACATGGGCGGATATGTGATGAGAAAGAAAGAGAGGCACGGAGTTGCCGGCTGAGGAAGACAGATGGAGGACGGAGGGAGTTCCACTTCTAGCCGACGCAACGTACTAAAGTTTTTTCCTTTTGATGTGTTAATGTCCAAACCGCTCTAGTTTTGCGGCGTCCACTACTTAGCACTGACTGAAGGACTCCTGTGATAGGAGCAGAACACGTTTTAGTGCTGAATGTATTTCATAGCCTTCCCTCGATTTCCGCGGTATGTAGCAAGGCATTCTCCGGACGATTGTAGCAACTAGCTCTTACACCGAACTGGGGAGGAGTTGTACGAGAGTACATAGAGCCCCATGTTTGTCGCCTAAAAGTGGAACAAGTCGAAACGTGTATGCTCCATGTTTTCGTTGGAACTCGACACATACCACCATTTAATTTTCTTAATACCTCAACCTGATTCGGGGAAGTGGATCCAACGCTAGTTTTCTTTTCTCTGACCTGCTGTTGCCCGTCCAACTGCTTTCCATTTCATCCCTTTTGCTGAACAAGGTGGGGCACTGTGTGCTGAACTCTCACACTTTCTGAATATCATGTACCTTCAAGGCGTGACACAGAAAAAGTGTCTACGTCAAGATATGAAGAGCAATCGAGTGTCTCTGTCAACTAGCGCATCTTCGCAGCGTTAACTTGTCGGAATCGATCCCGGACCGCAAAGTGAAATCAAGCTCTATAGGGCTCAAATGGGACTCTTGAAGGCATAGATGTTGATATGATGGCTGGAAAATCGTTTGTTTCCAGGTGACTTCCCTGGTGTTCATTTTGGTGTCAGCAATTTCACAAATGTCGCTGTCGCGTCCACGGAATATTTGCGTCCGAACACAGGTTTGGAGAATATTCAGATGACAGAACTGCATAGACTTTTGAATGTACGGAAGAACGAGGGTATCGACAGAGTTTCCAGTTCTCTGAGACTGCGCTGTTTCTCTTGAAAACGAAGTCGTATACTCATCTAACGACCATGCTGCGCGTAAAAAGTCCTTCGGCCACAGGCTTCGCGTTTTGCGCTGTCGTGAACAGTATGTTTGGTAATCGAGTCACAATGTCTCACCATCGGTGAAATGTGTAGGGGGGAGAAAAGGAAAAATGCTAAAGGAATTACTGTTCATTCATTGATTTAAAAATGCGCATGCGGTCTAAGAACATGCAAGTCCTCTTGTGATTCTGGTCAGGGCTTTAAGACCCGCAAAAAATGGACAACCTTTTTTGACAGAAACTCCAATACCGTGTGAAACATAGCAAATCCACTGTGTGGGAGGGACGCGGAACAAAACTTGTGCGAGGCAAATACAAGATCGCAAAGTCGTCGTTGATTTGTCCAGAGCCGGGATGTCCGTTACCAGTCATTTTGAGACGAATCCAGGAATCCGCATGAGACCTCGGTTCTTTGCCGTGATTCTCTCTCAAAACTAAAAAACAGTCGTGATGGCAGAAGCGTACCTATTGGAGATAAGCTCACCCTTCCCAATGGCTTGAGGCTAGAGTTAATTTACATACGTGGAAACGTCGAAGAGACCTCCCCGCTAGTTCCCTAGTGGAAAAGGCAGCAGCTCACAGTGGGGCTGCTGTCCACATTTCGCCGAAACTGAATCGCTCGAATATTCAGTATTCAGAGGCGGATGCAGATGACCGTACGACGCCCCGCGGCAGTTCGCTGGAACTGACCAATGATGCCATCAGTGAAGATCGCCACGTGTGGTCCGCTCCTTCCCCAGTTCCAGAAACTGCTCGACAGCACATCACAGGGGAGAAGTTAGACTCAGGTGGAACCGAAGCGGTAATTCTGTGCGCCCGCAAACAAGTGACTCGCTCGAGTCCTCATACCACAACAACTCGATGAAGGAATTTGTGCCAATCTCTCTGTGGCCGAAGAGAGTATCCATCCTCGAACACGAACACGTGCGCAGCTTACCGTCAACGGGGGACGACAACTCTTCGAACGCAACTCCCGAAAGCAAACCTTCTACGCGACTGATTTCTGCCTGTGTAGGATCACGAAGGCAAAACTCTGTTCAGCGACACAATGACGGGTCGCCTTCAGACGCAACAGCAGAAAGAAACATGGCGTCACCTCCCAAGAAACCCGTTACCACTCACCAGCATGGAACCGACCCGAGCGGGCCGATGTTTCCAAACAGGAACCCACCACCAAGTACTGCTTCGTTAAAGAGAGGATCCACGCGGAGCCCTTCAGTTTCCTCACCTCGGTTTTCAGACCGAAGTCGAAACAGCAGAAAAAGCGTTACCTTGCCACAGGCGCAATTGTCATCAGGAGCTTGTGGCACCGCCCCGTCCCCTCATCAACGCGCAAGTGTGACTCTTGGAATACACAGATTACCGGGGCACCAGCCGGCATCACAAACACCTTGCGTTCTGGGAAGCAACTCACAGGAGAAAGGAAGCTCCAGCAAGACACCGACAGAAACTGGAAAGTGTCGGAAGCACGAGACAGAGGGCGGGACAGAAAGTGTTGAACACAGCGATAACAGCTTGGAGGCCAAAAGCGACTCTGAGAGTTCAGACCACGGAACCGAGGAAGACGGCAGTAGCGGGGAAGAAGTCAACGACTACGGAAATCAAGATGACCAGGGGGAATTCCGCGATAATGCCGAACAGATTGAGGCATTTAGTGCTAACGGAGTGGCTACTGCAGCGACGCAAGAGTTAGTTGCGAAAGACGCATCTTCGGTTGACAACGAAATAACAGCTAGCGAAGACATGCAAGACGTTGAAGAATGTGAACTGCGATACAATATGCGAACCGGAATGTTCACTAAAGTCCTGCGTACGCGTCCAGGAGGGCAGGCGCGTTCTGTGCCCAAGACTTCATCCCAGAATAAAGAACAGAACTCTCTGCAATCTGACTGGATTTTCCCGTGGGAAACAAAACGCGATGTAGATGTTTTCGCGGCTCCAACCTCAGCTTCTTTCGAGATGGGTCACAGAAAGTGTTCCCGTGCAAACAAAAAAGAGGACCGTCCCTTCAGCTGCCAACGCCCTCACAGTGGAGTTCTTAGCCTGGCTTCGCTAAAAAAGAGTCATTTGCAGAGGTTTCAGGAAAGGGAAAGAGAACAAGACAAACAGCTAGACGCTATCGTGCAAGAAGGGCAACGCGAAGCTTATTACGACTGTTTGAAAAAAATGGCAGAAGCAAATGAATGGTCGCAACTGTTGAACATGAAATATGTTTATCGGGCTTTCAAGAACAAAGATGGAAAACTAGCATGCCACGTCTATGACGGGCAGTCTTATATAAAACGACTCTCAGTGGATGTAAGTTTTTCTCGGAACATCTCCATCTTTCTCCGGAAAGAGAGGTAACTGGGCACGCGAGGCTTGGTACGATTGAGTATTCTCGGGAGGCACACGGAGTGAGAGGATACACGGGATAGTGCGTTCCCATATGAAATGAAAAAGTCAATAAAGGGCTTGTGGTGTAGCAAGAAATTTTCTGGAAGCATCGACCGTAGAAGAGCCTGCAGTGGATTAGCACGCCACAAGTATCTTTGTTCAAGCACGAGCGTAGCCATGTGCACATGTGACTGTATACGGAGAAAAAGTGGTTCTATACAATCATGTATTCAGTGGTTGAAAATGAGAGACGGTAAGTACGCAGAAAACGCCTAGTTGTTCGAGGTACTTTGTACATTCAGAACTTCCCGCAAAGAGAGAGCAACCTCTCTATCCACTCAAAAGTGTCCCCCTCTTTCCGATTGGTGGAAGCGTTTGGCCAAAACGATTCTCTACACGTTCCGCAGCATCCTGTGTTCTTCCGGTTTCCTCCAGGTCTTTGTGTCTTACGAATACCCCAGGATAAAAAGGAGTTTTTCTCTTTTTTGTCCCTTCTTCAATGTACAATCGTTTCCAGGAGTAAGTTCTCCCTCTTTAACGACTATTCACATAGAAAATAGCCGCAGAAGCAAACCATCCACCGAGAGAAAAAACGGGAAAGCCCATCAGCCTCTGTCGACGTTGGAAGCGCATATCGTATCCCACTTGAGAGCATCAGACTCCCACATAGAGGCAATCCATGACTTGGTGACCAGCGTCTACATCGTAAAAAGTGGTGTCGCTCGAATAAGAAGCCTTCACGTTCTGACATGTAACGGGAACCCCGGTGGAACACATGATTTTCACACGAACCAAAAAGACCCAAAATAATGGAAATCTATCCCATAGAATCACGGTTTTGTTGGATATGTCTCAGTCTCTTGCTCTGTCGTTGACTTTGACATTCGATGCTGGAATCCAGCAATTCTTGCGATTTGGTAGGAACAGACGATCTGCACATTTCCCTTGTCCTGCTTTTCAAGTGGCCTGGTTCCTTTAGCTTCTGATCCACAAAGGCCTGTTGATCATTCGTCTTCTTCAGGTGACCACAAAGACTTCGGATGAGCCACAATGTAGGAAAAAACGGATTTCTGAGCTTCAAAATGTCTTGCTTGCAACGATTCAACTCACGAGGGTCCTTCGGGAGCAGCTGGAGACTATCCAGCGCAATTGCATCGAAGTGCCTCAGTCTCCAAGCTGAAAAACTGGTGAACCGGTGTATACTTCTGGAACGAAAGAGAAAAACGAAATCTCAAGTCGCCTGTAGATTCGATGCGTCGCATATAACAAAGATGCGAGAGAGTGGCTCGTCAAGTACTGGCGTCATCACCGCAGCCATTGTCTGCAAGTATCTGTCGTTTGACAAATCGTTATCACGACCGTCTGTCGGCCTACACCTTTACGTCCTGTCATAACAACGCGGTACCGCTGATCCCATCACCGCCATATTTTTTTTTCAGAAGAGAAGAAATGCGGCGTGGCGCGTTCCGCTCGTGTAAACTCCTAAACCTATTTCACTCTCTCACATCAAAAAGGATCACCGGGCCTACCTTGTGGTAAACGTTGCACAAATCCCAAACGGCAGCGCGCCTGTAACCCTTGTGTGACGGACAATAAATCATTTCATCCCTTTTACAGTTCAGTTTTTCCATTATAACGCCACATAGAATAGGAAATGAGACTGCAACTCTTGGATAATCGGTACTTTGGAGAAACAGTAACCTAGAACGTGTCAAGCACAGACACATGATTGATGTTTAGGAGTTTCAGCAGGGTTAGGTAAAGCTCCGAAGCCTTCTACAGGCGCTACGCAGACTGTACCCTGACTGCACTGCGTTCTCCGCTCTCAGCGTTGATGGCCACACGCGAAAGAGTTTCGTCTGTCGCTGTCACTTCCATTGCGGTTAGGAAAGAGAAGAGAACCCGGGGGAAACATGCGTGGAGATTATGCTGACAAAGCCACAGAATCGGCAAAGGAACGCCTGAACATAACTGTCACACTTGTTTGTAATCGTGCTGTAAGGGGTAATCCTAAAAAGCGAACACTCATCACTGTTGGGCACGCAAAACGCAGGCAGATAGGTGCTCGAATTCTGAAAGCCTAGCGAAAGAGTTTATTTGGCATCATTCCTCGCTTTCCCGTCTCTATCTGTTGATGAAAGACCACGTGGATCTCCCTCCGGTGCACAAAGACCCTTTCCAGAGGTTATGTTTGCGGACATGCATCTATAAATGAAGCCTGAAGGGTGCGTTGGTATAACCAATTGGCAGCGTTGCCCCAAATAGCACTGTCGCTGTCAATAGAGTTTTTCATAGAGCTCCCCACAGACGAGAGTCTATTTCTAAAAACTCCGCTAGCCTCAGCTGGCAAATAATAGTATTATCGGCTGCCACGCGGACTCTTAGAGATGGATACACACAAACGGCGAGCAAGGATTTATGTTGGAGAACTGTGGGCTATCAACTCTATATCTCTGTTACATCGACATCTCTTTTGCATGCATGCATGCACGCTGTTGAAAAAAAAATCAAGTTTTCAGATCCATAGATCTTAGCAGCGCATTTTTCTCTTTTTATTCTCCACCTGGATATAACGACGTTTTTTTAGAAGTCTTCGTTTCAAACTGTTTTCCTTTTGCGTCCAGTGCATGCAGACGTGTTCATGCTGTCAACGGGAAAGCGTCCACCGTCGCGGGGGACCTGCCCTTTGCCCCTCATCTTATCTTCGTTTCTCTAAGCGTTTGCCTTCGTTGTCGTCTCGTTTCCACACTCCCCCTAAAATTTGTCTTCCACTTTCACTTTCTGCTGCCCCTGTTTAGACATTTTCCTTCGGGTCCCCTTGTCAACAGTCCTTTACGAACAACTGGGGACTTTTCTTGTGTCTCTGTTTTCGAAATCGACCTCGCGGTTTTATGTTCGAGATTCGTTTTCCGTTGGAGGTGTGTCTCGTCGTGTCAAATCAGTTTCTTTATGCGGCTGGTTGTTGGTGCTATTCAAGTCTCATCCGCTTCTTCAGAAAAAAGCTTTTCGTGGTTTACCGCGGGACAACGGACGGTCGACAGGGAACAACAACCTGTCTGATTGTCATTCTCCTAGTGAACCACAGGGTACTGGAAATATAGTGCAGCGCAGTGACAACGAGACCGTGTGTGGAGTGACTCACTTTCATGCATGTGCATACACATGCGTAATAAGGCAGATCCTTGTCTGTGTGGAGATCTTCAACGCGTTTTTTTTCGGCAAAGAAAATGCGGCAACTCACGGAGGAGGAGGTCAAACTCGTCTTCGAAAAACTTTCCAAGTTGTAAGGTTCCCATTGTTTTTTCTCCTATCGTTTTCCGTATCTCCACGTCTTTCTTCTGCATGGCACACGCGGCAAGAGCATGCATTTCTCTGTCAGTCACTTATCCTGTCCCCTCCTCGTCGTGTTTTCTTCGGGGCAGCCCTTCTTGCTCTTGTCTTTTCTTTCTTGCACTTTGGGCCTTCTTTTTGCTTCCCTGAATAACTGAAGTAGTGATACCTTTGGGACATGTGCAATCGATTCGTTCGAAAACTCCGCGGATGCCAGTCTTTTGTCCTATGCACCTTTTACATTCAATTTCTCTGGGCAGAGAGGCCCGTGGTTGTGTGCATGTCCCTGCTCGTTATAAGCATATATCTTTTCTCACTAGTTTACATGTGTGTGTGTGCATGTATTTATGCATACTGGTAACTGTCTCTATCCCTACGGAGAGGGGATGAGTAGAAACCACAGCATACGATTGGAGCTTGATGTCGCTGTGTTTCCGAGTCTTGTTCATGATCTTTGCTGCATCTATAAGGCTCTCGTCGATATGTACAGACAGGTGTGCGTGGGCATGCATACAGCTTTGTGCCTTTTTGTGTGAGTAATTATTTCGTGGACCAGAACATATCACCGTACAAATATACCGATTTTCGTGTCATGCGTATCGGCATTTGAAGTGGACAACTCTTTGTTCGCTTTGAGTGTCGCTGCCAGTGGAAACTGAACCTGTAGAGCTCGAAACCTGTCTGTCACGGAAGGTCACGCCCCTGCCTAATTGTCTGCCAGCGTTTCTATGGTTTTGACACTGTGTCCTTCTCCTCTTTGCAGTGTCGGGACGAATCTGATGCAGATCGTGGATAATCAAGAAGACCCTCATGTCTTCCGACTTCACCATGACCGCGTCTTCTACATGAGGTGGGTGCCTTCTTAACATGGCACCTCGCATATAAGGAGAGTTGCGTTCCAACGCAAGTCATGTTCAAAGATGTGCGTGTCTATTGTGCGCCTCCTTGCGGTCTATAGACAACGAGGAGGACTAATCGCGTGTACCTGAACAGAGGAAAATCTCTTGTGCGTGGATGTCCTTGCTATACGCGTAACTCGATATACATATATATATATATATATATATATATATATATATGTATATATATATATATATATATGTAGATCTGTGTACAGTCACCGGTCAGAGAGCGGAGAGATGAAGCATCCTTCGAGACTGTTTGTTTTTCGTGGGTGAGACGCGTGGAAGAGACCAGAATCGCAGAGAAGACCGGCGGAGACGCTACGTGCGTGTCTACCCCGTACGTGAAAAGGTGGAGGCAGATGCCTTTCAGGGTATCGGGCTAAATCAAGCAAGATCGATAAAGATTCGCGCTTCTTCATGGTGGGCACACATGAGTGTTGGTCAAGGTCAACACTGTGAATCGAATTCCAAAGCGTTTGGTCTTGCTCTGCCTTGTGGCTGTCCAGCGAGAAAGTACTGAAGATGGCGGGCTGCATTCCACGGAAGAGTCTGGTGAGTCTCTGAGTTGTGCAGAGCCTCCGAAATCAGCGAACAGTGTGATACAGCAAGGACTTGGGCATGCATTTGCTTCGTGAACCGCCAAAGTACTCGCTTTTTCAACTGTTCCGTTTCCTTCTATCTTATCGTCTCTCAAAGTCTGTTTCACTCTTTCTCACGGTGCTGGCTTGCGTGCTTTTTTTATTCCTGTCCCTCTTCTCTCCATCACGCTCTGGGTCTGTGTGCGTTAGGTCTCCGTTCCGTGTCGTCGC
This sequence comes from Toxoplasma gondii ME49, assembly GCF_000006565.2. Classification (NCBI taxonomy): domain Eukaryota; phylum Apicomplexa; class Conoidasida; order Eucoccidiorida; family Sarcocystidae; genus Toxoplasma; species Toxoplasma gondii. Next base: position 4,610,100 of record NC_031476.1, read on the forward strand.
CACCCACCTCTTCGTGACTGCTTTTCTTGAACTGAAGATTCTAGTTGGCACAAACCGTACGAGGACTAAACGTGTGCATCAGTGCATCTAGCTTGGTGCTGGGTTCTCCCTCCTCTCTGTTTCGGTGCGTGTGTCACTTCGTTCCGTTTTTCTGTCTTCCTGTCCTTTCTTTCGCGTTCTCTGCAGCTTCTGGCCGGAGTGTGCATCGGGAAATTCACTAAGAGCCGGAAGTTCCGCCTGCAGGTGACCGCCCTGGATCTGATTGCGCGATACGCCAAGTACCGGATCTGGCTCAAGCCTGGCGGCGAGCAGTCGTACGTCTACGGCAACCACGTCATTAAGGTAAGAGGAAAACGAGATGCAGGGGCACACACGAAAGTAGGATCGGTTTTCAGCTGGAGTTGTGCCCCCACAAAGAGGGAATCTTTGGGCGGTGTGTTGTCTGCAGCGCCACATCGGGCGAATCACGGCGGATATGCCACAAAATGCCGGGGTGTGTATTTGCTCTCTGAACAACGACCTGCCTCTCGGATTTGGCGTGGCAGCGAAAGCGACACAAGACATTCATGCAGCAGACACAGAGGCCATCGCCGTCTACCATGTTGCAGATATAGGGGAGTATCTTCGGGAAGAGGCTGACCTCGTGTAACGGGGAATCCCCCAGAGTGCGAAACGCATTGGCTCTATTGAGAAAAGAGGCGATCTCGCCGTCCATCTCCACAACTACTCACTTTTTGTGACCATCTACGCACCTATTTTATCATCTACGGACACGAATGTCTTTGTTTGTGCTTCTCTGGTATATCTGTGGCTGTCCCTGCCTCTCGTATATTTCTACAGTTATGATGTCTCTCCATCTAGAGCGGCCCGTGGTGTCTCTTTCCCATCTGAAACCGGTTACTTTTCAAGGGTGGCAGTACAAGGCTTGCGTAGCCACTTCTTTGGCTCAGTGGTGCAATCGTGAATTTACGAAAGGCCCTTAGTTCATTTCCCGGCTTTTCTTATCAGCTGCTCTCTTTCGTTGTCGGGGTCCCGCCCTCTCGTTTCTCTTCGGGGCGCATGCCTGGAGCGTTTTGCCTGAAGTCAAGTGCGACGTCTCCCAAGTAGACAGGCCGGGCAGCCTGATGGGCACGTGCCGGCTCTAGACCAGGCTGGGGTTGGCGTCAGACCAGCGTCGTGTCTTGAACGCGGCGACCTATGGGATTAGTGAATTTTAGAGGACGCGAGCAACTTCCAGTGCGCCATCGGGAGCCTCAGTTCTTTAGACATAACTGCCTTAGACAGCCGTGTCACCTGCTTTTGAGAAGATACATCATCCGGCACATGCACAGACAAGCGAGCAGGCCGATAATCATGGCCACCGCAATAGTCACCTGCACAATGACGTTCAGCTTCAAGAGGCTCGTAAGAAAAACGCTCTCTGCCTCGGGAAAATCCGTCAGAAGGACAACGGCCACGCGACGCGTCTCATTCCTGAGAACGAAAAACGCATAGCACAGAATCAAAACATCGGAAAGTTCCCCAGTGGCTTTTCCCGTCAGCCTTTGAGTCCCACGAGAAGTTTCGCGCGAGCTGGAAGACTTAATATCAAACTTTTCTCGGGAAACCTGTGCACTGCACTGCGTTTCTAGGAGACAAGGAATGAATACGCACAACTCGGTGCCACAGATACGTCGCTCTCTGGTTGCGGAAAAAACTTTGACTGCGGGTGTCCGTTTCTCCGGTTGCGGCAAGAAAGAAGCACATCTTCACGCGAGCTCGATTTGGTGTTGCAGAGTAAAGCCTACATTGCGTTTTACTTTTCGCAAACGCCAACTCTCTCTCAGTTGAAGGTTTTTACTAACCTGTAGAAGAAGGTGATTGGGACGTGTTGGAGTTCCCGCGTAAGAGCCTCGGCGTAACCCGCCACGTTGTCGACTTCCGTGTAGTTGAAGCGCATGAGGAATTCAGTGAAAGGGTTCAGGATCAAGAAGTTGTCAGCGGCAAAAGGCTCTTCGTCAGGCAAAAACGATTCCTCTTTGTCATCGGGGCCATTCCGTTTTGGAAGGCTTTTCTCTTCTGGCGGAGAACTATCGCTGTGTCTCTGAACAAAGGCATCGATGTCGGTCGCCCTCGGCACTCGCAGGACGGCTCGATCTAGGAATGCTGCGTTTAGCGGAAGTTGGCCGTATCTCCCAATGCCAAAAACGACAAAATGACTGCATACCCAGTTGCGCACACATAACTCGATTTACTCTTCAGGTAAGTGATGGCACATCTCTCTCCCCCTGTGGCGCGGTGAAAAAATAACAGGGAGCGTATTCATGCCTGAGCTAGCATTCCTGTCTTTTGTGCTTGTAGAAGAAGTGTGGAGGACTGCCCCCCCCAAGAGGTTGCGAACAGACTAACAATAGGCACTGTTTCGCAGACGGGAATCAATACTAACATCTCTACCGTCTATATTGATCGTAATCATCGCAGTCACGCGGTCACTATACTTGTGCAAATGGCACAGGAGAGAAAGCTTGACAAGAGGTCGTTGCGTGTGTTTTACCCCTTAAGTCCATCCTTTCTAGGACCTCAGGACCAACCTAACTGTTATGTTTAGAATTAGTCACACGCAACTGTCACGCTTGGTCAGTCATGGTGACCTACATTCTTTCGCCGGCTCGACTCCTCGAGCGAATACGCGGGAGGATGTTCTCCGGGACAAATGCCTCGGTGTCTGTGACGATCACCGGTGTCCCGGACGGGCTGAATCGGAACAACAGTCCACAAAAATCGTACACCGTCTATTTCCAGAGACGCAGCAAAACGAGGGGATTGTCGGAATATGCTGCACCGTCTACAGATTGTATGATGTGCGCACAGCTGGTCTGTGGCGTGCAACTGCGAGGGGGCCAAGACCCGCTCTATAATTTCTTGATTCAGACGATGTGTGGACAGCATGGCACAGCGGAAGAGGCGACCATGAGCCAGCCAAAAATTCACATTTACACCAGATCACAGTGACCTCTTTTTTGTATGGGGAGTTTCGGCAGCACACCGGCATCCATTCGGTATCATGTGAAAAATGCCTCATTAAGAGTGAGAGCATATTCAAGTGAAAGGCGACCTTACGCAAAATCCATTGCCCTTTCAAGAAGGAGCTCGAGTTCAGGGCGCCGGTCGTTGACCACAACCACTACATCCCTTCTGCAAACATGGGACAGCACCATAAAAAAGGGGTCACAAATTTTTCCGTGCTTGACAAAGCAGACAACCACATTCGCGGGTCGGCGAAAAGCGACGCGTAGGAACGTCTTGAGAAGAATTAGTTTTCAGGGTCAGATGCATAGAAAAGAGACTCCGTTTACCCCTTGTCGCTTCCTTCTCACGCCAGACTGTTTACCACATGCTTTCGCATCCACAGCTGGGCACATCCGCTTTCCGTGAAGCAAGTTCCTACCCGTCGACTGTCTTCACAGGGCTTTCGGGCATCTTTTGCTGCAGCGCCGTGACGAATTCTCGGACCGTGCGAATGACATGAACGTGGTTCCGTCCATCTGAAAGAGTGTCTGCTTGAGCACCATGCTCGACAATCCTGGTGAGGCCGTACGGAATCCACCGGAGCAGCAAATTTTCGATTTCTCTTTTCGAGTCTTCTGTGTCGTTTGCATCCGTTTTCGTAAATGTGCTTGCGGAAGCGCTTGTGATGTTCAGAGAGCTGTCAATCAGTTGGTCCAGATGAGGTAGAAAAAATGGACACTCCCGAGTATCCTTCCCGTTTTCGCCTTTCGGAATCGGCCACTGGAGGGGCCCGACTGAGGTGACTGAACTGGTCTGGAAAAAACCCATGCGCCGTATCGGCGTCTGTGTGCTGGAGAGATACAAGAAACACAGGGCAAACAGCGGACCACATCTGTGATTAAACAAGCATGCAGTGAGGTGTCTAAACAGTCACATTATACAAGATACACAGCGACAGAACGAACTGACCATACCCTTCTTGAAAACGAAAAAGCGCAACTGCAGACCGCCGCAAGACTGCATGCTCCTTTGTGTGTCGCCTCTAACACAATCACATATCTGCCAGTCTGGTATGCTTGAACACGGTGTTTGACCCATGGATACAGTGTTGTGGAACTGCGTGCTTCCAGATGGAGAACACGAAATTGTTGGCATGTCGCCTTGGACTGTCTGCCTACAGATTCAGATCTCATCTGACTCTACGTCCCTGGAGGGCAGTGTCGGCGCCGCCATCTCCTGCTGCAGGTTAGCGCGGGACTTACTATTCTCCAGCAACAACATAAAAGTAAGGCCTCCCCCTGTCAAAGAGACAACACAGGAGAGCGACTAGCGTAATGATGATAACCCGTCGACATACCGAAGAGATCATTTAAAATCTGTTTCACTGAAATTATCAGACAGGGTACCAGTGGAGCGAATGACAAGCATGCCGAAGTTTGCAAAATGCCCAGTAACACTTTGATGAAAGTCTAGCGATCGCTTCTTCCTGCGACACGACCATGCACGCAGTTGTCCGATTGACTTACTCGTCATTGAAAATTTGGGCTGCCGACTCTACAAACGATTCTTGTGGATGCCATCGGACATGAATCACCGGCAGGCGCCCTCTGCAAGTCAACAACATCCGCATGAAAGCATACGCAAACGCATAGGTCAAGGCAATGGACTTCTAGGGAACTCACAGACATCTACGACTCTCGGCTTCTTAGATGACTTTCCATTGAAGGCATCCCTCGAGACCACAGCAGAAAAAGTGGAAGCCGCAGCCGTTCGCCTCTTCAAAAATGTCTATTTTTCAGGTCGTTCAGTAGAGCGTAATCGATAGAAAGCATCACCCCTTCCTGCCCCTCCAGTGCACCGTGGAGCTTCTAAAAAATTTCAAACGCTGCGATGGACCGGCTGGAGAGAGACTCTACGGAAATGGTCAAATGTGTGAAACGATGCTGCTTGATTGGCCAAGTCTTAGGGCTCTGTTCGATAAATGACTCGAAAGTAACTGGATTTCGTACTGGGAAAATGCGGAGCGCAGCAAAGGATGTCAGGGACAATGCAGGTCATGAACGAATTGGATGTGCCCTTTTCAGCTTGTTTATGAACCTCACCCGTTCGCACGCCGTGAAGCGTCTATCGACTCCGCTAGCACCTTGTGGTAAAGCGACACGGTAATATTTCCTGGAACTGGTAGAAGCCACAGCAAGTAAGCGACAACAGAAACAAGAAAGTAACCCTTACACTATTCTGTAAAGCGGAAGACCGGGAATGTCTCGTGAGACAGCGCGAACCCCATTCATCTTGTGAGCAGACGTTGTTCCAAGCTGAGGGGCCAAATAAGTTCAGCTCATCCAGAAGAAAGCGAAACGCAACGATCGACGTGCTCAACTCACTGAGTGTGCATTGCAGGCTGAACTGTTCGACTACGACTGACATGCAGTGGGAGAGTACGTCACACCTGAAAAACTACAAGAGTTCCGCTTTGCGTTTGTTTCCTATGAGAAACACCAAGAAATGGTTTCTCAATGAATCTTCACCGCGCCCTTGTGAATCGCAGCGAACAACGAGACCGGGGTCCGACAGATAAGAGCTGCTGCACTCACCGACGAAGCCGTCTGTTTCAAAGTCGGGCACAGCCATGTCTTGTGGAAAGAGTACAGGCACAGCTCCCAAAGCAGTGTCATCCTCTGCAAGGATGTTCCGTTTTGCAAGCACTGAATCTCTTTCCGAATCAGGACCTTCACCGGTTGTCTCCGTTTCCTGGGCTGAATAGGTCTCGTTGCTGCGTTCTGGTCCCCCTAGCAAGGCTCGGTCCGCGAACTCTCCCGTGGCACTTGAACCGGTGACGTCTTGGCTTTCGTTGAATCCTGGTTTTACTCCGTGACTTTCTTCTTCAGAAGGGCTCTGCTGTGTACCGTACGCAGAGGAGCCTCGTAATGCTTCCCTCCCCACGTCAGGCCATGACAAGCCAGTCTCCTCCGTGCGTGAAGGTAATGTGTCTTGCGAAACAGAGTTGCCACCAGCAGCCTCTGGCACTGGCAAGACCATGGGTTTCGCCGAAGAAAGTCCACCCTCGTCTTGCTTATCTTCGCCTCCCTGCTGGTCGGCAGGAATATCCCCGGAAGCATCAGGTTCACCGTCAACGCCAGCCTCGGGGACCATGTCACTCATTGCTTCTGAAGAAGTGTATGAGTGCGGTTTCCCCAGCAACAGGAGATTTCCATCTCCGTCTTCGCGCAGCTCGGATGCCGTGTTAAATGAACTCCAAGGATCCTCGCGACTGCCCTCACCTGCCACCTGTGTTGAGTCGACATGCTCGTTTTCAGAGTCGTTTCTGAGCTTTAAAAATGAGGGAGAGTGATTTCCTCGCGTGTGTCCTGCAGGTCTAGGGCGAGTTGCCGACGGTTCGGTAGAAGGTGGATTTTGAACAACCGTTTTGTGAGTGTGGGGAAGCCTCCGGAGTCGCGAAGAAACGCGCAGTTGGGGACCTTCTGAAAGCTCATCCCAAGGCCAGCCGTGTGGATATACGACTGACCAGAATCTGCCGTGCTCGTGGCCTTGGTGACCAGCAGGTTGACGGACAGCATGGCTGTCTAACAGCGTGTTCCGGGAAAGGGTTCGGCTAACACCATGAGCCATATACGCTGCAGGTAGACACGTAGAAGCAGAGTAAGCCACTGAAAATGCAACCAATCGATCTGATGTCGTGGTTTCTGAGCTAGTAAGCACGACGACCCCGATACTAAGAGCCCTCTCGAGGTGCACAGCGTGCCGCCCATGCTGTGTTTTCTGAACACATTGCGTGAAAAAACGTGATTTGATTTATACAGGAGAACAGTCATGGATTAGTGGAAAAGGAAGAAGTTGAGACTCCAAGTGTGCGATAACGCCTGTGCAGTAAACCGCAAGGGCCTCCGGCGCTTTACCATCATGCACTGCGATACAAGAGACGTGACTGAAGAGACAGACGCCATTCTCGAATGTTTACAGCTCTATCTAGTACGTCCGCCAGTCATGAAACGATCACCTGACGAAAAGAACAAAGGAGGAAAGGAAGGAAGTTGCGGGACGGCCACGTGATTGCGTAGGACTAGCACAAGACAACGTACATGAATGGTCAACCCAAAATACATCTGTACGAGTCACTCCATTGATGTGAAAACTCCAACAAACTCACTTGGAAGACATGAAGCGGAGAAGGGGGAAGTGGAGACGAGGAATTCGATGGTGACGAGTAGAAGAGTGACCGCTGAAGGCAGGTCTCTTCGAAATTTCGACTCTCCGGCCATTGGCACATGATCAGTCACAAGCACTGATGCCACAGGTAGACCATTTTTGAGCAAAGCCTTCCCCACAATGCCCATGTGGCCTGTGCTAGCACAGTTGAAAATGAGAAACTCCGCACTTGACGCTAATACATCAAAGGCACCGTAAGTTTTCTTCACTACATGACGCCCAGCTTCTTCAGCAAACACGCACAGCTGTCAGGGCTCGGCCCTTGGTTGCCACAGGAGCGACTCTAACCATCTTTAACTTCCACTGGCCGAGTTTCGCCGCAGTTCAAGTCACCACTTCCCCCAAACGCGAAGCCGCTTAATTATTTTCTAAGCCTCCTCAAAATAGTGCCTTCAGCCCCAGTATGTGTCTGGACAAGACACCAACCCTCAACTCAATGTGGCAAACTAGAATATGCCGAATCTGAGAGGCGAGACAAGCGTGCCGACATGAATCCGGCTCAGTTCACGAATTTCCTGGGAGCAGCAACAGACACGGTACAATTACGCTTCTCTTCACGAAACGACCCTGAACCCTGGCGAGAGAGGCAATCGTCCCCGCGAACACTACCTTATTAGCTGGCAGCGTAAGCTAGAGCGGTACTGAAAGAGGTTCGCGTCGCATGCTTCTCTACGTTGGGCCGGCTGGAACCAGCCAAGGTGACCGCCACACGCGCGGACAAGACATCCGCCTGAGGCAAAGAGCGTTGACCAATCCCGTGTGTCGCAAGGTTGACGGGTGTCCGCCGTCGATGCTCGCTTCCTGTAAGAAAATGGCAGCAAAAGGAAACCACCATTCGAGTGCCGCTTCTGTTCTACCCCTTTGTTTAACTAGCTCCTTTCTGCATGTATTAGCTGTGGTAACGCACAGCACGGGGCGCCGCATTTTCCCCAGGAAGAGGCATTTGCCCGGATGCTGCCAGGATTGCGTCCGGACGGGTGCATGACCATCCAGGACCAAGCAGTTCATACTTTCAGTAGAATTCTATTTGTACTGCAAATTCCACCCAAAATATGAAACTTGCGATCGAATTTGCCTAATGGTGAAGTGATAGCTCCGGTGTTTCTAAGACCACGACCCGTCTATACAGCGAGCGCTGTGCAATCCTTCGGGCACGCCATGGTGCCGTTTCATTTGAAGTTGCCTCCTTTTAAATGCAGCATCTCGGACAAGCACTCACGGTTTGAGATTCGGAAAAGGATTGGACTTTCTGCGACGTACGGCTACACAGGTGGCAGAAACCGCCCTCGCTTGCAGTGTGTTGGTGTCTTCATGTGGCGATCGTGGTGGTCGCTGGCATATCTTCACCCCGATTTCGCAAATGTGTCGCCGAAGGACACGAAGGTAAGGTCTCTTGCACCTGTTGAAGGTAGTTTCTCTTTCCATGCTCCGACAGATGCAAAGGCACCCACATGGCTGCATCACCGGTTGTCCGCACACTCCCGTGTTCGTGTCCAGCGTGCTTCCGATGGACGAATCAACTAGCGGATGCCGTTTTGCCCCTCTGATCAGGAAGAAAGGCAGACCGCACCTTCAAGTGACCAAGAGCCTTTCCTGGTATGCAGTTTCGCGGCTGGCTCTTGCTGTTCGATACATGCCTGTTTTCGGCTCTTGTCTGGTTTTCCGTTAGCAGGACAACCCCTCTGGATCGCAAGCCAACGCTGATGCTTGTTTTGAGACAACGAGTTGCAGTTAACTAGACCGCTGATGTTTTTCCCTTGATAACTGCAAACTCGAAAATCACTTTGTCGCTCTGAAGAAGCCTGTAGTCGTCGCTGTCCAGGAAGTCCAAGGCTTAACATCATCGATGCCTCGGCGACCAAAAACTGCGGCCGTAAGTTTTTGTTCGTTTCAGTTTTTCTCGGCAGTACGTTTCTCTGGTCGGTACGCTGCCGCAACGCCTTTTCCCTCTCACAAACGAAGCTGTATACGAAGGAGGGTTATGTGACTGTTTCTACACTATTTGCCATGGGCCGTGCACACGGGGGGAAACCGCTGTGTCGCGGGAGAGGCTTCTTCCGCTTGTTCGCATCCTGCAGCGCGGTATTGTAGAGCCACCTATGGAATGAGAATGTCGGTGTGTGTGGTGCTTTTTCTAGGCACTGGCTGTGAGCGCATGCTCGGTCGAAGATGGTAGCAAACTTAGCAGTCTAACCCGCCTTCCACCGCCAAACGAAGACAGCCACCGCGGCTGCGACAGCAGATCGACTGCCCAAGGCGAGGCCCTGGAAAACAGACAAGTCGAAATGCCAATCGAGATCTGCCCTCCTCACTTGTGGGGGTTGAAGCGAGGTCGGGGAGAGGTCCCTGTCCATGGTGCAGTGCTCAAGGTGGTGGATGGGGTTCAAGTTTCCAAGCGGAGATCTATTTCCCGAAATCATGTGGCCTCGTCAGTGCGTATCGCAAAGCATGAGCAAGAAGCTGAGGCTTCCCCCGTCGTTGTGGACGGCGTGTATCACCATGTGACTCGCCAGGACGCAAAACCATCTCAAATCAGCCGGGCGGACCAGTCCACCGGCGAAACAGACACTGTTTGGACAGGAGGCAAGGAGGAGGCGCGTGCGGTAGATCCCCAAAGCAAGCGTCCTGGCACCGTAGGAGACGGCAGAGAAACATTACGGTTTGGACCTGGCACATTGGTTCAACCCTGGCGTCCAGTCTGTGCCTCTCCAGAAAGCCAAGAGTCTAGTGAGTCCTGTCAGGGAGAGAAATCGGAACAGAGAGCAGCTGCGTTTCCGACCACTCCAGTCTCGCGCTTAGTGTCGCCGCAAAGCGCCTTCCCAGCTGTAACGACTCTCGCCGATGAATGTTACTTCACTTCCGGTGGCGAGGAGACGTTGGCGGACCACTGTTGCACTTCTCAGCTTTTTGTCACCCCCCAGTGGTCCGATAATAGCCAAGAGCTAAGTCACCCTTCTCCACCAGAGGCGGCTGCTGAAACGCAGAAGTCGATATACAACCTCGACAGCCACATGTGCGCAGTGACAGCTGATGAGACCCACGCGTCGCCGTGGGTCTCTCCTCGGGATGCCATGATTTCACCGACAATCACGGGAGACGATGATGTGACGGCAGCCGTTGACGCGGCAAGGGCTGCGACGGCCGCCCTTTTGTCTGACTTGCACACTGGTCTTACTCCTCGTTCTTCCGCTTCTGCTTGTGGAGTGGACATGGAGCCGGTCACCGGAAACTGCATGCCGGGCGCATCTCCCGTCCATGGTTCCTCGTTTGCCTCTGGTATGTCGTGTTCCATGGTCTCTCGGAAGGCTAGAAAGGGAGGTAACAAGAAGGGCGACATCTCTATGGCGGCAGCGGCCGGTCCTCTGTTCGTATGTGGCGTCGCTGGTGGAAAGAGTGCATGCAGCGAGATGTACTACCTACGGAACGCAGCGTTTTGTAGTCACCCGGTCAACCGTCTGTCCACTGGAAGCACAAGTAGTGTTGACAGTATCGCGTCAGAGGGGTGTCCGTGTCGGGTGCGGGGGTGCGTTCACGGCCAGCACTGTGCGGGGCGGTTCGGGGACTTCGATGAGCACAATCAGTATCCGATCGTGCTGCAGCAGTCGTATCTCGCGTCCGCAGTTGCAGCTGGAGAGGCGAACTGCGTTCGGTCCCGCATGTCCCTGCGAAGGAAGAACGGGAAAGAGGAGCAAAAGCCAAAAGCGTCTCCAGTGTGCCAAAAGGGGGGACGAGGCGCAGGGACGCATCACGGGAACAAAGCGACAATGCAGAGCTTCCTAGCCGAGACTCCAAAACCTGGAAGTGGCACGCGCTGCCGACCGGGCCGCCGCAGTATAGCGGCGAAGCCAAGAGGAGACGAAGATTCCCGGGGGATATCCGGGAAACTGGCGAGCGCCAAAAACCAAAAGGCGCAGCAGGAACGCCGGATAATCGTGGAGCGGATCCTAATGACAGCGGAAGAAGAAAAAATATCCCAGTGGTGAGTTGTCGAAGGCCGCCGTGGTTGCTTTCATGCATCAACAGTGTCACGTCATTAAAGCCGCACACGAGGGGCGAAGTTCCAATCAAAGCTTCGCCGACAGTATTCGTAGACCAGTCCAATTCCTCGAGATCCCGGCCGATTTTCTGTCTGAAGTATATTTTGTGTGCTTCGGCCTAAACTGTAGGTCAGCATTAGCATGTTTTTCAAGGAAGTCTCAATGCGAGAAACCGCGGTTGTCCGGCGGGCTGTTATCCGGGCGTCACACCCTAGAACCGCAGACGAGTACGTCATGTAGAAAATGATATTTTGGTTTACTAAAGTGGCCTTCTTATCACGTGGCTTCGGCGGAACGCGGCACCGGCTGGTTGTCTACTATTCGGTTTCCCCGTCACAGCAAAGCCAGTGAACGCCTCATCCACAACAAAGAAACTGAAGTCGACGGGAGGCGCTCGTGTCTTTTCCGTGCAGGTGGCGGGATAACGAAGCAGGTGACAAGCTGGAAGGCGAGGAAAGTGAAGAGGAAGACGACTACTTCTGAGTCGAGTTATCGTGTGCGGGAAAATTGCTGTACAGCTCTTTCTTCTTGCACACCGTTCAGTGCATGTATGTATTCTGTCAGGGAGTTCCTGGCTGTCGAGACCAAGCGCGGAAAGACTTGAGAGCAAGTGGCTTCCACAGCTGTCCAACGGAAGCACTGAGGCAGGCAGTTCAACGTAGAACAGTTTCGACGGGATATTCGAACATAGCTGCTGGCATGTAAGCGTTATTTGTTTCACCAAATCACGGTAATCCTCTAAATTCATGTGTCTCTTTTCTTATTTGACGCCATATTTTGGCAGAGAGCATATCACAGCCCATAGGGGTGTTTCTTCCTCTACCATGTCGGTTTGATCGGAACAGTTTGACAAATCGATATAAAAATCACATATACACGTTGTGCATTTCCAGAGTGTTATAATTCATCCCTTTTTTGTAGAAAGCGCGCCGCGTATTTTCAGTGCAAACCCTTATTTCCGTATCGTATGAGCTGAGTTTCTACCATCAAAACATCCCATTACAGATGTAAGTCGTCGGAGGCAGCGGCGCCGTTTCCATCTTAGCGGCTTCCTTGAACGGGATTTTTTGTGTGGGGCAAGTTTTCAAAAACAATGTAGTGTGTTGTCGCCTCACTTCCGGATCTTGACGTCTTTGACTTGTTTACAAGCGATGCCTTGAGTTTAGGCGGGTGGACAGAAACACTGACGCACACGCGTTTGAAAAGTTTTCGAGATTCGGTATCATGGCTTTTCAGGGTGGACGAGAGCAGGCACGACTCAAAAGTGCTATGCAGCACGTTCTTGCCTACGACGAAAACTGCTAGGGGGAGAAAGTCGCAACATAATCGACCTAAGCAATAAGAGCACCGTTCTCTCTAGCTGCCACAGAGACTGGAAATCTCTTAGACGTGTGGGGAGCGAATGAATGTAACGCGACGCTACAGAGTCTCTGGTTCCTTTCTACGGAAGTCGCACCGACGCGACGGTACTATAGAAACCTCCCTGTTCTTCGCTGCCAGTCAGCCTACACAGACTGACACAAGTGGCTTGGGCATTAAGGAAATCGAAGAGACGGAAATCTCGGAGCAACTGCGTTGCATCGAAGCCTTCACGAGCTTTCCGAATTGCCTCGCGTTTCCTCTCTTGAGCCGAAGCAGAATCCTCGTTTTCAGCGTCAATGCGGGACCGTATGGCCTTTCGGATCTGATACGTTGTGTTCATGACCGTCGCGTGCAGTTTGACTGAAACGTTCGTCCCTTCACTGTCGACGAGGCGTTGGCGATGAAGTTCCTCTACCGTGACGATTCCTGCATCTTTAAATGCCACTATAATCGCTTCGCAAAGGCGGTTCAGTCTGTTGAGCGTTTCCTGATCGGCGTCGTTCCTGGAGGCAGGCAATCGTGCAACAATACGACACACTGAGGCGTACGTACAGAGGAAGGTACACTCCGAGTAAGATGGCACCAATCTTACTAGCATCACAGTAGTCGATTCCTATCAATGTAAATACGACAAGTTATTCAGGGCGAAGAGCGGACCCATGACCGCGTATCCTGCACTGAGTTGTGTACATGCGGATGCTCACACTTTTGTCATTGTGAAGGTATTTGTGAGGTACACTGGAACCGACAGAAACGCGACGCGTACCCGCTATACTGCGTGGTGTACACAACGTGGGTTGCAGACGGGTCGTCGTTCATTATTTCTAGACCCTTGAGGTGCAGCCGCATGGAGCGTGTGTCGACGGCGTCGTAGATTTGCGGTCCAATAGACTCCAGGAGTTGCTGGCACCTTTCTTCACTGTCTCTGGTGGGAAGGTGCAGCATAAGAATGGTGAAGTGCAGGCGATTTGGCTGAGCAAAGAGTGCGTCGTCGAGGTCAGGGTACGCCGCGGTCAGTTGAGCTTTGAAGATGTTGAATCTCTCTCCCAATCGAGGGTCTATGAGGGGGATGCAAATGAAGTGGGTATACCGTCTTGAAGGTTTCTGCTGCTCGAGCAGAATTTCGATTTCCGCCTTCACCGATAGCAGAGAATCGCGATGAGATCCCCGTATGGTTATCTCATCGTCGTTCCCGGATGGCATATGAATGGACACATGAAACTCCTTCTGCAACTCACGCAGTGTACGCCCCTTTTTCCCGACAACACTACAGTGAAGATCACTCGGAATGCTCATTTTCAACGTCCACGAGCTAGATGCATCATCAAAAGTTAACAGACTCGCTTCTTCCTCATCAAAATAACCGTCTTCATCTTCCCAGTGTCTCAAGGGCATTTCTCTGTGTTGTTCCTTCCCAGTGGCAACCCCTTTCCTCTCGCGCCATTTCTGCAAATTTTCGTTCTGATCCCAGACGGGCAGGTCAAACAAGTCACGCGACTCATCGTCAACCACAATTTGCCGGTACGTGCACCCAGCGACTTTTGCTTGTCGACACTGGGGTCTCAAAAAAGCCTCCGGCAGTTCCTCAAAGTCGCCCATTCTTCACGTAAGAAGAAAAAAACGACGAAAAGGGCCGCATCAGGGTAAGGCGGACGTGTTCCGTCTTGACGATGGATAAAAACACTCGCGCCAAGCGGGTCGTCAGAACACTCTTTCCAAAGTAAGGCTCCCGTCCTACGAAGGCAGTTGAGTATATACTAAACCGGAAAAGGTCAAACGAAGACACAAGTATTAACCAGAGAGGGAGGCAGAGGTATCACTGCATGTAATGATACTTTGAACCTCTTGTGGTTGGACGGAGCAGCGGAGTGAATCGCTCGGCTCCATATAACGATGAGAGGCACGTCAACTACACCTACACACTGAGGTCAAAATGACTTCAATTAATGTTTAAACGCTCGTTTAGGTGCACAACCGTCATGGGCATCAATACCGCCTCAAGGTTTCGCTTGGGGAACGCGTTCCATGCGGTTCATCACGACTCGTCAGGGCATCCGGCTCATCGACGTTTTTGAGGCGCATCTGCCTGGTCCATGAAGAAAACAGAAAGCAGCCAGCAAAACCTTGACAAGAAAGAGAACAAGACGGAAGCGTGTCGAAGTTTCTTTCCCTTTTTCACCAAGAGGCTTCGAAACTCGCCTGTGGTCGCAATCACTTGTCTCGTGTGTGCATGCATGCACAAGCAGTTTCTGCCTCAGTCTCCACACGTAGAGTTCCAGAGACTGCAGGGTCTTTAGTCCCGCACTGGTGTGGCTCGGAAGAAGGCAGATCCTGCATTAACAATGACTCCATCCTTCTCGAAGAAACCGCTGAGAAGAAAAACTTCCTCGCAGGCGGTACAGGGCATTTTCGGAACAGCCCTACCAGCTTCTCTGTCTCTCGCTCTCAACGCTAAGGATCGGCTTTGCTCCCAAGCGAACTCCACGTCAGAGAGATTGAGTGCTATTTTCTGAGACTTTGGGTGTGCGATGTGCAGATAACCTGGATGTGGATGATCAAGGATGACAGTTTTTTTCGGCAGTCGACAAAAGCGCTTTGGCAAAACAATGGAACACAGCACACAGTGTCTTCAGCGGTACTGCTTCACTTGGTTGTCTTATCACAGTACGTTGAGTTTTTTGTCGGGGAAGAAACGACTGAGAGAAAGTGAAGTTCGCACCTTGTTTCTCGCCCCCCAGTCCTGGGACTCCCCACGGTGACTTGCGGGTTTCTACGCTGACAGAGTGCTGGCGTTACGTTTACAGCAAACCAGCGTGGCGTTTGATTCTAAACACAGACGCGTTAGTGCCATTGCTTCTTCCCTAGAGTACCAAAACTGCAGGGATTGGGGTAAAGGTGCGTTCGAATCAGAACGTACACAAAGTAGTGCTTTTTGTGTTCAATGTGCGTCTGATGTAGACCGTAGATGTAGTAGTTTTCCTTATACTCGAGACTACCACGAACCAGGGAATGAGTTTATAAGCGGTATCGATAGTCGTGCAGAAAACGTAGGACACAAAAGGAGCTAACGGTGGTTTCACAAGTGATCTGCACGCACCTTCCAGAGAGAGAGTCTACGAGTTATGTGGATGTAGGGTGAAAACCAGTCGATATTTTCTACGGGCAAATCGTGGCCCGCGAAGCATGTGCGGCGCCCGTAGCAGTCCTGCTCCTTCCGGAAGACTTTGCTTTTTTATTCTACCCGGAGATGAGGATCTCTGGAGACCGCTCTTAGTCGCTTACATTTTCTCGTGAATAAATTGCTGGTTTGCCCACGTATATGTGCGCGAATTTCATGGTCATGTCTTTTCCAGCTTGTGTGGAAGTAGCACGCTGTCTCGGGCTCCATCCTCCCCCTTTCTTGTTCTCAAATCGACTATCCAAACGCGAAACGTGGAGTTCCGAGATTGGGCGCATTTCCACGAGAAAGCAACGCAGTGGAACCGGATGGTCGAAAGCTTTTCCCTGCAGGTTTCTCGATCTTCTCTCTGTGTTTCAGGTGTGCCGAACAAACAGTCGAAGACGAAAAACCGTAGCAAAAAAAGACGGAATTCCGCACGCCGCGGTAGGAAACACCCAAACCGCGAAGACAACAATCTGGTCAACAAAGAAGACAGACAAATCTGGGACAGATACGAAAAAACGAAAGAAGGGTTTGCCCCCAACGGTAACCAGACGTTGAGAGATGAGTCTCCTGGAACCGCGCGCAACACTGACGGTATTCCAGCAGAGAGAGAACGGACAATATAGAGAAACGGAAAATAGTTTAGAATAACGTGGTTTACAAGCAATGTGGAAACAGATTTATATTCGACAACTTAGGAGGCTCTTCATCGGTCTGCGTCCAATCTAGGCGAGTGCATTCTTTATATGTATATTTATACATATGTATATACGTAAATTCGCACCTGTAATGAGTAATATATATATATATATATAGTGTTGTGTCGAGGCTACATTGCCCCGCATAATGTGTTGAGGGGTCTGTGTGCGGGTGTGCTACTGTATCACGGCGCTGCAGTTGTTTTAAGTGACTGGGATGTATTCGTTTTCTGCCGATGTCGTCTTTCCACTCGCTCAGCGATTTCCTGGTCCAGTTCGTCTTCTAACTTTGGAAGTTCTGAGTCGTTTGGCAACTCCACCGCGCCTAGACTTTCGTCATCTTCTCTTCCCAACGCATCTGCAATCGAGGGCGCGTATGCCTGTTGTCGCACACGCAACAAAGTCGACAAGAAGCCACAGGCTCAGAAGATTGCATTCGAACTTTCCATCCTCCTGCTGCTTCTCTACCTAGATGATGAACGCTAGCAAGTGCCCAAGATGTTTCTTAAGAACGAGACCGGCGACAGCTCCCGCCCCAAAGAAAGAAGGGATGTCAAATTCTTAGTCCCCTGTGAGTGCTTCGCTCTCCACACAACTCATTCGCTTTTTCACAAGCTCGCCTGTCCTAGAAGCGAAG
The DNA here is from genome assembly GCF_000006565.2 of Toxoplasma gondii ME49. Lineage (NCBI taxonomy): Eukaryota > Apicomplexa > Conoidasida > Eucoccidiorida > Sarcocystidae > Toxoplasma > Toxoplasma gondii. The sequence continues at coordinate 4,627,212 of NC_031476.1, forward strand.
CAGGCCAGGCGTTTATCAAGGAGCCCGGTAAAACGGGATTTCTACAGCGGCTGTCTAGAGGATCGACTCACAGGAAAGAGAAAGGAAAGCACGAGCAACCACGAAATCTAGAAAACAAGTTAGATCTCTTACCCCTCGCTCTTTCCCTTGACCGCCTTCGCCCGTTGGCAGACCATCCTCCAAATCCACGCCGAGTCGAGAGCACAGAAACTGCAGACCCAAAGACGAGCACTTGAAACTCGGAGACGAGGATGTCGATGCGGCGTGCCACAAACGCCTTCAAACAACCTCGCATACGAAGCGAAAGTGAGACGGCCACTGTGCATGCTTCATACAATAATGATTGCACTAGAAAAGGTAAACCGATACATGCGTACTAAAATGAAAGACATGCATGTAGATGCATACACGTACACACGTTTTTGTACGCATGCCACCTTATCTCTTTCTCGCTGACATCAAGAACTTGAAAGTTCGTTTTGCAGTCATCTCTTCATCCGGAACGGGGCTGCCACGTTCCCCTTTTCTGCCCTGATGCACGAATATAGATGAAGATGTATAAGTACATTTATACTCATACTTTCAGTCCTAAGTCACGTCTTCGGTGAATGTGTCTCTCAGTCCGTGCCGCCTTTCTCACCTCCAGTTCTCTCATTTTCTTCCAGCTTTTGATTTGGAACTTGCGAACGCTGAGGCCCAACAAGAGGTGGGCGGCGACGGGCTCATCGCAACATCCCAGTGCCGCGAAATTACGAAGGACTGTGAAAAGATCTGGCGACGAAAGAAGTCCGACGCGGCGAGCGAGTTCTCTGAACCAGACGGGTGTACATACACACAAGAACATTGAGCAGTCGCCAATGCAGAAACAAACGAGAAAGAAACTCACCGCTTCAGATCATATCTGTCAGTGCCCCCTTCTGTCGCACTAGAGACATGAACGGCATTCCAAAAATTAGCAGACACAAAACAGGTTTAAATCCAACCAAGACTTAAAATCCTCGCTCCTCCACACATCAGCCAGGTCATACGCAAACTAATTCAATTATGTCACTTCCCAGGCCGCTAGAGATATGGATTGGCACCCCTGAGCCGATCCTTTCCATACAACTCCGAAAACGAAAACTGTCCATCTTGCGCTACCCTTGCGATTCCTAGACGCGTTCTTTTCCAGTCGAGCAAACACAGCCAAAGGTCACTGTCTTTCAATGATAGGGCAGGTGTCGCATGCACCCATTCACGCAGAAGACCGTGCAAACCCAACTCGTTACGGTGGAACAGAAAACCTGTACCAAGGCGGCTTTTTCTAGTCTGTTCCGTGCGAAGCCAGAGACCGACGCTAGTAGAAAATAATCTTCAGACATGAAACTGCGACACGCCACTTCCGGCGTACATGCAAAGACCCTGTGAAGGCAGGACGTCGAGGGAAATGAGAGAGTGGAAAATTCTCGCCAGCTGCTTCGCTGTTGCTTGCTCCTGCGTAGCGGAGGTTCGTGCGCCTGCCGTAGTCCGCTCAGCTCTTTCCTCTGTCCCGCTATGGGAAATCGTGTGGCCATTCTGTTTGTTCACAGAGACGGAAAGGAAGAAAAAATCCGTTCGCAAAAGTCAGTCTGAACGCGGCGATGTACAGTCTCCAGGAGTTTCACGTACAAGGGCCGACAGCGACACCCATGCCTAGGAACCACACATGCTCTCGTTAGTGACTCGCCCAACATCACGCCATTCCTCCAGTTTCTATTTTCGCTGGAGTCCGCGAAGAAACGACGGAATTCGAACGGCCAGTCCAGCGTATCTCATACACCAAATTCACGTCCATCTCAGAAACGAAGAGATCACGTCGTCAAGAGTGCTGATCAGACTCGGTGAGGCACCTTTCCGCCGGAACAAAAGCAGCAGGAACCGGCAGTGGCTTTCTTTACCCAAGACGAATTCGACTGTGCAAGCTCAGGTACTCGAACCCGTTTTGAGAGACACGAACCTGTCCCATGCGGTTTGTGCAAATTTCGTCCACGTCACCGCTTCGCCAGTTTAGATCGGAAATGCTTTTCCGTCAGGGGTCGCATGCAGACAACACACGCGTTTACTAAAGAGTAGAGCTAGGGCACACTCTGTTCGCTGCAAAAACCAGAGGTGTGTTGAATTCCTTCACGAGAGATGCAACAAAGAAAAGTCGTTTTCTTGCGTTCAGTCTCGCCTCTGCAGAGTCCCCTTTCAACTCACAGCGGTTGCCAGTCGCCGCAGGAAAAGGGAAGCGCATGCAACGGCGTAGCCTTGAGCGGTTTCTCGGTCGGAATAGACTTCGAGCATCTTCACGACGACAGCCAGAGCAGAGTTTGACAAAGCAGTCAATCGAGGGTAGTCCCTCTGGGGATGCCTCTCCTGTCGCAATGTTTCTCGCTCTTCTGTTTCTACAGCTTCCAGAGAACTGAAGAGACACTCAAACACCCGAGATATATACGCTTCCACTTGCTCGGGAGACAGGAGGGGAAGATGGCTTCCCTGCGTATCGGGGTGGCTTTCTACCTGCAGAGAGAAACGCACCGACGTCAAAGGAGGGGTCTGAAGGACGATAAGGAGGATAGCAAGCATCTAACGTGTTGCGGTTTCCCTGTGCATGTTCGTGTGTGAGGGTTTTGCTCTTACGACCACCGTATCCAATAAAAAGTATTTCCGTTACATAGCTACACATATACTTGTAAATGTATATAACGAGAGAGAGAGGGGTACATAGATTGTCATACATAGGTATCAAGGTGCTTATATAGATACATTGAAACGTACACAGGTACATAGGTAGGTCAATAGACAGATAGATCAGTGCAAATGTGACGTCGAGAACAGGCTGGACAAAGTTCACTGTGGTGGAAAGCTCATGTTTCCTTGTTGTCACACCCTATGTACGCTAAGAGCCTTTCTCCGAAAACGATCAAATGCACCCGCACTCACTTCCTCACGATTTGTCTCGAAGTCTTCGCTCTGCTTTAAGTGCTTTCCCAGCTCCAGAAGCACGCCCGGCAAATACTCGGGCTCGAGCGCTGCTCAGCAAAGGAACCGGCAGGAGCGAGCACGACAGCGAAATAGATTGGGACGAGAGAAACTTTCACATTCAGCCTTTTTATTTGCTTCTGTAGAAAGCGACGGCAGACGCCGAGAACTGCGACACTTCAAATGCTGTGTCGTGTAAGACCGAAATGGAAAAAGCATTCACTACACAGAGCCGCAACTACATGGGTTATTACCAACCCCTATCTAGAGTTGCAAAACCAAGCACTGCTTGCAGTGAATACCTCGTCCTCAATCGAGCAACCTGTGTTCCAGGGAGAACCACAGGTGTCTGGCTGGCTACCACGCTTCCTTTTAAAACATGTCTGGGGGCCAGACATAAGACACGGGTGCTAAAGAATGCTCCCTAAGGCGGTATATTTTCCGTCGACCGTCGATTTGTTATTTCATCAGCTAAACATGTTTTGATATCAGCCCATACACAGCAATCAGCCTGGTGTCCAGCGGTGTATACACACGTATTTGAGACACCGAACAGGAGTGCAGTTTACAAATAGCCACGCGGAAGGCTTCCGTGCGTGTTGCACGAAGCTGTGTGTTCCTACACAAGATTATAGACCGGCATCTTTCCTTACAGATACAGAGACACCCCATCTCTCGCTCACCTTCGAGCTTCTTAGTGACGAGCTCGTGGATCCAAAGCCCTCGCGCTGGGTCCCGTGGAAAGCGTATGAGTGCGGCAACAAGATCGTGAGGCTCCGCATTGGTCACTGCCAGCCTCAGTGCGTTGTAGAATTCCAAATTCAAAATGTTTGGGTCCAAACGAAGCCTCTCTGCACCCGGAGTTCTCTCAATGCAAGAGGCCGTAGGTCCGCCTCGCCCCTCCCCGTCGCCGTCCTGCGAACTGCGCTGAGGCCCGGTCGCATGTGTGCGGCTGCTGTCGAGTTCAGACGAAGCATCGATCCTTTGTTCTAGCAGTGTGTCCGTATCAATTGAAGACGAGTCCAATAAATCGGTATTGCTGTGTGTCGTTTCAGACGCTTCTTTTGCATGCATCTCGATCCGGCCTGGCTCTGACGTGCCTAGACCGGCGTCACCAGCAGTGCTTTTCACGTCTGTAGCGTCCTGAAAAGTCCAGAAGCTCTGCGGCGGCGCCTGAAGTCCGTTTTTCGAAGCCCCAGATGGAGGCTGAGCCACTAAGGTGTTTGTTTGCCTCGCTGTGTCTGAGACAGCCTCGTTTTGCTTCACTGTTCGGCCCATATAGTTGAAACGGGATGCGTTGGGCCTTAGCGCGTCCCCTTGTACCAGCTGCAAGAAGGAGCCTAAATGTTCAGAAAAAGAATTTCTGGCACCGCGACTCTCTCCTCGAGCACCTCTGGAAGGACTGGGTGAGACACCGGCCTGGCTCGGTGATTGTCGCCGGCAATCTGGAGGAAAAATAGAAATCCACGTGTTCAACAGTCAACCTCGAGAGACCGACTCCGCACGTTTTTCGCAGATATTATTTCAGAGCGTTCTCTGACGGAGGGAGCCTGACGTAATCTCCGATGTACATCGTCACAGATGACTCCATAAGCTTCTAGAGCGCCCGAGGGCAACCCAAGTTCCCTCAAAGGGGTCCTAGGTTTGCGTCGCCAAGTCCCTTGTCTCACTCCAACAAGCATTACAGAGCATCACGTTCACAACACATCTGACACATTCACGCTTGTTAGTCTGGAACCGTGCGTCTGTTGTGCCGCATCCACTCTCGGTTGCACCGACGAAGACCACAATCTTGGGCCCCAGTGGGAGGGTCGACAGAGACCTCCTTCAACCTCGTGGTCACACAGTTCAGCATCAATCGAGATGCATGTGAGAATCGCTGGTCTAGCTATGATTCGTATTATCCTGAAGCCGACTGTGTAAGGAATGCAAGGAAGTCAGATGCTCTACTAAGCAATATAAAACTCAACCAGACATCCCGCAGGGGATCCAATTACCCTGCGCACGTCTTCTGACATTTACCTTCCAGTCGACTAACGGCTGGTCCGACTGTGTCGGCAGACACAGATCCGGAACGGTGACTGAAGGATTCCTCCAAAAGCGCTAGGAACTCCGCTGCAGCGTGGCGCATAAGACACAAAAGGACTCAGATATTCGACGTGAATATTGCCAAAACATCAAAACAATCACAGTTTACTCAACTGTGGGATGGCCGTCAGCCTTAGCTATAATCCACGACATGCAATCAAAGACCCCATTCACAGAAATCAAGACCAGTGGGATTTGAATTCGTGACGTGTGACCACGAATTACGCACAGAAACCTGTCCAGTCAACGCTCCTCAACGACAGTTCCCGCCCTTCACGTCGCAGTCGAGATGGCGGGTTCAGAGAGAAAGACACACAAAACATAGATCTGGGTGTGTAAACGCACGTGGTGAGAGCTTGTATTCAACGTACCTTCAGTCGGCATCATTTGACAAAGGAGACGGTGGATGACAAGCGAAGCGGCTCCCCTCAGGACATTCTTTCCGACCGACGCTTCGAGAGGTTCTGTGTTGTCTGCTTCCGGAGCATAACTCGAAAACGCCGTGCCCGTGAAGATGTGCTCCGCGTCGTCAGCTTCTTTCAACGATTGGAGAACGTACAGAAACGCTTCTCTGTGACCTATGGCGGCCAAGCTCTCGAGACACCGCAGGGTGTGTTCTTCAGACACCTGCTGCCGGTGCCAGTCTCTCAGGCGAAGGGAATGAGATGAAGGGAACAGCTCCGTTACAATATCTGCTATAGCGGTCCAATTTGGAGCAGCCGAGAATCTGTAGAACTCCAAGAGACCAATCTTGTCTTGGACTGTCATCGCGCGTATTTGCGAGGGTAGAACAGAAGAAACCACATCGTCGAGAAAGTCGTCTGCCATCTCGGCGGCCGCTAAAGACGACCGCGTTCGCTCAATGTCCGCTGGTTTGTAGTAAGAAATGTTGTTCAGAATCGCCTTCACAAGAAGCTGATGAAGTCTGGTAGACGGCGGGGGCCGCTCATGAGGCGCACACTGCCGATCCAGCCTGGCAAAGGTGTGGAGAAGCAGAGGTAATTCTGCTAAGGGAAGTTCTCGCAGTCGCTGTACATAGAGGCTCCGGAGCTCGGAGAGCACATCATGGTCAAAGAAAAGCATCCTAGGTAATGCATGCGTACAAATCAGTGACTCCGAAAGTGTCTGATGAGGAAGATGCGACTGCAGCTTGTCACAGATTCGCGAGAGAACCGCCACATCGCTGACCTTCAGTTCGCCGAACGCCCAGATGACCTGCGTCAAGTCGAGGCTGGAGAATGTGTCAACATTGTCCAAAAGTTCACGGAAGATACCCCCAAACAGCGCATAATGGAAGATCCCTAATCTCCCGTAAGACCATGCGAGCATTGCAATGCCGCGCGGTCCCATCTCGTGGAGACGGCGTGAGGCCTCCCCGCCGAGAACGTCCATAAAGTCACATTCTCTGATATTCATCCGCGCAAACGCCTGAGCGGCAACAGCAATGTCCGAAGGGCGGCATTGGGAGACTTGTCGCCCGATCGCTTTCGCAAGGCAACTAAACAATTGCTCGTCACGATATCTGGCCTTCGCGTACGCATTCACTATTGCAACGAGCTCCCTGACCCGGAAACCGCACACGAGGTCGGTGACCGCTGTAGTGCATCTTCGCCAGAAATTGGGGTTCTTCAGTCGAAGCCGGCCTGCGACAACTACAGTGTCCACTAGTTCACTCGCGGACTGGTGGTGGATGGGAACATTCACAAACGTAAGGGGGACACGACTTGGATGCGTGCTCTGTTCATACTCATCATACTCGCTCAATCGTACTCGTTTCTTCGCGAAACACCGGCAAGCCGACATTAAGTGGGGTCCACGTAGATGCGGCACTATAGCTGGCTGGTCAAAAGGAGACCGTGAAACCTGCGTCGGAAACAGCTTCGCCTGAAGTCTTTGTCCACATTCTCCCGCGACATTCTGCCTACCAGGATGTTTCACCAGCGCATTGCGGCCCCGACAGCGGAGACCGATCAGAATCGGTAGCGGGATCATCCTCGTTAGACACGAGGACCTCACTGCAAAAAACACATACTGCTAGACCTTCAAGATGTAAATGGGAGGCAGAAATACCGGGTCTGTTGATTAGTCGGTCGCTAAATGCTTCAATTTTTCAACTATGCGTCTCGTGTGAAAACTTGAGTGTCTCCAAACGCATGCGCTGGTGGCCTCTCGCTGTCAGGAGACCTTGTCGAACGAAGTACGCGGCCGATGCAGTCCTCAAGAACACTTCCTAGTTGTCATGCAGTTGTTACGTTGCTAGAGAGCTCCCTAACCAGAGTGTTCAAAGAACGGCATCGTAAGATGGGATTAGATTGTCATTTGGTGGATCGCGCAGAGCAGTGTGCCGCGGAAAAGCAGACTCATCGTCCCAGCAGTAACCACAGCGGGAGTGAGAGTAGGAAGGAACGTGCGACTGCAGAACCGAGTCAAACGCCTGTGGTTATTGCAGCACGAATTCAGGACTGATATCATTGTTGAAGTTCAGGATTAGCTACAGCTCTGAATATCTGGTTTCTTCACTTGGCGGAAATTCATTCTCAATTGATTTTCACCGCTACGGGCGGTGTAGCTTTGTGTCAAAGGCACTCAGGTACTCAGACCAGTGGTAGCGGCACTAGCGAGCAGTGAGTTTTCCATTATCGGCCACTTCAGCACAACAACTTTAAATTATACAGCATGTACGAGCCAGAAATTTCCTTGGACTGAAAGTCTGCCAAACGCCATAAAACCGTTGTTCTGGCGTTCTCGCACAACTGTTATGCCTCGCAACCGGGGAAATCCCGGCTGGGAATTTCATATCCAAGAAGTGTGCAGTCGACAACATCCTCGACCTCTCTTAACCATCGTATGTCGCAGGAGGATAGAGATACTCGGCACTCGTATTTGGAAGAGGATGTCTCCTGATTCGGGGCGTCGGCGCGGCTCCACCGAGTGAGTCGAGCTCAGGAGTAACACCTCCAACTGTCGGGGTTGCAAAACTGGGTAGTAGCTGTGATAAAGGACCGCCGGCAGGTGGTTTCTGACCGGGCACGCTGCCTGGTAGAAAACATTATCTCACATGTAGCCGAGCAGATGTGACAAACCTGAGCCTACCGGAGCTCACGCGTGCGGCAGGATAGTAGCTTTTTGGCACAAGCACGGAAACCTTCCACACGGCTCCAGTAAAATCTCCTAACGAACTGGATGATACATAGCAAATGGATTCGCTACAGATCTGGATTACCCTCTAGCCTTTCAGCCTCAATTGGAGGCTTGAGTGTCATGTCGTCAGGAACAGGCTGCAAGCCGAAGAGGTCAGTCGCATCACGTCACAGCAAAGGAATGGAGTGGCATACGTCGGCAAGCTTAAAGAACCAGTCGTTGTTTGTGCCTCCAACAATGACCTGCATGGTTCGACAGATGTCCAGAATGTTGCCAGCTGTATTGTCAATGATGGTCGCCTTACCTTTAGAACACTGTTGCCTATGACACTATGTTGCCACGGGCCATGGAGATTGAAAGATCCAGAGTTTGAGACTGGAAACTTACTGGGCGTCAAAGTCATCGCCTGTCACATACAGTGGCAGGTGTGCAAATGTGACCGTGTACATGGTCGCTGGCCGACATGACACTTTATATCGACAGAAAAAAGTTGCAGTGTCGATGCTTACCCTTGTCGCGGTGCTCAATGTTGACTGTCGCCTCGTGAACGCTTTCCTCATGGGACACCGGAGGCGGTGCGGTCACGCAGGGACCTGCTTCAAGAAGCAGGCTGCCGAAGCAGCATAACAGAAATATAGATCGACTCATTTTCTTGTGGTGGTGGTGGGGGGCAGCATAACTATTCCTGTTCAATTGTAGGCGCCTTCAGGAACCGTCCGAATAACGGTACTGATTCCAGCGATGGGCATTCCGCGGTGTCTGTACACGGTCGTTTCCGCAGCAGGCAGCAACGCCCATCCGACGTTCGTTGTTTTATCCGTTACGACACAGCCGATACCATTTGGTCAGCCCGGTGAGCGTGCAGATGCGATCTAAAGTGTCGCTAACTGAAGTGAGCAATCTTATTCCGAAATATTTTAACGACTTCGCATGCTTTTGCGTGCAACAAAATCCTGAAGACGTTATTAGCATTGCTACTGTCTCCGGCTACCGGATAGTCAACGCTCTGCTGCACATCGACCCTCCGCCACTCTGACATTTACTTTTATCCACTGCGTGCCACCTTGGAGGTCCTCCGTTCAGTCGACACCAGTTACGAAAATAAAACGTGTTTCTTCACTGGGGCAAAATATGCTGCAGGTGCAGAAAGTTTGTGTAGCTCGAAACGTGCAGAGTATCTCAGTTCCGCGTGAGGGCCAAGCTTCTCGTGTGAGAGTCGAGTGCCTCCGCTAGGTACAAGGCCGCGCCCTTCGGAGCCAGACTCTGTCCGTCTGATGCATCGTTTTATAACACAGTGAGATAAACCACCTCAACACAAAAAGCATCATGCACGTCTCCAGGCGCCACACCGAGTTGTACGCAGGAGGACATTAGCATTCCATCTGGTTCGCGAGGCTGACAGAAGACTACTCTTCGATCTGTTATCATAACTGATGACTCAACATACCCTAGCTAAACGAATTGTGTGTCTGCCCCAGACAATTATCACTTGGGGAAAGAATCGTTGAGAGCTTTGACCCGTCCCGACGTCTCTAAGAGCTTCGCAAACCTGTCGAAGACGGGGGGATTGTAGAGCTCATCCAGACTGTCTAGCTGCCACGACCAGTTGGACGGTGAATCGCTTCCTGGTTGGTTGAAACGTGCTTCGCTGCCATATCCAATGACATCCTGCACCGGTATCACAACCAGGTGAGCCACCGTCTCCACTGCAAGCCTAACCAAGTGCCAGTGAGCGTCTTCCGCAGTGGGCTCCTTGTCCAGACCTGATGACATCACAGGCACTTAACGGAGTAATCAACTGGGTAAGCTTCGACGCAGTCCCTTTTCTGGTTATGCCCCCCCTCGCTTATGCGTGATATGTCATAAGTCGAAACTGTCTGAAGAATAACAAAGAGAAAGCATTGTGCGTCTCCTCCTACCTAGATAGTTTGTCAGATGAGTTTTTTGCTCAGGCGACGCTGTTTTCCACCAGCCCAGCACCGTGTCGTTGTCGTGGGTGCCCGTGTGTACACAGCAGTTGCGGGTTACGTTGTACGGCAGGTGCTCGCAGTTGGGACCCTTTTCGGTGTCGCCCCACGCGAACTGCATCACCCTCATGCTAAGTATGTTGTACTTGTCTCGGAGGATAACGATTTCCTCTGTGATGAAGCCTAAATCCTCCGCGACAATCATAGGCGCTGTGCCTCGGTATGTTAACCGGCGCTCATACGTATCGGCATCACCCTGACACTCAGGCGGAGGAGCTTGTTGTGCTTGGTGCCCAGCAAACCCCCACACATGACGGAGCCTTTTCATCAATGAACTGTGACCATGCTTATCCTTCGGTAACTGGGATGGCAAGGCTTTTTTCGGAAGCAGCCACCCCATGTGCTTGTATAACGCGTCAAACAACTTTTCACCTGGCCCTTCAACCCACTCTCCATCACTTGCTGTTTTGTATTTGACCGCATGAGCATAGGGCACCCGCCAGTATGCCACGAAACCTCTGAAGTGGTCTAGCCTCAAAGCGTCAACTTTTTCGAACGTTAGCCTGATACGCTTCGTCCACCAGCGGAACTGCGTTTTCTCGTGGGCCTTCCAATCATAAACAGGATGACCCCACAGTTGACCATCGGCGCAGAAAGGATCTGGAGGCACACCTGCAAACAAACAGAAGTAGAGCAACGTTTGATGAAGAGGCAGTTCCTCGATGTGGTCCTCGGGTCCTCGCACTTTGTGAGGCGTTTGTCCATCTGCCGCGTTGCCGCGGGCAGCACAATGACATCTTACCTGATACATATAGAGGTTCACTAGTTTCAGGATTCATCTGAAACATTTCAGGGTAACTCCATACATCGCTGCTGTGCAAGTTGACATAAAATGCGACATCTCCAAATATTTTGATTTCTCTCTCGTTGGCATACTGGCGCAAGTCCCTCCAGTGTCTGCAGACTTTATACTGCACAAATTTATGGAATTCAGGTGTCGTCTGAGGTACTGCCTTGTCATTGACAATGGCTGCTGTGTTTAATGATTCCATCAACGCCGCATCTTTTCGTAGATGACGATAGTTCTTGTACTCCTGGGGCCAGTCCAACCAGGTTGTGGCATCAGGAAACCTCGCTTGCAACGCCTCGAAGCAAGCGTATCCCTGGAGCCAGAAGTAATTTTTTGCGCAGAAATCATTATACTCATCGCATTCGTTTTTGTTTCTGAATCTCTCGTACGACAGTGCCAAAACGTCCTCCTTGAACTTCATTGATCGAACATAATCCACGTGTCTTGAACCTTTCAATTCAGCAGTTTGAGCCTGTGATGATCCACCCTGTCCGTCACTGCTCGAATCTTTCAGAAGACCTGCTACTTCCTCCTCAGAGATGAGGCCGTCTTCTACCAGAGCTTCCACAGACACGAACAGCGGGTTCATTGCAAAGGTACTGGTGGCCAAATACGGGCAGCCTGGCTGCTCCCCGACGTACCGGCACGGTCCCAAGGGCAACACTTGCCAGTAGTTTAACCGTGCAGCGACAAGATAGTCCACAAACTCGTACGCGCCTTTCCCGAAGTCCCCCGAGAGCCCATTTCGATTCGGAAGTGATGAAGGATGCATGATGAGACCGGCAAACCGGCCTTCATGAAGAATTTCCTCCATCGCAGAAACAGCAGCAATCAAGCCACTTAACTAATAGCTTTTATGGCTGGGAATCACTGAACGATAAACATGTTCGACTAGCCATCACAGCCTCAACAGAAATGGCCTCGCATGTGGTACCGTTTGTCAAAAGTTTGATCCACCACCCTCAAAATAATATCTGCCCTGGTCACCAGCAAGGAGCTGCCTCTTCACTGGCAAAAACGGTTGACTCTCGAGTGATTAGTTTCACGAAAAGTCTAGTTGGTGAGACCGATGTGTGAAAGTGATGTTGTCCAAGGAAGCGCCAGAGTGCATACATAACCAGCTACCCGGGGTGTGCCGAAGGCAGTAAACAATGTGGCACAAATACGCCCTGCCTACGAGATGGGTGAGGAGCTTGTCAGAGGCCGATTGCCTTTCAGCAGTGCACAGAACGGGCGTGTGATACTGCCTCGCCTGCTAACCCAGCGGGCCCCCCACCTTGAGGGCATCCCAAACCGTTGCTGAGCTGCCCACATGCAGAAACATGCTTGACAACAGCGATAGGAGAAACGATACTGGATACCGCTCTCTGCCAAAGGATGCTACTTAGGTGAGTTGGTAATGCATTAGCTACTGGTATTGCTTCTTTGCTTCGAGCCTGTCATAGTTTTACCGTGCGTGATGCTCACAGGATGTAGCAGCTTTGCGCAAGCTGCTGGCTCTAGCTAGCTAAGAAGTATTCTCGAGACTCCTTTAGGACTGGGTTCAGCAGACGCTCTACATTCAATTTTGAGATTGCTATGAACTCTCTGAAGAGACCTGGGAGGCATCCGGCCCCCTTTGCACCTGCGTCACTGGGCAAAGTAGCACCAACGCACACACACTCATTGTGCCGATTATCGTTTTCCTGTGATGTTTGTGCACCATCTGGTGGCTTAGTTGGACTCCACCGTTCCTTATCGGTGTCGTCTCTTCTCTCTGCGATAAAGAACCGATACCACTTGAGTTATTTCGAGCCACCAAGTCAGTAAACAGTAACATGCCATTGTGATTATGGAAGGCGTGACCCAGTCGGTATTTCCTGATCTTCAAAACTACTATAAACACATTGCCATTGAGCCGGCAGAGGCGTGGTCAAATGAATTGAGGGCAAATCCACGCCTTATCATACTGATGAACGCGCACATGGACGCACCAGGTCGCAGAACCACTATCGAGGCCGCAGTGGCTCCGCGGACACGACCGTATCGATGAAGTGGCAGAAGGGACCACTCGCCTGTGTCAGGTTGACATGATTTTGCGTTCTCCTCGTCTGAGAGACTATGGAACGGGTGAAAATGCACCTTAGACCAACTTCGTAACAGGAATGTGTTTTCGACGATACAGGCTCCCATGTTTGCCGCCCGTTCTCCACTTGTAGCTTCCTGCTTGCCTGCGGTCTTGTGCAGAGTGCGGCTGCGAGTGGATGTGGTAGAGTTGGAAGAGCATTTCTCAGTGTAAGCGGCAAGCTTTTAGACCCCACAGGAAGCATAGACAGCCGTCGTCACCATGGGCAAAAACACGTCCGGTGAGAAGTGATGCGCTATAACACCCCTTTGCGATCCATCTTGCTTCTGCCAGGTCACAGGTGCCACGCCTGGTTTCCCGATACGGACGCGCACACATTCAACTTGGGTGCGGATCTAAGCTCCCGGTGGGCCTCCACATCCTATGCCCTAGAGACTCTCGAACAATGCCCATACAGCTACATGTATCCCCTACGTGCCACCGAGCTTCTCGGAACCGCATCGCAGACCGGGTCACCAAACTAGCGCAGAATCTACGGTGCGACACAATGAGATTAACAAACACTTTCCATGTTGATCTTTCCTTGTGTTCCCCTTGCGAGAGCCAGTCTCGTTTTCGGGTAGCCGTGAATACCGCGTTATCATCGGGCGGTGTTGGAGGTAAGCTGACTCGAATTTTAGCGTAAATGGTATGTTTGAAAATTGACACAGTAGACATACGCTGTCGTCGTTGAAACGATTTGTACAACCTTGAAAATCAGCGCGTCAACTTGGTCAAACCCTGGCCAACGCCACCGCATTAGGAAGCGCACACGTACAAAGCATGCGCATCCTTGACGAAAAGTGACAAAAAAGTAACTGGCGGTGACAGAGTATCGACAGCTAAGCCCTACAGAGGTCCCCACCCAGTCACTCAGCTCTGGAACCCCTGAAATACAGTGCGATAGTAATGAATGTAGCGTTTCTGACCTCCAACGCCTGAGTTTCTACTTGCTAATACCAGCGAACGTGTCGAAGATCTTGCTTTGGGGAAGAAGCATCCGTAAAAGCGTTAGGAAAACCACCGCAACGCATGCGTCCATCCACCATTTGTACATCTTCACACTGAACAGCCCTCTCCTATCATCTATGCCGAACTGAAAAACCGACGATCGTGTGCAAATCCACGATGCACAGGTTTTGAAGAACGCCTGTCAAACCGATGGAATCGAACTCGCATATGAGCGAAACTTGAGGCTGTTCGGCGGCTTTCCACGTTTTCTTCACTGATGCAGAGTGGGCTGAATCTTTCTGCGTTTTCCAACTTCACTGAGGACGCGCGTGTCAAGTTCAGCTGAAACGGCACTTCCTGGTGATGCGGGAACAGTCGTCGCTAGGTCACAGAGCATCCGGTCTTGCTTCGCATCTGCTTATATCTCGCCCGCGGACTCAGGACGACCCTTTCGCTTCCGGGGATCTCTCCCTCCCCTGTCTCGGTCATCCAAGATGTCGCCTCGGGAATTCTTGGGCATTTGATGCAGCCGAAACGGCACCCTACTTTCACCCCCCCTTCCACTTAGACAACCCTGAGCCTCCAGCAGGGCCATGGCAGCCGTTTCTGGATCCTCTTGTTGGACATCATCCAAGCACGTTTCCCCCATTCTTGCACTCACAAGGTCTCCCAACAGGCCCGTATGGTTCCCGGTAGCTGGTACGACTCTGCGGAGACCTTCATGAGACTCCAGACCGTTTGGGCGGATTTGCTCATGCAGATGGCCTAGTGGCGGGTTTCGCGGGCTGCCGTGTCCACGGTTTCTCGTCACTACCCCAGAGGCGGCATTTTCTTCGTTGTCTCGCCCATTTGGTATCGAGTCCCCCAAGTCACACGGCGCTGCGTCACAGTCTGAAGCTATGCACAATGTGTCTGAGTTTTGGGGCCCGCGGAAAGGAGAAGGGTGGCCTGGGAGAGAAACTGGCGACATCAACTTCATTGCGGACGGATGATCCGAGGTATCTCCACTTGTTCTTGTCGAGCAATCAACCGCACCATCTTCTCGGTCGCTGTCCGCGAGGAGGGAATCTCTACCCAATGTCAAATTGTCTGGGAGGCTGTTCAGAGAGGTCGTTGTCGGTTCGCTGGCGACCGAGAGTGGCCCGGCTTCTTCAAGAGACACAGCGGGGCTGCCTCCGATCGGTGCCCGTCCGTTGACCTTCTTTCGTGTCAATTCGAGCGAGGAAACTCCCCAAAGCATCGCAAGATGGGAGGGAACGCCGTGGGCCTCTCGCTCCTGCACAGCTTCAAAGGGGCACGGCACACCACTCTCCGTCGGATTGCCACGGCAGTCGCTGACGCCTTTCTGCTCGGGTTTTCCCAGGCTAGACTGCTGGGGCAAGAGAGAAGCAAGTGATCGAATGTTGAAGAAGGTCTCTGAGTGTTCAGGGGCATGTGCTATGCTTCCCTCTCCCCCACACGGCTGGCTCACTGGGGCACCGAGTAACTCCTGTTGACGCTGAAGACTCGCCGCAAGAAGAAGATTGCGAAGCGTGTCGCTCATGTTGACTGCATCGATGTCTTCGTTCTGCGTCTGGCCTTGAAGATCACCTCTTGGCCCCTGTGGTAGCAGAGGGGACAGAAAGTTGCCCCCCCCCCTCTGAGGCAACTCCAGACCCGCGCCGTCTCCATCCTCGTCTGGCGATACACACTTTAGAATGCTGGAATTCCCGTCATCCGCTTCATGGAGACTCGCAGAACGCATCTCTTTGTGCGTCAACCGCGGCCGGCCGCACTCATTTGCACATGCTAGGGAACTCTCCTCGGAGTGATGCACTTCTGAGAGGTCCGCAGCGGAAACATGGGTGCTTCTCGAGGCAGTGGCAAGGCCGTTCTCCTCACAACTTCCCTGGTTGTCCAAACGCGGCGGTTCGCCGCTCTTGCGACACATCCTCTCCTGGGACGCCTGTTGTTTCTCCTGGAGCAGCTGAAACTGCTGGAGCAAGAGGAACTTCTGCAGTGCGTTCGGCTCGATTTGGCTCTGGTCCTTGGGCTGGAGAGCAGCGTTCTGCTCGGCTAACTGAAGAAGCGTGAGGGCGGTAGCAGCGGCAGTTGCAGGGCTCACGTTTCCTTCGGTGCCCCCATTCCCACTCACGGGGTGCACAGGCGGACTCTCCACCCATGGGGCTCCGCTTCCCTCTCCCTGAAGAGTTCCTGCGAAATGTGGAACTGTCCCAGACAACATCTGCAGATTGACCAAGTCTGCAGGCATCGCGCCCCCGCATGAAGGAACTGAAGGCCCACCCGCGGGTCCCTGCTGCCCCTGAAAACACGGAGCAGAAGGCCCTGAGACCCGCGCAGAGGCCTCCAAAGTCGCCTGCACAGCCCCCGGATAGGCCCATCCGGGGGCAGCTCGTTGATAGCCCGTCTGCGGCGAGGGCAAAAAAGGAAAAGGTGCGCCGGCGCCTTCAGAGAAAGCCGCGATCCCTGGGGAAGAAACACGAAGAGACGCAGGGGACAGGAGTTTCCGTAGTGTGTTCGACCCCGCAGAGGCCACCGTTTCTTCAGTGTCAGAAGTGTTCCAATCCTTTCCTGTGTGTTTCGAGACTCTGCCTTTCGCGCCACTCGACGGACGCGTCGCAGGCAACTTCGTGTCGGGGTCCTTCGCTGCCTCGTACGGCGACATGGACCCGCTCCTGCGGGAGGGTACGTTCGTGTTGGCGTCGTCGGACTCGACACGCGAATCAAGTTTACATAGGGAAGCCAGGATCGGGGACAGAAGCTGCGCGGCGACCGCGGCGGCGGAGTCACTGTGTAAAGTGTCCAGGCCAGCGGACCCAGGATGCTCGCTGCCGATGCCCAGTGGAGAGAGCGGTGCGCTTGCCGTGGAGGAAGACGTGCCACCCGAGTGTTGTCTGCGTCGCAGTTTTCTCTCTGGAGACTGTGCAGCATTGTTTGCGCGCTTCTGGCGGCTCTTGTGGGCAGTGGGCATCGACTTGTGCTCCTCTACCAAGCAGCACCTGAGGGCTTTATCCAACAGCTCTGATGTGGTCGGTGACTCCGTGTAGTTCTTTTCTTCACAATGGAACCTGTGCGACTGCGTGCAAGTGTGAAGTGAGTTACCCAGGGCCGCATCAGGCGGCTTCGTAGTCGCCGAGAACGCGGCGAGCGATGGAAAGAGCGCTGTAGCCCCGCCATCCAAGTCCATGGGACCCAGAAAACCGTCGACCCCTGGCACTCCTGGCGGCCGCACTGGCTTCACAATGGCGTTTGCAGAGGCATTCGTCAACTTGCTTCTCGAGTAAGGGGACGCAAACGAAGGAGGCAGTCTCCCTGTCTGCAACATGTAGGCCTTCGCCTGCTGGGCAGCGTCCCACGCGCCTGCGACGCCCCATTTCTGCAAAACAAGGACAAGAAGCGATACGAGAGATCACATGGCTTCTGGGACTCTGAGAGCATACTAACGGCGAATAGCGACACAGAAAAACGGTGAAGACGATTTTCTATGTACCCCGCCAAACCTGGTCGGCAGAACCATATTCGGGGCCGTTCTTCCCTGACCTGTATAGAGCACTCTGCAGCGGAACCTTACCGTCAGAGAAAACGACTTCTGGTGACGACCACAGTAAGGTCCCGACAGGATGCGGTAGACCAAACGAACCTCCTGCAACATGTTCACATGAAAAACACACACATGTCCAGCACGTTGGAGGCGCTCTCTCAGGTGAGATACGAAGAAAAAATCGATCTTTCTCAAGCGTACCCAAGACGGTGCTGCGACAGAGAGGGCGGGTTGCATGTGTTGGCACACAAAACCACAGATGTGTTCTGCATGTAAGTAGTATGCACGCCTTCGCAATAAACAAGCTCGCATAAGGCTAGAGTGCATTGTGGATCCTCTCAGCACCAGCCACCCAGGCATCAAAAACAAATCTTACCTTTTTATTACCCGGTTGGTAAATGTGGCCTGGTTGAACGTCGTGAACTTCATTCATCTTGACCACGGATTCTGGGTGTTAGTCGAGGCAACAGAGAAATCGTGGAAAACCGTACGGGCAGCCCGTCCGCGAAAATTCCGAACACATGCAAGTGACACAGCTGTCCGAGTGATGTATGCTTTGACACAGGACTGCTCTCTCAAGTTGTTCGACTGGCACTTCACTCCCTGCACTTCCACGCTTAGTAGACATTCGCGGCAGCAACTTGTTTTGTCTCACCACAGATACAGACAAATATACTTGAAGACGAACGCAGTCAAGACGAGCCGTTCTGAGAACCGACTCGATAAAGGCATTTGGCCCGGTGCTATGCGCTCAAGATTGCGACACAGTACGCAGCGGCTGCACCAGCTGTATTCACACGGTCCCTGTGATTCGACACAGCGTGATACGAAGAAGTCAAGCGCGTACAGCGCCAAACTCTCG
The DNA here is from genome assembly GCF_000006565.2 of Toxoplasma gondii ME49. Classification (NCBI taxonomy): domain Eukaryota; phylum Apicomplexa; class Conoidasida; order Eucoccidiorida; family Sarcocystidae; genus Toxoplasma; species Toxoplasma gondii. The sequence goes on from NC_031476.1 coordinate 4,645,698, forward strand.
ACGAGTTTAGTGCGACAGAAAGACAACCTCTCTGATCGTCACGTGGCTGAACACCTTGATGTCTTTCAACATACACTCGACATATATATATATATATATATATGGCCACAAACCGCATTCAATTGCACACGTGACGAGATGGCACCCGAATGTTTACTTGGACACGCGGTACGAGGACCGGCGCTGCAACAATTTGAACGAAAGAACTTTTTGAATTGTCATGCCTCTCTGTCAGGAGGTCCTTCCCACACCCCCTCGCTGCCACGTAGAAATGGCAGGTTATCTGAAACGTGGCAAGCCTAGCGCTCGCCTTAAGAAGCCCAAAAAAAGAATTGCTTATAGGGAAAAAGGTGACGACACGAATCACACCAAGAAATTCCAATATTTATGGCGATTGACAAAATCAGAGCACGTGGAATAACATCAGAAATGTCTGCAAGCACCCTCACCACAAAGTGGAAGCTTCCGAAAAAATTAGGTGAGTGCAGTCCCAATACGAAGAAAATGCGCCTTAGCTCTTCACTCCACCAGAGCCAGAAAAATGAGCGCGTTTGCCAAGGTGCGGGGATGCTTATGAAACCAAAATTTGAATTCTTCGCTCAAAGAGACTCGTGAGCTAAAAAGTGACATCTCCAACACCGGCGCAGTGTGCAGTTTGTCTCGGCAGAGCTATCATGCTTCATGGCACTCTAGCAACCGCGCATTCGGTTGCGAAAGAAACCGACATCTGTGGTGTGCTTCATACCTCGAGTGCATGGAGACTCAGCATTAGCTGTATCACTCTCCCTACTCACCGATACGTACGCGTAGACTCGTTTCACAGGATAAACACCGACATACACTGACGAGTACACCGGAAGACAGAAGACCATTGAATTCCCGAGTCGCATTTGCACAAGGAATGTTCACACTGGAACAGTGCACGGTCACAGGCAGCTTTGGCCTCCACCGTGGTGTTTGTTTTAAAAGTCTTCTCCAGACACAATTTAAACGCACGTGACACTCCTGTGAAGCATCACCAGAGTCATGTCGGACAACACTGACAGTCGCCGTACGAATGGAATTGCAAAACGCGTGGACAGCGGATTGACTTTCCCATCCCGGCTGCAGACGAGGCTTTCTGTCGACCAGATACAATGAAGTAGCGCGGTTTGCGTCACCGCTATAGTACATCAACCTGAGGTACCGAAACTCTGGAATCTGCCCAACTTCCCTGACATCGATATCCGCAATACAGCGTCGCACTTCCGCCAAGTCTCCCTGCATCACAAGAGACCATGCTAAGACGATGAGAGGAATAGGAAGCTACCGTGGATCTAACAGCATAGCAACGGGAGTTGCGTGTGGCGGTGAGATCTTAACGGAGCCCTGGAAGACAGCCCGGCGATGTGGCACTGGTGACCGGGAGCAGTCGTTGCGCCGGAAAAAGCGACACACATGCACATATTCCTACGAAATGAATTCTCAACACAGATAGTCACACCTTTGTGTGTTGTTGGACGTTAAAGGATAACCATACCAAGTTCGCCACCGATACCTCTAGACACGGTGACAAGTTCGCGGAAGCCGAGCCAGAACAGCCGGTTCGTGCAAAGAAAAGGGGCGACCGAAGACTCCCTCCGATTGCCGAGAAGTTGCTGTTTGAAGCTCGATGCCTCAGATCCCCAAATGATCTCTAGAACATTTGTTTCTCCCGCGCAGGCTCATGCGCCAGTTGCACAAAAGGCAGAGCCTTTTCTCCCGAGAGTGTCAGAACGGGTGCTCTCGGCACAGACACGCGCCAGTAAGGTTCACACAGATGCGTGATTGGGCGGAGAAAACCCCTCAGACAGACACGTTCTTCAAGGCAAAACCCATGCATCTGGGGAAAATGGAGTAAGGAGAAGCTATATTTCTTCCTTTAGCCGTTTTCTATAGAAAAAGGGGGAGACAAACAAGTCTGGAGGGTGGCGCGTGGGTCGGTGAAGGTCACTGCCGGAGTGAAGGGTGGCTTCCTGGTGCCGTTTCACGTGCACATAAAAATCAAACCAGGGCAGGTCAGGATCCCTCCAGTACAGATGTGGAACAAAAATGGTAGGAGAGACGAACCTCGGTGATCTGAAAAAATGGGAAAGGATGTCCCTCGTGAAATTGAACTGGCGGTTGAAAAACGAGGGGCCCTGGGGCGAAACTTGTGCCGCACTTCCGCCCCCCACCTTCTCTGTCCCGCCCCCCCCCCTTTCTCTCCGAAAGGTTGCGCCTTAGGGGATAAGAAGGCACCTCTCTGGCCCACTCAGGTTCAGGACACACACCGCTCGCACCTTTCCTTGTTGCGGCCGTTGGACATCCCACCCGTCCGTAACTGGGCCTTGAAAATATGCACCAAACACACGAATTTGTTTTCAGCCTCAGCAAATCAATGCTTGCACTCAAACACGAATGTAGGATGAGTTTACATGTACGCTTTCACAGTTTTCTCTTCGAAATTTTGAAAACGACGTAGCGGTTTTCTCGCGCCCACAAATCAGCGGTCCACAAGACGCCGAGAAACCTTTCTCGTCGTGTGTGCGTGTCTGATCCCTGGTCGTCGAGGGTTTTCCTTGGTGGGTGGGACTCCAGACGATAAGGTGGGGCAAAGAAGCAGAGCAATTGGAAGGCAGTTATCACTCCTCCTGTTCTTTAGTTGATCTTCCGATAATCCAATAAAGACGGTTTTTTTCGGCTCACATTCTTGCAAACCACTAATGTGCCGATCCAACTCTAAAAAGCCATTTGTCTCCCAGCCGTATAGAGATGACTCTAGTCACGGAAAACAGACGCAAGCAGGTAGAGGTGCAGGTAGGGCAAGTAGCCGAAGAGATGTACGAAACAGCTATCGGCAGGTGTCACGATTAACCTGCAGACCGTGAGTTTCCCAGTTGCCGGGAAACCGAACAATGAAGAAGTGAACAAAAGGGTGAAAAACGGACTGAATGTGATGATAGAACAAATTTCTCCAGACGCTCAGACATGCTTTCTGTCGCAGTAGCGCCCTTGCAGGAATGCGCCGTTACCCGGACGTGGAAAATTGCGTCGTGTCATTGTAAGGAAGACAGACGCTGAACAGTATATGCCTCACAGGCACCCTCTGTCGGTTGTCCTGTTCTGACGAGTGTTTCGTGGGCAAAATTCACCATTGAGGCTGCGATTCCATTGCTGCGTTATGTTCGTGTGTTGGATGGGGCGGTTAAGTGTCAAACTCCCGTAAAGGCGCGGACAGTAACGGTTTCTGGCAACTTTTGTGTTCCACGCTCACGAAATACGGGCGTTGCCCTTCACTACTTCGTATCTGTGTTTTCCAACTCGCTTTCGGGTTTCTGCCGTTTTTCCAGTTGCCTTCCGCCATGCAAGAGGTTTTACCGAGTACGTGGCGGAGCGCTGCTGCATGTACGCAGGTCACTCTTTTGAGTTTCCCCGTGTGGAAAAACGTTGATTGATCGTCTGCCTGATTCTTACCAGTGAATTTCTATCGTTCCTATCTAATATTTTCCGCTTTTTCTCGCTGCGTATGATAAATCCAAACTCCTGATGCATGTTTGTGACCCTTTCTGCTGTGGGAGAATGCGTCAACTCTTGCGACACAGCCAAAAGTTGTCGAGAGCGGCAAATCAGGTCACATAGTGGCCTACGTTTGCGCTTTCGCCTTTGTTTCGAGAGAAGGGAAACTCGCTAACGAGTTCAAGCGGGAGAAACATGTGACACAGTTAACTATCTAGTCCAGTACTTTCTAATTTCTTCGAATAATACTGTTTGTTTCTTTGAAAGGTGATTCTTCGCCTGACGAGTGGTGTCGGCAATGCAAGCCACCAACGAAGGCTGCGGGTGACTTTGATGCTACGTTCTCTCTCCGATGGCATCAGAGTCACAGAACATTCGATCGAATGTACCTTTGCAATGTATTGTTTGATTGTTCGCTAGAGACGGCATTTCTGTTGCGGAATTTTGCTTGCATCTGATGGTGACATAATCCTGGAAGAGGCTAGTGAGCAGCCGATGAGCTACGGGAAACCATGTCAAGTGCCGGGACTTCCACAGGACTTCAGGGAAATCGTGAAGCGGAAGGCAGGGCGGTGAGCCCTGCCGAACACGCTCTGGATGGAATGGGTTTTCTAGGGAAAAGCTGGAGCTCAAACGAATATGGTAGCAGCTGCTCTAGCAGGCGTAAGCGAAGATGCCTTCATGGAAATTTTCCAGCTTACTATGCCGGGAGACGTGCATTTGTACGTTCACACAATTGTAGCCAGCAAAGCTCAGTATACATGGACAGGCCGGCAGATGGTTGCTGTAGACTTAGTGGCGGACCGGCTGCGGAGATTGATATGTGCTCTGCCCCCGTCGGGCCCTCCAACAGCTACGAAACTCATCTCTGCACCTCAGAGTTGGTACAAGGGCATGTTGGTATTCGCGATATTGATCCACGTTTGGATGCAGTTCTGTCGTCTCTGGGTGGTATTTTCTTTGAAGGTAAGGATGTCCTGGACATAGGGTGTAATGCGGGGTGCCTTTGCTTAGCCACTGCGGGGTTGCTGCACGCGAGGAGTGTCACGGGTGTGGATATCGATGAGGACTTAGTTGCACTGGCGAACTCCGCGCTTGAAGAACTACGTACATTGGCTCTGCGCCGCCATACAGTTCTGTCATCGTTGACATGTCAAAAAACTGTAAAGTCCAGTGTTGACCACGAAAGTCCCGAAACTTCCGGGAGTTGTGTTTCAGCTTCGTCGCCGTATCCAGGCAGCGAAACGAAGCGCACTGACCTGGACACGGGAAACTGCATCATTTCAGGGTCTCCAGCGAAGGCCACTAGGAATCTGGTGATGACCTCAGCGGTTGGGGAGCGTCTGCCTACAATTCCAGATCTTGACAGGGGGTGTAAGGACGATAAGGGGCTCTCCGGTGCTCCATATGGTATTAGCGAACATCCAGAAAACCCTGAGAACAATTCTTTGAAACAATCAGGAGGGGTATCAAAGCGAAGTCCGGGATCGCATTTTTCACAGGTGTTCGGGCGTCTACTGTGGAACGCCCTGGTGACAGAGGCAACTACTGGAGAGGTGAGAGAGCCTGGTTTGGAAAGCACAAGACTATCTAAAACCGAGAGGCGAACGAAAGAGGTATGTGATGGCCACGTTCCCTCGAATGTACAGAGTGGCTTCACGGGTATGGCCACGAGTACTGGCATTTCGACCCGTGCCACCGATTCTACTGAACGAGAGGCAGCTTTCCCATTCAATGTCTCTTTTCACTCAACTGATATCGTCGGTGGCCTGGCCTCACAGACCTCCTCTGCGATAGTACAGAACGAAAGGGAGCATCCGTCGCCTCTTGGCTCTGAGGAGTGTTACTGCGAACTTCTAGGGACTGTCAGTCGCGCAGTCGGGTCACTGCCGAAGGGGGCATTGCTGAGTCCTGGATCCTTTGATATAGTAATATGCTTTTCAGTTACGAAGTGGATTCATCTTCATCATGGAGACTGTGGCATTCTGCTGCTTTTCTCGCGGCTTCACGCTCTGTTGAAGCCCGACGGAATCCTTCTTCTCGAGCCTCAGGACTGGGCTTCGTATCGTCGCGCAAGACGGCTATCTTCCGACTTCAAGCAGCAGCTGCACCATATTCGTTTGCCTCCGAAGACGTTTACTTCCATTCTTACCGCAAACAGTGGCAGCAGAAAATCGCAGTGCTCGTCTTGTGTGATCTGTGACGCGTGGTCCAACGATGCCAAGACAGCGGCTTCAACGGAGTTGTCTGCGGTGACAGACAAGCAATGTGAACAATATGAGCCGAAGTCTGAGACAGCAGAGAACGGTTGCCAGTGTGCCTGTCGCATCGTATCTTCTCTGATTCCACCGTGTGATGGATCATCGCAAGGTTTGTCGGCTAAAAAACCTGTCCAGCCGTTTGCTCTCATGTGTTCATTAAACCCGTGGACCAATGACGTCCGAATCAGCAAACACCAGCAAAGTGGTGCTTACGGGGGGACGATGTGGGATGAGTCGCGAGCTGCCGCGGACGGAAGAGCGGCGCCCCGTCCCCATCAGTTGTCAGTGGATGAAGTATGCAAACATGGTAATGTTACTGCCAGAAAGAGCGACGAGGGGTATTTGGATGGTGTCTTCGATGATGATCAACGGTGTTCACAGGCGCCTGCTAATCACGTTTTCCAGAAAGGTTCAGAGGTCGTGAAATCTGCTGAACCCAAAATATCAGACGCGAAAGCTGTACGCGAACCCAAGGGTAGACTTTCAGATAGGCGTATCCTTGTGTTACGGAAGAGCAGCAGTTGTTTCTCCGTGTGCTGCTGCACCTTGAAAATGTTGACCAGCCGTGCTGTGGGACGTTGCGGACCCAAACCAATCAATTCACAAAGCCAATCTTGACTGTGCCGTCGTTCCCGAGGACGAAAACAGTTTAAGGGTTATGGTAATACCGGTTTGGACGCGGTGATTGTTTCTTGAAAAATCGTAGCTATACATTTTTCAATATGAGCGCATCAAAGCCTGTTTGTTTCCCAGCATTCGTGATAAACGTGAGCTGATACGGAAACAGTCCTAATGTTGCCATGTAGCGGGTCGAGTTTGCTTTTCCTCGAGACGTCGCCTCTGCTCGGCTGCCTGCTAACCCAATCTTTGCTGCTACTTCGCCCTCCCAGCGACCTTGTCAAATCTTTGCGCGTAGTTAGCTCACTGAGTACTGAGAGAGGGGCGCTACGATTGGAGAACGTTCAGTGTATATGTGAGTCTATTCCGGGCGCGCCTGGTACTTTATCGGTGTGCTCACATCTAGTAGTCTCATAATTTTTGTATCTGTGTTGCAGAAAGCGCTGGAGTTCGTGGGTGTTTTTTCGTGGCTTCTTCTCTGCAAACAGCAGGCAACGCCTTTGTGGCGTTTGCCTGACAAGGCAGTCATGAGCCTACATGGCTGCCGACCAGGAAGCTCGCCGCACGCAAGGATGCGGTGACACGGACATAGGTTTCGACCACCACAGTTTACAGCGTGCCAGCGAACGGGTTCACTAAACAACACTTCACTTGCTGGAAGCTGCGGAGTCATTAGGATAAAGATAGGCTGACGGGCCCACAAGCAGGCTGCAATACAGACAAGCCTGTGGCGCGTCTGTCTGGGAACCTCAGTCAGAGCCAAACCCGAGAAAAAAAGCGACAGCGCAGTGCCGGACTCTGTTCACAGAGTTACACTCAATGAATTTCTGCGAAAACGCGAATGCCCAGGTGGCTCCACTGTTGCTCAGATCAAAGGAGTCCAGGAAAGACGCAACAAAATCAGAAGTCGCGCTAGTTCTTCATCAAATGAATTCCGCCCCCCCTCCCTACAAAAACTGTACTGGTACAAATAAGCTACCATATGCTCCGCGACTCACTGTCGTTAACAGTCTTAAAGCCATAGCCAGACAGCTTACTATGCCAACATAGAACATGTAGATTTTCACGTGAAACGAGTTCATGACATGGGTGTCTAAATTTAAGTCTCTATTTTGCGCTGGCCTCTCTTCCTCTCGCCCTAGGACAGGAGGTGTTCAGGCTGTTCCTCTCTTTTTAGATCCCGCACTACTACCGTAGCCCCAAAACAACCACGCGCAGTTCCGCGTGACTCCAGGCCACTGAAACTAAGATGTTCGTCGGATTACAAGGTATAGCTTCACTCTCGGGGGCTCACATTTCGGCAAATGTCACTTTTCTGACCTCAGGTACCCAACCTTTTATATTTCTCCTCTTATAATAGTAGTTCCGGTTCTCTGTTTGATGACCAGATGCAGATTGGACCATGAAACCCACATGATGTATCGAGCCATGTACATGTTCGATGTGGTCGCGTGAACAGTGCGCCCTTTGACCAGGCACCACGTACATTTTTCTCATGAATGACGACAGTGTGAGGGAAATACCATGAGAAGACAGGACAGCTTGGGGTTCTAGCAGACACACTGACTGATAAACGTCGTCACAAAACAATGAGGGGATTCATAGGGGAACACATGAACATACGAAAACTGCAGAATCTTGGCACCTAACTACGGTGCAGACGGAGGGTTGAATGTGAACTAGGAGTCATTCCTTGCAGCCGTCGGCGCCCCTCTCGTGCAGATCTATTTTTATATGGGCTACCATTCTGTGTGTTCGTTTTCACCGGGGGTCCTAGTCAAGAGACGACAATGCCCATGATTTCGGTGTTTTTTACTTAGGTTGTTTTGCTCAAATGTTCGATTCCATCCCAAACACAACAAATAATAGAAGATTCCAGAATCGAACGACGGTTTTATTATGTTCCGTACTGGCCTAGAATTTGCAAGTATACCAAATGCAGGCGGAGGTCTTGGTGCTCGTTCCCTACTTGCGTGCTGCCGTTCGTTGCATGCATGCGTAGCCCAACCGCGTGCGTCGGCACCTGAAAGACGACTGTCAGACTGCCCAACAAAACTCCCGAAAGACCATAATTCCAGAGGTTTTAACTTTTAAGGAACTGAGGCTACTACGTCAGTGTACACGCATCTCGTCAATGGGGATTTTCATGCGACAGCCTCTGCGCACTGACTGGGATGCATGCTCATTGTGCGGTACAGCACGGTTATCCATTCCATTTTCTCTGCGTGCCAGCCTTTCTGACTGTCCAGAAAAACATCGGGGATTCCAGCTGCGTTTTTGAATCACTGGGGTGCTGCACACACCGCATGGATGGGCGCCTTGGCGGCGTTTTAACGATTAACCGTCGCACCGTTTGTGTCCACTGAGATTTCCTACCTGAGGCACGATCATACAGACGTTCAGATTCTCTCCTAGCTTTAGAGACACGAGGAGTAAGTGGACTTGTAGCCTTGAATCTGGACTAATATGGAGAGAAGCCGGTCAGACAGGGACAGAGATCGGTCTCGCCCCAGGGACCGCGACCCGCGACGATCACGAGATCGGGGACGCTCACGGGATCGAGAACGCTCACGAGATCGGGGACGCTCACGGGATCGAGAACGCTCACGAGATCGGGGACGCTCACGGGATCGAGAACGCTCACGAGATCGCGGACGGTCACAAGATCGAAGGCGGTCATGCGGAAGAGGACGATCAGGAGAGAGGCCAGTATCACGGGAAAGGGAATGCTCGAGAGGCAGAGAACGGAAGAAAATCCGAGACAGATCCAGGGACCGCGCACAGTCAACGCATGCTTCCAGACCCGACAGGGAGAGGTCACGCGACAGAGGCAGGTCGAGCGACAGAGATAGGTCGCGTGACAGATCTAGATCTCGCGGCAGAGACAGACCTCGTGACAGAGGGCGGTCACGTGACAGAGACCATGCAAGAGAACGAAGTCATCCGGATCGACAAAAGTGAGTTCGACTTTTTTAGAATGAGTCGTGTAAGTTTACTAGAGGCTGTGTGAACGATTCGCGACAATGACGATTCGCGCCACTCTACTTCAGTCGTTTATCGCTTCTGATGCTCGTGATTCATTTCCGTGTGATCGTGGCTGTGGATTCGTGTCGCTCATGTGCACAGCCTAAGCAAGACCAGGTATGGATACAAATCAAGTCGCCGGAGCCGCTCGCCGCGCCCAAGAAGTTCCAATTCTCCGACTCCAGAACTGGCATCTCGCAATGCAGAAGGGCGTTCTGGTCGATATCGGCGAAGTCACAGTCGACCGTCCGACCCGCCAGAAAGAGCTTGGAATGGCCCCAGCAGTGCAAAGGACAAGAAAAGCGGACCAAGCCAAAAGAACATTGATAAGTTCATTGAAGATGAGGTTGCACGGGGGGTGGAAGCAGAGGTTCAAAGACGTGTCGAACAGATGATAAACTCGCCGGAGTTCCAAAAGGAGATTGATGCGCGACTTGCACAGGAGCGCGAAAGGCGAGAGAGGACAATGAAAAGCGACATCGAACGAGAGAAATCTCGTATACTTGAAGACTTCAGAAGGAAAGAGGAAGAGGAAAAACGGTCAAAACAAAAGCTGGAAGATATCTTGGCAGAAAACGAACGGAAAGTCCGACTGGAGCAGCAGCGTCAAGCGGAGGAACAGGCGAAGGCAGACGAACTTCGCCTCATGGAGCTACAAAAACTGCAGGTTGCTAGGGAAGAAGAGAGACGAAAAAAGGCGTTGGAGGAGAAGGAGGAACCAGGATCCTCAAACCAGCCACTTCCCCGGCAGAGGCTAGCCTTCAAGATGAAAACATCTTCTCTATTCTAAGAGTATCTTTGCGATACGGCGCCTCTAGGCCTAAAACAGAGCTACCTGGAATTTGTAGCAGTGTCCCAATCGCTGCGACAGAGCGAAAGTTTTTGTTCATATGAAACATTTTGTGATTCATGTGCTGCTGCGTTTTGTCGTTTCGCTGTGTTGCTCAGCGCGTGCAATCGATACCTTGTAGTATTGCAAGATGAATTTCTCCACACCGTTCTCGACACCTAATTTACTGCTGTGCTGATGTTTTCTGAACAACCACTTCTAAATATCTGTGTGAAACATGACGAACTATGGTCGCAATGCCGAGTCCACATCGACACGGGGGTGATTTTGAGGTTACGGTTTTGCCGGACCGGGGATGTTAACTTGTGTAGATGCTGTAGGCCCGAGGAGCGCCATGACCCGCGGTTGTGTTCTGCAGTTTGAGAGCGATCGGGGCTCTACCACACAAACGACACAAGCATTTTTTGTTTCGGTTCCTAACAGTGACAACTTCCCAGCACGCAGAGGCAGCAATGCCTTTTAGGATTAAGGGAAATTCAATAGGAAATAAAACAGGAAGCCGTGGAGGCCACGCGCCGACACCGTTCAACCTCGTTACTTGTAGGCACCAACGCCTTCAAGAGCCCCGATTTTTGCCTTGAGCACTCACAATCATGCTTGAGGTGTGAGAGTATCAATGACACTGGCACCTTCTTTTGGAGTCACACTTGAAGCATGTGGCACCTAGATGCTCGTGCTTAAGTGGGGCTGTATATACACCTCCGTGATGTCTTCACTGGCGCCGCCTGGACAATTGGGGCACGACCTCCTTCCTTAGCTTCTGTGCGTCCTCACCATCTGCGCTGCTCATTTCAGTTACTCGACTCGATAAAATGGACGGACGCTTTGTTTTACTACTCGTTGGTGTTGTGGCATTCGACCTGGCGCTAGCGCGGCGGGACGATGCCGGGGGCGTCCGGGTAGCGCAGTTCCATGGGGTGCTGCAACCGTTAGAACCCTATGCTGAAATTGTAACAACCAGCAGCACTCCAGCTCTCGCATTTTTGCCCCCCGCGATTCATGTATCACCGGAGGCAATTTCAGGTTTGGGCCTACAGTACACCAACGCTGCGTATATTTACGTGTTACTGGGCATGGCTATCCCATTTAGCCTGCTTTATCTTTGGTTTGCGGTACGGATAAACTCGAAACGCACACTGGGGTACGCTTACACATCTTACTGCAGTTTGCTGGGAATGCGAAACAGGTATCCAGCAGTCTTTGTGCAGTCTCAGCAACGTGCTCATGGATCTGCAGTTGCAAGCTGCTTTTGCCGCGGTTACGGCTGCAATATTCGTATTCTATTTATCAATTGGCCTTTTAATAAACCTGCGTTCTACGTAAGTGGCTACTGATCAACTGCACATTTCATAGCAAAAGTCGATTTTTACAGGCCAGAGATCGGAATTTCTGTCGCCCTTCCTCTTTTCGGCGCTGCACTCGGTAAATGGGAAAGCGTGAAAGTTCTGTGTTGTCCCTCAGACGCTTGCGCCACTTCTTCAGTTCTGGGTCTTCTTTTCCCGGAGTACTTTGGTGAGTGAACTCCTGAAGAAGCTCCTCATTCATGTATAACACCGGTGGCACATGCTTTCAGGATGGTGAGGCTCTGCAACAGTTGAATGCCACGTGTCACTGGCACACACAGTTTCCTTCAATAGGACTAACACCATTTTGGCAGCGGATGTCTTTCTCGTTGCGCTCGTCTGTAAGAGCAGTCATGCACTGTACAACCCCCCCACGCACAGTAAACACCTACGTCCCCTAGATAACCTGACGGTACTTTTACCTGTCGGAGCCTTCCTGGCGTTCTCCATACCGTGACGTACACCCGTACAGGTTCCTATGTTCTCTGGAAGTTGCGGGATTCTCTCTTGGGTACCCGGGTTCACCGCCTCACCTCCAGAAGGCCAGCTGATTTTTTGTGAGTCGGACTTGTTGCCGAGACTGATTCGGGTGTATCGGACGGGGAGCATTCTGCTTTCAGACATTACCACCATTCTCTTTGTGGCTTGTCTTTTGTACTTGATTCAGATATATACGGGCCAAGTAGGCGTGGCAACAAATGCCCAAACGTCATTTGTAAAGAAACACTGTGCAACATCAGGAGCACAAATGCCCACCCGTTGTTAACCGAAACCTGCTGTCTTCGTTCATCTCGGGCTTCATAGTGACAGCGTCAGCAGCGTACACCAGCGCTATCAGCGGACTGGTGGCACCGACGCCCTTGGAGGTGAGGCAATTACAGGTTCGCGTGCCGCTTGGCTAGAAAAACTCATCTGTGCTTTCAGCCCATCAGCTTCTTCGACATGCCCAGTAAACACCATTTCTTACTAATGAATATTCGAGGTTCTGTCAAGGAAAACCTCACTGACAGGCCACTTTTCGTACACCAAGGCACCAAATTACGTGTTTTTGGTGAGCTGCCACGAGCGTTATAGCATATCAGTAAAATACACTCTTTCCATTTAGGCCCTGTGGACAGCTCTGACGCTGGGAGGGTATGCAGTGCAGCAAGCGCGGGACAAGCAAAAGAGTTTGCTCGAATAGACTAGTCAGGACGATACATTTGCTGTAACTCAACCAGGTACCCGCGTCTCACAGAAGGCCGCCAGCAATCTGTCTGTGTTAACCTTTCTCTCTCCGCCATGTTTGTGCTTGCACGGTCGATAGCGCTGAACTGTAGCTTGCCGTTATTTCATGCCACACCGAAGTTACTGCCTGCTCTCGCTGTAACGTAACAGTCGTTTTCTAATGCGGCTGCAGCCACTCGTGGATCAACTGGAGTGTCTTTCAACACACAACGACACCTTGGAGAACCATTCGCTCCAAACGTTTAAGACAATAATGAGAAGCTACGAAATACAAATTGTCACGTGTCGGACACCACGTAACGGTTGTAACTCTGCTCGAGCAGACAACACAACGATGAATAGCAGTCGCGCTTCCTTTTTCGTTCCCGTCTGACGATTCCGGTTGCAACGGCAAATAAAACATTCACTGTATGCTTCGAAGCACCGCAGAAACGTTGTCATAAACAATAACCCCAAAAAGTGGAAGAGTCAAATTGTCAATATCTGACGTGTACGCCTGCAGCAATCGCAGATGACACACACAAACGAAACAGTCAAGACCGGCAAACAGAGAACCGTCTCCCGCCGGACTCAAAAGCAAGGAAATGAATATCGAAATTGTTCCAACTGTAACGAAGACGTTCTCACCTCAAACAGCGCACCGAGTCCTATTGCGCTAACTGCTGCTCCGAACGACGTGACTTGGTCCTGAAGAAAAGTCACAGACACAGAAATCGGATCAATCCATATTCTGCTCTAATGCATAGACATCGATCTGCCCATTGCCGACTCCCGCTTGCTGTGAAGCACACACGCGCCTTGTTTTCCTTCCAGTTTGTCGCAGCAAAACACGCACTGCTTTTTGACCGAGACCACCAGCCCGCTGGAGCTTACCGAACCAGGCTGCTGGGGACCAATCAAATGTAGTGGCTCTAAGATCACCACTGGCAAGGCGCCGATAAAGAAACCAATAAAGCCGGCAAGCGTTTTGCTGCCGCTCATCGGTAAACGTCGTTTTCCAAACAGAGCGCCGACGACAGCCGCGGAGGCGTCTCCCATACCAACTAGAGACAGCCCTAGGAGATGCCGTGAAGAGAACGGGACGCCGCGGGTCACCGGAGTCGAAACAAACGGTAACGTAATTCCGAGAGCTAGGTATATGTGCGTCAAGAAAAGGCCATTCTGGTCACGGTCGTCTGCGAATTGATTATACAAAGATGCAAGATGCTGTGAGAAAGGCGAAGCAACATCAGCGGTCCTGACAAATTCGCAAAAGACAGTGACCCACACGACTCCGCAAAGAACGACAACCAAAAGCTCATCAACCCGTAGCACCAGACCAACAATAACGTTTGCAGCAAAAAGAAAATGATACAACTTTCGGACGACAATCAAATGAGGACTGCTTTGACTGAAACCATAATCGTGCTGCTTTTCAGTGTCTCTGTGAGACCAGAACGCTATAATAGATGCGACACCAACAAAAGATGAAGTTAACCAGAAGCAAAACACACCCGCGTTCACACTGTCACCAAATACGAGGGCTATTATCCACTCGAAAGGAGTATGGCGTGGCATTCGGCTGCTGTTTCGTAGAATGCCATCACTCATCTGAACAGCCGGGCTGCAACCTGCAAACAGGTACAGTCCCACTGCAGCGACGAAGCCACACAGGAGGACTGACTTTCCCCTGGTTCCCGATGCCGCGCGGGTAGGTTGCATGCACCGCGAGGAACGAGTGGAGACAAAGGAAGCGCAGGCAAGACCAGCAGTCAGCAGTAGAAACATGCGCGAAACGAAAACCAGCCACGCTGGCGTCTGCGACATGGCTATGGAGACACCCGCAGCCCGCGTCGAGTGAATGGATTCCAAACAGTCAGATGCAGACACAAAAACGATGACACTGATGAGCTGACTTAGGACGACACCCTCGACCAGAGTGAAGCAATGACTTCTGTTAAAATAACACGCGTGGAACACCAGCAATTGTAAGCAAATGAACAGAAAAAAACTAATTGCGACGGAGATGTAGAAAGACACAGGTATTGCATCGAGGGCAAGGGCGCCGAAAGATATCCAGCTCAGCCAGGCAACAGTGTAGATAGCGACTAGCACTGCGATGCTACGCAGCGAGAGTGAGTGCGTCCAAAGGACACGACCGAGAAGCGACCCTCCGAGCAGACCAGGGACGAGCATGACGCATGCTCGAAGCTGCAGGGACTGGTCTACGCTCAGTGCTCCGTCATAAAAGTATATGCCGCGTCTTTGCAACTCCAGGAGGCAAGTACAAATAAGGCCTGGGAAAAGAAGTGCGGCCACCACGGTTGAGCTGTCACGAATTCGCCGACTGCTTGCGGGAGAGTACCTGCGAGCGAGAGAGGCAACTTGAGAAGAACCTGGCACATTGACAGCATTCGAACGAAACATAGTTGCCTTTACATTGGTCCTGAAATGCATAGACGTTGGTCGTTCGTCGCGCCGAGAACGCTCTTGACGACAGCACCTCGTCTCGTCCGTGACATTGACTCCACAGGTATCTTTGGCATGCTCGGATCTCCTCGCGCAGTCTGACATCGGCGAATCATGGAAGTGACATGCTACTTCTACCAAGCCGTACGACCCGACTCTCACTCTCCAAATAGAAAGGAACTGAGAGGAGAGCAGGGCGTTGCCGTTACATGATATCCACGAGTATTTTCCGCAGACAGTTGAGGAGACCTTCGAGACAACTCCACTGGCCAGCAGGGTCTTTTCGCAGTCTGCAATCGCACCCTCCTCTCCCTCCTTTTGTTTCTGTGCGTTTAAAACTGTTCCCTTTCGATCCTGCTGAGACACCGAACGCTGCACGAGAGGGTTCTCTTCATTGTCAGATGATTCCCTCACGGGCTGTTGGCTGGAGCTCACACAGGACGCATGGTCGCAGTTCCTAATACACACGAAGGCAGCAGCGGTTGCAAGAACGATAAGAGGCAGGAGAGGGTTAAAGAGAGCCCGGCAGAAACCGGGGCTCAATGCAAACACGACGACGAGAAGCAGGCCATCGATACGACACGCACTCCAGAGAGAGTGGGACCATATCAATAAGTAATCAGACACAGCGACCCTCGCAAGTGGGGCCAGTAAAATGCGGTTCAGGTGTGCAAATCGAATCGAGGAAGGTCGTGTACCTGCTGCTCGAGGTGCCTCGGATCGCGTCATGATGCAAGTCGGACCCGGTTGGCAAGCCCCTCCTCTTCCTTCCCATTTGGAAAAAACGTGTGGGTGGACGCAGAAGAACGAAGGATAAAGAAAAGAGAACTACTCCAAAGAAGTGTCTTCCAAGAAATTCAATAATTTACCACCGGAATGACACGAAGCAGTGCCTGGAAGACCTGCACTCCCAACCGCTAACTCAACGAAAAGTCGCCGCATGAATGCGAGGCAGGATGGATCTGGTGTCTGTACGCCCGCCACAGAACCCGTCGGTCGTTTTTTCTGGGAATCGGCAGCCACTCTGAAGCACAGCAATTCTGGGAACCGCCCGGGTTGGATCCCTCGTGGGTCCAGAAGTTCCGTGGTCCGGTTTCTTCAGTCGACAGCTGCCGTCTCATTGTCTTCTGTTCAGTTCATCAGATGTGGTGACTGCGAGAAATGTTTCCTTGCATGCGAGTAGCCATTTCATGCAGCTGTGAACAGATTTCCAAGCGGCAGCGTCGATGCTCTTCTTCGGTGCCACGGTGTTCCACATCGTGACTCAATTGCAGAGTAATCTTTTTTTTCGCTCGTTCAACGGCCTTCTGCATTCAGGACAGTGGTGAGTGCCGCCGGGATTCGTGCACACAATGTCAAAAACCGCGACCGGCGATGGGAGCCGTCGATTTACTCAGCGGGGGCGACCGCATCCGGCATAAAACAGCAAATGAAGCTCTCGTTTTCTTGCAGCTCTCTTTCCTTTCTCCACTCCAAATTCCGGCGTCGTGCTTGGAAACCGCTTTTTGAGGCTGCCGGTAAGAGGGAATTGTGCCTTCATGCCCCTTTCGCAACGTAAGGAATCGATCGACACTCTGGTGTCATACCCGTCGTACGCTTTCCCGCTGTAGAATCGCGTAGACTCAGCTCAGAACTGCCAAAAACGTGTTGGCTCGGCTCTGCAAGCGGCTTCAAATCAAAAAGACGTAGGGCCCTTCTCTTCAAACACCGCCAATCATCCCTGCCCTCGTCTATTCCGTTGCTTCATTGAACAACAGCGAAGCACCATGACTACGGACGTGGGTCGTGTCTTTTCTCCCCCCGGGTTTCCGTCGCAGAAATCTGGGTTTTTCTTGCTGTTCAACCTGCTGTAAAAACGATGGGAAAACAACGGAGATCATGGGTCTCGCTGTTCTCCAGCTGCCGATTAGATTTTCTCTCCGTCGTCACCGCCTCTCCTTGAAGAAGGTGCGAGATTTTCTGTGCTTTCCCGTCTCCTTTGTTCCTTGCACGATTATCTGGCCTCGTTTCCTCTTCATGCTACTCTCTTCCCTGCGTTACAGCTCATCCTGAGTACGTGCCTCCGAGGCTGCAAGTCGGCTGGCGTTGCCATTCAACACTGTCCCACTCGCTTTCTCCGTTACATGCGCTTTGCGATGCTGTTCAAACAAACTGTGCTCGGACCAGAGCGTTCGCGGGAGGTCGTCTTTGGGAGCTTTCTCCCTGATTCTATCGGATGTCGCGGCGAAGATGTAGGCAGCGACGCAGAGGCAGCGCGCCCAGTCTGCGCCGGGAGTGGGCAAGGGGGATTGACTTTTTCCACGCGATATTCTGACGCGTCAGCGTCTCGCAAGATTGGAGAAGTCGGTGTCGGAACGAGCCTTCCGGGTGTCTGTACACCGGAACACGTCCAGCTGGTGTGGCATCGGGGTAATTGCCTTTGTCTCAAAGACCTTACTGCCTTCCTCCGCGATCGAAACTCTGGGTGGCTACGGGAGATGCTGGCACCGGCATCGGCAGGGCCATCCAAGGAAGACGTCATAAGAGACCAGCGCGAGGCGAGTTTGCATTTTTCAGGAAATTCAGGACCAGATGTACAGACTCGAGACGCGCCTCCACAGACGCGCATCGGAGGCGAAAAAGAACCCACAGGACAGTCACGGGAGAAGTGCGACCGCGTGCAGGTCTTCTTCCCCTCATCTGGAGCTTCCTCCAGCGCCTGGTGTGACTCACGGGATGCGTTATCGGTGTTGGCCAAGTGCGAAGGCCTGTGTCTGGAGCAGCCGACATTCGGCGCCGTTCGGGCGATCCGCCGCCTTCGTGTACCTTCCTTCCGAGGATTTCACAGGAGGGCCGTTTCTTCTTGTACGTCTCTCCCCTCTTCGTCTGCGTCGTGCGAGTCTTCGGTCGTCTCTGCTGCGTCGTCTGCTTCTTCCATTGTCTCTGAGTGTCCTCGTTCTCACTGCCGGACCTGTGTGGGTAGTAACGCGGACTTGCGAACTGGGAGTCCGGACCGTCTTCTTCTTCTCTCCAGAGAGGGGCACCTCCATCTGCTGTGTCTGTCTCCTGAAACGAGACGCTTCGTAGTCGAGCAGAGGGTGTCGCTTCCACCCTGTCCTTTTCCGCATGATTCCACGCTGTGTACCTGCGGGGTCGGAAGCAGCTCCGCTTTCTCCCTGCCTCCGCGCACCGTTTCCGATTCCCCACAAGTGGCGGGATCGCTGGCAGAGCCAAGCGCTTTCTGGGACCAACGCGGGGACAGCCCGGTACAGCCGCGTAGTTCTTGCTCTTCTTCGCCTCTCTTTTTGTCTCTGGGGCAGTTGGCCCCTGAGAGTCTCGCCGTCCTTGAACACATTTTTGCAGTCGTGCGGGACGCGTCGACTGGCGAAATTGTCGTTGGCGCGTTCGCGGCTCATAGCGTCGAGGAAGGGCAGACCATTGACTGCAGCACAGCCGCGAGAAGAGCCGCGGAAGCTGCGAGGTCTGAATGTGGAGCATGCGAGCGAGGCGGAGACAGAGGGCATTGCGCGACGGGCGCGCGGCGAGGCGGAGGACTCAGCAGACGTGAAGAAGATGGACACCAGGAAAAGTTCAGAGGGAGTTTCACTCGTTTTCCGCTCTCGCGCCCAGGCGAGCAAAACGACCCCGACGAGCCGGGATTCCAAGAATGTGCGCGCAGCTTTTCTTTTCGTCTCGCCGGCACCATTCGCCACATCCAGCTGGTCAAAGTCGGAGAAGAAGTGGACGCAGAGGAAGGTAATGGAGACGAGGGAGACGGTGGAGACGACGAAGAAGGTGAATATATTGGAGAAGACAAATCAGTAAGATGCGACGAAGCGGAACAGTTTGGAAGCGAAAACTTGAATCCGCGAAGCACTCTTCAGCTTGCTGAGAAGCCAGCCCAAAGGAAGAGAAAGAGGCGCCCGCCTCGTGGTCACGCGTCGCTCTTTGCGTCTTCTGGTCCTTCGTTTTCTCCTTCCTCTCCGTCGTGCTCTTCTTCTTCGTCCTGTTCTCCCTCTTCGCCGTCCTCCCCAGTCACCTTCGGCTCCTCGTCTTCGCGTTTCCACACCAGTAGAGATGTTGGAAACTGTAGGAGAAAAACGACCCAGGCGCACCAGTGCCCGCCCACGGTCAAACGTTCCGCCGCTGCAGTGCTCCTCGTCGTGGTGGAGAGCAGGTGCGTTTCGGTTGGCATATCAGCGTCTATTTGATACTTTTCTCCCGGATGGGTTTCACGCTCATCGGAAACCGTCACTGTCAAAGACAACGGATTCCGTCGTGCGCCGTTTACGGTAGATTCGCAACGACCTTAGATGTTATTACCAGACTGGTTCTAGACGTAGAGCGGACCAACACGGTTATCACTGCAGCTTCCACGCCAAAAAGACGTGAACACCGTTGTGACGCTTAACTCCAGAACTTTGCTTGTTCAGAGAAAACGAAGGAATGGAAACCTTCAGCACATGCGTTCGCGCAAATCCAGGCAGTCAGTTCCGCCTCTACCAGCGTGTCTTCTCTTTTTTCTTCCGGTGTCAAGCAACGTGTGAGGAGACACTCAATGCACGGGGCGCAGGGCCGCATAGAAAAAGACTTTTCGTTTCCCAGATAGCGACTCTGACGAGACCCCGGAGGATTCGAGGCGTGCATGCACTTTGCGAATGACAGTCTCTCTCGCTTGCTGTCCGCGAACGTGTTTGTCGTTTCTGCTCCCGAACCTCTTGGCGCCACAGTCAGAGATGAGATGTCGCACTTTAGTCCTTCCCATTTTTGTCCCATTCAAACTCTCGTTCTGGCTGCATGCAGAGACCAACTGGTGCTTCTGCGCGAGGCCCCTGCTCTCGCTGTGCATGCGGTCGAGGCGGCAGCTTCTCGTCGGCACTCACTGCTTCTCTTTCGTCTGCCTTTTTCTCTCTCGGCTTTGAGGCCCCAACGAGACGCTCGAGGTACTCCGCAGTCGCGCGCCTCTCAGCGCCCCGCTGCCTGTTGTTCCAGCGCTTCGCTGTCGTCAATGCAAGTTCCTTCTCGTTCATCAGCATCATCTTCATCGTCTCCTGCAACTTCCTCTTCTCCATCTTCTTCATCTGCCGCTTCGCCGTCTTCATCTCCAGCTTCCTTTCCATCTTCCTCTTCATCTTCTTCGTCTGCCTACGCGGCTGGCATATCGGGTTCCTCTTCGTCTTGCGACTCTGATTCGTCGTTTCTCCCGGTGAGAACAGTGTTGGAAGGTCAGGCAGTGGGACGCGGTCCTGGAAGACATCTCTGTGCGGTTAGTAGAAGAAAACGTGAGAAGCGACTGTGGAAATTGAAGACGATTGAAGGGGTGTCTCACTGGTAGCATGGACTTCACACTTACACTCGAGCGCTGAAATTCAACTTGAGTCTCCAACTGCAGTAAAACGTTCCTAATTTTGCTTCGCGGTTACCGGGGTGTTGAGTGAGGGTGCCGCCTCCAGGTGTGGATGCGTTCCCAGATGAGTGACGAGAGAGTTTTAACTCGTTTGCTGTTGCGACTTTGTACTTGTGTGTCTCTGCGACACCGTCGCGGCTAGCTCCACGTGAGTCTCGAACAGAGATTGTTACTCTGCTACAGCGTTCGATTTCGCCATGCGTCCGACGTCCTTGGCGTACTCTGCGTGTCTGCGAACCCGTCGGTGGGTGCTTGGGTGCATGCGCATGCATCGGCTGGGTTTCCGCGTCTTCGTCGTCGGTTTCCTGTCTCCGTTTCGACGACCGACAGACACCAACAAGGTTGTGGTTTCTGTGGAAGATGCCTCCACTGCATGATCGCCGGTTGAGCGAGAACTTCCCTCTCTTTTCCGGCGTTGTGCCTCTTTGACACTTCGTTCGCGCGCGCGGGCATTCTGGGTCTCCACGCCCCGTCGGTGTTGTGTCTCTTGCAACTTCGCACTTTCAGGGCGCATGCGTCGAGTTTCTCTCGGCGGCAGGACCGATGACCGCGGCGGACATGAAGCGACCTCCAGATGCCTTCACTTCCATCGTCTCGACAACTGCGTCAGACGGATCTGGCCTGCTGTTCGTCTCCTCGATCTACGGATTGTCTGTTCTGAGAATTTCTCTCCCCAGCGTCCCGTCTTTCGTCTCTTCTTCCGCGTCATCGTCGTCTTCCTTCTCTTGTGTTTCTTCCTCTTCCTCTCCTCTGTCTTCTTCTTCGTCTTCGTCCTCTTCTTCGTCTGCGTCTTCTTCCTCCTCGTCATCGTCTTCTTCGTCTTCTTCGTCTTCTTCGTCTGCGTTTTCCTCGTTTTATGAGCGACACGACGGCGGCGTCTGCCCGCACTTCGGCGTTCGCTGCGAGGTTCGTTTCGCCGCTTGGTCGTGGCACTCTTTTTATTGCTTTCACGTTCGTGCATGCATTCGTTTGTGCCGACATCTCGCGCCTCTCTTTGCATAGTGAAAACACTGGCGCCTCTTGATTGTCGCAGTGCCTCGTGCGCCTGAGCCTTTCGGCCTCTGTCGGGGTCGTCCTGCTTCGTCGGTTGTTGGAAATAACCTCTCAAAGGTGGCGCCAGTTGTAGCGTGACGTTTCGGATCACTTATAGGCGTTCCCCAGAGATTTTGTTCATTGTGGGGTCAGATTCCTTGTGTTTGTCTCAAAGGGGGGCCGCGTATTGCATGCACATGCAGTCTCTCGGCTGTCTCCGCTGTGTGCATGCAGGTGATCTCCCATACTGCGTGGGCTTCTCGGGAGGCGGCGTCTTCCTCTTCCGTCTCGCCCTTTCGCGTGCTCCACCGCCTCTGCGACTCTTGGTGCTGCCGTGCTTCTCCCGCTTCGTCTTCTGTCTCTTCTGTCTCTTCTGTCTCTGCTGCATCCCTGCCTTATGCCTGTGCTTCTTTTTCTGTGTCGAAGGAGAGCAAACGAGGAACTGGCAAGGACAGGCCGTGTCCACGCTGCGGGTGGAGACTGCGTTGGAGAGACTCCGTTTCTGCTTCTTCGGAATCTTCTTCACGTTTGCCCTGTGCGTTGAGATGTTCAGACACCACGATGTCACGTGTGTGTTTCGCTTCTCCTCTCGCTGATTCGTCCTCTTCCGCATCCTCTTCCGCGTCCTCTTTCGCTCCTGGGGTGGGCTGTCTGCTGCCGTCTCCTGTCTCGCCTCCAGGGTCAGATCGCGTTCTGCTGCTTCTCCACGATCGGCGAGAGTCTGCGTTCCTCCTCGCGAGTGTGGTGTACATACACCGGGCGCAACGGGTGTTGCGCGTCGGGGGTGAGGAGGACCCTCCGCCTTCGTTGTCTGGGAGGAAAAAAGTGAAAGTTGGTGGATCTCCGAATGGGGACGGGACAGAGGCCAGGCAGCAACCGTTCGCAGAGAAGTGCACAGAAAACCTTTTCTCGTCTTCAGGAGCGAACTGCGCAACCAGAGTGTGTGCCGTCCCTTTGTCGTGGGGTGGGGAGAAAGCGGAAGAAGAGGGAAAAAGGAGCTTGGAGGCTTTGCGTCGGGTTCAGTCTTCCCACGAGAACCGGACAAATCGAGATGTGCCAGGCGACGCGTCAAGCCCACGACTCTGTGTGGGGAAGACGGATACCGGCTGCATGCTCTTCCATTCCATCACACCAGTGCTCGCCGTTGCCAAGTCCTTTCCAGCTTGTGGTCCATCCTCGTCCGCTTCTCTCGCTTCTTCCTTGAGTTTGTGTTCCACCAACTTAGCGAACATTGCGGGTGCCGATGTTCCGGAAGGGAGGAAGGAGTCTCTGCTCGTCCAGCCTTCCCTCGCGCCCTCCGCCTGCCACCCCCAGCCAGGTGTACGTACACCCGAAGTGGGAGGCGCGGGAAACGAGGGTGCGACTCAGCACGAGACACAGAATCCTTCAGCGAAAGTGAGCAGAACTGTGGTAAAAGAGAGGCGCGTCTGGCTCTTGCTGGGTCTGACAGAACGCGCGAGCGACTGGCTTCTGGCCTTGACGTGTGAAAACTTCGGAGAGGCCGAGTGCGAACGCTGGAGACTCGTGCCGCTGGAGTGTATGCACACCCGAACGCACCTGACAGATGCGGGGTACGTACCAAGCGAAGTCCTGCCGCACGCGACTCGTTTCCAAGTTCCTAGCGATTTGTCTCTGGCCGTCTTTCCTCCTCTCGCTTCGCTCTGTTCGAACGCATTCTCCTCCGCTTCTACTTCCCCTCCGAGACTGCTTGTCTCCTCCCTTTCGTCCTTTCGGCATCCTCTGAAAAGTATCCTCGAAGGCAAGAACATGGACGCAGGCGGAACGGTGTACGTGACGGGGGGGCGCTGGCCACACTCGGTGCTCTTTGGCCTGCGTGTCGGTAAGAGAAGAACACTGAAAATCAAAGACAGAGACAGCGAACGTGAAGAGAGGGCCGACGACTGACACAAGGTGCAAAGCAGAGGGGTGTAGAAAAGTGGAACTCAGCCGAGAGAACGCAAAACGATACTTCCAGGTCGGTCGGTGAGGCGCCGTCGTTTCCCTGGGAGGATACGTACTTCCAGTTGGGCGTCTGGTCTAAATCTTGAAGAGCGGCCTGCATCCGCTAGACCTGACCTTTAAGGTCTGACCCAGCAAACCATCTACTCGAGAAACTATAATTTAACAGGTGTAGTTATAGGCAGTGGGTCCCGCTCCGAACACCGAGTCGCCAGTGGAGAGGAGCGAAGAAGAGAGAGATGCAGTCAGCTGCGAAAAGACCGTACGCCCGCTACCAGATTGTGGCAGCTGATCGAATGACTCAGGTCTCGCAATTGTTCACCAAAAACGGTTTCGAGTGCCATGAGCGGCGAGTCGAATCGAGAGAGGGCACATCGAAAAAGCCTTTTGTTTCAGTGTTGGGAACCAAGGCAAACAATGCATGTAACGATTACTCTCACCTCCCGTTGCTGTCTGCCGGCGCTGTGTGCATGCGTTCTTCGCAGGACATCGAGTTTCACCTCACGCGCTATTGGGTTCAGAATCACAACCTCCGCAAAAGCTCGTGTCTTCCTCCAGTCTCCAAACGGCTCCCTCCACTTTCCCCTCGAACGCCGTTCGCGCATCATCTTCATCTTCATCATCTTCTTCATCGGCGTCTTCTCTCTCGTCGTCATCAGGTGCTTCGTCCGCGCCTTGTCCTCAGTCGCCTGCCCGGGCTCTGGATTCCCCTTCGCCTGTTCGTCATCGAGGACTTCCCGCGGAACAGCCGCTGGCGGCTTGGCTGCTTCCTGCGCCTCCGAGAAACACGGCGGCGGCGGGAGAACGTCGAGCGGCGCCGCTGGGTTCGAGGCGCCGCGAGCCCCGCAACGAAAAAAAAGAGGCGGAGCGCGAGAACAACGAAACGAGGCGAGATTCTTGGATCCTCGTCGAGTCTTTTTGCCGCCGAACGGACGCGCGACTTGTTGACCGTGACGGACGGCTTTCGCGCCCAACAGGCGAGGATGAAAAGAGTGGAGAAGAGGTGGAAGAGACAGAAGGAGACCGTGAGACATCCGGAACCGATTATCGCTCCTGGAACGGGGGAAGGAGTGCCGAGAGAGGGACAGCTTGCAAGGTGGAGACGAACATGAGGGGAGAGAGACAGGTCATGCTCAAATGTGAAGGAGTTACACTACGAGGAGATGCCCGGACGCTTCATGTGGCGTCTGTGGCTTGCAGCGAACGACCTTGGGAGCCAGGTACGTCCTCGCGTTTTCCGACTCTCTGAACTGGCACTCGCACATCCACAGGGTGCAAAGCGTTTCCGTATCTACTTAATTACCTTCGGATCTACCTATCTGTCGATCTCCATCTATCTATGTCTGCGTCTATCTATCTATATCTATCTATATCTATCTATCTGTCTATCTATCTGTCTATCTATCTGTCTATCTATCTGTATCTCTGCATCTCCCTATCTCTGTATGTATGTGTGTATGTCTCTAGATATCGCATCTTCGGTGCCTCTCGCTACTAAAAAGATAGGCAGACGTGTATATTTGCATCTGCAGCTCGTGCGTAGGCTGTGCTTGCGAAACTGCAAGAGAGTTCCGAACTGTTTTCCCGCGTTCTCCGGTTCTCGACGTTCCTATCAGGTGTTCTGCAAGTAACTCCCGATGCGGTGTACGTACACCAAGGAGAGCACACGACTTGCCTGGTGACTTTCGGGCGTCCGCGGACAGAAGCGGCTGTCTTGCGGTCGCTTGCTCGAGACCAAGAGAGAGAGGAGAAACGGAAGGAGAAAGAGGGAACCGCGTTCGAGAAACAGGAACTGGGAGATCGCGGGGAAGAAAACAAAAAAGGTTGGAGAGAAAGCGAAACGATGGAAGCGGACATGGGAGACAAGGACGAAGACACACCTGTCAAGGATAAAGCCGTCAAAGCAGGCGGAACAGGAACGCGCTTCTGGATCCTCACCGCGTCTGGAGGTAAGGCAAGCAACTGTGACATTTGATTTCCAGCCCTGTTGTGTATGTCATAGTGGTTTACCTGAGCAACAACCTAGATGTGCATATGCATGCCTCTATGTTTTCTATGCATGCGCTTATATTTCTATATTTTATATATATATATATATATATATTGACGTTTACGTTGCTATTGGGCCCAAAACGTCTGTGTTTGACCACTGTGGTCTTCAAAGGTTTTGTTCGGCTGTTTCTTTGGATGCCTGCGACGTCGTCGTTCCGACGGCTTCTTCGATGTTTGAGTTTCTTTTCCATTCTCTGGGAACGCAAGTCGACTTTGAGAGCCTCATTCGCCGTCTCGCTTCTTGCTCAGTTCCGTTGCCGCTCTTTCTCTCTGTCTTTCCGTATGTCTCGTTTCGCTTTCGCCTCGCTGTGGCCTCGCGCCTCCACTGGTTCTTTGACATAATTAATCCGTCTAAGAGCTGTCTCTACTTGACACTTGAGTTTAGGTCAAGGATACCTTTGTTTGCAGCTTGTGTCGTTACTCTCAGGAGCAGACGCAAATCGAGTAAAGAGACAATACATGTTTTTTTGACGACGCTTTTGTGTTTTCTCAGGGCTGTTCACCTTCGAGCTGAGGTGTCGAGACACCCCACGCGCGTTGCCGCGCTTCCTCGCGCACCGGCTTTCGTGTCTCCAAACGATAAGCAGTCCGTTCGACTCTTCGCCCTTTCCTTCCTTGACTTTCTCGGTTCGGGACTCGAAGGATCCTGGAGAACATGGCCTATCCTTGTCGCGAGAAAATCCGATAATCACAGCTGTGTTTGTCACGCCTTTACCTTCCCTCTTCCCTGCTCCGTCAAGCGGTGCTGTCTCACCTCCCGCACCGCGTCTCTCCTCTGCTTCCTCGGCCTCTTCGTTTTCCTTTTCTTCCTCTTTCCAGGTGTCTTCTTCTGCTTCCTCTTCTTCCGCGGCCCCCACCGTCGCGTCGGCCGCCGCGTCGCCTTTCCCGGCTGCGGCCGCTCGCGAGCGCGAGCCTCGCGAGAGGCGCTGCTTCCTTTGGGCCGCCGCATGCAGCGACGGTCGACTGTTCGTGGAAATTGAGCGGCCTGGCATTTGGCGGCGGGAGGCGATGAGGAAGAGCAGAAGGAGAGGAACGACGAAGACTGAAAAGACGAGAGAAGCGCAAACAGAGAACGAGGAGACAAGCGCAGATGAGAAGCCTGGCGAGACGAGAGGAAGACATGCAGAAAGGTTGATGAGTGACAGCCGGACCTTAGCAGAGAAACAAGAAACAGAGAAATATGATGGCGTGGAGAAGCGGGAAGAGTGTCACGAGGAGCCGAAGACAGAGCTGTGGCGATGGTGCACTTCTCTCGCTCCGCATGCAGTTCAGTCTCTAAGGTAAGAAGCAGAAAAAGCCGACATGCCGTTTCCTCCCTTTTGAAAAGGTGAAGCCCACCGACACCGTCGTCAGAGCACATAGACACTGATTCGAGAAGAGTTCGGTGGAGTTCCCAACTGCATTTTCTCAACTGCATTTGCCGGTTTCCTGAAAGTTCCTCCATCGTCACAGACGCTGCGACACCAACTTCACCTTCAACTGTTTTCTTCCAAATCTCCGCCTCAGTGTATGTACACCTGCTGCGCGTTCCTGCTCCCGTGTCAACCGTTGCGTGCGTTTCGGCTGTACATCCGCCCGGTGGTTGTAGACCGCGTCGCCGCTCTATCCGGGAGAGAAGGCATTTGTTTTCGTTTCTCTGCAGCGTCCTCGCGCCGGCGTTTCTGGTCGCCGGCACTCAGGATGGCCGCCTCTTTGCATGGTCGCTCGCGAGTCTCCTGTGTCGCTTCCCGTCCTCCCCTGCGTCCTCGGCTCTCGCTCCCGCTCCTGCTGCCCGGCCGGCTGCTGCTGCTGATGGCTCGCGCGCGTCTCTAGAGGATGCTGCCAAGCCGTCCGCGCCTCGTGAGCCTCCCGCAAGGGTGGCGGCGGACGCGGCATTGAGAGATCCGCTTTCGCGAAAGGCATCACCTCCGACGATGCAGCAAGGCGAACAGAGAGAAAGGCAGCAAGGCGGACAGAGAGAAAGGCAGCAGGGGCGTCGCCTGGCGCCTCCCGTGTGGTGCATGCGTGTGGGGACCTTCCCCCTGTACTTGTCACCGATTCTCCCGAGACGACACTGGCGTCTGGAGAACCGGTTGCGAGAAGATGAAGCACACAATGAAGGCGATCCTGTGGAGATAAAAAAAGCTGAACCAGCAGAAGATCATGAAAAAGCGACAGAGGAGGGGGAGGAGGAGGATTGGGGGGAGCTCCCAGAAGGCTGTTTGATTCGTCACGGCGGCGGACAGACCTGCCACTGGAAAAGAGGGAATCGCTGGTTTCTTCTGCTTCCTGAAGGGGCGAGAGGAACGCGAAGAAAGAGAGACAGGCGACGCAGTTCGACTCGAGACATTTTTTCACCCACGAGGAGAGGAGAAGAACGTTGTTTTCAAGACACACATCGAGCGCCGACAGAGCTGAATCCGGTGATGCACGGCGATGCGTTTCTCCCTCTTTTCGGAGACGCATTGTCGGACTCAGAGGGTGAGAAAAAACGAGAAGAGAAAAAGAGAGGAGAAACGTTGGGAGAACATGAAACGGACTCTGAAGGCGCGGGCAGAAGACTCCCTCGTGACGATGATCGTGTCGACGTAGTCCAGTGGGACATGGGTCTCTTTGTCCCCGTCTCTCTGTATATCTGTCACTGGATCGATCCATCCCTTTCTGTTTCTATGTCTTAATCTATCTATCTATCTACAGCTCGCTACATCTTCGTTTACGTTTTCCTTTTGGCTGTGGGGTGTCTTGTGCGTTTCTCAGACTCCTTCTCTCGGTTAGAGTCTTTCCTTCCCTCGCTGCGCTGCTTCCCCTGCCTCTCGCCGCCGCCTGCTCCTGCTTCTCTCTTTTCGTCCTCGTCTCCGTTCTCTTCTTCCTTCGCTTCTTCTGCGTGTTTTTCTTCTCTCTGCCACAAAGCCTTGGATCCGTCGACGGCGGCTGTCGCTGTGGCCTGGTGGGCTGACGAGGGAGACGGAGGGGAGACAGCGAGTGCGGCAGCGGAGATGAGCGAAGCAGAGAAGGTGGACGAAGAAGCAAAGAGGAGAGGAGAAGCGAGGAGAGACGACGAAACCGCGAGGGAGGAGAGAGAGAGCTGGAGCCGGAGGACGAGCACGAGAAGAAGCGTCCGACTGCTGTGTCTGTACAGCAGAGAGGCGACTGAGACATCGACGCTGGCGTCTCTCTGGAACGTCGACGCGCGGAGAAGCCTCGTCACAGTAAGTCCTTCACAGAGAGAACATGGAGGGAACGGTGACTGCAAGGGCCGGAAGAAGCAAAGGGTAGCAGAAAGCAAAACCGCGACCGTGAAACGGAGACACTCAGAGAGACAGACAGCGCCTTGTCGACCGCCCAAAGACGCACGCGGTGACGAGAGAAACAAGCGAACGCTTGCGTAAAAGCGCGGCAACATATCGGGGCTCTGGAGGGAGGGGGACGTTGAACTGTTCATAAAAGGCTTCGTTTTGGCAAACCATTTCGTTTTTCCTCTACAGACGGAAATCGCGCCTCTGCCCTTCGTCGCGAACAAGATGGCTGTACACCCGGGAGGTCCAACTCCCCTCGTCGCCTTCATTGGGCGCGTCTCTCCCATTTCGAGGTCTCTAACCCTCACCTCTCCTTGGTTTTCTCTTCCTTCATCTGCCCCTGCTGCTTCGCCGTGTTCGCTGTCTCTCTCTGCTTTTTCTCCGTCGTCCTGCGGCGATGCATATGGCGACTTTGCCGTTTTTCTCTGCGGCCCAGCTCCCGACCTATCGCGGCTGGCACACAGAAGGTTCGCCGTCGGTCCTCCGCGAGGAGCCTCTTGTACTCGTTCGTCTTCGCCTTCTGCTCCCTCGTCTTGCACCCGCTGTCCTCTTGTGGCTTCGTCTCGAGAGGCGGCTCTCTCGCCGCGTTCCCGAGCCTCTCCTTGCTTCTCGTGTTTCTCTTCGCAAGAGGCCGGAGGCGTGCGTCTCCTGCATTTCCTGCCTCTCTCGGTCTTCACTGCAGAGGCCGCAATGCGCTCGCCGGGTGCCTCTGCCCGAGACGAAACGCACTGCGTACAGTCCGGAACACAGCGGCGCAGCGAGCAGCTTCGCGCGGGTCCTCAGACCTGCGGCGCGGATCGGGGAAGCAGTGGGGTACACTTGGGAGAACTTGGAAGTTCTTGGCGCTCTTCAGATCTTCGACCGGCGTCGCCTTGGCGGCCCACAGGCCTCCGGCCCCTGTGTCTCTCCTTCTGGGCGCTTCCGCAGTATGTGGACGCGTCTTGGTTCTCTGAGGCGCCTCGGCCTGAATCGCCTTCTCGCCAATTGGGTTCGGCGTCCTCAGGAACGACGTCTGTTGTGAAGAGACGAAGAAACGCGAAAACCAGTCTGCGTTCAAGACTGCTGTACAAGATCTCCGCTTCGCCATTTCTCGCGCCCGTGACTCAGGCGCAACTCACAGCTCTTGCGCGCAGCCTGCGAATCCTTGGATGCCACCGCGAAGACTCGACGCGAGGCGATATATCTTCCGAATTAGTCAAGAGACTCATTCGCCTCATCATTTCGTCGTCCTCCTCTTCTCTCTCGTCTTCGTCTTCTCTCTCGTCTTCGTCTTCTCTCGCGTTTCTTCTCTCTGTGTTTTTGGGCCGTCACTTGCGGATCCGCGCAGGCCTCCGGGGCCTGTCGCGGCTGGGCGCAACGGCGGGGGAGTGGGGACGACGCGAGAGGCTTCTCTTTCTGCTACAAGGACTCCGGCATTTGCATGCAGCGGTGGAGACGCGGCTTGCCGAGCTCGCTAACGAGGCGCGCAGCCGCGAGGAAGAAATCCAGCATCTGCAAGAACAGAGAGATCTCGACTTGTGTGTTTCTCGACAGTCAGAAGCGATCCGAGAAAGAGATGCAAGAGTCATGTTGAGACGCTGGCCAGACACGGGCGAGAGACGCTCGGAGGCTTCCGAGTCTATACGGTCAAGAGACGAAGTCGATGCGCGTCACCCGGCGGATGTTCTCCATCCTGACGAACCTGGGGATTCCGCCTCTTCACAAAATGAATTCGTCTCAGCCGACGAAGGCGACTACCACCCTCCATCTGCTTCTTTGGCACCTGCCGCTTCTTCTTCCTCATCGTCGTCGTCGTCCTCCCCATCATCCTCATCTCCTTCGTCTTCTTCGTCGTCTTCATCGTCTTCGTCTTCTTCTTCTCCATTCTACTCAGTTTCGTCCTCGTCTCCTTCTGCGTCGCCTTCGCCTGCGGACGCGCTTGCCAGCTCGCGACCACCGACAGACTCGGCGGCTGCTGCGCATGCAGCGTTGCGCGCTTCCCACCCTTCTGCGGCTCTGGGCGAGGCGTCGCTGCCGCGTCGCGAGCCGTCGAGGCCTCTCGATCGCGCTGAAGACGCAGCCGCTCTGGAGACCTTGGAGGCGCTGCGAGTTGCCCTCTCTTCGCGAGTTTCTGCGCAGCTGGACGGCCTCCATCGCGCGTTGAGAGAGGTGCGCAGAACGGCAGAGTTGATGAAGGGTGTCCTCAAAAGTCTCCGACTCGTGCGCGCGCTCTACACGAAAGCTTGCCGTCTCTCAGACGCAGACCACGGCTCTGGAAATGACTGCAAGGCAGAGCAAGGCGCGGACAACGAAGAAGCGAACGCTGAGGAAGAGGAAAACGCAGACGACCAAGAGGGGGGAGAAGAAGAGGAAGAAGGGGAAGAACGGCAGCAGCTGGGGGTAACAGGCGCTGAGAGATGTGTGTGTGAAGGACGAGAGAGTCGGCGGTGGATGAGGACGGAAAAGAGACGAACGGAGAACTACCTTGTTGTTGGTGGAGAGTGGACTGGATGGGATGCTGAAGGGCGGGGAGACAGACAAGGCTTGGAGGTGAACGTGGAGAAGGACAAAACATGCGCGGAATCGACAGCGAACGCATCCGAAGAAGGCGAACAAGAAGACACAGAGGGACTTTCGCCTGAAGAAATTCGTCACCGATACGGACGACTGGCGTACGAAAGACATCTCCACTCTCACCTGCTTTCCTTCCTCGCCAGACTCGCCGACGGTCCACCGGAGCTGAAAAAAGCACCCAGGGGATTTCTTCTTCTTCTCGCCGTCGAGGACGCGTCGACAGGGCGGAGATGCTCCGCTGCGCAGACCTGTCTTACACTCGGAAGAGAGCGAAGCGAAAAGATAAAGACAGACGTCGACAGCGAGACCAAGACGTCGCAACTGGAAAGCCGGGCGTTCGAGCGAGAGGAAGCAGAGGCCCTAAGGCGGCGGAGAGCGATGCCACAAAGAGAGACCTTCAGAGACAACCAAGATCGGAACAGTGATGAAACAGCGCAAGGCAACGAAGAAGAGACAGGTGATCAGAAGGAGCAAGGTAACGAAGGAGCGCCAACTACCGAGAGTGCATGCAGAGGTCTTCGCGCGATGTCAAGGAAGGGCAGGAACCTGAGCGTTTCCAGGTACGCGAGAGCACCGCGTTGGCGACGAACCGCACCTGAGGAAATTCGGCGTCACACATGGTGCATCTTTCTCGCTTTGCCGCCTTCGCGGCGTCGCTTGTGACCGCGGTAGTCAACGCCTGTTCCCAGCTGTCTCGGCGAATAGGAGCTACATGCCGCGCAGACCACTGGAAGTTCGTTTCCCCGGTTCTTCTACTCGCCTCGGCGCCTGAGAGGCCAGCGCGAGGAAGAACAAAAGGAAAGCGACTGCTCATCGTTTGACGATCTGAGGCGGAGAGTCAAAGAACGGCTCTACTTGCCAGAACAACAAACGAACAAAGTGTCACTGTCCACACCCCACTATGTTCCAACAACAGATCAGCGGACATGCATGCTATATTCATACATACATACATATATATATATATATATTCTTGCGTGTGTGTGTGTGTGTGTGTGTGGATATATATATATATATATATATTTATATATATATATATTTATATATACATGTATGTGTGTATGTAGGTATATGTATCTCAGTATGTATGTGTATGTGCAGATGCATTTCTCAGTATACGTTTCTGTGTGTGTCAGTATATATCTACATATACGCGTTTGCATGCATGTGGACTCACGCGCATGAAGCGACGCTCGGTTTCGACTGGCGAGTTTTGATCTGCGGAGTCTGCTGATGCGTGATGCTGTCTCTCCTGCCTCTGTTCTGCATCGACGCGCTCTTCATGGTTGAACCGCGCCCTCGCTGGAGGCGTGGACAATTGGTCTTCACCAGCCAGTCGAGGGCACCGCACATTTCGCCATTCAGTGCAGGCCTGGCCGTCGGCCGCCTCCAGCAAACCGTTTGGTTCTACCTCGCTCTCCACCTGTCGAAGCATCTCTCCATCTCTCCCTCTGTCTATGCATGTGACTCTCCACCTCCTCTGTATGGATCTGCATGCGTCTACCGCCTTTGTACGCCTCTCGCGTCGCGTCCAGCTACCGAGGTCGCCCTGTCGCTCTGCATGCGCGCCTGTTCGCGGCCTCTCTGTAGCTACTTCTTTCTGGATCTCGTAGATGCACAGAGCTCACGGCGCAACTGTGGAGAAGCGTTTGAATGCGTGAAAGGACGTACGAGCACATGAAGGCGGTTCCCAGTCTCCTTGTGTGTCTTCCTCTCTCTCTGGTGTTCGTCTTTGCGTCCAGTCAGCGCAGGCGAGAAGAGCGGACAGCTGCGTCTGCGCGCCTGCATGCGCTGCCGAGCCGCGAGGGAGCAGACGAGCGGAGGGAGGAGCAGCGTTCGGAGAGAGAGAGACACTCGAAGCTTTTGCGCGGTCCCTTGGGGTTCTGCGTTTCTCCTCTGCCTTCCTCTTCCAGAGGATTCGCCTCTTTCTCCTCTTCTGGTTCTGAGGCTTCTTGTTCTCGTTCGCGTTGTTCTCCCTCTTGTCCTCCCGCTTCTCTCTCCTCCACCTTGGTGCCGCTTTGCTTGCAACCGACGGCCTTCCCAGTTCAGGCAGTGACGCCGTTCGAGGTGAGGAGACACTTGCATGCAGTGCGCGTCACAGTTGACATTCCGAGCTCGAGAGAACTGTCGCGTTTCGTTCCCGGTGCCGCAGAGTCGCCGTCCTACGTTCATCGAGAAAGGCGTTCCGCCGGCTGCGCTGGGGATTCACAAGCTCCTCGAGCGGAGCGGCGGAGCGCGAGATCTTGGCGGCGGCTTCGGTGTGGGGTGTGCGTTCTCGCTTTCGCCTGAGAGCCGGCGTCATTGTCGCTGAATGCAAACGGACTTTACAGTGCCTGTCGACTTCTTCCTTCCGTTCAGCGCAGCAGTCTCCTCGCGGTCGGGGGAGACGCCACCATTGCAGTGCTGGCTGTCGAGAGAACAAAGCCAGCAAGGGTGATGCGCGAGGCGGCGCGGAAAGGAAAGCGCGAGAAGCGAGAAGTGAACAAGGAGAGAGCATGTGAGCAGGAGACAGGTCGTCTGACGAAGACGGCTTCTGACAAGAAGGCAGAGCATGAAGAACAAGAACCGGAGGCGACGACAGCTCTCCAGGAGAGCACAGGCTATGGGAGGGTGACCGAGTGTGCGAAGACGACAGACGTTGCGAAGGAGGCGTTTGGTTTTCCTGGCTCGAAGGACATCGACGAAGGAGACTGTGGAGCCTGTCGACTCCCCGAGTGGCGCCTGCGGACCGTCGCGACGTTCACCGTTGGAGACGCATCAGACAGCGTAAGTCGGAATCCGGGAAGGCGAAAGAAGAGCGGGGAAAGCCGGCACGGCGCGGAAGGCACAGACAGAAACTCTCAGGAAGAAGGGCGTTTCGCGAGAGAAGAAGCGCAGGAACACTCAGTGGGAGGAGAGGGAGACTGGGTGGAACAAGCGACGCGAGGAAAGAAGAAGGACACAGGGTCGAGCTGAGGCTGACGGAAAGGAGAAAGGAAGAGTACCCGAAGCGCGAACGTCGGATGCGCAATGCACAACAGAGACAAATCACACGTGGTGGTGTGAGAACGTTTCGATTCATAATTTGTATCCACGTTCTCGCCAGAGAAACGAACTCTAAAGGTGAAGAAGCGACACTCATGACTTTTCGAGAGAAGGGTGTGGAGACTGTTCCATGGGAAACAGCGACGCGCAGCCGTTGAGTCTTTGCCTGTTTACTGTCTCGCCTCTCTTTCGCTCGTGACTGGCGTCTTGCCGCCTTCGTCGTTGTCTTCCGTTCTCTCTGCGCTTCTTCTGTCTCTCCTTTCTCTCTTCTGCCTTCGTTTCGTCCTTCTGTTTCCCCTCCTCTCTTTTGCTCTTTCCTCGTCTGCTCTGTTGCTTGCTCCCCGCTCGTCACGAGTGCCATCTGCTTCGCATGTCTTCTCTGCTTTTGGGGCGCTGCCGCTTCTGTCAGAGGGTCACGGGCCTCTCGGTCTCGGAGCCTTCGGGACTGCTCACCGCGACCTTCGCTGCGAAGACTGGCGGGGGTGGTCGGATGCTCCTTTTTCGGTGGAGTGCAGAGTCTCAGCAACTTCTTTGCGTTGCGTCGGGAGCCGACGAGGAAGACCGAGCCTTCTGCGCAGGTGCGTGCTCTTCCCCGCTTTGCAACAGCAGCGAGACAAAGCTCTCGCAACTTCCAGAACTCCGCATGCGAGTGTGAAGGGCGGTCACAATCCTCTAGTCGATACGTCGCCGCCGGTACATCAATCGACGACGTAGACGTGCATATCTGCGTCGAAGTGCAATATGTGCATACTTCTACCATTACCTATCTATGTGTCTCTATACGTTTGCCCCCGGCGATATCTGTTCAACTCGCTCGCTCGACGCCCAGGCCTCGAACTCCTGATCTACCTGTCTACATGTATATACGTGAAAGCGACGCTTACTTTAGAGAAGCGAACAGAAACAGGCAATGAGGGAGAGAAGCAGAAATACAGTGTGCAACTGGGGAAAAGGCGTAACGAACTACATCATTCGAGAGGAAGAAGAACAAACACTCGCTTTCACGAGAACAGAGTGAGACGTGAGGACACTGGGGCGCGTGGAGGAGGCAGTCGAAGGTACAGCGCCTCGCGTCGCATGCAGAGAAAACGTTGCCTGGTCGATGACTAAACGGACGGTTGTGTGGCTATTCAAAACAACTTCAGAGTCGAGAGAAAACGCTTTTTCGTCCTTGCATGCAGGCACAGCTCTGGAGGTAGCTGGGATCCCGCGATTCCCTCTCGCGTTGACGGCAGACGGCAAGCATGTATATGCGACGAAACTCGACTCGGATCTCGCGTCTCTCGCCACAGTGAGGGATAAACGCATATCAGAGAATCAAGCCACAGCGGCGAACAAATACCGCTGCTTTCTGTGTCTTCCCGATGCTTCGCCATCGTCTTCTCCACGCTCTCGTACGCCTCGACTCTGAGGCAGCGACATCTGCGTTTTCGTCGTCCAGTGTCATCGAATAAACAGAGACATTATAGTACCTAGGATACTGAATATGACTCCAGTTATGAGATACAGACAACCAAGTTCTTTATGATTGCTGTACACCACCACCCCACTGGACTGCTTTCGCGGCTCTCCCCACAGCTTCTCCTTGTCTCTCCTCTCTCCTCGCCCCGCGCTCGTGTCGACATCGCATTGTGGGTGCATGCGCGGACCTGGGAAAGACGACGTGCGAGACTTGGTACCCTACGCCGGTGATATTTCTTCGCATCGGTTCTGGTGTGCACCGCCTTCTGCGAGAGAAAACGAGGCCTCTGGTGTCGTTGTGCTCTATGCCTCAGCACTCCGAAGCTGTCCTCCCGTCGCCCTGCGTCTCCGCGATCTCGCCGGCACCGGCGTTCTTCTCTCCTGCAGCCTTTTCGCCGTCGTCGATGTGTCTTGCGTCCTCATCCTCATCGCGCATTTCTACGTCGTCGACCATGCATGCATCGCGTTCGCGGCCTCCCCAGAACGTCGGTGCTCTCGCAAACAACTCGCCGGCTTCCGCCAATCTCTGTGAACGAAGGCCTTCTCGCAGTCGCGCGGAGCTGTCTCCCGAGCCGCCGAAGACGCCCAGCTCGGGGACGAAGCCGTCGTGGGAAGGACGCCATGAAACGGTCGACGCAGTCGACGAAGAACGTGGAGAGACGGCGGTTGATGAAGACAGCGAAAAAGACGCAGTGGACCATGAAGAAGACGACGCAGGAGCCGGACGGGCACCAGCGGGTGAAGAGAGCCTGCATGACGAAGCGAATGTTGTGACATTATACGAAAGACAGTAAGTGATGCTGGGATAAACAACCAGCTGTGCTTCATGGCTCGTTAAAAAGTCCGTGAATGGGTGTATCCGCAGCTGCTGGGCGCCTGACGTTCGTTTTCGTCTCGTTGCGTTCTTCTTGCAGGCCTGCGGCGTCAACGGCGCTTCTGCCCGGCCTCGACGGCAGCTTAACAGCTGTGTTTTGCGCCCCGGCCATGCCTGTGCATGTGCGTCGCTCTTCTGCGTCTTCGTTGTTTGCTTCTGCCTTTTCTCCCGACGCCTTCGACGCTTCTGTCTCGACGCCTGGCCTGAGGGGAGGAGTAGCACGGGCAGCGACGGACGCCGACGAACGGCTTGTTCTTGAAGGACGAGACAAGACACAGAGAAAGCTGGAGAGGAGGGCAGACGAAGCAGACGAAGCAGACGAAGCAAACGAAGGGGGAACGAAGGAGGGAGAACAGAAGGACAATATGACCGTGCAGACTGTCGACGCTTCCAGCAGCCATGGGTCGCTTGTGGCTTTTGGGGATATGTTTGCCTCACGCTTTCGCTCCCGAGCAGCGGAAATTTGCGCGGATCTCTCGATCTTTCTGAGACTTCTCCGGTCAGGTCTCCCTTGTCCTCTCTGTGTTTCCTCGCTTCCTTCGAGGCCGGTCTCGTCCGCTATCTCTGCTTCGTTTTCTTGCCCCTCGCCCTTCTCGGCTTCCTTGTCGTCTTGCGTTCCATCTTCCTCGTTTTGGCCGTTTCGCTCCACGTTCAGACCCGAGTTCCTATTTGCGTCTTCGCTGACTCAACAGCAGTTGCTATGGCTGCTGTGGGAGCGATTTGTGTTCTTCCGCCTTTTGCCGGTGTACCGCCACCCTGCGCGCGTCGCTGGGCGCCTGGCGCGGCGTTCGCGGCGCCTTCAGCGAACGGTTGATTCGGCGATTTCCCGCGCGTCTCGCGCGCTTGCGTCTGCTATGGAAGCCGCGCAGATTGCCAGTGCAGAGGCAGCGCGAAACGCGAGTTCCGAGAAGCAGTGGCGGAGCAAGGACGCGACTGAACGGACGACAGGGAGGAGAGGCGAGGACGAAAACCGAGGCGAGAAAGCGGAGAAAAGTGGACGAAGACGTGGAGAGGAAGCGGGAGAGACGCCGACAAAGTCTGAAAGAGCGAGAAACTCAGAACGCGTGCACATCCAAGATTCTGAGAGGCAGTCCCAGGTGCCCAGTCTCCCGACGGTGAATGCGGCACTCGACGACCTCGCCCTCAAGTGGACGAAAGGCATTTCCTACTTCGTTTCTTCTAAGGAAACAGCCGCCGCTTTCGATTCGCCGCCAACTTGTGCCTCTCCTGCCTCTTCTTCGGCCTCCTCTTCTTCATCGGTTCTCTGTTCCTCTTCTTTCCAAGACATGTCGGACTGTCTGAAGTGGATCGACACCGGAGCAGCTTCTGCCGCGCAGCTCCTCCACGCACTGCCTTCCCTGCAAGACGTCGAGGCGGGCGAAGCGCTGGATACGACAGAGGAACGAGAACGCGCGGGAGGTTCTATTTTTCGCCATTCGCAACGTTGGTGGAGTGGAGAGAGGACGGTCGGTCGTGCGTCGCCGTCATCTTTGACAGGGTCTGTTGAAGCTCTCACAGACGGACTTGTCGCGTTCGTCGATTCTCTTCGAGCGGTACGAGCATCCCTCCACAAATGGATGGCTAGCAGGCATCAGGAGGAGCAGTGGCGTCAGCTGGCTGAACGCATGCACCTCAAAAAGGTCGCGCTTCTCGATACTTCTTCGTCGCCCAGAGACCTTTCCGTTCTTCCTGCTCCACGAGCACCTGGCGCTGCGACTGTATCGGCGCTTTCTTGCTCGCATGTCACACAGCAAATGTCTCAAATACAGGACGACAAGCCAGAAAGACGTTCTCCGGACCCTTCCTCTGCTGCTCTGCCGTTTTCCTGCCCCTCGTCCTCTGCGTCGGCTTCTCCGTCGTCCGCCATCTCTTCCTCCTCGCCTTCGCCTCCCTCTTGTGTTTCCTCTTCTTCGTTTCCCTCGTCTTCTTCTTTGCCTCTGCCCGCTTCGACGACCCCCGCTCAATCGACTCTCTTGGCGGACCTCCGCGCGTCTGCTCTGCAGGCCGTTTCGGCTCTTCGCGCCAAACTTGCTTCCGTTGAGGAAGGCAAAGAGACGAGACACGAAGGCGCTGCAGAACGAAAGGAGAGCGGCAGAGAGGACGCACTGTCGCACGAGCGATGCGAAACTCGAGAGGTCGAGCGAGAGACGAACATAGGCTTGCAAGGGCACCTGACGATGGACAGCAGCGGACAAGCTGAAGCAGAGCAAGAGAAGGCAGAGGCGACAGACAGAGAGGAAACACAAACACAAGACACAGGACGGGAGAAAGAGAAGGAAGCGTCGAGTGAGGACGACAGTCACCGTCGTCAAGCAGAGCAACAATTGGGAAAAGGTGACCCAAAGGGGAGAAGAAACGAAGCGCCTGGAGCACAGGCGAGCGAGAACGTGAACCGCGTGCGCCGGCGGCTTCTCGCCCTCCTCGAAGAAATTGAAAACGACGAGAAAGCAACAGCGCCTCACGGCGGGAACGCGGGGGTGTATGTACACCCGATTGGGGAGGTCGTAGGTCACCAACCTGCGCTTTTTCCGGGCGGCGTTGGCGGAGGCAACTCGGCGCGAGAGCGAAGTGAACGCGAAGAACCTTCTGGGTATTTAACGGAGACCAAATCTGCAGTCGCCAGAGCGGAACGAGGGGAAGGAGGAGAGGCTATGGGGAATTTTGCCTCACAGGACGTGAGTGAAGGACTGGCCGAAGGAGATGTAAACTTTCAACACGGTCGACTGAGGAGACTGCAGCGACAGCTGACGACTGCGCGCCTCTTGCTAGCAGAGTTGGGAAGAGCAGAGAGAGAGGCGAACGCGGAGGAGAGCGCAACGATGACAAAGGACGATACCCGCGAAAGAACGGAGGCGAAAGGAGCGAAGAACCTAGAGAAGCGAGACGAATTCACGGGCGGCACATACGCAGAAGAGAGCGAACAAGCGGGGAGGAGAGCGGACGAAGACGTTCTCCTGGCGCATGAGGAGTGTGGAGAGGACAGGAGCTGCACCCGGAGAGAAGCGATGAGGGAGAGAGCGCATGAGCCAGAACGGAATCGAGAGAGAGGGCCAATCAAAAAGGGAGGGGGAATCGAGACACAAACAGGGAGGAAAGGAGACTTCTCGGATCTTGACGAGGGACTTGAGCTCGAGTCTGTCTGGTCTCTCTCCAGCTTCTCATCATTGAAGACGGCGACCGACGAGGAGGAAGACATGAAAGAGAGAACCGCTCGCCTCTCTCCTGCATCCGGAGTCTGTGCGTTGTCTTCTGCGTCTTCTTCGTGTTCGCTTTCGAGGACTGGAGCATCGTTGCAAGGAGCCTGCGTTAAGGTGACAGAGGCCGGGAGTGCGAGAGACGCGACGAACAGGACTGGGTCGTCTCTGTTGGAAGCCGAGACTGCGCGACAAGTGAAGGCAGTGGTCGACTGCATGCGTGAGGTATCTGGCCTGCTACGTGGCGGAGAGAGACCGCTGCTGTTCCCTGTGTCTTCGCTCGCGTGTGCGTCCACTTCGCCCTCCCGTATTAGCCGAAAGGACGCGCGAAGCGACTCACTGCCGTCGCTGCTGTGCCGCTTGTCTCCGGCGTCTGCTCGCGGCGTCTCCACGTCTTCATGTGCCTCTTCTGCGTCTCGCAGTGGAGCCTCCAGTTCCCCGCAGCGAGGAGCCTGTGGACGCCGGAGAGAGTCAAAAGGTTCTTCTCGAGAATGGGTTGCCTGGAACGGAGCGAGCGACGGCGAGGGAGCTTTCGAGCCTCTCTGGGCGACGAGGGCAGATGTGCGCCTACACGAGAGCCAAGCGACTTTGCGGCGTCTGCGCGAGGGCCAAGTCCTGCTTGCAGAGGCGGCTGTGGCGCGCGGAGGTTCGCCGCTGTTTTGGTTCGTCGTTTCCTCGCTGGCCGTTGCAGCGAATTCACCCGAGGCGCTGTCTGCCCTAAAACGGGAGGTTTTTGTCGCAGGCGGAGGCGCCGAACGACGCGGCGGGGGGTCCAGCGCGCCCGCATGTCCTCTCTGCCGCAGCCGCGTCTCTCAGGAAGCGGAGGCAGAAGGAAGAGAGCGAGACAGGTTGGAGAAAAATCGCAGCGCGGAGGGACGTGGAGACAGAGCGCGCGAGCTGCGCGGCCTGACCGACGGGGGTGTCTTGGCTGGCAGCATGCGAGACGCCGAACGTGCGAGGAAGAGACTGGAGAGAGTGGAAGGAAGCTGGAGAGGCTGCGGAGACGGCATGCGGAGGCGAATCGAAAAACAGAGAGAAAGAAGAGATAGAGAGGCCAGAGCCGCAGCGACAGTTTGCGATCCCCGAGGCGACGCTCTTGGGGTCTGCAGCGGACGGCCTTCTCGAGGAGCGACCCTGCTGAGGATGTCGAGAGGCACCGCGCGCAGGGCAAGACTCAGGGAAGCAGAAGAAGCGGGAGAATCACACGGGGACGCACAACCGGAAGAAGGAAGCAGCACAAGCGAGGAGAGCTGGACGGAGCAGGACGCTTGGGACCTGTTTTGGGGCGTGGAGGAGGTGGACGCGGAAGAGCTTGGAGAGCGGGAGAACAGGGCAGGCGAAAGCGAGAGAAGGAAGGGCAGACGCGCGCGGAGACGAGGCGAGACAAAACAGGAGAGACGAAACAGCCGAGACAGGAGAGAAGCGCGAGACAGATGGGAAGGAGAGGGAAGACGCGCGAGACGAGCAGGCAGAGAAGAGGGGAGAGGGGGATGTCTTGTGTCAGGAAGGAAAGGAGAGAGTTTGAGGGGGTCGGAAGTGCTCATGGAGAAGAGCGAAAAGAGACAAAGGAGACAGTCGACGCATGAAGAGCGAGGGTCTCCGTCGGTGTCTCCAGCCCACGTAGAGACAGAAGAGGAAGAACAAAGTGGAGCGCAAGTCTGTGTAGATTTAGATCTTGTCAGCTCTCTCGCTTCTCTGAGCGTCGAGGCAGAGAGAGAACTCGAAGAGCTCCTCCCCCTCTTGCCTTCTTGCCCGGGATCTGTCGAAGAATGTCTCGCGGCGGTTCGAGCTGTCGCTCTCGTGTCGCCGTTTTGAAAGCAACGTTCTTCTTGTCAGCGAACCCAGTGCTTCGTAAAAAAGGACTCATAAGCTGTGCCTCTGGCATCGACAGAAAACCACTCCAGTCCACGAGCTTCCCTGTCGAACAAATGCACCTTGTCCAAGAGAATAGACACGCTTACAGAGCCCCCTGTAGACTTTCGTGAACTTTCGTTATTTCTCGATCCCATACACTCAGTGCAAGTACATAATATATATATATATATATATATATATATATATATACATACATATTCGTGGACGGATGTCTCCAAGGAAGATGTTGAATAGCTCTCAGGACTCTGCATGCGTGAGACAGCGTAACGGAGAAGACTGATGCACAGGCTGTGCGACTGTGTCTCTACACTCTTGCAGACTCCGTCTTCTCTGAGTGTTCCTGACATACAGACAGGGCTAGTTTCTCTGAAGACCCAGAACCGAAAGTTCGACCTGAAAAACCCAGTGTTCGTAGAAATCCTCTTTTCCATACGAACTGGAGCAAAGCGGCTACGCCGTTCGTTCAGTCAAGCCTGGTGGAGAAACAGGTCTTCTGCGAAACTCCGAGAGCTCTTAATGCGTTGCCCTCTCTAGGGGAGAGGGGGAGGAACGCGGGCGCGGAACTCGCTACGGTTAGGGATATGCAAGCAGAGCAGACACTTAGAGCTGAGGCCAGCAAAATGCGATGAACTCCAGAAAACCTGGGAGGGAGGGCAATTCCTTTCATAAAAAAGAAGAGCCACCCCAAAGAGCGCGGCGGGCAGGAGTGTGAGTGCGAGAAGGAAGGCAGAGAGGAGAAGCCTGCAGGTTGCGCGTGAAGGGAGGACGCGAGAGCGGCAGACGGAGGGAGAAAGAAGGAAGAAGACGCAACAGTCCCCAGACACAAAAGAGGAACAGAGACGGCGAACGAGGAGGAGCAGGAGAGCGAGGCAGACGGAGAAAACGGGCGAGAGGAAGAGAAAAGCGGGAAGGAGGAGAGGCGATGGAAAACGAGAGAACGGAGCAGACAGAGAACAAGGCGGTGGAAGCCAGAGACGAAGCGAAACACAGGGGGAGAAAAACAGAGACAGAACGAGAGGACG
Source organism: Toxoplasma gondii ME49 (assembly GCF_000006565.2). Lineage (NCBI taxonomy): Eukaryota > Apicomplexa > Conoidasida > Eucoccidiorida > Sarcocystidae > Toxoplasma > Toxoplasma gondii. The sequence continues at coordinate 4,688,692 of NC_031476.1, forward strand.
AGAGTAGCACGCCGAGAGAGAAAACAAAGCTGAAAGGGGCGACAAAACTTGGATGAGAGAGAAGAGAAAAAGGAGATACGGGAACGCGGCATTGATACCCTTTCTACGCGCTTTTCGCTTCGTTAGAGCAGCGTCCTCGAGGGATGCAACTTCAACGAACATGCCTTTGTTTACAGCAAGGATTCTTCCCCGTTGTGGGGGGACAAACAGACGTGGAATCGTCCACTAGACATACTGATTTGATTGCACAACAGGTGGAAAGAGACAGTAAAAAACACCACAGACATCGGTGGAGAGTTTATGACAACTCAGGAGAGGAGGGGTACGGCAGGACGCGAGTGCGAAAACGAGCAACGCGCAGATCCAGCGTTGAGGTCATGTCGATTTTTCCAGATTTCTCTGTTTCGGTCTTGTTGTGCACTTCTGCAACAACCGCCAGGTCGTCCTCTCCGCTTGCTCGTTCCAGCAGAAGCGAGACGAGCTGAGAAAAACGGAGAGAAATCTGTTCCCTAAAGCAAGGAGACACCCTCCTATCCCGACCTCACAACGGTTCCCCCGAGAGTCTCTTCCGGAGTCGTCGAGAGCCGTTCACCGCTGCTCCTCTTCGCCTTCTCTCTTTTTGTTGGCCGCCACTTTCTCCACGAGCAGTGGATTTCCTCTGTGTCATGATTCGCTCGTAAACTCTCCACCCGTTCTTATCTGCTGCTTTCTCATCCGTCTCGAAGGTTCTTCTGTTTCTCGACTCTACTTGTCCTCCTCGTTCCAACGGTGTACGTACCTCAGCGCCTCCAAAACCATGCATTCTTCCCTCGCTTTCGAGATCCTTCTGTTGCCCTCCTCCACAGGACGTCTCGTCCATCCTCGTTCCTCTCAGGTGCAAAACCGCTCGCGCCTTCCTCACCGGTTCTTCTTCGCCTTCTTCTCCACAGCTGCACGTTTTTCGCTCGCTCGCTCTCAGATGTCGTCTTCCCTCTCGCCTGTCAGCAAGCACGAAGGCCTCGACCGTTCGTCTCCACGTTCGCAGCTCCTCTCTTCTCGCGCTTCTTCTCCACAGCCGCGGCCGGCCTCCCCGTCGCCTTCTGCTCGTTCTGCCTCGTCTTCTGCTTCGTCCGAGAGGACAGCCCCCGGGAGTTCGTAGAAGAGATTCGCTTCCTTGAGGGCAAGGACCATGCTCGGACTGTGGGAAAGCGTCTCGTCGAAGGCAGATCTCTTCAGCGAGATCCTCAGCGCGTAGTGATCGCTCAGCGTGACGAGCATCACCTGCCCCAGACAGCCGAAGCAGCAGGCGTCCACCATCACGCGCGGCTCTCGCAGAAGAATTTCTCCGGAGACCGGAACGAAGTCGCGGAGCGCCCCGGCGAGTCGCTGAGGCGGGAGGAAGACGTAGTCGCACCTCAGGCCGTGACAGCCTGCATGCGGACCGATCGAGTTCAGAGGGTTCTGCGGATCCCAGGTGAAGTCTTCTCTCGGCGACCAATCTTCCTCCGGTCCAGGCGTCGACGACCGCACCACCGCAGCAGACGAAAGCAGCGAAGAACCGCAAAAGGCCGAGCGCGTCATCGACGGTCGATCTCCTTTCCGACGGAGCAAACACTCTTCCGCATCGTCGGTCGTCGTCGCCTCAGAGTCATCTGCAATCGCTGGCGACCGCGAAAAAAGAAGACGCGGCAAACAGCGGAGACTCAGACGGTGGTGAACCATAAGCGCAGGAGAAGCAGAAGAACGGGGGGAGAAGAAAGAGTATGAACGAGATGAGACGACATGAGAAAAAACCGGAGAGGAACTGCGGGAGCGAAGAGCGAAACAAGGACAAAACGCGGAGGCACAGTGAGAAAAAACAAGAGAAAAGGTCGATGCATTGGAAGAACATGGAGAAAGAGAAGAAAACGTGGAAACACGAAGGGGAACCACGAGCTATGAGACAAGCAAAGAGGGAAACAAAATAAAAACCAAAAAGGGGGAAACTAAAAAAAAGAAACAGAAAACACATCATATATCTGTATATGTATATTTCTTTGCATATATATATATATATATATATATGAGGGTTTACTAGATATAGACCCTCAAAAAAAGGATGTCTCTAACCAATATATATATATATATATATATCTAAGTGTATACATGTTTGTCTGTCTTACCGGATCCACCTAGCCCAGAGTTGATTTCCCACCCTGAGAGAGATCTGCGTGTTTGTCGAGTTCGCATTTCGACTTGGTGAGTCGTGAGGAGAGCCTGTGAGAGAAGGCGATGCGACTCCGGTCTGAAGCGTTGCGCTCTGTTGTCGCCTGACGTATTTCTTCTGTCGAAGAACGCGAACTTTCCTTGCTGTGGCTCTCGACTTGTCTCCTTTCCGGTTTCCCCGTTCTCACATTCTCCCTGCTCCAGATCTCGCTCTTTACCGATGACCTGCGCGTCTGCATCGCAGGAGGCGTCTCTGGCGTCTGCGTCTGTCTCCACGAGGCCCCCGGCGACTTGCGCGCAGGTCGAGGCGGTGGTGTGTGGGGTCGCGGGAACTCCGCCGGGAGGCTTGGATTCGTCGAAGGCAGCAGCGCCCGCGAAGAAAGTCCCCAGTTCCAGGACGACGTGAGGGTGACTCGCGCCGGAGCTTGTCGGCAACAGAGCGCGGCGTTCTTCTCCCCCTGCCCTTCCCCGAAAGGCACCGTCCCCAGTGTCTCCGTTGGGAGGAAGGGGATGGTATCCGTCGCTCACCTCGGCTTCGAGGAACTGTCGTGCTCTCTCTCCTCCTGACAAGACGCGCTCTCGCACCGATCCCGATCCCTTCGTGGACGCGTCGTTTTCTTCAACGCGCTCTTCGCCCAGCTCTCGCAGCTCCCTTCCCTGCTCGACGCCACAGCCCCCGACGCCGCTCTCGACTTTGTCTGTCCGTTCGCAAGCACCCTCCACGCGTCCGCGGCTGTCCGGCTGCGCAGCTGCAGGCGTTACGTGGAGTTTCGCGTCTGGATTTTCCAAAAGCTCTTGGGCTTGCTCTCGACCGCGCAGAGCTGCCGCCTCGCGCCGGAGGCGCAAGTCATCCGCGAGCATGCGCTGCTGAACCTTGTGCTGGTGGAGCAGGTGCTCGAGCTCGAGTTGGACCTGCTTCTGCCTCTCCTCGAGCAGGTCCGGATGCAGGTCTTGCTGGAGAAGCATTTGCTGCTGATGTACCAAGTGATGTCGCAGCAGCATGTCTCTGTCGCCGTGGACTTGCAGCCAGCAGTCCCGCCACCCGCGCTCGACGAAGGACTTGTAGTTGCTCGCGCACAAGTCTGGAGCTGGAAGAAAAGGAGAGGGCATTGACTCGAAAGACGCGTGAGACAACTTGTCTCGTCCAACAGTCCAGTTATCTACCGAACTGCCCTTCAGACTGCCAGCCACGCAGGACGCAGTGGGGGCGAGAAGAGGACGAGACGCGGCGGAGAGAAGAAAGAGAAGAGCCGCGGGAAGAGAAGCGACGACGGACAGAACGGTTGGGAGAGGTGAGACAGCAGCAAGAAAATATGGCAAGAGAAGGGGAGGAGAAATGAAGAAGAGAGGAAAGAGAAGAGAGAAGAAACGCAGCTCCACTTCGAGGAAAAAAGGGAGGAAAGGACGTCAGTCGAGAACAATTCAAGAGAAGGACGGCGGGGAAACGCCTCTCAACACAAAAAAACAACCAAGGACGGGAGAGAGAAAACAGAAGAGATGCTCTTGCCTTGAAACCAAAGAGAAGGGAACGGAGACAACAACGCAACTCGACACAACAACTCAAAGAGGACGATCGTGGAGCACCTTGGACCGGAGGTCGCGAAGACGCCACCGGAAAAGCCGGAGTTTTCAAATGAAACTTCAAGTGCCTCTGGACCCCCGAGCTCTCCTCACCTGCATTGAGGTCTCCCACAACCACAGGAATCTCGCCTCGGAGTCCTGCATCTTCGCATGCACTCAAAACTTGCTGGATCTCCGCGCTCCTCAGAGCCTCCACGTATGGCGACTCTGGATCGACCGCTCCGCTAGCCAAGTGGATGTTGAAGATGGCAACTGGAGAACGAAAAAAGGAAAACAGACAGGGAAAAGGACTCGAGAGGGAAGGAGACGCAGACAACTGGCGGCTTTAAGAGAGAAGAGGAAAAGAGAAGATGAGAGAGACGAGTCTGCAGGCGCGGATGCGGGATGTAGGGGGGGGGACCCCCACAGGAAAGAGGAGAAGAGAGAAGAAGAGAGAAGAACAGAAGAGACGATGGGGAGAAGAGAAGATGAGAGACCAAAAAGAAGAGGGAAGTTGCTCACCGACGCCGACGCCGGGAATGTCGATACCGCATTCCAACATGCCCTTTGAGCCAAAGAGTCTCTCGATATTCGTCACCTGAACAGCGCAAAAATGTTCAGAAACGAGTCTAAGGAACTCACGCAACCAATGAGCGACAACTAGCCTGCACAGGCATACACAATTTACAATAGATATATACAAATAAGCATCGATATGTATTTATACATATTCAAATAGAACTACACCGACCGATAAAGAGAAAAAGAGAGAAAACAGAGGGCTAGACAAGCAGAGATCTGTGTTTACAGAGAACGTTAGTGTGCTGGAGCAACAGAAAGGAGAAGAACTAACTGAACAGATATGAACAAAGAACGGCTTACATCATGGAACGGGTGAAACTGAGTATGGCGAATTGGAAATCGGCTCAAGACCATGAGGCCGTTGTGCAGAGCGAAGCGTCCTCCGGAGGTTCGTCTGCCTGCGAAAAGAAGACAAAGCCTCAAAAAATCGAAAACTGCCAGCAAGAGACGAAACCTTCTGAAACCAAGACAACGAACACAATGCTTCTGTCCCATGCGTTTCGTGGAAGGTCGGAAATCTCAAAAAACGCTCTCAAAGACGCTCGCAGCCGCGAAAAATATTCACATCTCAAAGCATTCCTAAACGGTCAGGCGATACACACAACCATAACATCCGGGCATTCTCATACATACAGACCTGCGTCTCCATGTATATATGCATTTATTTTGATAGGGATAGATACAAAACAGTGGTTTTATTCAGAAAGGAGCTGCTGACATTTCGAGATACACACACGAATATATATATATATATATATATGAGGGACAAACATTACGAGGCTTGGAGAAAGATACATGCACTGGGAGCGGTCAAGACACACGCAGAGATATTATCGATATAGTAGTGGACAGATACAGAGGCATGCATATGTGGGTATGCTGGAAAACTTACTCTACCACAATGTCTGAGCAGAGATGGAGTTGACTGTCCTTAGGTGGGTGTCGACAAAAAGGAACCAAGGAGAGGAAGATGCATGGAATGGAAAAAGCAACTGTTTTCGAAATATTTGTCTCCCTTCGTTCTCGCCCTCGCCTACCAACGTAGGGGAAGACGTGACGCATGGAGTCGACGAGGAAGTCTGCGTGGAGGTCGTCGTAGACTTCTTGGAGGCAAATGATGTCGCTGTTGGTGTCCAAGAGAGAGACTGAGAAGCCGCGAGAGACATCGACACGAAAAGACGAGAGTAGAGAGGAAGTCAGGCTCTCAGAGAGAGGAAAGAGAACTGAGGCGCGGAGAGAAAAGACGACAAGCGCGCTTCTCCCAAGAAACTGCTACAGACTCAGGGTAGGAGGGAAGCGAGAAGAAACGGCAGAGCAGAGATTCGGGGAAATTCAGCAGAGTCAAGGAACAGGGGGAATGTGCAAAGAGACACTCCATTTCGATGTCCTACAGACGAGGAAAACATCCAGGAGAAGTACCCGACGACAGAGAAGACGCTCAGCTGTTGACCGGAAAGGTTTTCAGGTTCCTTTCCTCTTGACAGAGAGCGACTGAACCTCGCCCCGATCCGCGCCTCACACCACTGCGCCTTTTCCGTGTTTCAACGTAGACTGTGCGTTTTCTCCAGCGCGCTTACTGGGAATGTGGCTGAGACGCCTTCGCGTGAAGGGAGGATTTTGGTAGATCTGGATTCCACAGAGGCGGTACTCGAGAAGACCCGCGTTGAAGGAGACAATGTTTATGGAGTCGACAGGTGCAAAGTCGACAGGGTGTTCGCCGATGACGACGCTGTCCAGCCGGGACACTGGACCCAGAGACGCAGTTGAGGAAGACTCTCTGCGCGTGTAGGACGGATAGAAAAGCGCTTCTCTGCTCGCGTCGACGGGCGCCTTGGGCGTTGAGGCAACCGCATGCGCAGCGGCGACAGAGAAGCACGGCCGCCTCGGTGACACTGCAAAATCCGACAGAGACGAACGCACAGGCGTGGCGGCGATCCTCGCTCGACAAGGAGGAGAGAGAGACGAAGGCGAAGACGGAGGGCTCAAAGGGGGGACAGGAGAGACCGGGTTAGCAGACGGACCAAGGGGAGGCTCCGCGAGAGTCGATTTCCAGTGGTCTGTATTGGTCCTCAAGAACGAGGGAACGAAGGAGACAGACGCGGCTCGGGGCGAGGCGGGAGGGACAATCGAGAAGTCGAGAGAAGGCGAGATCCCGGGGAGGGCCGGAGGAGACGCGTCTGCGCAGGAGGCTGCTGGCGAAGAGGGAAGAAACGCCGATGAGGAAAACGCAGAAGACGAGAGAACATTTCCAGAGACTGAAGGTGCGCCCCCCTCAAGGAGGAGAGACGAATCGATCTGACTGGAAGCCAAAACTGTGTTCTCAGTGGACAAGGGAGGCGAGCCGTTTCCCAGAGAAAGAAGCGAGTCAGGCGGGAGTTCAGGACGCGGCGGTCCACGTCGCGGCTCGGCAGTCGGCTGAACCGGCTCAGGCGGACATACACCCGAGGAGTCGACGGACTGTGTCGCAGAGGCATCGTTCGGAGTCGGAGTCCGAGGAAGTGAACTGCGCAGACGGTCGGTCTCCTCCGGCCCTCGGGCGGCTGGACAGGAACGCGAACACAAAGGAAATCCACCCACCTCCAGAGGAGAAACGATATCCTTTCCAGGCTTGGGACGCGTCGCGGAATAAAGTCTTCTGCTTGACGCGTCGAGGTCGCTCTCCCGTCCAACTGTCTCCGCTTCGAGTTCGTACGAGAGACAGTTGAAATTTGAAGAAGGAGGGACAGACCTGACAGAAGAGGTTGCCATCACTCTCAGAGTGCTACCAGCCCCGTCAGGAGCCGCCGACGTTGACCCTGATGAAGCACCGGACGCCGAAGCCTCGCGAGGAATGTCGCTGACTGAAGTCCGTTCCTCCGCTGTATATACACTTGAAGTCAACGCGCGGTTTGCGTGCCAATCGAAGCCGGCCGCCAACGGCTGGCGAGGAAAGGACATTTTCTCTTCGTTCCAAGACCCGACGGCCGCGGTCGCCCTGTGACCAGCACCGTCGTCGTGGAATTCCATCGCGAACGAGGAAGAGCAGGGCTCCTCAGTCCTCTCCATGTCGTCGCCTAAGCCGAATCCAGTGTGGGGCGCCGGGATCTTTGCACCCGCTTCTCACTGTTTACTGTACCTCTCGACTTCCTGGTGAGTGTGGTCGGCTTTTCTGACTCAGAAAAACCACAAATCCAACGCCAACCGGCTCCTCATTTGCCATGCTCACCCCACACAGACGCCCACATCCTCAAACAAAGAAGCGCCGTAAAATGCCACGCAGGAGCACAAAGTACAAAACAGGCTCCGAAGAGGATGCGCGGAACAGATCCCAACGGACACACGGGCCGTCCGTACACCACATGAAAGGTGCGCGAGCGTTCCTCTCTGTTTGGAACAAGCCACCGTGTCGTCGCCTTCCTCCGGAACGCGGCTGGCGACCACCCAAACGTGTACGGCAGAAAGATTCTGCCGCTTAGTTCCTTCTGCGCTACCAGAAAAGGCAAGGCCAGTTAGGTCTTGGCGCAGTCTGCCTGCGACTGCCTCGCTGTCTTTCGAGGGGTAGAGAAAATGCTCAATAGGGAAGGCTGCGGAGAGCAGCTAGATGGAGACGATACCAGCTGACCCGTGGCCTCGCTTAAAATCGCGAGTCTTAACAAAAAGGCGCCAACGAGCCCACTGTGGTCGTAGAGAAAAGGGCACAACAGTCTCTTTCACCAGGCAAAGACGCCAGACTTTCAGAAACATACGAATCGAAGAGACGAGACTTTTCCCCTCGCCCACGCGTTTAAATGTAGGCGTCTAATCTCTATGGTGGTCGAAGACAAAAGGAGATTCAGCTGCTGACGACAGAGGAAACAACAGACAGATGGGAAACTTTATGAGAGGGGATAACGGAAGGAATTGTGTGGTCTCTAGGCGAGAACAAGAAGACAAAACCAGCGAGGAAAACCGGGAAATGGGATTCCCTTTGTACTGTAACACTCGACTCTTCAGGACAGCTGAGGTAAGAGACAGCCGAGGCCGAGCACGACAACAGAGTGGCGGAGGGGAGACGCCACGAGCAAGGAAAGTGCAGTGGTTTTCTGGCGGTGAAAGCACTGCAAATGAACTGAAAACAACAGTTCGATGCCGCAGAGTCGGGGCAACAAAAACGCTACAGGTCATGCGTCGTTAGACAGTATACAGCGTTATTCCGGAACCTCGAAGAGTCCCTGGACAAAAATGGCGGTGGAAACACCGCTTGAAGCGGAAGAACGTCGAAATCACAGCGACTTTGTCACGTTTCGATCCGCCAGACACGTTAATTGCCGGGAAAATGCGCACAAGAACCTACAATAGAAGACACTCTGTGAGTGGAAAAGTCGGTCGCTGCGAGCAACAAGGTCCTGGTGTGGTGGAAACGGTTGGCACGGGACCAAGTTCTTCGCGAGGCTTCCGCGCACAAGGAAGTCATCAAAGACGTCCTGGCGCAAAATGTTTTAAGACACCGGAAAACACAGAGCCGTTCGACTTACCAAAATGGAAATTAACATGCGCAGCTGGGCAGCGATGGCGAGACTCTCCAGGTAGATGCGCGAGGAGTGGTGCGGAAGAGCCCTCGTTCTACGGTCTCGATGGAAAGGTCACTGCAGGAGCGCTGTCGATGGCAACCGGATCCGAAACGAGAAACCGGGAAACGGCGGAGGAAGGAGCCGTTTTTCTGAGACAGAAAGGCACAGTGGAGTCTTCTGTACAAAAGTCCACCGCGCGAAAGGCCAAGACGGAAGACGCTGGTACGCTGACAGGGAGAGTCTACTTGCCGTCCCTGCCAGCTCCGCGTTTGCGCAAGAAAGTTGGAACCGATTTCACGTCTAGCGCAACCTCTGTGGTGTATATACACCTCAACGATAAACGCAGTCCGTGCCAATTTCCAACTGAGGAGCGAGTGGCTGGTCATCGAGTGCGTGGGCGGTTCTCCTACGTTTTTTCGGTCGAAAAGCCTCGAGTCCGTGGGCCATTTGGTCTCGGACCAATCTGCGCGCGAGGAGGGCGAGAGCCTGGCGGGCGGTTGAGACGTTCAGGACCCGAACCTGCGATAGGTGGATGTATCATGTGTGAGACGAACCACAGGAAGCGACAGAATGTTAAGTCCACATAACGGGTACTGGCTTATCTGGGCGTGACTGTTCAAGCCAAAAACCGCTTTTCAGGGGAGTCGACAACTGAATAGGACGTAGACATTTAGCATCCGCAATTAATCTGCGAGGGTAGAAGAGAGTTTTAAGCGCATTTTCATATCTACTCCTGGGCACTTGCTGGAACCATCGAGTGATCCTGCGTCAATATGAGCATAGAAAGTCAGAAAATGATCTTGAGAAGAGAAAGCTTGGCGGGTTTTTCTTCCTGAGCGGGATGCTAGAGTAGTCCGCAGGCGCCGTGCTATGATTTCGGCGGTCTTCTGCATTGTAGGCCACCTGGTAATGTCTTTCTTGTGTCATTGAGAAGCGTAGAATTTAACGAGGAACAGTGCTACGGAAGGAGCTGCCGAACACTCGAGAAACCATGCACGGTTTCCTGCTCGATTTTTCGCAAGGTACTAAGTCAAACGTTCTTGCACGCGGGCCAGCGCGACGGGTGGACAAAAATGGATTCGTTTTCCAGCTACGGTGGCGTTGCTGTGACTTCAGATATTGTGTAAACAAGAACTGCTCCTTCCACGGACAGTTGGATGGCTGAAGAGATAGGCCGCGTGTGAAGAGCGAGCAGTTGCGTGGCAGACCAAAGCGTACGCGAAACAGACTTGCGTAGCCCCCACTGGCGCCCCGCAAATTCGTTGGTAAAATAGGCCCTGTGTATTTGCGAAAAAGTTAGAACTGAACTCATGGATCCGACCACTACCATGCATCTTCTTCGACGTCTTGACAAGAAACCCCAACACTGCAGAAACACTTTAACCTTGTCAGAACACATATAGCAACCAACACGAACCTGTAGTTGATGGCATTTCCGTATTTCGGCATTCAGAAAGTCGTTTCAGAACGGTTTCATTGATTCAAAAAAGACTAAGGCAGAAGACGAACTGGCAGCCTGCTATAACGACAGTAAGACATGTCATTCATCTCGAGCTTGGAAAAAAGAGCTACTCTTTGTTAAGTGCCTTGGCTTAGGCGTCGCAGGTGACATGAGACGCCACCGCGAGACAATTTGAGGCATCTGTTTTTCAGGGTAAGCAGACTGTGTAATGGACCGCAGAGCACTCTCTTCTGCATCGATAGTTACTAACAGAAGCGAGTGCCACGATCTCAATTGTTGTCAGGATGTATATATATATATATATATATAGAGAGAGAGAGAGAGAGACATGTGCCTCTTTCAATTTCAGTTCGAACGTGTCGGTCTGTCTGCAAACAAACCGCAAAATAATGAGTTCTGTGACGCGGTTCCTTCGTTCCTAGCAACTGGGAGCCACAGCACCAGCATCGATTTCAAAGTGGAATGTTTTTTTTTCATCGGGTGTCCTGAAATGTTCTATCCCCTCCGGAGGTACCATGGCATAGTTCCACTCCATAGGGTTTCCTGTTGCGTTCAATCGGGTTACTTGATCGAGTTTGTTGGCGGTCTCTGAGAACGAGCGTAGAACAACGCTCCAGACAGAAACTGCAGACATCAGGACCGGGAGCCAGTAAACTGTAACAACATCTAGTCTTGGAACCCCTTCTTGGCTGTGCGAACAGAAGCATTTTCCGGTGAACATTTGCTACGGAAACATCTTTCCCGTGGTAGAAGCGTCTGATAGGACATAACGGGGATACCACAGAGAACGTGAGACCGGTCACGACGGCTCTCGTACGCGCGGACAAGGTCACGGCCGCTGCCGTAACAATCATGCCTCCAAATGTTATTATTGAGACCACATTAACTTTCCACTGTGACAGTCATGTTTTTTCATGTTCTTATCGGCATCATGTTTATTGTTCAACGATGCTGTCGTCTGGCAGGTTCTGGTTGTGAAACTGGTTTTCTCATATTGTGTCGCCGACGCGGTGTTGAGTGCTGATGTATATTAAATTGCCTGGGCACCCTGCTTTCGCGGATTGCCTTAGACACCAAGGACCAAGTACAGCTTTTTTCCCCCGTCTTGATATATCGGCCTGGCTCTCAGAATACTTACGCGAATTTCTAAAGCCCTTACCGTCTTCATCTCAGAATAGTTACTTGCATTGCTAAAGGCGTTACCGTTTTCCCATGCATCTTGCTATTCGCCTCGCTGACCCTAGGAACCTACCCAGACATGATGTTCGTCCTAAACTGTTACACTGGAATAATCTCCCCTTCGTTTGTATATGGACGAGAAACCTCTTCTTAGAAGATCATGAAAATCACAGCTGTGATCAAATGACAGTCCAGACGGGGAGGCTTTACACCAAAAGCCAATTATTTTCAACGAATGCGCTTCTATCGAACGAGTAGTGCGAGAGAAGCAACTCGAAGTACGCAACCCAAAAGGGAAGACTTGCAGCCAATAGCCTTTGAGTTCGATGTTTTAGCAAATGCAGAACAAAAGAGGAGTCAGAGGGTTATGAGCTTGATGAACGGCTTTCAGGCTGCCACAGTGTAATTCTGAAGCACGGGTACTCACGCCCAGGGTCTGGCACCCGATTGCCACTCCTAACATCGAGTAGCATCGTAGTCGCACTATTTGCTGTTTCCATGGTGTGCTCTTCGACAAGAACCGAAGAGGTCGTAGGGCTGCGGTGTCTGGACTAAATGATGAACGGATCCTGATGATTCGCAGCATGCGGTCAGATAGTCCAGCAACACTCTGAACAGAGAGAACCGGAACGGGTCGTCCATTCGAAAGAGTTGGTAACTACCAGCCATTGGTCCTCAGAAGATTTTGGAGAAATGCTCATCTTGCATGCGCTGCCCCCTCAGACCCTTCGGCACTCGACCCGCGGTGTCACTATGTTGTCGAGCATGGAGACATCGACACATGCTCGATTGACCATGTAAGATAATTGCAATTAACGATAGGCGCCTGAATGCAACGTCCATACACTACGAGTTCAGCCATCGTGTAGATCTTAAAGGTTTGTGTTTCCCGGATCCCCGTGGGCGCATAGATGCGTAGGTGGAGTTTGCAGGGTGCAAAGACAGATGAGTTCGTAAACGGATGGCAACCTTTAGGTGGAGGGTTGTGCGTTTTATGGAAGGCGGCCCATATCGATACGGCTTAATTATGCGGGCGCCTGTTCCTTTCAGGCCTTCGTCGTGCTGGTTACGGGGGGCCGTCTGAGGATCTCATCCAGTTTCGACTGCCCAGGCTTTCTCTTCTTTGGCTGATGGGATCGTCGCCGCTGCTCGCGTGCTGCTTCCTTCTTCAGGATGAGCCGATGGAGAGTTTCGCTGCAGAAGACACCAAAAAAACAACCCCGCAACAAACACGGATGCAGCAATATCTAAAGGGCTTGTGTCTGTCTCCGCGCCTCTAGAGTCCCTTAGTGTAGTGAAAACCTCTCCTCATATAAATATATGCATGCCCCCTTCTCTGTGCCATGTAACCACATAAAACGCTCGACGACCTGCAAGCGTAGGGGTGTCTGTGCACGTATCGCCTCGCGAAAAGCATCTATTAACACAACATGGATGCTCAGGGTAGTCTGGGGATTTTCTGGGCTTCATTTCGTTCTGTAGTTCGAGGGTGTGTAAGAAGTCCGTAGAGTCTCTCCATGTCGCTTTGTTAAGTGCAGCGCTTACCTTCGCTGTAGCTCCGTTACTGCGGGGTTGACAACTGTGCCTCCCATTTCGTTGTTCTTGACTTTGTCGTGGTAGACTTTCGCCATATCTTTGACGACCCCGTATTTGTCTCTGAAATGCGCTTCTGTCTCTGCCTCGGTCTGCACCCTGTTCGCGACCTCGCGCGGCTGGGGCCGCGGTGGGACCCTCCCCTTTTCTTCTTTTTTTCTCGCGCCGCCATTTGTCGCTTTCATCAGCGCCGTCACGTCCGGTAAAGTGGCTTGCATGAGGCCAGACACAGGCATGCGACGAGTGGGCGAAGCCACCGAAGCCGCCCGCGGGTTTGCTCTGTTGGCTGAGATTTGCTGTTTCCTGACTTCCTTCCCCTCTGGCGAATGGGCACTGTATGCGTCCTGAGAGAGGTCGACGAATTTCGGGTACAGCACGTTCCGCGTTATCAAAAAGTCCTCGTTCTGCAAGCAAAACAGTCACGCAAGACCGCGGGCATGCAGAGCAAACGCCGGTGAAATGCACACAAGCAGACAAGAAGTGCCTGCGCATTTGCCCCACCCTCTAAAGAATTCAGAACCGCAAACGGAAAACACAGATCCAGCATATAAAACAAAGTGTGCAAGAAGCACTGGAAGGAGAGTTAAACGTCTACAACTGTACGCGAATTGCTCTACGTATTCGCAAGTGTCGTCTTCATACAAGTATCCATATATATACATATACATATATATATATATATGAGGCTGATTTCCTTTAGCACGAACGCGGTTTTGAGGTTGAACATAGAGCCTCTCGGACACCCACCTCGATGGGAGCTGTGATGGAAATTCACAGAGATGCAGCACAACCACCGGCTCCCTGTGACGGTTCTGTTTGACATCCCCGGTGGACAGTAAGCCACCTTGAAGCAGGGGAAGCCTGGAGTTTAGTGCTATGAAAACTATGACTTTCACTTCCATCGAGAAACGAAAGGAACCCGTTCCTTGTCTCTCTCACTTGTCGCCATGTTTTTTGCATGCGCGCCAACTCCATGTGGCTCCGAGCGACTTCTTCGCGGTCGACGCCGAGCGGTCGGCCTCCGTCGCTTTCAAGCGGAATCCGAAAGGTGCTCCGGAAGACGAGGTCTTTTTCATCGTCCGTGTCGTCCTCTTCTCGCATTTGCCCTTCTGTCTGTTCGTTCTGCTCCCGTCCTGCGCCCCTGCCTAGACGCGCATCCGCCGTCGCAGCTCCGGTGGCGCTGTGCGCTGCCTCCGTCATACGTTCCCCGCGTGAGTCGCGAGTCTCCGCAGAGTCGCCCGCTGCCCTGACGCGCGGACGCGTCTCCAGGCTCTCTGGCGCTTCCCCTTGCGTCCCTGAAGAGGATGCAGAGACGCCGCGCGTCTCGAGTCGACCGGGTTTCACAAACACCTCAAACGTCTTTTCATCCAGCGACTCGAGCTCCTGCAAAGCGCGCCCGTCCGCGCTGGGCTGTCGCTCTCCCGCCGACCGCGCATGCATGTCCAGACGAGAGAGCAGCGGAAGAGAGACGGGCAAGGGAGAGGAAGGAGAGGAGACAGAGCGAGAAGAGCAAGAAGAGGACGAGGATGATGCAGACGGTGTTGAGGACGGAGATGGAGGGGAACGCGGTGAAGAGGGGGTGCCTGGGAACGGAGTAGAAAGTGAGGGGGAGAAACGATGTCGCAGAGGAAAGGAGCAAAGAGAGACTCCCTCGCTTCGCCCAGCGAGAGACATAACGGAGAGACCCACACGGTTGAAAGATAAGAGAACGACCAGACGGCCTGACACCAGTAAGCAGAAAAACAGACGAACGCCACCAGCCGAACAGAACAGACGAAACAGGGACAGGCTGCAGAAATGAGACACACCTGACGACTCCTATTTGAATCCGTGTTCTCACCCTTCAGGAAGCTATGCCACAGTCTGCACCTATACACAGACATATATATATATATATATGTATATATATATATATATGTATATATTCGCTATATGTATATATACGCCGCTCTAAATAGGAGCACGTGTGATAAATATATATATATATATATATATAATGATATATATATATATATATAATGATATATACATATATATGAAAGGCCAGACACGAGTTTGCGGGATTGAGGGTACGGAAGTCATTAACATATGTCCCGCAGGGGAACCACATGCAGCAGCGCCTTTTCGATTCCGGCCGTCACTTTGAGCTCTTGTGCTGCTGTCCCTGAGAAGTTCCCCCCTACCCACTACGTCTCTCGGATGTACATACAGTCGACGAAAGTGTAGGTCGAGCGAGCAAAACGGAGGCGGTCGCTTGCGCCTTTCGCAGAAACGTGGAACCCGCCTTCGTCGCCCATGTGGAATGGTTCATCTCGGTCTAGATTGCATTGTAGTTTCTGCTTGTTGCCACTTTCTCCTTTGGCCGCTGCCTCTGTCTTCTCTTCTGTTTTCCCTGGGCCGTATTCTTCGTTCGCTTCGCTCTCCGTCGCGTCTCCCGCAGCTTCACGCCCTTGGCGCCGCGCCGCCTGAGAGAGCCGAAACGGAGCACAAGACAAGACGAACAAATCGCGAAAAAATAATCGAGGACAAACGAAGGCAAGGAGCGTGGGTGACACGAAAGGAGACCAGATGCACCGAGAGATCCGAAGAAGAGAAAACGGGAGAAAGCGCCCGTGGAGAAGCGCCGAGCAGAAAAGATTTGCGAACCTCCCGAAAAGCAAACGAAAAAAGGCAATCCACATCCCGCAGATGCGACCGGCCACAGAGACTCGAGATCCGTTACTTGAGTATATTGAAAAACATAAGTGAAGCCTTCAAGAATTGCGAGTACCCAACGTACGCACACAACGGAAGAATATATCCCTTCCACGAATACAGAAACGTATACACAGATCTATATAAATATATATACATCATTTAAGAAGACGCGTTTTGTAACAAGATCGAAGGCAATCTCTCACTTGGATACTGCAAACTTAACGTTGGAACCTGCGACCTCACCTGCCATCTCTGAAAACGTTTTTCTTCTTCGGCAGCATCCTCTAACATTTCCGAGACTGTCCGACGCCGCCCTCGACCTCTGGCGCGTCTCACGTCTCCGTCGGCGGCTCGACGAAGGCTTTGTGCCTGAAACAATGAAGAGCACAAGCGACAGAAAGACTTCGCCTTTCGCGCCTCTGCGGCAAGGAATGACACATACACTGAAACGCATACAAAACGCTTATGGTTCCTCTTTTAAACAATCTTATTACGCCTTGACGTTCTCACAACCTCGCCACTCACTTGCTCGTGGATGTCAGCGATTGAAGGCGGCACCTCGAACTCTCTCTCAATTTGGGCTTTTCGTGCGTCTTCCGCTGCTCGGTCTTTCTTTGCTGCTCTCCACATTTCGCGCGACCGCCGCTGCTCGGCCCCCCAAAGAACTTCGTCCAGAGCCTCGTCGTTCTCGTCTTCTCCCCTCTCTGGTTCATCTCCCCTCTCGTGATCGCTGTTCACCTCTGCAGACATCCGTCTCTCAGTGGCCGCTCGCGTTCCACAAGCCGTCCCCACACATCCCTTGCGGCCTTCATCTTTCGCTCCCCTGTGTTCTCCTTCATCGCCTCGACTTGCGCTTGCTCTAATATCGCCTAGACGTTCGTCGATCACTGCGTCTGTCTCCGACGCATCTCCGTCCTTGTTCCACCTTTCTGCTTCCCGTTTCAGCCACTCTGGCACCGTATCGTTCAGGAGCTGAACCTGGCCATACTCTGTTCGTTTCACCCGCGTTTCTGCACTTGAGCTCCTCTGTTCGTCTCCCCGAGCGCGTTCGCCTTCGCCGCCTTCAAAGAGCGACTTTGTCTCGCTTTCGTCTGGCGGCCCTCGCGCTGCTTCGTCGCCCTCAGAGGCGTCGAAGAGCCGAGTCCGATCGGGTGGTGGGCGGATCGTCCAGAGCGTTTGCTGCATTCGTGTAGCTCCCTCCAGGACTGCCGGCGACGAGAGTTTGCCAATCTGCGCATTCTCCCCGCTTCGCAGTTCCTCTGCTCGGGATCTCTCCAGCTCCCGGAGATGCGCCCGCGCACTGTGCGGCAGGCGCGGCAGGGACGCAAGCAGAGACGCGGAGTCACCTGACGACTGGACACCCAACGCGGCAAACAGAGACAAAGGCGCGCAGCGATGAGACAAAATCGACAAAGCCTTGACACGCGAAGGCGGTTCTCAAAACGCAAGAGGGAAGGAGATTGGGCGACCAGAGGAACAAAGCGGGGCATCGAGCAGGAAGACGACGAGAAAAGCGACGAAAACGAATCTGGCAGGGTTGAAGATCGCAAACGAACCTGTGATGCCCTTTCTTCGCTGTTTACAACAGACACTCTGGGAGGGATGCGGCGCGTTTCTAAGTTCGAAAACAAAGAAGGAACTAACTTTCGTCTGTTTGTCGTCGTTTCGCTCCACGCGTTGCACCGGTTCAAGATGCGGCGGAAGTGAAGTGCGAGCACCCGGACCTTGGTCAGGTTGCTGAATGTCGTGTTGGTTGTAACGATACAAATTTTGTCTTTGCTTCTCACCCTTCATCAGTTGCCCGCCTTTCCCGTTGCAGCGTTCGGGTATTCTTTTCTACCTCTCCGTAGCTGTTTCTTGCTTTTCACCTGCATGCGTTACGCACTCCGGTGTCCGCTCTGTCGCCACTTCACATGTCGCTTTCGACTGTCGAGATGGCACGAGCGTTTTTCCACTTCCACGCTGTATCCTCAGAGTTCCCCTTTTCCGTTCCTCTTCAGGTTCCCTTGCCTCCAATTTCACTCTGAGTCACCGCGCGGCGTTTCGCGGTTCAATTCGCACTGTGCATGTCCCCGTACTTGATCAGCGAGCTCCTCCCGTTCGGAGAGTTTATGGATGACGGGGAGGTCCTCGAAGAGCGCCGCAGTCCTCCAGAGGCGCTCGACCCTCTGCTGGCTCTCCACCATCTGCCGCACGGAGAGGTGTCTGTACACGGCAACGCCCTTGAGCGACTGCGGCCACAGAGAGGCGAGTGCGAGGGGAGCGCAGAAGTGAGAAGAAGAATGAAAGGCGGTTCTTGATTCCACCACTGTTTGTCTCCGTTTGGGGTCGGGAATGTGCGTTTTGAACGCCCTCTCGTTTTCACCCGAACCGAGGGCGCCAACGTTGTTCTCTGTGTTGGACGCTTCGTGGGTACGCGTGATGTGAGCGACAGGAAGCGACTC
Organism: Toxoplasma gondii ME49; assembly: GCF_000006565.2. NCBI lineage: Eukaryota > Apicomplexa > Conoidasida > Eucoccidiorida > Sarcocystidae > Toxoplasma > Toxoplasma gondii. The sequence goes on from NC_031476.1 coordinate 4,706,922, forward strand.
CTCACATGCTCTACGGCGTCATTTCATCGTACCACAGACGTCACGAAACAAGCAACGAACGAATCGACAACGGCTCTGCCTCAAGCCGCCCACTCGCAGCCGGCAGCGGGAGCGCTCATTCTGACCTTTTATTCGAGTAGTTTCGCCTCCAGACGGTTAGGTCCGCGCACTGGTACATATCGTGAATCGCAACCAGGCCAGACGCTTCCTCAAGCGACTCTCCAGACGCTCGAGAGAACGTGGACACCCGACGCAGGTGCTTAACAGATGCACTCGAATCTCTCGCTCTACGTCTTCCCTCGAGTTTCTTTCTCTCCGATGGTTCTCGTGAGTTGCTTGCTCTCCAACGTTTTACGAAAGGCTCGGGTGTCCTACCTTGGGATCGACATGCAGAAGAGGGTGGACGCCATCGTCGTCGGAAGAAAACGAAGAAAGCGGCACTGCGGAGTAGCCACCCTGGGGCGCGGGAAGAAGCGTCGGCGGCTCTGGTGCGTTCAGCTGTAAAGACACACGAAGCAGACACACGACCACAACGCGAAGAGATAACACTGAGACGAAAAGTCTTTTTCCTTGCTGTTAGCGGACTCATGCGACAGAAAGAGGATTCCCCCTAGTTTACTCTTCGCGAGTGCACTCCCGTTCTTCTATCCTCCCTTTTCGCATCTTTCGCGTCTTCCTTCGTTCACGCTCGCAGGCGCTCTCTACTCCCTCCGGTCCCTCGTTTCCCTCCCCTGGTTTCATTCTTTTCCTTCTGTCTTTTGCGCCACACTGTGTCCGTGTTGTCTTGTCTCGATCAATTTCTACAATCCTTTTACCGCGTTTTCGTTTCCTTCCTTTGCAGACGCTTCCTCTCTTTTCGGCTCCCCTCGTCGTTCCTCGCGCTGCCGGCACCTTCCGAGGAATCCTTCGATCTTGTTCTCGTCTTCTCAGACGTTTTGCACTTCTTTTCTTCAGACTCTGACTCTGGACACGAAACCTGCTTCCCCGAGGTTCCCCGCTAACTTAGGCGCAACACAGTGCGGCTCCACCCACGGCTTCTGCGAAGGTGGCGCCGCTGGCTGACGCGGCTGCCGCAGCGCCGGCTTCCTCGTTTTTCGCGGACAAGTCGAACCGGGGAATCTTTGACGCCTCGGACTTGAGGCGACTGAAAAACACAATTTGAAAAGAAAGAATAAATTGAAATGTTGGAACGCGTGAAGAGACGAACGTCAAACCAAAGGAAAGGAATAAAAAAGGGAACAAAACGGCGAGATTGAAGATGGTCGCAAGAGAACGCGAGAGAAGTCGAGGAGAGACAAATCGGACAGAAGATGACACAAGACGTTGAAAGAAAACCGAGGCCGAGGAAGAGGAACCGAAACGAAGGACGACACAAGAAAACAAGAGACACGCAAGAACAAGCGACGAACGCACATGGCGCGACTCCGACGCAAATTCAAAGAACGAAGAGTTCATGTCTCTCCCGTTATCCTACAAGAGACACAAAACACCCTCAGCTGAGCGTCTATCTTCCGAGAGAAAGACTGTGAACCACGGAATCTCGCTCCCGCTCTCCTGCGATCTGCTGCGGCTCGTGTTCGCCGCCACCAAAAAAGATGTTCCTTCTTCACTTTCTTCTGTTTACTGTGCCAAAGCCGGCGGTGCTGTCGCAGTCGTTTTCGCTTCTCGGCTGTGTTCACTCCCAGCTACACCCTGACCCCAGCCATCAGACGAGGCCTGACGACCTGAGTAGACGCCTTTCGCATGCGAGCAAGTTCAGAGAAATACAAAAAAATGCGTCACTCGCTGCGTCCCTCAGATGCCCCTCAGTCTCTCTCACCTAAACAGACGTCTGTCAACATGCATTTAAATAGTCTCCTACGAAAAGACTTATACGTACACCGTTGCAAACGTACCGATATACCCCCACAATATATATATACATATATATATATATATATATATGTATATCGTCGAATTGCTATAGTATATATATATATATACATATGGCTATAGCTCTGGTCTCGAGGAAACTGAATGTTTGTATGTTTTGACTGTTCGGACTCACTCGAGATAATAGTGGTAGAGAAGATTGAACCGAAGTGTGCGCTGCCGCAGCGGGAAGCCCTCTGGAGCGCGCCAGGCGAAACGCCTTTGAAGGGGCAGATCTTCCAGAGAAGGAAGAGACACTCCCGCGTCGCCCCGCGCTCCTCGCTCTCTTAAGAGCATCTGAAAATAGAAATACAGATGCGCGCTGTGGCACAGATAGCCTAAAGGTGGACGCTCAGCCAAGTCCCATGCAGCCGAATATGTATGCTTATACATGCAGACAGATATGTCGCCACAGGCAGAGGCAAACTCGAGAACCGCCCTCATTATGTCGACAACATATATATATATATATATATATATATATATATATATATATATATAACTGTAGGTCTATAGGCATGCATGCACACGAGCATATATACGTTCGTATACGTACAATGATATGTACGTAAAAGATGCATATGCATATATATATATATATATATGTGTATATATGTATATATATATATATATATATATATATATATATATGCATCTGTGTACGCATGCATAGTGGCATGCCAGCTGAGTCTAGATCTTGCTCCCTGACAACAGGCGGAACAATCTGTAAACCGGCAGACGTACCACTGGTTCGCGTGTCTGGAGGGCTGAGGCTGCTTCCGCAGCGACTGCCTGTTGTGCATCTTCTTCCTCTTTTATTTTTTGGGATTTTTCTTTTTCGTCGTCTCGCTCTTCGCTCGCAGCAGCTTCTTCACTTTCGTGTACCCACACCAGGCGTTCTTCCAGAGGACAATCCGGTTCAGGCTCATCCTGCGCACAGCGAAGAAAAGCAAACGGCTTTGCCTGCACCGCTTCTTCTGCTTCTTCTTCTCGCTCTCTGCAGGACGAGAGACGAGAGACTTGCGAACGAAGGAAAGGCGCAAAGAGACGCTCCGCTCGCCTTGGTTTGCAAGCCTGCAAAGCTGCACAGTCCAGGGCGCGAAGCCCTGTGAGGGTAAGTGAAGAGAGGACGTAACGTTCGAGGAGCCGCGAGAACAGGCGAGAGTCGCAGGACGTGCAGTGTTTGGACTCCCAGAAGAAGACAACCAACGCCCGTTTTCGATGGCGGTTTCGTGAAGGCCGACTCCGAACAGACACGGCGACAGGAGTCGCGGGGACAGGAACAAAGAGACGAACGCAACGCGGAAGAGAGAAACGCGGAGGAGAGAAACGCGGAAGAGAGAAAGTTGCGTCCTGCGATGGTCGCGCCTGCGTCTTCCGTTTCTCGCGAGTTTTGCAGAACGCGAGGAACAGCGTTTCTCTTTATTTTTTCTCCTCAGTGGCGAGGGCCATGCTGTCACCTACTACGGCGAGGCGGTGGAACTGGATTGCCTTTCTCTGAAACTTTGTCAGTTGTGTGTCGGGAAGCGGCCGAACCGAGTCGCGCACCCACAGGGGCATCTTCAGAGCCTGAGGGAGGCCAGCAGACGGAGAGAAGCAACGTTGGAAGTCAGGCAGACCCCAGGACGAAGCGCGGAAATCATGGACGCACTGGAGGGGAATGAAAGAGAAAAACCTTCTGTCCGCTCACCCTGCCATCCCAGGCACAAGTCCTTGCTCACCCACTGTCGAAACACCCAAACGGCGTACAGCTGACGGCGCGACGCGTCCACGACATGGACTGTGTTCTACGGTGGCGACTCGCACACGCATGCATCTGCTAAGACACAGATGAAGCGAAGGGCGTATTCAGAGTGGTATTTGCAACATGGACCTTTTTTCCGAGTGAGTGCGATGCACTGGATGTTTCTCCACAGGTTTCGCCATACACGTAGCTAGACGCTTCAAGACGATCTCGCACAACTGTGGAGGAAAACAAACTAACGCAGAAGGGGGACCTTCCCCATACCCGAGCTTCCCTCAGCTTTTCCTGCTTTTCACTTCTGCGCGCTTGGCCGTCCTCAATGAAGGCGCGGAAGGCCTTGAGCGATAAGGGATTGAACTGCACCTGGAGAAGGAAACGAGACTAAACAAAACAGAGCTGCATCTCGCACAGACGGGCCGGGTGAGATATCTGCAATTGATAAAGAACACCATAACCATTTATGTATATATATACATATATATATATATATATACATATGTATGAATTTTTATGCAGATGCACGTGAGTATACCTGAAGCAGCCACGATGTATACAAGTACACAGAGTGGCGTTGAGTAAAACTGAAGTCGTTCTTCCGTCTGTCCCTTTTTGCCTCTCCAAAGTATGTGCGCAGGGCGTCGTTTTTAATCATCACACTGAACAGCCAGGCTTCAGTGTCGAAACAGCAAGTCCATCCACCAGCGAAGCACCGCTGTTTCAACCTTCCGCTGTACGTACAGCGGGGGGGCCTCACCTCGTCCCCGAGACCTGCGCGCTGGGCGGCGGCCGCGATTCGCGCGGTTTTCTGTCTCTCTTCTTGGAGTCGTTCCTTGACTTTTTCCGTGATTTTCTCGATCGCGAAGAGGCCCATGTCGAGATCGCGCGAATTCATCGTCGAAGGCAAAAGCGAAAGAGACAGTTGTTTACTGTACGCAGTTCTCTCGTCGCTCTCCGCCCAGACCGTCTTCGTATCAACGCCTCGGGTGTACAGACGACAGACCTGCGGCGACACCCGGCGAAGCGCGAAGAGGCGAAAATGGCAGTGACCGTGCAGGGAGGCAGGGATTGCAAGCGCGAGAGTGCGAACGCGATACGGAGGGGAAGAAGGCGAGGGATTGGACAAGAGAAAGAGAGCGAACGACAGCGAGAGAGTGAACAAAAAGGAAGCAGGAGGAACAGAGAGAAGAATACGCCAAGCAGAGAGAATGCAAGGGCGAACGAGGAAACGAGACAAAGTCGTAACTAAGTCGAGAGAAAGTATCGACTCTAGGCCTGAAGCCACCTACCATGTATTGACCAAAGAGCACATAGAGAAGGTCTTTAGTGCAGACAGTTGCTCCTGAACTTCGAACATGAAAAGGCGGCTGCCGATAAAGAGGACATTTGCTTTTCTTTACGCATCCTCGGCAAACCTGAGAAACAGAAAAGGAGAACGTTCCACCCTCTTCTATCTCCACCTCGTCGCGGAGCATTGGCTCCACGAGGAAGAAGCGCAAGACAGATCCCAGCAGAAACGAATTCCTCCTTTGTTGATACTCATTTCTGCAATGCAGGCGAAACACTTAGGTACATGGAAATAAAGATAAAACCGTCTACCAACTCTTTCATGATGCACTAGATACACACAAACAGGAACACACCTACAAAACTCCCTCCTTGTCTATGTTCACATAGACAAATATATAAATATATATATATATATATATATGTGAATAACAGATGAGTACGTCGATACATAGAGAGACAGGACGGAAGGTAGACAGATACATAGGGATGCAGAAACGTAGACAGACAGATCGAGAGAGGAATCGATGTAGCCCCCATACATCTGGTTGAATATGTGAAGTTGTTGACATTTTTCGATGTCTGTGCACTGACACAGAACAGGGTGAGCAGTGCTCTTCGAGGTTCGTCTCCGTGAAGTTACAAACGTGTGCAAGTTCGCGGTCGGACGCGAACTTGCATACGTTTGTCGAAACGGTTTGTCGCGTCTCATGAGAAAAAGTCAGTAAACTAATGAAACGTTTCCTACAAGGACTTCCGGAATTCCAAGCGCCTCGCGTAGCTTCTTGGAGGCCTGGCGAATCCGCGCTGTGCTGCCGTGAGAAAGGGGGACGAGTTGTTGCTGTCTGGAAAAGAGAGCACCAACAAATCAGGCGACGTAGAGGGAATACAGAAAAACGACATCGCAGAAAACACACTCGCATGTGGGTGGAAATACTCACGGAACAAAGCAGAGGAGACATGATCAGGACCAGACGAAAAGAAAACAAACATGCTAGCAAAGAGCGCCTCGACACGCCACGCGCGTGCATCTACGACGCCACATACATATATATACAAATATATACATATATATATATACATATATATACATATATATATATATACATATACATATATATATATATATACATATATTTACATATATATACATATGTATATATATACATATACATATATATACATATATATACATATGTATATATATATACATATACATATATATATATATACATATATATATGCAGGCGTATCCCTGCATATATACACACACAGATATGTATGCATGTACTGATGTGTACACATATGTAGGCTGACGGACAGAGGGTGAGAGGACGCTCGTTAGCAGAGGAACGGACGGGCAGACGCAGAAATGAGGAGGCCTGGAGACGCAATAACACAGACGAAGCGAGAGAGGAAAGGAGGGACTGAAAAAAGCGAGACGACGATCAGCTGCGCAGAGACGAGAGCGCGGGGATGGGCGAACTCACAGTTTCTTGGTGCGAATGATGACCGGACACTCCATGGAGGCGAGGACATTGACGGCCTCGGAGAGTTTCTCGTCTTCTGCCATCAAAGTCGGCAAGTCGACTGTCGCGGCAATCCACGCGAACTGACTTCGCATCTGCAGGAAAGAAAGTGAGGACATCAGGCAAGTCCACCTGCATGCCTCCAGAGAACGCGTCCGTCCAGAGCGAGCAAGCCAAGCGAGGCAGCCGAGCCAAAAAGCCAGACAGCGAAAGCCGCGAGAGACGAGCGCTTCGTGTCATGGAGAAGCAGCCGCGAATCACGAGACCCCCCGCGGAAGGCAAACGAAAGGCGTATCGGTTTCAAGGAACGAGAGAGCGAAGGACCTGAGGGTTCGGACGCACAGAGAGACAACAGGCGAGAGAGACAGGAAGAAGAGAAACGAAACAGAAACACCCGCTGGTGACGCGCACAATGAATGTCTTCGCAGACGCGCGCTGCACTGAAGCATCCCGAAACACAGACACCGCCAGGGACGAGGAACGGAGAAGATTGAGGACAGGCACCCGGAGAAACAGAGACGCAGTGCGACTTGGCAAGTGCAGCTGAGCGAAGATATTTCCTCTGTTTCCTGACAAACAAGAGCCTGACTCTGAGGGAAGGCGAAAACAGACGGCGGAACGACTGTCGCCTCTTTTTGCCGTTCCACGTCAGAACGGAATCGAGTGTCTCGACGGTTGGCCCTACATGCGTTCGTCTCAGCTCTTTCTCCCGTGGTCGTCCGACATGCGTTTCGAGCAGGTCCGCGGCGCCTCTGTTCACTCTCGTCTGCATTTCCTCACTCTCCATCTCAGCGTTTCGCTCGTGGTTCTCGTCGGCCGCGCCGTCGCCTCGCGCGTCGGGCATGGACGCGCCCGCGGCCTCTGAGCGGTCGGCCTCGTTTGCCTTTCTCGCGGACGCAAAGACGGTCGAGTTGTCGAGAGTTGCGGAGCCGCGAGAGATGACCAGACGGCAGAGATGCTGCATCGCATTTTGAATCTCTGTCGCCTTCTCCCGTCTCTCCTGGGTTTCAAGCTCCTCAAGGACTTTCAGTTCTTCTGCTTGTGAGAGAGACAGCGGGGAAGTGGAGGAAGCAGCAGCGACCTCCCGGCCGGGCAGCGGCAGGGACGACGCCGCGTAGCTCCCGCGCAACCGACTCGCCAGAACTTGCTCTTTCTCCTCTATTTCACTCGTGTCAGTTTCTCTCGGTCCGTCGATGGACGTCCTTCGCGCCTCGCTCTCGCGCGCGGCTTCGGCGTCTCGTTCGCGTCTCTCACGGGCACTGGCGGAGGACTTCGCTCCTTCCCCAGAGGCAAAGACCGACCTGGAAACGGCGCCGCTGCGCTCGCGAGTGGCGCTGTCGCGAAGAGACGGCGGTCGTGGATCGTGGAGAAGCTCTTCTCGCCCAGCGTGGATGCCGCGCGCAAAAAGGGAGAGGCACAGTCGCGACGAAGCGACGGCGGCAGGCGCAGCAGGAGCGAACGGACGCGACGCGCGGGACGGTGCAGACGAGAGAGGAGAGACAGGCGAAGAGGGACGAGAGGGGGGTGAGGAGGAAAGAAAGAGAGAGCGCGACTGGCCGTGGAAACTCAGCGAAGAAGCCGTTCGAGGGAACGCAGCCTTTAGCGTCTCTCGGTCGGCGCGAGAAATCGAAGGCGAGGGCAAGAGATGAGACAGAGACGCAGAAGGAGAACGAGGGCGATCCGACGAGGAGGGAGAGGAAAACGAAGAAACTGTAACGGAAGAAAGAGGTAGAAAAGAAAACGACGGCTTTCGGTAAGAGCGGGAAGAGGATGAGCACGATGAATAGAACTGGAAATGCGTCAGATGAGAGAGTTGACTTTTGAAAGACGTGGTGACAGGTAAAGACGAAGACTCGACACAGGCCGGTGCCTCTCGCAGCATCTCAGAGGGTCTGGCAGTCTGCCTCCTCAGTTCTCCTGCTTTCTTCGCTTGATCCCCAGAGGTTCTCGCTTCCTCTGAGGCTGCAGCGTTTCCTTCGCGCAGGCGATGCGTTTCTCCCAAGTCGAGGACTTCTTTGCGCTGGTGAATCCGTCCTTCCCTCGCGGGTCGCGCGAGAGAAAACGCGAGAGAGAGACGCCTCGCCTGCGACGCGCACTGCGGCGGTTCAGGCAGCGCGAGGCGGATCGATGCCTGCTGCGTCTCCTGCCTGACTCTGCCTGGTTCGCGAGGCAAGTCTGACGGCCATGCAAGGGAGCAACTTCCCGGCAGAGGTCCGCCCATGGGCAACGCAGTCGCGAGGTGCCGACCCAAGCCTCGAGCGCGTTGTGCCATGGTGAAAGAGAACGCAGAGAAAAGGAGAATAAGCGAGAGAGAAGAAGAAGAGAGAGAGACGAAGAAGAGAGAGAAGAAGATGAGGGAGACGAAGAAGAGAGAGAAGAAGATGAGGGAGAAGAAGAAGAGAGAGAAGAAGAAGCAGATGAGGGAGAAGAAGATGAGGGAGAAGAAGAAGATGAGGGAAGGAGAGGGAAAAGAGGAAGGCGAGAAGAATGAGAAGCAGGGGACGGATGAAACTACGGGGGGCGGGAAAGTAAGGAAGAGGAAACAGAGGATGGAAGAGGTGCTCGAGATCCTGGCGAAGGAAATTCGAAAAGGAAGAGGCGAACAGAAGAGAAACAAGAAGGATGAGAAAGAATGTCTGCAAACAACAAAGAAAGACGAAAAAGTCTACGGCAACCGCCGAAAGACGGGAAGTTGGAGAGGAGCGACCTGTGTGACAGACAGCGACAGAAAGAGGAAACGACTGAGGAGGAGACGACAATTTCGGGAGGTCGAAAAGAGGTTTTACGCGCATTGCTAGCAGTCGCAGTAAAATGGTCTTGACCTGAGCGCACAGCTAGAAAGGCAAGAAGTAGAGAGGGCAGGAGGCCTGAGAAAAGGTTTTCAGAGAAGAAACGAACGCCAGGAGCTTTTATTGTTAAGAAACTCGGTTGCCGGTTCGACGGCCGCGGAGCGCGACGAACTCTGAGGTGTACGTACACGCCATGTTTCTCCCGCAGATCACTCTTCTTGTCGAATGTCGAAGATCATCACGACGATTCAAGACGCTCTGCAGCCTCTCTGGGGGCGAAGCGTCTCTCCCTGCAGCAGGTGAGAGGCGCGAGACGCCTTTGTAGATTTCCGATCATTTTCTGCTCGTCCGAAGAGCGCTCGAAAAACGCCATCCAGCTGGCGTCGTGAATCCCAGCGTCGATTGAGTGCATGTGACCTGGGCCGCGCTCGACATGGCGGCGGCGCCGAGGCAAGACTCCTTCCCTTCTGCGTCTTCCAGCAGAAACAGTCTCTTCTCTCTCCTCGACAAACAGTGTTTGCGGGATACGAGGCGAGGAAAAAAAGATTCTCTTTTCGCCGTCTGCCAACAAAGGAGGGAAGGAAAGTCGAGAAAGCACTTGGGCACAGAGCCATGGTGTGTCTCTGCATGCGCGGGGAAAACGCGGATTTCGCAAGAATTTTTCTTGCATGCACGCGAGAAAAAGAAAAGGAAAAGAGAGGTCGCTCTCGCCCCTTTGGGAAGGCGTTTTTTGACCAATCGCTCGTTTTTCACTGTCAATTTCACCCTCAGTTTCTCTCCGCGACGGTGACACAACAGTGCGAGCCTGCTTGACTCCCGATTCACACGAAAGTCTGTCAACTTTCCGTCCTCGACATCACGATTTTCGTTCCCTCTGTTAGTCTTTCTCTCTTCTTCCTCTCCCCCTCACCCGCCTGCCGTAGCCATCCAGCAGGCTTGTCACCGGCGCCTCGCCTTTGTCTCTTATCCACGCTTTTTCTATCTTTCCTCTCTCGCGCCTCGCCACTCACTCGACTCTCCGTCTGCTTCTTTCTCCTCGTTTTTCTCTTCAGTTCCTCGAGCTGCGTGTAGAAACTTCCGCGGCGCCCTCTCTATGGCAAGGGCAGCCGCAGGGCCGGAAGGCGGCGCAGCTTCCCGCAGGCCTTCAAGCGACAATGGCAGAAAGGAAGTTAAACGATCTTCGAAGAAGTCCTCCGAGTCTTCTCTCGCCGCCTGGTCTACCTCCTCAGCTCCGGCTGCTTCGAAGAAGAAGGATCCGCGCTTCTGTGCGCATGCAGATCGCCGCTTCTTGCTCGAGAAGCTGCTGCCTTCGCAGAAAGGAGGAGCAGCACACAAGAAGCAGAGGGAGTTTCCGCCTCTCCGAAAGGAGAAGAAGCTCGAGAAGAAGAGCGCGACGCTCGTGACCGAGAAGGGAAGCGTTGCGGAGAAAGCGAGAGGACAGAGCGACAATGGAAAAGGAATCACGAAGCTCTCCGTCCGCGCGTCACTCGCAGACAGCTGGGAGAACGACGAACGATTCTCGCGAATCTTCACCGACGAGGCATTCGCTAAAGGAGGCACCATCGGGAAAGTCGACAAGTTCGGTCGCAGTCTCGAGACGAGAAAATCAAAGAAAAGCGACAAAGACGCAGCGCGTTCGAAACTGAAGACGAAGCTCCAAGAGAGACGAAAAACAGAAGGCAAGGGAGAAGAAGAGGAACGCGAAGACGATCAAGAAGGAGGAGATGAAGAAGAAGAAGACGAAAGAGCTGAAGAAGCAAAGGGAGAGGAGGAGGAAGAGGAAGAAGGAGGCGACGAAGACACTGCTGAAGAAGAAGAGGAAGCAGAGGAGGAGGAAGAAGAAGAAGGCGATGAAGAAGAAACTGCGGAAGACGAGGAGGATGAAGAGGACGATTCGTCGGAGTCGGAAACTGAGGACGAAGATGAAGAGGACGAAGGTCCTTCGGTGTGGGACAAGGAAGGTGAAGATCTAGTAATGGTAAGCCGTGCAGCGTCCAGACGTTCTTTGTCTCCTTTGTCGAAGACTTTTCTTTTTTGCTTCATCTCGTCGAGTCCGTATTCTGGCCGCTCAGTCGCGAGTTCCTTCCGATTTCCCCTGTTGGTTTTTGTGCTTCTGAGCATCGTTGGAAACTGTCGCCTTCTGTCTTTGTTGCGCGCTCTCTTTGTCTCTTCCACCTTCCCTTCGCTTCCGCGTCGCCTTCGCGTCTTCGAGGTCTAGGTTCTCGCGTTCTCGCGGTGCTTTCTTGCCAGACGTTCGCGTTCGCTGCTCTGAACACAGCGAGCAAAGGCAGGTTGCTTGACACAGATGAGTAGGCCATCGCGCGTCCTTTTAAGTGAAGCAACTCACGACAAATACGACAGGGGCTTGTGGACAGAAAGACGTTTTATCTTCCCCGGCGCTCGTTCGACGTTCGTCGACCTCGAGCGATCCCCTGAGTTCTTTTCGCCAACTGCCGCGCACTGCGTGTTGACCGTTGTGCCATCGTTTCTTCTTTGTTTCGGACGTCTTTGCGTTTCGCTCCTTTTCTTTCAGAGCGAGGAGGCGTCTCGGCGCATTGCGGTCATGGGCTTAGAGTGGGAAAACGTCACGGCGAACGACATCCTTTTGGTCTTTCGTTCCTTCGCTAGAGACTTCGCCTCCGGCTCCGCTTCACGGTCTGCAAAGAAGGCGCGCGAGTCCGGCGAGGCGCAGACGGCAACGCTCAGAGGCTCGCCTGAGACCATTGTCGAACGCGTCTCCATTTATCCTTCCGACTTTGGTCTCGAACGCATGAAGATAGAGGCAGTCAAAGGGCCTTGTATTGTAAGTGTACTGCGCTCCTGTGAGCCTGCAAACTCCACGAACGCGAAGCGCGCGGACAGCCGTTCAGTCCAGGAACTGGTGTATGTGACGCTGCATCGCTCGCGACTGTCAATGTGCGTCCTGCAGCGCGTTCGTTGTTTCGCCTTCTTTCTCCTTTGCACCCTTTTCGCTCGCTTGCATGCGTCTGGCATCCTTTTTTTCTCTCCGGGGACTCTCGTTCTATTTCCGCTGCTGCTTCCTCTCCGTCGCTCTTCTTCCGGTTCAGGACTGGGAACGCATAGAAGGCCGGCGCCAGGCCTCGCCGTCAGAGGCGGCAGCCAACGGCGAGAGCGAAGACGAAAATGAAGTCGAAGACGAAGAAACGCAAGACGAAAATGATGCAACCGACGCACGGGATGAAGCGGGCGACGCGAGTGAAGCAGAGGCGGAGGACAATGAACTTGAGGAGAAGGAGGAAAGAGCCAAGGAGAAAGGGGAGAGCGACGCGGAAGGATTCGACGATTCCACAGACGACGACGAAATTAAACCGACCGACGAAGAAGAGCTGCGCTACAACGAGGCTCTCCGCAAATACCAAATAGAACGATCGAGGTAGCAAACGCCAAAACTGCGAAGCGACGGAACGCTCGCCATGTTTCTAGAATAAACACAATGAACGCAAAGATAGAAAGAAACAAACACGGCACATCAACGTACCCGGATAGAGAAGACATGTGTGTAGAAATACATCCACTCATATATATATATATAAGACGGATAAATATTGAGAGACGTTCTTCGTACTTGTGTCCGGATCGACCGCGGTTTCGTGAGAAAGGACTTGATGTTTTCTGCGGCCTTCGGCACTGTTTAGAAAGAGTCTGTTTTAGTCTCGTTTCTGCCCCTATATTGTGTGCACAGATATTACTACGCCGTCGTCGAATTTGACTGTGTCGCCTCCGCCAAGTTTTTCTATGACGAGCTGGACGGCTGCGATATTGTAAGGACAATGACCTGGTGTGTTCAACGAGATCTGTTCCGGCGAGCGCCTGAACGGGGACTTCACTTTGTTCCGGCAAGGCGCATCCCAGCCGGAAAGGTCTACTCGTTTCTCTAGCCTATCCCCGGCAGTGTCGACTTTCGCCTTCTGTGGGTTTCCTCCCCGTCGCCACGAGCTTCGCTCTTTTTATCGTCTCGTTTCCCTTCTTGGTGTCTCTTTCGGCATCGGTCCCGTTTGTCGCCCTCCCTTGTAATCCTTATCGCTCGCGCGTTGTCCTTCTCTGTCTCTTGTTTTTTTGATAGCGCGTTTTGTCTTCTGTACCGTCGTCGCGTTCTCCTTCGTCTGCTGTCTCTTCGTTTCCTCCCTCTTTGCTGTTCTGTCTCTTCGTCTCGCGGTGCGCCTCGTCTCCGCCGGTGTGGTATTTCCTTGCGTTCTCTTTTCCGCGTCTGTGTGCCGCCTGTTCATCGCGTCTGGCTGGATCGTTTTTACCTTTGTTTTTTCATTGTGCTCGCTCGTCTGGTTTATCGGTTTCGGGGAGCACAGGAATGCATCTGAACTCTGAGTGTGTTTCAGGCGCTTCTTCGCCTCATTTGCACCTTTCTGGGCCTCTGTCTGTCACCCGCGTCTCCCGTTCGGTCTGCTCCTCCATCTTCCTAGTCTTTGCTGTGTCTCGCCTCTCTGCCCACTGGTTGTTTTTCTGAAGCATCAGCAGGGAACCTCGTAGTACCTCCACCTCCACTCCAGCGCGTCCTCTCCGCGCTACATGTCGTCCCTCTGTGTTGCTCTCCTGAGCTGTGGACCTCAAACCTTCGACACTGTTCTGAGTGTCTTCTTCGCTTCACATTAAGTCACCAATTCCGTCGGATCGGCACCCGCTGTCTCTTTCTGCAACCTCGAAGCCGTCGAGGAACGGAGGTCTTCTTTGCATTTCTGAGTTGTCTGCCCCTGTGCTGCATTCGCCTCTGCAGTCCTTCGCGCTTGACGGCTTGGATCTCCGATTCATTCCAGACGACTTAGAGTTTCCTCACCCTCCGACGTCTGTTTCTTCTCTCTCGGACAAGAAAGGCGAGGCCGGCAGAGTCGCCAGCGAGGCTGCTCTTCTTCGCTACGAACCGCCGCCCGCTGCCAGCACAGCTCTCCGACACAGCAGAGTGAAGTGCACCTGGGATGAGACGCCGCTCGAGAGAACAAAGTTGTTGACCAAGAGGTGAGCAGGACGTCTTGGAGTTCTCGAACGCGCGACGCCTGCTGCGCAGAACACAAAACAAAAGCCGTAGAACGGTGCAGAAGAGTCGATATGAGAAAGACAGGGAAATGAAGGATGCGAAAGAATGTCTCCACGCATTCTTGTAGATTATACCCCTATATCTGGAGTCACACTAATATGCATATATATATATATATATATATGTATACGCATATCTATGAGTATCTTATTTATACATATATATATATATATATATATTGACTGACTGACTATAAATACATAGTCGTGGACGTACATTCATTTTTGTATTTATTCCGATAAATGGATGCATGCGTAGAAAAACAAATCGATAGAGGTGGAGAGGGAGAGGTCATTTTTGGGCTAGGTGTGCGTTTGTTGCATGCGTTCCTTTTTACATTTTCATTCTCGGATCTCGTTGCTGTGTGTGACAGATTCACGGAAAAAGAACTGAGAGACTTGGATCTGAAGGAGTACCTTGCGTCCTCCTCTTCGTCAGAAGACGAGGAAGGAGACTGTACACAAGGAAAGCGATGGAAGCTCACAGAGTCAAACCTCCAAGAGTATCGTCGTCAGCTTCTTGGAGTAAGACAATGTTGGCTCTGTTCGTCTTCTCCTCATGCTTCTGTGTTTTAACTGTCACTCTTTTTGTGAAGGAAACGACAGTCAGCTTCGTCCTCGATGCTTCTCTCTGTACGGCTTCCTGTGCCCTTTCACGACGGCGGCGCCATCGCGTTCTGCATTTCTTTTGCCTGTTGTTTCGTATCCGTTGCGTTCCTTTTCTCCTGCTCCCTTCAACGCCAAAACGCTGCTTAGCTGGCCTTCTTCTCGGTTTCACTCTTTCCTCGTTTCATGTCGATTGTGTCTTCCTCCACATCCGTCGAAGTAACGCTGCTCGTTCTTTGCGGTTCCTTCGAAGCTTCGACTCCCCTCGCTTTTCAGCGTCTGCGCCTTCTGGACCCCCCTCTCGGTTTCGCTTCAAACGGTTTTCTGCGACATTCCTGAATTGTTTTCCTACGCTCTCGCACCTGTTCTGTGGTCTGCTTCCTTGCTTCTGTGTTTTAACTGTCACTCTTGACTGCCTACGTTCTCTTTGGGCGTCCAGGACGCGGCCGATTTGTCGTCCGACAGCGAGAACGTCGAGTCCGGCGACGAGTCGAAGAGCAAAGCCGCTTCTCTCCCTTCCTCCTCAAACGTAAAAATCAGCTTCGAGGGCAAACTGGAAGACTGGAGCTCCTCCGGGGACGACGACGACGACGAGGGAGACAACGCCGCAGGACTAACGGCGGAGTAGGCGATGGAGGGCGCGACTTTCACTGTAAAGTTCTTTTGTCTCTTGCGTCTGGCCTCCGCGGCCGGCGTCGTCGAGGGTGGAAGCAGCTCTCTTGCGGCTCCTTTTCCTCTTGTTTCGCGTTTCCATGCGCGCTTGGAGATGTTGGATGGGCGACTCGATGCGCAGACAGAAGTCTCGCGCGCTGTCGAGGAACCGCAAGGAGATTCACGACTGCTTCTCTGCTGTCTAAAGAATTCATATATACATGAAAATATGCATATGTAAATGTAAATAGATGCATATGTATATCTGTGTACCTACATGCCTGAATATTTGTACACATACAGGTGCCTCCAGGTTTATAAATATATGTATATATAAGCATTCGGTTATGCGCCGACATGCATCTATTCTCATGCGCATACAAGTGCATCCATATATATATATATATATATATATATATATATATATGCGTTTGTGTATGAATTCATGTGTGTATGTATGCATGCTTTGCTGTGTATGCGTATGTCTGTCTGTCCCGGCCGCTTGCGGGGTGTCCAACTGTCCTGTGTTGTTTCTTTCCGGTGTCTCTCCGAAGGGATGAGGAAACCTGGAAGGCGTACGTCGAGCGAAGCAAGAAGAAGGGGAAGGAACAGCGAAGACGCCAGGCCCGGCAGGTACTTGCTGTGAACAAGATGAATCTCATGAGACGGTTCAACGACCTTTAGTGTAAACGATAGCAAACAAGTATCTGTGCAAATGAACACGCATATACACACAGAGATATATATACATATACATATATACATATATATATATATACATATACATATATACATATATATATATATATATATATGTACGTAAATGTATGTTTGTGGGTCTGCATGGTGTCATTTATGCTTCCAGATGTATAGGCGAATTTGTGATACGGTCTCTGCTATCTACAGCATGGGCATTTGCAGGTCGCAGTGACGGTGGAAGGACGCCATACTGAGATCTATATATGTATACTAACAATGGAGGATTTGGCAGTGATCTCATCCCGCGTAGTGGTATCCATTCCTGTCATGTTCGCGTCGGTGCTCGACGCCGGGGCGCGTCCATGTTAATCAGTGGAGATTCGTTTGTCGACGTCCTCTTTTTTCTTCGTTCTGTCGAGCGTTGCGTGAGGCCGCGAAACTTCCACAGTGGATCTTTCGATATGTGTGGAGTTCTCCTCTTCGCCTGTCTTGTCCGTTGTGGTTGACAGCGATGTTTATTTCTGTGTCTCCCGCCGTTGTCTCTTCCTCTCTTTGCTTGCTGCGTGTTTTTCGCTCTGTTCTTCGTCTTGTCTTGTCGACGCTTGAAGCTGTGCTGTTCGCTGCCAGGGTCTTTAGTTTCTCGGTTCTCCTTTTCTCTCTCCACTCGAAGAGACGAACATCCAAACGAAGCTTTCCTCCTTTTCTCTCTCTCTCTCGCTCTGCCGTCGGTGGCAACGCTTCGCCTGTCTTTCTGCTCCCCTACGCAAATGCCGCGAATGCGGCGATACCTTTCTCCCGCGTCCCCGCGCCACTGCGTCTCTCTTTTGCTGCCTCCTTTCTAGAGTTTCTTCCTGAACTTTTCTTCGGTTCTTCAGTGGGAGGCTGCGTATGCCGCCGCGGACGAGGAGGGCGAAGAAGCCGAAGAAGCCGAAGAAGTACGAGCTGAAGGCAAGCGGAAGACCGAGCAGCGACGTCGAGAGAAAGGGAAGAAAGTAAGGGAGTGGACGACAACAGGGAATTGTCTGCGTTTCATCTCTCTGACTCGTCGTTTGTCTTCACTGTTTCTCGCGTCTTCAGTCTGAATCACAGTTTGCACTCGTATGCGTTGCTCTCTTCGTTTTGCGTGTCTCTGCTGGAGCAGTGTCCTTCGTTTTTTGAGTCCTGCTTCCGTTCTCCACTTCCGGATTCTCTCGGTTGTCGTGGACGTCTCAAGAGTATTTCGCTCTCTCTTTGTGGCTCCTGAGTCTTTGTGTTTCTTCTCGTCGGCGCGCTGGATATCCGCCTGCCGTTCTCCCCCTCCCTCTCTGCTTCTTCCGAGCACTCGTTGGCGTATGTCGTTCCCTTTTAGCGTTCTTCCTTTGTCTCGCCTTCCTCTGGAACTTCTCCGTTTCTTCTTGGGTCTTTTGCCTTGCCCGGTCTTCCTGAATTCGTCAGCCAAAGCGGCGTTTCGAGACCTCTTTGTGCACTGCTCCCTCTCTAGAGTCTTCTTCTCTTCTGCGTCTGTAGAATGCGTCTCTCTCGCACATCACTGCCGCCTTCAGTCACCCTCACTCGTGATTACCCAGGCTTCGCGAAGACCTGCTGTCTCTCCCCTCACCTCTTTGACACGCTTACCGCGTTTCCTTCTCCTCGAACTGTGACTTTCGGCGTCTCCTCGCAGTTCCCAATCTTCGCTGGGGCAGGCGGCAGCGAGGACGAAGCCTCGGCCTCAGAGGAAGATTCTGACCGAGCACTTTCAAGCTCCAGAAAGGGAGGAAGAAAGAAGTCTTCGAACGCGAACACATCCACGAGCGAGAGAAAACGTAGAGACAAAAACGATGCCTCAACGAAACGAAAAATCGAAAATGAAGAGGCCACAAAGGCCGAACTCGAACTCCTCACTCTTGGGCATGATGAGGTAAGAATTCAATAAAAATCGTAAACACGTATGAGTCGACATATATATATTTATATATATATATATATATGTATACTTATATATGAGAGCATGCATCTCAGTGTATGCTCAGTGTATGTAGTAATATAGATAATGATGTGAATGCGAACTTACAGACCCGTACGTGTACGTATGTCTATCTATATCTATCTATATCTATCTATATCTATATATAGTTATATATAAGTATATATATACATGCAAGTATATCAAAAAGTAGGGAAGTTTATACACATGTTTCGATGGCATGGTATTTGTGTATGTCAACGTGTCTGTGTATTGTGTGTGTTTCGAAGCAGTCTCGGACGTAGACCAGCTGAATGTCTTCTCAAGACTTAACCAGCTCTTCAGGCATACGTTCTCGTTTGGCCTGCAACGCGTTTTATCTGGTGCAGAGTTGCCCGCAGTCTCCCGTGGTTTTCCTTTCTGCTTCGACGCTTTTTGAGTTTCCTCTTTTCCCTTCACTGCGGCCTCTGGTCTCCCTCGAGGCGTGCAATCGCTTTCGTGATAGGCGTTCTCTTTCAGGTGTCAAGACACCGGCCGGTCTTCTTCTCTCGTCGTCTGCTGCGTCCTCTCTGACTTCGTCTCAGGCAGTCCCCCTTTCTTCCCTTTCCTCCATGCGTTTCACATTGACATGTAATTTATTCGCATGCAATCTACAAGCCAATCTATTTTCAGGCCGATGTCCCGTACCTTCCAAACCTCCAACTGTTCTAAGAATACTTGTTATGGTTTTGTACGGTACTTTCATCAAGTGATTGTAAGGTAGAAAAATACGTAAATGACGACGTCCTCCACAGGGGGCAAGCGCGTTTTCTCTGCTCGGTTTGGAAAAGTCTTTCGGAAGGCGAAAATGCCACAGCGAAGGTCCTGTTGAACCGCGATGCGAGTGCATGCGCCAAAAACGCGCCGCCGGCGGGGAAGTTAACATGCCAGTGGAGGAAGCGGAAATCCACCTTTTTACTCCAAACATCGAGGCGAAAACGCGCGCGACTGGTGCTGTTCTTGGCTTGCAGGAAACGCGACGGCACTTCGATTTGAGACACGAACTCCACAATCGGCCGAGCAAGAGAAAAGCGAAAAAGATGAAGCGCATGCGCGAGCAGGAAGCGGCGACAAATCCCTCTGAAGCATCCTCTTTCAAGGTAAACGAGGACGTTGAAACGACATGACTCTCTGATGACTTGGAGCACACTCCCGAGCGGACCTAGGACTGAACCTCGTTCGACTTCGGTGTCGCAGACTATCGTTTCTTCTACAGGCTGTCTTCTCGCTATTCGCCTATATTCTACGTGCTACCTCGCTGTCTCATATAGACCTTGATTCCAATATAAGCCGAATTTTGTGAAGTAGTTTTTAAGGGCATCTAACCTAGCCGCAGGACTACGAATAAGCTGACTTGGCGCGAGGTCGTCCTAGACGTCTTCTTCGGATTTTCGCAAATCTGAGACACCTTCCGGCGTTTCGTTGTCACTTCTTTTGTGGCGGTTTCTGTATTCTTTTTTCAGATCGACGTGGATGACGATCGTTTCTCCCGTTTGTTCTCGAATCCGGAATTCGCAATCGACCCCACAAATCCGAACTTCAAGGTATGCGATGCGCTTTCTCTCCTTGCCCTTCTTCTCTCGCTCGCGTAGTCGCAGCGTGAACGCTGGTCCCAAATGGAGTGCTCGAAAATTGCATGCGTATGCTACAAAGTGGATTCTTGTCTGACTCAGAGCTGGACGCGAATGCGGTGGACTTGGACTCGTTTAATGTGAACAGCTCCAGCCTGCTCTGCGTGAGCATTACTTCTTTATCCCTGTGTGCTCATGGGGAACGCGTCCAGCCTTTAGACGCGCATGCTTGTTACCGGCATTCCTCGAAGCTGCATGTCGCGAGGCTGAGCTTCTGCCTGAAGGTGCATGGTTTGCCGCCTGGTTTGGAGAGCATAGGAAGTCGTCATCGATTTTCTTGTATGTTTTTGATTTTCAGAAAACTGCGGCGACCGACGAGCTTCTACGAGTGAAACGCATGCGCAGCTCGAAGCTCCAGTTTACGCGCCTCAAGCAGAAGGCCGTCGCTGGGCAGGATCAGCAGCCCAGTGGCCTGAGTTTCGTCTCCACAGCTGGACCGGGGAAGACAGGCAAATCAGAGAAGCAGAAAGGAAAGAAGGGATTTACGCTGTTTGCCAAGAACGCGTAGAGAGCGCGACACAAGAGAGCTTGGAAAATGTGGAGAAGCGCATGCAGCGATGCGTGTCATCACAGCTCAATTCCTCAGGTTCCGCTAGAATTCTGTGGTGGCGCACGAGGTAGTCTCTTTGTGGTTCTTCATTTTTGCATTCCTGCTGCCGTCTTCTACGTGACTCTTTCCCCTTTAGTTTTCCTCGAGAGATGCGTTCAAGGGACAGGTGCTCTTAGAGCAAACGCACGTTCTGCTTTTGTCACCCTCGTTCGCTTTTATCTGTTCAGCTAAAAGCTCTCCATTCCCATGTGACGTCTTTGCATGCGTTGCACTGATGGCCGCGGGCCAGGTTCGAGGGTCTTGTCGCTTTTTCGTTTCTCTCAGTGTGTTGTGTTTCTCTTGCTTCCAGAGACATTTCCGAAAGCGCATGCACTCGACAGCAAAATGCAGCAGAGATTCAAGCATGTAAATCTCTTGTGTGTAGAGACAGTTTTGGAGGCTGACTGTGTTGAAACGAAAAATGCGCAAGCTGCGGTCTCCGAAGTCGCCCCTTGGTGATCCGTCGGCATTCGCAGACTTTCCTTTGGAAACATTCAGCTCTCACATGAAGGCATTTCTTCAAAGCCACGAGAGTGCAAAATTCGTCAGAGGTCCTCACGCATTGCTCTTGCACACTGTGGCATCGCAGCTCGTGACTGTTTATGCGAGAAATCCAACACTTGCGACGAGTTCACGTCGCTCCTCGAAGACACTTACTCCAAGCATATATTTAGGTCCGAGACATTTTTTTCTGCAGTCGCTTTTCTTTCGTGCGCTCCTTCTGTACACTGCATTGGTGGCGTCGGTTTGCTGAAGGGCCGTCAGTACCTTCTGAAGCAGAGACTCTGGAGTGAGAAAGCTGCTCCCGCCTCGTATAAATCGAAGCTCCGTGGTGGGGGTCTTCGTGTGCAGAAACCGAGACATGTACGCAAGTAAAGCATGTGAACAGCATGCAGAATTCTCGACCAGTTCTCTTTGAGAATCGGCAGGATGAAGAAACATTTCAATTGATTGGGTGGACTGGCTTCCCGGTAGAAAAAGCAGAGGAGTTCTACGTGAACTGCGGAGTTCAATCGACACACACTATGCGTGACAAGCGGTGGGTTTGCGGGGGCATGCCCGCATTTCTTTGTGGTCATCTTGGAACCTGGAACACGGCGAATGCCGCATGCAGCTCTTTTTGAATAAACTTATGTTCCACCGCACGCGAGGAATGTCCGCTTTCGCATACAATGGGCAAGGCGCGCGAAGCGATACACAGAAAATCGTGCATTAGGTTAGATCTTCGCAGAACCAGCTGCACTCTTTTATTTCCATATGGATGAAGCTGTTTTTGTCGAGTGCTATCGAGGCTCTTCCTGGAGAGACAAAGTCGGTCAAATGTCGGGGTTTGGTTCTACCGGAGATCGACCTACAGTCGGGGAGGAGCGAACAATAGCGCTATGCACACTCCCGCACGAACAGTAAGTCCGTGGACTTCCCTCCGTTATGCTCTTCTATTTCCATCAGGAGCTACAGCAGGAGTAGCTACGACTCGCTTGCAAGCCTGCTTTTTTCTTTGCTAGCGGCTGCATCGACTTCTGCCAAAGTTCGTGATTGGCGCGACAAATTTTCTTTGCGTGTTTATTTCACGCCAGTCACTATTTCCTACGCGCCAGATGTGAAGTCCCATCGCTCGAGCTAACGAGAGAGAGGCCTCACTGGACTGAAGACAGCCGAAGTGATAACTCGATAAAACCGAGCATTTCCAGAAGTCACGAAACAGAAAAGAAACGCTATCGGACTTTTCGAGCTTTCCTGTCCGAAAAACCATCAACCCGGCAGTCTTGCGAGAAAATCTCAGGAAAGTTGGAGAAAAGATACTAACGCTGTGGCAATTCGACTCACAGTATCCACCCATAAATCTACATATGTATAAATATTTCTATATCTATATATATACATACGTGTAAAGCTATATCGATACATATATAAGTGTATGTGCACATCTGCGTAAACAGTTATACATGTGAACACCTGAATAACGTAAATAAATGCCGACATTTTGTGTAGGGATATGTTGGCACAGGGAATTGCAAGGCAATATCCAAGTTCCTGACTTGTGAGTATCATTGGAACAAGGAAAATAGTGTCGAAATTCAAAGCTGTGTTGCCAAGATGTCCATTCATTGATCTGCTTTCTCGTCGACTTCGATTCCTCCGTCACATCGCCATCACGGAACAAGAATCCTTTGCATGCGTCCCTTTATATGCAAAGCTGACCGTGATAGCCGTTCCTCGCCGATCTGTCCCCTCTTCTGTTGGCTGGACTGTCCTCTCTACTTTATGTCCCTCTGTCTCTAACTCTGCCTCTATCTCGATTTCTGTATCTGCCTCGGTCTCTGTCTCTGCATCGTCTCTCGGCTCCGATTGTCTTCCTTTTTCTTGTTCTACCTTTTTTTCCACTTGCTCTTGCTTTTCCTCTCCGCACTGTCTGTCTCCCCTCACTTTCTCTCTCTCCACCACCTGTTTTCTTTCGCTGCCCTGACACACATTTCTTCTGTCAAAGTCTTGTGCGTTCAAGCGACCTTCCACCGCGGTCTGATCGGCGTCCCGTCTCTTGACCCTACAGCCCTGTCGCTGTGCTTGGCTTTTCCAACTGTCAAGAGACTCCCGAGTTCCTCCGCGAGTCTCGCGGCTGCCCCCGGAGCGTTCAAGACGGCTTCTCCGTTCCTTTTCACGACTGCAGGTGGGCCACAGGGCGCCATCTGACGCGCGGGAGAACACAAATCTTTCTCTCGATCTCGTCTCGTGCCGAAAGCTCCAGAGGCGCTGCCGGCGCGTCCGCCTCTCGCCCAAGGCGCCCGCGGCGAGAGGAGACACCTCTGCGCTTGGGGGCGAAACGTCGACGGGTCTCCGTCGCCGTGGATGATCGAACTGTTTAGAGTTTCGGGAAAGGAAACTTCGCGGCACGCGCTTCTCGGCGCCAGTCCGGCTGCGAATTCACTTTCTCGGAGATGGGCATCCACTTCGCTGTCTGTCTCTGGTGAGACTCCTCTTCCTCTAGACGGCGTCCAGGGACGCTTCCGAAGCGGCAAGCTTTCGGCCGAACTCTGCGGGGCGGAGACGCCGGGCAACGACCGGCGTTCTGCGCGCGTTCTCGCCTTGCTCTGCACGCTCAAAGGGGGCACACCCACCCCTCTAAACTTCAGGTTGTTGTTTTCGCGTTGAAACGCATAACGGTTTCCCTGCGGAAATAACGGAGAAGTGACGGCAGAAGGCAGTGCGTCCTCGGCGTCTGAGGAGTCGCCGAAGAAACGCAGAGAAGAAGGTCGACCGAGCGGAGAGAGGCCACCCGCGAAACGACTTGAGCCTTCCTCGCGTGCATGCAAATCTGAGTCGGAGGAAGAACCTTCTATGTCATTCAGAGGCGAAGAAGCATGGAAAGGGAGGCGGCGACGAAGCAGCCCAGCTGTGCGTCGCGAGCTGTGGGAGGTCGGCTTTTCTCCTCGACTTCCCTTGATGTCTTGTTGGGCGCAGGCTATCAAGTGGTCGAGGTACGCGAGAGCTGGGTCTGTGTTCTCTGCTTCGCGTTTCCATGGAGTCTCGTCGATGCGCGTTGCTCTTTCGTCTGAAACCTCCAGAGAGTCGAGGCCGCCAACTCCTTCGAAAAACACCTTGTTTTCCTCTCTCTCTTTGAGACTCTGCGGAGACGTTCCCGACCCGCCTCTCTCTCGGCTGCGCGGCTCTCTCCAGACGTCGTCTGAATCCGCTTTTGAAGAGCGCACAGAGACAGGGAAAGAATCCTCTTCGAAGCGATGCATGCGGGGAGGGCCGACAGTGCGCAGACGAGACGTCAGCTCCTCGTTGTGTCTCTTCGCTTCCCCGAATCGCGGGTCAGAGACGTCTTCTTGCAGAACCTCTGCAAGCGTCGGAAGCGCGCTTTCATCTCCAAACGTCGGGACTTCTCGAACTGCGACTCTGAGGGCCGCGTCGACGGCTTGTCTCTCGGCCTCTAATCGTAGCTCGAGGTGCTCGAGTTCAAGTCGCCTTTTTGTCAGTTCTGGGAGTTTTAAATTCCTGTATAGTGCAAGTGAGTCCTCACCCGAAGCCTGTGGAAGTCGTGATATCCCGGGCGCAGAGGCGCGTTCGGAGTCTCTGTCGCGAAGCCTCTGTCCAGACGCAGAGACCCGATCGAGAGGCGAGCAGGCCCCGCCTTCCTCTCGCTCCACTTGCTTCGCCACGAGCGCGGTAGACTCCGAAGGAGACACTGTCGCTTCGTCTCGTTTGTCCTGGCTCTTCAAATCCGCAACACGTCTCTGAAGAACACTGTTCGCGTTCTTCCAGGGTCCCGCTTTCATCGAAGTCACTGCATGCTTCTCCCCCCATGTGGAAGCGGCCCCAGGAAGAAGCGCCGTACAAACCAGGTGAGAGGTGAGTTCCTCTGGACGCTGAAGAGCCAGCGAGAGTCCTTGCAATTCACCCTCTCCGTTGCACGGCGGAGACGCGCATGCAGTCAGTTTGTGGGCGATTCCCATTTGCTTTTTCGTAGCCTTTTGCGAGTCGGGCAACCTGCCTTCCAGCGCCCTGGAAACCTTGCCGTCCTCGCGCTTCTCCTGAGTCTCGCAGCTTCTGTCAGGACATTCTAAAGCAAGAGGCACCGGCCCTGAAGGGAGGCTGGGTGCAGCCGCGGTCGACGTCTCCTGAGGTTTCTCCAACTCCAGGTGGTAGACGACGAAAAAGCGTAGATCCCGAATCAGACGCTCCAAGTAGCAAATGTACTGTCGCGAAGCTTGCAGCTGCTCGTGCGTTTCTGAAAGTCGCGCTGTTGCAGCTTCCAGATCTGAACGGGTCGACTGAAGCGTCGTCTCCAGGCGCAGAGATTCCCTGTCTCTCTCCTTCTCCCGTTCTTCGGTCCTCCCCTCGCGCCTCTCCAAATCCGCATAGGCCGTTCGGAGGCGAGTTAACTCCGTCTAGGGACACAAGGAAAAGACCCTCAAAACGCAGGAATTACGCGACGCGCAGCCCTGCTTCGGTGGCGGGGAAAGGAGACACAGAGGCCTCAAGAGTGAAGGCGAAACGCAAAGGCGCGACACAGGGAGTTCGTGTCAGAAGGAGAGAACAAATGACAAAGACTATCAGACTGGAGGGGAACGAAAGGGTAGGCGAAACTGTGTAACGGAGAGGAAAAGAGAAAGGAGCAAAGACACTCTCGAAAAACACAGACATCAGCGGATGAAAGACAGGCCAGTGAAGACCAAGTGTCGAATCCGCGACAGAACGTTTTGCGTTCAAGTTTAGACGATTCTCGCGCTTGTTTCATCTGGCGGGGACGAACAGGGAGACTCAGAGGAAAGATCGGAGAGAAAAGCACTTGGGGATTCCGCGTCCGTGAAGAGAACAAAGGAACCAGGAAAGGCACATCCAAAAGGGGACAATTTCATTCAACTGCCACCGACTGTCTCGGCTGTACGCCCGCCTCCATGTGTAGCCTTAGAAGCGAGGACTGAGAAGACGTTCTACATCCGGTCGTCTCCCTCACGCAAGCTTGTCGTTGTACACAAGCATGTACATATACATACATCTATATTATATATGCAAATGTCTACATACATTTATGCATATATGGACACATGGATATGTATGCATGCACATGGACGGTGAAGTGACCTTTCCAGATTGCGAAGGAAGAAGCACTGTCACCGGCAGACTTGCATTCTTTCTGGTGTGCGTGTATGTATATATGCATGTGCAAGCAGGTGTCTTGTTTGGACCTCGCAGCCGAAGAAGCCTTTACCTGAAAGGCATCGCATTCTTTTTGGAGGCGAAAGCGCGTCTCCGCAGACTGTCGAAACTCGTCTTCACTGCGTCTTTCCAGGCGCTTGAAGTCTTCTTCTCGGCTCGCAGCTGCGCGTCTTGAGGCCTCGAGTCTTTCCAGAAGTTCTTCGTTTTCTCGCTCGAGCTCTCGCACGCGGGCGTCCCTAACGACCAGCTCTTCCCGCCGCCTCTCCAGAGCTTCCTTGAGGCTGACGAGCTGCAAAGGGCAACGAAGAAAGCGGCAAGACGCTGGTGAACCGTGACCGATCGGGGGAACGAGTGTGTCCCAGCGCTAGGGCGCCCACAAGCGCGCGTGAACAGAGAAAGGAGACCTTCATCCGGAAGCCATCCTGGACAATGCGGGGGCTTCCACTCTGGGCGTCAGGCTCGTGGACAGCGAACCACAAGGCCATGCTGCCTGTTGTGGTCGGCTCCTGCGCTTTCCTTGGAGGGAGCACTTCTGCCACCGCACAAAATGCGAGAAAACACCATGCAGGAACGATACAGAGCTCCGTGAGAGCCAGCGGTAGTCATCTGGCCAAGCGGACTCGTTCTAAGAAAGCCTCTTCCGTGAAAAAAACAGAAAAACCAGAGACCTGCAAGTTGGCACACCGGAACGCGTTCGAGCAGTTGTCCATCGAGACACTCATCTGCGGGAGCAAGATTTTCGTCTTCTTCACAGGGCCGAGAACTCCTCCACTTCACAGTCGAATTCTCCTCTCTCTCCTCTCTCCTGGCCTCTCTAGTTCTCTGTTGCTTCCTCTGCCTTCTCCCCTGCTGCTCTCGTGTTCGCTTTCCGAGCGCCGACTCACCTCTCTGAACTCGTTGCTTTGTCTCCCGGCATTCTTTCCCAACTCTGCGCGGGCCTGTTGGAGGAGCGAGTCTTTTTGGTCGAGCAACTCCTTCAAGTGTCTGCTCTTTCGCTCCCAGAACTCCACGTCACTTTCCAAAAGGGCAGAGTAGAGCCGCGCGGAAGCAGAGGGTGGCAAGTGGTCGCCGACGGCGAAGCCCTGTCGGGACGTCCCTGGAGACGCGCTGTCTGACGGGAAAAGAAAAACTCGAAAGAGACATTTACAGGAGGTGTCGAAAAGCCGCAGCCGGAAAATGAAACAGAAAACAATCGGAGGGCGTTTTCCAAGGGAAGTAATCACCGAAAAAGGACGGAGCAAGATGTGAAGCCACGCAGCGCAGAAGCTGGAGACACGCCATCTCTGTGGTCTTCAGACGGCCGAGAAAACATGCCAGAAATAGATTCTTCGTATATGGGTGTGTGTAATTCAGTTCACAGGATTCAATGCATGTGCAGATGGAGTTAAAAGAGTGTCTCAACTACGTGGAGACCCCGTGATGCTTTGGGCTGCAACGAATGACCATCCAGCATTTTCAGTTGTCTCAACTCCACAGAGATCTGAAGCAAAGTGTCAAAAAAATCGATTCGCCTTCTCCTCGCATCGGTGACTTTCCTCCCGAGCTTAGTGGGCACTGCAGCTTTTCTCGAAAGGACAAGTGAAAAACACAAGATTCTTGGATGTGGGCCCTCGCACCACAGAGACGTATTTTGCTGCACTCTCACAGGGCGCCGCTCTCGAGAGGTTCGAAGAAAGCGCGTCTCCGTTGACTGTGACGATATCCGAATTCCGTGGCATTTTGGCTTCGAACTCTCCCTTCATAGTGCTGTTCCAGCTCCCTGACAGTGCATTTCCGTTTTTCGCCTCATCCGACTCGAGGCATCTTCCACTTTTCCCTTGTCTGCATCTTCCTTCACGCTCACCTCCCACTGCGTCCCTTCCTCTCCTTCGCCTTGCTTCAGCAGCCCTACCGCGGCTTCCCTTCCTCTTTCCATCGTCGCGTTTCCACGTCTCACTCTCCCTCTTCCACGCGCCTCTGTAAACGCGGCCTTCCTCGTTCTCCCTGCTCTTTGTCTCCACGCCTGTTTTTTGTCTAGTCTCTGTTCTCTCACCTTTTCGAGTTCGATGGCTCACGCCGCCCCCGCAGTCGGCAGCGGAGTCTCGGCGTCTGTCGAGGTGTTTGAGACTTTCCTGTCGTAGGTCGCTGCCCACACCGTCGCTTTCCAGAGCTTCTGTTGGCTTCCACTTCCTCTCGGTCGAGGACTCCAGATCGCCAGTTTCCGCGTCGCGGCTTCCTCGTCTGAGGTTCTCTTTGATTCGCGCAGCGTGTGCAGACAGAAGCGTTTCGTTCATCCGATTTCTGTCTCGACCCTCCTCCCTCCTCGCGGCTCTGTCTCCTTCTCCACTTCCCCCCAAAGACCGACTCGAGGCAGGGCGCCTCCCGCCTTCGCTTCTCTCTGAGCGCGCTGTGGGAGCGCCGGGAGTGTGTCCACTGACTCGACTGAAAAACAAGGAATGCCCTCTGTCTCTGGGGAGTGTATTCGCCCCTCCCTCCTCGGCGCCTGCCTCTCTCCACCCAGGTGCATCTCCCTTTCCCGAATCGCGTTTGGCTTGCTCGGGCACTGACGTCCAGCGCCTTGCATACGCCGTCCTCGGAGACCCCACAGGAGACTGCAGTGGAGTCTCAAAAGGAGACAGTTGGGCACCATCAGGAGCAGGAGGCCGCGGATTCGGACGTACTCGACCACTGAGAGATGCGACAGAAGAAAATGGTGGCAAGAGGGCATCCGAAGACGACTGGAGACGATCAGAGGAACCTGAAGGGAAATACGCGCTCCCAGACTTCTCAGTGTGGGATGTGCTGACGTCGTTTCCAGAGGCGCAGTGCGGCAGAGACTGTCTCGAGGGTCGCCTGGAGTGTTCCTTTACGTTCGCTGTTGAGGCTGAGTTCCTGTCGAGGACCTTCGGCTCCTGAGAGGCCGCGACATGCGACGATTTTTGAGATGTAATGCTGCCCTCTCGAACAGAGGGAATGTAAGGAGAGTATGCGATGGAGGAAAGAGATCTCGACATGGTGGCGGACGCACCATCGTGAGCAAGCCTTTCCTTGTCTCTTGCAATCGAAACCTTCGTAAACACCGGGTCGGTAGACGGTCCAAGAAACTTGGAATCGTCTGCAAAACGAACATGAACATCGCAGGGAGATGCAGAAATCGCGTCTTTCGAATACTGTTTTCACGGCGTGGACGTACGGGAAATGTCCCCAGGAAACCGAAGAAGTTCTACTGTTAACGACGAACGACCATTCTCTGAGAAGGTGAAAAAACATCAGTTGTTGAAAGCAAGCGAAGCTTTCCAGGTGCGTAGGCGTTAGTTCTACACCGGGACTTAAAAGCACAAACGCACAGATAGTTAGTCATACCCACACGGATACACATAGACTGCTAAGCACAAAGAGAGATGCACAGATGTCTAGACATCGATACACATAGATACCAATACCACTGAAGTCTAGACATTGATACATATTGATATCTATGAATCCTAGGAATGTTATGCGCATATATGTACCAACTAGAAAGAGATGAGTGAGGAGGCCTGGAGTTCAGGCAGCAGTAAAAACGAAGGCGGCTCCTTTTTTTTCAATCTGGACAAAGGAAAATTGAAGCCAACTGAACTATGTGGCTTGTGGTGAAATCGGGGACTACTGCCGTCTCAAAATTAAGGCCGCAAACGCAGGAAAGAGGTCCACGGCGTTTGTGTAGAGTGGAGAACACGAGAGGAGCACAGTTCTTGTCGGTGAGTTTTCCACGCATAGGTGATCGAGAAAGATGAGAAGGACCTCGAAGCAAAGGTGAACATGGAATAAGAGATTCAAGAAGACAGGCTGCGAGTCTAGTGATGCCAGGAATGCCGTTTCCGTTAGCAATGAGGAAGCCGATGGCGAGGAAGAACAGATACAGCGATACAGAGTCTCTGATCAGAGATCATGTCAGCGTCTTTCTTTTGTTGCAAGCCTCTCCTGCACCTCGTTTCACAAGACGTATCTTAGAAAAGGAAGCTGCTCACTCAAAAGTCGACGGAATGAGAGGAAGCGTCCCTTTTGTTTTGCTACAAAGAGAGCCAGAAGGAAACAAGCGCTGTGTAGGCTCCGTACCTTGAAAGAATGCTCTTACGTTGCTACCCCGCGTTTGTGCCAGACCTACATATTTCGGTACCGAAGTCGCTCTCGCTTTCCCCTGTATCGGTGGCCCGCAGGGCAAGCATTTAGGGTTTAAAACGAAAGAAACAGAGAACGGGGAGATTCTTCGGTGTGAACCGGTAGGGGGCGGCGAACGAGGAGTGCCTAAAAAAAGACGAGTTTATCGTCACGGCATCGGAGCACTCAGCCGAAACATCGTGACAGGAATGGGGCGACAGATCTCCGCTCCCGAAAACTGAAAGGGCGAAATGGGAATTAGTGTGAAGGCTTGTCGAAGGCTCACCAGAAGAAGACGAAGAGGAAAGCAGAAATGTAAAACAACGGTACTATGTCCCACATGCAGACTCGCAGGGGGTCAAAAATGCGGCCGACCGGGTATCCGTTTGTCTAGCGACTAGGAGTATGCCGGAAACAGCGACAGAGGACGAAACAATGAAGTCGTTGAAAAGAGGCGGAAACATGGAAGGCAATCCGCGATTCGAACGACACTTTTTTTGTGAAAAACAAATTGAGAACGAGGATCGCACGTCCCCCGCAGTCGCAAGGTCAGACAGCCACGAGAGGGACGGTGTCTTGTAGACGCTTCGAGGAGGTAAGGGACGACGGTTGAGCTGTCTGAAAAACGTGAAATATTTGGAAATTCAAAAGGAAAAACCGAGAAAATTTGAGCGAACACTTCCTGCAGAAGCTGCAATTTGACTTGAAAACGCCAACCCGTCCTCCCCGTTGTCTTGTTGCGACGCTCGGTGATTCTGGCACCGGGGGAGGGACACTGAGATCGAGAATTTATGGGAGCGCACCTGGGAACACAGAACTCGACAGAAAAAATGATTCACGAAGTGGGATATCTCTGAGATAAAAGGAGCCGTTCGAAGGACCCGAGCAGTTGAAAAATGAAAATGCATGTTGAGTATGAAAAAGCGGCGCCAGACGCTAATTGGGTAAGGCAATTTTCGAAACTGACGAACATCGTGTTTCCTGGATGAATTCGAGACAGCAACACAGCTCATACCGACCCCCCAATTGTTTGCATGCACGGATGTAGGATGCGCATCGAAATGAAAGATGTTGTGTCAACAGGGGTCAAGTTTTAAAGGCTTTTTGGTGACCTTTCTATTTACAGAACTTGGTCGACTTGATGTTAACAACCTTGTAGGACAGACATGGGTGTAGCTCACTATCCAGCGACGAGTTCGAGAGCAGGAACTGGAGACAAGAACTCCTGCCGGCAGATATCCATCCCCGACAATGCGATAAAAAGAAACGCCTCATCAGCGTTTCGTATCCTTCACTTGTGAAAGAAGACACAGGGTCATGACAGAGCGGCTCTTCCCGATCTCACCATGTTGAAATGCTCGCAGGACTTCCTCTCCCATACACCGGGGATGCACAGTTTCCTGACGTATACGTAGAATTCATTTTCTGTTTCCTTCAAGCAACAGGAGCGAAATGCCTCTAAACGGAAAAGCGATTAAGTTGTATGTCTCTCACCGCAAAATATTCGCCGCCCCAAGGCGCCGGACAGCCCTCGATTGACAGTAACAGGACGCAGTGAAAAGCATAAACAGGCATTAGATTCATTGTCTTGTTGCCGCGCATTTCTTGCTGACAAGCGCTGTGCATGTCGCCAGTGTGTTCTGCAACTGCTGGAGCCATGCGTGTTTATCTCTTTGCCGAGAAACTTCCAAGCACGTAACACTATCTCCTGCTGAAAAAAATCACCATTCATGTAGACGAATCGGAATGCCACAGCAAGTAAAGAGTCGCCTAAGAAGCAGGAAAATGCACAGATTGCGTGTTTCCATCCCATATTCCG
The DNA here is from genome assembly GCF_000006565.2 of Toxoplasma gondii ME49. NCBI lineage: Eukaryota > Apicomplexa > Conoidasida > Eucoccidiorida > Sarcocystidae > Toxoplasma > Toxoplasma gondii. Next base: position 4,739,005 of record NC_031476.1, read on the forward strand.
ACATGGAGTCCCAGATTTTACTATCATTTGACGTTCCTGTGGGTCCTCTGGAATGCTGCGGGGGAATGTTGGCCTTCGCTCGAATTTCAGTTTGTGTAAGAAGAGTAGGCAGTCGCCAATTCGTCGTGTACGTCGGACAGCAAGATTTTCCCGGTTCATCCTGGCGTATGTACAGTGTGCCGTGACAGTCGAACTCGATCCACTCATTTGCAGCTTTTGTGCGGTGCATGGATATTGCTCGGTCCGAGTGTTTGTTCACAATCCAGGCAAATGTCACCAGCTTCTGCTTCGCGAGGGCCCGCCGTGTTGGTTAGCTTCCTTCACGGGACACCAAAACTTGCCGAATTACAGCATGCTGTGTCGACATTGGAAACCAAACTGGCTGAAGTACGCCTTCCACGTCAGCTACTCTCATTCTTAACTGCTCATCCACGCTCTCCTGTCAGCAAGCCAAAGAAGTAGCTCTGCTGCGTCACAGAGCAGCGGACACAGATGCTACAGCTGCTGCAGCCACGGCCGAAATAGTGGCTATGGACTGCAAAGCCCCTGGTTTGACAGAACAAGCCCAGCACCTAAAGACACGTAAGCGGTATCTTGACTGGGCGGCGGGGTGTCCATTATGGTGTTATTCGGAGAAGGTTTGGAAGCTGCCACTGAGGCTCTGGTCGCTGAAAAAGCTACGTACAGCAAAGAAAAAAAGTCAGCACAGGAACCGCCGACAAGTTCCGCTCTTACCGACTTCTCATTTTCCTGGTCAGGGAGTTCGCGCATTTACGTCTGTCTCTTGAAGCGTGTGTTAATGATCTGCAAAAGTATGTCGTTCACTCGTGTTGCCATTCGAGTTCGTTACATTCGTTTTAGCCGGATACATGAGCTGCCGGAACAAAGGCATCTTGACGACCAACAGTACGCTGCCATTTTTTGAAGCTTCCCCTGTTACGTCACTACGCCGTATGTTCGTAGAAAAGTACTGGATAGTCAACTGCACCTTCTCAACGCGCTCAACCAAGAGAGAGATGACCTTACAAAGAGAGCAGCGGTCAGCCTCATGACCTCAAATTTCATCAGTCCCGCCATCGATTATACCACTTCCAGACGTTGCACAAAACTGCAACAACTGTCAAAAGGGAGAAGCACCAGCTTCAGCTCGAACTCCGCTCACTCCATCAGAGGCATGACGCTGCTTCAAGAACAGAGCAGCACCGGCGCCAAGCGCAAACTCTCCGCGAAAGAAATGAAACCCTACGGCAGGAGATAAAGGTACGGGAGAATGCCGCCATTGTCTTCGTCAAAGGTTTACCAGAAGCGCTCCAGGCGCTGGAGATGGAATTGGGCCCTCTGCAGGCAGCCGCGGCTCAACCGCATAAGCCCATCCGTTCTCTGACACACCCTAAAATCTCTTTTTGCACCCCAGCAGATTCGCCCGGGAAAATTCTCTGCCACGCTCACCGCCCATTTGAGTGTCAGACAGAAAGCCAGAGGGTCACCAGCGCTGCGCCGAACCCGGAAATTCACCCATCCTTCAACCTGCCTCCGTTTACGTTTCCGTGTCCACCACATGAGGTTCGGAATGGAGGTACTTTTGGAAATGCATAATGTGCTAGAATCTTCCATGCAGGTACGATTCTGGCGACGTTCCCCTGTTCCCCAACACGCTTCAAATTCGGCCCCGCCGCCGATACCGACAAATGCAACGCCACTTGGGATCTACACTGGGATTTGTAGGCCCGGAGAGAGTCACTCTGACATCCGCCCTTCGGCCTGCACGACTAGTACCCCCTGTGAAACCAAAAATGCCACTGCGACAGCTGCGCCCCACCACGTGCACTGGCCGGAACAAAACGAAGTCGACGATCTCGATTTCAGCGAATTCGACAAAGATACGGCCCCCACGGAAGCCTTCAGAGCTTTTGAGCAGTGTAAGGAGCCCGAGTTAGCCAACAGCCACATTTTACGAAGTGATTTCCTGAAATTTCGCGTAGATCGCTTCAGTGCCGAAGAGCATCCCAAGCAGCGTCCGTTCCTTTCAAGACAAGTAAGAGGGTTCTTTCTGTTCGTGATGCGTATCTTATTAGGAACCCCCCTGTCTGCCGCCTTAGGCTCGGAAGCGGGAGGTGCAGCAACAACGAAAGCGGGCACGAACTGCGGCAAGTGGCAAAGGACAGGCGGCGACAAAACGCCACCAGTCCGTGACGGTGTCACAGAAACAGTCACTGTCTAGTAGATGTTCAGTGCCAGAGGGGCAAGCAAGAATAACCAGTTTCATGTTTCCGAAAAACAATACCTAGTGACGGGACACTGTTCCCCTACTGTTACTGTGACACAACAGGGAACAGAGGGAGAAAATGATCCGCTGCTTGGCCATCTCCCGCAGAGCTGGTAAACAGAATATGAAGGGGTTCTTCCGCAACGTTTTCTGGAAACCCCAAACAAGCAACCACCTTTAATTTAATTGGGTTCTGTCCGCTGTCGGAAGGACTATCGGTCGCGGGAGGACGACTAAGACGGTGGGGGTGGGTGTCAAAAGCGGAGCCGCTTTGAGAGTCTCCGCTCTGCATACTCGGACTGTGCTTCTCATAGACAACGATAACTCGTCGGAGTGCATGGCTCATAGCAACGATCTCCGGGCCTCCACCCCAAGTGCCCGGCAGGCGCATTCTCTCACAGTACGCAGCGGGAGTCATATTGTAATCCGCCGCAGCCATAGTGACAAGAGTGCGCCGTGACAACACCTCGTCGCCTTCTAGGGCAAGCGGTGTAGCATTTGTGTCCTGCAGCGTGTCGACCGCCAGCTGAAGCACACAGTCATACGCGAAAGGGGAGAGCATCTACGAGCGCAGCTTGTACGTCTATGTTGGATCCGTGGAGTCTGATACGTGCTACCAATATTCAGCTCATCATACCATGGATCCGTAGAGGAAACTAAGTATCTGGTGTAACATAGAAATGATTATGAGGACCGGTTTTGGATAGATTTACTTTTAACACCGCAGAAATCACGTCCGTTGTCTTGTCCAGCGCAGCTCACCTGTCGAAGAGAGCCGACCATGTCCACGAATGCAGGATCATTAAGGTCTGCATGCGTCTCGAAGGCGTTCCACCACAAGCTTGCAGCCACTGACACGAAGAGGCAGGCGCCATCGCCGGGTACCTGAGTCGGATAAACACGCATTTTCAGGCAGAACCAACATAGTTACGTCGACACGCACGTCTTTTATGTTGTCGATTTCAAAAAAAAACGAAAATCAACTCATCGTAGCGCGCGCTTGCTACAATTCTGAAACGACAACACTCACCTCTCTAGCTTTCACGCAGTAGGGCATGTCCCGAACTTCCAAGCATCCAGGTAGGAGACTGTTGTCAGACTCATCCAAATCGGTATCACCTTGGCTGCTACGGGAAAGCCTCCGCAAGACAGCATTGGACACGTAATCTCGAGAACTGTACTGGCGGACCATCTGCAAGGTATCGAACTCGGAGGACGAGCCTGAAAAAAATACCCTGTTCTGTTTATGCGGTCCACGGACGGTTTTTCTAGGGGAGGATTTCCATCCATAGGTTTCAGGCTGCCATTGAAACATCTGGACAAAGACAAAAAACATGGCATTAAACGTTTCGTTTATTACTCAGAAGATCATGGGAAAGTAGTTTCCACCCCGTTTCTGCAGGAAAACGGCATTATTGCAGGCCTGATGTGGAGGCACAATCAGCGCTGGTCAATGCTTGTACATAGACGGCGTGTACCTTTACGTCCGTACCTGTGGCATAAGAGCGTGTCCGACGAAGAGTCGCAGGCTCTGAGGTGGAAGATGAGGCTGCAGAGCTGCACACTTTTGGAAGAAGAAAATCGCCAAGACAGTGACAAGATATCTCATCGTGTCGCAGAGAATCCTAGGTTCGGGAACTCCAGCCATCAGATCCGAGCATCATGGCTACTGCCCTCTGAGATCTTTCTAACACGTAGAGGAAGTGAAAAGTTGCTAAGTTGCCGCGGAAAGGTTTGTGGTAAAGCGAGTATTCACAAAAACGGAGCTGTTCGCCACGCAGATCTCTCGTGCCATGGTCACTCAGGTGCGATTCGCGACGGAGAAATGGTGCCTGACGACGCTGTACTGCGACTATCAGGCTTTGAAAAAACTGAAATTCACCATAAAAACACATAGGTTCAGTCCACGCTCTATAATGAACGAACACAAGGGTCACACGAGCGGAAGAAAAAGATTCACCGCATGCCGTCATCGACGGAGACACGAGCGACAGACCCTATAGCGGAGACGGCAGACGTCCAGCCAGCGAGCGGGCAGAAGCGCATGCCATCTAAACAGCTCTTCCAGGAAATTGAATTCTTTTGTGGACTTTGTCACTTCGGAAGAAACAGAGATGCCAAAGAAAAGGAATACTGCATTGGTTGTTTGGTGCCGCGGTTCCCCCCTACTACTGTCGCTCGTGGGACTTGTCGACCTCTCAGAAATTACGAGACACCTATCGTTGGTATTCTTTGCATTTTGTCTAACGCGGACTTTTTACGTATTCGTCCCACGATGTTGGGTCAAAGCCTTCTTTTTTCTCACCCTTGGTCCTGACGCAATTCATAACGACTTTAAAAAATATGGTTCCGACACGGGACAAGGTTCTGATTAAAATATGTGAAGCGAGATGCTTCCTTGAGTAGAGTCTGGAGCGCTCGAATCGACGACAGAGGCCAAAGGGCAGCTGATAGCTCACACATTCATTACAGATTCGTCTGAAGCACAGAGGTCAACCAGGATTTATTTGATCTAGAACAATAAACGACATAACATGAGTGTGTGGTTCCCACTAACATAATTCCTTTCCCCGTCAACGTAACGGTTCTACAGAGTGTAACGCTGTTGAAGAAAGCGATATGCATATGTTTGGCACGGGTTTTGGATGACATTACTTGTAAAACCGCACATGTTACGAAAGTCCATTCAAGTGCAGTCTAAATGGATAGTTGTGATGTCGAAAAGCATAAAGGTGCGACGTGTTTTAAGTGGTCATGTATTAACAGTCGTCGCACAAATACCTCATGTGAGTGACGCACGAGCAAGCACTGACTTGCCGATGTCTCATCGTGACTTGCCTACTCATCCCTCTTGAAACTCGTATTCCAGCAGAACGGCAAGAAATCTTGTTTTTCCGTCATTCGTTTGGAACTCGAAACTCCAACAAGGGATCTCTCACTGCCAAGTGGCTTCTTGCTGCTGCAACTAGTGCCGCAGTTCAAAACCCTGAATTGATCAACTGCCTGCCAAAGTTTCCTAGTGCCTACAGATATCGATGTGTCTCTTTCTTCTAGAGAGTACAAGTGGCCTTTGTCCCGCTGGTCGGGGTCTACTGGAATCCAAGTCCCGTTCAGTTTTTTCTGGTTCGACTCAACTGCAACACAAGCTTGTGATGGAACTCTCTGTTCAGCTGCTTGAAGCAACAGCGCCTTCATCCCGAATCGATTCATCTGAAATCACGGCCGTTGACGTTGCAAATCAACAAGAAGAATCCACCTCGGACGCAGTTCAAACATCATTCTTTTCAGGATTGCCCAGAAAGCACACAAAGAAAACGTTTTTTACGGCAGGACTTTCTAGAGCATGTGTCGTCTTCTCACTTGTGTGTCGAGCGTTGGCATGATGAGGAATATCTCACTGCCTCTGACTTGTTGAACGCTATGTACTATATGCCTACTGGAGAGCTTATGGAGACTTTGACCATTATTCTCTATCCGGTTTGTTAGGCACTCTTCCACTTCCTTGTACCTTGACGCACAAAGTGGCAGAAAAGGTGGACTTCCGGCTAGATCCTGAGGTCCGTTGAGCAGCTATTGAAGGCCTGTTAGGATCCAGGTTCTCTTGTAATAGCGTGGACTGGGGAACGCACAGTAATTTATCTCTATCTCTGACTCTATTCGTGTCACAGCTGCCGTGCTGGATTTCAGGATCCGACAGTTGCACAGGCTTGTTTGAAGGCGTGTAGCGATGTACAGTGTTGGGTCAGAGTTGCTTGCGAGTTTCTGCTTCTCGTCAGTAGGCCCTGATCTATGCCAGGTTCTGGAAATCTTCAATGTTCTGTCTGCTACAAAGCTCGCGGAAAACGACAAACTAGAAGGCACCGACCAGCGGCAGTACGCGGCGTGCACGTGAAAAGCCACCATCTGTTTACAGGCTGTAAAGTGCGGTTGGTCTGATCCTAAGTGCACAAGGAGCTAAGCAGATCCAAGCAACATGACAAGCATTGCTTGCAGTTATAAAGAACTGAGTTGTCTGTGCCGCAAAACTGGAGAACGCCTCTGAGTTGTGCAGGTTTCACGCCCACGAAGGGGTGAATGGAAACAACCGAATTCAGGGTGCGGAAGTCTTCTGTCGTTTTCGCAGGACGTTTCGAGTGTCGCCACACTTCTTCGGCGCTTCTTGCAAAACAAAGAGAAACAAGTCCGCTAAAGCCGTGTACTACACGGGCCTGAACAAACGCTTTTTGGCAAAAAAAAGTGAAAGAACAAACGCCTCCACCGCATGTGTCCTGCCTCGTACCCGTCGAATTTTGCAGGCCTTCTCTCACTCTGTGTGTCTCCTTTCTCTGTACATCTGAAGGCGTGTTCCCTTTCACAAGAATAGACGTCCCTAGAATTACACTCTCGCCTGGCCAAGGCATACAAACGAGAGCGGCGTTTCGCTTTTTGAGAACCACTGATTCTCCTGTTTACATGAAAGTTTGCGTGTAAATACAGCCGACCTCTTTCGTCACGCCTACCCGCTTAGAATTCCACCCGGACGGAAAAAAAAGTCCACAGCCTGTGACGCCTTTATCCTCTTCCCTTTCTCCCCTTTCTCCCCTTCACTCCCCCAGAATTGCAACAGCATGCACGTGATTCCTCATTTGCTGGTTTCCTGCGTATGTACACCCCTGATGAAGGTGACAGAAGACCTAAAAGAGAGAAAAACGCGATCTCGGTCGGCCCTTCCTTCTTTCTGCATGTGCAGTGCTTCCTACATCCATACACACGCGACAGTTCTCGTTTTCTGTTTCCTTCATTCCTCGTGTATTTTCTTCCTTTCTCTCGCTGAGTTAACCGGTGTTCGGATGGTTGTGCTGCATCCCGTGATCGACAGTCGTTTTCCCTTTGCGGCGCAGATCTCGCGCGTTTTCTCGACTCCTCCGACGTCCTCATGGTCGCGCATGCAGGTCGGCCTCCGACGCGCGCCAAGAAACCGGCAGAGGAGAGGGGAGAACTTGGACTGCCTGTTCTTTGACGAGCTGCGACAAGTCCGCGAGAAACGACCGTGAATTGTGAATGGTGGAGCCGCCCAGAAGAATCGTGCAGCCTGTCTGCTTTGACAGTTCTGCCATGTCTCTCGCCTCCTCGAACGTTGCTCCTCCCACCATGAACACAACCACCTGCAGAGCAAACACCAGCGACGCAGCCAGAGACGACATACACGTGGAGGCGTGGCGGAGAACCAGACAGGGCTCGCAGAAGACAAGAAAACGACAGAGAAGCGGGGGGCACCGCCTCCTCAGAGAGAGGTACCGACAAGCGATCTGCGAACGAAGGAGACTCAAAGACGGTGGTTTAACGGCCTTACGACCGGGCCAGCAGACGTCCCCTTCCATTGCTTTTCCCTTCAAAGACGACAACGTCCACGGAAAAGACTCTCTCACGCACGCGACGTCTGGCCTGCTTCGGATCAACCAGGAGAAGTCCCAGTAGAAAATACGAGGCGGCATTCCTTCGAGCCAACGACTTTCGAAGGGAAACCAAACTCGCACAAAGAAGCCGCCACATCTGTCGTACAAAGCTGAAGTTTCTCCTCAACTGTCTCTGCAGACAACCTCAGAACTTAGCGCAGGATCAACACGTTAACGACAAGTTTCTCAGCAGCTCTCCGTGAAAATGCGAACTGTGCTTTTTTCCGCAAAACTTCAGAAACGCGTCGCCCTACCGTCTGAGGCTTCTCCCTAGACGGCTGAAGGAGGTGGGGAGCAGACGCAGCTGCTCCGTATTCGAGAGGCGACGACACCGGAAACTGTTCGGTGGACAGCCGGCCTGACAGATGGAGAAATAAAACGTAAAGGTGTCTCGCTTTGGCGGAACTTCTCGCGTCTGCTCGGTTGCAAAGTGGACGGAGAAAACCGAACACGGAGGACCGAGAAAAACACATTCTGTGCGCCACGAAAACCCCGCATTTGACATCGAACACACTAACGATACACAGATATATACGTATATATATATATATATATGCAGCTGTGTATACATATATATATATATATATATATGCATATGTCTATATGTATATATTCGTGTATATATATGCACATATCTGTATATATGTGCGCATCTGTGTACATGCATGGATATATCTGTATATGTATACATTCACATTTGATGAGGCCGGACACGGAGGACATAACCGAAAGGGAGAGAAACGAAGGAACAGGGAAAAGCGCTTCCGGAGGAACCCCTTCCTATCCAGAAAGGTCAGGAAAAAGCCGAGAAAACCCAGGAGAACGAAGTTCTGTACGTTTTCTTTTCTAATCGACTTTTCAGAATGCACTTGAGCTGCAGTTTCTCAGATTATCTATTTCCCGAAACGCCCTGCCTAAACTCAGCTGTGACGCGCCCAACTCTCATGTGATGTGAAGCGCAGCGCCCTTTCCCTCTCAGGTCGGAAAACCGTTGCCGGGTACCGATGGACGTGTTCTTTGCACAGATTCGAAGTAAAATTCAATGACGTTTCTTGACAACGCGTCTGGCGAAGCCCCTCCTAAAAGAAAGGAATCTCTTTACATGAAAAGAATAGGCACTTTCAGCGCACCTTTGATGAGGCTCTCGACCGTGAACCACAGAAGAGATTTGTGCTGAGTATAAACGTTCGACGTTCCCTAAAAGCACAACAGCCGAGAGCACATAAAACTCGAAACGCAGTAACACAAGAGCATTTAGGTGTGTAGGCGGATCTGCCTGACTCTTGGAAACAGTGCCGGGTCTCCCCAAACGTCCACCTTACAGAGAGAATACTCCGACGCAGAGGCAGCACACAACTCTCTGCGAGAACGAAACCCCGATAGAAAGGGGTCAGACGCAACTCGGCAAGACGCGATTGAAACGCGAGTGAGAAACGAAACCTGTGCGGTTCGTCGGACCCTCTCGAACAGGCCGGAGGCTGTCAGAGCAAACGCAAGAAGAAATGGAAAAACGAAAAAAGCGAAAACACGAGCAACAGAGGCGCGACACAGAAGTCCCTCGAGATGTGTGCTCTTTTTCAGACAGTGACAGGGGAAGCTGTGGCACCGAGGCTTTTTTTGACACAGAAACAGCATGCGCCTCGGAGTTTTGTTTCCATCACATCCGCCTTCGATTCTGCCCGCTGAGCAGAGACGAGATGGTGTGACGGACCTGTGCCAACTGCACATCACATCTACCAATGCAGGAACGGCAATCGGAGAGTTCTGCGTACTTTGAGGCCCCGCTGAATGGTGTTTTTGGCCACAGCGAGGAAGTTTCTATTTGAGAAGAGATCCGCACTTCGCGCGTGTCTCCCCGCGTACTGAGTCATCGCCCGAACAAGCCGAATTTCTTCTTCGTCGATTCCTGCCTGTCTCAGGCCCGCTGTGAGGTCCTGAATTCGAGGATCTCCTTCGTATCTGGAGGAGAGGGAAAACGAGACGAGAGTAACAGACGGGGACAAAGGTTAGGGAGAAATAGAAAGACACCATGTGAATCTTGTTTCCAACAAAAAGGTCCTTCCCCAAAACTTCTCGGGTGTATCGGCACTGGGGAGCGGCGTGACCTGAGGTGTACGTACAACAACCGAGCGACTCAGACGAAGCGTCCCGCTGCTCTGACCCGGCTTTTCCTTCATTCCACCCAAAACATGTCCCTTCACAAGGCGCGTACCTGAGCGCGATGAGGAGTACTAGACGAAGTTTGTCCATGCTGCTGACTCTCTCGTTGCGAAGCATGTCAGCCACCTGAGCAAAGTGATCGCTTCTCGACTCTCGACATGCAACTTCTTGCTCGAGAGAAGACACGTCCAAAAGCGCTCTGTCGTTCACGATCTTTGACAGTGCGTGGATAACGGCGACATGCTTGGACACATTTCCTGAAGTTCATACAGACATGCGAGCGTGTCTGAGAAACAAAGATCCGACAGAAGTCCAGGAGAAGCGAAGGAGAGGAAGAAAGAAGGCAAGCACAAGACGAAGAGCGAGAACAGGAGAAAAGCGGGTGAAGAGGAAAATGTGAGAGAGTGAGGGTCTTTGAAAACGGCTGCTGTGGTGTGTCTGTCAGAGTAGAAGTATGAAAAGGGGAGGGAAAAACGTTTCTGCTCGTTTGAGTGGAAACGAAATATAGGGATAAAAAACGTCAATCACCTGCGAGTTTTCGGACTTCTGGATACGCGTCAACGAAGCGCTGCATGTCGTCCACGGACTCGAGTTGTCCAGTCGACTCTGTCTGAAAGCCAAGAACCATAAAAACCAAGGATCGTTCCTGTTGTGTCCGTTGTTTTTCACATATCTTTAAATACACATGTCCATACATATTTGCATAAATTTGTATGCAGATATATTGACGCACGCAGGTATATATATATATATATATATATATATATGCACATATATTCATGTAACATATGTGCGTGTCTACACGTCTGCAGAGATGCAGATTTCCTTGTATATATATATATATATAGGTGTAATAAGCGCAAGCGTATACATATATACATACATATATATATATATATATGAAAAAAGCAAGAATATGTGAATTCAAAAGAATGAAATAGGAGTATCGGTGAAAGCGTGTATCAATGGAAATCGGGGTGAATCGCAAGCTGAGCGCGTGCCTGGTGGAGACATGTGGAGAGGAGAAAAACATAAATAAGCGCCTAACGCATGCATGGTGAAGCTCCATTTCAAACAATCGACATCTCCCTTCTCTGAAATGCCACGACGCAGTCTTGATTCTCACATGCTGATCGGACGACTGCGTTTTCGTTTCTCTTTGAAACAAGAGAGAAATATCCCCTGAAAACTCCCTGAACTTTCTGGACGCGTCTGCGGTGTACATACACCCTACGTCCCCAGGCTACTCGACCCCTGCTTTCACATTTTTTCGTCGCTTTGCGGAACTTTTGAAATCTTTTCAATCTTTACTGTCAACTTGCCTTGGATTGGTACTCGCGCACATATTTCTGCACGTTGAGTCCGAGATCTCCGAAATTGGAATCGAGATTCTGAAAAAAGCAACACACTTTGTGTGGAGAGACATCGAGGCTCGAAGCCTCTTGTCTCCTTCTCTCGGGAGTCTTCCGTTCTTCCGCATGTCTCCGCAAACACTCGCGACTATGAAACAAGAGGCCCTGAACCTGGGAACCAGTGTAGGTTTGTAGGTTTCAGTGAACGACTCAAACTGAACAGGGCTCCAGCTGTGCGACACGGGCATCCCAGTTCTTTTCCTGAATGTAAAAGTTGAAAAGGAGAAAACTCACTTCCCGGTAGAATTTATCTTGCATTGGACTCATGACAATGTCAAGAAGATCTTCCGTTGTGCCGGGGATCCGCCGCATATCCACACGGTTGTTGCGAATCCCAATCAGTTCGTGGAGCATCGCCTGAGGTGTACATACACCGCAGGACGCCGGGGAAACTTTTAAGGAGTAGCGAGGTAGGCTCCGGCCTTGAGAAATAGACAGGAAGCATTCGATGCCTTGAAGAGGCACTGCTAGCAGGATCAGGGCCGCAGGAATCCTACTCTCTGAGACAGGACTGTTTTAAAAAGTTTTCTCGGAAGAGTATCTGCTACAACTTGACCTCTACCTGTCGAGAGAGAGCACACTTGCAAGACGGTGCAAAAGTGGAAAGAGGCCAGAAAAGACAAGTGGGAAAACGCGGAACGAAGGCAAAGCAGTTTGCCTCAGATCACCGAACGGGAAACCAACAGACACAAATTCGGCCTGTTCAGCTCCAGCGCACGAGTGAGATAACACGGTGATTCTGGACAGACGAAAAAACAAGGAAAGATGAGAGATCGAGAAGTCGTCACCTGAGCCCGTTGTCCCCAGGAAGAGCAACGCTGGAACACAAATGCATTTCTTCCGCATTGAAATGGGGTGTACGTACTCTGTAGGTCCACTGATTCAACAACGGGGTAACAGGATCTTCACGGCGATCGACAATCAGAAGAACAAGCCTGCTTCCGCCACTCGAGCTTCCTCCCGACGCATCTGCTGGAACGCGAGAAGCGAAAAACAGAAAAACGTTGCCGCAACTGCGATGAACGCGAAAAAGCACCTGGGAACTCTCTGAAGTGTACACACAGTCCGGCAGCTTGCGCGAGCGCCCAAGCAGGGGCGGGTCTGCCACAGGTTCACATCGTGGGGAACGCATTTCAAATCTCTTTTCTGAATCGTTTTTGCACGTCGTGAGGCGTGTTATTTGAATATTAAAAACGCTGACAATCTTATCCCAATGTTTCTTTTATCGATCAAGTAGAAAACAGGCACACGGGACGCAAGTCCTCGCTAGGAAGCAGTTTCTCGATGACTTGAACTCGGAATTAGGTTCCCAACTGGGTTCCGAATTCTTGCTTCCATTTTTATCCTCAGTTGAGTCTGAGAGTTTTATTTGCGCCTTGACTCTGAATTCCCTATTTTGACTTTGACTCGACTTGTCCGATTGGAAATTTGACTCGAGTTTTCTTCCTGCGTCCTACCAGAACGTCCGGGCAACGAGGTCTGAGGCCGTTTGTCGAGGAGATCAGCATTCTCCGAAAGACGCACTTGCATCGCTGCCGCCAGCCGTTTGCTCACCACGCTGTTTGCTTGGAAACGCACAAGAGGGAAGATTCTCAGAAGCGCAATGCACGAGAAAACACCGTCAACCATCCTCTGGAAGAGCGACTCTTCGTACGGCGTCCACAGAGACAAGTCCTGGACCTGCAGCGACGTTACAGCCGGAATGTTGAGGGTGAAGACATGGGGATCCAGGGCAAAGAGGTCGACGTAGAACTCCTCCACCTGCGCAGAGAAGGGAAGGCGAGAGACCGAGAATCAATGGAAACGGAGAAATTGGAGAGACGAGAGTCGAACGAGGCGGCGACTTCGTTCTGTACAAACGACCCGCGACGGACACACGCATCGTTCACATTGAGTGAGTTCCCGCCCCCAGAAAGAAGGACTTTCGTCGAGTGTAGATTGGCGTTGACGGACTGACTGCGTCTTGATGTTGTGGCACAGCTGCGAATACGACAGGCGACTCTTCCGGGTGAGAAGCGGAACTAGGCTTCGCTGCACCAGCTTCCGAGCACAGCAAATAGGCAAGTGGAAAGAGATGCGAAGGAACGCCTTCTCCGGCAGAGGAACGCCCTCCTCACAACGAAAAGCAAATAAGGGGGAAGACTGACTCGCGGCGACACCCGAGCGACTGTCGATACACCAGAGACTCGACCTAGGCATCGACGCCAGACAGTCCACCCGAAACCCTCATCCCAGAACGCGACACGCGAGCAGCAGCAGTCCGTGCGTCACCTGAACGACTTTGTCGGCTTCGTCTTGCTTTGCCAAGCGTCGGAGGAGCTGCGGCTGTTGATGTACGGAGGAGGTGAAGAAGAGGTAAATGTCTTTGAAGCGCGCCACAGGCTCGGGCGGTGTCCGTAGCGGATCTTCTGTCAAAGGCAGTCCGTTCCTCTGAGCATCCCTCGCACTGTGCCTTCGACTCTGTTGACGCAGCAGCTGCAGGAGCAGCAGAAGGTTTTCGTTCGTCGGTCGGAGAAAGCCGACGCAACTCAAGTGCTCGAAGCGGCCACGGGGAAGCGCGTCGATCCGGTCGACCAGGAAAACCTAAAAGGCCGCACAGAGATCGAAAAAATCGACTTGACGCCCGCACTCCGCGCAGACCGACTGTGGGTCTAGGGTGAAGTGTACATACATGCATAGGAGTGTTTTGCTTGTCGAGCTGGATTTCGCAGGATCAAGGAATCCAAAAAATGGAGGGGAACGCAGCGAAGCATCTCCGAAAGTGAGCTGCGATGACGCATGCACGCCCCGCTGCAGTGACCCGCTTCCTGGCTTCGTCGCCTGGGGTGTACAGACACCCGGTTCTCAAGCGAAGTAGTCGCCCGTACCTCTTTCTGAAGAATGTCTGACTGGGAGACAGCCGTCGAGACCATGCCTGTCGTCTCCTGATCCAAAAGAAGAACTTTGGCTCCCGGTACGCGCTCCAGGATCGCTCGAATGTGTTGACTCACAAGCGAAACGAGGTCTGTGCACATCCCTGCCATGGGGGCGACGAGAGGGAGAAACAGCGGCAGAAAGGCCCGAGAAACGAATCGTGCGGGCGACGCAGAAGGCGTCGGAGAGAACAGAGCGACAGAAGCACTCGGAGCGAGCGAATGACGTATGGAGAACAGACAGACAGAAAGGAGGGAAGAGAAGAGCGTTAGTGTCGAGGAAAGCTCTAACGGTGGCAGGGAGATGCCATAGACAGTCAGAGAAAAGATGAGAAGGGCGAGAGGAAGAGCAGCAGAAGAACGCTCAGTCGAGCACTTTCGAACTGGATCTGCAGACAGTTAACCAGTAGTTTACTATCGCTTCAATGTCTCGTGTCATTTTACATCTACTCACTCTTTCCACCCTGCCCTCCTCAGATATTTCCAACAGTGCGGAAAAAATGGATTTCTGAAGACCGAAAGCGAATCACAGCAGACACTTCTGGGGGAGAAATCGAACAAGACACAAGGGAGAAGGTGAGAGTGAAGACCGGAAAGAAAAAATAGAAACGACCGGTTCAGCGGGCAGAAGAGGCAACAAACGGTGCGACAGTGGCGGGAGCCTTCAAGAGACAAGTAGAGGCGGTCTTCCGGTTGAGAGAAGGTTTTGCGTGTAGGAGACGCAGAGCTGAAGGAACGGACGTGGAGTGTGCATACACCTGAATATTTCGCCTTTCTGCCCCATGCTCCTCGTTCTGAGAAGGAAGTTTCACACAACCTGCTTCTGGCCAGGAGAGAAGAGAGAAGGCTCACACCGGCGGATCACCGCTGGCGAATTTAGGACATTATCAAGCTTGAAGGGTTCACAGCAAGAGAGTGAAAAGACGAAAAAGTGAAGAAACGAAGCAGCGCAAAGAAGAGAGGAAACGTAGAGCGACTGTCCTGCAAAGTCTCGCGTGGAAGGCCAGTTGCGTCCTTGCAGAGACCTAAAAAGCCTCACGGTCAAAGGGAAATGAATCACCGACAAAGGGGCATTGGATTTCCACGAAAGCTGCCACTAATGAGAAAAAAGAAAGGGATGGTTCGCCAGTGAAACAGAATACCGTTCTGCAGAGAACACAAGAAGCTGAACAAGACATGCGCGACCATGCTGGCTTTTTTTTCGCGAGAAAAGCATCAACGCCCAATCTTGCATGTTTTCCCAGTTTTTCGCTCCTATGGACACAGAAACTCATATAAGTTCTTCGAAGGAAATCGTCTGTCGCCTGTTGAAATGCCAAGGGTCCCAAAGTGAGCTGCGAGGAAGCGACAGAGGCAACTCTCTTCTCTGTGGAGAACAGAGAACAGCCTTTTTCTGGAGGGTGAGGACGGTGGGCTGTGTTCCGTGTGCATGCACAAGATCCGCCAGATGCTAAAATTAGGGTCCTTAAAATGTATGTCTCGGGGCGCGTTCTGCATTACCCTTTTGCTCTATCCATTTTCCGCACACAGGGAAACCGAATTAAAGAAAAACGAGTTGTAACACCCTAAAAATTGGCGCTTTCTGAATTGAGAAAAATCCGACGGTCCTTTGAGAGAAAAAAGCACACGTCCTCAACAGAGAGGAGGCTTCCGAGAGGGAGGAAAACTGAAATTACGAGGTGGTACTTATTTGATCCAGCGCTCTCTCATCTGAAAGATCAATTGGTGAAGGCGGTCTTGGAAGGGGTGGATTATTCATCTTGGCGGTCGCAGAACGAATCTGGATGGGTCATTCAAGAAAGGGGTACTACTTTTGTTTTGATCTCAGGAGTTAACGACCGTGGATATAAGAGGGATGCCCACGAAGCTCGGTTGATTCTCCTCCGTGACACAATACTATGTCGCTTTTTAGATAAAGATGTCGACAGAATTGACTAAATTGGTTTGAGCAGGAAGTTCTGGAGTGGAGTTTCTTAACAGCATGAGATGGTCATGGATTGGGAGAGACAGTATTGAGGTACGCAGTGGTAGACAGATGAACACACAGAGAGTCTGTTGGAGATAGACAGATGGAGATAAAAAGAGATGGTTAGAGAAAGATAGACAAATGGAGGTAGAAAGCGGCTGACCTCTGTTGCTTCACGGTGATCACACGAAACTGTTGTGAAGCCCCTCCGGTGAATGTGAGTTGAACGGAGAGAAACTGTTGTGCTGAGGCAGATGCTTCTGTTTTCAGCTCGACACAGATAGCTACATGTCCATTCAAAGCAATTCAGTTGATGACTTTCGACTCCAGCAACTGAGTTCATTGCCACATGTAGGACATGAAGAATCTCCCCCGTTGTATCTTTTTGCAAGAGAGTAGGAGGTGCTCTATCGAAATTCGAGGCGGTGATGGTGTGTGCAATCATCGAAATTTCTAGTTCTTTTCTACTGTCGATTTAGAAAAATCCACATCCTATGGATGTAAATGAGCGAAAGAACCAGACTGCAGTAAAAAGCCGCCACGGATGTCTCGACGTTGTTTCCTCCAAATCCCCTGACACGTCTTGACAAACACAGTGGACGGGGGGACGCCGCTTGCGCGGAGTGGACAACCAAGTTTTTCATGAGTCATATATACCGCCACCCCAGTGGACAGCTAAATCTGTTGTATTTCAGTAGTCTACGACATTAACTTTCTGATTATTTTATTAAATGCTAGGTTCCCAAGTAAGATACACTTTATATGATAGATTAGCTACAATCTGACACCTTACCACCGGAACGGTTCTACGCTTTTGATAAGGGATCAACACAGCTATTGAGTACAGCTTACAAGTCAACACGAATATTAGTATTTCTGTTAAGGACGCAAGTGATTTCGGTCAACATAAGTTGATTTCCATGAGAACGTTTTTGCCTCCCGCGCCTTCCACGAAAAGACAAGGATTTTCTGTTGGTAGCACTATTCGTTTGACTGAACGCCCGTTCCTTCGATTTGAAGAGAGCGAAGGATCCTCTAAATCATTTCCTTACATCCCAATACAGTACTCACTGGTGTGTCCGTGCTTGCTTTCCAATTGAAGGAGTTGCGCATCTTTAGCTGAGGAGAAAGAGCCTCAAAAAATGTTGAATCGCCTTGCCCAGGCGGTAAAAAAAAGTCTCTCTTCCGAAGAAAGCCATGTTGCGCGCCACCGAAGGATATACATGCCTTGAACCTAACAACTCCTTATTTTAAGAGATTGTAGATCTTCATAACAAGCCATTAAAATACCGGCGGAGTCAGCAAGAGAGTCAAAGTCAGGCGGCACACCCAGAGCTTGCAGGTGGACTGGGGAAACACCGGCCGACAACCGCCGATGGAAAGCTGTATCGCTGCTTGAAGTCTACAGGAACGTCTGGAGAAAGCGAGTTTTGTTCAGTTAAATGTACTTATGCGTGGCATTCTTTCTTGTCGTCCCCGCAGCACCTGAGGAGAAAACCTGGCACACTGTTTTTGTTTACCTCCTTGCGTCATTATATGTGTGGAACTGCGCGAATACAAAAAGTGCCGTTTGCACTTCCCCCGCGCCTTGCTGGTGTTCACGTATTGCTCAGCCTCACAAGGGCGGGTATTCTTCTAGGATGAAGCCCTTCAGGCATCAGCTAAAACAGCGAAAGCTCCTGGGGAGTTTCACCAGCAAACGAGTTGTAGGAGCCTCACAAAACTCCTTTCCGCTGGCAAGTTGCCGACTAGCTTCCAGCTCATAGAGGCTGATTACCCGTTCTCTAGACATCTAAGTCCACTGGACTGAGACAACCTTCGGGAGAACGCTTATTTAAACAATTTTAGCTAGTCTGCAGGTTTAGGTGTCGTGTTTGAAGTTGCCTTGCGGCTTCTGGTTCGACGGAACTACCGCATCCATAACTCAATCCCAGTCAACCGGTCCATTTGGTCTTCTGCAGAGTTCTCTGTAGGCTTCCCGCTTACGTCCACTGTAGATGCATGTAAGTTTGAAGGTTTCAATAAACTACAAGTTCGCTGCGGCAATCTGGAACAAGTACAAAAAGAGTGTTCCGATCTAAGGTTGTCGTCCAGCTCGTATTATATATTCCCCCAAAACAAACTAGTGATTATTCTGTCTGAGAGGTACTTCTGCAACGAGGATCACCTTAACAATGCTATAGTAACAACAGGACTCGGATCCGGTAACAAAGACCGTGAAGTCACCTTCGACAGAGGTGGCCCGTACCCGACGCCCCGGGGACTTGCAGCACTCGTGGCTATTTATGGTGAAAATACTGCAAGATTGTGGACTGTTTTCAAACGACGGACTGTCGGACGCGAAAGCAGTTGACTTGCTTCGTCTGGCAGGAAGTTGAGGTTTCTCTTGAAAGGTGTGTCAGCCTGGAAGGCAACAAGGCACCCTCCCAGTGATGGTGGTTCAGCTCGTCCCGCAGCGGCACAGTGCTCTGCAATTCGGCCTCTGAACGAGATTACTTTAGAGTGCCGGACGTGCTGCGTCGCAATTCGAGGCTTCCTACGTAAAGCGCGCAGATGACAGACACCGAACTACAAGTGGCAGCGACGAGGTGGTGGTACCCGGGTGGCATGGCAGCCACTGGTGAGCACGCTTCGTTGCATCCGTCGAAGAAAATTCCGGAGAGTCAGTACCACCGTCTGCTAGATAATACCAACAAACAGTGCTGTTTTTGTGCACTGTTGTCCAGGGTTTTCTGTGCCGACGTCTTGAAAGGGAGTACGGAGAAGTGGTACTGCTGAATGTGCCACCTCGAACAGGAACACAAAGGGAACAGAAATGTTTCAGGTTGCTGCAGTGACCCATCTGCGAAGAAAACGAGCGCTGCTTGCGATTCTGTGTGTTGTTTCACGGGTTGCAGTTCTAGGAACTGAGTTGTGATTGTGCACAATTGCGGTGTGACACCTTCTGTCTCGTTCCAATCTTTGTCTTGTCGGAACTATGAGTTTCTCAAAGACCACGAGCCTAGCGTCGCTAGCGCTCACGGGCTTGTTTGTTGTGTTCAAGTTCGCTCTTGCGTCCACCACCGAGACGCCAGCGCCCATTGAGTGCACTGCCGGCGCAACGAAGACTGTTGAGGCACCCTCCAGTGGTTCCGTTGTCTTCCAATGTGGGGATAAACTAACCATCAGTCCCAGTGGCGAAGGTGATGTCTTTTATGGCAAGGAATGCACAGACTCGAGGAAGTTGACGACTGTCCTTCCAGGTGCGGTCTTGAAAGCTAAGGTCGAGCAGCCCCCGAAAGGTCCTGCTACCTACACACTGTCTTACGACGGTACTCCCGAGAAACCTCAGGTTCTCTGTTACAAGTGCGTTGCCGAAGCAGGTGCTCCCGCTGGTCGAAATAATGATGGTGGTTCTAGCGCTCCGACGCCTAAAGACTGCAAACTCATTGTTCGCGTTCCGGGTGCCGATGGCCGTGTCACATCTGGGTTTGACCCTGTGTCTCTCACGGGCAAGGTTCTTGCTCCCGGTCTCGCGGGTTTGTTGATCACGTTTGTGTAAAAGAAAGGGCTGATGATTAAGTAGTCAAAAGGTCACACCAAGATATGCACCCCTGAAGAGACGTCTTTGGGTCAATGGCCTTCTTTCGGAGAAGAGTTGCGAAAGTCGGTGAACGGTGGTCGCCCTCAGGGGTGCACTTTGTTGTTTTGCTTGAAGATGCTCTTCCTATACATCTTCCGAAAATGTTTCTCCGCATGACGGGGGTTGAGCGAAGTTGGTGGTAACGGGAATAATTAAACGGGGATATCATTCCCCGTAGCGGGGTGGATGGGTGCCTCCGGGGCTGCCGCAGTTCTGTTCTCCGAAGTGACTCCAGGTGGGCCGTGCGGCTTTTGTCTTTTTCGTGAGAGCGGTCCGACCCTGCAATTTTCATGCCTCCGCTTCGAAATTGTCGTGCAAAGAAAACGTTGTTGAGGGGTGGGATTGCGATTGTTCTTGGCGTAGATCCTGGGAGGAACGCGAGAAAATGTATTTCCGGATCTGCGATTATGTGACAGAGGAACTTGTTTGCCGACACACTGCTGCAGTACTGCGCTTTTCCGCCAGACACAACCAGTGTTCCGGCGGGTGTGCCTTCGTGAAACGTTCTACACATAGAGACGCGATAATGCACGCTTTGAATACCGCTGATAGATAATTCATTCTGGCACTGCCTAGTTTTGCCACAACCCAGCCAACATACTCTCAAGCATACTGAAGAAGCTTCCTAAAACGTCGTAGTGGCTACAGCCATGTGCGATGGATGTTCTAGTGAACGTATGTTCAACTCAAATGTGATATCCGTGGCTGCGGCACCGTGGTAGTACATTTGGGGTTGCGTTGACATAGAAGTCTTCCCCTACACTAGAACAGTAAGAGACTTACGCTAAGAGGTGGACAGGACAAGATGTCGGGAAACAAGCGCCCACAGAGACAAATGCGTCTGGATATCTAGATAGGGTATGCTATAGTCTTTCTACGGTGAAGGGATGGGTGTGAAGCACCGGAAAGTCTGCAGACTGCACGACGAAGCTTGCTTCTGACAGTGTTGCTTTGCTTGAAAAGTCGAAAGAAAGAGAAGGGAAGAAAAATACCGGATTTAGGCTGGTGACGCCATTTTGCCTATATACATCAGGTAATGCTCGCACAAATACGAGGTTCCCGTGAGCTAGTATTTCAGTTGTCGGGAGGGAAAAAAGTACAACGGCCGACACTATGATACCTTGGCCACCTCCACACCCTAGGTAGCATCGATCGCTGGTGGATGTCGAAAGCAGATGTTGCTTGCTTTGATGTGGAGAGCTTGGTTCACTCCATCGAAACAAGGTGCTAAGATATAATTTACTAATATCTGCTTGATCCTTCAGTGAGGAGGGGAGCCACGGTCTCTAATACGTCAGGCTCAGCATATTCAGAAGAGTATCGGCAAACTACCTAAACGTCACAACGGTTGGCAAAGAAGACATAGCAAGAATGAACACAACATCGTAGCAGAATCTAGTGTGGAAGATCAATGGGAACCTGGACGCAAGAGTTACGATGAACAACGAGGTGGCTTGCTGCTGTGGAAAGAAACGCCTCGTTTTCGGGAGAAATGGATAAGAAAGGTTTGCTCTGCGAAGGCCACGTACTTCGTAGTGCTTCGAACGTATTGGTGACCCACCCACGCTCCATAGGTGCTTCAGAACA
The DNA here is from genome assembly GCF_000006565.2 of Toxoplasma gondii ME49. Lineage (NCBI taxonomy): Eukaryota > Apicomplexa > Conoidasida > Eucoccidiorida > Sarcocystidae > Toxoplasma > Toxoplasma gondii. The sequence goes on from NC_031476.1 coordinate 4,760,365, forward strand.
TACGGCAAACTGTACTATCCTACTGTTCACCAGAGTTGCGTCGTCAAAGCTTTCAGACGCGGTGGAGTCAGAATTCCCTTTTCTCTCACCAACGACGGGAAGCAGAGTTTCCGTGAGAGAAAACCTTCGAGCAGTTTTGCGTAGACCTGAAATTTTTCTAGGATACAGGGAGTGCTAGATGTGTTGCCTCCAGGGTTGGTGGAGGAGGGCTGGAATGGCTCACTCCGAAACAGTGTGCTACTTAAGCCAAAATGAACACCCTTGTCGAAGTGGGGGGTACCGTGCCACGAAGATCTTCGGCCCGGCAAAGGGTAGCACTCCGTCTTACGCGGAACCACGTACAATCATTCGAGAACCCTGTGAACGACGACCACAATTTTCGCTTCTGCCTTGGACAGCTGGCGTATTAATCGCTGCCAAAGAGGTGGGTCAAAATCACATGTGCATGCAGGTCTGGTCCGAGTCGTCACAGGGCTGACACTTCCAGTCCAAGTTATCAACCACCATGCCCAGCCTCTTTGAGACTTCTTTGGTCTGAACAACTGTTGACCAGCGTCTTCTCTACATGATGCTGATAGGTGGATGGGCAACAAGAGCTGAGATCGTACTCGGATCCTGGCTTTGAGGTTTGCTAGTACTGGTGCACTCTTCTATGGTGCCGCTTGTCGCTTGCCACAATGCGTTTGTGGGAGCAAGGCGGAAGCCCGCCCGCACTGATGGCTGTCATTGCTTTCAAAATTGTCTTGCTCGGTTCGCTCACATTCGTCCCGGACAAAGCGTCGAGCTCAGACTACTCGCACGTTTGCAATTTCGGCACTGAGGAACTCCAAGTGGCGGCAAACAGCACCACCAACTTTCAGTGTGGTCTCATGCTGGCCTTGGCGCCAGAGGCTGCGTCGAACATGGTTTACAGAGGACCAGCCTGTACAGAGAAAACAGAACTTGCCAGGCTAATCCCAGGAGCACAGTTGGTTCCCGCAGACGCACAATACATCGGAAAACGCTCCCTAGATCGAACGCTGTCTCCGGTTTATAGTCTGAAAATCGGTGACACTCTCGCGGAAGACGTTCAGCTTTGTTACAGGTGTACGACATCCGAGATCAGTGGTATACACGGAGAAGTAGGGGAAAACGACCCGATAAATCGTGGTCAAATACCGACTGACACACTTTGCAAAATTCTCATCCGCGTGACGGCTCCGCAAAAAACGCTGGCCGCTGCTTTGGGAGCAAGTATTGGCCGGTCGCTGAGCGTAGGGCTGGCATTTTTGACAGGTCTTTGCTTCTGAAGGAGTTTATCCAGACACAAAACGTGAGCTTAAGGCCAGCCAGTGCCTCCTATTTGAAGAACTAACAGTCTGCTGTTACGATTGGCGATTATCTTTCTGACACCCTATCGGGTTTCACTCATCGAGATGTTTCATGATTTCCGTATTATCATGAAGCACGAAGGCGATATGTAAGTTCCGTTAGATGTCACGAAGTGTCCATACCTTTGGATGAATCCTACCTGTTGTGTCGACGTCCCTGTTCCTAGTATTGTCCCGTGAACGGGACGGCACCTCAGTCGACATTTGAAAATGTTGGTCTGAAGCTACTTCAACTTACCGTTTCTGTGCAGTGCTTTGTATGGTGAGATGAACTGTGAGATAATGACCCCACTGTCGATGAACAGAAGCTCTCCGAATGGGCTAGGCTACTGCAGGAAACTCTAAACAAAACAGACTGGTGACGCAAGAGCGAGTGCACTGCCTGGCCACCCCAGTCTTGGATTCCCCCTTCTTGTACATGAGTAACTTGCGCCGTTAAAAATTTCCGTGAAGGTCCGCCTCAACGCATAGCTTAGCAGACGGAGTGGGACTCACTAGACTGTGCGAATGTCAGTCTGCTGCTGATGTCCTTTGTGACTGCTTCAGTCTGTCCGTCCACAGAGCGTAGTTCATGCACTTCCGGTCTACTTCTGAAAAATGCTCGAAACACGTCTGAGACTAGATCGCAGTCACTCTTCCTACTGAAATAACCACAGCTTGGGCAATTTGTGTGCTCCCTCACAGTCCTGATGCGGGAAGAACTACTCAGTTCAGCTGTGTTTGCGTCTCGTTGGCCAGTTATTTGCTATGATCTACGAACTTCGTCGCTGTCACCACAGCTTGTACCGGGCACGCTTGACCAACAGCCGGAATAATTTGTGGATAGGGGATAACACTTTCTGCTACAACGTTCGTTGAAATAGTTTTCACCTTGTGGGACTGTTGCTGGAGCTGATCACCGCTCGTTGTTGAATGTAGATGGCAGTGACTCAGAAAAGCAGTCTTCCGCAGTTCCCCGTAGTTTCCGCTCGCTGACACGCGGTACATTTACGCAGCAATTCAGCGCCAGTCACTCAGCGTTCTGTCCCTTTCTAGGCGCCAGTACCGCAAGGTCCTGATCGGTGGGTTTGTATCCAAACGTGCGCTCTCGAACGCAACTGCCAATTTCCCCCTTGTCACACGGTTCTCCCTCTAGCAGATCACAGAGCGCTCACAATTCGAGCAGATCTACCGGACAGACGATCAGTTATGAATGGAAGAATTCTCTGTCTGCACGTTGGACCACCGCTGCATCCGAAAAAAAAAGCAGCGCTACGTTAGCGTCGCTTCTCTCCCGTACATGCCACGTCACTGAACCTCCACGATAACTCGGGATGGGAAGTAGAACTGGACGCGATAGAGGCGTCAAGAGAAATATCTACCATGTCTAAATGTACGGGTTCTTTCGCCCAAGCACTCTGGGATTTCTAACAACGACCTTTATCGCCCTCCTACAATGCCATATGTGCCCTGCCATTGACTCACTGGACAGACGGGCACCCAATGCCCGAACATCCATGTAGGCACCCTGGAAAAAGTATCTCCCTGATTTTCAGAATTTACCACCTGCACGTATTGGATGATGTTGAATTCGATGTAGCTGTCATCACGAAATGTCTGTAAGCCGCTGAGCAACGCAAGACGGCAGGATGGGATGTCACCGTCGCAATGGGCAGTTGAACGATATACAGTTTGCGTTGCCACTGCCAGCGACTCGTTTTCTGTGTGCGTCGCAGACCGCCGCCAAAAACGACAGTTTTTTTACCGGAACGCATCCCTGCGTTCGACGTGGTTGCTGCTGACGGAGAAAACCCCCGTCCCCCCACTCGGCTATCGCTTTCCGGCCTGTTTGAGTTTAACACTGTTTGGAATGTGCACTCTCCCTGGTATCGGGGAAATTCGCCACAGCAGCTCCCCAAGCATTCGAGTGACGGCACCATCCCCCTCGCCTCTTTGTCTCCAAATGTTCAGGTGTTACTTCAGGTGCGCCTTGTTATATGCGCACAGTCACCTGTGTCCCACAGTTGGGCAGAACACAATCACCCACAACGGACGCAGGGCAATACCGACACCGCGTGGTGTTCTCGGACGCACTCGGGCTGACCGGAGTTGGCTGTTTCCAGTGTCGGTTCGCCAGATTTTAGCAGTTTTCTAGCTGCGTGAGCGGCGGCACCCCGCAACGAAAGGGGGGTGTACGGGTGGAAGAAGCGAGACAACCACCGCAGCCAGCAAGCGGCGTCATCTCCATCGCGATATGAGGGAAGGGGTCGCGAAACGCTAGGGTGCATCCTGGGACGGGTGCTCCACAAGCAGGAAGCGGTGGCGGACAGCGTGGCTTTCCTTGCCACCGACTGGGGGGCTGGTTGCTTACCATAACGCAGCCGTCGGTGGAAAACCCGTTCGTGGTTCTGCATTGTTTTTCTTGACTTGCTTGGTGAATGCCGTGCAGTGTATGTACAGTGTGTGTTGTTAACGTTTCCCTAGCACCCCGTCCGCGCGGATGCGACGAGGCGACTGGCTCACCTGCCCACCCGCCTAGATTTGCGCCTTCTCCGTTCATGCCACAGCATTTCCGAACTCGTGTCGTTTCTGTCGATTTCCTTTCCGTTTCTCAGGGTGGGAACTGGCCTACGCGGTTTCGGCGACTGGCGCAGACTATCTGCGGGTGAACTCTACGAGGTTCTTTCGTGACGCTTCGGGCGGCTCCGTGCCAAATGTGCGGGGCGGAGGCAGTTGCTCTTTCCGGTGCAGCCGTCGTCTTGTCTGCTGGTCGCTTGGGTCCGCACACGGAAGAAGACCTCATACTGGACGCGTTGAGGACGTGCAGAATGCGGCGCTTGTCGACCGGCACTGAGGGCGGGATCGTGCCTTTTTGACTTACGACAACGCTTGACATTAGATCGCGGATTTTCCATATCCAGGAGATCGATGGTGACAGAGTGACCGCGGGCATTCAGTGTTCCGGTGAGGTCGGCGGTACAGCCACGAAGGCGGCCATGCGTGGCAGCCGTCAAGGCTCGTTTTCTGTAGCGTTTCTTCGACTTTCTACGTTCCTCGCCACTTCCTCCACCGGTTGGGATAGGCTTACACTTGTGCGGAAAGCCGCCAAAGAGAGGTGCGCCAGATTTTTGCTAGTGAGCTTCCGACGTTAAGTCTCCATACTAAGAGAACGCCTTCAGATTGTCTACGCAGCGTCTCGTGGCAGGCGAATGACCCGTGAGGGCATCTCCCGTCCTGGACATGATGTGTTGTTGCCTGTGCTGCCTGCCCCTCAGCACGAATTTTCGCGTCTGACGTTTCGACACAGCTTACGACTTGGTGGTATGCGGAAGGCGCGTGCTATCTGGGATTTACAACGAACCGATGGCACCGGAGAACAGGAATTGTGCCCTTGGTCTTTGGTATCGTTGGGTCTGAAAAGGCAACGGCCGGTCTTTGCGTAGCGACTAAGTGCAGTGGAAAAGAAACAGCTGTTCGCCTCAGTGAAGCCTCTCAGCGTTCCTGTCAGCCGGTACTCGACTGGAACGGTGGAATGCATAATGCCGCACTTTAGCTGGAGTTAGGGTCTCTCTGTGAATGTCCCGCCGGCCTACGGATAGCCGCGACAGGTTTCCGCTTTGTCTCGACTTCCCCGGTCCCGGTGTTTTGTCGGCGCATGCATTAGAGGCTCTATAGGCGCCCGTCAGCTCTTCGGTAGTGATCTTGTTTTCAAGGGCAGCCTTTTTGTCCCCGCGCGACTGTACACTCTGGCACACCTGAGTTTGGTCATCATGGCTCGGAACGCTCCGCCAGTGTTGACTTCTCCCGACGTGTTTACGTCTGCGTGTTTCTCACCTTCGCGGCACTCTACAGAGGCCAAGCTCTCGACTCTGGGGAAACCACCTCCTTTTGCCAAAGCAGGCGACTCGACATGCGCGGGATCCCCCTCGCTGTCGCCCACACCTCTGACCTCGCCGGGCGCCTCCAGTTGCGCCTCGGCCTTTTCGGTTTTGTCGTCTCCGGTCTCTGCTGCCTCTGACTTCTCGACGCAACCGCGCGAACTTTGTTCCACCCCCCATGCCTTCCCAACCTGGCCGGTATCGTACGCTACCCCCGAGCCTGCGTTGCCTCTAGGGACGTCTGAGGAGGCTACTGCCTCTTGCGGGGGTTCTGCCAGCGTGGAGGGGCCAGCGAAGATGGCCTCTGAAATGCCCGCAGAAAGAAACACGACAGCAGGAGTGTCAGAAACTGCAAGCGTGTCCATTGCTCGCGACACCGCGAACAGCACTTGCGACGAATCGCGTGCGAGCAGCTCTCCTCATTTTACTGTTCCTCATACATCCCGGAAGGGCTCTAAGGAGCCTGGGATGCTCCGGCGAAGAGGACGGGAACCCGCAGCAGCGGAGAAGGTGGGCGGGGGCGCCGCCCCACGAACGGACTCCCCTAACGCGTCTGCTGGACTTCGCCGCTCCATGCATAGCGTGCGAGTCTCGTGCAGCGACAGCAGCCGGTCGACAACAACTGAGGCTGGAGCGGAGTTGGTCTCGAGCCACTGGGAGAGACAGACATCAGGCGCCGTCACCCCATCGAGTGGGACGAATGGAGGGAAGGGACTTCCGGCCGTGGGGTCTCCGGACGCGTCCGAGGGCGACGTCAGTCTGGACACAACTGACAATTCTGGGGAGAGCACTGTGTCGACGAGTCAGACGATTCGCAGTAGCCGATCCGCCAGCAGAAAGAGCAGTGTGGAACGGGGTGCCGAAGCTGTAGGCGCCGTCTGCGCCAAGGCCGTGATGCTTCCGATCCGCGCCATTCAGCGAACGGATCTGACGACTTGCATGCGAAAGAATAGAGAGCATGGAGAGGGAACACCTGCAAACGCTAGGCGCTTCGGGGTTGGAGAAGGCGAATGGTTTCCAGGTCCCGTTCCACGCGGACACACTGTCGGGATCGATGGCTGCACACCGAGGGCGAATCCTTTCGTTGATGAAGTAGACTCGCCCAGCGCCCCGTGCCCAGGCGCTGCCTCCGAGTTGTTCCGCTCCCTGGCTTCTGGTCTGATCCTGTCGATTGATGGCGGCGGGGAAGATGCGCCAGGCAGCGAGGATGAACTGATTTCATTCGAGCGACTGGAAAGCTTCTGCGATGCTGTACGTACACCAACCGCGCTCCGGATCTCCGGCGCGAGCTTGTCGACGGACAGCAGCGATGTATCGGAGGCTACGCAACTCGGATTCGCTGGTTTTCAATCCCCGAGGGAGCCATCGACGCCGCAGAGCTGCTGTGGGACGGGAAGTGCCGCCTTTGAAGCGAGGGAATTCGGCAGGCGCCTCATTCCGCAAACTCTTAACGGTAAAGCGGCACAGGAGGAGGGGCAGAAGATATCGTCCGTGATGGGAGCGGGCGAGAAATCACGAATGAGCAGCGATGATGGCGCCCCAGAATCCAAGGCCGCAGTTGTGAGGAAGAACGTGGTGTACATACAAAACTTGGGGAGCCGCCGCGGCGAGGTGTCGCCGATGGCGTGCGAGAAGAGAAACGCAGTCCTGGCCTTGCCTCGAGGCCCAGGAATGGAAGACACAGAGGCCTTCGCAGAGAAGAAACGACTTCCAGTTGAACGCGGAAAACGCGAGAAAGAACCGTCGCTGTTTTGTTGCGCATGTTGTGGGGGCCGACTGCTCTGCTCTCAGTGCAGCGCAACGAGCGACGTCCATGGGATAGAGCCAGCGGGGTACGGAGCGTCGAATTCGAGCCTTCAGAGGCTGCAGGACAAGGCGACTATCGGCAGGCGCAATGGCGCAAATGCGCGAGAGTCTGGCGCCTTGACGCCCCGAGGACAGTGCCGCGTGTGCGCAGAAAGCATTTACTGCGGCTTTTGTGTGTATCGCATGCAGGCGACAGTCTCGGTATCTTGCGCCCCTGCGTCGGATCGGTTGGCTGGAAGAAGTCCCGATGTGGAAGGGCCTGCCGACGCTCTCTTGCGAAGGCATTTCAGCAACGGCGCCGCTGTCGAGGAAGGGTTGGACGGTGTTGAGGGCTCCGGGCGCGAATCGGAGGTGGGTGCAACCGCGCTTTGCATGCAGTACCTCAACCTCAACCCAGGGTGCCGACAGGGCTTCCCGTGTGTTCCACCGCAGTTCGGGGAAGCCGAACCAGAGACTGCCGCGGCCTGGTTCAGTGGCACAGCAGGTCAGGAGACAAAGCAAGGGATTATGGACCTTGGAGGAGGACCTCAAACGCATTCCACTTCGGACATGCTTGTTAACGGTCTAGGTTTCTTGGCATCTTGCCCCCCCTCGGGAGCTGACTTCCGAGGGGCAGCTGCAGGGCATGCGACTCACCACGCGCGGCATTTCGCACAGTGTCAGCGACAAGCATGTAGGTCCGTGGTGCGGGGGAAGTCTTTCCTTGAAGGCGATCCCAGTGCAGGATTGACCGAGTGCGGGCCTCTGATTGGGTTGGACGGCATCATTGGGAGAGCTGGCAGTTTGGGAATGGCCCCTCTTCAAGGAGACACTTTCACCTCGCCTCAAGTCGACAGAGGGGCTGAACAGGGGTCGGTGCCGAGGCATTCGTGGGCTTGCGCTGGCCGTTTTCCAATTCCAGGTGGATTTCGCTTCGACAAGACCACCAAGACCGACTCGAGCCGCAAGCCAAATTCCCCCCAAGAAGCGTGGAAACAAGGACTGGTGCCGACCTCCGGAGCCTGGTCAGTCGACGCAAACGCAGCTACCCACCTATGCTCGACAACGCAGACGTCACTGTATCGGGACTCCTGGGACTGGGCTTCCCTGTCGAGTGCTGCAGACGCTTGCTTGCAAGCGTCTGCCGGAAAAACCTCCGATTCACAAGTTGCCATGGAGACTGCTGGCGTGAATCGCGCAGGCTGTAGTGGAGGTCTTGCATCGAATTCTACATTGCGAGCAGGCGGACGTTTTGGCGAGGCAGCCAAGTCTCTCAGGCACTGCTTACCGACAGGTCGCGAAAACCCCGGGGTAAAGGAACAGGTGGCGCTGGAGACTGAAGCTTTCCGGACTTTGGCCAACGCAGCGGAAGCCGAGTGCCGCTTCTCGTCGCTCGAGTACACGCGTCTTGCAGAGCGGGCACAGGCCGATGTCTTTTCAGGAGCGGGTCCCCCCGCTGGCATGCTCTCGGGGTCGGGGCCTTACGGTCGGTCTCTCCGGTGGGACGTAGGCCACGCGCTCGGCGTATCGCGACGCCTAGCTGAGTCGGCTGCGTTGGCGGCGCATGCGCCCCACCCTCACATCACAGGTTGCCCTCCTGACCAGCACGGCAATTCGGGAACGCCAGTCTGTGATTACCCGTTGCCCCAGATGACGCCAGCGGCCGCTCCGCTGCCCTCCCTGAGACCGCGGCCGAGCTCGGAAGCCTTGAGCGAGGCAGCGTTCCCCAGACGGGATCCCGGTCAGTTGCGGGGCGTAGTCCAGCCTAGGGAAGCCGAGAAGCGGTCCTGGGGTAGCGCGGAGAGACTGGAGGGCCTTCCATGCAGTCAAACCCGTTACCTAGTCGCAAACTCGAGCAGTCCATCCGGGCGCAGCAGTGTCCACGACGAAAAGGACGGGCCGGACAGCGCGTTTCTCCGAGATCAGCAGTTGCACCTCTCCGCGGAAACTGCGGGGACAAGTGCTGTGACGAAGCGGAGGCGCGTCGATCGGGCCACAGCCGGGCGGAAGGACAGCCGTGGCGACGCCGGCGCGTGGGGCACACCAGCTGGGAGGGTCATGCCCGGGCGAGGACCTGGGACCTCAGAGGGTTCCATAGACATGGGAGGTTTCAATGACGGGACCCGGTGCCATCCGCGGCGAAGCGGCACCGGCGGCGTGCACTTGCGCCAAGCAGTGGCCACTGGCGAGAGGCGTGACACCGAGCAGAGGAGGCCAATCCCACCTGACTCAGAGGGCGGGAAACCCGGTGTCTCCGCGGCCCGGAAGCAGTTGCTGGAGGCGGACGAAAGGGGAAAAGTGGAGATGACGACAATGCGGTCTCGGAAGCGATGCACTCGGAAACAGGTTTCTGGCGACGCCCATATTCCGCAGGAAACATGGCTGAGCTCTCCAGAAAGAAGTCGGATGAATGCTGAGGTGGGTCAGGTGAACGAACCCCGCGGGGTAGACAGTGGAGCCCGGTTCGGGAGTCCAGCCAGGTCGCTAGAGTCCGAGTTAGGTGGCGACGAGAGGGGAAGCAGTGGAGGCGCGGGCGAGCGTCGTGCGACTGTGGAAAACTCACAAGACCTTCCAGGATTCGCTTGTTCGCGACGCCGAGGAGCTGAGGAACCAGGCCGCGGAAGCGCGACGAGCGGCTCTTGCATGCGTGACGCTGGGGACCTAGTGACGGAGGCGAGCCGCCACGCTTTGGCTCGTGGCCGTCAATCCACGGAGTCAGGAAACATCGAACCAGCGGAGGGTTCGGCGTCAACTCTGGCATGTGCAGATGTGATCAGCAGTCGACGCAGAACCGGTTCGTCCCGTTTCCCGTCGAGAGCGACGAGCAGGCCCGGAAGCGTGTCGCCAGGTGTGAAGACCTCGAAGCGACGACGCGGAGACAAGGGCTCCACGAACGACGAGTTGGCAGTAAGAGAGGGCGAAGAGCTGGCGCCTAGGCTGTCCGGTCCTGTCGGGGGGGTGACGCAGGAAGCCGTGCAGGAAGAATCGCCCGAGGGACAGACCGAACCTGGGGAAGGAAACGAGCAAGGGATGTTGAGCGGGGACAAGGGGGGCGCCGGGCCTGTGTCTCTCGATGACAGCGAGAAGACCGAAACCCAGTCTGCTGAAAAAGAGGCGGCGAGTCCTCCCGGGCGGGGAAGCAACGGACGCTTCTGGCGTGCAGGCGGGGACGGCCGAGTTCTCTACGATCAATCGGGTCAGAAGATTTCAGGCATCTGGTTCGACAGCGGTCGACGCCTGTGGCGAGTGGTCTTCACGCAGGGAGAACGGAGAAGAACGAAAGGCTTCAGTCTGCGACAGTACGGATTCGAGGAAGCGAGGAACATGGCTGTCCAGTGCAAGCTCGAGATGGAAGCTAGGAAGGGAGAGAAGACCAGCAACCCCGTCTCGCCTGCCAAGTAGCTAGATGGAGAGGAACCCCATTAGTAAAAACAGCTGAATGCATTTTATCGTGGCACAGCTGCACCCAGTGATCTGACACGCAAGGTTCGAGATAGGAGGGCATGGTGTAACCGTCAATCAGGGGGCTAGAGAGTTTGTCATGAGGTGGTTGTGTCCTCTGTCGATTTCCACCGATCTGGAACGTAGTCGGCAGATGCGGGGGAAGCAGCCGTGCTTGACGCGCCGTCTGTGCTTGCGTATGGCGACTGGAAGTTCACATATGAGTCCAGATGGTGCGAACGGTAGTGACGTCTTCTCAGACGCTGGCTTGCGCCTTTAAATTGGATAGTATCCCAGTGAACGAGGGCAATCGCTGGCAGTATCGAGCTTCATATGTTCCTGGAAGCTGTAGAGGAGACTGTTCGAAAGGAAGCCCGTGTCTCATCAAATGAATAAGTAGAGTAGTGGCCGCACACTGTCGCCCACGTCGAAGCGTAGTGTTGCCTGATCACCCTCTCCTATGGTGGTGATTCCGTGGAGATCTAGTGGGGTTCGTTTTACTTCTCAGTGGCAAGCATTCCGTCGAGAGATGCCAAAACTGCGCACAAACAGTTAGAAATCGATGTTACTAAGATGTACAGTATCTGCCGACGCTCTTATGGTGCCCTCGTGAGTTGGCACTGCCCCGTAACATGACGTACGTGCTTGCAACGTGACCGGGAAGAAGGCGATCTCGTAGAGGGGCTCGTTGCAGTTCTTGATGTTCATCATTTAGGGAAGTGTGTGCAGGCGTGTGCTTGCTAGTCATATATGTCTGGGGGAAAGCTTTTTTCCAGAAACGCGCAAGGCGTGGGAGGAGGAACTTGGCATCTTGTGGAGGGGAAGAGACAAACCCGAAAGGACCTTCCACAGATGCGTCGGCCACAAGCGATTGAAAGCAGTTTTGGGAGAGAGTGTGGTTGGGTATCCAGCAGCGTTATTAATGTGGTACGGTATGATGGTGTGAGCAACGTGGATGTGAAGGCCACATGCAGTCAATTCTTGTGGCGTGCACAGCGATGAGAAAGGAAGACCCGATTTTTCAACGGGACTGTGGGGCGGGTGGACTCGCAGATACAACTCGACAGCTGCAGACAACATTGTCGGCGCTTCATCGACTATGCCGTTCCGGTGTCGCTGTGAGGAAGGTCTCCATAGATTCCGCTGACACGCACTGATATGACATTACAGCCTGATCTGTGGTTTTGATCAGGTTTCCCTCATGGGACTGAGTGTGTGTGCAGCAACATGGCCATCGCAGGGTATCCCACTTCTTTTCAAGCTCTGAAGTACCTCTGAACAATTTGACTCACACAAAACCGTTCTTTCTACTTCGCGCTCCAAGGCCCAACCCGTTTTTTCGCTATTTCGTGGCAGACCGGTTTGTCTGTTCGTCATTCTCGCAGTTTTTTGGGGGATAATCCGCTCCTTCACACCACCTACCGACGTTCCGTGGGAAGACATGTCTCGTCGGTTGCTTCACGTAACCACGCATACTGTAGTTACGGTGTATGTTCGTTTCCATGATGTGGTCTCGCGGGTCATTTTCCTTTTGCTGGTCACGCCGCTAGAATGAAAGCGTAACACCGCGAAGTCTCACTTGCGTGTCGGCGGATGGGTACATGGCAGTGTGTACGGCTGACTAGAGAGGTGTCAGAGCGTCTCACATGTTGAGTGATTCTGTCGGGACAACGCCGGCATCGCATCTCTCTTCGTACGTCAGATGGGACCTGACAGAATTGAGCGATATGCTTGTAAAAGACCATGCCTGGATGAATCCGTTCCTGGGTACTAGTGCTTCGATTATGTCAGCCACGTTGACCTTCGGAGAGGTTTTCGGGGTGGCATGGGGGTCCGCGCAACAATGTTGGAATCGTATAGTCAGCAGATAAAGTGAAATTCCAGGGTTCATAGTATATGAAGGGGATTATAACTGCGTCCTGAAATAGAACATCATGTTTGCCTTGCGGTTGACATCGACCACATGGAGATGGTGGCCGCTTAGAGAACTGTGACCGTGCAGGGAAGTGCAATGGCGCCGGCTGTGGAACGCAGTGGACCAGTGGGGCGCTCTGCAATGTCAGGGTACCATGAACTAGGTCCTCACAACAGTGGTTTACTAGAATCAAGTAATTTTTTCTTCGAATGTGGCGTGTCGTGATTCCGGTCGTGCCCGTCATGGCAGAATAACGCTCGGATGTTCCGTTAATCCAAGCAGCGAAATGTGTTGCCGTGGGAATCGACGGGTTTTGGTACCAGCACGAGCAGGTGTGGTGGCCGCGTGGAACAGGTGCAGTAGGAATGACACGTGTGCGGGTCCCTGAAGCGACAATTTGCCGTGCATTTTCCTGTGGCAAGTTTCCTCGACACAGCGCCGTCTGCAGCTCGGGCACGGCGTGCTGCGACCAACCGCTTTTCTGTGAACGTGCATACGGCACAGCTGCCACTGTCTGCTGCAAGCCATTTTGGGTTCGCTCGGTTGCGTTAACATGCGAAGCCAGAATAGCGTTGGCGTTGCGTGCTTCTGGTTCGGGATGCACGTGCCGTCGGTTCTTTCCAATCCCGTCACGCATAGTAGTCGCGATTCGGTAATTTTGTGGTTTCATACTCAAGTTACATGTCGTACTCAAAGTTTTTTTTACGATCATCAAAGCGCTTTGGTGCTGTTGAGGTGTCCATAGTGTTTGCCAGACAAAGCGTGCCGTACTAACAATGACGGGGAGAAACATGAGAACACAATTTATCGAGATTTTATTGTCTTATTCACAGTGCCAGAGTGCACAACACACGCGGATGATTTTACACGTGTCAAGGTGGCCTGGCCATCGAATATGCACGCGGATGAACGTCTCTAGTCAGAAGCAATCTCTAAGAATGCGTAACCATCCGAACAGATGAATCAGCTTCGACCTCGTAAGAGACGCGTTGCCTTCTAGATACACACTGCTACGTTAGAAACAGGCCCAAGGTAAAACTGGCAGTAACAGAGCAGGCGACAGAATGGCTGTTGTTGTAAGCTGAAGTGAGAGTGTAACTCCAGCAGAAGCTTAGCACACTCATGGAACATTGACAAGAAGTAACATTGCGACAGGATTTCTGCATTATTACGAATGTGTCATGCTGGACTCACGTGCTTTAAAACATACAACAATAAGGAAGTGGCTATTCTGGAGTGCATGCAATATCCGAAAATTCCCCTCCCGCTGGTATTTCGTGAACTGGGTTCTGAACGCTAACAAATGCACAAGCTGCTTCTGCAGTAAGTCGACACGCTAGAATGAAAAGGAACAGAATGATCTTTGTGACAATCCAGTACTTTGCCTCGGTCATTGAAACAAGACCATGAAGAGCTAGCCTGATGGTTCTAAATCCTAAGGCAGATACATCGTGGTTCGGAAGATACTGAATATGACTCCACTTGTGAGATATAAACCAGATTCTTTGTGATGGCTGTACACTTCATGGCCTGGTTTTCATGCTCCAAAATTCGTCTGGGTGCCCATACTTCCGTCCTTTAGGAGGTAGGATAATGTGCAGAGACGAGGTCTGTGCGTACTAACCCAGCTCATTCGCTGCCTGATCACTCTCTATTAAGAGCTTTAATTTTATGTAAAACAATAGAGAGCAACGTGGTGTGATGCGGAGTTGACTGTGCATTCGTCGTCTGCCAAAAAGAGTCACCGTGTCCGAGTCTTTCCGCACCTGCTCGATATCTTGCAATAGTCGACTTCCTCTACTTTTTCGTCCATCGACGAGCCAGGAGTTTTTGAAAAGAAAGAAGGTTCTTTCCAGAGTAGCCATAAAACCCCGATACGTTAACAAGAAGTCAAAAACTGCTATCACAGGCCACACGTCTTGCGGCTGCTCCTGACCTTGCCCTACCGAAAAACAGACTGATGACAGGCCGCCTGCCGTTTAGATCGCCTGGGGCTCAAAAGAAAAGTAGGATGCGATACTCAGTGCATCCCATGTCTTCGCAACAAGTGAATTTGCAAACAGTTGCAACTGAACCCTGAAGGCCGCCTTTTACGGCGTGTTGTGCCAGTTGCCCAGAAAGACGAAAAAAAAGAGCCTTTGTTGTTATCGTGCGATTTCCCGAACCCCCGCAAAATGATAAGTCTGTGAGTTTGCGACGGTTGCTGTGCTCACCGGCCGACTACATTTTACAGAGTCTCTGACAATTCAGGCATCGAAATCTCGACCCCCAGCTTTCTCCGCTGCTGATAGCGGAGCCACAGCGCGAGGTTTCGTCATTCCAGCCTTCCGTATCGGGGAAAACCTCCCGTTCACAAAATTGTCCAAACTGGAATTCAATTTCCCACTAGCTTGCCAGTGCAATGCTTGAAAGCCATTTTTCTGGCAGTGACAGACAGATCCGACGTTTTACGCCTATCAGAAAGCGTCAAGGCCTGCAAATATGGGTAGCTGATCTACCGTCCGAGCGGGCGTGCTGGTGTTAACTCGATATCCATTACATGTACTTCTTGTGTGGGTATGCAACTGGCCATGAAGAATCGAATGTGGTTTCAGACGCTCTGGTGAGCGCGCTCGTGAGCGCTATGCTAGGAGACGTTCTTGTGCATATTGGCATACGCGAATTAGGCATGATGATTATGGAATTATTTCGTCGCTTGTCCGAGAATGCTACGCCACCGATGATAGCACATAGATTGCCGCTCCTTTTAGAGCGATGTCGTTCAATGGAATCTGTTTATAAACAAGTTGGTCTGCGAGTTTCAGACAGCTTCTCTCCAGCGCAGATGCGGTCCGACAGCAGGGAACTGTATATGATATGCAACGGATCCTTTGCTACGACTCGGGAAACGCTGTCCTCCCTGTTTGATTCACAGTACGACTTTGGAAGACACACTGCCACGTCTCCACGTACGGCCATATAACGACTGTCCTTCCCGGATCACATGTCTGACCTCTGGCGAGTGTCAGCAACTGCTACTTGCCACACTCTACGAGCTTGAGCTTGTTCGCTCTTTCGAAAAAAAAACAAAGCGAGAACCGGTAGTTGCTACAAATGCCGCTGCATCTGATAACTTTGGCGTTCAGAGAAGGCGTTGCTCGGTCCGCCACGTTTTGTTCTTAATCTCACAGGCTCTTCCAGAGAATGGATTGCTGTTGCCCGTCAGAGGCCAGGGCAGAAGGTGGGCGAGGCACTACTTGTAGTAGGACACCAGCCAGCGCCTCTCTTCATCCGATCTCAAGCGGGTACAGAAACAACGTGCCAGGCTGGGAGCCCGCAGCTGAGAAATTCACATGTGGTACGGATATATCCATGTTTCCCTTCGCTGCGCCAACGCATCGTTCTATGTCGGCATGGAGTGCAACGGCCCTTTCATCCTCAACTCCCTGCGGCCCTGCACCGTTCGAAAGCAAAATGGAGGTGAAGACGCCAATGGGTTCTGCCTCTCTTTTGTCTCCTGTCGCTCCTCGTTCGGGATATAAAACTTCGTCAAGCTCCCGGGCATCAACTGGGCCAACCGCGAGGCATTCCTTTCGTCGAAGCATCACACGAGAGGAATCACCAGTGGACGGAAAAAGCGGAGAGTACGGGAGCGCTTTCGATTGCTCGCCCATGATTTCAGTACCGCCCTCGCCTTGGTCTAGTTCGCCTCAAGTTCCATCACAATTTCCCACTTTACAGTCGGGACAAAACTCCGTAGTTCAACAAGAGACGCAGGGATACGAGTCATCGTGTCTGCTAGCTTCCAGGTGCCTGGAACAGGACTCAGCCGCAATTTCCCCCCGGGAGTCATCGCCACTCCCGCGTTTCCGATCACACCGATTGCCGTGTGACTCTCCACGAGCTTCAGTCAATTATCCCGCAACAGGGCGGCCTCTCCATTACCCTCCGCCACACTCCCCTCTGCTTGGGGAAGCCATGATCAGTCAACCTGATGTGGTGTCAGGGTATAGCTGTAGCAATGTGCATACTCCAGCAAAACAACAGATGGCCTCATCAGCCCAGCAGCTTAGCGTAGAAGATCCACAGGCCTCTTCCTCCGTGCCAAAGGGAACACACACCAGAGACGGGGAGATTTCAGATTGGGCTCTAGGGCGTTGTCCGAGTGGGCATCGTCTTTCTGGTTCTCCTCCACAGAACTTGCCTTTCTCGTGCCGGAATATTAGTAACGAAACGATATCGGAAGAAAACGCGACTAGCCGCTCCGCTGGAGAGGTCTCAGATTTGAGACCGCGGCTGTCAGCTGCCGCGTCAGGTTTTCATCAGCAAGAGTCTCCGAATCAGGCTCATTCCGAGCAGGTTTTACAACGACTCGTGACTGGAGGAAAGATGTCAGACCCTCGAAGAGAGTTCTCTCAAGCTGGTGTACCTGAAGCCCGAAGAAGTCAGCCACCCCCAGCGACACTACCGGGGCCAGCGTTCGGAGAGCTTTACAGATTGTCTGCGCCGGCAACTGCCAGTTGTTCCTTGCCTTATGAGGAAGGAGACGACAGCAATAATATTTTAAGATCTCAGACGCCGGTGGGAGGTCTGCTCCCTGTTGCGCTCCCGAAAAATGAAACAGCGAACCCATTGTTGTCTCATACCATGGCGTCCTGCAATAGAATGTTCTCAACAGCACCGGGCAAGCTGGTGAGCGACATGCAACTGATACCGCCGCGTCCGATGGATTATTGGTCTCCCAATGACTCAGCCACTGAGAACGGCATATCGCCCTTCATCCTTACTGCCGTACCGTCCCTACAAAGAGGCTCCGACTTGCCAAGTGCCGTGGCTCTGGGTGTTGATGCACCCACTGGCACGTCCGCGCCGTCAGGGCTTTGTCACTCGCTGACAAAGCTGCCCCTGGAAAATGAAATTGAAACTGAGAGACTCATGAGCTGGTCGGGGTCAGAATCTGCTGTACAAAGAGAAGCAGGGTACTCTGCATCGATGCCGGACGCCGCAAGCAGGGACTTATACAAGGGGTCAACACAAGGCCGCGCATTGCAGTTCGAAGTTGTGTCTGAGAGAGGCCCTCTAGCGACCACAGGTTTAAATCGAACCCATGCCCGGAACCCAGCGTTACCATTAAAAAATGTAGCATCTGGTTTGCGTGACGTTGCAGGACAGACGAATGCCGGAACAATATTCTCACCGACAGATGCCTCCGTTTTCGGGATACCAACTTGGATGGAGAGACAAAAGTCTGCAGAGGGACACCTCCGAGACCGCTGTCCCACCCCGAATGTGTCTGCGGCAAACACCGTTCTTACTGCTTCCAGTGACTGTTTACACAGTGACCTCATCAGAAACAGAGTGCGGGAACCAATGTCTTCCACAGCATTTGGATACCGTTTCACTGGACAGCCCTGGGACTTCGTGGGTCTGGGAAGGTATTCGGGTGCACAAAGACACCAGAATCGAGATGCGTGTAGTTCCACTAACAAACCGGATGGAGTTCAAGAGTCTGTTGCGTCGTTCGTGCTCTCCACCACCTCTGCGAGCGCAGACCCCTTTGGGTCCACTGTCTTTTGTTCTCTAAAGGAGTCTGAACAGGATGGCATTTTAGATGGATGCTACGACTCAGAGGAAGACAAACAACTGCGGAGGCTTCTCACGCCATTGCTGGACTCATCATTTGAGCAGGAACTGTTTCAAATGCAATTTGATTTCCAGCAAGAACGCCAATGGAAGCAACGCGTTGCTTTGTTTATAGGGATGGAGGCAGCGCAGATTGCAAGACTTGACTGCCGGAATCACGCTCCAACGTCAAAGAGTAATTCTGGAGCAAACGTGAATAGTCCACAGCATGACCTGGCCGCTAGTTTAGACGAAACGGGCCTGCTTCTGCCAAAGTTACCTCCAGGCGACTTGCAGTTTGGAAATTTCATGCATGCGTCTGAACCTGCTGTTCATGAACAGCTAGGGGTTGACAAAGATAAGAGACGTGGTAAGCACCACGGAACAAACGGCGTCGGGGGAACAGCGGGTGAACGCTTTCTCACAGAAGACTCCTTACAATTACAATCCGACTTATGTACTGTGGTCGTGGACACAGAAGGAACAAAGTGTTCTAGGCAACGAACGAGAAAGGCGGATAAATCCACCGGAGACGAAGGCCGTTTGGGAAGCGAGAGTTCTCTTTGCGAAACCCTGCGCGAGGAACACCAGCCAGATTCGTGGATGCACGCTGCTGCACCGTCCAATGCAAGCCAACATTGCATAGCGTGTGACACAAATTCAGACCACGACACACAAAAACCGTGCCTGGTTGACTCCATTATTACCGAGGAAAAGATCGAACCTAGCATATCTTGTGTGAGCAACAGATGCTCAACCTACATGAATGCACGCCACTACAGGAAAGCTATTTGTGGCAGAGAAGGACTTTCTGTAAACAATGCAGTTGCTGACTCAACCGAGTCCGTAGATTTCTGTCCGGCATTAAACAATTTTAGCGACATGGAAAGCAGATGTGTTCCCCTCGTCGTACCGCCTCGTGAGAGTGGATATCCTACAAGCACGGTCCCTTTTGACATTGATGAAAGTGGCCACAAGAATAGCGAGGACAAGAAACATGAAGTGGACGCACAAGTGATCAGAAGTACAGATGAAGCACATGCAATACCCGAGGTTAAGAACATGGAGAACTCTACCAATGGCTTTCACACAGCGGCGCAAGGCAAAATGCACCCCGGCTGTGAAAAAGTAAGTTCCCAAGCAGACAGCACCTTTGCCGCTTCAACAGTCTATAAGAGTGACCGCGAGGTGGAAGCATGTCGGGCGATAAACGGGTGTAGAGCCACTCGTATCACAGACGCCCGAGTGGAAAAAAAACATCGAGAAATAAGACACAGTCTTTGCAATTCTGAATCCGATGGATTTACCGAAACGACGCCCCACAGCCATCTATCCACAGTTATTCACAGTGCAGATCACGGACATATTGGACAATCGGTCAACCCGTATCGCTGGAACGGTGAGCATTTGGCAACCACTGGAGGGGAACAGCACACTGAGCTGTCTCATAGTGAAAGGCACCGACCATCTGACGCTTCCCGGTGGGTCAAAACCTCGGATGAAGAAAACAAAGACGAAAGTGAAATTTCCTTGCACGGCTCAGATCGCGCAGCCTATTTGGAGGATGCTGAGTGTGCATCATCGCGTGACAAAGGAAAGTGCACCTTCCAAGAAGAAGGATCCGAACCGGCGTCATCAGCACGGAGCCTGCCTCTAACCTTGAAGCAAGACGATGCCTCCATTGAGCCCAAGGTGGAGAAGGAGGTGCAAGAAGGAGCGGGAAACCACAAGATGCCTGAACGGACAAGTGCTCGGACACTTGGCCTAAACGTTGGCTCAGAAAACAAGACACCTACATCGGTTTCGGCTGACCAAAAAGGCAGTGAACCTGAACGATACCCAGGCAGAAGGGAGGAAGACCTACCACACCAAGAAGGGGATGCTGGAACATCTGAAGAGTCGGGACAGAAAACAGACACACGAAACCCACCAGACTTGTCTGTATCGAGTACGGTGACGCGAGAAGCAAAATCCCCGCATGCGGCAAGTGCTGACAGAAATATCGACATACTGCCCACGGCGCGAAACTCCCGTGAGGCAGCATCACCGCGAGGACGCATGCAGCATGTAAAAGCCTCTCGACGGACACGGCGAGGATTTCGAGGTGGTCGACAGCGTCGATCATCCTTACCAATTGTGGCGAATCCGAAAGAAGAAACTCTTCAGGATGCGCAGTGTCCGGGAAAGCCTTCTCACAGCCCTTCGCCAGAATACACCACGTCGAGAGGAGAGCAGAAGACACGTCAAGGAGACGAAGTCGGGGAAATACCTGAGTGGTCGAGTGAGAACGAGACTGCACTCGGGGTACGCAGGCTGGTGTCGTCAGATTCCGATTTTCTTGGCATTCAAGAAACTGAGGCAAATAAACAGGCGAAAGGAGATGAAGAGACTGCCTGGCGTGCAGAGCGAGATCGGTGCCAGGAGGCCTTTCTCAGGGCATCCGTTGTGGATGACGAAACGGGGTCAGTACCAACGCCAGGGACTGACCTAGAACTGAGGACACCTTGTGAGAGCAGAGTGGTGCGTCTTGGAATTTTCAAGACCTCTATCCACTGCACGAGTCGCGCAGACACTGATACGATACAAACAAAGACCCGAAAGACGAGAATAGGACAATCGGCTGCAAGGGATGAACCGTCAAGATCATCACCATCACGTGAAGCCGCCTCTTGCGCTTCAAACCTCGTGTGCAGAGACGTGACCGAGAAGGCGGAGAACGAGGGATTTGCTACGACAGGGTCTAGAAATAAGACGCAAGTGGAACAAACGGAATCGACGACGGCACATACACAAAGGGCGGCGGCGCCTTGTCCTCCAGTTGCATCGCAGACGACGGCGACGGGAGGGACTCTGCTTGCCGCTGCCTGTTGCGTGGATGGGATCAGCAGCGAACGGACGAAGTCTTTGGGGGAACCTGTAGAAACAAACGAAGAGAAACACTCTAAGAACTCGGCGAATCTGGGTCTGATGATAGGCATGAGATCCATTACATCGACAAACGTCTCTCCCTCTTTGTCTGGCATGGACCGCCCAAACAGCCCTGCTGCCTGGAAGTGCGGACAGACAATAAGCACCGAGAGATTGAAAGATGAAGACGAAAGGCAGATAGAAACGACACTGACAGAAGACGCGAAGTATCTTGAGTCTAAACACGTTGGGACAGCCGACACCCGCAGTTCAGTGCATGCACCGACAGAAGATCCAGCGAAGATTCAAATTCCCGACGTAAGGCTGCCTGACAAGCACCCCACACGGGCTAGAGGAGAAGGCGACACAGACGGTAAACACAGAGACAGCGGAGACAGATACGGTGGAGACAGGAACGAAGCAGACACTGGAGAAGGAACGAAGACGAGAGGCGAAGGTAGGGGGACCCAAGAGCAATGGACAGAGGCGGGAAATGGCGAGAACAGAGAGAGGAATAAAGTAGAGAAAGGGTACGAATCAACAGTTTATGCCAGACACCACATGTCCTTGACAACTGGGAGAGGCCTGAAAACCAAATCGTCGCGACGGTCCAAAGACAGGCAGAGGCAAAAACCGGTTGTAACCTCAGAGCAGCCGACAACACGACGAGAGAATCGTGTACCTGAATCAAGCCCCTCAACTGCGTGGAATAGTGCAGCCGTGAAGGCAGAGAGAGAACTGCAGGCATGTGAAAAACAGCGGGAACAGCTAAAGAAGCAAGGAGCAGAAACTCGTCGGGAAGGCAAAGAAAACGACCAGGTTAAGGATGACAGAAACCAACGAGTACAGGGTGAGAAGGAGAGCGAAATGGATATGCCTCTGTTCAATACAAAGCCTGTCTCTCATTTAGAAAGGGAGAGAATAACTGTGGTCCAAGGGGAGGCAGTGAAATCGCCAAGACGCGCTTCACCTCATAACGGAGAGGACACCTTGAAGGTGGTGGAAGCACAGAGTTCGCCAGAGAGAGAGGAACAGAAGCGGACACAACCAGAAAAACAAGAAAGTGAAGAGAAGGAAGCCGACAGAGACACCAGCAAGAGTGAAAGTGAGGAAGACGACGAAGGGCAAGGAGCGCGAGAAGAACGTCATGCAGACACACCACAGAACATAACTGGAAGAGAGAAAGTCGAGGATGCACCGGCACTGGCGGCCTCCGCGAAAGTGACGGGGGTAGCAGAAAAATCTGAGGCAGACGAAACACCCCGCAGCGAGGTAGGAACCAACGAGGGAGAATTTCAAATGAAGAAAGACGTTCGGAATTCGAGGGAGACACAGAGAAGTGAAGACGATATTTCAGCCGACGAGAACAAAGGGAAAACGAATATCAAGGCAATTTCTACGCCTGGCTCGAAGACAAACGAAGATCCTGGCCCGGACTTTGGGGTCAGCGGCCTCCATGCGGAGAGAGAGAAGGAACAAGAACGGGGACACTCTGGCGCAGGCTCAGGAGGCAAAACGCGAGCGAGAGAAGCGGATGGCGAAGAAGATCCGAAGGAGGTGAAAAGCAACCAGCACTCTTGCCTGTCGGAAGAAGACGTCTTCCATCCTGCAAGCAATCTCCTTTCTTCTGCGGTTCAGGCCTTCTGGCTGGGCATCGCCAGAGAGGTATGTTCCAGAAGCGCTGGCGCCTCCCCCAGGCAGGACGTTCTCTCAGTTTTGACATGTCGCTTTCTACGAGTGCGCGGATGTCTCAGATCTGTACTACAAGAGCATGTTGACAATCTTTCAGGCTCTAGTCGCCTCCTTTGTCTTGTCTCAGTCGTCTTTCCACTTTCAGTTTTCGACCTGCTCTGACTGGTACTCACGTGGTCCTTGTTCGCGTCGTAGTTTCCGCGCATGTTGCTCACTCGCTCGGGCTGCACCAGTCCCTCGCCTTTCTGTACATGAAACGCTCTCCAGAAACGTAGCTTCCGGCGCGTCTGTGCTCTCCGTAGTTCACTCTCTACCCCATGGAGGGGGCCGTTAGGAAACGGCGCCTCCTGCTCTTCGTCTTCGTGCCTGAGTTCACAAGTTTTGCAGGGTGCATGCGGCTCCTCTGAATCGTTCGCGTAACCCAGTTTCCGAGCCCCCTTTGCAAAGAGTTGGAGCCGAGTTTTATTCTGCCTGGCTTCGCGTTTCTGCTTGAACCTCGCCCCCCGTTGTTCCTCCAAACTTCTCCATCCCTTTGCAGGTCGCACCCCACGTTATTCCTCCTTCGCTCCTGCCCTTCTGCTTGAGCCTACCATCTGCATATCTCACGTTTTCTGCGTCGCTCTATAAACGGAAGCGCGGAAGAGAAACAAACACCCTTCCCTTCTCTCTCTTCGAACAGAAAAGGAAACTCAGCAGGCAGCAGCTGCAGAGACCGTCCCGCGCTTGTCACTCACTCCCCCAAACCGAGGCGCATGTGCCAGCACCCCCAAGCCTCGCCCCTTGCATCCCTGACTGTTGTGTATCTCGTTATGTCGCCAGAGAGACAGGCGACGAAGGTAAACCCAAACAAAGTTTTATCTTCTCGTCAACCGATTCGCGGTCCTTTCCATGCGTGCCGCGGCCTACGTTTTCATCTTCTTTTCTCCCTGGACCCTCGCCTGCTGTGTTTTCCGCTTCTTCGCCCGACGTGGCAGTTGGAGAGAATCGCCGCCTCGACCACCCTGGACCAGCCGACGGCACAAAGTCCGGTGCTCTGGGAGTGCTGAGACAAGAAGAAACCAGCAGAAGAGACCAGAGAGCCCAGCCTCACGAGACTTCGCAGACCGTGCCTGGTGAGGGCCAGGCCAAGACGGTGGAACAGAAGAAGGAAGGAAAAGGGAGAGAAGGTCAAGACTTCGGTAGGGGTGACAATGATGAAGATAAAGTTAATGGAGAAAACGCAGCAGAAGCCGAACCACAGAAAGAGAGATGCGAGAGTCGAGTAACTCGCGACACCCAAGTCGCGTGTGATTCACAGACTGTTAGGGCAGAGGAGCCTGCAAGAGACGGAAGAGAGGGGAGAGAAGAAGAGAGAGGAACGAAGAGCGGCAAGCCCGACAAAGAGAGTGGACTGCCGGAGCAAGGAGAGGAGGACACACTGCACGAGGTGAGTGAAGAAAGGAGGCAGAGCCGAGGAGAAAGAGAAGAATCCTTTCTACAGATGATCACTCAAGAAAACAGAGAAGAAGACGAATCCCACGACTGCAGGCAGTCGGATCAAGCCTTGCCACACGACGCAGGTAAGACGCTCCGACTCCCAAGGAAAAGCATTCCGAGCAGCCATTCAGATGTACTGGAGCGCACTCAATGTCATCTTTCTAGGAAACACGCGAGAAAGAAACATAACAAGAAAACAACGAAGAAACTCACGAATGAAACTCCATCCATGGTGCTACATCCTCCGACAACTCGTTTCCCCACCAGCTTCACTAGCTTCTCTTTCCAGGACTTCGGTAGTCCCGTACCAATCTGGCCTGACCTGGAATCTCCCCGGTGTGGCTTACGACCGCCATGTGCCTCGAAGAGAGAGTGTGACGTCATAATCCACACTGCTGCGGCCTCACGGAAGCACAAGATTGTGAATGGTCTTCGTCTGTCTGCAACTTTGCCCTCCCCACTTCAGAAGACTTCTCGGCTCGGCGGAATTCTGCTTGTCCTCCCTCACCCGCCTCCTGCTCTGCGGCATCATCGTCGTTTTGCGCCTTGTCGCACGTATCTCCCGGCGGTGTCTCGGCCACCGACGGTCACAGGAGCCGCCACAGTGCATGCAGCGCTGCGTCCGTATGCGATGGGACATCACGAGATCCATCACAAAGGGTCTCTTTGGTTCCTGAAGTTGCGTCTTCCTGTCCGAGAACGGCGACGAGCACAGAGGAGGCGCCTCGGATCCGTGATTTCGCCTCTTCGCCCTCACACTTCTCCCAGGCATCGCATGTCCGCGAGCTAGAAACAGATCGTGAAAACCCAGAGAAACGGAAGCCTGAGTCCCCCTGTCTAATGCCTCCTTCGTCACGTCTTCTGGGGCCTCAGGTCCAGCAAGATGCCTTCTCAGAGTCCACGAGAAGCATGCTCCATGAGCGAGGTGACCGACCAGAAACATCGACACATCAGCCGTCTTTAGCGGACTTTCTTCGGCTTTCCACGTCAGATTGTGGGGTCCACTGCTTCGCTTTTTACCTCCGAGGCGGTTCCTCGGCCACCCTCCCTCTGGTTTTAGGCCTGCGGGAGCGTCTGCTGGTTGAGGAATCTTCTTGTCTCTCTTCTTTTTTGAAGGCTCAGGAACCCACGGAGTCGCCCCCGCCACCACACGGACTCGAGAATCCTACTCCCGACTCCCGAGCTGAGCCTCCATCGGGTCCGAAAGGAGACAGCTGGGCGCTTTCACAGGACGCAGGTGCCGGTGTCCAACGAGGAGGAGGCGCCCTGCACTGTCTCGGCGCGGCAAGCGATTCAGTCGACGAGAATTCGGGAATTCGAGGAGAACCAGACCAAAGCAGGCAAACTATTGTTAACGCGTCGACGATGCAATCTGCTTCGTCCGAAAACGCCAAGGTCGTTTTCCTTAACGACCCTCCCGACACTTCAGTGGAGTACCCACAACTCCACGAAGTCACGAAAGAAGCGAATCCTGATGCCAGAGAGTCGCCTCCTGAGCGTGATAGCGGCGACTGTGGATTCGTGAAGTTTGCTTTTCAGGATGAGAAAAATGAAGAAGAGTCTTCCCGCTCCGCGCCGGCGTGCACAGCTGCGTGGGCGCCTCTAGAGAGTCAAACCCCACAGGGTCTTTTCGGGAGAGGATACGAAGGAGGCAGGAAGAGACAGGTGGACAGTGAGCGAAGAGGAGAAGAGGTCACACAGACTTTGAGAGATGAACAGACACGGCGCGGTGACACAGAAGAGTTCAAGGAGTGCTTGGAGTCTACAGGCGTCCAAAGAACCACAGACGATGGGAGTGCTTCGGATCTCTTTCCATCTCGACATTGTTCTTCTGCTTCCTCCTGTGTCTCTTCGGCTTCGTTATTAGTATCTCCTGCGCCTCTGCACGCGTCACCACCCCCTCCTTCGTCTTCCACTTCTGCACCTCCGACTGCTTCATCTTCGACCGGTTCTTGTCCTCCTTACTGCGCCTCTACCTGCGCATCTAACTCTTCTCCCTTTCCGACTTTTGTGGTCACTCGTGCGCCTTTCCATTCATCCAGTTGTTTCCTGCCTTCTCTGCCTCCGTCCGCCACGCCTGTGCCTTCTTCGACCTCTTCAACACCTGGTCCACCTGCCTCTTTTCCAGCTTCCTACCGCTCTTCTTCTTCCGTTCAGCCTGGCTCATTCCCCGCTCCCTATTTGTACTCGACCTCACGTCGCTCTTCCTCGACTCAGTCTACTTCTGCGGCCTCTTCCGCCTCTTTTTCCTCCGCCTCTGTCCCTCCATCTTTGCTGGCACCTGCAGCCTGTTCCGCTTCGCATGCGTTGCGTTGCGGCTCTTCTGTTTCGTCAAGCTCTTCGGACTGCCGAGCGTCCTCAGCCTGGCAGTTCCCCTCTGCCCGAGACGGCCCTCCGGCTGAGAGGGCTGGGAGCGTGGCGAGCGCCGGGAGCCTGTTTGATCTCGCGACGCACTGCCGAGCCGGAAAAACTAGTGCGAAGAAACTGCATGCGCTGAAGCGCGACAGGCGCGCTGGTGTCGACGCGGCAATCTCCCTCGAAGAGAGCAAGCTAAAGAGACAAGAACTTAGGAGACAAGGAAGGAGGAAGAAACGAAGAAGAGAGAGTGCGAGGTCGGCGCTTCGCTGCTGCACGTACTTGGGCGACGAGCTCCGACGCAGCTGTCGCGCGTTCTTTCGGCGGCGGCTTATAGACGAATTCTTTGCTCGCTACAGCCGTGAAGAAGAACGGCTGTGGCTGGAGTTTGGGCTTTCTCGAGGCCGGAGAACTACGGGCGTCCACCGAGAGGGAGAGGGACATTTGGTGCCGGAGAGAGAAACTGTGCCTTGGGCTTCTGGGGGTTCCTCGGCCTGTCCTTTCTCAGCTTCCTCTGACTCCTCCCTCTCGGTACAGTGCCCAGCAGAAAGACGATCTGCGTCATCTAATGCGTTCCTGACCACCACGCCCTCGGTTGCGAAACAAACGAAGAAGCGAAAAGCGGAGCGGTGTACCGACACGGAAGAGTGTTGTCTCTCCACACCCGACACTGAGGAAGGGGTGAGACCTCAAGGAGCGGAAAAGGAGGAAGAGAGGAGTTTCTGATTTCCGTGAAAGGGAGAGGAAGTCGAAACTCGGGAGAAAGTTGAAAGGCACTGACGAAGGCAAAGAGGGCAGACGCACACTGAAGGTTCAAGTGTTTCAGTTGCTGAAGGAAGAGGGAAGGAAGACGGAAGACGCAACCGTGAGGCAAGGAACGACAAATGCAGAACCGACCTGCAGGTGAAGCAAGAACCGAAAACATTCAGACAGAGAAAAGAGCAGGAAAATGTGCAAAATGAGGACGAGGGCACACAACTGCTTAACAGTTAGATGGTTTGAAAACTAAGGGCCTTTGGTGCATCAGAAAAAAGTGAAGGAAGAGACATCAAGGACGGATAAAAGATGTGTCAAGTAAGAGACTCGAAACAGAAGCTACACAGAGGGGAATACGGAAGCAATCACTAAAAGGAGACAG
This sequence comes from Toxoplasma gondii ME49, assembly GCF_000006565.2. Classification (NCBI taxonomy): domain Eukaryota; phylum Apicomplexa; class Conoidasida; order Eucoccidiorida; family Sarcocystidae; genus Toxoplasma; species Toxoplasma gondii. The sequence continues at coordinate 4,787,902 of NC_031476.1, forward strand.
TACAATGTCGGGGATCGAAGTAGAGGGCAGACAAATGAACAAGAGAGAAAACATTAAATGAAGACAGCGGTCTATCCATTCTTTCGGGCCTCGTCACCCCCGCCTCGTCTCAGATGACGTAAACGCGTTCTCCACAGCACCCGTATGTCTCTCTGTTCCTTTGTCTTCTCCGTCTGTTCATGGACAGGTTTTCTCTCGGAAAAGAACTGCCGTTTTAGACGAGAGAGAAACGGCTGCAGCCACAGGTGCACCTGTGCCGCAAATTCGCGTCTGCGACTTCTGGTTCTGTTTAGATTGGACCTCTTCATCGTCTCCGGGTGCAGCGGACGAGAGGACAAGTGCCGCGGCTCAGACCGCGAGAACGTCTGAAGAACCTGTTCTGCGGCGGAAGAGAGACAGAAGCGCGGAGAGCGCGGTCGCGGATCCTCAGAGTAGACGGAAACTGCGAGGGCATGTGAGAGCTCGCGACGGACGCTTGCAGGAAGAAAGAAATGGGGGAGAGGAAGAGAAACTTCGGGTGAGGCAGTCGGAGAAAGGCGAAGAGATCCGACGCAACGAAGAGGGCGGTCAGGGAGACGAAGCGGGGTGCGAGGAAGTGGAAGGCGAAGGATTTGTCTTTGCGAATGGGAGAAAGGAAGCTCTTTGCTACGGCAAGGAAGTTCTGAAGAAAGAAGAGGGCGACTCGAAGAAGCGAGGAGACCAGAGACAGATCTGTGCAGAGGAAGATGCATGCGCCAACGAAGCTGAAAGAGACCGAGGGGAAGCAACGCGTCAGAAGGGAGTAGGGAGGCGCTCCCAAAGGGGAGACAAAAGTCCGAGAGGCAACGGGAACCAAGGCGACGAAGCACCATCAGAAGTTCCAGGAACATGTGACAGCGGAGAGAAGACAGAAAGACTGGTGAAGCGAAGCGGTGGTTGTAACGAAGGTGCGAAACACAAGAGAGCCGAGGCAAGAGAAGAAGGGAAAGCGGCGGCACATCGCCCTCTCTCCTGCGCCGAAGAACGACGAGACACGGTATGGAAGTCCGTTCGTGTTTCTGAAGGCAAAGAACCGCGCGTCCTGGGAAGACAAGAAGCGACGAACAGAGAGACAGGCGAGGGCGGCGATGAAGCAAACGAAGACGAAAGACGAGGGAAAGAACCAGACGGATGGGACATTCACTGGACGAAAAAGCGGAGTGGGGACAGCAAAGGTCGAGTGCAAACGGAGAGAGGGGAGCAAAATCTGAAGAAGTGTCAAGAGGAGCGAAAACGCTGTCTCGAGGTAACAGACGCTGGAGACAGTGAATGCGGAAGCGAGGCAGAGAGAGAGAAGAAAGAGAAACATCAAGACATGAACGAGCACGCACAGACTCAACGAACGACTCGGCGCGACGTTGACGGCTCGTGTGTGACCTCACTGAAGGTGGAAACGAATTCGAGTGAAGAAAAGAAGACTGCGACTACAGAACGAGGAACAGAACATTCTTTTGCAGACTTACATTCAGCACAGCGATGGCTTGCTGCTTCGTTTTCTAGTGAAGACGCGTCTGAAGCCAGTGACGAAGCTCAGAAAAGAGAACGCAGAGACCACCCTCGACATGTGGAAGACGAAGAGGAAGAACTCACGCGCGAAATCCCGGAAAATAAAGCGTCAAAAAGAGAGAACGACTCAAGCGGTTGCGGCGTAGACTTAAAAAAAACTGACGAAAGTAAAGAATCTGATTTGACCAGAGGCATGTTGGTGTCGACTCGTTACCAGCGTCAGTCGAAGACCGGTTGTTGCCAGAGTGGCTTTTCTTCTTGCGACTCTCCGCCGCCCTTCTCTCACATGGCTTCTCAGGCTTTGGATCGCTTTTTCGCCTTCTTTGCTCTCGCGCCCGGCAACAGCTTTCTACAAGCGTTTCCAGGAGAGGCAATATGGCACCACAGAGACGAAACCATTTCTTCGTCAGACGCGAGAGAGGCAGAACACCCGTGTGGTTGTGCCTCGCTTCGGTCTGCCTGTCCTTCCGCATTTCCTTCCCCAGTCTCGTCTCTTGCCTTTCTGTGTTTTCCTGTTTCTTTGTCGGAAGAGAAAATCCACTATGCTGTGCCGCGCAAAGAGGAGACAAAACGAATCCGAGGGACAAGCAACGAGAGGCGAGAACAGAGGGCAGGCCTGTGGAGTGGCCTGATCGAAGCCGGATGTCGACAGTGCGAGAGGGAGGAAGAAAACGGCCTGACAACGCGACTCAGCAGTGCAGAGGAAGAGACAAGCAGAGAAGAGAGGCAAACAGCAGAACTCGAGGAGGAAAGAGGGGATGGAAAAAGAGAAGGAGAACCACAGAAAGAACCCTTCGCAGAGAACGAACAACCATCGAAGAGCAGACACTCCCCGCAAAAAGTGGCGAAAGAACTCGACGGTCAATCAGGTTCTCTGGACGGCGCAAAGCATTTAGGCAAAGGGAGGGACGAATCTACAGAGGGATTCCGAAAAAGCAAACCAGCATGCAAAGCAGAGAATTGCGAAGTGCGTAAGGAGGCGAGAAGGGCAGAAAATGACAAAACCCGAGAGAGAGACAGACGGCAAGAACAGGAAGGAATGAGAAGCAGCGCGTACGAGAGCGGAATCACCAACGAAGAAATACAAAGAGAAAATGATAGTGGAACAAGTTTCCTCGATACTGCAATCCGCCAGTCACTTCTTTGGGATGCCCTGTTCTCTTCCTGGTACGACGAGGCACATATTAGAGGCAAAGACAGGAGGGCGAGTGCTGACAGTACAGACGACGACCGACTCACGTTCGATGGCCCTCACTGCTCCAGTGTTTTTTCCCTTTCCCAGAAAGTAGCAGAATCGCGTCGGAGACGAGTGCGAAAGCTTCTGTGCAGAGGGTTAGAGGTGCTGGATCGAGTAATCGAGGCTATAAACGAGGAAAAATACAGGAGTGCCACGATCAGTGAAGACGCCAGTGGAACTGCGGGAAAGGCAAACGGAGCTGTGGACGAAGGCCGGACAGAAGAGGAAAGGTCCCGGGAAAACGTCACACCCGGGGAAGACGCAAGGTGCCTGTTGAAGACGAGAACCACGGAAGAGCAAGAAGCGACGGGAGGTCAGGCAGGAGAAGCAAAACGCACTCACGACTCTGCAGAGGAAGACGGTAAGGAAGTCCGCCCAGCGATTTTCAGTTTCTGCATCAGTATTTCACGCGCTCAAGACGCCTTTCCTGTATCTTTGGCTCTACTCTGAATTGCTCATCTGTGTCGCGTTTCTTGCCGTTTGCCTGTGTGTTTGTGTTCTTTCGGCCCTCGTTACTACTTCTGTTTGATGTCTTCCATCGCTTTCGCGTCTCATCTAGGCGGTTACGCCTTGCTGCTATTGGCTTTCGTCCCGCAGAAAATGTGTTTCCAGTGAGTGCGTCACTTCTGTCCAGTGCTTGTACCTTCTAGACTGCCTTGAGTCGTTCATGTCGTTTCTTTTGAGTCCCAAAGTCTTTTGCTTAAAACGGAAGGTCTAGGGTTCCTAGGTGGCCACGATTCCAATCCGGTCGTTGCCTTTTGTTGCGCTGAGTGCAGACCTTGGTCGAAGCAGCGAGCCTTCCATGGAGATGTCCACTGGACTTTGTGCGCTGGAGTCTAGCGTTTCGGCTGCTCCACGTTCGCGTTCATCACGACCCCCTAATGATGCTAGCCCATCGACACTGTCGAGGCGAGGTGACGCGCAAGATCCAGGAACTTCAAATCTGTCGAGCTTCGAAAGACCATTCTCACTTTCCGCTGCACAGTTTCCGTCTTTCTCTGACTCTTCGTTGTCGAGTTCTGCTGTCCCTTCGTCGGCTTCGCGTGTTTCGTCCTCTTCCCCTGCCTCGGCTGTGTCTCGCTCTTCCCTGCCATATCCATTCCTGACAGAACGCATGAAAACAGAGGAGGGGGTAGAGCGACTACGGGCAAACGAAGTCAAGGACGAAACTGAACAAGGGGAAGGAAAGGGAAAGGATCCTTTTTCACCGGGTGCTGTTCGTGACGCGAAGTCCAGAACGCAAAGCTCCGAAGAAGGACATAGACAAAACTGTTTACACTTCCCTAAGCTGGAGTCGGGAAAATGTGACGATTCTTCCCTTTCGAAATTAACGGGACCTTCGGTCACCCTTTCGGATTCTTCAGTTACTCTTTCACACTCTGTTTCTACCCCAGTTCCGTCCGCCCCGCAGTCTTTCACCTGCATTCTAGAGCCACTTCCAAAAGAGACAGAGACTGGGTGTCCTTTGTATAGAGCAGAGCCCAGCCCAACCGTCTTTCACTCGGCGAAGAATCTGTCGTGCCGCTCCCCTTCTCATGTCGCTTCCTTCTTATCTCTGACAAAAGCGTCTGTATCTCCGAAAACGGAGGCGAATCTCGCTTTTGCTTCTATTTCTTGTGAGAGTCACTGTGAAAGTGATGCGGAGGCTTTACGGCCTTCTTCAGATCATCAGTATATCCCGTCACAACCCCAGTGCTGTTCGTCTGGGAGTTACTCGAGTGGGCTTGCCAACAACTCTCCGCTCTCTATTCATTCCGTTAGAGCGCATCCGCCTCCCTCATCATGCAAGACAGAGACATACGCTTTTTGTGTCGAGGCGGGGCCTGCGAACAAGCTTTGTCGGCGTCACGTTTTACGGCAGGAGAGAGACTTTGAGACACCGGCAAGTCCCAGTTTTCAGCAACAAGGAATGTCTGATTCGGAAAAACAAACGCGACATGAACGTGGCGAGAAAGAATCAAACGGGAAGAGCGAAAAGAGCGAAGCTGCTGCCGGAGAAGAAGGAACGGACAGAGGAAAATGCCTGGCGGAGAGCAGCGGGTACGAAGCTGGCGGTGGAAAGAAATGTGGAGAAGGGGGAACAGAAAGACAGGGAAAAGAAACACGAACGGGTGGAGGATGGGAGGAAGGCATATGTCAGTAACTGGGAAAGCGAGAATGGGAAGCAAGAAAAAACAGACGATTTCGAAGTGATACCTCCGACTCAAATGTCTTATCAACTGTCGAGATCCACCTTACCTACAGGGGTTTTTCTGTTACGTGACAGGCGATGTGTTGAAGACTAGTTTGCATGCGCTCATTGTAACATGCAATTTATTTGGGCACTGCAGGACGGAACCGTTATCAAGTCCCAGGTGACACGTGCAGACAGACGTTCAGGAAAGGTTCACTCGCCCTTCTTTGGTGGATATGCATCGTGTGTCGTGTATCGCCAGATGCCAGCGGAACAGGGAAACAGCAGCGTCTGCCTCACTTCTCTAGAGGAAGGTGACAGAGAACATTTGATATTGTGTTGTTTTGGTGCTTAACCGCACCAGAACTAAACTGCTGTGAACAGAGGAGTTCCCAAGTATTGCTGAGGAAGCAAACGTTACATGGTGCTCGTAGTTACGTTGTCTGGTACGGTCTTTTACGTGGAACAACACAGTGAACGGTACAGTACTTCCCCGGAAACCATTGTGAGATAGAGGGAGGGAAAGTAAGATTCTGGTAAAAAAGCAGGTCTGTGTTGCTGGGGTACGCAGAGCACCCCGGCAGAAAGAACAAAAGATACTTTTTTTAACTGATAAATGGCACTTGCTAGCAGCAAGAAACACTGGAGTGAAAGCAGGAAGTTCCCCTTTTGGGGGACTTTGGCGCGGGACGTCTAAAAGCAGCACAGTTGACTCTGTCCTCAACCTCAGAAAAGACAGAGAAAATTGTATCGAACAGAGACTCAATCCAACTATACCAAGATATATATTTCAAATTAGCGCCATGCCTTGAGCAGTTCCGCCACGTTTCCGTGCTCAAGAGATCAATTACCATGGACACTTTGTCTGATACAGCTGCCAATACAGAAAGTTTCAACATTTGGAAAGTCTACACGTAAGCCGTATTGATTTCAATTTTCGATTGCCTTAACAAGATGGAAGACTTGGTGTGATATCCAGTCTGCTCTTTTCGCCTCAGCAGGACAGGGCTCTCTGTAACCACGTACGGCTGCCCACACTCTGCGCTGTGATTATGAAAAACACCACTTCTACGGTCAAATGCAACCAATTACACTTCTCCACAAATGAAGGTTGTACTCTCCTGTCTTGCAAAACAGACACACTTTCGCGGAATCGGGGAGAAGTGGAGACAACCACTTTGCGCCCTTTTCTTTGTGTGGCCGGTTCTCGGTAGACGCAGGCTTGCATGCGCCTAAATATTCGGTAGCAGAACTATATTTTCATCTGTATCGAGAAATGGAAGAAATCTTACAAAGACGACGGGGCAACCTACATTAGGACGAGCCACTTCCGTAAGCGGATCCTGGTCTCAGGTGCAAGCGAAAACGTTTTCAGTCATACAGAGGACGCAGACGTCTTCACCAAGAGGTCAGTACACTAGAGGTGTCAGTATGTGAGCCTTCTGTTCGCCATTTCTGTATGTTTTGTAGCGGAAGTCACTCGCAGGGGAACTGCACAACTGTAGTTACCCGGATGGATGCTGCACGACGATGGAAGTCGAAGCAAATATGGGATCAGGTCATGCGTTAGAGATAAAGTTCGCTAGAGAGAAAGGAATAGGTGTATATCTATATAATTTGTAAGTGTAAACACGAGAAACAGGGATCTGAATCGAGGACTTGCGGCGGTAACCACGGGGGGGCTATGGATGCTGACGGGCTTTCTCTGCCCCGCCATCCAGATGCGGGCTGTTTCCTGAGTTATTTACACATTTTCTCGTCATTTCAGCCCCACTTCTCTCCTTTATGCCGCCTCTCGCTCTCGAATTGTCGGCGTGTTTTCTCCAAATTCAAATCGTCGGGAATCCGAGCTTCCAAAAACCAGGAAACCCGCTTAAGCGTGACCCCCGTCCTCGCTTCTGTCGTGTCGGCCAGTGTATGTACACCGCGAATCTAGCGCGAGGTGGCCGAGTTGCCGGTTCGCAGAAACCACTTACCACTTGTTCCGTTTAAAACTGTCCCAACAAAAATTCGCATTTTGCTTGCTTTTGAATAGCGAGGACAAAAGACATCCTCTTCGCAAGCCCAATCGGAGAACTTAGTTCTTTCCATCGCGGTCTGTGATAGTTGCCTAGCGTGGCACATGAGTCTAGTCCATCTCCTGCTAAATGGTATACTCATTTTGCGTCCCAGTGAGCCTTGCTCCTTGTTTCTTGTGAGAGGCCAAAGTGAAAAAACCCTTCCCGCCGTAAAAATCCCGAGTGCTTTTCTTGTCATTCGTTTTCTTAGAAGAGTAATATCCTGGAGAAGCCTAGGGAAACGAAGCATGTGAAGATTGCCTACTCGCGCGTGTCTTCACCTCCCGCCTTCCGCCCCCTCGCGCCGTTCGCGCATATCGCGCTGCCGAGAAGTCAACTTGACCTTTCGACAAGCCGTAAAAACACAAAAGCGATTTACCAGAGTCCTTATTACGACAAAAAGCTCGGGAAGAATACATGCTTTTTTCTCGACTCCAGGCGTTCGCAGGTTCCTCCGTTTTCCTCCCTGTTTTAGTCTTTCGCAAACTTTCGAGATGCCGCCGACCTAGCTCCCTCCTCTGTGTCTTGTGACAGCGGGAGTCGCAGGTACTGGCTTTCTCGCTGTGACCCATTTGGAGTTTTTGCTCCTGTTTCTCTCCGATTCTCCAACTTTTCTGACATGAATAAAGCCCGCTTCCCGGAAATTTTTTTTTATTTTTCTTTGGCTCCCTAAAACCGACGCATGTGGCCAGAAGGTGCCCGACAAGCCGCTGCCCTTCAACATCTATCGACAGCGATCTGAGAGAGTGCAAGCGACACGTATATATATATATATATATATGTATATATATATCCCATATACATGTACACACCTGTGCATACATGCATACATGTAAGGTTATACCTGTTCGTAGTATCCTTGTCAATCCTGAGATCTGTTTTTGCGTGTTATTACGCTCAATGATGCGATTTTTTTGCTTCTTTGTCCAGCCCCCGACCGTCTGTGGCTCGTGCGTGAATCCTGTTAATAATTCTGGGTTTTTACAGAAGCCGACGTCAAACACGGTCTCTGTTTTCTCACAAGGCCTTTCCCCCTAACGCATGCAAGTTTTCACCTTGTCTCTGAGGCGCGAGGTGAGAAGGAAAGGCCGCGAAGCACAAAGGAACGTGGTGAAGTCAAAACAAATACCGTTACTCAACACCTACAACTGACCCAACTACCGTGTTACAAGCATGGCCTCTTCGACCCCGCTGTCTTCCCCTTTCTCGCCTTCCCAAGCGTACGGCCTTCCTGCAACTGACGGAGCTTCGCTTCGCTGCGTAGCCTCTGCCGAAAAAGAGGCAGGAGACACGCGCGAGATCCTAGCGGAACGAGAAGCGACGAGGACGCCGGCAGACGCAGACGAGGCTTCCTTGGCTTCCCAGCTTGTGGAGGAACTGGAGAAAGTGAAGAAGCTCTTTGCCAAAGAACCTTACCCCGGAAGCGCTCTCGAATGGTGCCTTTTGAATCTCCCCAGAAAACCACACCTTCTCCGAGACCAGGGACTTGAAGAAGACGAAGACGAGGAGGACGACTGTGAAGATGAGGAAGAAGACAGTGAAGAAGAAGAAAGTGAAGATGAGGAACATGCAGAAAGAGAAGCCGGAGAGGGAGAAAAGGGAGGAGACAGCGACCAACACGGCGGAGGGCTGCCCGGGACTGGGGGGCATCTTTGTGTCTTTCGCGGAGCGGAGGAGGACGTGGATGGGAGGAAGGTCACCGCTCCGGCATGTATGTACACGACAAGTCGATATGCTTCTTCTCACTCCTCTTCTCTTCCCTTTTCTCATACCTTCTCTGCTCTTGTGTCTGCCACAGAAAGCCGAACAGGCTCCTTGAGTCGACAGAGCACTGCGGCAGACATGTCCGCAAAGGGTCTTGAAGCCCCAACGCCACTTCCGACCGCGGGCGTGGACACTGTGTCTCCGTCGCAGCTAGCCACTCAGGAGGGAGACCCGGGCAGAGGCTCCAGCGCTGAAAGTTTCTTTCAGTCCGAGTTTTCCGCTGCCTCGTCAGCCGTTCCCCATACGACGCTCTCTCCTTCTTCCGTCTCCTCTCGAGCTTCCTCTCCGTCAGCCTGTCCTCCTGAAGTTGGAGGGCAAGAAAGACAGGCTGAGCTTTGCCTTCCCAAGGCGGCTTCAGACAACGATGAAGGAGCAGAAGAACAGACAGACGAAGAGTGTCGGGAGGAGACAGACGAAGGAAACCGACAAGAACAGGAGACAGCAGAGAGTGATCCCTTGCATTTTCACGTTCTTCCGTCTCCTCTGAGTCATGGAAAGGTGGGTTCGCGCGCGCAGCTGCTCCTCGCCTCTGCCGCTTCTCTCGAGTGGCACACCCCAGCCACTGTCATGGAAGAAGAGGAGGCAGTTCCTCGTGACTCTGAGAGAGAAGAGAACTCGCTGAGGCAGAGAGCTGGAGCGAGAGCGAACGCGTCGACGGTCAAAAGCGAGGAAGAGAATGACGCGTTGAGTGGAGAGAAGAGAGAGGGAACAATGACCAACAAACAGGACAGCGAAACAGACTTTCCAACATACTGGAGCCTTGAAAGAAGAGGAGAAAACAGTGAAGAGAGGGAACACGGGGAAGAGTCACGCGTTGTCCGCAAAGAGAGGCTGGATCAGCTGTGCAAGGCATCCGGGGACAAAAACACCACCGGTGCGTCGTTCGCCAATACTTTGAGCTCCGTGTCTTCCTGTGTTGCTTCACCTCCTTCTTCCTTCTCTTCCCGTCCTTCCCTCGACTTGTCCTCTCCGTCGGCCCTCTCTGGAGGTACGGACCAGGGGAGGCCGGTCTTCGCCTGGTCTCCGAACACTGAGGAAGCTGAGGACACAGAGACGACAGAGAACGACACCATCGAGAAGATTTCTGCAAATGCTCCCCGTGCATTTACGCGCCCTACCCCGTCTTCTTCCTTCTCGTGTTCTACGTCAGCATGTGCAGGTGATTCTTCTTCGGCGCTGGTTTCTGTTCCTTCTTGCCCAGCTCAGGAGGACCCTTTCCTTGGCGTCCAAGGAGCCGACTGTGTTCAGACAGCCTGTGAGGCCAGGAGAGAAACTCTGTCTCCAGCGTCAGACACACCGAAACCGTTTTCTCTGGAGAAGCACAGCTCTGCAGAGGAGGAGAGTGTCGCCGACGCAAGCGTCTCGCCGGTCGAAGAAGGCGAGCTCTGCTTCCACAATGCCTCGTTTCCAATCGAAAACGGGAGTTCGTGTCTTGCTGAGAGTGCGTCTTTGGAAAAGGACAGAGACACCGTGTCTCCCTTTTCCCCGAAGGCGAGGGAGGCAGGGCATCTTGATTCAGAAGAGCCTGTCCCTGGCGTTGACCCCTCACAGCGGGAGCTGCAGATAAGCTCCGACGGTGGACAACAGGAAGAGGAAAGAATCCAAGAGGCGCCTCACCGGATCAGAGAAGCGGATGAAGAACCACATCAAAATAGTCGAGAAAACCAAGAAATGACTCCTGGACAAGAAGCAAAAGTCCCTCCCGGAAGCTTTGCCGAGGTCTGGCAAGACTGGACGGCCACAAGTCAGCTCGTTATCGGAGCCCGGCGCATTGCGGTGTATCGCCAGCGGGGCGCCGTTGCGTCTCCGAGCTTGCAGGCGAGTCCCCTGCCGCTTTCTCCCGAGTTGTCGAATTCATCTGCTGCCGGTGAAAGGGAAAAAAACCGAGAAGCAGGAGTAAATGCGTCTTCTTCGGGCCGGGGAGAAAACAGAGAAGTGCAGGGACAGGAAGCCCCGAGAGAGACTCCGCAGGGAGAAGAAGACGAGCGCGCGGTAGGGCCGAGGACGAGAGAAGGAAAAGAAGAGAAGGAAGCCTGTGGAGAGAGAGTGATAGCCTCGAAAGGAAACGAGAGCAACGGAGACTTTGTATGTGCTGAAGAAGAGAGACAGATACACAAGAGCGAGGCAGGGAGCAAAGCAGACGGACACGACGGAGAAGGTGTGAGACGAGCAGTGATTTCGTATCGAGCATTCAAGAAAGTAAGAACGTCGAGCAAAGATATTGTTCTACACAACAGTCATAAACAATCTGAGAGGGTAGCCAGAGAGAGAGAGAGGGGAGGAAGAACTGGAATACGAAACCGGGGGCTTGAGGTGTGCTCTGCTTGTCTGTTCTCCCTCCGTTGTTACTTCTCTTTGTTCTCGGTGCCGCCACACTCGTTCACTCTCTTTCGCTTCCGATGGAGGTTCCGAATCGTTGTTTCGAAGTTCTCACTCTCATGGGGCGTGTCTGAGTTCGTCGTTCATGGCTGCGTTCAGTTCTCACATTTCTCTGCGAAGGTTCCTCTGTGTCTGCTGCTCTCCTCCGACCTTCGGGGAGGCCGTTCTTGAGTTCTCTGCTTCCTCCCTCTCTCTTCGACTTGTAAGGCCGTGGAGAAAACCGTCTTTCTCGGTGCTTCAGAAAACACCCGCTTCGCGAGTCATGCGAGTCTGCGGTGCGAAGACCGCTCTGTACTTCTGCGTTCTTCACGCGTTTTGAAAGGATCCTGTCACCATAGGCCGTCTGCCTTCATGACTTCCGGGGGGTGGCACTGCGAGCATAGGTCGTCTTTCGCCATCAGTGTCGGTAAGACAGATTAAGTTCACTGTTGTTTTTTTTCGTTCCCCCCATTTTTCTTTTCCTGTACAGCTGAGGACGCGTGTTCCACCCTCCTTTGCGCCCTTTTTCACTCCGGCGACGTATGTACAGCTGCTGCGGGATCTGGGTGGCCACACAGACTGCCAGCTTTTGATTCGCACGCTGCTTAACGCATGTGAGCGAAGGACTGGAAAAAAGCGCGAAAACAGGGAGAAGAGCAGGGACAGCGGAGCGAGCACCGCGGGGGACGAGACGAGGTGAAGAAAAGACGAGGGGAAAGGCCACCAGTGGCGAGAAAAAGAGAGAGAAACGTGGGTAGAGAGGACAAGGGGAGCGGCCGCGGCATGAGGCATGGCGACGAAAAAAGAAAGACAATAAGAGGAAAGAATGAGAGACAAAAGGACGCGAGAACGAAGAACGGAGAGGGGGAAAAAGGCATGGTATACGAGCAGAAGTTGCCGGAGAATTCCCCCCAGCAACTGGGATGAGACACGACAAATCACCATAGAAAAATCAAGCGAAGAACGGATTAACTGAGTGATGCCATACAGGCGGAACGGGTGGATAGTGCAGTTCGCAAGGCAACATGCTGGAGGGGACACCCAGAAACTGTGCTGGGAGGGAAAGAGGTTTCAACTCGTTCACTCAAGGGAATGCCGACAGGAAGCAGAGCGTCGAGAGAAGAACTAGAGACGCGAAGGAAGAACGGTTGCTAACGCAGAACTGAGATCACGCGGCAGAAACATATTTGAAGGAAAAGGCAGCAGAGACACAGGAGACAGCTCTGAAAAGTGAAAGGCTCCATCGTGGTGCTGGCTGTCAACAAGAGAGCGAGGTCTTTCCAGATTTCCAGGAGAAGTGCCTGTTCTTTCATTGTTTCTTTTCTGTTGGAGTTCTTCTTTTGCGAAGACTGTTCTCGCTCTTCAATCGATTTCAAAGGTTGAGTCTTCCACCTCGTCGCTGCCGGTTTGTCTCCCCCTCTGGGTGTCTTGCCCGTTCTCAGTGCCTCGTCTTCAGGTTTCTCTGTGTCTCTCTCTCGCTTCAGCATTTAATCGCTTTTTGCGACGCCAGTGCGAGGCCTTTGTCGACGGATCCAGGCGACTCACGAAAGCGGTAAAGAGACAAAGCGCGGGGCAAAGAAGTCGAAAAGTGCAGAGACAGTGGCAAGGGCGAGAAAAGGGAAGACTGTACGCTTCCAGCAGTAGCCGTTCAACTGCAAGAGAGTCCCGCGGAGTGTCCGTACACGCCACGCGCATGCCATGTGTGAGAACGAGAGACAAAGAGAGACCACTAGAGCGAGATAGCAGACGCATGCCAGAGAGGAAAGAACTCGCCGAGAGGACGTAACGAGAAAGATGGAAAAGAAACGAGCGACAGAAAAAGAGATGGTTAGACGGGCAGAAGAGATCGATGCAGCACGCTCGACACACGAGAGGTCGACCGGAGAGAGGCTTCAAGGAAGCGAGGTCGAACGAAGCTGCGCGCGTTTCCAGAGAAAAAGAGGATTTTAGCATTCCCAGAACTCCTGGCGGGTCTGCGTTTGGAGGCCAGAGACGTTCGTTCAACCTCGTCTCACGTTTCCATCGATGCCTCTGGACTCCGTTTTCTCTTCGTCTCTCGTAGAATTTCAAGCGAATGCTGGAAGCGTGGTGCGACGACTCCACGCATCTCGCCCTCGCCGCCTTGAAGCAGCAAGATGCAGAGTCGCAGCCGGGATTGCTCGAGTTCTTCATTTCCTACATCGTAAGTGTTTTCGCTGTTCCCCGCAGATGCGTTTCTTGCATGTCTTGATATGTTGCGGGGAGAGAGTCTCTTGTTTAGGATGGTAGGAAGCGAGTCTCTTCTTCGTTGACAACTCAGACTCTTCGTCCACTGCGAGATCCATCTGGGGATCTGAACGCGACCCAAATGCCGAGGCTGAAAGCCGCGGGTCCCCAACTTACGCTTCCGCGAGGTGCATGAGCTCTTTCGCCTCTCGTTTTCTGTTTCGTTGTCGTCTTGAAGTGATTCGTTGGGGGGCGGCTGCTCGCGAGCAATTGGCTTCCTTTCGTCGCCAGGCGCGGTGTGCACAAGCCACGAAGTTCCTCTCGATGCGGGTCCTGTTCTGCTGGAAAAGACTGTGGACTTTTTCGGCAACCGCAAGCGTGTAGACGCGCAGACGCCGCGCTTTCTCGAGGCGCCAGCGGCCATCCAGGGGCCTCTTCGTTAGTCGGCGAGAGGCAGTTTTCGTTCACCTGTTTCACTGTTTGCCTCGTTGCAATCTGTTTTAGAATCTCCTGGGCGAAGTGCGGCTCACTGGTGACCTTCTCAGAAGCTCCAAGTCCGGTCGTTCCGCCAAGCTCGGCTCTTCCAGTCGAGACCCGTAGACACTGCATGCAGGGGGACCATCGCCTCAACAGCGATCGCTTCAGCTGCCAGATGCCATCGTTCTGGAAGGCGCCATCTCGGCGTCTTTCGTTTGTCAGGACGCGCGAGTCACTGCTGGTTCCCTTTCTCGAGGTAGAGAGACTCTCGGACCTTGCTCTGTGTGCCTCCACTTTCTCTGTGCAGGCAGAGAGACTGTTCTTCATGCTCGACCCCGACCGCACAGACTCCATCAAAGTTTCGGATCTCCTCAATCTCCCGGAATACGAAAAATTCATGGACATCGTCTACACGCCGGTAGGCAGGGAAATGCGAAGAAGCAGACGCCAGAATTCGCGACTTTCGGTCTCGGAAAGGTGAACAGCGGGCCGCACTCGGGTCAAAGGACCTGAGAGGCTGCGGAGCGGCCAATTCCGACGAGCTGGTCTCGAAATTGGCGGCTTCCTCTCCTTTGCAGACGACCTCGGCATATGCGGCCTCAGGCGGTCTGGGGCACTCTCTCCTGTAGTTGTGTTTCACCGGAAAAGTCAGGAAAACCGCTCGACAGACACAAGGGGATTCCTCCGCATACCTACATGTGTGTAGTAAAAGGCGCAGAATTTAATGTGCTGGTGCAGTTCGTGTATTGGGTGGAAGTGCAGAGGCGCACTGGGTATTTTCAAAGGTCACGAAGCAGACAGGGAGCCAGCGGTACTCGCTTTTATTTTATCTCCATTCTTCGCTCTTTTTCTTGCATTCGGAGAGAGGATGCCGGATGCCAAGGGTGAACATGCAGAGGGCTCGAAGGCTTCGAGAAAGGGGGGAGGAGGCGTTTTCTGTTTCCTGTCATTTCAACGCGTTTCCTCTTTGGCAGCTTGTGGAGGTTCTTCTGTGCTGGACAGCGACTTTGCTCCGTTGCTAGAAGGCGTCGCAGTGTGCAGCATTATTAAACAGAGGAAAACGAACTTCTGTGTTACGCAGCGCGCTTCCCTGTTCTTCCCCATTCCTTCTCGCGCTTCGGAGGGCTCTCTGCAGAGTGTCGCCTCCGCGTCGGCTGTAGGGTAGACGCACCGTTTACCGGGTCGTGGAAGGTTGCTGAACGAAAACAACATTCTTGACGCATTGAACGCTTGGAGGTTCTGTCTACACGCTTGGAATCCGAATGGACTGAAAACTTCGTTGACGCGCCCTGTCCACGAATGGCAACCGCCAGCCTCGGAGCACCCGTTATTCTCGTCGTCGACTCGCGAAGCTCTGCGCGAATCGGTTTTTTCCTTTCTCCTTTTGAAAGTCCGTCCTCCACGTTCAGGAGGCATGCCGCTCTGGCGCGAGCTGTCCGGATGGAGAGGGAGTGCATCAAACGCGTGCGCGTTGTTTTCCATGTCTGTTTGCGCAGCTCGGCACAGAGTTCGCCGATTGCCCTCAGCAGCTTCAGCCGCAATTCGCCTTTGATATTTTCTGTAAGCTCCGAAAACGCAGAGCAGCCAAGGGATCAAGACGCGACTTGAAGGGGGAGAGGCGCGAGAGAGGAAATCGGAAAGAAAGGAATTCAGGGTACGCACGCGGAGGAAGAGCGAGCCCCCAACGCACCAGGGAAGGGAGAGCAGAGCATGGGGCATATGGTAGTAGGCAGCTGACCTCCACTTGGGAGCGAGAAGAAGGCGACCCAGGAACGAAAAGCACAACCGAGTCGAGAAAGAGGAGGGGAGGCGGGGGGAGAGAAGAACGAAACTCAGAATACGCTGCTTGAGACACGCTCAAGAAAGACAGGCAGTCAACGAAGCACAACCCACTCTGACCTGCCGCACCCCTGTTTCTCGGCAGGTCCCTTTTGGCTTCGCGACCCTCTTCTCGCTTTTTTTTTGTGGCATGTGTTTGCATCAGGTTTTCTCCGAGAAGAAAGCGGCGTTCTGTCGGAAGCCGTCCTCGCCTCTTTGTGCGATGCACTCCGCACTCACATCTGCGCCCAAACGTACCATGTGTCTCCCATTGTCCTCAGTCGTCTTTTTGCCTCTTCCTCAATTCAACTTCGCTACCGCAGTCTCTCCCCTGGCACCATTTCTCCAGCATCTGAGCCTGGGCTCTCCGCTGACGAGTCTGCGTCTTTGCCTTCGTCGCCCTGCGAGGAGCAAGCAGAGTCCCAGGGAGAGGGGAAGAATGCGAGCGCCGCAGAAGCTTCAAAAGTCGAAAGTCGACCTCTGGATCGACTCGCGACAGACAAAGAGGAGACGCGAGTCGCCGCGGCAGGCACTGAAGACTCTGCCTCTCTTCTGCAGCTGCCCGCTCCCTCGCCAGCCGTTTGGGATGCCTTGACGGCGGAAACCTCGCGTGGCGAGGAGGCGACAGAGAAAAACAAATCTGAAGACGAGAGCGCGCTGGAAGAGGACGGGGACGACGGAGACAGGCGCAGGAACGAAGGAGAACAACGCCAGGTTGTGCCTGTCTTGGTGAGAGATAAAAGGGGATGGGGAAAGTGAAACGACGCGAGTAACAGACAGACAAGCGACAGAGAAGCTTTTGCACCACAGACAGACACCGACCCCGCGTTTACGCAGCTCTCGGGTGAGAGCGTGCTCATGTAAAAATCTGAGAGTCGGAATGCTCACCAGATTCCAGTTCTCCACATCTGCGGGTCCTCAGCTGGCTGGACCTGCGTCAACCGACGCGGATGATTTTCCATATGCTCCAGCCAATATGTCAACCGACCTAGAAAACGAAGCACACAGTCGTGCAGAAAGACATAAACAGAGATAAACATACGTACATGATGTATACCTTCGTTTCTACATGTGCGTAGATGCGTTTGTATTTGTATTTCCAAGTATGTGTATATATAAGTATATGTGTGTGAGTGTATGCATGTGTGTGTACATGCCTATATACATGCATATATATATATATATATATATATATAGCTGTGTGTGCCTGTACAGGCACATGCACGCCTGTCTTCTGAGCTGGCACGAACCGTGAATTCGCTTTTGTTTTTCCTCAACGCAGTTCCGCGTCTGCCGGCTCTCGCTTTCTCTGCCTCGTCATATCCATCGTGGCGTTCGGTGCATCCACTGTCTTTTCGCGTTTCTTCGTCGACTTTGCCCTGAACAGCAAGGAGCCAGAGGCGTCGCGTCAGTTCTGTGCTGCGTCTTCCATGTCTGCGTATTACGTCAACTGCACGCCTCGACATCTGTCTGACGACGCGTTTCACCTGCTGCCCTGTCCTTGCGGTCTTCAGGAGAGAGAAGAACTGTTTCGTTTTCTCTTCACTCTCGAGTTCTGCTCGTGCGTCTGGGCGGAAGATCCCGCGAAGATTCGCCTGCTGCCGCCTTCGGTGAGCAGCGACAGAAGAGCGCGAGAGTTAAAACGCTCAGACACAGAGAAGCGGACGCGAACAGGGCAGGCATGGGAGACAAGAACTGACCAGCAGGGGAGAGGAGAAAGCGGGGAACATGTTTGTGGCGGAATGGGGTACACTCGAGAGCCACAAAGACAAGGCAGGAACGCGGGAGAAAGGGAGATGAACAAGTAGAAAAGAGAGACACTTGTCAACAAGAAAGGAAGGACAGAGGATTTACCAGCTGCTGCTGAGTCTCGACGCGGGATCGACTGCGGGGTCCGAGTCCGAGGTTCTGTTGAACGAAGCCAAATTCGCGTGGGCTAGTAGGTCACATCTCGTTAGACACTTTGACGTCCGAATGCCAAAGAGAAGCGCCGCTTGAGAGAAACGAGTAGCGAGACGTATCACGGAACCAGTGCTACAGTAACTGGGGGGGGCTTGATTATCGGCTAGACGTATTTTTCTAAACAACTATAGAGTTCCACGGAGAAGGGAGAAAGAGAGCGACGGTAGTAGCTCCGGAAAACTGAGGAACGATGAGAGACAGGACGGCGCCCGTGGCCTGACGACAAGAAAAAGGAGTCGAAGGAAGGTCTGAAGTCCGCTAAAGACAGAAACAGAGAGAGAGAGACAGACACTGGTTGGCGTCCTCGAGAGGGAGACGTCCTCTCGCGGGCATTGTTCGATTTGCCTTCTCAGCCTCCACGTCGTGGAAGAGTTCCTCATCATCTAAAACGAGGCTTCCTATGAGGCTTGGGCAATCGAAACTAGCTTTTGGTGGCGCACATTCTTCATCCTTTCTGTTTCGTCTCTTTCAACTTCTTCTTCACTTTGTGTGCTTGCTCTTCTTCTCGTCTGTCGTCTTGTCTGTCGTTTTGTCTCTTCCCTTCGTGTGTGTCTTCACCTCGGTTTCTTCTCTGGTTGGTTCGGCCGCTTCGCTTGTTTTCCTTCTTCTCCCTGGCTGTGTTGCTCTCTCTCGTCTTCTTCTGCATCTTCGTCTCCGTCTGTGGCTTCTCCTTTTCCGCCCTCTGCTGCCGTTTTCGCGTTTCTCTCTTCGCCTCAAGGCTCGACTTATTCTCCGTTCGCATCTTCGTCGTCCTCTGCCTTCCTTTGCTGGCGTTTGCTGCTCTCCGCGCGTCTCGCTTCCCTCCTCGGCTCGCCTGCCTCACTGTGCTTCTTGCTGCGTCTCCCCCTCGCTCCTGCCCGTTTCCTGCAGTGCATTGCCTCTGCGCTCTCCTTCGCGTGGAAGTTGCTGGACGTGGAAGGAAAAGGATTCGTCGGAGTTGCGGACGTTCAGATTCTCTGGAAGGCAAGGACCTGGAACGCCGAGAAGCGGCGCAGAGTCGGAAGTTAGAATGGATAGGAAAGCAAGCAGCGACCCTCGAGGGGAGGGAAAGAGGATGAGAGGGACGGAGACAACGTGGCGGAATTTCTGCGTGTGTCAGAAACTTAGGGGGTCTCGGCGGCGATTTTTGGACTGTTTCGCGTCGGCTTCTCACCAGAACAGGCGTTTCAAACGCGCGACGGTTTTCTCTTTCTTTGCACATGCATTTGAGTCAACAAGGCCGGAAAGGAGCCGACGTAGAGCTCCATGCCGTGCGGCTTATGTCAGGCCTGTCTCGTTCCCCCTGCGCCCCTCGCTCGAACGCGTTCTTCCTCGTGGTCTAGCAATTTTGGGAAGTCGCTGTCCCCCGCCGGTTTTCACTTCAGAAATGACTTGCTTTCGAGAAATGGCGGCGAGTTTCATCGTTTTGTCTCTGATCACGTCTGCTTTCTATTCTGTAGGCTATTTGCTTAGAGCTGAAGACAACGGGCCTCTTCCCCTTCATCGACGACCTTCCCGAGGACTCCGTTGAACTGGAGCTCTTCGACAGGCTTCGCCCAGTCGGAAAATCTTTCGTTACTCGCGAAGAATTCTTGAGAAACCACGTACGCCTCACAGCTGCTCCTTCCGTCCTACCGAGTTCCGCTCAACGTCTCTCTTCACCCTCTCTCTCTCACTACATATGTATATATATTTACTTGTGTGTACAAATGCATGCGTATATCCATGCATACGCTTGTGTGTGATGCTGTATATATCTATGGCCGCACTGAATGTACATCGGTCTGTGCTGGGTGCCTTACAAGGAAGGTTCAGCCTTTTTCTGCGTCTCCAGTCCATATGCTTCACATTGTCTGCGCTGTCTCTGATACAAGATTCGTACCACATTCCTCTAACAGGTGCCTGAGAGTCTATCCATCTATCAATAAATATATATATATATATGATATATTTATACATGTTTCAAATTTTGTTGCTGTCCACGTCTATCTGGTATGTAATGTATGTTCTTTCTTTTCTTTCTTATATCTCTAGTTTCACTTCTATTTCTTTGAACTCCCTCACGGGATTCTAGGAGAGACAGTCTCAACTCGCATGTGGTTGAAACACAAACGCGTCTTTGATTCCTCTGTCCTTGTTGCGCCTCAGGAAACTCCCCAGGTTCCATGTTTACTTCCACGTATTTTCTTGCCCTCTCTCTTTTCTTCGCAGACGGAGTCGCGCGTCTTCGCCATGTACCTCCTCTCGCCGACGTTCTTCTCTCTCTTTGAGCAGCGCGAACGTATTCCTGGGGTACGTCTGTGGGGACAGCGAAGCGCTATTTCCTTTCCTCAGTCCAGGCGGCTTCCCGTCGCTTCCGCGTTCTGGACTGCTTGCTGTGTGACCGTGAGCGCCTCGCATCTGTTGAAATTCCTTTCTCTGCCTTGAGAGCATGGAGCAGGGAGGGGATTCCAAGAAAAGTGGAAGGAGGCTGAGTGAAGCGATCTTTGCTGAAAAACATCAAAGCTCGTGTCTCATGTTCTCTCCTGCAAATCGTCCAAAAAGCAGAGTGAATCACGCGTGGTCGACACCCGACGCGTTTCCGCGTAAACGGACGGCTTCTCTTCTCTGCTCGTACTCTACCTACGTATGCATCCATACTCACATATATATATATATATATATTTACATATATTAAATAAATATGTATCATTGTATACGTATACACAAAGGCGCAAGCACACGCGTGCGTCCGTGTATTGACGGCTTCGTGTAAGGCATTGATGAATAGACGACTCGAGTTATCAAATGCGTCTGTGGTTCAGCGAAAGAAATGTCGCTGCTTCCTCGTCGTTGTTTCTCCTTTGAGTCACTTCCACCGAGGACAGAGCGCGGCTGTCTGTTTCCTCGTTTCCTTCAGGCTCCGCTTCTGCCAGGGCGTCCTGTCGCGCCTTTATAGAAACAGATTCCTGCTTCTTTCTTACATCAGAGAGACAAAAGTCTCCACTTGACGAAACAAGGGAGAACCCCAGAGAACGCCGGCGGGCACAACAGAAAGAAGAGAAGTCGGAAAGAGTCTTCCGCGCTCTTTCTCGTCACGTCACTCTTTCCAGAGTGTCTCTCCAACAAAGAGCCTGATGTTGCCTCTCTGAAATCTCTCCAGGGTGACAGAGACGTGGATCGGCATGCTCTGTTCTCGTTTTCTCTGCATTTCGCCTTTCGTCGCTCGGCATTTCTTCACTCAGGCTGTTCTGGCGAACTCGGAATCTTTTTCTGCCTTCTTCTTTCCCTTCTTCCTTCATCTGTCAATTTTTCGCCTTCTGCTGTTCCTTTCTCTTCCCTCTTCTGTCTCTCCGGTCCGTGTCTCTGTCTTTCCTGTCTCTCATCTCTACGTCGCCTGCTTTTTCGTCTCCTCGTTGCTCTGTCGGTTTCCTCCCTGGCAACCTTCTTCCTTCCTCTGTGGACTTGAGCGTTCTCGTCTGGGAGAACTGTTCGCACTCGGCGCACCGCCCCAGCAACAATCTTTTTTCAATAGTGCCATTCTGTTGCTTTGAGTTCTTGTGGGTTTGGCTTCCCATCGCGGATTGAAGAAACATGGCACGCGACTGCGTGCTTTGTTTGCGTTACAACTTGCGCCGTCTCTCGCTGGATCCCGCGATTTCTTGCGCAAAAGAGAGACACGGACAAAAGGAGAAAGGCGAAACGGAAAGCAAGCCGAGAAAGAATGAACGCCTAAAACCGAGCCAGGACGGCAAACCTTTGTCAACTGGCAAACAGACGACTTGGAACACAAACAAGGAAAAACGTGAAGCGATGAAGCGATACGAAACACCCTCAACTTCTTCAGAAAACGCTTCGGCGGTCCAAGAGGCCTCGAAACTCTGGCTGTGCAATCGAAAGCTCTTCTCGAGTCACCGACACAGACGCAGCTGCTTTTCACACAAGAGAACAACGGGGAGGGGGGAAGGGGCAGTGAACCACATGCCCGTCCTCCTCCCAAACATCATAACGAAAAGTCAACTTTCCGGTTCCCGTCTCATCTCTCGATACAAAACTCTAAACCCTGATATGCATGTGAAATATAAACATTTGTATAGATGTACATACACGCGCAAGCATTTATATATATATATATATGTATATGTCGACATAGTTGCGTATACATGTGTATTCACAAAAACACATATATTTACAAAAATACATTTTTATATGTTTATGTATACTAGGCATAATTTTCACACATGTCAACCTTCGTGATGAGTGCTGAATGGGCGAAGGATGGAGGAAGGGAAGAGCGAAGAAATCAGAGACAGAGGACGTCAAGTCGGTGAACCGCCTCGACGCCTGAGGTCGAGGGGAGGATCTTCGAACAGATTTCGTAGATCTCTTCATCCCTGTCCCTTTCTGCTTTCTCTTCCTCTTCACGCGACTCTCGAAGCGGAGATTCGAGCACCGGAGAAGCGCCATTAACTGCACCTTCTTCGGCGCTTGGCGCGGACGCGGCTGCAACGCAAGAGAAAAGGAAAATGCCTGCACCCGTGACAGAATGAACGTCAGATTAGCGACGAAGAGAAACCGGCAAAACCGCGACACCCCACGAGACGGGTGGAGAGGCACAGCCAAGAAACGAAAGAGAGGGAAGAGACGAAAGATCTGAACGCAGTACCCGAAAGGAAAGACAGAGAGTCAAGACAAGAGACCCACACCACCACTGTGGCACAGCGATGCAGAAGCGAACTGCGCGCAGAAGAACGTAGGAGAGTAGATTTAAGGCGCACTGCAGCGGGTGCCTTTTGCAGGCTCTTCGGGTCAGTCTCACGAGGACCGATCACATGAATCCTTGAACCGAAACTTCCAAACTCGTTCAAGAACAAAGTGTGTTACCGTTGCCTTTCTCGTTCTGCTCCACGTTGTCTCCGGCGTCTCCTTTCGTCCGCAAAGCTCGCGGAAGAACGACGAGCAAGCATGTCTGTCTGTGCACCCGCTCCTTCGCCACCACTTCCCACCGGTCATTTTGCTGCAGAAAAAAAGAGAAAAAAACAAAACTTCACGGCTGCATGCAGTGTTTCCCAAAAACAACGGAGTGTACATGTCGTAGCCTAGCGCCAGAAGAGACTCCCGCAGGTAAACTCTGATTCGATGCACATCCGCGTCTTTTCTGAAACTCTTTTCGTTGGGCATGGACAGATACCTTTGAACCAGCAGAAAAGATAAAGGTCTCAGCAGAGGGGGGAATCAACAAGTATTGTAAATCGCTCAAGCACACAGGTGTGGATACGCCGTCAAACTCCGCTTACCGTGTCTTCGTTCACAGGTCGTAAGCATATTGTGGCATCTGTCACAACCTCTGTCCTTCGCCCCTCTTCGGAATCTAAGAGTCGCATGCGCTCGATAACGTCCTCCAGTCTGGTTCGTCTTTCCTCGAGGGTGGACTCTCCCGCCTCGGTGTGCTTCTCTTCGCCGTCCTCTACGCATGCGCTCTCTGCGGCTTGTCCACCGTCGTGTGTTCTCCTTTTTTTTACGACTCCTGAGACGTACTGGTACTTGGCACACCAATCCAGAATTGCGTTCTCTGCGCGCTTCAGAGCAAGACGCAGACAGGCTGGGCTCGAGGCAGAGGGGTCTGTGCATGCGTCACACTCGTCTTTGGAAAGCGCGTTCATCGCTGCAGTCGGGGGGAAGATGAGAAGCGAGAAAGGATTTTCTGGAACTGCATCGAGAAAGTCCGAGAGCGAGGCCACCGTCCGTCTCTCGCCGATAACGTCGCTCGACTCTGGCGAAGACTCAACCCACGGGAGAGTCAACGACGCACCGGAAGAAGACGCGGGAAGAGACAGCGGGAAGCCAGAAGGAGGTGAGAAAGGAAGGCGCGAAGAGGACGAAGCGCAGGCAATCTGGGCACAGAGCGACGGACAGAGCGTACTGCGGATAAGAAAGTCCACGCGTCCTGCTGCATGCTGCACTCGCGAGAGAAGCAGAGAGAGAATGTCCTCTACAACTCTCGACAGAGGTCTCCCGCTGACGAACTTCCTTCCACACCGAATGTCGGTCTCCACCTTTTCGTCGTTCCCGCTGGGGCGCCGAGCGAGGGGAGCAAAGGTTCAAACGAAGCACTCAGACGTGCGTTTCGGTTAAGCGAAGGATCGCTGCGCTGCTGCGTACTGCCTCTTCCGAAGCCTCTCAGATGTCTTTAATACCCTTGTTGTAAAACGCTTTTCCTGAGGTTCATCAAACCAGACCACGAGGGAACGCACCGGCCGTACCTTCTGTAAAGTCGACCGAAGCTTTTCAACCGACGTCGTGATGCTTCTCCACTCGCAGTTCCTCAGGCCTCGAGTCGAGGGATCGAAGAGACCTAACACAGACAGCAAGTGCCGCGTCCAAGCGCTGTGCACCACACACATGACATGTAGAGGCGACGAAGAAGACGGCGAAGGAGAAGAAGGAGGTGAAGGAGGAGAAGAAGAATGCCCGCATTTCCCGGTCGTGACACTTTGCCTTGACGACGACCCAGAAGGCGAGGAAGAGGAAGAAGCGCATGCAGAGGGGGAAGGCTGCGATGCCAGAGAGAGGACAAAGTTGAGAAAAGAGACGCAGCGACGCTCGACATCCGCTCGCGATTCGCGCGGCATCGACGGCGGAAGAGCATCTTCTGAAAAGCCAAAGAAAACAGACGTCACCAAAACGAATGCGCATGCGCTCAGACGAATCGAGGTGTACAATCAAACCCAGAGGGGTCATTACGGTACTCTTGTTTTTGCTCAAACGCAGACAGCAATGCTCTCGAGAATCGCATACATACATGAATATATACATTTGTGTATGCATGGACAAATACATCTGCATGTACCTATTCCAGACGTATGTGTGCATGCCGAAGTGCAGAAGTATTATATATGCATATGCGTGGGTATGCAGCCTCTTTGTATGGCTGGCACTGCCTTGCTTTATTCCCGTTACAACTGTACCGTCTTTGTCGACAACGAAGGTGAGATTCGTGAATCGTGGCGCGCAGAATTGTCGGAGTTCGCGAGTGCTACGAATGCCATGAAACCCAAAAAAAAAGAGAAGTACAAAGCGCTGGCAAGACGAGAAACGAAGGCAACACACGGGGACGAGAACTCGACGCAAAGATGTCTCGTTTTGAGACGCGCTTCACACTTGTCAGTCTGCGTCACTGTCCTGCATCGATCTACGCACACAGTCGCTCGACGCAAATGCTCTAAAGGAGTGCATGCGAAGGCACTGTCGACAGAGACAGAGAACTTCACATGGTTGTTCATGCTTGCCACAGGCGACGACGAACCGGGCAGGGGTAGGTCTATTCTCACGAGGAGAGAAACGACTGTGTCTCGCGAGACACAGAGACAATGGAAGACAAAGACACACCCGCGTATCCGAGATGTTTTGCGCGTCGCAACTTTCCAGTTCCACCTGAAGTCCCCCCCATTCATCTAGAAATTTCTGTCGAGACGCGTTCTACCATGTCGACTTTCCACGCGCCTCTCACCTGTGCCGGCCGTCACATATGTGCCCCCCACCACTCCATTCTCTCAGGTCCTCGAGAGCGAACGTTGGAATGGTCTGACGGACGAGCGAGGCTTCTTCGCTCTCAAGCGTTTCCTCTGCCTTGAAGCCTCCGACCTCTCCTGGCCTCTCTTGCGTCTGTTCGGCCTTCTTCCTCAAGTCCTCAATGGCCCTCTGCACGACGAGATGCCCTGTCTCCAGCGCCCGCCGCAGGGTCGATGTGCACAGTACAACAGAGGTTCTCTCCATCTTTACTTTCCATCTGCCCTCCTCTCTGTCTTCGTCCTCTCCGCTTCTCCTGACTGCTCCACGTTCTCTCTCGCCCTCCGCTTCTGCCGTCTCTGCTGTCTGCTGCTCCATTTTCTCGCCCAGCTTTTCCGGTGTTTTCCCTGTTGTCTTGTCTGTCGCGTCACTTGTCTTGTCCACTGTCGGCGTTGCTTGTTCGAGGCGTTCGTGGTGTCTCGATTCGTCTTCTCTGAGGCGAGCGGCCATGGCCTTGCGGAGAGACGCCGGCATTTGAGTACCTGCCTCTGCGCACTGCGTCCTTCCCCTCGCAGACAGTCTCGCATCAAAGTGGTCTGGCGACCGAAAGATGCTCGTTCGACTTTGTCCAGGTTTCCTGAAAGTGCAAACAAGTACTTCGAACCTCAGCTGTCTTCTGACTGGGATCGCCTCCCGGTGAAGTTCCTGCCTTTACAAATCGAGATGAGCAGAGCCCCCTGAAGATCGCATCCAGTGCTACGCGGGCGGCATTGAAACGCAACGTGAAATCCAGAGCAGACACGCATTGGCGCGACATACGCCGGATACAACCAAAATACACTTTTCTACATATCCACATGCATACATATATACATACATATACATATATATATATATATATATATTTGTATTTGTATATGTATTTGTATTTGTATATGTATTTGTATTTGTATATGTATGTACATGCATATGCATGTGTACATGTATGTCCATAGTGGTATTTTGTCGCGCTGATAGGTGCCGTAGGATGACGGGTCCATGTGCAGAGACTCGGAGATATTGGGCGTTGAGGATTTTCGTGGAAGCGAGGAATCGGAAGCGAAGGAGATTAAGAGACAAACGAGGCGAAGAAGGAAGGCGGCGAATGAGTCGAGCATGCGGAAAAGTCCGTGTGGCTGCGGCGAGGGAGAGAACGCTTACCGCTCCTTGGCACCTCTGTTGTGGGTTCCCTCTGGAAGAGACAGAAAAGGAGACGGTCTAAAGCGAGCGCAAGTGAGCATAAACACTTTCAAATCTGCGGAGTCTCCGTGCGGCGATGCGTGTCTTTCACCTCTTCTTTTCCGTTCTTTCCGACGCAGCAGCGGGAAAGAGAGTGCGAACAAAGGAGACAGAAATGACAGGGAGAGAGAGCAGAGAAGAAGAGAGGCAGAGAGGCGCGGGTGGGGCAGCGCCGAGGAGAAACGCGAAGATTACGAGGGCAAAGAGGGAGAAGAGAGAGGAGAGGGAACGCGATTCGGAAGCGGAGTGCAGCGGAACGCGACCGTAAACAGAGAGAGAATGAAAGAGAGTCAGACGGTGAAGAAGAGCTCGAGAATGTGAAGCAAAAGAGCGAGAAACAGAGAGGAGGTAGAAAGGCAAATTGGTGTTCACTCATCGATTTCAGAAACAATCGAAACGCACGAAACCAACGACCGAATCTTTGGTTGCTCACCTGCATGACGGATAAGGTGCAGATAGATTGCTTTTTCTCCGTGGTCACCTCCACAAGGCGACGGCGGAGAAAGCGGGGAATGTAGAGAGTCCCCTCCAACGGACGAAGTACGCTGTTGTTCCATGGTGCAGGACGAATGAAGCGGCAAGCAGGAGAAGCGAAGAGACGAGAAAACAGAAAGACGGCGACCACGAAGGCCGATAAGGTAAAGGAGGGAAAAGAAGAAAGGATGAGGACGAGACGACGAAGAAAATAAGAGGAGGAACAGGAGGGAGAGGAGAAGAGAAGAGCGCGGGGAGGAGACGAGAATGGAGATGACAAATGCCAAGGTTTCAAGGGAGAAACGATGTCGAGGAAGCGTGATGTCGTGGCA
This sequence comes from Toxoplasma gondii ME49, assembly GCF_000006565.2. Classification (NCBI taxonomy): domain Eukaryota; phylum Apicomplexa; class Conoidasida; order Eucoccidiorida; family Sarcocystidae; genus Toxoplasma; species Toxoplasma gondii. The sequence continues at coordinate 4,815,028 of NC_031476.1, forward strand.
GAGGGAGAGAAGAACGGGGAAGAGAACCTAGGCGACAAGGTGAAAAAGGACGCTCAGGGTAATCTGTGAGGACAGCGCAGAGAGTGGAGGGGGAAACGCAGAAGGCTACAAAAGAGAGAAGAAAATTAGAGGAAAAGAGGAGAAACAGGCCTCCATAAGATATCAGACAGAATGGTCGTGGTTGAGTCTTCCAAGGAGTAGGAAGCGCACCTCAGCCCTCCCTCTTTGGATTGGCCCAGGAGACCTCGATGTCACTTCGACGGCAATGCGTCACACGCTTCTGTTCGTCGTTCTGCCCTTCTGTGTTGTTTTTCTGCTCTGCATGGAAGAGCACCCTTTGCGTCTATCTCGTTCACAGGAAGAAGAGTGAAAATTCTTGGGGGGTTTTGTTCGCTGCCTCTTGCGCGAACGGAGACAGCAGACATCTCGCGCGCTTGAGTTCTTTCCTCTCCACCATTTCTCGAAGAGACCAGGGCCTCCGACGCTTTCTCTCAGTCCTTCAGAGACGCTTGAAAAAGAACGAAAAGCTGATTTGTCGGAAGGTCAAGGTCACGGCGCCAGCCTGTCACTGTCTTCTTCGCATCGTCTACTCGCCGCATCCCGTCCGTGTCATCGTCTCGCAGACTCGCCTGGGGCTGCGAAAGTGAGCAAGAAAGCCAGGTTATGCCAGCCGAGAATCTTCGAACTGATTTGTGCCTCGTCTCCATGTAGATGTCCCGGAAAAAAATCGCAGGAGCGCGGCGATGACAGCGAAAGGACGCGGGGGTGTCTTCTAAAAAGCCGCTGTCTTTCTCAACTAGAGAATTTCTCCATCTACGTGGCTGCGCGATGCCTGGCTGCCGAGTCGAGAGGAGTGCAGGTTAGCGCGCAAGCTGTCTTGGTCACGGTTCCCCAAAGTATTATCTACGTGTTTTCTTTGACAATGGGGAAAACGAAAAAGCGTTCGCGAAGGGACAAAGAGTGAGACGACAGTAGAAAAAGGAGACAGGCAAGAGACGGGGCACTATCCCGAGCAGCGTTGGCACCCGCAAAATTGTACTCATGTCACCGGGTAATCTGTCACAGGATTCTTCCGGCATCCTTCCGTAGAAATGGATTCTTCACATTTCTTCCTTGTTTGTAGATTTAAAGAGTCGACGTTCCTTTCATGAGGAGGCTGCTTCCCCCTTCTTCCCCCCTTTTCGCCTTCCCTCTCGGTCGTGTCTCGCTCTTCTCTTGCCTCTGTCTGCTGCACCTGCTGCCGCGCTGCGGTCGTCGGGAGTCTCGATCCTCTTGTTCCTGCCTTCGTCTCGAGTTCCGTTTCTTTTTGCCGGCCTGCATTCTTGCAGTGGTGCCCCTGTCTGCCTCTCTCACCTAGTTGCCGCCCGTGCATGTGATTCCTCTGCTCTCGAAAAGGCTGTACAAAAAAGAGAGCAGGGCATACTTAAATGGGATTCCCTGCAACTGTGTTCTTGCGTAGGATTTCTTTGATCTTCTTACCTATTCATGCACTTGGATTCAACGCTATGCGAGAGAATATCGGCGACAGAGCTGTAAACGCCAATGGTGCTGAAATGAGAAACACTTGATTCCCCCAAAGGCTCTCGAACCGAGGTGGGAACAGCTGCAAGTTTTACTGTGCCGTTCCATTGGATATTGATATTTTGTTTTCCATATAAACACCCCACCAGTCGTCCTTTAGTTGAGATTCAGCCTCAACGACGAAACGTACTTGAACACAACTACGTAGAGGAATCAGCTGCACTGTGTTCACACTTACGTACCTGTAGCTTGGCATTCGTCGCGAAACCGGTGCCCAGGCTGGCCGACTCGACAAGAGGAAGAAACACACAACGTGTGCCTCTCTAGAGGGAAGACTCGAGGTCTCTTCTTGTTGAAAGACGGTATAAGCGCGATGTTGACCTCTGATTCTGGAACTGCTGTGTCCCAGGAACCACTGGTCACAAACGCAGTGCTGCAAAGTCACCTTCAGCCAACACGGTTCATGGCGCATGCGTCGTTGCTATTCTTTAATTGCCTGGTTCTCCCAGATCTGTCAATAAACCCACGACAGTTTCCGAGCACAGAGAGGGAGTTGAGTTAACAAAACCTTCACGGTGTCCGACAACATGAAACCAAGACTGATAGTGCCCTCAGCTTCCAAGGCAGCACGAATATATGAAGGATGTTCGAATCCAACACCTTTGGGTCTCATAAGGAACCGACTGGGGTGATGGTGTCCAGCACTCGTGAGACAGGGACGTCACAGAACTCGTGCGATGGGTGTGTTGACAGACTCACTGCCATTTCCATCTCGAGGGGACTTGTCATCCTGTAAGAAGTCTTCGCAACAGATCCCGACATAGGTTCGTGCTGGGTTGTGTGAATTGGCCGGCAAAAAAGCGAAAATGGAGGGTGCGAAGAGGGGGATCAGAAGAATCGGCAAACTGCAGAGAACTCCTCGCAGATCCGAGGATGGCGAAGGATCCCGTCACACTATGAAACGCCCGTTGAAAGCCCAATCTGCGGGCGCGCCTCGAGGCATCGCATTTGTTTCGGCTATGTATTTTGCAGATAGCCGCTCCAGTGCTTTTAAATTGCGCCCACCTCAAATGGTGTCGTCACTGGGTGTTCGAGCTAGGTCGTGGACACTTGCACTTCTTATTCGCACACATTCGTTTTTGTATTATGCGAAGTCGGGGTCTGGTTGGAGTTTGCAGGACTTCAGTGTGTCAGTCGATGGCCATGAGGCGTTCATCGTCAAATCATGAAAACAGGAGGGGGTTTTTGTTCACAAGCCATTCTTTCAGTCTATAACGAAGATGGTTCGGAGCATTTACTTCAGTTCCCTTGCTCCATGTCTGGTTGAAAACCGCCTTGCACTCATGATTGCAGATGGAATGCATCTCGGAAGACACTCAAAATTCGTCATTGCAGTCAAACGAATGCCTCTCTCTGATGAGAGTGAAACTGCGGGTGGAGTCTCGGGTCAGAATCCCAGGGATCTTTACTTGTTGAAACACCTTTTGATGGATGAAACGAAAGCGGAAACGGGTGTTCACGGTGGTGCCAGGCAGAGAAGTTACTCCGCAGCGTGGACTTGTTCAGAAAATTGGATCTTCTATGCGTAAATGACTTGAAGTTTGGGACTAGCATTTACATACCTGGGGAAATACATTTTTAGACTCGTTTCCGAGGCGACACAGTTCACAGCATTCGTCTGTAGTCTTTTCAGCTAGGGCATGCGATCAATGCCGACGGACAGGGAATGAAAAGAGCGAACGATGCTTGCAGAAACACCCGATCCAGTTTGAGAAGGTGTCCCGCGTCGTTGACTCGGAGCCGTTTCCCTTTCAGGGGTCGTCTGGCCTCTGTTTTGACTTTAAAGCTACAAGACACAAACACAGTTCCCTCCCTTATTCTGGATCTTCCTCGGCCTTCGTGGCTTTACAAATTCACTCCATGAGAAGGCTTCTGCGTTTCCAAGACTCTTCAGGGGCCGCAGAAAAAAACAGATCGCAAAATTGCTTCTATGTTGTCCACAGACCCGTTGACTACTCTGTTTATACCAGTACCGGGAAAGCCGACCATACTTGTGCCCTAAATCTTGCATCCGAAACTCCTTCACGAAGTGAGATGGCCTTGACACACAGACTCAAGTAATATTTGTGCCGATACTTTTTTATTTGGACAAGCTTTTCTTTCTTAGGGGCGGTTCCGCTTTATTGCCACAGAAAATGAGTCTCTTGTACAGCTCGTATGCAAAGCGTGGTTTCTCAATTTTACACGCTGGATACCACGATTTTTTTTCACACGGAAAGAACATTAGGCCTTGGATCCAGTAAAAAAACCTTCAAGACCCTAATAGTAGGCCAGTGGGTAGTGTATCCTCTCCAGAAGAGGTAGTGCACAGAAACCTAGGAAGACCGTCAGCCCACGTATTAAACTTCAGCATTCTTGTGGCTTCTAGCTAGCCTCTTTTCTACTGCTCACCGCCCCCCATGGTGACTCTTTTCGCCTGCTGTGTGGTCTGCAGTCAACATCAAGCTAGGCGTGTCTGCTCCTCGGCTTTTTCGTTCAACTTTCAGAACCTCTCGTACAATTCTCCGTCTTCGACAAGAAACTTCTCGTTTCTTCTGTCACACTGTCAGCGTTGGCTGTCTGAGACCTTGCCCTCTGTTGGTCCCGACGGTGGGGGCTCCTTGTGCCGTCGGTACTTTTGCTACGCTTTCCCAGATTTTTTTCCCGTTCTTTCCTTTGTTTGGGCAAGACAACGATTTGGTTACATCTTTTCTTTTTTCGAGTGCCGGCAAGTCCGCATTTCCCCTTTTTTGTGCGAGAAAAAATCTGGGGCTGCTTTCTCACGAGCGTCTTAAGGGCTGAAACGTGTCTTGCAGATCTTTTCGGGACAATAACCTGGAACAGAAAAACGGAACGTCCCTTTCTTTTGAGTCCTTTTCTTTTCCGTCGTTCATTTGATAACAAGGTGGAGAGGCAGTTCAGAAACAGCAGTGGCGAAAGGTTTTCGAGTGAGGCAGCGAAACCTCATTCCACCGTGCACAGCGGAGGCATCTTCTCGGCAGAGGCCGCAAAGGAAGAGAGGAAAACACAAAGGAAGAGCGAAGAGTGACTGGCTCGTCCTTGTCGCTGTCGATTCCCCAAGATGCCTCCTGGTCTTTTTCGACTACGGAGTACTGAACTTTCCCGGTCAGAGCGCCGAACCCGGAAGACCCTCCCCCATTCGTTCCTCGCGGGAGGCTCTGGTGACCTGCCTGACGATTCTTCGTCGTGTTATTTTCCTTCGCCTCCTCCGTCCCTTTCTTCTTCTATCTCTTGTTCTCTTGACCCTCGGATGGGTGCTACTCGTTTACTTCACACGGCCGGACGTTCGTCGGGGGGATCTGACCGAGACGAGACAACAAACGACGCATGGCAGCGAAGAGAGGGCACCGAAGAGGCTGCGCTGCAGACACCAAAAGAGCAAAAACGAGGAGGGCGGAAAGCAGAAAGAAGACCTCTACCAAGCTCGGCTGCTCGTACGGGACAAGAGCTGATGCGGAGCGACGAAGGGAGGAATGACAACTTCGTAGGTCGAACAGAAAAGAGCCTGGGGGGACGGCGAAGGGGAGAGACGCTCCGTCGTGACTTCGAAGGCAAGAGTGGAGGGAAAGTATCGGATAACGTCGAGATGAAAGAAACAAGCTCAATGGGCGCGCTGCCAGGGAACCAGCCCGTTTCCCTGAACACGAAGACAACGGGAGCGCCCCCAAAATCGAGACAAAAAAAGCCTTCGGAGGCGGTTTCGAAGATCGACGAGACGTATTTGCTGACGGAAAAGAAGGGCAATCAACTGTTCGAACTCACGTCCTTCTTGGGAGACGTCTGGTCTCCTGGGTCTCCATGGAGCCCGGGAAGCAGCACGAGATGTAGCACTGTGGGCCGCGAGACCGTCAGCGGTCAAACGCTCTCAGATGGCTACCTGCAGACAAAGAGAGAACTCGAAGAGAAGGTTGGACAAGGAAAGGTCTCCTTCGAGAGACAGGAAGAGACTCTTGAGACCAGAGAGAAACACTTGGCAGGTCGAGGTACTTCTTGTCTGTCTCCTGCTTCCTCCTGCGCCTCCCTTTCTCCTTCTTCCTCGCGATCCGCCTCGATTTTGTCCCTTTTGCTAGCCCGACGCCAGAGAGAGAAGGAAAGACGTAGAGAGGCGAGGAAAGCAGAAGAGCGACGCGAGAGAGAGGCGAACACAGAGGAGACAGAGTTGAAGAGGGAGACGAGGACAGGCGAAAGGCGGCAGACAGAGAGGGCCTTCTCAGGAAACAGTAGTCACGACAAAGAGACGCTTGACGACGAAGAGAACAGAGGGAAGCCTGCGAGGGTCGGCGGCGAAGGAGCTGAGGCCCAGAAGGCAGGAGCGACTATACGCAATTTTTTTTCGAGATCCAAGACAGAAAAAGAACGGCGCCCGACGCAAACGAGGCAGGGAAATCGCAAAGAACAAGATGAAGAAAGCGGAATCTCTCCCGTCCGACGAAAAGGGGAGGACGAGAGAGACAGGGAAGGCGGCGAAAGTGGCTGGAAAAGAGTGGAGAGTTGCAAGGCTTCAAGTCGAGACAGGAGACAGGAAGGCGCGAAGAAATCGCTGCCGCGACGGTCAGAAACCGAAGAAGACCCGAAAAGCGTTCGGCAAGAAACAGAATGTTGGGAACGAAGGCGACCGAAGGACACGGCACACAGGGACAGGAAAACTAGAGAAATCAGTCGATTCTCAGACAGCGAAGAAGAAAGGGAGAGATCTCTACGACATTCATCTACTTCTGCGCCTCCGAGCCCTTACTACCTACAGAGGCAGTCAAACACATTTGTTCACCGACGGATGGGAAGACAGGAAGAACAGGAGGAAGAAGAAGCGTCAGGAGAGCGTGAAGAAGCCCAAGAGCGAGAATTCGACGGTTTGTCTTTCGGGGGGAGCTGCTTTCATCGACAGCGGCCCAAGTTGCGCCGCAGAGGGAATCGAGGGTGCGAGAGTGAAGAAGAAAGAGAAACCGACCATGATGCAGAGGAAACGCGTGAAAAGGAAGCGCGAGAAATCGAAGGACTGCACTCTCTCTGCCGGAGACGCGGTTCGTTGCCAACAGGAGGAAAAGGTTTCTCTTCTCGGGAGATCAGGGAGGAAAGGGAACCGTTGAGACACGGAGCGCAGAACAGACGGAAGGAACGGTATGACCAGAGCGAAGAGGGTAAAAGGACCAAGGAGGACGACGGTCTCTCCGGTGAGGCAGCACAAGTGAAGAAGGGGAGGAGAAGGTTTTATTCTCATGGGGGATGTGCGAGAGAAATGAGGCGGAGGCCGTGTTCGTCTTCAGAAGAGCGAGAAAGGAGACAGAGAGCTGCACAATCGTCTCGCGAAGGAAAAACAGAGAAAAGGACGCTCGCGCGGTTCTTTGACTCGGAGGGGAAACCAATCCACTGTGGCGTGAACGACCATCGATTTGTTTCCACAGGGAGGGAAGGAGAACGGAGAAGCAGGCGCATGCCGCAAGAGTCTGAGTGTTCTGAAACAGAGGGATGTAAGGTGGAGTATGAAGCGAAGCAGCGAGAGGGTCGACGAATCGAAATCAAAAGGAAAGAGCCGAAGGTGCCGCGGAACACCGGGAATCCCCATCTGTCATCGCCGGCTTTTTTGAGCGAAGTTGCGTGCGTTTCCGAGGCAAGCAAGGGAGATCTTTCGTTCGTGCAGAGGACGAACAAGACAGTTTTAAGGCGTCCGAAACCACGCTCTGACCAAGAGGAAGATAGCGAGAGCAACAACTGCTGTTCTCCTTCGAACTGGGCGTCTCCCAGGAGAGTTGAACGCGGAGAAGGGAAGGTCGAAAGCTGCAAGGAGAACACGAGGTGCCCAGAGAGTGCCTTGTCCTCCCCGCTTGCTCGAGTTCGACGGATGGGGGAAAGTCTCGACCATGTTCTTGCTCGACTCGAGGAGCGGAAAACGTTTCTCGACAAAGAAGGCGTTTCCTTGCCGCCAGTGTCTTCTCCCACGGCCTTCTCCGCCCCTACCAGCAACGCTTCTCTGTCTGCTTCCACTTTCGTGTCTTCTCTCCTTCCACACCCTTCTCCTGACACTGTTAATGGCCCGTGTTCCTTGGGCTGCACATGTGCGAAGAAGCAGATAATCCCCAACCCTCCTGCTGTCGGTTCACAGATGTCTGAACATCTTTCGCGCCCCGGTCCGCCTTCCTTCGCGCTTGCCCCACTTGTTCGACATCTTCTCAGCCTGCGGGGTCAAAAGGCAGGCGGCGGTTTTCGAGCGGTTTCCTCTGGGAATGGGTGTACAGCCGAGAACTGCGGGAGCGGCCCTGCCTCGCTCTTTAGAGAGAACTCGTCGTTGCTCGCGCGCGGTGCTTCTCTTTCTCGCGCATGTTGTTCGACTTCCGGAGGAAACGGGCAAACCCACTGCAAGCCTTTCTCTCCGGCAAGCCAATTGGGCTGTCGCGCTTCTCGTATGGATTCCAGGCCTTCGCTCCCATGGGACAGAGGACAGGTGCCTAGAGGTTGCGAGAATATGCTTCAGCGCGTGTTGCATCCGGCGCCACACAGGCTGCCAAAGACAAGTAGAGAGTTGGGAGAAGAAAAACAACAGACGCTAGGCGACGGGGGTCTCGATGCCCAAGGCAGTGACGGTGGGTCTACGCTCTTCGTGCGTGCACGCCGAGTCGGTGTCCCGCTCTATCCTCCTTCGAGATCCTCTTCCTCGTCTTCAGAACTCACGTCATTGTCGTCTTTTGCCTGCCACGGAAGTGCTCGCGGCGCTGGCGACCAAAAAAGCAGGTCTTGCCCGCCTCCGGCATTTGTCGTCGAGCCGACCTGCTGTCTCCCCATGTTTCTCTCGCCCAGGGAAGGGTCCGCAGGGGCTTCAGAAGGGCGTGGGAGGGAAGAAAGTGCAGACGGGGAGAGAGGCGCGACAGACACTGGCGGGGGGAAAGAGAAGCGAGAAGAACTCGGTAGGGAGAAGGCAGAGGGGGAAAGGGAGACGGATGTCCCGCCCGAGGTGCCCAGGAGCCTTTCAGATCCAAAAGGAAGGACCCCTACCTCTCACGCTCGCCTCACGCCAGGCCCACAACAGTCCGTGTCTCCCTCGCGTCACTGCATCCTTTCTGGAGAAGCCAAAGGGGTGTGTGGTTGCGGGGGACAAATGAACGGCAACTTGCACAGAGAAACAGGCAATTATGTCCGGCCTTTTCGCCCCTCTTGCGACCCACAACGGCTTCTGTCTCCTGTTCGCCAGGGCCTTCGTCGTCCTTCTGCCCTGGCGCCTCCGAGCTTCTACGGGGCGCCTGCGGGGAATCTGGGGGGCGGTCCTGAGTGCGGAGTGGCAGGTTCAGGCCTTCGAGGCGCGACGCCTTCGTGGTCAGGGATTGTGTCGGAACGTCGTCGCGCATCCGTTGCTTCTGTCCCTCCTTCCTTTCCAGCTTCTCCGCCGCCTCCTTTCCCGCTGTCGCCATCCTTCAGCCTTCCGTGTCCGTCTGCCGCGCATCACCTGCCTCCTTCTCCGTACTTTTCTGGCTGCGCCCCTGGAGCCTCTTGCCCCGCGACTCATCAAACGAGAAGCGACGTCAAAGCCCGCAGCGACAGGCTGCTTCACATTCTTCAACGTCGCAGCTCCCACCACTGCAACCACAGCAGACAGCAGCGGTCGCTGTCTCCGACAAGAAAGGCAGGCGTCGGGGCGCGGACTTCGCCTGTCCTCAGGAAGGGGGCACCTGTCTCTTCTGCGAACGCGCCGCGTCTTCTGCCCTTGTCTGCTTGGCCAGGTGGCTCACATCCTGTGCTTCCTGGGATGAGCCAGCAAGGGTCACGCAGCAACGAGGGCGAGGCAAATTCAGGAAGACACAAAGAACTTCTTGAGGTACCAGTGAAGGGACGAGGTTCGCTAGAAGGTCAGTACTTCCCTCGAAATGTCGTCTGGGGACAGCCTGGTAGGATGGAAGACGGCAACAGATTTGTCGCCTCCGTTGGCAGCCCAATTCGGACCAGGGAAGGAGGTATCGCCGGGTCGAGGTTAGGGCCTTTCGGAGCCAAACATATAATTCTCACCAAGCTTATCGACAACCTCGAACTCGCCAGGAGGCAACTGAAGTAAGGGAAAGGCTCTGCGTTCTGGCTCTGTCCGTGAAAATGACGCTGAATACTTGCAAGTGCGCAAGAGGCTTTTAAAGCGCATCATCAAGCTAGAGGGGGACCTGTATTTATTTTGAATGCAGAGGCTAATGCAACCAAGAGACCCGAGGCTCGTTGCGTGCCGTCTGATCTTCTGTTTTCTTGTTGTCTCTTGCATTCTCAGGCCTCATAGAGAGATAGAGAAGAATCGTGTGTCTGCGTCTTTATCGGCGGTTCCTCCCACCGCAGCTCCCGCGAGTCAGGTTTGCTCCCCGTTTGCAGACCGCCACGCCGTCGAGCAACGCGGAAAAGACATTCTCAATGCCCTCAATTGTCGCTGGAGGCAATTCAAGGCTTCCGGAGAGCTGGGGACTTGTTCCAGAGAGACGACAGAGCCATGGGCTGCAGATTTGCACGCACATTTCGTTCGAAACCCCCGAGGAAGGACCCAGTCTCAGTGGGGCGAATACGCGGACCAGATGTACAGCCTGTGGGGAAGGAAGTCCGAATCCTTTCAAATGAGAATTGCAAACTTGAATCAGAAGATGGTAATCGACTCTCATGGGGGCATCACCGTTTCTCAACCACCGTCATAGGGGTTCCGCTCATTTGGCCAAATACAAACGACTAGTTTGAAATGCACAGGCATGTACGAGAGTGGAAAGGTGTCGCTGTTTTTTCGTTTTGGGAGGTCTTTGGCAGATTTCTAATTTTCTCTTTCGTTCATGCCTATGCCTTTCATCACTGTGTAATCAGGATTCTGTCGGGTCTCTTCAACTGCCGTTTTCTTTTCTCGACTGTCGCTGTGGTTCATTTTCTTTCTTCTCTAGTGCCATATACCCTTTGTTTCTGGTGGATACCTTTTTTTCCACTGACGTGTTCTTTCATTCATTTCCGCCTCCTGTGCGGCTTTCACTTTTAGGCGACGGTGGTGGGACGAGAGTACCATCTTCTCTACGAGTTTGAAAGAGCCAAGAAAAAGTGGCATGCAGAAACGACTGCTGAACGAGAGGGTGGAAATGAGACAACTGAGAAAGGTACTGACGCATGTCCCCCATGGCAAAACTAGCAGCGTGTACTTGCGAAGAAGATCTCTTAAAATACAGTCGCTACCGTGTATCTGCATGCGCAGATGTATGCAGCCACGTATCTGTCTGATTGTTCTTGTTTTTGTGAGGAGATACGTGTGTTGCACCTGGAGCGACTGATACACGTAGGCGTATGCAGATAAATATGCGTGCACAATTGAGAAAAGATGTAACCGAACATTGTAAACCGCTTGATTATGTAAGAGGGAGAAAGGCGGATGGCGAACAGGGAGAAGCGAAACAGGAAATGACAAACAAATAAACGTATTTCCATTCATTATTACCCTCACCCTCCTAAAGGACCACAGAACGTTCATGTCTATGCTCAAGTAGGCAGACGAATGTTCAATAGTGTGCATGTGCGAAACTGTATCTGGACCCACGTACGCATCTCTCTGTAGAGATCCGTATAAGCGGATGTAGTGAAGTGCATAGTCTCCACTCGAAGATGCGTCACCCTGTGTCTGTTTCTTGTCTGTTCTTTCCCAACTTCGACCTGCGGCGACCTCTCCTCGATCGCTGCAGAGGGCTCTCCAATTGAGTCTTCAGGGTGTTCACAGAGAGAAGGACCGAGCCTCGTGGCCCGTTCAGTCGAGTTACCAGTGGGAGTGGAGCTGAGATGCAACTCTCGCATCGTGTCTGCTGACAATGCAGCCTCATCTAAACTCGCCGTCAGCGGTGAAGAAGTCGTAAAGGATCGTTCAACGTTTGGGGTATCTGGGGAAAATGAACATGCAGAGTATTCTTCCTCATCCGACAGCGTCAACCATGCGAATGGAGAACGGCATGAGCGGGGCGACCATAGGAAGCAAGAGCGAAAAAAAGCAACGAACCAACGAGGCTGTGACGTGAGCCTGTCCTCGAGTGACGGAGAACGGTCGAAGGCAAAGGTGAACGAGAAGAGACACCGAAGGAAGTCGAATTCGCATGGGAAGGAGAAAGGTTCTGTTCGGCGTCATCGCGGCGAGGAAACACTCATGTCCTTCGATAGTTCGCTCAGCCGACGCGTCTCTGCAGATTTTCTTCGTTCCGCTTCAGTCGCGTATGCCGCTCCACCTCTAAGAAGAGACAAACGGGCCGATGGACCTTCATTTGGATCTCTTCACTCGTCCAATTTTGACGTTTCCGAGAGGAGAGCTCCAAGGAGCGAAAATGACTTACCAGATATCGAGCAAGCGGAGACTGCAATGGCGCGCGAGTGGGCTGCCCTCGGGCGCGATAAATTAAGTTCATTGCCGTCTGCATCTCGTCTCCACCCTTCCGCCAGTGGACTGTTTGGAGAAGAAATCCGGAAGATGGGGAAGAACGAGAAAGACATGGAGCAAGTGATACTCGCTCGAGAGGCACGAACGGAAGACAACATGCAAGTGCGCAAATCAGCACGACTGGATTGCTTGCAGCAGCAAGAATTAGATCTCTTGGATCTCATTGAACGGCGTATCAAGAAACAGCAGGAACAAAATCGCAAAAACTGACGTGACGTTGTCTGCATGAAGGTGACTCGTACCTTCTCTCTGTAATTCTGGTATGTTTCTCGTCTTCGGACGGAGCATTGTTTCCTGGCAAGCGAGAGTGAAACTGAGCTTTCCACTTTATTTGAAAAGTCGAAAGAAACTGGCGAGGACATCAGAATAGCCAACTTAAATTGACACACGACTTTGAGCAGGTGTACCACATGTCGGCTTTGGGGACGCTCAGCTTTTTGCCACCGATGCTGCGGTACTGGAGAAATGTAGGGGTAGAATCCAAAACCAGCACGAGATTCTCAACACGACCAAGAGTCCGTGGCTAACGACTGTCGGTTCCTCAAAAAACGGACGCCGTTGTTTTTTTTTTCGTTGCGATTTTCCTCGTTCTCCAAGTCTCTGGGGAAGCACACTGCTGTGAATAGGTAGACGCAACATGATGTCTCGTTTTTTACGTGAGAAAACGGGACCTACCGCACTCAATGTTGCTTTTTATCCTCACACATTCATGGCAGATGCTAAATATCTACCATATTTAATTGCATGGATCTTGTTACAAGTGGAGCGTTCGATGTCAGAGCTCTACCACTCCCTGCTGCATAAACTGTACTTAAGTAGCAGAACGAACTACATGCGTTTTCCTTTCTGGAAACACGACCACGTAACAGAAGGCTCTGTGGATCCCTGTCTGCTGTAATCGAGTTGCCTTAGGTTGTAGGTCTACGCCGGCTGCGACACCTATAGCTCACTAGTAAAGACCATTTTTCCTTTTCCTTCTGATCCCAATTTGGCAGTTTAATAAGGTTGCCTGGTACCGGTCGACGGCCATAAACCCGGTGAGAGCCCTGTCACCTTTCAGGGGCAACGATTACCTGTTGTGCAGATGCCAGTGTACAAATCGGTACGTGTCTGGGACACCTAGTTGAGATTGAACCACGACAATGATACTCACACCGTACAAGTGTCTACTACTTAACTCGGATAACCGGAATCAGGTTTGATACTCTTCAGCTGCCGATCCGAACCCGTGCTATTCAATCAATAAATAATGTCGCTGTACAATTGAGCCGCAATTTAGAACTGCAAAACACACATAGAGTAAATACAGGCTTTTTACTATACCTAGGAGACCGAATATAACAGCAACTCTATCACAAAAGTTGTATGCTGCTTGTGGAATCGAACTGCCCATGATCATAAAAAAGAATAACCTTCAAAGCTTTGATGTCAGGATGTACGTCACCAAGTTCAGCGGGTCGATTAACTGTGATCCTATTCGATTCAGATGTAAATCCAGAACGTGATTGCCGATGTTATCCAGGAACTAGCGTAGCATAACAACGTCAATCCTGGCTGTTTGGACGTCCAATTGTATAGAGTCGAATTTTACCGGGTTTCGACACACTGAATCAAGCAGTATCTACGCATTGATGTCTAGCAGTCCTTGATGGCAAAGCTGACCATTCTAACATCTGATTAATAGCTTTCGTCCGACACTCTAGAGTTACATATCTCGAATTGGAGAAATGGAGACGTAATACCTATGATAATGACGACTCCCCAGAAATAGGTCGTAAATAATCCTGATGGAGAAATTCGTATTTCCAGCATGATGGCAATAATCCTGGCAAAGGCTCTATGCCTAACATACCAGTCAACCGGTTCGTAACACCACTTCATATCGTACCTGAATGGTATTTTCTAGCATATTATGCGGTGTTAAAAGTGATTCCATCCAAAACCGGTGAATCAACAGTGCTCATGACAACAGTTTCCGAGTCAACTTGGATACGGTAGAAAGTTGAAATCCAACATTATTCAAGCCGTATAGACACACAACCAACTAACGACCTCAGTACCTGTAGGAAGGCGGTCTGCTTGTACAGGAAGTCAAGCCTGATACAAATTCACCGAGTTAAACAATACACGGTTGAACTGTGTAAATATTTTTGAGTCACGGTTCTATTGCCTGTTCCTGATTTGTAGACTCAAAAAATGAAAATATCCATGCGTGAATACACGTGTGCATCAAACGTCTTCCCCAGGCTCTGAACAATGGTGGCGGGCAGAACCGACGAGAACATGGACAAAGCATTTAGCGAGTGTACTTTCTGTGTCTGTGACCGTATCCCGATTTACGCTGTTAGGACACGAATCATATTTTAACCCTGCAGCAGTGCTGGGGACCTTCCTAAAACATATTAAAAAGGTGACTCTAGCGAATCAGCGTAAAACATTCCACCGTGCTGCGGATGCGACCGGGGACACAAATTGGGGGATTAGAGCAGAGTCACCATTCTTAAACAGTCAACATGGGTGGACACAGGAGGACAGTAGTCGAGGCTTCTTTCGTCTCCGGCGGTTTTCGCGTAGCTTCCGACAGAACCATCAACTGCAGATTTGCCAAGCTGTCCGTAAGCGAGGATGATCTGCGCGTGGCTACCACTGTTTTCTCGCAGGCACTGGCAACTCATTGTGAACATTACCATGTTGCCGTTTTGTGGCTTGCGCCTTGTTCGAAGGACAGGGTGACGGCATGCACGCTTTAAACTATGTCGTCTTCACTCGACTCAATATTATCGTATCTGAACGTGATACTTTGGCAACTGCACATTCATGAAAGTTTTGTAGGTGCAAACAGTGATCTGCTGTCTCTGATCTGAAGTGCCAGTGATATTGTTCATCGATGCAGAACACCTAAAGCGTGTGAACGACTCCGTCGACAAAACACCAAACAGACTACATGTCTCGTCGCACGCGTCTGCAAGCATAGACACACGGCAAGGAGCCTGGATGAACGACGCATTGCCCGTGACCTTGTGCCTGCGGCAATTGAGCGTAGCTGTCTGGTTTTATAACAGTGATCCATGCTCTTACGTCAAAAGATCGTCGAGCAGAGACAACCGGTACTTTTCTACCTAGTGGCACAGAATGTAGCGGCAGCACAATGTTTTAATCTAAGTATAAATCATTCTGCGCGTCTACTCTCTTGGCTATATCACTTAGCCAGTTCCTTTTGCTCTGGGTCTCTTGTTGACCCGTTCCTCTTTTGCTGTTTGAACAACGCGCCTGCAGCAAAGACTCCGTCGGGCTTTTTCGCTGTCCGTTTTCCCCTTTATTTGAGTCTTCTCCAGCTCGGTTGTGGTCCTCTGTCACCGACATGGAGTTGTACTGCCGCGGACGGGTTCATGTGGCTGGCATCTGTGTTCGCCAGCCGTTTGCAACGGCAGGCAGACGTGAGGGTTGCTCGTCGCGCCAACCGGCGGTCAACTTCCTCTATTCAGACTTCCTCCCACCTCGGTGGATCCCCTCTGTTGGTGTTGTGCGTGCTCGTCCCCATTCGCGGGGACATTCTCGTCTGCCGGCGCAGCTCGACGCACCGTGCTGCGCTCCGGCTGGTGTTTCGTTTCCTCCCTTTCCTTTGCCCTCCTGCCCAGGAAGAGCCGTTGCCTTGATGTCTGGCGGCTCTTCGCTGTTGGGCAGGCCTCCATCCCTCGTCTCAGGGTTGGACTGGAGTTTTGCCGCTTCCAGCCCACCTGACAAAATCCCTCCACTATGCTGTCAGGTCGGACCGCGGCGCCCTCGTTGTCTGCAGAAGGCAGCTCTGCTCCCCTGCTTCCCACCCCTGCTGCTCGTCCCTTCCCCGAGACGGTGCGTCCTCCGAGCTTGTCGCTGCCGCGACTGTGCGTCTCGCCGGCCGCAACGGCACGCACGCGAAGAACGCCTGTGTTCAGTGCCGCTCCAAGTCCGAAAACGCCCGCGTTTGGCGGCGAGCCGTTGCCGCAGACACCCGAGTTCGGCAACGAGCAAGCCCGGCAGAGGGCAGAAGACTCGCGCAACGAGCGACGCCGAAGGGATGCCGTGGAGGTATCCATTGCCAGGCGAGGCCGTCAGTCCCCAGCGACGAACACTCGTAACAATGTCGTTCGGGCAGGATAGTCTGTTGCGTCTTCAGGCGACCACGCACGATTGGCAAAACGATCAAACTCATCCGGCAGAGAGAGAAAGCCGTTCGTGGGGGGTGGGGGGCTGGGTCGCCGCCCGCTTTCCGGAGGCTTGGAAACCGGCAGGCCGGCCGTCCACTCGGAGGCGTCGCGCTCGAAGCGGTCAGTCCGCGGCGAAAGCGTGCAGGCACATAAATGTGGCAAGTGCCATCGCTTCTTGAAAGCGAAAAGCGCAGAACCACCTTTCTTTGTCTGCACGTTCACTAGGAAGTGGGCTTGCGTGTATTGTTCCCGCTGACTTCTCTCGTTTTTTCTGCTTCCGGGGGAGCGGAGGCCTCAGCCTTGTGTGTGTAGGAGCGTGTTGTGGTGGCTTCTCTGTGGCTGCTTACAATCTCGTGTGTCTGTGAACGTTATTTATCAAACAATCTGAAGGCGGTTGTGGCAGCCGGTTGTCGAACTCGCATCGCCATCCGGCTGCACAAGTTAATCTTTTTTTATCATAGCACGGTCATTCCGACAAGGCAGTCCGCACCGGCAGGAGGCGCCGATCTACACTTTTGTGTCGACCAGCCAAGTGAGCTAGTTATATCACCAACACACTACCTCCTGTCTCAGATGTTTTCGCATTGCTTCTGGAGTTATATCGACATTAACTGGGGACGGGAAGCAGTTAAAAGACAAGCATTTTCAGGTCTTCAGCTAGCCGGGACAGACTCAATCTAAAGGTGCCAGTCAAATTGCTGTCGTATCCTTGTCGACGCAAAGCAGTTGATGGTGAAGCAGTGGTTAACTAAACATTCCAGTTGAGTGTCTCATCAACATTTGGCCGCCAACAGACACTCTTGTAAGATGTATCAACCAATCGAAAGTTCTGTTCCTTGTCTCTACAGAACACACAGATTCGATTCGTGGTGCCCTGGCACGTGCTTACTAACAGGATGGCCGCTGCATTCGCGCGGAATTCTTTGACTGCTGTATAAATCACTCTACCGGGATTCTCAGGGCACGAGAGCAAATCCACCGGATGCCTCCGAAGTATATCTGTCCCCGTTTTGGCCTTGTGGGAGCATTTACGAAGGGCAGCTAGAACTATTCATAGTCTGTCTGCACAGTCATTAAACAGGAACGGAGCACAGTGTCAGCGTGCTTCGTCAACAGTGAAAGCTGCCTCCCTTCCGCCCAAAAGTCACCTCCCAGACAAACGAGCATAGTCGGCATAACCAATCAGACGCGACAGAGCCGTCGCTGATGCTAATCATAATGGACAGACGTTTGGTGGTACGGTTTTCTTTTTGGAGAGCAATACTGGTGCATGGGGAGAAAGTTGTGCCGTGGAAGGGCCCCACATGGAACACCGCAAGCGTGACACAGAAGTATGCAGATTTCAAAAGAGATTGATGGAGACATGCCTGGATTTGGTTGGACCTTTCCACGCTGTAGGCCTTGCGCCGAATTTCGGATGGGGTGGCTGCCCCCAGCACCGCATGACGAGAAACCGCCCTACAACGGCTACGCTCCTAGAAACTAGATAGCTGGAAGTCAGGCTTGCGTTGAAACTGTCAGTACACAGTAGACGCTCGATACCCACGACGTCATTCTATCAACTATTCTTTTTCTTCCATGCCATGGTCCCACGTAGTATCGACGTTTGCCCAGGTAGCACCTCACGCAGTCGACTTTCTCCGGAAACAGTTAGTGCCTCGCCGTTATCGCGCAGTTAGATAACATCATGTCCTCGCCGCAAATGATGAAATGGAGACTACACTCCCTTCAAGTAGCTCGTCCTCTTTCTTTTCACTTCGGAACGTCGGCGGAGACGCCAACTGTAAGTGACTTATCAGACAAACTCCGGTGAGTAGGGTTGTGAGATGGCGTCTATATGCCTTGCTCTTTCTTTGATGAAGCAGCAATCCGTCCTGTGTGTTGTGTCCTGTTCTTTCTGCCACTGTTGTACTCCCAAGTTTGTTGCTTTCTTCTGCTTTGTCTTTCGCTTCCTGGGTCCTCGTCCCGATGCATGTCTTTGCTGGCACTTCTTGCCAAAGCAGGCTTCTGCGGGTCTAGATTCCTTCTGCGCGCCTCTCTTTACAAGTTATGTGGTTCCTGTCCCTGTACAAGTATTGTTAACATTCATTTTTTCACTTGACAATTTACTGCCGCCTTCTTTTCGCTGCTTGACCGGCTGGCGTCACGTTGCATGCATGCAAGCTCGGTGGGACCCGACTCGCCCGCTTACTGCCGACAGAAGGGAAAAAGAGCAATCGATGGTTTTTCTTGTCCCCTTGCTCTCCTCATGTGAGTTCTCCTCTAGCGTTCCTGTTTTTTTTGTCAATTTTGGTGTTACGGGGCAGGGCGAAGGAGAGAAAATTACAGAAGCAAGGAACCAGTGGAGACGGGTTTCTGTCCCTCACCGACTTTACTCGCTGCCCAGGGCATTTGTCTTGTTTTCTGGATCGTGTCAACGTCTATCTTCTGCGGTCGCCTCAATTTCTCCTTTTTTCGCATTCCGTTCGTTTTCACTGGAGGCTTCTTCATCGTCGAAGGCTCCTCGTTCAGTCTTCTCGACTTGTCCCTCGACCGCCTTATTTCTCCGGCCTAGTTTTCTTTGCTTTCGCCTGCTAACAACTCACGATGGGGCGTTCACGCCTTCGCGGAGGCAATCGCCGCAGGGGCACTGCACAGAAGCCCAAGAAGAAGAGTAAGAAGCGCACACAAAAACTTGACGTAGAGGACCTCTACTATGCCCGTTTGGAGGAGGAAGCGAGAGTCAAGCAGGAGAAGAAGCGAGCGAAAAAGTTGAAGAAGTTGGAGAAACGGAAACAAGATAAAGACGCCTCGAGTGACGAAGATCCTGCAGACGCCGCGCCTGCTGTCGGAAGCCTTCCATTAACGAAAGGGAAAGTAGATAAAGCCAGTTCATCCGATACCAGATTCGGAGGCGAGAGAAGACAGGGTGGAGAGAGAAAGAAACTGGATCCTTTCGCGCGTCTTCTCAAGAGTCTGAAGCCTGAAGACCAGGAGGACGAAGGCGATTCGGCAGAAGAAACAGACAGCGGAGACGAAGAAGGAAGTGAACCCGAGCACAGCAGTCACATCGAGGAAGAAGAATCGCTCGATGAGGAAGAACAGGAAGACGAAGAGGATAACCGAGAAGAGGAAGATGAAGAGGCGAACGAAGAAGCGGTTGACGGCGAAGAGGAAGAGGCAGTAGATGAGGACGAAGCAGGAGAAGACGATGATGAGGAAGGCGAAGAGGCAGAGGAAGGCCAAGGTGACGGAGAGGAAGAGGACGATGAAGAGGGAGAGGACGCGGCGCAGAGTGTTGCTGAGACTCTTGCGCGAATGAACGACTCAGATAGCGACGAAGAAGACGACGGGTCATCGTCGGATCCTTCATCGTCTGCAGGTCCGTCTTCTTTTGTTTCACTACGTGAACAGTCGCGTTATCGATCCGGCCTCCTTCCTATTCCTGGACGCCCTTCGCCTCTGGCGCCGCTCGACTTTTTCTGGACGTTTGAGGAGAGCGTCGCCTCCGACGAAAGCGCGATGTCCCGCCTGCCTATTCACCAAAGAGAGATTGTTGAAGAGAAGAAAAAGAAGACGCCTGTCGAGCTCTTGCACCTCCAAGCTGCCGCTTTTCTCCAGCACGAAGGCAACAGCTCAAAGGCTGTTCGCCGAAAGCAGAGTGCAGCACAGCCGTCGGCTGCATCTCTGCTGCTCGGAGATGCTGAGGATGATGCAGGAAGCGAGTCAGAGCAGGAGAGCGAAGCAGACGAAACACAAGTTGTGAAGAGCCGCAGAAACGCGACCCATGGGGAGAAGAAGCTTCTCATTGAGCCCTCCGGCTTCGCCTCCTACAGTGCAGCGCTGCCTTCGAACGCAGCAGACGCCCGAGCCTTGTCTCGCTTGTACTCAGACCCTCAAACTCAAGGAGGAAGCACTTTCCAGGCGCAGAACGGAGAGGACGACGAGGGCGTTTTTGGAGAGAAGACTCAAGCCGCGCCTACGGGAGAAGCCTCAGAGCCCGGTTTCAGCGTGGAACACGGACCGAGTTCCTGCCTCTCTTCGTCTCGCTCTCTGCCGCCATCGTCTTCTGGTCTGTCGGCCGACTCATACTTTGAATACATCTTGAAGACACGAATTCCGGAAACCGCTTTCGATCCGAATGTCGCTTCGCCGTACGGCTTGCCGTCTTCTCTGCTTCACTCCCTTCGACGTCTCCTCTCCTCGCGCTTCGCGTCCTCTCCCCAACTTGGGGGACTGCCCGTCGCCTTTGGAAATGCCAAGATGCGGTCGCTCTTTCACTTTCTCTCGAGCTACGTAGACATCTCGTTTCCCCACCAAAACGATGCCGCTTGCTCGTCGCTTCGACTCATGTACGCGCTTCACGCTGCCGCCCACATGTGGAAGGCGCGGTACCGGGTGTCAGTACACTCGAATCTCATCAAGCGCGTTGCAAACCGAACGCCGGAGGAAAGACAAAAAATTCTTCTGGAAACGATGCGCAGGCAAGAGCGAGACCACGTGCGAGGGCCCAGAGACCACGAAGAAGAGGAGGAGGATGACGAGCAGGGAGAGACGGTTGTGGGGTCTGAGGAGAACGAGGAAAACGGAGACAATCAAAGCGACGGAGTGGACGAGGTGGATGGAGACACAACGAAGCGGAAAAGCGTCGAACGCAGTGACTGCATGGAAAGTGCCAATAAAAAACAGAAAACGGATTCTCTCGCCTCTCCGTCTTCTGCCTCGTCTAGTCGCCACCTAGACAACGAAGGCCCTGAAGACTGGTTAGAAGCCCAAGTAAGAGACGGCGGATACACCCGACCTCGAATCCTCATTCTCCTGCCTTTCCGATCGGCAGCCAAGGAAGTCGTCGACTATCTTATCGCTCTCATGCCAGGCATGCAACAGGTACGCAGAAAAGAACGAAATGCAACGCTGGGCGCACGTAGCCATATGCTAATAAAATATATGTGCATATATATATGTATATATATATATATATATATATATATATATATATGGTGACGAAAGCAATAGCGTGGAACGCGTATGTGGGCTTTGCGGGCACCTATGTGGTGATCATAAAGCGGGCATCATTCAAGGGGATTTTCTCTGTGAGCGTGACGAGAATAAGCCGATTAGGACATCTGTGGATGTATCTGCGTCTCTCCTTCTCCAAGACATGTATATATATATGCATATATATATGTATACATACTCGTATCCTTTTATATGTGTGTCCTACTAGTTCTCCATTGGTTGCAGTATCAGTGAATACGCTTTTTTTCGTGCGTCGACGCGTCTACACTTGCGCGGCGTCAGCTGTCATTCGTTTCAAGGCTGGCAGCTCATTTAGCTGTCATATGTCGTTCTGTATGCATTTTCGTCTCTTTGACAAATCGTTCGCCACACTTCAGGTTTTGAATCGGCGTCGTTATGAAGAAGAATTCGGAGTAAGTCGAGAAGACGAACTGGATCAAGAGCAGAACTTTGCAAAAGGAAAGAAGCCGGAAGACTTCGTAAATATTTTCAAGGGAAACGACAACGACCGATTTCGTCTAGGCATTCGCGTGGCGCAAAACTCGCTGGTCCTGTATTCTCCCTTCTACGCATCCGACATTCTCATCGCTTCTCCGCTGGGGCTGCGCATGATTGTCGGCGTCCAGGTAAGATTGAAAAGCGACGGAGCCGTCACCACCGTTTTCTATATGCCTCAGAGGAAGAAAAACGTGGTTCAAGTCCACTGCATTGCATGCGTTTCTGTTGTGATTCAAGTATCGCGTAAGTGAATTCTCTATGCAGAGATGGCTGGGTAATCGACGTTTTTGCATCTATCTAAGCAATTTGGGCAACACCGAGGTATATAGCTGTATGCATTTTCAGACCAATGCAGGTGCTTCGGGTATAACGGCGAACATGTGGAGGGACGTTGCTGCGCTTCCTCAATCGTACTTTTTCACTTGTACACAGCGCTATCCAGGAGAAGCAGTGGTTCTTCGACTTCAGCGCTCGGGCGGTCGTGCGTCATTGACAAGTCAGAACAACTCACTGCTTCTTTCATCATTTGCGCATGCACGCCACCAGCGTCGGTGCGGACAGTGCACTGCGAGTCTCTCGTCTTGGCTGCAAGGCTCGTTTATGGACTCCTGTGTCTCTCCAGAAGATACAGGTATCCTCACGATTCTTTCTCGGTTCGTTGCATGTTCAGGGGGAAGAAAAAAGAGAGTTTGACTTTCTCTCGTCGCTCGAAATGGTGATCATCGACCGCGCAGATGTGATCAGCATGCAGAACTGGGCCTTCCTCAAAGACTGTCTTGCCGTAAGAACCGTTCAAGCTGCAAGAGAGACAAGTATACATTTCACTTTTCAAACGCCTTTTGTTGGCTCCATGTGCGTCGAGCCACATTGAAGTCGGATGTCTTTCACGGAGATCCGAAATATTTTTTTTCACAGAGCGTCGCCCTGCGCTCGCACGGTTAAAGGCAGAATCTGCCTGCGGTGCGTTTTGACATATTTTTACCTTTATTCTCGTAGGTCGTGGAACTCTGGCCTAGTCCCTGGTGTCGATCTGGGCAGTTCCACTTTTCATGTCGAGAGCCCATTTCGTGTGTTTTGATGTTCGGCCATGTGGTAACTCATTTCATCACGTTTATGTGACAGATAGAACAATGAAGGTTTCACACGAGAAGATAGTATCCCTCTGCAGGTGATACGCAGTTAAGTAGGTGGTACGCCGATGAGACCCACCGCGATCTTCGCTGTTTGTCTCTGTTTTCTGTGGTGCGCTCTGTGCGCCTGTCTGTCTCTGATTTCAGGCCGTGAATCTGCCTCCTGTCTCCTACACTTCCTTTGACATTCGACGTTTGCGTCCGTCGTTGATGGCCGGCGTCGGCGCCTCTGACCGGCAAACGCTGATCTTTTCTCACGGCCGAGACGCGAAGATTCAGGGACTCTTTAAGCAGTTTTGCTCGAATCGCCGCGGCGTGCTTCACCTCTTCGATCCGGCCCAGGCCGTCTTCGCCGCTTCTGTCCTGCCGTGTTGCTTTTTGGAAAATGGAAAGGAGAAACGAAAGCAAGGCAGGAAGAGGCGCGAAGAGGCACCAGGCAAAGTGGTGCGCGTCGCCAGGTCAACGCCCTGTTGGGAGAACCTTCTGTTGCGAGAAGAAGAAAGCCAAGACGATGGCAAGGGTCTGAACAGCGACGCTGGCGCCAATAGGACGGGGGCGACCGAAAAAGCTCAAGAAAAAGCTGTTCTGTGGAAATCGGTTGTGGCAAGGGCGGGGCTGACAGGTGCCCAGCAATTCTTCTGCAAGGTTGCATGCTCTCAGTTCTCCAAAGCGAGTGGGGTACGTCAAACTAAAGGGATCTCTCTTTTCTTCGACGGAAATGTGGAGAGACGGAATGCCAAGCTTGTTGACGGATGGGTACCGTGTGAAAGCACGAGAATGCAGATGGACGATGCACACTCAGGGGACTTGTTTCTGACTTTCGCCTGTTGCTAAATGAACCACAGGGTGTGCAGTGGAGACGTAACGGTCTTTTTTCGCGGGCGCGATCCACTGAACACCTGCCGTTTCCTTCTGCCATATTTTGAGTGTGACGCGAGCCTGGACGTCCTGATTCAGGCACCCTCTGCGTTGGTTCATCCTTCCTTCTCGTGCTGTCTTCTTACGCACAAACGCTTGTCACGCAGTAGGATCTTGACCCGCTCGTACTTGAATTTTTCTGTGCATTTGCACATCTCGCGTTCTCTTCAGTGAAAACTGCACAGAGTGATAAGACTGAGTATACAGAAGCGTTTGGAAATGCATCTAGACTTGCAACCAGTGTCATCTTTTACGTCGACTTTGTCTAGCCTGGAATGCTGGGTCGTTGGCCACTCCCCTCGTTCAGCTCTGCAACCCTTCTCGCTCTTTTTGCAGTGCCTTCTTAAGCACTTCGCCGTCCGGGTGCTTCCTACTCTGCAAGGCGAATTTGACCGCGCCCTTATCGTGCTTCCTTCCTACCTCGATTATTGCCGGTACGTCTCGTTTCAAGCTCGATGAGGCTCCTAATGCCCTCCTCGGATTTTGCTGGTCCTGCGACCTGCCGTTCGGGGTCTTTCTCCGCTGCTGCTTTTCGACCTTTTTCTTGCTGCCGCTTTCTCGTATCCAGGATGCTCCAGTCATATGTTCTTTGAGTATCCACTGACCACCGTCTATCGCAGCACATCCTGCAGCGCAGTTACAGTAACCATGCCTGTCATTTAACGAGTAGTGAAGATTTATCCGTATGCATATGCCTGGCTTCGCCGACTTCCGGCGACGCGACTAATTTTGAGCGTGGTCTCAGTCTCTGTTCGGATACGTGGTAAAAAATACTTTGAGCGCCCCTGAACGACCGGATATGCAGTGTCGTATGCGTTTCCCGTTTTGAATTGTTTCTGCGGCAGACTGTGGAGATCACTCAAGGAGCAGAACGTAGACTTCGCCAGCTGCCACGAATACACATCCAACCAAAACATAACTCGCGCCCGGCAAAAGTTCCACAAAGGTGCGACATGTTCATTGAGCCGAGGCAGGAAAGAGTCGATGGTCTAGGGTCTTTGTTTGCGTATGGATGGGGCCAGAGAGCCAGGTCCAGCTTCCACCCGTTCATCACGTGCTGCGGGTATTCGTGCAGATCTTTATGGACATCGGTAGCCGTATGTAGAGGTGTGTATTTGAATGTATATGTAGGGGGTGTACAGAGGTGTATAAAGTCTATCTGCATCTATACGCACTATTTTCGTAACGTTCCGGGAGAGCAGTGTGGTACAACGTTAGATATCATTGGATGGGGTTTCTGGAGACGGTGATTCGACTGGTGTGTGTGCCTGTGCCTCATCTCCTCTTTGCAGGCGAAGTTCCCATTCTGGTCACTACTGTACGCTTCCTTTTCTATCGTCGATATCGGCTACAAGGCGCTGATCGAATTCTCTTTCTTGGACCGCCACCATCGCCTGAGGTGTACTTACATCTTCTCACGCATTCCCTTCCTGATAAAGAGGTCGCGAAGAAAAAACGGGTTGTTGCTGAGCCAACAGCGGACACGAAGATCGATGATCTTGCGACGGCGGAGGCTGAGTACTACAGAACGACTGGCGCCTCCATGTGCTTTTTCACGCAGTATCATGGCTACGCCATGGAAAGGCTGCTAGGCGTTCAGAAGGCTTTCACCCTTCTTCAAATTCCTGATGGGAAGGTTGTGGCTGTCAAATAGAACTCCCTTTCTAACAGGGTAGATGATAGGCGTCCATGAACAAACGAAATGGTCTCATCAACTGACTAATTTGAGAAACAAACCGTTCTTTGCTGAACTGGTTTCACTTACTCGCTGCTCAAGTTTTATATGCACACCCAGTCCCAAAGACAGCTTCGGGTTTTCATTTTCTAAAATGAGCGTAGCGTACAAACAAATTCTTGCACAATGCTGCTGCTGTGTGGAAGGCGACTAGGGAGGAGCCAACGCCGTCACCAATGAGGGCTTGTGCGTGCCAAGGACGGACAAGCTATTTGCTTGGGAGAAAAATATTGTAGCAATATTTGAACAAATGTGCGATCAGAAAAATCCATTGCTCTCTGCATCAGATGTTGCACAAACGAACAAGCGGTGGACCACATGATTGTACCCAGAATAAGCCCCCTAATTAGAAATGGATCATGTGATCACTGAACGACCCGCACACTGCTGACTGTAGGGCTGACGTTGTTCTTCGCAAGAGTATCACCAGTCATTGTTTGGCAGATGGGAAGGGAAGGCTCCGAGTTGCACTTCGGAACGTCAGCCATCGCCTTCTCGAGCGCCTTGGCGAACCGCAAATCACCATCGCCCACGATAATCACGACTTGGGTTACACCAGAGCCTCGGGGGTTTACAGCGCCCATCTTCACCCTGTCCTTTGTGAAAGCTGCGTCCTGAGTCTCCGCATAGATCGCCGAATGGAGTGACTCAGCAAAGACTTGGGCGCACGCTTCGCGCTGGCCTTGGCATATTCGGTTCAAAAGCGTTAACGGCGCCACATTCAGGAACAGGGTTGTCTCAGAGTTTCCTCGGGGAGCCGGTGTGTTCCCAGGCGGAGACGGAGCAGTTCCGGGACGCCCAGGAGCCCTTGTTGTCGTGGATGAATGACTCGGAGGAGAGGGATGGCCTTTATGGGGAGGGATATACGTGCTAGGCTTCATTGTTGACGTCGTCGTATGTGGAACGTATTGCTTCGACATCCTCACAAACAACCAAAAGGTTTCCAGGATCTTAATGAGCCTCAGCTTCTTTGCCATGTTTTGCTTCAGCAGCAGCGTAACACCTCCTTGTCCGAGGCCGCCTCTTGCTCCTTCCGACTCCATTTCCCCAGTTAGGGATTTCCCGATGTTGTCGTTCATGAGACTGGCGATGTTGGACGACAACCTGTTGAGGAGTTCTTCTCCATCGGCGTCGTTGCTGTCAGAGTCGTGTGCAGCGTCTTCGATCATCATTTTCGCTGCCATCTTCTCCATCTCATCGGGAAACTCCTGGTCGAGAAGACCTTCAAAAAGGATCTGAAGTTGATCTGCGCTGAACGCCAACGCGGGTTCCGCGTTGACACCGTCCTCAATCTCCGCAGCATCGCCCGTTACGTTGCTCGCGTAGGTGGTCTCTTGAGACAAGAAATCCAGGACATCTGGCACCTCTACAGTCGCCGATAAAGCCGTACCTGAGCAGCGAAAGAGGAAACTCCAGAACTCATGTTAAACGGACGGTCCGCCTCGACTCGTGACCACGAAGAGCGCCGCCGAAGACTTTGCGGAAGTGGCTGCTACCCTGCATGAGAACGACTTACCGGACATAAGAAGAGCGACACTCGCCGCAGCGACGATTTTGAGAAACATCGTGGTTTAGGTGTACGAATATTGACCGTTTGGGATGAAGAATGAAGGAAGATCACTGGCTACAAGAGCGAGGAAGGGACACGTGTAGAAAAGTAAGAAAGAATATGTGTGACAGTCTGACTGTGTACAATCACACGGTCAACTAACCTCGAAGCAACCGATCTTAGCCGCCGTCCTGTCGGCTGTGCTCGTCCGCGCAAGGCGGTTGCATCAAAAGCGTTCTGGCTGCTTCAGCAAACGACGCTGAATGCAAATGTTCTGTGTTCCTACTTGCTGATGTGCCTCTTGCTTCAAGGCATCACATCGTTCCATCATTGTAATGCGAATCATGCCAACATTTGTTCACTACCATGATGCGGAGCAAGCGCCACGTATCGCATCGAGTCTCACGGATGACATTTGACCGAAGTGAATCGCGCTGTGAACAGTTTTCTAGCAGTGGGGCAAGTGAACTCGTTCCGAATCTCAGCGGAACCCGGTCTCCAGTGTTCAGAAACATGGTTAAGCGGGTGCGCCCATGCCCGTTGCAGCCGTGGGCATGCGCAGAGAAAGTGCGGGTAGTCTCGGCTTCTCGCTGGTGGTGCAAAACATTTGACTTCTTACTCGAAAAAAAACACTGGGTAAGGCGGACACTAAGCGTGGGGAGGGTCCCCAATTTCAGAACGGCAACTCTCTTCCAGTGAATGTAGGGCTGAGGCCAGCCAGTGTTAATCAACAAGATCGGGTGTTGTTGGTCGGGTTGATCGAAGGCTTGGTCGCGAACTCCCCGTTCTGTTAGCGTTGCCATACGTTCACCTGGAATGGGTGGTCTCTACAAAAGATGTCTGCGGCTTGCCTCGAATGCGTGTTTGGAGTAGAATCAATTTTGGCATCCTTACGTTGGCGTCTTCGTTGTGACGCGACTCCGCAGCAACCTTACGTGGATTGCCACACACCACATTAACAGGCGAACGGGGTCAGGTGCAGATGCTGGACGGCTACAGCTCGGGCCATCTTCACCGGCATTCGCAATAAATTTTACACTTCGGATCTCCCGCAATTCGAGACTAGAATAGACAGTCCCTTTTCCTATCAAGAACGAGCTGCTGTGTCTGATGCTGCTACTACTCCAGTCTACACCCGGCGTTTCACCTACATACTATGAACAGGGGGTTCCTATTGAGGCAACTTGGCTGAATGCAGGCAGCTGTTGACGTGAGTGAGAAACCAGCTGGTCTGGCCCACTTTTCCAGATGCGCGTCTGCGAGTTGATCTGCTCGTACGAACGTCGAATGTTTCAACCACTTGTGCCTGACCATGAAAAAATGCATATTCCCCTTAGAAGGCTACGCATGCCTCATGCCGCCTGACATGCGACGGCGGAAATAGGCGAACTCGCGATAGTTTTGTGTATATTGAACAAGCGTCGGTTCACCATGCTGCTCTCGGAGAGGCGTGTACCACCCAATTACATACTTTTGGACAACAGTCGAAATAAGAGGAGATCGAGGTTATACTGGCTTCTGAAAGCATGGTTACACATAAGCGAAGGTGAGACAGAGTTGGTTAGGAGCAACCGTATACGGATCGGTGTGCTTTCCTGCGAAACCTCAGTTTTCGGAACGAAACTGCTGCATACGGTAGATGCAGTTGAGCACGTAAAGCGTCATCTCTCCTGTGAACAGCACGTAGGCGCAGTATACGCTTGCCTTGTATCGGCCTGCCGATAACACCTTTGACAGGAGATATCTCCAACAATGTCAGCCGCGAACTCACACCCTAGGATAAAAAACGGAAGCCATCTGCAGTACATGCCTCCGGAATCCCTGAATGCGCCTTTCTCCCGCGAAACTGAACATCAATGCATTCTTGAAAAAACTGACTGATTACACGGCCGCGACGGTACGATAGCGTGCAAGAAATGTCGACAGGCATGATTTTGCCTTAATCGTCATACCCACCAGCCTGTGAAGGAGTGAACTGCTCTGTCTGCGACAGGGAACAGACGGAATACTTCATCGACACCATCTTCCGATTCTCACTCTCTATGAATAACAAAATGATTTCTTCTCTCAAAATGCTTTACCAATTGTACGGACGACCGACTGCTCACAGCTCCTACCGACAAAATGCTAGCTCACACTGCGAGATTGATAACGATTATACACCGCAGAGGAGCGAAACTGACATCTTAAACGTGTGGTGTGAATGTGCCAGAGACATGAAATAGACTGCACAATGAGCATGAATTTCTGAGATGAATTAGCTTTGAGAAAAGGGTTCGACACGCAGTTGTGGGTTCCTACCAGCACACGCGTCCGACTTCGGATCAGGCTTCCTGAAGCCTCGTGCAAGCACATATACGTTGTCTCCAACCCGGCAGTGTTCCCCGTAGTGCCTCCTGCCCTAAACATAGGCATTTAGGAGACATCTGACAACTCTGTGAAGAGATTAAAGCCTTTTTCGAAGACCCAAGCTACCTCTCTGGACGACTCTGTGCCGCTTTCGGACGATGTTCGTGTACTGCCCACTTTGAGACAACTCCCCATGGTTCTGGCTGTCGCAGGAGACACTGGCCTTGAGAGCTAAACAATTGTTTTGCTCTGCAAACTCATAAACCGTCACGATGACAGCCAGTTGAAAAAAAGATCGTTGCCCAGCTGATATTCCACCGTTGCCAAGTACTAGCTGCGCACGGCTTCTTGCACTGCGCGCGTGGCTCTTCTGCATGCTACGATGATCAAGCCATACATTCAGCAGGCACGCAACGAGTCTCTTTGCTGTCGGATTCTCCCTGCAAAATATTCTGGAGGTGTTGTTTGTTTTTTCTGACTAGAGTAGATTCATACTTCGAGTTACTGACTGTCCGAGCTGCCTAGGGTGCCGCGCCCGCTCTGCAGTGGTCTTGCAGAGACTGGCTGTCCTGTCGTTGGAGCTGACTGGCCGGCAGTTGCGAGGCGCATGCTAGGACACTTAACCTGAGCCTCCTGACGAATCGTGCAACACCAAAGGTTCCAGTTAACGAATTGGCATTGACACTCTTGGTGTTCTGCAGCTGACTCTATCCACTTTTTCGTCCTTATCATCTTTTTGTGCTTGTGTACTGCAACGTGTAAGGCACATGCATGTTGGCTTTCAGTTCTTTTTCTCACTAAATCGACCTTCTGTGAGCGTCTTGTCCCTGCTAATGTGTACACTCTCACTTGAAGCGCCCCTCTGCGTACCACTGGCTCTCAGGGTGCGACACTTCCAGGGTCCACGGTCGATTCCCGTCGACCTTTGACATTCCCATCTTAAATCACCAACGTCAGAAAGGATGGTCGTATACCGGAGAATGCGTACCCCGGCCACCGTCCGTGGGCCTTCTTCGTCCGAGGCGACAGGCCTGTATTCCTTTCCTTCCGCTGCGGCCTCTGATGCCTACCGGATACTTGATTCTTCAGATGCACGTAGACGCGACGATGGAGCCCAAAACCGGTCACACTCTTTGGAAGTTTCCAGGGAATGGACTTGCGTATCTGAAGAAGTTTACCCTCGGTTTCCCGCCTTGCGAAGTTCCAAGAGCTTCACGGAAACCGGCTCAGAGATGACGCCTTTGCGCGACGCCGAACGTGCTTCTCCGTCGCATCATCATCGATCCTTAAGCTTCTCGCGCTTGCTAGCGAAACCCCAGAATCCTCCGTCATTATTCGCATTGATTGACGGCGAGTCACTCCCAGCTTCCATGGAGGCATCGGCACATCCATTGGCAGAAGAAGCAAATGATGGGGAAGGACACTGCGAGCCAGTGCCGTCGATCCCATCCTCTGAGCAGGAACAACCTTATATTTTGCCAGGAGAAATTGGACTGAGATCTACAGATGCCGCATGGGGCGATGAGGCTTTAGGTGTGGAGAAGTGTGGAGAAAGTGATGAAGGATTTGCCTGCCTACCCTTTGCGGGACTCACAAAAGGACAGTCCACCTCATGGGATTACGAAGCTCAAGGCGGATCTCCCGCGACTGTCTTAGGCGTCCGAGATATTCAGCGTCTCTCAGGAGCAGCGAGACTGCACCTTTCTCTGTTAAGGAAAGGAGAAGCGGAGGGAGGGACTTGTTCAGCTGCAGCCAAATCAAGCCCTTGGGCTTTGCGAAAAACTCTTTCTACTTCTTCAGCCGACGGCCGACGAGCACCTCCAGGGACGACTGAGGCTACCGCTGAGCTTTTTGTTGATCTCCTGCAAACGCTCGAGGCAGCTGGTGAAACAATGACCAAGATGGAAGAACAGGTAAACTCTTGTAGCTGACTTGTCTCTGTTATACTACAATTTACCGCTTGGATGTCTGGCTTTGCTTTATGTAAGGACCTCAGCAAGTTGATGGCTCGAATGACGGGAAGCGGGGGACCCGAGACGGCGAACCACATGCACGAGCGGCGTGTGACCCAGAACGATGACAACACTTGCTAGTTACACGGTCGACTGGAATACGCTGTCCAACCTGCGGTTTTTTTAGGTTTCCCATCACGCTAGACGCGCAGAACAATTAAACGCGAGGCTGGAGAGAGCTGTGGCCCACAATGACAGCATGGTAAGGACGTGGTTTTGCGAAAACAGTAGTCTATCGTCGACGTCGTTTTCCCTGGTTATTCATGTTCGTGTAATATGACTGTCGTCGTCCATTGATGTTCCGTTCTCTCAGTGTCAGCGGTGTCCAATCTTCTTTTTCTGCCTACTAGATGTGTCATTTCTAAGATGCTCGAGATTCAGGTCCCTTTGGTTATCTACGTCTGTCTGCTGAAACCGCTGATCTGCCAGCTGCATCATCCGGCCGTCCGGTAGTCTCATGAATCACCATTTCAAGTCCGTGTGGCAATTGAAGAGCTTCGGACATTGTGTCTCGTCTGCTCTCTCTCTCTCTCAGTATGCAGAATCTGAACAGCTTGAGCGGCGCCTACGACAGGCGAAAGCAGAGGTGGAGGCCCTTCGGAGCCGATGCGCAGGTCTCGAAAAGAAGCCTGTGAGTCTTCCATCCCTATTCTTGGCAGGGGTGTCCTGCTGGTCCAGTTTGGAAACTGCTTGCCATCTCCTTATGAAACTGCCTTTTTTTCGTAATGGCCCTTTGAAACATGACGGCGCTTGACCCTGGCTAGCATCCTCTCACTTTCGTGTATACGCGTGACCTCGTGCTTTCTGCGCACTTGCATATCTGTTGCCCATTTACGTGAATGTGGCTTCCACGTAAGTGTCGCGACCGATTACACACGCATGCATGCGTTCACGAATCTCTTTATAATATATACATATGAATGCATGTATGCGCACGTACACATATTGTATATACATATATATATATATATATGTATATATGTATATATATGCGGCACATTGATCTGGTACGCCTAAAGCGTCGTGGAACATGATGAAGATTGCCCGTGGTTTCTGGATGGGAGTGAGATTTCGCCATTTCTCCAATTTTTGGGCTTTACGGATATCCCCACACTTTGATTTCGCTTTCCTGTTGTTCTCGGGGTTCCTGATCAGGACTATCGTGAGCGCTATGTGGCAAGTGAACGAGGCAGAGCGGAGTTGGAGCGACAGGTGAAGCAACTTCAAGCTCAGGTCGACGTTTTTCGTGCAGGCGCCATAAAAGAGCAGCGCCAGAGAGAGGAAATGGAGGAGGAGGTGTCGGGAATAAAGAAGCGCCTGGAGGAAAAGGAAGAACAAGTAAGTTTGTGTGTTCACCGAAGATAATGTGAACTTCGTATCGCCACTCTGCCATCCAGTCCACCGTGTTGTCATGGTGGTGGCTTTCTCCCGCTGCGTTTGCATATCTGTCTGTACATTCTCCAACGCCAGTAAGTAAAGGTATATGCAGATGCAGATGCGCATGTGTGCGTGCACACGGGAATGCCGATAGAAACCGAAGGAGGGTTTTGGAGAGAGAATGGAAGCGCGTTCACTGGTATTTCTGGATTTGCAGCTTCTGCTGACAAGACGGAGTCTGAGATCTGCAGTTGAGCAGAACAGTCAACTCCCTGGAGACAGCGTGCCCCCTCAGAGTTCCGAACGACGGGGGCGGCGTTCGTACTTTATCAGTGGAAAACAGGTATGAACACCGGGGAAGGTAATGCACTTGCATGTGTCTCCAGTCCCCACATATGCCAACGCATGCTCATGAAACTAGAGCGCGTATGACTGTGTCGTATGTTGATGGAGTGCCTCCTATATTTCGCACCCGTATGGTTTCCCACTCTTTTTACACACCTCTATACGTGCGCCATTTTGAATCGATATTTTCTGTGCACATGCATGGGTTCAGGAGCCCGAATCATCGACACAGGTCCGAACAAATTCCCTCGTGTTTCTTTTCCACTATTGTCCCTGTGTATAACAGCTACATCTCGGTCCTGGGTTGAGCTTGGCATCTCCTCGCCAGCTGTATAGGTCCCCGAGAACCGAAGCTCTCCCTCCGTCTCCTCGGCCCTCTCCTTCCTCTGGCGGAGAGGCGCGCTGCGTCAAGTGCGGGTGTGTCTCTATTCCTCTGCTGAACGTTGAGGGACTCTCCGGGTCGTTTGCGGACCGAAAGCAGACGGCTCGCCGTCCCCTTTCATCTGCGCCTTTGAGGGAAGCAGGAAGAGGACAAGGCGACGAGGTCGACGAGGGGCTCAAGGCCTCGAGAGGCGATACCCACGGCGGACGCGAGAAGGTTGCTAGTCTGAGTCTGGCGTCTGGTGCCTCTTTTTCAACGGCTCCGCCAACGGGACGGGAGGTCCCGGCTGACTCAGACGGAGTCCGAAGTGGCTGCGCCGAATCTCGTGGGGGGTTTGGGCTCGTCGAAGCTGAAGGCGAAGAAGAAGGGATGTACGATTGTGGAAGCAAAGACGATCAGGAGAACGGAGAGGCTCCTTGTTCACGGCAAGACGCCGTGACTAGGACACAAAGGTCTCTGCCGTCACACTGCAACTCCGGCCGAGTGCATAAAGCTGAAACAGTGGAAAGACACTCAACGTTTTCGTCCTTCTCGTTCACCGACTCTTTAGGGGAGAAGAGAGGGGCGGACTGGACAGACGCCGTGTCGCCGAGGAGACATCCACTTGTGGGCGAAGTGTGTCACAACTGCCGGAACGAGACGCGAGGTGCGAGGGGGTCAGGAGAAGGGAGACCGTCACCACTTTTCTCCCATGTTGGGGAGACTGACTCTCATCGAAGCGCTTCCCTCTCGCTCGGCTCTTCACTTCCCGCTTATTCGCTTCCCTCTGTTCGAGCTCGAGGATGCCCGACACCGGCCGCAGGCGACTCTGGGTTCACCAGCAGTCGCGGCGAGTCCACTTGGAGGCGTCTAGCGAGGTCGTCAGCTTCCGCCTCTTACACGCTTTCCTCGTCTCCCTGCCGGATCGCCTCCTCTGGGTCAGCGCTGTCCTTCGGATCCGTCTCGGCTTCTCCAGTAGATGAAGGAAGAGAGAATCCAAGCAACTCGACTAGGCGCCTCACCAGCTTATGCGGGAATGGGAGGACTGCAACGGGAGAGCGTCGTGGAGCATCAGGCATGCGTCAGCACACTCCGTTCTCTTCGATCTTTTCGTCAGGATTTGTTTCAGACGGAACACTCGACAGAAGAACTGCGAACCAGCCTGCGCTCTCAATGTTTGAGGAGTTGCTTCAGGTGGGACAGAGCCTGACTGAAGAAGAAGCGAGAATGAAGCGAACGCTGGACGGGCTTCTCGCAGCTGTCGCGGCGTCGCCAGTGCCATTTGAAGAGTTAGCTACGAAGGGTCTGTCAAAAGAGTGCCTCTTGAAAATTCGAAAGCTGAGGCAAAATGCCCCAAAGAACTCACACGCCACTCGGCCGGCGGGGGGCTTTTTCTCCCCAGTTCTCTATCCTCTTCTGTCGTTCCTTTTCGATTCACAGCGACTGCGGTGCAGCGATACTGGGAGTCACCGCCTGCTCCTCGCGAGGGTCAAGGCGCTGCCTCGTGCGGTTTTACATTTTCTCCTTGCGGGGTTCTTCAGAGAGAGCGGCGAGACCACACAGGAAAACGAAGGGGACGCAGTGGCAAGCGACGCAGAAGCACCTTCGTCTGCGTCTTCGTCTCCTGCGTCTTCCACGTCTTCGCTGCCAGCTTCGTCTGCTGCCGTGTGGCCGGTTGTCAAGACGCTTCTCGCTCATGTGCGCCTGGGAGGCCCTGCCTCTCCCAGCGATGAGTCTACGAGTGCGGGAGGAACCGAGGACGAGGCTGAATCAACGGGAAGGCGCGCCATGCGAAGACAGAAGACGCAGCGCGCAATCGGTGTCTTGTCGTCGACGGGGGGACGATGTAGTGGCGGAGAAGGTCACGGAGTCGAACAAAACGCAGATCATGGGCAAGTGCAGAGAAAGTCAACCGAAGTCGACACTCTCTTTGCTTCTGAACCGGCAAAAAGGGCCGGCCTCGTTCTCCTGCTTGCATTTCTAGCTTCCACGTTTTTCTCCGCTATTGAGTTGCCTCTTGGCTCCGCCTCACCTCTCGCGCCTTCGGGACTCTGACGAGGGTCAGGTCCCTGCAGACACAGCGTCAACCTGCTCCTGTCAGCTTCTGCCTCCAGGGGACCACGTTCGTGGCGCCACAGTCGCTCTTAAAAGAAGCTGTGGGGTTCAAAAATTGTGCCGATTCTTCTCGAGCGTGGACCTCGTGCGCACCGCGTTTCGCATCCGCGTCACTTGTACGTTGGAAGCAATGAGTTCATATCACCACATCTTTGTTTGGGTGCAGAAGACGTATCCGTTGGTCTACGAGTATGTAGGTTCACGGGAACGCATTTCTATGAATGCTGCGCATGCGTGTATGAATCAATCTATACGTTTGCATATATATATATATGTATATATCTATATCTATATATATATATATATATATATCTATATATCTACATATATTTATATATATATATATATATATATATATTGGTTCATACAGGCAGAGGGAGGAAGACAGACCTATGTGAGCCTTTCCTCAGAGCTGTCTGGATTGCGGGAGGGAGGGTTTCTTGTTGTCGGCCTTGTCTTTTGTTAGCTGACGCTGTCTGTCTCAGACGTGTCGTGGAACACACAGGCAAATTTCCGTAAAACCCCACACACCTGTGAATGGACAAGACGAACCATTTAAAATGTGCCAGCGCCCCACATCGAATGCGAGAGAGGCATTGCCACACGAAACGACACAGAGGGAAACGAATGAATGGAGATGTGCGTGGTGTTGTGAGTTTCTCTACACTCATGGTTTGAGGAGTACCGACCAAGGCATGGGGGGACAAATGGAATGCATCGCCTGCTCAGATGCAGAACAAGCGAAAAGGGGCGAGCGGAGACGCAAAAAAGCGCGAAGAAAATGAGGACTTGGCGAACTTTGCCGCTGGCATCCAGCATCGTGTTTGTCTCGGTGGTGGAGAATCCACACGCTGTCGTAAGCCTCTGCTCACAACAACTCCAGAGGAATGTTGCATTATTGCAGACAATGATCCCAGAAGCGGCGGTTGCACTTGCGTTTCCCCGACCCGGGAGGAGACAGGATGCGTCCTTTCGTGCCTCGATATCATCTGTGAGAAACAGAGAAGTCGACTGGACTGAACGTCCGAGTTAATAAAACAATCACGCAAGCGTAGTTTGGTAGAAATCCCAAAACTAAATGCCTGCCTCAGTCCCCTCCCTTGAGCGCATTCTGCAGGCCAACCTATACTCAATGAATTCTACCTAGTAGAAAAACGAACAGTTCAGCTCTCTCAGTTGGACTCTTTCCAACAGAGACCAATCAATCCAAAAACTATATATATATATATATATATTCGTGTACACTAGGCTAGGTGTGCATATCGTGTAAGGGATAATTTGCGGGGTTGACGCGTGCGCCTCGATACTGTGAAGGCGCGGGACCTCAAAACGCTCGCGCCACCAAAGAGGAACGGCGGATCCCGAGAGGGGAGGTCCACGTTAGTTGAACTGACAAAAGGTTAGGATCTTATCGGAAGAGATCTTGCTCGCCACATACGAGTCTTCATCTCCTGTAGGCGATACTGGAGATCCGTATTCTGCCCATTTCATTAGCATCTAATCTATCCATCGGTAAGTATATATATATATATATATATATATATATATACGTTTTTTCCAGGACTCCACGCCTCCAGGGTGAGAGTGTCTCTTGTGCGAGCAAAGAAGAACCATGAACTCGGTGCGCGTGTGAGCCGCAGTAGGAGGAAAAGGCAGATACCTACATCCGCCTTCCTCTGTATCGGCCTTTTGTGGACGCCCGTGTTGGCGAGTGGAGAAAAAGTGCTTAATCGTTCAAGGAACAAGAGTTGTGAAAGGAGAACTCGAGAGACAGAACAGTTGAGCGAGAGAAGAACATGCCGAGGTGGAGGATCGGGGTTCAGTCAGAAACACACTGTACATTTGCCTCTTATCACCTCTGACACCCTTTCACGAAAGACGTCGACAAACCTAAAACCAAATAGGCTGGAAAACCACGTGAGACTCGACAGACGCCGAGCCTTCTCTCTCTCCTATTCTCCCTGATGCCAGCCCCCTCCACGTGAACGCCAGCTGGTCATCACGGGCCAGAAGAGATGAATTGAGGTCCCCAGGCACGAGCTCGACAAGAAAAAACATTACCCAACACGCGGCAGCTTCAGACTCGCTTTTTCGTGCTCGCCCATGAGCGACAGACTCTTAGATCTCCGATGGCAAGAATGACTCTCCTCTTTCACCGCCACTCCGTCGCGTCAAGTCTACGCTCTCCAACAACGAGTGAGGAGACTGCCCTCCGCTGAGGCCACGCGGCATTCTCCTCTTCTCCCGTTGTACATGCCATCTTCTGCTTATTCTCCGTTTGTTCGTCTCTCCTTTTCTCTCCATCTTCTCTTTCGTGTGTCCACTTCGTACTTGACTTCCCGGCTGTCGTCCTTCGATTCGACTGTTCACCGTTGATGGTGACCAGACCTGTGGTGAGACTGGGACCCCCCGCCGGCCCTGTGGGAGTGTTGCCCCTTGGATGGCCCGAAGAGGGCGTTGCGGGCCTGAGGCCCGCTGGGGCCCCCCATGCCCATGGCCTGTCCCTGCATACCCCCTGAGCTTTGCGGGTTGTGGGGACCAAAGGCATGGGAACCTCCTGAGTACTGAGAGCCAGAGTACGCGTTCACGTTGCGCATAGCGCCCCCGTGCTGCGAATTGTGATTGTGTCCAGAGAACGAGGGAGGCGGCGGCATGGAGAAGGAAGACCCATGGTGGGAGTGACCCGAGCCCCCAGCTCCAGGGCCACCCGGCCCAGATGCTCCCCACTTGCTGGTGGGAGGCCCACCCGCGCCCACGGGGCCCTCTCCAGGGCCGCCGGGGCGCCCCCCTTGATTCGCGCCTGAGGCGGAAGAAGAACGACGGGGACCAGAGAACGACATGTTTCTCCCACTGGAGCCTCTGTCTCCTCCGATTCTGTCTCCGCTTCCGGGCAGAGGGTTTTGGGGACCGCCGCTGGACGAGGCGTGATGGCTTTGAGGCCCAGTTGACGGCGGCGGGGCGCTGGTCCCCGATTTAGGATGGGGCTTCGAAGCGGATAATCCGAAAGCGGCTGCGTCGCCTGCTCTGTCGCCTCGGCTACCGCCGGATCCCCCACGAGACGAGGCGGAAGACAGCGAAGGATGATTGCCGCCTAGTTTTCGCTGTGTCTCTTCTTTCTTTCCGGACTTCTGAGAGCCAGTGTCCCCTCGGTGGTCGACCCGCGACGCGCCCACACTGAGTCGAGGGGCGGGCTTCTTCTTCTCAGGGGCCTCGCCTGTCGGCTCGGTTGAGTCTCCCTTCGTGGCAGGTTTCTCGTCCGCCGCCTTTCCTCCCTCGCCTCCGGCGCCGTTCTTCCCTCGCGGTGGAGACCGCCAAGGCCCCAAACTGCCGTGGTCACGTCCCCCCGAAACACCGACTTTCTCGTGTTTACCCGCATTCTCACTTGCGGAAGTGCCAGAGGTCGATGTCGGCTCTTTGTCGTCCTGGGGTCTCCTCTTTCTTGCCGCAGAGCCTTTCTTCTCTCGCGCCTCGTCCTCCTTGTGCGTGGTCTCGCCGTCGTGTCGGGGCCCGAGCGGGAGACTTGCAGCGCCTTCCTTCTCTCTTTCTTCTCTTTTGCTTTTGTTTGATCTCTCCTCGCCCGCCTCAGACTTCTCCGTCACAGCCCCTCCCTTCGACGCCAGAGTCTGATCACTGGAGCTGGTGTCTTTTCCGCCGGCCTTCTTCGCAGAAGACGACTCAGCCGCAGAGGGAAGACCGGATCCTCTACTACACTTGGCACCCTCAGATCGCAGGGGCTCCTTGTTTTCTTCTCTCCGAGAGACAGACGCACTTCTCCCTCTGGTCCCCTTCGATTCGGACTGTGCCTTGTCACTCTCGTTCGCCTCTTCGCGTCTTTGCCGCTTGCTCTCGCGGTCGCCAGGACTGTTGGTACGGCTTCTCGACCTTCGACCCGGACAGTCCTTGCCTCTCGCCGTCGTCGCTTCCTCTCCCGTGGGCCTTGCCAACTTTGCTTCTTCGCGCCGCTCCCCATCGCCTTGGGGACCCTTCTCGCGCTTTGGCCCCGGCAAGCCCTTGTTGCCTGTCTCCCGTTTCCTCGTCTCCTCGCTCTGGTCGCGGCTGCGGCCCTCCGCCGGGCCCTTGCCTTCGGAGACGCTTCGGCCCGCCGAGGAGACACCTGTCTCCGTGTCGGGGGCCTTTCCCGCAGAGGCAGACGCGGCCTTCTTCAGCGGCTCGGGGACCCGCGGATTAGGCCTCGAAGCCCCGAGCGACGACGTCGCGGCAGGCGCCTTCGGCCTGGGGGTCGATGAGACAGAATTCGACGCAGCGGACGAAGACGAAGAGTTGGACTTTCCTCGTCCTGGTGGCGATGTCTTCGACACGGCTGCGTCTCGGGAAACCGAAGGCGACTTTGCGGGGCTCCGGGGGCTGGCAGTCCCTGAGGCGGAGCCGGTCTTACCGTCCCCAGAGCCTGCACCTCCAGTTCCAGAAGACCCACCGTCCTTGGTGGCAGCCAGAGGCGGAGAAGAAGCGTGGCGATGACTGTTGGCGCCCGCCATCGAAACAGACAGCGCATTCTTTGCACCGCCCTTGGCAGGCAGCGCAGACGAGGCTCCCGCTTTCGACGCGCTTGCCGCAGCAGTCGATGCCTTCTCGACTTCCGCTGGCGACTGATACCAAGTCCGCTCTCGGCGATACTTGTCCAGCGTCTTCAAAATGCTGCTCGCAGACAGACTCACGTCCTTCCAGCCCCAAGCCTGAAGGTAGAGAGGAAACGGACGTCAGAACCGCGTTGGCAGATGAAAGCGTTTGTCTGCCCACCACGAAAAAAACAAATACAAGTGACTCCGGGTCTTTCGGCTGACCCGGCGGGGGCTTTCAACCCTTTCCCGTTTCTCTTCTCTGTTTCGACGCTGACACTAATGAAGAACAGGCAGGTGAAAAGGCGAAAGGCAACACAGTCAATGTTCAGCCGAAGGGAGGGATCTGAACAACTACGCTTCCCTTCTCTCTCTCTTTCTCCTTTGCGTCAGTGTAAGCACATGGCCCTCGCAGCGAGAGAAACGGTTATTTCGACGCGGGTATAAACAGCATCACCACACACAATGCCTGAAGCTCCGGAAGGAGATGGAAGTGGGCATTCCTCAGGCACGACGAATCTGCTTTCTTCATCTCGGAGACGCAACTGTGCACAACCCTCCTCTGGCGAGCCTTGCCGCCCTCTTGCTTTACCGGCGGAGCCGCCAGGCGCGAAAGCACTTGCTCCCAAAATTCCAGCATTCACCATGGCGCTCTGGAGGCCCTTCTTCGCCCTCTGACTCTTCTCCTTTGGGTCATCTGTTTCTGCTTCTTCGTTTCCTTCTTTCGCTTTGCAAGTTACGGCCATGACGCGTGAGAAACCGGGACATGAACTCAGTTTCACAGCACACCGACGAAAGCAAGGTAGTTTACCTGAGCGAGCTCAACAAGGTGTTCGAGACGCGCCATCAGTTCGACGCCACGTTTGTACGAGAGAGGAAAGTTTGCATGGCACCGAGAGAGGAAGACCACCACGGCTTTTGCCGCCATCCACTGCGAAGGCGAGGCTGACGAAGCCGTCGTTGCGGACGGGTCTGGGAGACCTGCAACGAGAAAACGACACACGGAAACCGACAGGTTCCTAACTGCCTCCCGCGTGTATACGAACGCTCGAGCGCGACTCCTTGGTTATGCCTACATCTGAACGCATCAATGCACGTACACCTAGGTCGCGAGAGAGAGCGTGATAGAGAGACAGAGACGAAGTACCTCAACACCACTCCATATATATTTTAGAAAGAGAGTGTGAAAGAGAGATGAAGACTTAACGTCTCTACGAATAAATACATTTAGAAACATAAAGATGAATGTGTATGAGGACGCAAGAGGAACCGGCGGATGTATATACACGGATCTTAGTGGGAACCGGAAGACGCCGGCCGCCTCGGTCAGCGTGTTGGCACGCGCGTTTGGACTGGCGCCAATCATGTGGGTCCGCACCCTGGACGAGACTCTCGAAGATTCTAGACTCCCATTTCTTCGCGCCCTTCTCGAGTTGCGCCGCAGGGATACTCGCGCTTTCTCGGAATGTGCGGCCGAAGCAGCTGTTCCCGCCTGTCTCCTTTTCAAAGACCTTATCGTTCTTCAGCCATCTCGAGAGAGGCGCCAGCATTTCGTTCACAAAAAGCCCCAACAGCTGAGCTTCCCGAACTGTGCTGCACCTGCAGAGACCACGACATTCCCAAGCGCGAACGCCTAGAATACCGCCAATGTGGAGCAACGTTAATCTCGTTCTAGGATGGGGAACGCCAGCAGTTCAGCTGTCTTCAGCAGTCCAGTGGAGTGTGAATGCACATCAGAAAACAGGAACTTCGTTGTCTGTATCTTCTAGATGGAGAACGTCGAGCGACGCTACCGAAAACGACCAAAAAAGAGAAAAGAGCGCATGCGGGCGTCACACGTCGATCCCACAACGTTTGCAGAAGCGACGCCAGACAGGCACGGCCAAAACGCCCAGAGCGAGGACAGGAAGCGACGGCGTCGCAAGTGGTTCGAGTTCCCGCGTCCTTTGATACCTGGCGAGAGGAGTGAGCATCTTGGTCCACACGTTGGTGAAAGCCAGGTAGTTGAAGAGGGGCACCTTGAGCTCGAGAAGAAGCAAGACGAAATGGGAGCAGAAGAGCGCGTCGACTTCCGCGTTCAACAAACGCGGTGCCAAGAGGAATTTCACAAACGCCTGAACCGCCAAAGGTCCACCTTTTCGCGTGCATGGAGTTGCAGGCAAGGTCTCTGCCACTCTGGTTCCGTCCGCCACTCCTGACAGGCCAGAAGAAGAAGCTCGGAAAACGGCCTCCGGAGCCGCGTCAGGTTTCGACTCCACGAGGTCGTCGTCCATCTCCACGTCTTCCTCTAGCTCTCTGTCACTATCTCTTTCTTCAGGTGTCGCCTCGCCCTTGGCTTTCGCACTCCTTCCCGACCCGGCAGCCTCCGCCTCTGCCTTCGCAGCTTCGGCGACGCCTTTCCTCTCCTCGGACGCGTCCTTCGCATTCGCTGCCTCCTGATTCTCCTTCTCGTCCGAAGGCAGAAGAAACGCAGAGACACCATCTCCCGCCTCCGTCGTCTCCCCGGCGGCTGCTCCCCGCGCGTTTTTCTTGGACGACGGAGAAGCCGCAGAAGGCGAAGATGCAGGTGAAGAAGGGGCGAGACAGCCGAACCAATCGAGAGATTGGAGAGAACGGAGCGCGTTTCGAACAGCGTCGAAGCGACGTTTGTGTTCTTGCCATTCAGCCTGGGAAGTAACGGCAAAAGAAGAAGTTGAAAAGATCCATAGACGCGACAGAGAACACGAAGAAC
The DNA here is from genome assembly GCF_000006565.2 of Toxoplasma gondii ME49. Taxonomy (NCBI): domain Eukaryota; phylum Apicomplexa; class Conoidasida; order Eucoccidiorida; family Sarcocystidae; genus Toxoplasma; species Toxoplasma gondii. The sequence goes on from NC_031476.1 coordinate 4,857,899, forward strand.
CCCCCGTGTGGCGCCTGAAGTTCCAGCTAACGTCTCTCTTACACACATTGTCTTTTTTCCTCTTCCTCCCTGTGTTCGATTTACTCTCGTCCATCACTTCGTCATTTCCCCTCTCCTCCCAGTCTGCTCGGACTCGAGCTGGCCTTTGCTCGTCTCTTCTGCTGGGCCATCGCGGTCTTGAAGAGCGTCACAGAAATCCATCTCCCCATTTCCCTGTACGTCCACGTGATATAGACTCTACTTCTCGACTGGCCTATGGCCTGATGAAGACCGACATTTTTGCTTTCTCCAGAAGCGCGACACAGGCTCTCCTTCCACAGGTCCTTCTCCATCAGAAGGAACTCGCCTTCTAATTCTATTCCAAAGGAAACGAACTGACTCTGTCTCCCAAGTCTCCCTCAGCTTACATGGAGGGCCTCGTGTCTTCGCTGCAGGCGACTTAGGCGAGCCTTGAGAGGCTCCTCGGCGCGCTTCTGCTGCTCGGTGGCTCGCGCCGTCGACCGTCGCTGCTTGTCGAGGTCTTCAAGGGCCTTTGAACTCTGAGGCGCAAGGAAAAAAGGAACACCTTCCTTGAAAATGAGCATCATCACGACTCGCCACAGGTGAACACAAGAAGGCAAACAAACCTGAGATTGTGCACGGGCACATTGAACCGAAACCACGCAGCGCCTCGCGTCTGAAGTGTACGTCCACCCCGGAGAAGCCCATCACAAAAAAGAAGAGGCCGCGTTGCACAGTCTCCAGATGCATGTGGAAACGAGCTAGGATAGACAGAGGGAAGTGAGGGAGTAAACAGGAGATGAAGAGACCATAAGACGAACAAGCCGCCACTTTCGTCCTCACCCAGGCATATAGGGTCACGGCTTCTCAGCAGAAGAGCAGAGGTGAAAGTATATTCCGATGTACACGCAACGGAAACAACACGATCTGCTCCACTGTGTAGTCACATGCGGCCCTTCTCGGCTGTGTCGTTTCTCGCCTCGCCTGTTCCTCCCGCATCTTTCTTCTCTTCTTCGTCGTTCGCTTCCATTGCGCTTGACGTTTTCGTGTCTGGCCTCGCACGCGCATGCGAGGACTGCGACTCTCCTCCCCTTGCCTCTTTTTTCCCTCTCTTGTGGGGCCTCCTGCGTCCCGAGTGTCCGCCTGCTTGCCCCTCGATCCCTCGAATCTTCTCTTGTCCTGGGTTCGTTCCCTCTCTCCTTTGTCCCGCGCTTTCATTCTCGTTCGCTGCTTCTCCGTTCGCCTGAAACTCCTCTTCGCGCCTCCTCCGTATCTGCTGCTGCCCTCCTCTGGTCGCTCTCTTTCTCTACTCACCTGCTTCACCCCCGCATCGAGACGCGCCAGGCAAGCCTCATACTGTCGATCGGGAACGAAGATGTCGCCCAGAGACAACCTCCAAAAGAGAAGGAAGAAGTCCATCGACAAGCCGTTCAGCTGCTTCTCCGCCAAATACTCCTCCACCGTCGGGCGCACGCTCGCCTGCCAAGCGTCTGTCAAAAGACCCAAGTCACAGGAACGCAAAACGGAAGAGAACAGCCATTCACACTCGAGCCAAGTCTCGTGGCCAAACATCGCAGATCACCAAAAAGACACTCAACCAGATACAAATGCTAAAAAGATATCCCCACACACGTGCACACATGGATACAAATACATTTATATATATATATATATATATTGTCTGTGGATCGTTCTCTCTCTCCCTATATATATATATATATATATTTGTATATATGCCTATGTATGTATGTGTATGGGTGACTGTCTCCCGTTGAAAACATCTGTATGTCCATTTGACCGTAGGATATGTTCTGGGAGTGTACATGCATTTGCTTACGTGTGAGTTGAACTTCATTGTTCTTTGTCGCGTCTCGCGAAGATTTCGTCTTGCCTTCTTTGTCTCCTGTGTCCACAGCCGCCTCGGTCGGCGGCCTGTCTCGGGCTGTCCCCTTTGTCTCCTCGCGAGCCTTGCTCGTGGGTGCATCTCGCGGCAGGCCCTCGAGAAAATCGGGGAGCCCTGGGCGCAGAATGGTCCACGCCATCGCGGGCTCGAAGCGCCCAAAGATTTCTCGAACAGACGGAAGCAGCGAGGCATAGGTTTCCTTCGAAGGCGACACGAACCGCGAGAGGAAGTCCACAAGTTGCAGGTGGTAGGTCTGAAGGTCGTCGAACGTCGAACCGAAACTACGCAGAGACCGCGCGTAATCGCCGTCGTAAAAAACCTCCACGCGCTGCACAGACGAAGAGAGAACCGGAAAAAGCGAAGAGTCTAGCCGCGACAAACAGACAAGACGAAATGAGTGGAAAGGAGAAGAAAAGGTTTCAACACAGACGAACAGGAGAATCAGGTGTGGCAAGCACAGCCAGAGATACGAGCACCAGGTGGGGGGGTGGGGTCAGGCGCAGGGGCCCTCAGGACAGAACTTCTGGTCGGGAGATCGAACGTGGACGCGACAACGAAAATCCGGGCATGACATAAGATAAGGAAACAAGGATAAATTGAGCTCGAGAACGACGAAAGGAGTGAGGCAAACCGGCGCGCGGAAATGACACAGAAACGAAACACGAGAGAAAAAACGGAGGCAGCACGTGAGTGGCGTGCGCCTGGAAGTAGATGCCCATAACGACATCTCCATCCAAAGATATCTACATATATATATATACACATATATATATACCTATGTAGATGTTTGTGGTTGTATGTTTGGGTTGAGATTTTGCATCAAGCCCCGTCTAGCGACTTGGAGTGTTTCTTTGACTTTTCGCCCATTTGTTCCTCACCTGTTTCGCCAGAATGAAAAGGAGAGGCGTGAAGATGTCTCTCTTGCTTAGCGCCGCGCGCAAAGCCAGAGCAGCCGGGCACGCACCTCGCCGGTCAGTTGACAGTGAAGAGTCTTCGTCTTCTCCATTTCGAGGTAACGCAGAGGGATCATCTTCCGCCGCTAGCATCACCTCCGCCTTCAGCAACGGGCCCCCTCCCTGGAGAGAAGTCCACAGAGAAACAACACGAAAGGTGAGACGTGCACAGTCGAACGCACCACCACATTCCCAAAAACACCGGGGATGTCTACAGAGCCTCTCGACGGCGATTCAGGCTAAGAACAAACACAACAGCAGATCTCGACGCTTCTAACGCTTCTACATGTACAAATATGGACAAATATATATATATATATATATGTATATATTTAGAGAGATAAACATCTCTGTCCGTGTGTAAATTTAATGAAGAGACATCTGTATCGTTAGTAGTTCGATGTCTGCGACCCAACGCACAGGTTCAGCTTCGGAGAGAGCTCGCAAGGAACGAAGACGAGGACTCCCCACCACCCGTCTACGGAAGGGTCCCCTGACAGAAACTCGCGAGTATACATGCGTCTCGCGTCTTCAGCCGGTGTCGACAGCCCACAGGACACCACAGGACCAGGCCAAACCTGTGCATCATCCGCCCAGAGAGAGGCCTGTCAGTGCCAGACTGCTGTGTTGAACAGAGAGACCCTGGGAGAGATGCTCTGTCTGCACTCTCAAACTTCAGAAGCGGACCTGAGCGTAGATTTGGTCGGCAGTCAAGGCGCCGGCTTCGGGCAACTTGGGGCAATCTCCCATGAGTTCCACGAGTTTTTCGATGTACTCCTTGTCGCGCCAGAAGCCAAGGAGATCTCCAGGGTAGTTCCTGTTCTCGCCTACAAGTCGAGGAACGCCTCCAGATCTTCTCGTTCCCTCTCTTTGGTCGTCCTTCGCCTCCAGAGGAGACAGCACCTGCGAGTTGTCGAAGTCTCGCCATAGCCGGAGAATCGTCGACACGAGAAGCGGCTGAAGATCGGTCGTGTGGTGACTGAGAGAACAAACGAAAAACGCGATTCGAATGTGTGGGACGCATGCCTCAGGGAAGAGGCGTATGTATTCGAGAATACAACAGGCGGCGCGAAGTCGAAACAGTGGATGGATGGCGGACCACAGGCGGGTGAAGCCTCTCAGTGGGTTCTCCCGAGTGGAGTCACGGTAGACTCCAGTTCTGCTTGAACACGGGAGAAAAGCGGCGACCTTTAAAAGGCAACAAGACCAGAGCGAAAGACGGACGCGGGACTTGGGCGACGGACGGGGCGGACACGGACCAAAGAGAAAGATCAGGGCAACCCCGAAAAGAAGAACGAACCTAAAACGCGACGGAAATGGAAAGGCACACGAGGAGGCACACGACGGGTGCTGCGGAGACCGACAAGGCGGTCTGCTCTGTGGAAATTCACAGACATGCAAAACGATGTCTTGGACCATGCGTCCTCCTTTTGCTAGCCTCTCTTGGTTCTTGTGGACACGATGTTGTAGGAGAAAGATGGAGCAATTAGATCCGCCGTCCACCACACACCGCCTATCTCGTGTCTTGTCAAACACACAAGCGACTGTCTTCCCGCTTGCGAACAGAGGGAAGGCGTCAAAAGGAGGAAGTCAAGCTGGCGCCTGTTGAGCGCGCTGCATCTCAAAATGTCTCTCCTTTTAGTCCTTTGAAACCGGACTTTTTGTCATTTTCTCCCCAGTCTCGGCTTCGTTCAAACTGCCGCAACGGCGCTACGCGACCTCTCCGACTCCAAGGCTTCTCTTCTTTCCTCTACCCTGCACCTCTTTTCGTCCCCGAAGACAACCTAGAACCATGTATACATATATATATATATATATGTATTATTTAGCAGGCTTATAATGTGACCCATACTGCGACTAAAACACCTTGGAGTGATACTCTTGGATGTAGCGATTCCCTGTATCGAGATACCAGCTCTTCACATGAGAGAAGATTGACTGCCACTCCACAGATTCCGTCTTTTCTCTTCCCTGCACTCCCTGTCTCTTCAGCCGCAGCGTCTGTCCCCTCCTTCAGAAAGGCGCACAGATATCTACACTCATCGCGGCATTTTCGGTGTCAGAGTCTCTCTCTAGAGTTTTAGGGGCAGTTTGTCGTGAATATTTAATACGACTCTGACTGTCTCGATCAGAAGCCTGCTGCGACAGAAGAACTTGGTCAGTGTGTTCGAAATGAGAACTCGCACTGCTACCACGTTCTTTCCGCGGCTGTACCCTGCTCCCTCGCACTTTCAAGTTTGAATCCAGAACCGCGGAAGAAGAGACATACATTTTCAGGAAGCGTCCCGTGAGAGCCGCGCGGTTGACAAGTTGCTTTGGCGGGCCGCAGACGTCCCCGGCCAGGCCGCCTTTACCCTTGGCTGCTGCCGAGCTGCTGTCGCCGGCCTCGCGACTCAGCTGTCGGTGGATGAACCGCGAAAGAAAAATGTCGGCTGCGAGGGGTGCGAGAGAGCGAGCCGCCTCCGCGAGCGTCTTGACCATGTTGTCGTCAAACAAATCCGTCTGGTGGAGAAAAAGGTCAGCGACGGGACCCGGTGCGATCCGAGACAGCGCGCTGATCTCGGACAGTAGAGTTCGTTCCTTCGCCTTGAGTCGGTCCTCGAAGATCGTCGACGTCAGACGCTTCAACAACTTGCGCAGGCGAACGCGGACGACTTCGTAGTTCAGGGTCTGACAGCCCACCAAAGAACAAGACAAATCAGCGACAAGGAGCATGACAGTCACGCGGAAATCGGGGACAGGAGGAGAAGGCGAGCAGGCAGCAGCGGCAGAGGGCGAAGACGAAGCAGGCAGGTGAAGAGGGCGGAGTAAGGCGAACGAGGAAAAAGAAGGGAACGAGGAGATAGACGAGAGACAGATGCCCGCCCGACACGCAAATCAAGTTACCAGCAAGGTGTCCAGGCACCAATGTATCTGCCCAGGCAGAAATGGACATATCGATAACGATACAACAGCAAGCGTATCGACAGACATGAAGATACACGTCAAAAGAGACTGACGCGTATGTTGTCGTAGAGATGTGCGTCGACGCCTAAACAGCAATGCAACTCGACACAGGTTTCTTCATGGCCAAGTGCATGGACGAATAGGTAGAAAGAGAGCGACAGAGACGCTCTTACATAGCCGCATGCATAGGTGCATCCGCACGGATATAGATCGACACCTATTTGTCTCATCTACGCGTTCATGAAGGGATGATAGAGATCCATCGACGCACTTGCTTCTTCTTCATGAACAGGTTCGCTCATGTACAGACCAGGCTGTTGAAACTTCATGTCTCTGGATGGAGAACTGGGACACGGGCTGACAGCGATAGCTCGCTTGGGGCATGTCTCTCTTTTGCAACGTCAAACCGCACACAGGTAAAACAGACGCGGAGCACCGTGTCTCGTCCTTGGGAGCGCACTAACGGCGAGAAGGGAAGCTTCAAGGAAATAAAACGTTTAGCCGGATGTTAGCACCTGCTAAAGGCGCCTTTTTACGGTATCTGGGGAGCCTGTCGAGTTGCTCAAGGAAGACTGAATCATCTGTTTTTCTCCCTTCGACAGGGAAGGCGACTGACCATGGGGTGAGACTCTTCTGAGAGCCAGGCATCCATGACACGGGTGTAGATCGCGTAGCGGCGCGAGGCTGGGAGACGCTCCAGAATGCCCCAAACCTTTGCGCTCAAGACGCTCGCTCCGCATGGCACTTGCGAAAGAGCAGGGAAAACCAACTCGACCAGAACGTCGTCCTGAGAGGCGGCAGAAAGGGCGGAACCGAGAAAATGCAATTCAAGTGCAGGCTTGCTACTTCGGCTCGGAGACGAAGAGTGAACCTCGTCATGCCACACATCGAGGCAACTCCTCTAAGGCTTGTGAAATCCTATATTTGACAAGAGAAGCCTTCTGCAGCTCACGCATGGAGCACACCAGAGCACGGGCCTGTCCGGAAAACTGGAAATGGCCAAGGATAGTGCTGCATCACGTCACTCTAGACTTCCTTTGCTACCCTGTGAAGGGACATTGCATCCCGCGTCTCTTCGTTTCGGCAATTCAAAGCCGCGGCAGGCTTCTGAAAGGCTTCCTGCTTTGTGAAAACTGTTCGATCGGAAACCAGAGAGGGCGTCGGCCCGCGTCGAGGGCGACGCCCGTGAAACGCCAAAACTACGGAAAGAACCCAACAAAAAAACCCGCTCGAGCAGAGCGCTCGTGTGTGACGCGTAGCGAGACACGGCGAACTTGCGGGATATCTCCCGCGCGCATTTCTGAAACTGCCGAGTGTCGCAGTCGAAAGAATACAGATAAACGCACATTCCACTCTTTGTTCCTTCTTTCTTCGTTCGCTTCTCCCATCGTGCTTCTTGTGTCGACTTGGGGCTCACCAGCTGCGTTCTTCGCGGCTGTTCGGACCCCGCATGTCTTCGCTTTCTGTTCTCTTGTTCCTCTTCAGCGACGCCTGCTAACACCGATAAGACGCTAGAGAAGAGATGGGTGTCGAACGCGAGCGACGCGCCCAAGTAGCTTAAGAGAGGCAGAACATGAAGGAAGAACTCGTCGTAGGTTTCCGCAGGAGCGAGGCCGACGAATCCATGCTCTTCTTTTCGTCTCGCTTCGTCTCTCTCTCCTCGCTTTCCAGTCTCTCTGCCTAGACCTGTCCCCGTCGTCGCGTCAACGGTTCCCGGTCGCATGCGCCCCGCATCCGCCCCTGCGTCAGCTTCCTCGGGCACAACACCCCCGTTCTCTTCTCTCTCCCTCTTCACGCGCTTCATCGGCTTCGCTTCTCCTCGGTTCTCTCCGGCAGTCGCCGACTCGCTCTCTTCCCGCTCGTGCTTCACTCTGTCTCCTCCGGCAGTCTCTCGCCCTGGGCTGGCCTCTCGGAAGGGACATTCCTTCTCGCCTTCGCCGGCTTCCGCCTTCTCGCCCTCTCGCCTCAAGACCGCCCCTAGCCAGTAAGGCTCCGGCGCACACAGAGAGGGACTGCACCTTTGAGCGTCTCTGCAGAGAGGCCTCAGCGCGCGGAGCGTGTCTCCTTCAGACTGAAGAGGCACCGCGCCGGAGTTCGACCGCGCCTTCGCCAGGTAGAGCCCCAAAAAGTCTTGAGGTCGCCGAGCGCAAAGCGGCCCGAGGAGCCAGCTGCACGGATGCACCACGGGGAGAAGATCCGGTGACGCGATGAGAGACGAAGGCGAGCGCGAGGCAAAGCCATGCAGCAGATGGCAAGGGGGATGCAGAAACGACACAAGGCGGAAACGAGAACGCAGACGGCGACTAAACGCGAGTGAGAAAAGGATGTGGATACACAGACGCACCAGGGAAAGAGAGAAAGAGAGAAACAGGGAGCGGAAAATGAGCCGCGTCAACAGAGGGAAGACGCAGAAGCCTTGGTGGTAGCATGCGAACGACTGGCACAAGTCGAGGGACTTTACGCGAAGGGAAGACGTGAAAAACAACTGAAAAGGAAAAACAAAAAAACAAGTCCGAGAGTCGACAGACAACCCGAGCGCGGGGTGAAGAACGTACTTGATGTATCTTGCAAGGCTCTTCTGCACCGCCCCATTGAGGCAGGGATTCACATGCAGTTTCGCCGTAAAGTGAAGAAGAAGCTGGTGAGCAAAGACTGTGCCGTTGAAGTCGAAGAACGCTGCAAGGAGTTGGAACTTCCCGATCTCCATGCCGTAGATCTTTTCGAGAGCAAATCTGGAGAACCACAAGACACAGACAGTCGACTTTGGCGTCCTCACTCCACATGCCATCGACTCGAACTCCCGAAGAAAGGGCGACCCACGAGCCAAGTGTGCCACCGCAATCAAAAAGCAAAACAGAAAGACTTGACAGTCTTCTCGGAAACGAGACTCGCTTTCACCTCGCGCCTGCTGGCCAATGATCCAGGACTCTTCCGAACTCCAAAAACGTGCACTTAAAATACATATGTATGAAGGCATACACATACATTTATATATTTATATATAGATAGATATACAGATATATATATATATACATATATTGATATACAGATGTACACACTGTTAGATCGACAGAGAGATCGTTCAACGGAGAGACAGTTGGCCACATTGACAGAAGAACGGTGTCACGTATATACGTGCATGCACGCCTGCGTCTGTAGCATCGATCGTGCGCCGATCTCCAGTTGGTTGACTGTGCTTCTTCCCTGAAGCGAAATCTCTTCTCGTCGCTCCCTTCTCTCGTTACCTACCTGACGCCTTGTTCGTCATAGAGGAGGAACTGTCTTGCACCAGGGAGAGCGAGGAGCGGATTTCCAGCGTCTTTGTTTCGCAGTGCCTTTTCTTTCTCGACTAGCTTCTTCTCCAGTGACTTCTTCTCCTTGTCGATCTTCTCTCTCGCCTCGCGGTCGCGCTCAGCGTTCGCCCGGCCACCTGGAGCCCCAGCCCCGCCGGAGTGCGGGCCCTGGCCCGCCGGCGCGCCGCTCGCCCCGAAGTTGGCGCCCGAAGCGAGGAATCCGTTCGGCCCTGGCGGGAAGTGTGGAGAGTTCGAACTCATAGGGTTCCGGGAAGAGAGGGAATTCGCCGATCCTTGGTGCAAAGGAGGAGGGTATCCGTACATGGAGGAGAAAGGCGCACCGCCAAAAGAAGGCCCTCCCATCACCCCGCTGGGGCTCCCCACCCAGCCAGGAGGGCCCCCCTGATTCACCGCAGAAGGCGAGTGCATGGGGAGGCGCCCATAGTAGCCGAAGGGCGCAGACGACGGCGGGTGCGGCATGTTCGGTCCTGCGAAAAGGGGACGCGCGAAAGTCGGGAGGAGAAGAAACGTTGCATGCAGCGAGGATCTGAACATGTGCACCCTGCATGCGACGCCAAAGGGCGAGGACGTCCAGAAAATGCGGACCACGAGCAGGTCAAGGAAGACGAAGAAAACGCGATAGGTCTCTGCACCCGACACAGCGAAGACTCGCTGAGGCTTCCGCACACGGGGGGGGGAGGCGTGGAGAAAGGAAGAAAAGGGAGGAAGATAGTACGGTAAACGAAACACAGTGAGAAGGCTTGCCTCAAGCGAAAAGGAAGAAGAGTAAAGACACCTTGCAGCCACACGATCGGACTGTGCCATTTTCACCCAACGTCAGTCCGACGAAGCGGCTTACCTCCGGCGCTTCCAGGCCCAGCTCCAGGATTGGCGCCTGCAGGCCCGTTGGGCCCCGGGCCTGAGTTTGTCGGTGTGCCGTCGCGCCTGGTGTCTCCAGAGTCCCCGCCGACCCCACAAGCAGCCAGGACGCCCGGGAGAGCTTGTTCGAATTGCGCTTGAACGGAGAGTTGCGGCTTCGGAGGCGCGGGCAAGACGCCGGCCTTCGCATCCTGCAAAGCCGTTTGGTAGCGCGATGCTGTTCTTTCGAAAAGTGCAGAAAGCAGCGCGTCTGCCGGCAGGAGGTGGGGGTAGAGCGCCTCCAGCGAGATGATTCTGATACCCCACACAAGCCACAGAAGACGAACAAAGAAAGGCCTGAGCGCAACCGTGCGACCAACGCGCCAAGCGTGGAAGGCGTTTCTTGCCGGAGACCGCAAGACCGGCACAGATACATTTGGGGATCAGAGAAGGACAACCCATCTGCCCGTCTTCACCGTGTTCTCCGATCGTTGTCACATTTCGTATCACTTCCAAATGCTTGATTTCCTCCTGTTTTTTACCTGTCTCAGTTATGTCACAGATCCTCTCTTTTGCGCGGCTCCGCTTCATTCACCCTCTTATACGGTCACGCTTCTCGCACTGGCAGCAGCCGCATATTTGCCCCCTACAGCGAGCCCCCGTTCTAGTGACGCCAAGTGCCTTCCGCACCCTCTGCGATCATATTTGCTTCGGTCTCATTGACAGTGCTAGTGACACCGAAAAGCGCCTCTTACCGTTTCATCACAAAGAGGGCAAGCATCCGGTAAAAGTTTGGCGAAGGGCCCTCCGCTGCTCTGTTCTGAACACGACGAGCGACAGCCCCCATCTCCACAGGCGACGCAGACGCCTGCTGAGAAGAGCCCGACGCGCTTGCCGAGCTGGATGATGTTCCCGAAAGATTCTGGGAAAAGGCCGCCAAACACCAAAGACCCCAGAAAAAAAAAGACATCAGAAAAAGGCGTGAGCAGACAACAAGAATTGAAGCAAACTCAGATGCCTTTTCCGTACCAATCTCCACAGCTGTATGGGTGCAGTACGTGCCACCTTCACGTATGACCAGAAAAATGCGCATGACACACAGACATGCATGCATACACGCAAAATGCGAGACGATCTATCTGTCTAACGGCATGAGCAGGTATATATCAATATATATATATATATATATATAAACGTATAAATGCATGTATGAGCTGGCATCCGTAGCTGCACATGCATATGTGTGTGTGATTCCTTAGTGGAGAAGAGGACAGATCGAGATCTCGGGGTCAAAGGCACAGCTCTCTTGCAGAGAGGTCCAGACTCCTCCCACTGCTGCAACTTGCTGAACAAGCAACGGGATACCGAACCGTTCTCTGAAACACGCTCCTCGTCCGCTTCCTCCCAAATTTCCTGTTAGTTCAAGAGTTTCTTTTTTCTTTAGAAGAAACGCAATCTGCCCCGTCGCCCGCTCCCTCAGTCCCCTCACCGCATGCGAAACGGTTAGTGCAGCGTCTTCGTCCAGGAAGTCTCTCTGTCGTCGCAACTCCGTGTACAGATGCAGCTGGAAGACAAGGACTTCGAGGAGTTTTTCCGGCGAGAAGAGAGAAACGAGAGGCAGCAGTTGATTGTGACTGAACAGATGGTCTTCGTAGACAGACAAGATCGTCGCCAACGTTCGACTCGGGCACAGACTGCCTTCGCCGACAATTCCAGCCACAGCCTTCAAGCAGATTCGCGCAGGAATCCGAGTCTGCAAATGAGAGACTCCACCACAAGAAACGACAGTTCAAGACCACAAACTCTGCCTGTCTCTAGCCGTTCACGGCCCTGCCGCGACAACATGCGTCAACTCCACACCGACCCAGATTTCGGCGGAAAGTAGACAAGCAGCCGTAAACAAAGAATTGAAAATAGAAAATGAGATAGAAACGCGCATGTCCTTGCAGGGTTATGTGTTCACAGCGAGGGCAGACGCGTTCTGGATTCATGTCATCCGAACAACCAACGCGGTTTTTATCTGCATATGTTGACGACCGGTGCAAATGTCAATCATGGTTGACTGAACGGATCTTCTTGCTCTTTGCTTTTGCTTCAGCTCTACAAGGTTGTTAAAAAAACCTCGCATCAGGTGTGAACTCAAAATCCGCCGCTGCCACACACTCAGGCGGGAATGCATCTTGCTGTTTCCTTATATCCGTAACGCCTAGACACATTTCCTGGCCCCTATGAAGCGACAGCCGGCGAATGTACAGCGTAGTCCGAAACAGCCTGAGTTTGCAGTCCCAGCACGATGTCGTCGGCGGGTCCGCAGATTGTTGAACGTTTTGCAGATCAGCGGTGCTCCCCGCACTGTTTCGCTATTTACAGACAACGCGGCATTCACGTAGGTGGCTCCACCTACCGGGCTTTCGACGTAGGCGAGGAGAGTAGCGTGGAGTCTGGCGTAGAAGCTAATGTTCTCCCTGCACAAGTTATAGACGGTGAGAGTGAATTTCCGCTTTGTTCGTTCCTTGATGAGGAGCTCATGAACGCGCTTGCGGCCTCCGCCCACCGAAGGCGCCAAGCGAGGCCATGCTAGATCGTCCAGTCGAATGCTGCTGCCAAAGGCGCAGATGTCCACGGGGGTCACCAAGTGCCCCGTTTCGAGGAGCCGGAGAAAGGCTGAGAAAAGGAAACGAAGCGAACGAAACAGGCTGCACTCCTAGCTATGCGGGCCAGCCGAAGGCGGAGAAGGAAGAGAACTACGAACGGGAAAAGCCTTTTCAGCAAGCTTCTCCCGTGAATAATAAGCACAGGTGACACGACAGTTCGTGTAGAACGAGAGCAAATCAAAGACCCGATATTGATGTAGCAACAATAAGCAGAGTCCTCGGGAATCCTTCTTCGCATGACGGTGTGTTGTTAGATGCTGCGTTCATGCTTCATACCTGGAACAGTCGTTTACGACTACGCAGTGAAGAAGCAGAGGAGGCAGAGACAAGCAACCGGAATACAAAAACCCTCCCAGTCTCAAGGAAGAGCCAAAAACGAAAATGACGGAGCGATCAGCAGCCTCCAGCAAAGAGTTCGCCTTTCTCTCTTCACAGGACACTAACCTCCGAGATTGCTCTGTGCGCGACGGAACTCCACTCTGGCCGGGTCTGCGTGTACACACATTTCCGTGGTGACAGTGACGGCGTCGAGGAGCAAGGCGCGAAATGGGAGAGGCAGAAGCGACTGAAGCGAGCAGGCTGGAAGGTAGACACTGGAGGCTTGGCACGACAGCACCCCAGAGACGGAAATCGTCTTTTGACTCTTTTCTCTCGCGTCCGGGCTCGCGGTGTTGCCGCCCTTGGCGACTTCTGTCTCCATCCTTGCCGCGGCTGCCTGCGGGAAGAACGTTGAGGCGATGAACTCCAGCGAGGCTGGAATGTCCACGGCTTCCGGTGAGCAAGGGGCCTTCGAGAAACACCTGCGAAGAGCCGCTTCCAGCGCGACAACTTCTGGCGCGAGAGCATCTCCCTCCTCACCGTCTTTCGCCGCTATCCCTGAACTGTTGTGCTGTCCGTCGCTCGCGACAGACGACGCAGAGGCGTCTCCCAACCCAGTCGCTGTGTCCCCTTCACAGGAGCTGTCCTCCTTCCCTCTGGGCGTCGCATCTGTGTCTTCTTTCGGGGAGCTCCTCTGTCCTAAACCAGGTGCCGGCCCTGCCTCCAGAGTCGCAGGGGACAGAGGTTTCGCGGGTACGCTCCCCGTCGGGCCGAGAGGCGCGGTGGTCCCCGAGCTGGTCGTGGCTGCATGCGTCAGGGCGGCAGCTCTCCGGAGATCGGCGGCGATGAGAACGAAGTGGAAAAGCGCATGCGGGAGCACTTTCTTGACAAGGAAGTCCGTCGCCTTCGAGTAGGAGAAGCCGCCGCTCGCCACGGCGACGCACAACTCGAAAAACAGCGCCGATATCTTCTCGTCGGACTGTCGTAAGAAAGCAGCACTCAGCACGGAAAACGTTGACAAAGAGGGGACGAGATACGGCGCGAGCAAAGACTCTGGAAGGACAGTTGCCTCCGAATCAGACGAGGAAGAAGAACCTCCATCCTTCGAGTCCGGTGCAAGGCTCGAGGAGGAGCCCGACGGTGCTGGCTTCTCAGTCTGAGTCATCAGCAAGCCGATGAACGGGAGACATCTTTCGCGCCAAAGCTGCATGCAGAGAAAGGACAAAGGAGACAGCGAAGCTGGAGTGCCGTTTCTTAGTTGCAAGGACCTTCGCATTCCAAAGAGTTCTGCACGAATCCACTCCCGCGTTCAAATGAACCTTGAAATACCTTGCGCACTTGCTACCGTTCGACATGTATGGTTACAGACTTGTTTCCAAGGAATCTGTGAGGTAAAAACAAGAAACTATGTGGGCACTGAAAGCCTGCTGAGAGTGCCTCCTGAAGTAGAACAGGAGGGAGAGGGCCAGCAAGCGAATAGAGACGACAGAGACAGGGCCTCGTAGAGTGCGAGTCAAAGAAGAACATTCGCAACCGCACAAGCTGCATGTTCGTCCATGAAAAAATAAAGGGATCAGGGAAACAGAATGTGGACAACGCAGTGAAAATGGAGGAACCGCAGGGCAAGCGGCGAGAAAACCACACACATGACCCCACCAAGGAATGCAAAGAGACACAGCTCTCAATCGACAGCCTCATACGCTCTGCGCACCCCAGACGTCAACGAACCCATCACCCAAGAAATTCAGGAAGTCGAAGGGGACGCAGGGAAAACGGTAACCGCTTCTCCAGACAGCAACTCCGAGGTACCACACCTCTCCCCATGCTCCCTATGGACGCACGTACACAATTCTTTCAGGTAGACACATAGATAGCTGTAGAGAAACAGACATTTAGGTCCATATGAGTAGACTGGTGGATCGAAAAACGCATGTATTCGGGTGACGTCTTCTTTCTTAACAACGCACGGTCAGTCGCTCGTCCAGGGCCTGTCGAAATGCCTCCTCTGCGCGGGCGATGTCTCGTGCCTCTGCCTGGGCGAGAGAAGCGGCGCCCACGGCGGGGGAGAGACCCGAGGCAGTGGAGGCGCTTCTCGCGCCATCTGTGGGGGGGGCGGCCAAGATCGCAGGGGCAGTGAAGACGCGATTCAACTTTGAGAACGTAGGAGGAGAAAGAAAGGCCGGCGAAAGAGCGTCCGGCGGCAGCGCCGGAGCAGATGCTGCAGGACGCATGCTGATAGACAGGGTGTTTTCGAGTCCGAAAAGGAGGCAGAGGCGAAGGAGAGAAGGCGAGAGGCAGGGACGATCGGCAACGGCAGGGAAGGAGCGAGACGACAAGGGAGAAGTGATTCTTTATTCGTTTGATGAATCTGGAACTTTGGTATAATGTCCAGAAACCTGGTGCCTGGAGGTAGTCCTTGACTCATGGGGCGGCCTCCCCACAGTTCCTTCCTGTTCTAAAGTGAAGACACAAACAGTTCCTCTCAACTGCCTGTCGGTGCTCCTCTGTCGCCACAAGGTCTTCTCTCTTTCCTTGGGCGTTCGAAATCTCCACGTCGAAACGGGAAGGCGGGGACAGAGGAAGAAAACAGGCAGAGGAAAAAGGAGTTGTGGACTGAAACGGGAAACGAGACGAAGAAACAAAATGAGACAGAAAGACTCTGTTTTCCGATGGTACCGAGATGGTTCGGAAAAAACCTCCAGCCCACCATGGCTTCTGTCCAGCAGCCGGTCGGGGCCGTAGTGTTGAGAACTCCGACTGTCAAATGTGCTGAAAGCTAAAGCCGATACGAACTTTGCCTTTTGACTGCTTCCCCCTGCACTCCCCCTCAGAAAACCCAGAGAGTTGTGCTGCCTCAATTCAAATGTTTGATAAGAAATTAGCGAGGAAAGCCCAGCCTACGTGACCGGCCGTCAAGATGACGCGAGGCTGAGAGGAGACATCCATTTCTCCTCACGAAGAAATGCACCTGTACGCGACGAAGGGTTGACCAAGGCGAGACTTGCACGGGAAAGACCTGAGAAGAAACATGACGCGGGGGAAAAATCACTTTGACTCGGCGGGATGCCACCCCCCCCAAGTTTCTGCTGTGTCCTGCACAGAATAGAGACGAGAGAGTTGCAGATAAAGGGAAACGAGACAACTTGATCGACAGAGAGAAAAAAAGACGGAGAAAAAAAGACGGAGAGAACGGCGAAAGAGTGTGAAGTTCCCCTTCGGGAGCCCGGGGTCCAGGACGCAGAGGCAAGCGGGAGAGGAGCGACAGTCCCGAACCATGTGCCGGAGTAAGAAGCAGAAGCAGCGTTTCTGAAGAGGCGCAAAAATTCCGAAGCAAGGCATTTCACTTCTTCTGTGGAACAGCAACACAATAAAGGGAACCCCCTTTCGCGAATCAGCAACGCATGCACTGCGCCAGGCACAGCAACAGCGTCTGGGAAGGGTTGCCAGAGAAGAGACAAGAAAAGAAGGGAAGAGCGCACGGGTGAACGCTGACTAGACGCGTACGAAGAGGGCGCGAAACACAAGGATGACGTTGTCTATCTCCGGAAAAGAAACAGGGAAAGCCGCACCTTAATCTAAATCCCGGCTTCTTCCATTTTCTCGCCCCAAGCATCTCGAGGCCAGCACACCCTCTCGGTGCCCTGCGAGCTGCTGAGTGAGTCAACTCTGAGGATGCTCGCATGCTGTTTTGCACAGAAAACAGACAGAAGCCCCACCACAGCTTGTTAGCGAAACTTACTGAAGGATGCCTCGTTGCACAATTGACTCGAATAAGAAAATTCACTGTAAAGGAAGACTCGGCTGTCTGCACGTCAAAAAGACTGGAATCACACATTCCGTAGATATATAAGCGGATAGCTGTTATGTTGAGGACATATCTAAACCGAGTTGGACTACCGGTTAGAGCTGAAAGGTCTTTTTTACCCGGTCCAAGTACGATCGGGGCTCTGTGGAAGTCTTTCAGGGGCAAAATGTGCAACCGCGTGTGTGGTCGACGGTGAGACTTGATACAGCCGCTGGTTGCAAGACGCCGCTTATTACGCTGGATTGCCTCTCTTCAGCAAGGAAGAGGATTCCAGTCTGACTTCTTCCCTTGCGACTCCATACCCAACGGAGGAATGTATAGAGGAATCGGTGTTCGGGACTGTGGCGCCATTCTCAGTCAGAAACTACACATAGTCCTGTCTGAATCTTCTGTTGAGGAACAGAACTTATAACCCGACATACTGAGAGGTGTGAGAACTTCCTTTCGTCGGTGGAAGTGTACAGATTTCTCACCGTATCAAGCTCATCGCGGGGGGGGAGAGGACAGAACTCGAGAAACAAGACTAATGGAGCAAGACCTGCCACTGAGAATGATGTGCCACGATTATCATGTTTGCTAGGAAGTATCGTGTGATGCGGTGGTCTGCAGGTACAAGAATGGAAAATGACCGATCCATACCTGATCTTGTGGGGGATTGTTTGAGTGGACAGGCAGAACACTTTATCCTCTTCCCTCTAATGTAGTCTGCAGCACCTCAGTGCATAAAAGAATACTACGTGGGGAGAAAACATCGATCTGATCCCGTGCGAAAGCTACCCCTCTCTGCTTTTTCAGTTGACAAGCAACGGTGCCAGTGGCAAAAACCGCGTTTATGGAGATGTCAAAGAGTTGGATTTCCGTCAACGAACACCCTTCACAGTCTAGAAGACCGGTGTCCGTGTCTAACAAGTAGAAGCAAATCGTTACCTGCGGTCTGAACGCAAATCTACTTCTGGTAATGTAGATTCAGTACGTCGTCATTTTCTGTGGGCAGTTCCTTGAGCGATACCATCGGGAGCCATGGGTGTAGTGTTGTGTTAGGGGCTTGTTTACAGAACAGCCGTCACCATATCAGAACTAGAGGTACGAATAAGACGAGTACCTTTTCTTAGAAATCTCGAAGAATTCGTGATCCACCTAGGTCCCTAACACGCATATTCAAAGGCTCGTCATACTGTCAAGCGAAAGTCTTTGAGTATGACATGTCAGGCAGTTCCACTTTTTGACCATTTGGTGTTTATGTACCGGTGGTGTTGCAACTACATTATGGCGACCATGGGTGCCACATCACTAGTCTACTCTGCGATTTTGTGTCAATTCTTTGGGAACTTTGCCCACCGACCGAGGCAGCAGAGAATGCGATTTTCCCAACGCCCTCGAACCATATCAAGCAACTAGCCTGCGTCATGCGTACTACTGGTCACCTATGAAAGTTGAATGTTCAACGGCAAATGCTGTGGAAAAGCCAAGGAAATCTCATATTCGCCGTTTTCCAGACAAGAGTGATGTGTTGTTTCACTTCTTGAGGCGAAACCTTAACCGTGAACCAAAGTGGGAATTTGTGCCCACGGAAGATTCCAGCAGCCGCAGAGAATTTGTATTAAGGTAAAAACCCATCTAGCTGTGGCTTGGGGCATTCAGCCGATGCAGCATCAACCCTGACATTTTTCCATCGATGACAGGACACATTTTGATTCGGAAGTTCAAGAGTCCCCAGTTCGCCATATAAACTATCGGTGTGAACGCGTTTGTGGCACTGAAAGTGCAAGGGAACCTTGCTACAGCCTGACCGTGTCTTAGTTTTGTTAAGTCGACTGACTCACTGGTGTCAATTTACGTTTTTCTATATTGCATCGTGGTAGTCAGTCTCTATCCACAGGATTCTTGCTCCTTTAATAACAGAAGTAGCTGATGCAGACTTGCAGACACACAGAACCACTGAGGCAACTTCTCCGTTTCTAGACACTCGTCGCGCATTTTTGGTGGGGGTGGCCCGTACCGGGAGGGGCGTTGCAAAAACCTGGGAAATACCCGGTGTTTACGCCTCCACCGTCAACACCTGTCGTGTCTCCCAGTGTTCCGTTCACGGAATGCGGCAAGGGGTTTTATAACAGTGACTCCTTCTTCACAATTTATGTACAGATGAAGCTGTGATACCATGTCTTTTTATAGGCACAAACATGACGCCAAAAGTTTCCTGGTGTCAGTGGCAGTTGACCTTGGTTACAAACACGCTTCCTATTTCAGTCTCGCGTCGAAGTGTTTCCGTTTCAACCGCCGTTGATAGGTAGCAACGTCCTGCGCAATGGTACCCGGCAAAAGGAAATGTAAAGTGTGAAATTGATGCTGAGAACGATGGTTTCGTGGCAGGGATTCACGTCAGCCATCTGCTGTGCAGTTATCCGCGCTCGTCGTCCTTTGTGCGGCGCTGAGAAAGAGTATTAGCGTGGTCTGTGCACAAGATGTACTCGTTTTTGACTGGTCTAACCGATACACTTTCCAGGTTTGAACCCGTCTGAGGGTCGGATGACTCGAGGTGCGTAACCATGCTCTTGAATACTGGCTCGCTGCCAACAGCAGATGGATTTTGAGCATGTCCGTCGTTGTAAATGACTCATGTCTGGTTCTTTCTCCCTTTTTTGACCCCATGGTTCCCTCGGATGCGCTTTCGCATCGAGACGTGGGACAGCATAGCGAGGCACTGAAGAAGTCCGTTTCAGGAGGATCCGCGAGCTCACTGTCTGCTGCCGAGTAATGAGGTACACGTGCAGACTAGATAGCACAGGTTTCCACTCTCCGCATTTTCTACCGTAGCCTTAACCACGCGTGGCGGAAAATACGCATACCACCTACAATAGCTCTGCTACGCGTGTTTTCGTGTGCAGGAGGGCGCTAGACACCCAGTTGCTCTCTGCGACCGAGAGCTGTGTGTCTCGTACGCCTGACCTGGATAAGGCTAACTCCACAGTTTGAACAAAATGGCTGCCGTTTGCCGAGACCTTCTTCCTTACTTCACATCATGGCGAATTCTCCTGTGCTGCTATTCCGTGGGGCTGTTTATGCACATGTCAAGGTCGCTGCTTCCGAACACTATGGTATGGGCGTCAGCTAACTCTCCGCGCCGGCTGAGTCACTCAACGCCAAGTGTTTTCCGTTCCTATACAGAAATTGATAACACCGCGCCCGTCGGGTCTATTCACAGTCCAACTGAATCAAATGTAGAACCAACGGCCGGTCGCAACAAACGGGCACTGGCAACGGCTTCTGAAGAGCAGTTGCCCACAAGTCACCGGAGTCGGCGGGGGGCAGCGACAAGCATACTGTCTGGTCTGAGGAGCGTCTACAATGCTTCATCGCGTCCAGCTGTTGACTCCAGAAATCGTGCCAAGGATCCAGATCGATTTGTAATGCGAAGAGCAGTCGTACACTCAATTGAAGAAGTAACAGAGAGGTCCGATCACCACGACCTTCGTGGAGAGGACAGCGCCCAAACCGACAGCGTCAACGCACCTGACGACGAACTAGTCAGCGAGCTTCTACACCTTGGCGAGTATCCACATCATATTGAGTCCCTCTCTGATCCGGAAGCGGTGAAAATACTTGCCCATCTCGTGGCTACCACAAACACGCATGACATTGTCTCGCAATCGCGAAAGAAGAAACTGGTCGAAGCGTTCAACATGTACCTTCCAGATGGCGACCGTTTCTTTGTCGAATCTCTCTCTGATGCATCTGAGTCCAAAGAATTTGTCAGAGGCCCGCTTCTGGGTGTGGGAGGAAACGGTCTAGTTTTTGAGGCGCAGGACAGTGACGGCCACGTATACGCACTGAAACTCCTGCTTGTGCGTATGAGCACGTTTCTAGAGGCCGTGGGGGACCTCAGCCACGATGCCTGGAGGCGCGAAGAGGATTGGGCATTCGCCAGGGCTCTTCGCAAGGAGATGAAAGTACTCAGGTTGTTTCCACCTGACAAGTCACCCGAGCAGTTGTACGAAGAAGGGTTTGTCCTGCCGTTGTTTCAGGGTATCCTCGCGGGGAAGCCGCGAATGACTCCGTTAACGGAGGAGTTCGGTGCGACGAGTGTTGTGGTCGGATTTCATAAGGTGGCGTGTAGTGTAGGGCAACTTTTCAGTGCGCATCGTCTCCCGGACGGAGTCAAGCTCGAGCTGACTAAGCAAATGGTCGACCGCGTGGCTCGGCTTCATAGCTACGGCATTCTGCACGGCGACGTCAAGTGGGAAAACTTCTTCCTGGACGACAACGGACGCGTTTTTCTCGGAGATTTCGAGCAGGCTCAATCTCTCGGTCACCGCCGGACGGGGCCCTGCGGTCCCCGAGGTGGAGGCACTCCTTCCCTGCACGAGCCTGCACGCGCTGCGTGCTACTTCAGTGAGCCAGATCGTCGGTTGGATTTGCTCGAAAGTCGAGACAGCTGGTGCCTCGGAGTCGTTTCTTATAAACTCTGGTGTCATCGCTTACCCTTTGGCTTGCACCTAAATCGAGCTGACATGGAAGGGTTCATGAACCAGGTGGCCACCATAGAACGAGATCGCCTGGTCCCCGACTTCGACGATTGCCGCGGTTCCGAACAAACACCGGAAGACGTGAAAGAGTTGATTGCTGCATTGCTCTATCATGACCGGTACCGTCGGGAGACGCCACTGAGTCTCATCGAAAAATCGCATCTTTTCCGTCGCCCTCCTTCCGAGAGGAACGACGTCAGCGTGGAACTTAGAGCCCATGAAAGTGACGCGGCCGACGTACTCCGTCCAGCGGGTAGGTCACATCGCGGAATGCCTTCAAGATGAAAGGCAAAACGCTTCACGTTAAAAGCTCCTTTCTGTTCGCAGTTTTCGTTTGAGAGATTCACTCTGTCAAACAGCATATGTTTCCCCCGAGGGAGAAGGAATGTTGTAAGAGGGACGGTTTTACCAGTAGTGCCCCTGTTGAAATGAGGTCGTTCTGCGAGAGTTCTGGAAAATGGTCAAATGGGAAGGTAACTAGGCTTTGGTCTGCGATGATGGTTCATCCGTCCGTCTTCAGATAAGTATGGGAATTTTCGAGAGTCAGCTGAAAGTGCCGAGAAGGAGACTCTCTCTCTCTCTCTCGTCTTCTATCCCCGCGTGAACCTCCGGGTCACCTTGGCACCCGCCAGCAGGTGGAGGGTGCCTTTCAGCGCTTGTTCTGTTTTCCACCATGAATATTTTTCAGTGTAGATCCCCCACAGAGGGAACACGACATCAGTGTTTACATTTTTCTTGGACAACGTGCGTCTTGTTGCGTACGCGTATAGTTAGTGGAGTTTCAACGTGCTGCTGCCACAAGGTACATGCACTCACCATCTCGTATATCGGTTCGACTTCGCCACTAGAAGGCGAGTCACCTGATAAATTAGGAAATCAGTGAATGAAGTAAGCGATTGTAGCGTCACCGGGAGGAGCGCAGTGGTCGAGAAATGGTATCTCACTGCTTGCAGCATGTGCGCCGTTTGTGAGAGCCAGTGCTCATTGTAACGAAGTTAATGGTTGTGGCTTTCAATTTTATGTTGTTCTGAGACACGTCGTTTTCCGTTGTTGTTTTGAATATTCCTTCCGTTTCAGCTCCTTTGCCGGAGGAGCGCTTGCATGCGCCAGAAACAAAGTTTTTCAAACCGAGAAAACACTGGTGGAGGAGTTATTTGCAAGCCTGTTCAATTCAATAAAGCATGCACTTAACGCAGAGAAACCTGATTCACTCAGCGAGTGATGACACGTCGAGTGGACTTCCCTCGCTCCTGCGATTTTTTTCAAGAGTCGTCGTAGTGCGCTGACGCATACTCTCGAAACACACTGCCCTGACAATTCTCTCTGCTAAGTGGGTGCAGACGAGAATTTACAGCTCTGGGCTCTGTGGAGCTTCCCAGTTGTTCCATTTAAACCCTTTACAAAAGAGTTCCTCCACGACCAATCTTACCACTGGAAGGGTCGTGAAGTTTATCCTATAGGTAACTTTGAGAAATCATCCAACAAAACGCAGGTATGTCTCTCCACCATCCCAGGCCCACTCCAAAGCTCGGAACACATTACCCGGCGGAAATCTAAAATGTTTGACTGTTGTACGGAAGAGACGCAGGACGCGCGTTTTGCACATGCTCCTCAAATGTATCCTTCCTTTCCGAGCCAATGAAACGCAACGAAGTTCAGTGAAGATGTATATTGGGTACTCGACCACAAGGGAAGTTTGGGTCTACCTCGGTAACTCCGGAAAAGGGTGAACCTGCTATCGGTTGTAGGCGGTGTCAAAGAATCCTGAGCTGTGTCAGTCCGCAGCCAGGGAAGCACCGCATCTGCAGCAGCCTGCATGCTTCTTGTATCCTACGAAACGCACCCCGACACGCTCCGCTTTCAGACAAGAAATATTTTCGAGCATCCGAATGTCGCGTTTCTGCTGGTGTTGCCGTGACTCCAGGAGTTGGGTTCAGTCTCGACATGCATCACTTTCCCAACAGTAATCGCGTCTGTTTTCCTGCAGCTGATTCTGTTGCCTGCAGACGAACGAGCCACGAAAACGGGGTTGGTAACAGAGCAGAGGATAGTTACCTTCACTCGAAATACACACACCTGTGCATCAATCTGGATGCTAGAGTCACTGAACTGTTCAGGCGAGAGGCCACAGTCACAGTTTGTTCGTCTGCCGTTACATTTGACATCAGGCTGCTGATTAGATGCCGTTGCATCTTCCACTGACTGAGGAAAGTGATGTCGAAAAGACGCTTAGAAGCGCGGCAACTGCATATAGTACACTACTCTCTCCACGGCATGGTGCAGATTTTTTGTCTTTTCTGCACATGACTGAATCTGAACAATCGCACACCTGATACAGCGGATACAGCAAAGATATAGTCAACTTGGACGTGTGAAATTCTGTTTTGCGTCTGCTTTTTAGGCCTGGCTGGTAACTCCCCGGGCAGTTGTCGTGTTTGTGTGAGTATTTCCTCTAATTCTCTCGCTTATGCGTAGCCGAAGGAAAGTCGTCGAGTTGCCACTTTCCAGCAATTTAGCTTGTGGAATGAAATGATAGCCTGGACACTCTCACCGTGCAGCGAGCGTCTCCGTTTTTTACGCAGTTTTTCGGGACTGCATGCACGAACCCGCCGATCTGTCCGCTGTCTCCGGCGCTTGGCGTTCCTTGTGCCTATGATTGGGTTCAACATTCTTTGTCGTTTCCGTTTTTTTCTGTGTGTTTCTTTTCCCAGTTTGTGTACGCCTTTCACTCGGGTCTCACCTTGCCGTTCTTGCCCCAACCACCGGCGAGACACACACTCAGGGCGTCTTGCTGTGTATCTAATGTCTTGCGGAGCGGCGGGGTGCCCCGCGAACGCAGCACTGGAGGCGAAGGGAAAATTCAAATTACCTTCGTTGTTGTTTTCGCTCGCTAGCAATCCAGTTCTTGTCCTTTTTTCTTCTAATAGGCGTCCGCTTCTGTGACTGGGATGGACGAGATCGACGTCTTGTAGACTCCTCGGTACAGATTTCTTCACGTTTCTCTGGACCTTGAACAGCGTTGTGCGGGAAAAAGGAAGAAAACAAACTCTCTTGAAACGCCGTGTTCGGCTGTCTCTGATGTCTGCACTTCCGGTGAATGGGGACGAAGACGTTGCCGGGAGTTCTTTGGTTTGCCGGACACTCTTCTACTTCTGCCTCATAATCAAAGGGTTGATCGCCGGTTCTGGGGGCTCTGTTTTTCGCGGCATCGGCCGTTGCTGTTCCCGTTTGTCTCTCTCTCTCTTCAGACAGCCTTCACCGTATTTGCTAAACAAATCTTATCCTCGAAGAGACCCTCTTTCAGAAGCGAGGCGTCTCCTTGTTTCTCTCTCTTTCCCCGTCTACTTTGCTCACGCGTGGTGCAGCAATAGTTCTTTTCAGGTCTCCCTCTGCCTTTTGACTTCTCATTCCTTCCCTCTTCGGATCAGTGTTGAAGAACTCGCTACATATGTACACGAACCGAAACGAAAAACGTCCAATCCCTCTTCACAGACGGCCCAGGATGAGAAACGGCAGTATCAGCTGCGGCGCACCGCAGGTGGTGTGCCCCGGCAGCAGATCTTGTGAGACGGTTCGAGATAAAGGCTGCCGCTGCTCTCCCTCTTTCCTGCGTCTCCAAAACAAGACTCGATCAGATTCTCCAAGTTGCCATACAGTGAAAAACCCATTTCTGTTCCTCTCTCTTTTTCCCAGACATGCACGCGCGTTCATCTCAGGGAGCTCCGCTTGTCAGGAGGGGGTCCTGCGTTTCGGCAACATAGCGGATCCACAGCCTCTTGCCGTACGTACAGCGCCGCCAAGTAATGGACTGTGTGCTCAGTTTCTTGTTCGTTCTTTTCTCGCCATGCTTTTCTTTCTGGCTCGTCTCCAACTCTCAGAGAGCTCGATCCTCTCTCCCCCTTCTCCGGTCGTCTCTGTCCAGACACTGGGAGTTCTCCCTTTGTCGGTCTTTCTTCTTGTTTCCCTTCCTTCTTCGTCACCTGCCTTGTCTCGGCCTCTCATCGCGGAAGCCGTCTCCCTTCCCTTCGAGAACGGTCACTTCCAACCGAGTGCAGCGGCTCTCACTCGCCTGTCTCTCTGGACCCCGAAAACAGGTCCAACAGCTTCTTCCTCGCCTTCTGACTTCCAATACAGGCCTTCCCCAGTTCCGTCTGCTCTCTTGTCTCGTCAAGCATCCGTCGCGTCTCACGGAGACTTCTCTACACTGTCTGAAGACGCTTCTTTCTCTTCTTCCTCTGTCTGCTCGTCTCCTTCCCCTTCGTGTCTCTCGCCTGCCCATATTTGTGTAAAGGGCCGCAGCACCCCAGCTCTGGTGAAAGACGCCAACCTCCTCCGCCGGCTCCGAAGCTCTCTCTCTATCTCGCCACCGCTTCCCTTCTCCGTGCCAGACTTTTCTCTTTCTACAAGTTCTGCCCCATCGCCCCCCGTCCGGTCTCCTGTCGCATTTGTGTCCCCTTCGGCTTCTCACTCGGCAGCTGCCTTCTTCACAGATCTCCCTAGGCCTAGGCAGACCTTCTCTGTCTCTTCGACCGTCTGGCCGTCTCCTTCTTCTCCGGTCGCACTTTCGTTGTCTCCTTTGTCTCCTCTCTCGCATTTGCGTGCTTCCGCGTCTTCCGAGGCTCCGCCGGCTTGGCTGCCGTATGGCCTGCCGGAGCGTCTCCCCGGGTCCCTGGGGAGAAGCACGAGTGCAGAGGCTTTCCAGAAAGCCAAGGAATACTTCCAACGCTTGCTGGAAAAAGGTGACCTGACTCCTGCCTGGGACGAAAGACCAACAGAGCAAGAGGGCGGCGGGCGCACAGCAGCAGAAAATGCCTCGCCACGCCTAACAGAACAACACAGACGCGTCTTTTCAGAATTTGCCGAAATCTACGCTCGAGAGGCTGTGAAATCAGGACTCTTGACGGCCCAGGAATACATCGATATTTTCGCGTAAGGTCTACAATCGCCAGAAATAAATGCTTCTCCGTGGCTGACCAAAGGCACCAAACCCCTCCAGATCATGGAGAGGTGAAGCAGCTTTCAACTTAAGAACGAGAGTGAAGAATGCTGTTTGACACTCGCTCATTTACACTCACGCGCATATATATGTGTATATATTATATTGGAGAAAGTGGAAGAGGTAGTGAGTAGTTTATGACTAAAGACGCAGGGTGATACGCACGAAGACGCCTTGCGTGTATATATCGAAGCTGGCAGCAGGGTGGCCGTTTCTTGCCTTTTCGAAAGTGCGAGCCATCATTTTGCTCCTCCCTCAGAGGGCTAGATCCGTGATTTGCGTCCTCAGGTTGGCATCGAGACTGAACCACCCAGAGACACTTTTATTGGGCGATGCTGGGGTCTGCATACACTCCGGTTGGACCCTGTCGCATGTTTCAGCAGCTTGCTCTCTCTCCACTTTGCTCGCGGCCACTGAAGCGGTTGCTCCCGGTTCCACGCGCCACAGCGTTCGTGACATTTGGTGTATTCCATCTGGGGCTTCATTACGATTTCGTCTTCCAGCTGCCAAGTACCCTAGATATTAAATTGAGCGCGAGTGCATGTGAACTCACGGGATGCAGACCGCACCTGGGAGAGATCACTGTATCTTGGCGAGTGTACAGTAGCAGCTAAATGCCAACCAGACGTGTGAGTTTCTCGTTTCTCTTTTCGGATTTTTGCTTTTTGTTTCCAGAAGCATTTGGCAGCTGGCTTGGAAATACGCAGGTTACTCGTTCAAGCCCTACCACCAAGCGCTTCGGAGTCCATTCGATTTCGCAGAATGGTCCAAGAAGGTCTGGCGGCCGCTTGTGTCGTTGCCGATGAGCAAAATTGTCGTTCCCTCCCCCTCGGCTTCCCCAGCCTTCGCTTCGCCTCTAGGCCGGATCAACGAGCGTCTTGCAGCTGGAGAGAATGTCGTTTTCCTCTCGAATCACCAAACCGAGCCCGACCCTCAAGTCATTAAACTCGTCCTTGACCACCTCGGGGAGACTGCCCTCGCAAACAAAATGGTCTTTGTCGCGGGACACAAGTACGGCCCCTTACACGCCGTATAGTGCACCTTCACATCTAATGTTGACGGCTGTCTACTTCTCTTTATATATGTGGAGAGGCTCGTACGTGTGGATGCGTGGATGAACGTGCTTGTGTAGTCAGCCAAAACCGATTCGGGCATTCGGATGACAAGAACCCGCTCGCTGTCCTGCGACCCGTCGCCGCTCTTTCGCGCCATTCCTTAAGGCGTATATGTTTCATGTCTGTGTCTTCATGTCTGCGTCAGAGTGCGGGAAGACCGTCTGTCGACGCCTTTCTCCTTGGCATGCAACCTGCTGTGTGTGCACTCCAAGAAGCACCTGACCCACCCAGAACTGTCAGCGGAGGAGAAGCACGAGAAGCAGTGCGAAAACCTCGCGGCCATGGCAGCCCTTCAGCAGCTTCTGGAAGAAGGCGGGAGTGTGATTTGGGTCGCCCCGAGCGGCGGCCGAGACCGGCAAGACGACAACGGTGTGTTCAGCCAACCGGATCCGTTCGACGTGAAGACCGTCCAGATGTTTAGATTGCTTGCGAAGAAAATTCGACACGGGTCCCGCGGAACGCTTACACACTTCTACCCCATGGCGCTGTTCACAGCGCTGATCTGTCCTCCTCCTAAGCAGGTCTGGCCTAGAACGGGAAAGGGTGGAAAAGGAAAACAACGGCAGATGAAAATGAAAACATGGGATGACAGGCTCAGGATAGGCCCCTCGGCGCATGCCGGATTTCAACGTCTCACTGTCATTCATGTTTGCTGCCTAGCACTTGTTTTGGAACGGGATGGGGGGCTGTGATCTTTGTGTTCGTAGTGCTCCAATGCGTGGGGTGCATACCCCGACAGAAAGCCGGTCATACAAACGACAAGAAGGATAGAATGTTTTGAGGACAAATCCCGAACGAAAGGGCTGGTGAAACGGTGGGACCTACTCGCCTCAACACACAAAAAAAGAGGATGGTGAAAACGGACAACAGCCTGGAAGCGACAGAAGCTTTCTCGGCGGGTGTTTTTGTGCTTCGTGCCAATTTTCGAAAGGCCTTCGACTGGCCAGGCGCTCTTCAACCGTGCTGGAGAACTTCTCCAAACAGAAATGTTGATGGGTGCCTTGTGAAGAAGACATGATCGGAGAAGACTCCTGTGTCAGGAGGAAGAGGAACCTTGCTCTCTGCTTTTAGCAGATAAGGAACAGTCGTGCATTTTCCAAATATTCAGCTCTCGAAGAGCACATGAACGATGTGAAGAGATTGTATTTCCTGTTACGTTTTTCTTTTTTCTTCCTTCCCACTCTAGGAGACGCGTAGAACCGTATACTGACACCGAGTCACCGTGTCCATGCATCACAGTTTCATAGCCACCCTCCGAAAAACCACCGAAACATTTGTTGAACGGTTTGCGGAGGGGCGCTTTCCCGTTTCCGACTCCTCTCGGTCGTTCTTCGTTGTGTTAGTGGCCATTTGTGTCACTGCCGGGTGTCTCCACGGTGACGCATCTGGCCGGCGACACTCTAAGCGTCTTCCATGTGGACACGGGTGCTTCATCTTATTTAAGAATTTGGCTTTTTTTTGGTATTCTGGGCTAGTGTTCTGGTAATCCTTTTACCTACGCATGTAGTCGGATTTACCATTTTGACAAGAAGGATTATGCGTTATCTCATGAAGTCTCCCTTCTCATCTTTCTTCTTGTGCGCGCAGGTGGAGGCATCTTTGGGAGAGGCACGATCGTGTGCTTTCAGTCCCGTTGGCGTTGCAGTGGGTGAATCGATCGCCGACAGCGACGATCAGAGCCACGAGGAATTTGCGCGGAAAGCCGAGGCTGAGACGAAGCGACTGTACAAACTGATCACTGCGCATTTCGAATAAAGTTGGCGTACAAAGCAGAAAGAGGTCGGGGACCGAATCGCTGGCGTTGCCTGTCGATGGGATTCGCTGACGTGTACATATTATATCAGACAACCTGAAACTTCTTTCGGGACCAACCAGACTCAGACAAAAACCAGTAGTTCGCAGTTGCCCGTTTGCAAATGGAACGCGCGAGCTGGAGAAACGTCAAAACCCCCAGAGACAGCAACATTTGTTGCTGTCTCTGGGGGCACGATGTGCCAAGATTCTTACTGCACTTCTTCCGGCGGTAGAACCAACACTAGAGAGGTTCTTCTTTAATGAAGCCCGCAACCTAAACGTTCAGAAAACAAATGGAATAATGTCCTCTTGATCCCTTTCGGTACGTGAGAAGCGTAGCGCTGAGAAGCCAGTTCCACTTCTTCGTCAAGTCGAGTCTCCTCAAACCCCTCTGTAGCTAAAACAATGCCAAAAGCCGCTGACCAACGCTCCCAAGGTAGATCTACAGCCGAAAGCGGCTCTTCAGTTCTGCAGTCACCGGATGATTTTCCGTCATTTTGCGCACCTCTTCTTTAGTCTCTAATTCGCTCTCACCAGTTGACTCGCGTTTCGGCTGCGATCCGCATGGACCATGCTGGAACAGGTTCAAGGATACGAGCGTTTGCAATTGCATTCGCTATCCTCACGACTTCTGTCTCTAAGAACAAGACACTAACGTTGCCTGGTCGCAAAAGCGTGTCCAAGCGTAGTGGAAAAGAATTTCGAAAACACTGCCGCTTCCGAAGAATACTTTGCGAGATGCAGAGGAAAGGTTATGCCACTGGCAAAAGCACTTTTTCAGAGCCAGAAGCGATGCGGATGTCATGGCAACGTCTCGCGCAGAAAACGGGATGTACCTCACCAGCCACCGCAGATTGCTAATGTGTATTGAGACTGGATAGCGAGGTGGGGGGAACGCTCTCTCTTGTGCCTTCTCCAGTTCTCGTTTATCAACACTGTGGCGATCGTGCAGACTGAGGATACTTTGATTTGTAGGTTTATCGTAGGGATAAAGAAGGTATCGGAGAAATCTCTTTCCACGTAGCGGATCTTGCGTTTACCCGCGCATGACCATCAACCCACACTGGAATAAAACAATGTTCCTACCAGTTTCGTTGCTGTAGTGTGTGAACGAGTTTATTCGCTGTGTGTTAAAGCATTACCCAATTGCCTTCCGATGACGGATGTCCTTGCAAACCGCTGACCCAAATGACCCACTACGATTAGGTAGACCTGTACCAGCCTGGAAATGTGTAACATCAAAGAAATGTATTCCAGTCTCTGTTTAGAAGAAATCATCGCACAGAATAAAACACTTGGACGGGTGGCTGTCGGCTTTTCTGAAAACTACGTGCGGGATGTACGGTTGCGGATCGACGCAACTTCCGCCACTCTCAAGACGAAGAAGGCAGATCTGCAAGCCCTTGTTCGCATTTCTGGAAGATTCACATATTACGCCTCCATAGTTGTTCTGCAATGCAGAAAAAAAAGCGGGGAAATGGAAGGCGCACCACTAATCAAATCATGTCGTACAAAGGAACTGCTTATCTTTCCTTTACGGACTGTGTAAAAATACCTGCCCCCCCCTCCCCGAGAAATCACCTCCGGAATTTCTCTACAATGATATGCCTGTCAGTCTGTTCTTGAATATATACAGTTTGGCATAGCCAGAAAACACTAGAAGATATCAACATCTCAATTCAATTGTTATCTACGCCTTGTAGTCGCGTCCGGATGTGCACAGGGCGAGACAATCGACCCGCGTTTGCTGGGACATCCACGCTTGTCTTGTATTTTGGTCTCTCCTGTTGCTTTGCTTGCCTTTCTCCCACATGCCCGACGGCGAGATGTCTGGAGTCAACTGTGTGTTTTTCAATTATCCTTCCGTGGTTAATTTCTCTGTCTCGGCAGCCGCCTCTCGCGCATGCAGACCTTATCCAGTCTAGTGTGCTGGCCCGTTTTTTCTCGCGGTCAGCCACCGATCTGGAAAAAACGCGGAGAGAAACACACCCCCCAAGCAGGAGGGTCTCCCCCCAGACATGCGTTTCGTTTTTCTGTCTTTTCCTGCATTTTCTCGGAAGCTTGCTTTTCCGTCTTGGCGAGCTTTCGCTCTCTTGTCTGCACACAGTTCTCAAACGAAATGACAAGCAGCGAAAAGCATTGCCGCCGACACACACGGGTGCGCGCGAGACGCCGCCAGCTTGCTGTGAATCCGAGCTGAAGGGTGCCGGTCCCTTGAACATTTTCTGTTTCTTTCCAGTCCCGTTCTTGTCCTCAGGCCATGTTCTTTCCCCTTGTCTGTCGGCATCTCTGCATGCGACCCTTCGTCTACTCCTCAGGCTCCGCCGCTTCCTTTCCAGCTTAGACTCCGGACTCGAACATTGTTCTCCGTCCAGAGCTTTTCCGTTCTTCCTCCTGTTTCTCTCCTTTCCATTTTTCTCCTTTTCCCGGCGCCGCGTCCTTCTCTCGGCACCATGGAGGACCCTGATTTCTTCTGCCCTGACGACGTCGACGCCCTCCTGCGCGAGGCGGAAACATTTGAAGAAGCATGCGACAACTTGCCTTTCCTCCACTCTTCCTCCTGCTCGTCTTCTGATCGAGTTGACGCACGGGGACCGCTCTCGGATGGAGAGGATCCTTCTGCGTCGATAGGGAGTCGCAAGCGGGGGGCGGACGAATCTCGTGACAAGTCGCAGCAGGGAAGACAGAGTGTGCGACGCGGGGGCAGGGATGTTGCCCGACGCTTTCAAGAAACGCACGTAGAAGTGATTAACTGCGACGAAGAAGAAGACGACCAGGTTTCCCCTGCGTCGTCGCCTTGGCCTCCCTCCAAACGCTTCAAGAGCCTCGAGGAGACGGAGGCCGCGAACCTGGCGTCATCTTCCTCGTCTCTGAATGCGGACGACCCTGACGCGGAAGCCGTCCTGACCTCTGCCTACGGCCCTCTCGCCTTCGGATTCGATGACTGGGGACCAATCCCGTCCGTCACTCACTGGTGCGCATGCGAAGGCCAACATGCTCGGCCGCGGATCACAGCTCCCTCTCTCTCCTGCAGCGGCGAGTTCTTCGCGAGCCCCCACGACCTCCGCGAGCGCGTCTACCGTTCTTCTCTGGACGCCAAACATTTTGCTCTCCCTCCCCTCTCGCTCGCCTCTCTCATTCCTCCGGTTGGGCTTGCGGAGTTCTCTTCCCACTCTGCTTCTGCCTCCGGAGAGGAGGGGAAAGCAGGCCGAGAAGAACATGGGCCTGCCTCCGTCGCGTCTTCGAAAGCCGTCGCCGCTGCGCGCAGTGCGCATGCCCATCAGAAGTCGATTCGCGTCTTCCCCGTCGACGTCCGGGGAGGGGGAATTCCTTTTTTCCTTCGCATGCTTACCCCACAGGAGGAACAACAGAGACTGCACCCAACTGACAGGACCTGCGGCTCCTCTGCAGCCTACGACGACGAGACCGGGGGGCGTCGAGCCACCAGCGAAAAGAGAGGAAGGACCTTGCGCAGGCCAATACAGGAGATCCTCAGGTGAGGGTTGAAGACATGTAACTCCACTGTCGCACGCCTCGGGTCATGTGACTCGAAACGCACAGAAAGTCGAAAATCGCTGCTGGAACATGCAGCGTCCAGAGTCCCCAGCCTCCTGCAACTTCTCGAATACGACACTGAACGTGGGGAAGTCCTCGACAGGTGGAGCACTGCTGCCACAGAGTGCCGACAGGCACTCCGCATTTGCGTCGAAGGAAAGAAATGGGAGACGAGAACCACTCCGCCTTTCGAGTCTCCTGGCTTTAGAGGTACCTGTTTCCGTTTCGTCTTTCTCTTTTTCAGACGCACCTGATCAGCGTCTGCATCGTGTTTTCGGTTTGCCTTTCTCGACTCTTTTCTGTGATGCGCTTCGGCTTTGCTGAAGCTTGTTTGGAATGCCGTTGCCTCGCTCTCACCGGAAGTCGATCTGGCATGCACCTGACGCGTCTCCTGTGTGAATTTATTCCTTTCTTCTCTTGACGCGTCTGTCGCCCTCCGCAAGAGGTCCTCTGCGCTTCCTCTGGGAGGAGAGCGACTCCGGCAGAAGCAAGCGAGATGACTTCTACGTTTCAGGGGACATGTGTGTTGCTCTCTTGTCGGAAACGCGCTTGGCGGTTGGGCCTCAGAAACTCTCCAGAAGACGAAAAGAAGTTAGATGCGAACGGAAACGCGAACTTGGATGCAGTAGAGTCATCAGTGCCAGCGTACTGGAGTCATTGGCTCTGAGCCAGAGAAGTAGGAACATGGCTTTTGCGAGTTTCCAACGAAGTTTCTTTCTTCTGCTTTGGATGACTCCAGCGAAAAGACTCGGATCGACGCCGAGAGAAAATGACTACTTAGATGCTCGAGGGATCGGTGCCACCGTGCTGGGAGGAAACCTGGGGACGCGTTTCAGCTTGGCTTGTGCCCTCTTGGCCTTATGTGAATGTCAGAGAAGCCATGGAGGAAGAAGCTGCAGAGGCGGCAGAGAAGGCGGCCGAGGCGGCGGAAGAAGAAGATGCATGCGCTTCAGAAGTTCCTTCCTGGAGAGACAAGAGCAGCGAGGAAGGCCGAGGCGGCGCTAGGGAGGTCGTGCGACAGTGGACGGAGAAGTACAGAGCGAGAAAGTGAGGACAGAAGAGCCCGCGACAGCTGGGGAAGAATGCACAGATGGATTGGATGAGTTCTTGTACAGTTCGCGCGACTGCGTCTATACCTGTAGAGTAGGTAGACCTCTTTGCCGTCGAGGTAGAAGATACGTAGAACTCTGATCCGACAATCTGAAAGGACGAACGCGGAACAGCAAGCCAGACGGCACGAGAGTTGAAGAAGAGAAGAAGGTCAAAGACGCCGTGTAAGTGGAGAAAGAAGAACAGGGAAATCCACCCCAGAAGCCAGTTTGGCCGGCGTCATCTGATTCGTCCTATGAAAGCCGGACACCGACATGCAAACGAGACGGAACGCGACGAGACGGCGAGATGACCGTCGGGAGGACTCGACGCAGCTGAATGCCGCCTGAGACGCCATTTGAAAACTCCTCTACTGTCCCTCTGCGAATCGGACCCC
Organism: Toxoplasma gondii ME49; assembly: GCF_000006565.2. Lineage (NCBI taxonomy): Eukaryota > Apicomplexa > Conoidasida > Eucoccidiorida > Sarcocystidae > Toxoplasma > Toxoplasma gondii. The sequence goes on from NC_031476.1 coordinate 4,892,098, forward strand.
ACTCTGGTTGTGTGTGTCTCTGCGTTCCCTCCGTTTCGTTTTTTGTTCATGCATGCTTGGCACCTGTAGCGCTGGGCGGCTGTCCCAGCAGAAACCTCCCTCCCTCTGAGGCAAGAGACGTACTGGCGCCTTTTACCGTTTGCACATGCAATCGTTTTTCTGCAGAGTTGTCGACCTCCTCAGCGCGCCAGCGGCGAACCGAAGCGTCCTCATGTGGCTGCACAGGTGGCGTCAGCGCCTGCAGAAGCGGGGAATGAAGAGAGACAAGGCTGGGAAGAAGGAGAGCGAGAACGAGGAGAGAGAGAAGCGACGCAAGCTGCTGCAGGCGACCAGAGAAAGCGATGCTGGACGGGTGCTTCGAAACGAGGGCGCCGAAGACCCTGACGAGAACCTGCCGCGAGTGAGGACGAAGAACAGGGGAAGCGACAGACTCCGCGAAGCGTCTTTGGCCAAGAAGCCGTCGTAGAGCTGCGCCGGAGGAAACGGCTTTCACAAGAGAGACCTAGGAGCCTCCAGAAGCACAGGAATTGATAGGGAAAGAGCGCGAAACTGAGGGGTAGAGAAGCAAAAGTAGAAAGAGAATTGCAAACGCAAAGCTCTACGAAATCCCTCAGCAGAAGTCACCTTTCCAGCAGTCTTTCGGCCTTGTCTGATCTTTGCCTGTTACCTTCTCTCTGAGGTTCCCGCTCACTCTCCAGGTCCTCGTTTGCTTGCCAAGAAACAATCCGGTAGCGTGCTCGTCACCAGGAAACGCTCCGCAGTTCCTCTCGGCCTGGACGCAGCTTGGTCGTCTCTCCTGTGCCCGGGTCTCGTCTTGTTTCTTTATCTGTGCTTTCTTTCGATGTCCAATGCTCCCCCCAAAGTTCGAGTCTTTTTTTAGGTTTTTCGAGTCCCAGAAAGAATCCATAAATTATTTCGGAATATTTGAAGGACGATTTGCATGAGTGTTCTTCAAGACGTCCCTCGCAGCTGCTCTCAACGTCTTCTCAACTCTGTCACTCCGCATCCCGCCACTTCATCTCCCTTCTGATTGGCCTCACCTTCCGTCTTCCTCGTCTCCGTTTCTCGGCATGCAGATTCTCCTTCTCGGCGGCCCCCCCGGAATCGGCAAGACGACGCTGGCGCATGTGTGTGCTCGGCACTTCGGCTTCGATGTGGTGGAGGTGAACGGGAGCGACGACCGCTCGCGAGCTACGTTGCTGCCTCTCGTGATGAACTGCGTGACTGGGGCAGACAGTTTTTTCCATAGCAAGAAGCAAGAGAAGGCGTTGCGTGCGGCCGCTACACACCACGGCGAACGACGCCTTGCGGAGACGGAGAAGGAGGCGGAGAAACGCAAGTGCGAGAGAAGCAAAAAGCCGATTTTACTCGTGATCGACGAAATAGATGGTGCTGCGGCAGCCGGCGGCGAAGGCGCAGACTCGGTTGTCGACGTGATTGCTCGTCTTGTCAAGAGAAAAGATGACAAAGGAAAGCCTTTCATCAAACGGTAAGGGGACACCACGGAGTGGAGGGGATCGAGACTGCCAGTCAGAGAGAGGTGGGGTGGATGGACTCGCGAGAAGAAACCCAGCACAGTCGCTTGAGAATATCGGGACGACTCGAGCTGGGCGATCGCATGCCTCCGATTTCTCAGCAGTACTGAACGCGCTCGGGAGAAAATCCACTCACTTTCAACACAGACACACTGGACGCTGCGACACCCAACCGTTCGGTAGTGGACGGATATGAAAGCGACTCTGCACCAGTCCTAGTAGGTGTGCCAAAACCACGACAGCGAGTGACGAAACGACTTCGATCCACGTAAAGCACACAGAAACGTACGCTCCATTGCATGTCGATTGCTCGCGGCCGTCGCAGTCGGAGGCTTCTCCCCTCCAACGGGGGTAGCTCACGCGTTAGGACTGCGTGTCATCACCTGGGGGTAGCGTCGTGCAATTGTCCATGCGACTCATGCTTTCATTTCGGCGAGCTGAAAGCACTGAACGCGGTGGTCTTAAAAGTACGGTAAAGCTTAGATCTCGGAAACCAAGACCTTGACGGTCGACACCAGACATCCAGCTCGTAGAACGTACTTCCAAGGAGAACCTCGAGTTATTCTCCCCGGGGACGCCTCTTCTCTTCCCTGTGTGGTTTGCGGCTTTGCCTGAACTGTACAGACCCGTGATTTGCATCTGCAACGACTTGTACGCTCGCGTTTTGCGGCCGCTTAGAGAAGTTGCACAGATTTTGAATTTGGCTGCGCCTCCTCGCAACGTGCTGGCCGAGAGACTCGCAGAAATCCTCAAAGAAAACCGTCTGACTGCTAGCCGCCAGCTCCTCGAGCAACTCATCGACATCTTTGATGGAGATGTGCGAGCATGCATCAACGCTCTCGACTTCCTCTCCAGGTCAGGCTTTCGCACAGCAAGGGTGTTGAAGCACAAAGGGACGCAGCGAAACCCAACGGCGGTGTGTCTGTGCATGAACTGCGAAGGCAGAGGCATCGACTGGAGAGAGAAGAGGAGTTGTCAAAGTCGTTTCACAAACGCAAATCTGTACATTTCCGTCTCTGCACAGATGCATATATGCGTGCATAATGCTGCGTGAGAAAGGCAGGCGAAGTCTTGACGTCGACTCTGCAACGGCCATGTCGTCCTTCTTCGATTCGACTTCATTGTGGGCATCCTTCTTTTCTTCGCATCCAGATCCCTGCATCTCTCTGTACTGTAGATACAGTTGTCCAAGCAGAGCGGTGGAGCTCTCCGCTTGACGGCGTTCAGCAGATGAAGAGTACATTGAAACGATGAGTTGTTTTTTACCGAGTGGTGCGGGACTTATGGTGCATGGCGCTTCCGTCTTTATCCTTCGGCAGGAAGTCGCTCACTGCGGGATTTCGGGAGCTGCGAGAAGAAGACCTGGAGCTTTGTGCAGTTGGCAAAGACCGGGAGAGGCACGTGCAGGATTTCGTCCGTTTTGTTTTCACTCCTTCGTAAGTTCCGAGAAAGGCGAATGAAAGTTGTTGTTCTTTCCATTCTTCCGCCGTTTGCTCGCGTTTTCCCCGTATCCCCGCGGCTCTCCGCTAGCCCAAAGGCCTCTCGACTCCATGACAGAGAATCCACTGTGGGCGCAAAATAAAAACGGTTCTGAGCGAACGACGTCGAGACCCTCGTAGTGCAGAATGTTTCAACAGGGTGCTGAAACACCGTTCCTGCTTTCGCTAATATGTCGACACCAGCATCTGCAGATGGGCGGCATCTTACGTCTAAAAAATAACCGGTAGTGTGCGACTGTGTATCTGCCTTCTTGCGTTGATGCCGCCTAAACCACAACATGAAGCTTGTGAGGTCGATTCTGTTATCTAGGCGAGCGCATGCACCTCTAGCAACTGCCGCCGATGGGTTCTCGTCGACTCCAAAGGCTCCCTCGTTCCTCGAAATGTTCAACTCGCTCGCCCCAGCTGTCGACTCGCACCTGGCACCGTCTCTGCTTCAAGAGAGCTTCACGCAGGTATGCTGTCTTGGCAGCGAACCTCGTTGAGAGACTCTCCTCTCGACCTCTGCAGTGACAGAACGCAGACGCGATTCGAACAACGCAAAACCGGGCAATGACACACCTGACGGCCGAACAGCGGGAACTGTCCAATGCATGCTTGTGAATACATAAATACATATATATATATATATATATATATATATATATATATATACCTATATGTCTTTGAATAGGTGCCTACATACGTATACATATATGTACATTGATGAATCCGTTCCTCCATATTTTTTTGTTCACAGATAAATCGATAGGAATACACATACACGAATGCAAGCGTATGTTTATGTATATATATATATATATATATATTTATATATACATATATTTATGTTTATTTATATATATGCCTACTATTGAAGTTACATTTTTATGTTCAAGTTTCCACAGTTCTTTCGATAGGTGTACGTGTGTGTGAATGGGGGATTCGAACTGGTTGTGGCGACGATGACCGCGTTGTCAGCTGTTCAAACAGCGTTCGTCTGTCTCTTTAGTTTGCGGTTTTGTTTTCCGTGCGTCTTTTGTCTCTGTGTAGGTGGTTCACAGCGATTGGACGCTCGACAAAGTAGCATACGGGACAGGTGAGCCATTTTACGGTCTTTGGTTTTCTTCTGTGTATTCATTTGTTCGCACAGTGCGTGTAGGGCTGCCTTTGCTTCCAGCTCAGGAGTTCCTCAGAGAAACGCTTCGCTTCTTTTCTGCATCCTCACTTTCGTTAGCCGAGTCCGTCGAACTTGCCTGCTTCCACCTAGCTTTTTGATGTTCTCTGTGAAACTCCACCTTGAATTCGTCCTTGAACAGCCATCCGTGCGGTTTTCGCTCGCTGCCTTTCCTTGTTTCAGAGCTTCTCGCGTTCAGCGACTGTTGCTCGTGCCCCTCGCTGTTGGCCTCGCGCGTCTCCGTGGGCGGCGTCGCGCCAACGGGGACAGAGCCGGCGCTTTCCTCTCTGACTGCGGGGTCTCTGCTGCCCTTCTCGCTCTTCGCGTCGCACTTCTGTGTCTCTCCCTCCACTCAGTCTTTCTTCCACTCGTTTGGGGCTCCGGGGAAGAGCGGCGGAGCTGGACCTCTCGTCTCGCCGTCCCTCTGTCTGTACCGCTTCCACCGCACAAAGAAACAAGCGTGCAAGGCGTCGATTGCCTCCCTCGCCTCCGCCCTCTCTCGCAAGCGCCGCGTGGCTTCTTCCAGTTCACTCCCTCTTTCCTCGGTGGGCGACAGCGAAGGCGATAACAGTGGCGCCGACGCCTCGACCGCGGCGCTCGCGGCGGCAGCGTCCACAGACGTCCTCCGCCTCGCGTTCGTCAGAGACACCGTCAGCTCACTCGTCTGGCTAGCTGTGCCGACTCAGCGGCACCGAACGGACTTCACCCGCCTCCCGCCCTTCGCTACTCTCCCGTCGATTGAGGCGAGAAGGGGAGCAGGCGGTGGCAGGCGACAGGAAGCCGGCGAGGCCCGAAGGGGGCCCTCAGAGAGACAGAGAGACGCCGAGGAAGACGGGGACAAAGACCGAGGCACAGCCGGAGTGTGGGGTGGCCCCGGGGAGGCTGAGAGCCAAAAGAAAATCCTCGAAGCCGTCTTTGCAGGTAATGACGTCGAGGGACAGGGCTGACCGCGTGTGTGGGGACGCGGGGGTTGGGGATAGGCGTGAGAGGATAGAAAGCGTTCTTTAGGTCTGGGAGAGCTCCAGTCTTCAGGCCGGAGGGTGCGCTCCAACTTCAACTCTGTGAACAGGCGCGCGCACCGGCGGACAGAACCACGGGGATTAGTTGAAGCGTCGGGATGAGATTAAACGAAACCGTTGGGGCATGTAGTGTTCCAGTCTTAACATCCTGGCGGTTCTCCTGCAGAGCTTCATATCGGTATGGTTGTCCAAGGCGCGCGACTCGCAATTCTAGATTTTTGCAGTGAACGATTTCACGTTATCCGAGGCGGTTTTTTGTGACTTCTTCTTTCGTCTTTCTGGACTCTCTTGCATGCGGCTTCTCCCCCCGGGGGTCGTCAATAGGTCTTCCTCACCCTGTGTTTGTGCCTTCCCACTGTTGCCTTTCATCTCGCATTCTCGCTTTCCCTCTGTGTTAACTGCTCGACGTTGAACGCGTCCCTGTCTTCCGTGCTTTCTGCATTTTCTCCCTTCTGCAGAAGTGCAGCGACAGCACCCAACCACGTCCCTGCCGCGCATCGCCCTCGGCTCCCTTCACCCTTCTGCTCTCGACTCTGCCGACATGGAGGTCCGATCGCGGCCTCCTGGCCACTGCAGTGGAGAGGAAATTCCCCTGGGCGTTAGAGTTCTCTCGCGCATGACTGCTCTCCTGACAGCCTACGGTCTCTCGTTCATCGAAGTTCGCCACGAAAACGAAGTAAGCGAGGGGAGACGCAGAAAGGGGAGGGTGAAGAGTGCCGTTTTGACCCTTTGAAATATGAGCGCCAAACGGGGGCGTGGAAGTCATTTCAAGCGTGAGATAGACGGTTCTGTGTAACATTCGGGATCCGGGCCAGGACAAAGGTGGAGACTGGGGGAACGGCGAAAGTCGACCTTGTCACTGCTGCCGCGAACGCGCCTCGCTATGGCGTGCTGTTCATGCTTGCTCAATGTTTTCCAATTGTACAGTGGGCTTCTGTTCCGGGGCGTTTGCCGCCTTTCTGTATTTGGCTGCGGGAGTCTCACAGTGTGTCTTTGACTGCCCTCTCTCTCCTCTTCATTGCGACGTGTGTGCTCTGCCTCTTGCGGATACAGGTCTCCGAGTTCCCCCATAAACGCATCCATTCTTCGTATCGGCTGGAGCCGCCTCTGGATCTCTTGCTGTCTTTGGACGACTGTCGCATGCAGCTCACAAACTACAAGCAGGCGCAGCAGCGTCGACAGGGAGGGACTGCCCGGCCTTCTCAGTCTTCGTTGTCTTTCTTCTCGTCTGCCTCAGAGCCTGCTGCTTCGATTTCGGTTTCAGGCCTCCCGCGAGCGCCGGCGCCCTTTGGCTCTCCTCTGTCTGCGTCGAACAAAAATCAAGCGGACGACTTTGTGTCGGCGTTCCTCGTCCCTCGGCTCCACCCGCTTGCGTCGCTCTCCGATCGTGCCTGCAGTTTCCTGATGGTGGCGAAGCGTCTGCTGAATGACGACGGTCTCTCACCTCTCTCGGGCGTGCTGGTAAAGGAGAACAAGGCCCGGTCCACGAAGAAGGGCATGAACAAAGGCAAATCTAAGCGACCCGACGATCGACAGGAGACCTCTTTCTCCTTTCTGGCGAAGCGGCGACCGGACTCTCAGGCGACGCTGGCGGCTGCGATCGTTTTGGTGCGTCATGTCGGCTGGGTCGCCTTCATGCGCGAAACGGGGCGAGGACGGAGGCAAGGTTTCGGTGCTGCGTTGTCTGGCGGGTCCACACTACCGGGCGAAAAGGAAGCGGCCGGAGGGTCGAGTGGACAAGGTCCCCACAAATTGAACGGCGGCGCTTCTTCGCATGCATACGCGGATGCGGAGTGCCGCAGAGGCGACGCGGCAGTGGCCCGCGCCGGGGCAGCGGCAGGAAACGACCTCAGCGTCCCCGGCACGGTCTGGGGGACGACTGAAAATGCGGGTGTCTCTCCTCAGCTTCCTTTCTCGCAGCGAGGGAGGAAGCATGGAGAGAACCACAGGGGGGGTCTGGATGTCTGTGGGAATGACCACGGTCAGGGAAAAGCAGAGGAGGCTGGACTTGCCATCCAGCGCATGAGCTTCAAGGACTTCCTCGCTGAACAGACGGCTGTGGCGCACACGATTCGCAGGTGAGACAAGGACAAGATTGGCAGATCTTGCATGGAAAGTTTAAACGTGGTGCAAGTCAATCGTCTCTGTTTTCTTGTTCATTAGACATTGTGTTAAATACTTTCACAGTTTCTTCGAGTTGACAAGTAAAAAAGCAAAGTGCAGCTGCGGGTTTCAAAGCTTATTCTCGAGTCCTTCAGCTGTCCGTTCGTTCGCTTCCGCCTCAAGCGCTGTGGGGCACTGTGCCCCCCCCGACTCTGTCCCGGCTTCCCCTGAACGTAGCCTGACGTTGAATACTCCACGTCGCCAAGGTACCAAGCATGGCTCTGAGGGAAGAAAGAAGGCTGGGTGAGAGGGAAGCTTTTAGCTTCGACAGAAGAAACTGCAAAGCTTCTAAACGAAGCCAGCTGCTGTTTTTCTTCTGCGTGTCTCTGGGTTCGTGCGACATCTGTCGGTGCCACCGTGCTTGTTCTCTTGTGTCTCTTCCTTGGATATGCGTTCTTGCAGATTCGGCTGCGTCGTCCACCTACTCCCCGCCTCGCAGAAGGCGAGCAAAAACGAGAAGGAAAAAGGCGTCGGGAACATCGGCACGCGTTCCCTGGTCATGTGTCTCCTGCAGAGACAGCAGAAATCGGTGAAAGGGATGGATCAGAAGGAGGAACAGAACGGAAGGGGAGACGGGGCCGCCGAGCCTAGAGATCAGCGCGAGAAGGCCGACGGAAAAGCTGGACAGTGCACGGGAACTCAGGAAGCAAACGGCGACACGCAGGCGAAAGAAAATCACCCGAAGAAAGACAATGACAGCTTCTGTGTGATCCGTAACGTAGCCGACATGTATCGCGCAAGCACAAATGGATATTTCAAGTTCCTTGAGGGCCGCTGCAACGCTGTCGTCCAGGCAGTCTCTGACGACCTGTTTCTGTGAATCAGCATGAGAGCCTGTGATGATAAAGCGCACATGCCTATCCTTCGCTGAATCCGAGGAAGTACACAAAAGACGGTCGCTTCCACGGCAACAACGGGCCGAAAGCCCAGACAGCTTTATCCTGTCATTTCTAGGTCAGAGCAACTCTGGCTGTCCCCCCTGTTCCTGGGGGGCTTTTCCGTGAGAGGATACACTCGGTACCCTGTTTCTGATTCTCATTCGCGAAGCCACGCTCAGGAAGGAGCTATGGGCCTCGACGGTATGTGCTTTGTTTCCTTTTGTAATTTCTGTGTATCCCTGTAAGTCACTTGGGAGGCCAGCAGTGAAAAGCAACGTGACGTGGAGCAAGACCGAGTCTCGATCAAAACATCCACATCTCACTTCCGTTCTCTAGTTTTTGTCGCGACGCTTCACTCCGCAAAACATGTATGTGGTGGTATGTCTATTTAACAGCGAATTTCACGAAACTAGTCACGCCCAGCCCTTAATCGACACCGCAATCTCCATCGTACTTTTCTCTTTCGTCAGCACCCACAACTTCAGCGAAACGAACAGCCTTCTCTCGAACGTTTTAATCGAAGGCGAGGAATGAGTTTCATTCCCGATTTCATCTAAGACACTGCGCACAGACAAACGTAAGAGTTTCAACATAGTTTGAGTCCTAAGGAAACCAGAACAGGCAAGTTGTTCCAAGCATTTTCTTTCGAAGACCGTATTTCATTACTTAGGTCAGTAAATTGGTGGTGGCGAGACGTTCAGAAGCCGAAACGCGATCATAGAGAAAAAGTGCGGTATTGTTCTCGTAAGCATGACACCTCCCTGTCGCGTCATCACCTGGGGCTCCTGTCTACTGTCATGAGCCTTTCGCGTCTGGTAGGCAACAGAATTATTGGATAGTCTGTGGAACTTCACAAGAAGCGAATGGCACCACTTTTCTGTAAATCAGTCTCTTCTAATATGGTTGTGGCTACAAACGCGCTTCCTGTTTTGCTACTTTCCTTTGCTGGAGGATGTTCTTTTAAACATAAATGTCCATCATGTTTCTGTGTGTTTTCTCTCGTTTGGTGCCTCTCTTCTGTGCGGGCCAAAACTTTTCGATTTCGAAATTCACGATAGAATACCTCTGCGGATCCTGGAACGGACCACCCATCCGGAGGACGAGAACGCCTTCTCCGAGTTCACTCTAATACGACAAGAGGAATGGCCTAAAAAGCAGTGGAATGCCGATTGAAACGCAGTTGTGAGCCAATTTCGTCATGAACAGCAAGTTGCAGCAGCCAAGACCTTTGCCATCCTTCCCTAGCCGAGAAAAGCCCCAAGTCTCCATCGAAATCAAGACAGTTCGCATCCCGTCGGACAGCAGAGAGCAGGCTTAAAGAACGAGTAAAGCCTGTCAGTTTAACGGTCGGGGAGTGGTCGGTAGAGAATCTGCCGAGCCGGCAAGTTCTGCTGCTCTACACATAGCAGCCGCCATGAGAGTCTTGTAATCCATGGAAATCAGAGGCGTGGCAGCTGCGGCAAACCTGATGAAAACGAACAGACAACACTCTACCGGTGCTTTGGTGAGCACAAGTGAGCCGTGAAGAGACAACAGGTAACTAAAATGAGGAAACGCTGACGCTCCTGTCCGTAGCAAATCACTTTCCTTGGTGATTGACTGCAGAGAAGCCATACACTCTGGGTAACGAGAGAAGTTCCTGCCCATCTCTGTCCTAATAGTGAAGACAAACTCAACCGGAGTAACGCGCTCCGTGGTGGCCGGCCGAAACACGATTGCAAAGATGTCTGTGGTCTGTCTCTTGACTTCCCATTTCCTGTCTTGTGAAGAAAGGAAATTGGTTTAGGACTTTCTCGGAAACTGAGTTCTTTCATCTCACCGTTCAGCTGCCATGAAAAATGGCGGTCCTGGATCTGCTTGGGACAGCTCGCTGACGGTCTCATGCTTTTTCACCTCGCGTTTGTCGCTTCTAGCACAGTATTCATCTGCGCTTCTGCAGTTAGTGCGCCCGCTTAACGAATTTCGAGACGTAACGCTGCCCGATGATATCCCCGCTCTGCCATATGCAGTTCCTCGGTCTCTTCGCGTTCCTTCCCGTACCGGCTTTCCACTGTGGGAGTTCGCCGATGTGCAGGAAACGGTGCTGAGATCCAGCGGGCTTGCGCCGCCATCTCTCAATCTGCGAGGTTTCTGTCCGTAAGGAAGTTTCGGAGCTGCTCCTTTGCCGAGATCCGTAAGTTCCGTAGGCACTTGATCGACGGCTGTGGCTGCGCCTGACCCACGCGTGGCCGATCGCGATGCAAGGAGTCCCCCGCTTCGCGAAGAATTCAGGCTTATGTTTCTCGTGGATAACAATGTGTTGTTTCTCCTGCTTGCTGAAAAAGCCGACGAGTCGCGTGGAGTGGATCCCTTGTTGTGCAACAAAGAGCGCCGCTCGTTAGGACTTTTCGTGGCTGACAACGAATCTTCCGAGGCAGGAGGACTCACCGCAGGCGAACGAAGAGGTGCTCCTGCATCCGAAAACGTCGCGTCTGCGCCGTTCCCGCGCATGTTCCCGCAGCCGATTCCTTTGGTTAGTGGGCATGAAGCATTTCTGGAATCGAGGTAGTGCGGCTCGGCAGGAGGCACACTAGAGAGAGTTGAGGGTCGAGAGGGGTCTGAACCTTGCCCGTTCACAGACATGTTTTCTGAAACGATAGGAGACGATGCACTGTTAGGAAGCAAGCAACATGCCATCGCGCGAATGGTTTCTTTATCGAAAGTGCGCAAGTTGCGCTGAACTTCCGTGAGGGCCGGAGACAGCGTTTCTTTCTGTGCACTAGGCCACTGGGAACGACCAGAAATTGCGTCTGCGAGGATCGCCAGCCTGGTTTTTTTTGGCGGCCAACGCGTCATAACATAACTCGCGTGCCAACGCATGCATGCCCATTTGGCGAGGTTTGAATTGTGGACCGAGATAGCGCGATGGAGCGCGAAAAACAGACACATGGCGGAGGCGCGACGCTGGCGGTCCACAGCCTCCCCGCATTTGCCCAACAAAGTCGAAACGAAGAGTTCCAGATTTCGGTAGCCGATGGAATTCTCTTGAGGAGACGGCAACACACATTTGTACGATACACAAGTGTCCGGCAGAAAACGGCACAGACTCGCGCAGCCCGACGGCACTTGATCGGAGGATTCGTTTGTGGTTCCTGAACCAATGCTGGTGGGCAGCATGGACGGCTGTCCTACAGTTCCCTGAAGTAGATGTGGCGTCTGTGATGTGGCAACCATCCCCTGATCTTGCCCAGTGAGTTGTTTTTCTGTTTGGCCTGAGGCGTCTTCTGACTCCTCGACTGAGAGCCGTATGTCACCGCCACAGCAGGGCATCATGGATGACGCATTATCTGCACTGTACGTGCCTGCGTTCGAAGCCTGGTGTTCGCCAACCACCGCCTCCGAAGTTGGCAACATAGTTGGATAGCTTCCCTCGAGGCCAGAGGCAAAAAACCACGAATCCCCAGTAAAGAAGGAACCAGAATAGCATGCACACGCCTGAAGGTAGCCGGACACAGCAAAAGGAAAGGATTTTGCACCAGGAAAGGGAACTTCAGCAGTCTCAAGAAGCCCACCTACCAGTGCGATACTGTTTGTTTCACGGACACATTCCGCTCCCTCCAAACACGATGTTACAGGCACTATCGGTAGGTTAACAGACGGTCTAAACAGCTTCACAGTTGGCGCGCCTGTGCTAGAGGGAAGGAAAAAAGTGGACTGCCAGCGAATCTGAGAGAACAGCACTACTACGCGATGCGACGTTTGCGTAAAGCAGACTCTTCCTGTTGTCAGAAAGCTGATCGAAACACCGGGAAGAGAGGCAGAATCATACCAACTGAAGAAAACATATGAGCTATCGCTCCCCAACTCGCGAATCCAATGACTCCCACGATCATAGTGAAGAATAACGATGCTGATGACAACGCCCTTTCGACCGAAACCGGTTTTTTACTAAACGCCGACCAACAGGATCAAACAAAGGAACGTCTCTACGCGGCAACAAACCATACACGAATAAGCCTCTGCTTTTTAATAGATTCACCAGAAAAGTGACAGAAACTCAACTGTCTTCCAAGGAACGCTTTCAAAACCACTTCACGGGGTTGTAGCCAAAGGTTGAGTACGAATGCGAATCAGTCAGCGCCGAGAGGAAACGGAGAGAAAACATGACCGATGATGCACGCAGACGGCTCATTTGCATCCACATGAGGTCGGTGATAATAATATGGCAACACAAATGTTCTGTCATTGCCTGGCAATTGCTTCCAGAGACAAACAAGCAGATCGTTTGACAGTTCTCAGTACAGCCTACGGCACATGAGAGCGTAGGACTGCTTTTCCTTACCGCTTCGGATGCTTCGGTTTGCAGGCTGTCTCAGGGTTTCAATTTTTTCGAGGAGCAAGAAAATCTGATGATCACGAGCAGACAGTGTGGACCTCAACGCAGCAGTTTGTTCGAGTAGTTGTGGAAAAAGTGGCAGGGGCAGTCGTAGTAGAACGCATGTTTCCCTCTCCAGCGCACGGCTGTCTTACAGCGTTCGAGTCTTGTGCAAATCAGTTGTGACCAGCAAACCTAGTCCTCTCCATGCATTACGAAAATAAAAGTAAAACCACCGGGCAAGTGTTGCAAGTTTTTAGACTCGTCTAAAGGGGTAACATTTCTGCCGTACTTCCAGCAGACGGGCAGCAGACTAGCCCTGACGGTCGAAGTCGCACTTGTACACATGGACTCGGTCGACGTAAAGAAAATCCGTGATCCGCAAAAAAGCAAGATCATTTGCTCACCAACATGAATTAAACGGACCGAAGGACTTCGATTTTTCGAACCAGATATTCACCGCCATCAACTCATTGTCAAGTAAGATGAACAAACGCAACTTTTCACATTTACCGCGCCACGGTACGGGCAGCACAGCCAACAAAGCGCTGCAGGGCTTCGGCCAAGTCAGGTGGCTGCGTTGCTCATGGTCTCAGTTGCACCAGCTATCCACATCAAAACGGGTAAGTTCGAGAACCGTGAACAAAATCCACGTCTTTCTTGTTTTAAATAACCGGAAATTGCTCTTTTGAAAGGGAGCTGTGCCGCACCGACGTATTGTATGGTGCTCGTAAATCTTTTAGAGACGCCGCGCTCCCCCCAGTGGAGGGGTCACTGCCGATGTCTTGTACACCTACTGAGGCAGGGCACAAAGAGCGACCAGGATGCACTGGAGAAGGGGGGCCCGCCGCTGTCGTCCGTAGCAGACACTCGTGATGAATTGGGTTTCGGCTCTGTCGTGGACACTGCCAACATACAGGTTTCTCAGTTTTGGGTACAAACAAAAGAGATTCAGTGTGCCTTGGTGCTGACGACCAACACTTTGTCGATTTCTGGTGCATATGAGACGCACAGAGCGGGCGGCGACCCTTCTCATTACCCGCGCTGGTCCGATTTCGTTTGCAATAAGCACAGCAACTTCTTATCTTAGTTTCCAGGTCTCTGTGAGAAATGATGGGTTCCAATGCTGTCGGAAAATGCAACCAGCACATGCCTCACAGGTGGCTGCAAGGTACAGGCTCCTTGACAAACGGGGAGAGATCGTGGGGTCTTAGAAAAACAGGTGAGTGCATCGACAGGCAGGATATGTTTTTACTTATCCTGTTCCCAGTGACTAACCGGGGTGGTTATGACGTTATACTCTTCCTCTACATGGCACAGTTTGGTGGCGAAAACTGTGGCGTTCTACTGACCACACCGGGAACTATCTTGCCAGAGTCTATGAGGCACCGAGCATGTGAGGCAGATGTTTGGCTGTGTTACGTGTTGCGCTAAAACATTGCGGTCACGCCACTGCTCAAAAAGGAGAGAACACTGCCTCTTTTTGCTGGCTGGTAGTGTCTTACAGAAGCAGTCGACGCCTCTCTGACAGAGTTGCAACGCACTGCGGACGACTACAACGGATCTTGAGTTCAACCTTGACCATGCAGTTGGGCGACATCTTCCAGGCCCAGTGAACAAACAAGGAGGTCACCCCTCTGCTGATCGTAGCGCGTTGTGTTGAGCTGCTTTTCGGGTAGTGCCGCATCTGACTCATGAAAGACACGTAAACTACAATGTAGTGCGACCTACCGGGGAACGGTCCCCTTTAAATATCTGACTCCACAAATGTTGGTGTCGTCCACAGGAGAACACGCTGTTGCTCGTGAGGAGTTTGGCGTCTCACGCATTGACTTGCATCTCCGAGACCGGCACGGGGAAGCGTGATTAAAAGGAGGAATGAACGTTGTTTATATGCTTTCGACAGTGGTGAAACAGATATTAATCCCGCAGAATTCGTGAACAGCACACAGCGAAACCATTCGTCTCGCTCGCAACGTTTTAGGGTTTTGGTGTTCTGCGTCATTTGGCCTGCGCCACCGGGCATGATGGTTGCCCCTGCGCTCGCACTGAGATATTCCTGATGAACGAAAAATCTGTCCTGAGTTGCCGTGAGGTCGAGAGCGTTGAACAAAGAGAGTCATGAACGATCAGCTGCCGAACGAAGAAGACGACTTTCGGTCTCCAATGGCACCGGTATTGTGCCGTAAACATCGCCGAGGCGCCACAGAATTTCACATCGTTCTATGCTTACAAAGAAAGCAAAGGATTACGACACTGTTGGTAACACAAGTTCTGTCAGTCTTTCGTCTACAGCGGTGGTGGGTAAGAGGGTACGATAGCATACCACCGTCAGAAGAAACGTGCGGGTCTTGCAGCAGTTCAGACTCATTTACAAGAGAAACCTTCATTTGGAAGTTGTCGAGTAGCTCGTGACCCACACAGTGTTGATGCAGGTAGGTGTCTAAACCCGTCAGAAGAAATGGACCTCTGACACGCATATGGGGTACTGAGCCGGAAGCTGCTGGGCATAACGTGCCGGTAGCAGCTTTCATCATACTGCCGGGACGGGACTGTGGCTACCCCTCTTTCTACACAACGGAAGTCACAGTCCCGCGCTAAGAAGTCACTGCACCGGTGAGGTTAGCAACGAACGCATGCATTGAGACGCCGACAATTTAATCTTTTCTGAGTCGACATATTCCTCCGCCTGCCCCAGAAAAGTCCAGATAACAGACCCAAGGGGTCCCCTTTGTGTGCTGCGTGCAGCACGGCGTATTTCCATTATTGCAAGTGTCACAATTTGTTCTGCGTAATTTCACACGGCCATGGCACAGTAGCATTCATGCTGTTTTCATTCCCTGTGCATCACCATCCCCCGAACGCCTGGTTCGTTGTATATAATGGGTTTTCGTCCGTTACACAGGCACCTATGCAGAAGCGAGCGTCGGTTGCGACAGCGCATACGCAAAAACAGCGACAGTACTTATTCCCCGAGTCACCACGATAACACGCCGTCTAACAAGCCAGAAACTGAAAGATTGGGCTTTTCGGTGGAAAGAAGGCATCATCCCCAAACAAAAGGAGACATGCACTCCACGATGTGTGTGATGTGACCGGGCAATCACATACGTAAACTCGTCGCCCTCAACTTAATGCGCACCCAAAATTTGCTGACGCCGGTCGGTACACTGCCCCCCTCTGCACATTCAACTTGTCCTTGTTGGCATGACTGCTTGTTTCACTTTCAGTCTCCCTTCAGGACGCGTATCATATGAACCCACCACACATTAGGTGGCTCCGGGCTGATCAAGCCACTCTACAGGATAGCAGGCCTTGACAGCAAAGAAACAAGGTCCATAACGGGTGATGGCGACGTTCACGAATGTCGTTTTCGGTGCCTGTCAAGGGGAAATGTGGGTCCTTAAGGAACTTGCATGCAAGCCCTACGCATTCATTGGAGGACCGACTACTCCATGAAGACGCGAATGCATCTGCCATTCAGATCCCCGCCATCGAAACGAGCTGCGAGCACACGCGCAGGCATGAGATGCCCAGGAATATAGCGACAGCTGTAATTCTCAGGCAGAGTCTCAGGCATAACAATGCGGCTTGCTCCCAGTCTCCACGAAACGACCGGAGTCACCGTTCCTTGCTATACCCACATATCGTAGCGAGCAGGCGCAATAAAGACGAAATAATTTCTCTCACACACACCGCAGATACGCACCGCCTAAAAGGTAACGACTGTCAAGGACTGTGAAACGGACGCAAACACAAACAGAAGAACCAGCTAAGCGAGCACGTACACAGGAGTGCTCCGGCAAAACTATACACGACCGCGACACGTACGACGCAAACGAAATATTCGTCCCCGCAAAGCGCCCGCCACATCGGAAACGCGGCGGACATGATTTCCAAAGAACAAACTGCGAGCACGACCACACTTCTAGCAGCTGTAGACACACACGCAGCGGTGTATGTACAGCCAGAAGGGCACGCCCATGTACATTCGCTCCCGCAGCATCAGATGCTAGAGGTGGCGACGCCCACAGGCACTACGCACCGCAACGAAATTGACCATACAGGCACAAAGAACTAGCTTAGTGAAGCACCGAGAGACCCCAAACCACTACGACGATATTTGTGTATCTATGGGGTGTTAGCATTCAGACGAAAAGTAACCACTGTCCTCCCAAAGTGAAATACGCTGCCCCCTCCCCCCTGGAATCGTGTCTGTCGGCACGTGACACACGCTTCATTATTCCCTCCTCCTCTTTGTCCCTCAAATTACGCAGCAGCAAGGAAACTTAGGACAACTACCTTAAGACGCGTCTGATGTCTCGCCCTGCAACGTGGTTTTTCCATCTACTGGTCCCTTTTGTCGACTAACTCGTGCGACCCGAAGACCACCCTCATACACCTGCTTTCCGGCAACCGCTTGCAGACAAGCCATCTAGAAGTTCGTCGTCACACTCAACACAAACGAAACAAAGACATCTCCGGAGAATAGCGCAGGCCAAAAAGACTAGACACAGACGCCTACCCTACAATCAGGCACGGACAAGAAAAGGCGATTTTCGGTGCCGGTTTGCACAAGGTATACGATTGTCCCTTAAGATTTCGTCTTGGCTTACAAACAGCGTCTTCGGCGGCTTGCCACGTGGAGAAGGTGAAACAGACGCGCCCAGTGCGCTCGCCCTGGCGGCAAACAAAACGGCAGGGAAAAAGGTGAGCCTCAAAAACAGCGGGAGACAACCAACACCAACCTGAAAGAGACGCCGTGCCGACGCACAGAAATGATGGACGCGCTATCCCACTTCCCAGCTCTCTGACTCAAACACCTTACAAAGAGGCACCCTTAAACCCGGGAAGACCGCAGAGCAAACAACAACGGTCCCCGGGCAACAGAAAGAAGCCTTCGTCGCATGGCAACATGCATCCTTCATGTGGAAATGGTCTGCTGTGCTCACGGGCACCCAGTCCCATATGCAACTGTGCCATGCGTACTCCCATCGACACAACCGAAACCACAGAAGCGACACAGTTCTCGCAGCAGCCGAAACTGGACTCGGCTCGTTGAACTGTCCCCTTCCCTAGAGCACTACAGACGCCGCGTGCGCCACTCTGCTGCGTGCGATGCTGCTTCCCAGGAAGCACGTTGACTATGGTTGATGGACGAAGCACGCGATGCCATTTCTGACTCGTGGACATTTCCGGTGCTAGATGAGCATATGCGGCATGTAACTGTTTACAGTTAAGGGGGTACACTGCATCGTACGAGACATCCACATCAAGCGCACACCATTTCACTGCGTTCACGGGTGCAAAGGTTGTCCCGAACGAAGGTGTCCCTTGAAGAAATAACACAAGAATTCCCAACCACCTCTCCACCGGAACGCGTGTCGACTAGACACTATCCCCACTACTGACAAACAGTGAATCAACTGCGAACACGGTGACGCACTGATGCCACTAAGCTACCCCGGAAACACTCTCGCCTATGCTCGCGTCTTTGTCCCGCCTATCACGAGTTGCCTAGATGCCAAGAAAAAGGAAACATTTCCCATCAGACGAACGCAGAACTGCTACAAATATGAACAATGAGAATTCCGTCAACTCGGTAGAGGCCCCGTCCTCTGCAACGCCACCCTCTCAGTGCGCGAAACATTCTAGAGTATTTCCAACCACTCAGTTAACTGTATGTGACGCCGCGGACAAGACTAGACATATCCTCTCACATAAGAGGTTACCTATACCATCAGAAAACTATCTCCACGTTCGGAGCCGATGAGTTATTACCTGTCGACCGTTGGCACATCTCCTGCAACTATACGTCTCTAATAAAAGAAAAACATTCCCACTGCTCACAAACGCAAGACGGCGTCAACCGTCAGTCCCTCTACTCGCTTTCGTCTACATATAGACAGCTTGATTCAAACACACAAATATGTATCCAGACAGAAACCTGCTAGGAAACGCACAACGAGTGGGAACGTGCCACATGCTGTGGAGTGTTCAAATGTGGAAAAGGGTAGGTCCTAAAAAGATGGGTCCTGATGTTGTACCCACAATACAGGCCGTATGGACAAGGAACCCCAGTGGCCTGAGTTTAGCTCGAATGCAGCGACGAAGAAGGCAGTGTCGTATCTATCTACCTAAGGCCCACTGACGAAAGGAGAAACCAAAGACCCCTGAGTGACAGGCGCAAGTTCATTGACCAGGCAGCGACACTCTGGAAGAGAGAGAGAGGTTATCCCTACACAGCTACCTCTCCTCTCATAAAGGCTCCCTGCGCCACACTTGTGAACCGAAATATACAAATGTATACAGACGAAAGAACAGACAGCTTCTCTGTAGCATCCAGCTTCACGCAGGTACAGGCATAGGAAACTGCAGCCACCGGTGAGGTGCAGACGAGAAGCACATTTCTCTCGCCCATGGCATAATAGTCTAGGACACACATGTTCACAGCAGGTACGCTGTCAGCGACGACATTCAGGCTTTCTTTCTGCAAATCATGGAACGAGAGACACAACGTAAGAAGAAACCAACGCACCGAAGAACTCAGCATTATGTCCGTCCGCAGCAAAGGCCCGACGGCACTGAAAGCCTGATGAAGATCTGCAGCCGACAAGTCGACCGGAACCTGACACGAACAACACGCACACGAGAATGTGAAGTATATGCTTGACCGCTCCCACGCTTTGGAATGTAATTGTGTACATAGACACGCGATTGCGGGGTCAGCTGCAGGAAACAACAGGTGTATCTAACTCTGTCCCTTAGCACAAGGCTCACGGGTTGCTTTCTCTGCCTCACGAGCGGGTCGTGACACGGCAAACGTCCATGTCTGAGCTGTCTCGGGCATCTCCGTAGAAATCTTCGAAAGGCCAGTTTCACTACTGCGTGACCCCGATAACCAACATGCTGCAGCGAGGGTCTGGAGGCACATGCTGCTCAGCTGACTTCGCTGAACTCTCATTGAGCTGCCCCTCTCTCCACTTACATTCGTTACAATGACCGTGAAGCCCTTCTGCTCAGCATTGGGTCCTGGAGTTGCGTGTGCCCGGAGTGAATTACCCGGAAGCCCAGAGTCGCCTCCATGACCTTCAGCTCCTCGGCCACCCGGGCGTCCATACTCCCCATCCCTCCCGTAATGCGGCGTCCCTCTGGTTGCTCCGTGTCCACCACCTCTCGTCGAATTCCCACCGTCCCCTCTCCTTCCACTCGAGTCTCGTGGATCCACGTAACTTGAGCCAGTTTGCCCCCACACTCCACCCTCCCGCTCGCTCCCCTTGGTGTTTTGCGGCTGCCTCAGGCTCTGCCTCTCTCCAGCCTCATAGTACCGGCCCGCCGAGTACCCTGGGCTCGACTGATCCCACCCTCGTTGACCCCTGTCCCCGTCTTTGTGCCGACGGGAGTGAGGACCCGGCACCTCCTCCACCTCTCGGCCTCGCCCCAGGTGACCCCCAGAGGCCTTCTGAGCAGATGCAGGCTGTTCGACGTTCTCGTACCACGCTTGGTCACCGCCTGGGGCTTCGGCGCCGCCTGCGCCCGCCTGGTGAGACGCTTGCCAAGGCTCCCACGATGACGGGAAGTCGGACGCCTCTTCTTTTCCTCCACTCCAGCCGGAACCCGCCTGTGGGAATCCTTGTCCCGCTTGCGGTCTCGACCTGCCGGTGTGGCGGAAGTGCGCCTCCTCCTCGCTCTGTGGAGGTCGCGACGCCTGTTGCTGCCAGGCCGACGAGCCTGCATGCGCATGCGGCGAGGCGCACGACACCCCGAACCCGGCCTGGGTTCCCTGTCCCCGACTGCTTTCGGGCGCGAGGCCTGGAAGGCCCCTCTCGCCCTGCGAACTAGGGTGCGCACCTGGGAGCTGCAGATGCCTCTGGGAGTGCGCGCCGCTGCCCCCGTCAGCATTGGGATGCTCCAAGAAATCACCACTCCCTTGGTGCCACGCGACTCCACTTCCTCCGCCTTGCTGATTCGAAGCCGCGCGAGCGGGTATCGCGTCCGAAGCCCGGCCCATCGCTGTGCGTCCAGCCGCGGCCTCGCTGCGCCAGTCGTCGCCCTGGAGCCCGCGCCAACCTCCGACCTGGAGTCCGCGCCCTCCTGAGCTTTCAGGACCGCAGAACGGCAGGCCGCCCCCACTCTGTTGGCCGCTGCTTGCGAGCTGGGACCTGCTCCAGAAACCTCCTCTTGAGTCTCCTGCCGCCATGTCACTCGATCGCTCTGGCCCTCCGCCGGGGGCGCCTCCCCACGGCCCGACTCCCGTGCCGCTGCTCGGTGCCTTGCCTCCATACCCACTTCGGTCGTCAGATGGAGGGCCCCGTCGAAATCCCTGAGACCTGCCGTCCGGGGGACCCATGCCTGGGCCACTTCCACGTGGGCTCCCGCCGCCCCACGGGCCTCCGCCCCGCGGCGCGCCTCCGTGCACACCGCTACCGGACTCGCCTGCGAACGATGATCCTCCAGAAACTCCAGAGTGAAGCCCTAAAGCCCCACTGTGTACGGGATGGTGCCCGGGCAGCGGTCCTCCCTCCGGGCGTCTTCGGATGTCTCTGATGTCCGCCGTCGGAGACGCAAAGTCCGGGCGAGGCCCCCGGCCCGTCGAGCGACCCATTCCCGGGCCGTAGCCTGTGTCGCTGCCATGTGTGCCTGCAGGCGACCCTCCAGCGTGGCCAGGCACTGCCCGGTGGAAAGCCGGAGGAGAACCCGAGTCCATCCCACCTTCCTCAGGAGGCCGGCCACCAGGGCCAGTCTCGAATCTGGGGGGAAGCGCGGGCACAGAGGACAGCTCGCGCTCTCTCTTGACGCGGTTTGGAAAGCCATAGGCTTGAGGAGACTCGTAGAAAGCACCTGAACCTGGTTCCTGAGGAACACTGCCTTGGCCCCCGCGATACCCTGGCGCCTGCTCCGGCGGCAGCGCCTGAGCCTCCCAGCCCTGGGGCCCGCCGGGTCCTCCAGCTCTGCCGCCTGCGCCTGCCGACAGAATGACAGGGCGCCGGCCTGGCCTCTGAGAGACGCTTGCGGGAGCACTCTGACCCGAGTCATCTAAATGTGCATGGCCGTAGCCGTAGGGCGGCAGCCGGTCCCCGCCATGAGCTTCCTCGCGACGCCCCGACGGATACACGGAGGCTGGCGACGCGTGAAAGGGTCCCGACGGCTGGCCTTTGGGGCCCTCAAGCCCCCCCGGAGCCCCTTCCATCCCTGGAACCACACCAGGCTCTTTTCCGGGCCAGCCTCCCATGCGAACGTCTCCGAACCGCCCTGGCAGAGGCTGCCCGGCCGGAGGCGCAGAGCCCGACCCTTTGTACCCGGCCGCGACCGTCTCCTCGTTATGAGACCGGTGAAAGCCCGGTCGAGGTCCAGCTGCAACTCGGGGACCTCTCCCTCCGACTCCAACAGCTAGCGGGTTCGCGGCGTGGCCAGCAAGGTCTGGGGACACACTCGCGGCCGCGTGGGCCTCGCCCAAGTACGGCGGGAGCGTGGAGCCGTCTTGCGAAGAAACCGGCGGGTTCAGCACAATCGGACCGCCTGCACGACCCCCTCGCCCTTGCAGCGGACACACAGGGTGTGGTGGACTGATGATCGTAGGCACAGACGCGACTCCAGCCGAGCCCACTGCCCCGGAAGGCGGAGGCGGCGGAGTGCCTCCCGCGGACGCGGCACCATGCGCCCCCACACCTCGCATACCCGCAGGCCCAGCAGCGCGGATGTCCAAACTAGAGGTCCCCGGGCGTCCCCCCGACGGCGGGCCCCGGGGAAACGGCGGGGGGTCCCGCATCGGCCCGTTCGATTGTTGCACATGCGAGGGCGATGGAGACGCTCCTAAGGTGGCAGGGGCGCTAGCAGATGCAGGAGGTGGAGGCGGCGGATGCTGAGTAAAGGGCGTCGGACTGCTGCGGGCCCCTGCATGCGACGAGACGCAACTGGCAGGAGTCGACGCGTGCGTCAGCGAGGTACCCGTCGACCCGCTGAAGAAAGGTGCCCTCCCGGAGGGTGGTCTCGCCCCGCCCGGCGACGGGCGGGCGCTTGGAGCCGTCAAAATTTGCAGGCCTCCCGGAGGTGGTGGGCCGGACCGAGGTGACGGAGGCGGTGGCGGGTGGTGAGGCTGAAGAACCAGTACAACGAACACCCGGGAACATGAAACATCCGCCTCCATGGAACGCCTTCGGTACTCCAATGATCCCGGAAATCTCACGTGCTCCTGCCTACGTATCATCAACGGCATCGGAACCAACAGGATTTGCCAGTATTTCCAGCGAGACGGAACGACTGCACAGACGGTCGATTGAGCACCCTTCATAATGTGTAAGTTCTGCGCATAATGCATTTGCACAGCCCGTCCAGTGGATTGCTCCACGCGGTACGGTACACCGGAGAAGACAGCTTCTTCTACGCTAGGAAACATACTCGCGGATCTGAAGAGGCCAAAGCCGACAGCAGCGAAAAGACTTCTTACTCGCTTCGGATGAATCACTCGAGGCATCGGAGGCGGGGCAGGCGTCCCAGTGGTGCCCGGAGGCGGAGGGGGGGCTGCGAAACAGGCACACATCATATGGAAAAAGCATGTGCAAACTGACAAGCTAGGGGAACGAAGAAAATCCAGGAATGCCATAGGCGACAAGAGGCCTTGTCAAAGCAAGCCTGCAGTTGTTAAAAGTGAACATTGTCTTGCGTTCACAACTAGCGAAAACACACACGTAGAAGAAAACAAGTCGGATTTGCTTGAAGCATGGGCAAAGTTGTGTCGCGTCACGCCTACGTTTGATAACAACAGGTCCCCTGGACGGCCCGCCGCCTGCCGCCACTCCGGGAGGGAAACTGAACTTCTTTTTGCCGGACTTCTTGCGTTTCTTCCTTTTCCCTGCAGTTTCGTCGCCTCCGTCCCGATCCTCTTCCCGCTCGCCTTGTTCGTGTCCAGGCACTTCGCTTTGTTGCTCGTGCGCCTGCTCGCCTTTGCCAGCGGCACCGAGTCCGTCTCCGCCATTCTCTCGTCCATCTTCGTCTGTCCTTCCTTCTTCTGCTTGTTGGTAGTCTTCTTCTCCAGCGTCTGCACACTCTGCCGCGCCCGCATCGTCAGCGAAGTCTTCACGCCTCTCTTCTCCTCCTTCTACAGCGTCTCCTTCTTCTACGTCTTCTCCTCCTTCTACGACTTCTCTGCCTTCTTCTGCGCCATCATCTCGGCTTAGATCGTCCCAGGGTCCTTCTCCTTCTCCAGAGTATTCCGCTAGTTCGTCACCGCGTCGGTCTTCATCTCTGGCGAATTCGCCGCTGTCTAGGTCGTGTTCCAGAGGGAGGCCCGGCGGTAGCTCTTCTTCGTCGTAGGCGACATCATCGTCTTCCTTGAGGCCAGCGTCGAGATCGTCGCGCGCATTCAACTGTTCAGAGGTGCCGAAATGAGAGAAGCTTTCTTCATCACCTGCCACGTCTTCCACCTCTGCGGGGTCAGCGCCGTGCTCCGCACTCGTGACCCCCGCGACGGAGACGCCAATCATTTCCTGAGGTCGCCGGTTTTTTTCACCCGGTCCACTGCCGCTGCCTCAGGGTATCACAGAACAGTCAGAAAGGCAACGATTTCCTTTGCCGTATGGTAAGTGCATGCATCACCATCTGGCTTGGCGCTTTGAGACCCGTACTCCACCTAGTGCGGATTCATTTGCGAAATCCCATAGAAACGCGACGGAACGGTTGCCCAAAAAGACGACACAGACACTTAACGGCAGAGTTTCGGTCGCCTGGAGCAGGAAAGACAGCGGCTTCTCTTGGGAGGTCACAACGAATCTCTTTCCTTCCCCTTGCTCGCGTAGACACGACAGCAAACACACGGGGACAACGCAATGCCGTGATTCAGGAAGTATCGCAATCCACCGCAGCACGTGTCACAGGCGCGTCCCGTTCGGTGTATGCACTTACAGAGCAAGAAGGCAGAAACGAGAAGGATTTGGTTCGATTCACGCTTCACAAAAAAGCGGAAACTGCAAGTCAAGCGAACCTGCCGGAAAAGGATATCAGCCCAAACTGTCGGCCACAGATGGCTTCGACAGGCATCATGGAAAGAGCCACACCTTTCGTGAAGAGCAGACAAATTCAGACACCGCCACCATTCGTCCAAAGACGCCTCTACATTGAATTGCTTGAGTGCAGCAACCGATTTAGTGAAAGCGGAAAGAGAAGCTCGCGAAGCGAAGCGACGGGCACTAAGAGACGTGGAAGATAACCCGCACACGACATTGGGGCATGAACCCCCACACCACACGGACGGCGTAGACGGTTGTCCTGGCGTCGCTACATGCTCTAGGAAAAGATTATCTCTGTAGGTGACCGGAGAAAAAGAGATGTTTGCGCGAGAAAACAGAGATTACACCGAAGCTTCGCGCTCTCTTCGCGTGCCAGTTCTGTCTCTGTCGCCAGCACGCCGGTGGAGCTCAAAACCTTCTCCACAGAGGAGGTCCAAAAACCAGTCTTGCATGCGAGCGGTCTCAGCGCAAAACGCGGAGGGGACTGCCGTTTGCCATTTGGCTCGATTCTCACTAAAGCAAATCAGTTTGTGTCCAACCTACAACGCGTGTGCCTTGCCGAAGCTCTAACCCTCAGTAAGGAAGCGGGTGGCTATCGCGCTACTGACACCGCGACTCGTGAACCCACCTTGACCCCCGACACATAAACGTCACGTGTCGGTGGTGAAATCCTAAAATCAGCCAGGTGCCGCCAAGGCAAATTTAATATCCTCCATGGAAGTGCACGTGAGTAAGGAATGAACAGATAGCGGCTCTTCGTAGATCGTCCGATGCCTAGGTGACGCTGATCAGAATCGATCGGTGCGTTCGAACCGGCTCGCATAAAAGCAAAAAGGACTTCGTAGGTGCACAACTTTGACCAAGGTTGCAGCTTTTGACGAACGGCGTTTCAGAAGCATGTATCAACGTATAAAACCGTCATAAGTTTTCCGCACATGCTACGGATTTGTATGTTGGGAAAGGCGACGCTGTTAGTACCCACCGATCTTGTCACTGATCGACACTCGACGCTGGCGGGATAAGCCAACAAAACCACGAAGTTCTCCGCGATAGTAAACAGGTCGAACTCTGTCGTGTACACAGGACAGAATGTTAATCCTACTAGTCTCCATTTAAAAGGATTGCTAGGTTGTATTATACTAGTTTGACATTTTCTACTTACATTTACCGGGTTCTAGCACCCCCACCTACGGGTGTTTCTATGCAACTCAACCTACTAACGGTGTACGTTTGCGATTGCCTGTCCCGGAGATTTTTGGGTGCAACAAGCGTGCTACGCCAGCGTTCACCTACAGCAGGTGCATGGATGAACCGGGGCACCATGGCCCCGTTACGGTCCCACATCACACGTCCCGAGTCATTTGGGTAAAAGAGAATTGACTAATGTTGCCGTAAAGGTCATTTCCACTACTGTTCGCATTTCTGCTGCTACTAGTCCACGTGAGGAAACACACAGACACTATGACTCGGCAATGGAAAGTAGTTGGCTCAGAATGCAACCGTTTGCCTCAGTAAACGCTGACTGTTGCGCCCAGTTTTATGCTGTGTCTTTCTGCAGGGAATGCACGACTGTGCTCGTACAACATCAGAATCGTAAACGCGAATGTGGTCACTTTATGTTGCTAGAGTCTTACGACTTAAAGTAACATGCATGGGACACAGCTTCTTCCGCTCCACAAATATACACTGAGATTTGCTGTGTGGTTGCTTCACCGGATGCTCGTCAAACAAACGGATCAGATGACTCCCATCATGCAACACTTGGGCATCACAATCAGAGCAGTTCAGTACTAGAGCTGGTAGCCGCCGCCATTGCTCAATTACCCAACCCCCCCCCCCATTCGGCCGCTAAGGAGCGTCGTGCTGACCGTATTTTCGTCGTGGACCGCGTGAGGGCGCATGCTACCGAAAAAACAATTTGTCGGCACACGCAGCTGCAGTGAACCCGGCGACAGAGGTGACAGAGTTGCACTGGCTACCAGCAGCATCACTGCAGCGGATTACCCGCCCGTATCATGTGCAGGCCAGCAGCCGTCAAAGCAAAACCGATATAAAAAACACAATGTTGTGTCGAAGGGCCTCGACCACGGCGGGCTGAGGCGAGTACCCTCGGGATTAGGGAAGTGTGATGCCCCCGAAGCTCTGTCAGAGCCACCAGGTGGTTTCGTAGCAAGGACGGCGAAGAATGCACGGCCGTGAGTACCTACGGTGACGGGTTGCTCCGACAGCGCCTCGTAGGTTCGACGTGGCACGTTAGCGAGACTTCTAAATGCCTCTACTGCTGATCGTACTACAACATCATTCGTGAGGTCATACAGCTCGAAGCAGGATACTAGTTTGGATTCATAGCCTGCATCAACTGGCCCGTCCTTTTCGCATGCGGCCGAAGTCGCTAGGGTCCAGGTCGCGAGTGATGTCCAGAATGACTGCGGCTGTAAGGTGAAGTCCACCCGATATTTTGTTCACTGAGCACCAGGCCCTGGCCACAGATGCAACTTGCAGGTGCAGCTCGAAGGTGACCCTGGCACTTTACGGCGCCTCAGAGCCTTTGCCACTGCTACCGGTGGACGTTCGAGGAGTCTTGACCGTGAGTGGACGTGGCTCTGACGAGGAAGAAGATCCTGAATGTGGACGGGATACAGCTTCAGATGCCAATGATGACCGTGGCCTTTGAGGGCTGTGACTGTGCCCTGGCCTCACTGAAGCTTCTAGTGATAAGCGAGGCGCCGATACGAGTATTTGTGGAATAGGGATATGTCCTGGATGTGGAGGGGAAGCAAGGTTTCGGGGACTGGGTGGTAGTGGCACGGGACGGCGCGGCCGGTGTCCCTTCACAACGGGTATTGCCGGCGTAGAGCGGGGCGTCATGTATACTGGCTCTGCACTGTAGTCACGTCCTGGAGAAGTAAACACATCATCTGATTCGCTCAAGAGTGGTCGTGGCAACGGTTGGGTCGGGTAGTGTCCCGGTACTCGCGATGTTGCCGGTGTAGAGCGGGGCGACAAATAAGGGTTCTCTGGGTCGGTGTTCTTCCGCGAATGTCGTGCTGAGGTTGAATAAACGGAACTGGCCGACGATAAGCCTCCCGGTACATACGGCATATAATCAGACTCATCAAGAGGCGGGCTCCACTGACCAATTTGTTCCATTAGCATATACGTGGGCTCTTCCTCCACTTCTTCCTCTGAATCCTGCCGTGTACCAGAAGCGGACACTATCTGTGGGTCCAGCGGAATCTCTGGAAGAGGTCTCGATGATGGAGATGGAACAGGACATGGAGAGCTCGGCGAGCAAGGTGAGCTTCCTTTTCGGGGCCGCTGCGAGGACCAGAATACTCCTGCGCTCCTGAATGATGTAATTAGAGCTGCGCGAAGCCGTCTAAACAGCGACGATCTATCGCAGGGAGACGGGCTCTCGCCACCTTGTTTGTCATCCCCTTCAGCGAAATCCAGCCGCGGCCCGAGTCCACTGTCCACCGCTCCTTCGTCGTTCCCACCGCCTTCACCTACTTCGGACGAGATGGGACCTCTCTGTCCGTCCCCCTGCGATCCAGCCGGCGTGTTCAGAAAAACTGCAGCAGAACCGCCGACTCCGGGTTCGTCGGTCGGACTCCCGCCTTTGTATGGGAAGCCGTCCTTCCTCCGCTGCTGCGTTGGTGTCGGCGGGACTGATGGATAAAGTGTCAATGCTCCACCTGCCGAGGAAGGAGCCCCTGATTTTTTTTCACTTTTTATCGTGCTACCCAACATCCTCCGGAGAAGCCTTGGCGTTGACGTCACTGAGGCAGGAGGATCCGGTGTTTCCGCCCCCACCCCAGTCGCCAATGAGGGACGTTTGCTGCCTTTGCGGCTTAGGCGTAAGGTGCCCCACCTTCTGGGTGGCGGCAACGTCGGCGGGAGTAGCTGATGCGGCACTGCGCCACTAGGCTCCGCAAAATCCCCTGCTGGACGTTCACCTCTTCCTGAGCCACCAATCTTCCTGCGCAATCTTGGTGTTGTGGGGGCTGAAACCGTACGCCGCTGCAACCTGGTCGAAAAAACAGCAGCATGCATGCTGTCTCCGGAGCTTGAAGAGCCAAATGGATCGCGTGCTCGAGGTGTCGCTGCCGCGACTCGGGGAGGCGATGACTCTTCACCAACACCCGAACCTGGAACCGCAACAACGCTGTCGCTCCCTGCGGAGGCGCGCGATCCGACGGATTCCGTTCTCGGCGGTGAGGGAGGCGGAGGTTCTCCTTGGTCCGACGGATCTGCACGGGGTGGCTGCCTTGCGGCGAGCTGCCTAAGAACTACGCCTGGAACTGTGTGAGATATGGCTCCTGGTGACGGGTGTGGCAGTGATCCACTGCCATCACTCCCGGTCATGGACGTTTCTCCAAGAACTTTCGTATGGTTATCAGATATCACTGCAGAACCCTGAAGAAGTCGACGGCAGCCGCACCCTCGACGTAGCCTCCCCATTCGAAAAACACATACACTAGGACAAACATGTGTAAATAACGCATCCAGCGCAGCCTCAATTTCGGCATGCTCATTGGCTATCAGCGGATACTCGCGTTCGTCTTCATCGACCTGAGGAATGTTGTAGTTGTCTTCGTTAAGATTACCCGCCGAGGGGGGCTGGGAGACAAAACGATGAAATGTCTCTCTTATAACACCAGGGGACACTAGCAAGTTGTTGAAATGAACCAACGCCACCAGAGACGAATAGAGAAGCACATCGTTGAACAGGGCACTCAAAAAACGCAGCTGGTATCGCAGTTGATCTGGCGGGCCCCCCACCCGTGGGACACGCCTCTTTTCGTCCGCCATCTTTCAAGTGTATGGCTGCTAGACAGACCTGACAAAACGCATAACGTGCTCCAATGTCACTCTCCCTCTGAACAGATACGCTTGCAAAAGATACACGAACTGTAACTGCCCTTGCTGCCTGCGGTAGGCGTGCGAACATAACGCCATAGGGTTCCTAATGCTACACCAAGAAGTCTCCTGGGAGCACGGCTTGTTTACAACAGGATTAAGCTGATCTGTTAACTCCGCCACGGATTTACTTTGCAAATTGTGTGAGCTCCGTTTCTATGCGGACACCGTGACAAGGTAGCCGAGGGAAAGTGTAGCACGGTACGTCAATATAATTGTACCGTAGCGCAGGAGGCGAATGCGGGGTCACTACCATATAATGCCTCGCCCTTCCGACGTTTGCCTTATGGCTGAACTCTCTCAAATGCCAACAGAAGGCCGCCCCCCATTCAAGGAAATATACTGATGAGACGCATGCGTTCACCCAGTGACCTAAGACAGGCACAACCGAGGCATGCAAATCCTCACACTGGGGGCGGCGGTATATGAGGTGACTGTGTAACATCATAAAACAAACATTATGTAACGCCTGTATTGTGTCTTTGCTTCCTGCGGTGCCATTGGACGCAAGGTCCCACAACGCCCCATCCTTGCGACCTTACACTCATGCATCAGTTTCTAGCTATCGACGACTCAGTACAGATAACTGGTACGGGAAGCGGTTCCGGTCCCCGGGTGACGCTTTACGACCACTGTCAACAACCAGAGTGTCGCTCTGGTGACCACTACGAGCACACTGCTCCAGGTACGACTAGCAACGCGCACCCCGTTGCGGGTGGCTTCCCAGCGGAGTGGCTACCAGGCTGGTGGCAGTGGTGTTCCTATCCAAGCGCCGTCACACACGTTTGCTACAGACAGTATACTCAGCAGTGCTTCGCTGCCTGTGAGCACGAGAGGCGCAAATCTGTCATAGGAGCAGTCTGGTACCTCAAATGCGCCACTCCATTTTGCAGACGGAGATTGGTGGCCTTCTGACGGTGTACAGGCGGCTTGCTGTGGCTGCTGAGCTAGAAGGAACATCCGAGCAAATTGCTTTCGGCTCACACAACATGAGCTACAGCACACCGCAGTGTCTATCCTTTCCTCATCCCGGCGCGTGCGCCTCTAACCGGTAGCAGGCTGCCGCGAAGAGGGTGTCTGCGTATACCTATCTTCTACGGGAACGGAAACGATCCAACAGACACTGCCAGCCGCTTAGGGTGCAGCAAAGACTTCCGTTGTCGCGCCACTTATTTCCGGCTTTCAAAAAAAAGAGACGCCACAATTCATTGCTGCCCACACAGCGGGTCGGTGCAAAACCAGAGGGCGTCGGTTCCCAAGCACAGATACAAAAAGACACAGTCGAAAACAAAGCAGGCTGGACAGCGCAACTGAATGAACACAATCAGAAACGTGACCGTGTCTCTCTGCCTGTCGCTATATATATATATATATTATACTAATACGCCTGTACCTCTTTCGAAGGTTCTTCGAATTCGCGTCTCCACGGATACATGTGGACCAGGAGTCGTCTTCCATCTCTGAAGCATTCTCCTAAACCATTCGATTCTGAAGCCGCTATTACTCAACTACTAGAGATGGTGTTACAGCATAAAATCTGATGCTATATCAGAGGCCGCACCAAGCCAAATTCTGGTGGCTCTGGTGGGCGCGTAAAAGACGGGGCTACTTCTACATGCTGAATTCCTGGAGTGCACGTGATCGCAGGCACCCCCCAGCACAGGCAGACACAGAGCAGAGCAAAGCCGTACAAACGAACACTCCGGTACAGACAGACGGAGACATTTGCGGACGTTTCCCGTTTCAAGCCTCGACAGAGGACGAACTGGCAAATTCGACGACGCTGGAGAGGGTGCACGTGTGCACGGTGAATTGTGGCTGAAGTGCCTATGTCATCGCCCGATAAACGCAGGAGTGAAGGCTGGTTTACGAGAGCGGAACCCTTGAAAAGGAAAGTAACTGCATTCACTGTTCGGAGTAATTTTCTCAAGTAGTCACCGCCGCCAAGTATGCTTGGGAACTGTGACGAATGGGACATCTGAGAGAAGACAATTCTGGTTATTTTGGATTATGTTGAATCACCCGTAGCGAAGCAGCCG
This sequence comes from Toxoplasma gondii ME49, assembly GCF_000006565.2. NCBI lineage: Eukaryota > Apicomplexa > Conoidasida > Eucoccidiorida > Sarcocystidae > Toxoplasma > Toxoplasma gondii. Next base: position 4,923,666 of record NC_031476.1, read on the forward strand.
CATGCTCATTATGTGGAAGATAACGCGCTACGCCGTTACAACGCGTGCGTTCGCTCGACACAATCCCAGAAAACCCTTTCCTTTCGCAAATTCGAAGTGCTACACGCTTATTTGAATAAATATCGTGGCTGTTGTCAGCAGTTCATATATATGGCGTGTACGGACCAAACCCCTGACGATGCCTGGGCCGTGCAAATCCGTTTGAGCAAACTGTCTCTTCTGAGTAAGTCTTGTAGCAGGGGTATAGAACTGTTAGCAGTGAACTACAGAACAGTCATATATGTGGACGTGTCGGAAGCTGCGTATAGATACTGAGCGCGTCTTCGTAGTACTCCGATACGACCCCACGTGTACTCACCCGTATTCGGGAATTCTGGAACTCAATGAATCGTGGCAATCACAAAAACCCTCGGGGAGACATAAATTCTTTCTTCACAAACCTGGGAGTTCTCTACGCGTCGTCTCCCTCGTCTCAGGTGTTGACGCAGGTGAACTGACTTGCTACCGCGTAAATCTCGCGACGGCATCGACGATTCAAGCCCAAAGCTAGAGCAGGAAGGAGAAGCGGACCTCGGACATTAACAAACAACCCGGAATCGTCCATCATCTGCTTTAAGACACGTGGACCGAGACTACTCCATACTGCTGGTGACAGCATCGGACTGTCAGTGTCAAGTCACCGGAACGGACTGGCTGCCTCTCGCACTCCAGCTCTTCGGCCACTGACAGTTGATCTACAAGTAAAGAAAATCTGTCTTGCGTGCTACCAAGGAACAGCAAAAGAGTCTGCGTTTGAGCGCTGAAAAAACATCCCTTTCGCTCCCAAGAAATATCGACACGCACGAGTGTGTGTCCTCAGCGGTCTGCGGAAGGGTCAATGGGGCGGCCGTTCGTCACGCTTCTTAGATGGCTTTCTTCCGACACACGTTTCCACAGTTCGTTCCCTCCCCTCTCTTCGTCAGCCTCTACATGAATAACTGGCTCAGATTCTTCTGAGCTCATCGCTCCTCTGGAGGACGCACTGGAGTGCCGGCCAATCGGGGAACCATATGGAGTCGCCGTCTCTTTCCGCGACAACTTCCGCCCCGCAAGGTGCCCGCTTCCGGCTCGAGAGAGAACCGCCTTGGAGACAAGCCGCTCGATCTCGTCTTTTTGCTCTTTGGCTGCAATTGCTTGCTCTGCCTTTACTGCCTGCTCGTGTGTCTCTCGCTCTGCCGCCAACGCCGTCTCCAACAGAGATTGTGGAGGCGATTGCTCTCTAGCAAGATCTGTAGGCGAGCACAGCACACAGAAATCCAGTTTTGTTAATCAAAACACCACAAACCACAGCGAAACACATTGCACACAGTTTGACGACACGATGGGATTCAATGCGCACAGGACAAAGAACGCTCCGGTGAAACACTCGGCGCTGGAGAGTGGGCAGACGGTCCCGATGTGGCCGACGCCAGAGCGTCTACGAAGAGACCTTGAACCTCGTGAGTCTTTGTGACACAGAGAAACAGTGAATATATTTTAATAACCCGCTACCATGAACACAGACATAAAACTGCGGAAACGCTGTCTGAGCACACCAATGACACTGAAGAGTCTGTAGACTAGACACACAAAAGGAGGTCGCTACAGCCGCCTGGAATTGCTGCATTATGAGCCTATAGCTCCAGAGTTCCCCTCAACGCAGAATCTCATGCAGTCACGGCTGTAAGCGTGAGGATGTGAGAAGATACTTCTACTGCGGTGCACCTAGACGTGGGTGCCTCGGTCGTCCTTCCGTGGCTGCTAAACGTTCTCCACACACACGGCGACTGATATACAAACATGTTCCGTACTCACCAGCCTCGATGGCTTCGTCACGCGCCTCTGCTTCTTCCTCAGCTCCCTCGTCAATGCGGTTCTCTTCAAGACGAACTGGGGGCGCAGAAGCAGAGACACCTTTTTCTGAGACGCCTTCCTGCCTCGCGGATAATCTCACCCCGGCCGCCGCGGCGTCTGCGGGCGCGCGCGGCTCTGAAGGCTTTGACGATGACGGGGACTCCGTGAATCGCAGCGCTATAATGCGCCTGAATTTGGAAAGCACCCGATCAACGCGGACAATGAAGCACTGCGGATCTACGTCCCACTCCCTCGGGTTCGTCCTCAGCACAGAACCAAGAAATGCCCAGACCTACCACAACACTGCGGAGTCACCGTCCCAGGCGCTGTCTCTGAATTACCAGATTGACATCACGGGAGACTATAAAACACGAGGCAGCGACTACGTGACCGAAGATTCAAGAGCGGAGCACAGAAGCGGAACACCCGTTCTCTTTTTTTCTCGCACCTGCACACAAGAGTCAACCACTTTCGCTCGTCCGTCAAAAGGAGATCAGAGACGACCTAAGAGAGCACACAGTCAGCACAGAAAGGGCTCTTCTTTAACGATCATTTGGCACCCACACGATCTGCTGTGCGACATCTGCGAAACCTTTTCCTCTGCCTCGTCCTCATTCACTGGCTATGTGCCTCCGCTCATACGTGGTGCATCGCGACAGTACTCGTATCGCCCATTCACATGTCTCTACATGGATATATATCCTTCGCTGAAGTCGACAATTGGGGGGCTAGCGCGTGTGCACTTCCAGGTGTACAAGACCATGCATATATATATATATATATATATATATATATTTGTGTCTGCCTGGATGCAGGCGAATCCATGTACTTATGCAAGCAGATGCCGATCCGAGAGTCGAGTATACCACAAGCGCAACAAATGATTTCCCTATGGTGTGTTTTATTTGTTTTCTCCTCTTTTTTTGGTCGCATGCGGTCTGCGTCACTCCACACCGAACGCGCGGTGCCGTTTCGATCCTCTCACTCGCGTTTTGGGGACTTACCCTCTGAAGCGCGATACTGTTGAATCTGAGGAAGACATCTGTTCCGTCTTCATTCATGAGAACGGTTTCCCACACCTCCCGGGTGACGACGGTTCCGGCCTTCGCCATGGTGAGACGTCCGCTCGGCTGGGGGTCTCTTGGCCCGCCAGCGGTTCCCGGGGCTCCACCGCCGTCAGGTTGAGCGCGTTCACCTCCGAGGGAGCCCTCGACAATGCGCCGTGGGGTCACGAGGCCCCCAGCCTTCATGACGGAGGGGCGACGTTCGTGGCCAGGGGCGAGGCCCGGGAAGGGGACGTGTTCCAGGCTTCCGCTATGGGTTCCTACTATTTTGCTGTTGCCCGGGGAGGACGAGTTCTGGTCGCTGGGGCTCGGCGTCCCCCCGCCCCGCGCGACCGGCGGAAGCAGGGAGGCACTGGAAAACCCACTGCTGCCTCTGTTCTGCGACGCGGTCGTCCCCGCGCCTGGGAAGAACGGGGAGAGCGTGTTGCCGGCTTTCGCGCCTTCGCCTGGGTCGCCTGAGCCTTCAGACGAAGAAGCGGCATTCAGAAGAAACGACAGGCGCTTCGAGCGATTGTGGAGACAGCTCTGGGAGAGCCTCACAGCCTGGTTGCTCGCAGCCGCGCCCGGGACCCGGAGCTTGGAGTCGTCGAGGGCCATGTCGGTCTCGATGCCCTCGGCACCCACGCCGATCGAGGCTGCGAGCGAGGTGAGGTCTTCCAGCGATGGCGGGTCACATACTTCCAACACATCTCTGATGATCAGCTGGTAGATGATAGCGCAGAACTCCTCCAGGGGCTTTCGCCTGGGATACGCACGACAGAGCTCAACAGGGGTGAACGCGCAGGGGAAGACGGACGCGACTTTTGCCACCATTTGCTCCTCGGGCTGGAGGCGCTCGACAGTGAACATGCAATTGGCGATGAGTTCAGGGACAAAGGGCAGCGATAGCAGGTCTTCCTTCACCACCATGCCCGTGTAGAGCGTCCGTCTGCGTCGACGCTCCCCATTCTCGCCCTCCTGAAGAAGAAAGGCGGGGTGTCCAGCCAGAGTCGCGTCGTCGTCGGCGGCCTCTACGGCACACTCAGCATCGGAGTCCCACTCGAGGTTCCGCGCTGCAGCCCACCGCCGCCTTTTGTACAAACTCAAACCCTTCACATCGATCGCGTCCAGCTGGACCCACGGAGGGGCGTTCTGAAGAAAAGCGTATTCCGCCCGCGTCAGCTTCCCCCTGCTGATTCGCGCATCATCGTCTAGCCGCTGACGTTCCGCCACCCCCATCTTCCTTCGGACCCCGCCCCCTGCCTGCCCTGCGTGCGTCTCTTTCCCCGAATCAAAGTGGACGTGGTGAGGCCAGCTGCCCCGCTGACTCGGAAGGGATCCGCCCTCGCCGCTCTCCCCACCCGGTCCAGACTGCCGCCCCACACGTGACTTCGCGTCCATCACACCCGAAGCGTCGGAGTCCGTTTGACCCGCACCAAGCGATGGATCTGGAGACAGGCCAGCGTGGAGACGCTCTCGATACTTGGAGGCGAGGTAGAGCTGGGAGGGACAGAGCTCCGACCCTGAGGCTCCAGCTCCCAAGTCCAGTGCAGAGCCATCATACCGATGCCCGTGGTGCATCATCTGCTCCTCCATCGCGCCCAAGTCAAACGCTGAGAGTGGCGGGGCATCGAGAGCCAGTGCTGCGGCATCTGGCGCTCGCACATCTGGAGGCAGTCTGTCGTAAATCGCTGAATGTGTCCACCTGGCAAAGCAGAAAAACAAGGAGCGAAACGTGGAGAAACTTCGCAGCACACAAACAGAGAGAACGAAAAAACAGTGAGGGAACTTCACAGCAAACAGACAGGGAAGTTCTACAGTGAAAACACGTGGAGGCAAGCCGCGTGGAGCAACTAACTGCCGCGGAGGAAAAACACAGAAAACCCCTAGAGTGACCAGAGGACGCCGTGAGATGAGGAGCCATGATGCTGGAGAAAAGTGGGGAAATGTGGAGAAAAATGACGCAAATCAAGGCGAAGAAGAAACAGACAGGTCACGGAAGTAAAGTACCTTGGACCGACAAAAGAGGGAATCGATTTGAAAATCGGAGGCATCGATTGGATATGGACACAGTCTCTAGGATAATAAACGTACCGGTCATTGGGAGCAGGGAGAAGCTTTCCTTCGTCTGTTTCACCTCGCTGGCTGTTCGCCGAACCCTGGGCCTTCGCTAGCTCATCTCTCTGGAGTTTAACTTTCTCAATTAGTTCACAGACACACCTTGCGACTTCATCATCCTCACGTCGTTCGTCTTCTTCGTCTTGACTGTCATCGTCCTCGTCATCTCTGTCTCCTTCGTCCCCTTCGTCTCGATCCTCCTCCGGGCCTGCGGCACTTAAGGAACGTCGGCGCCCCGAAGCCCTTCGCGCCCGAGGAGACAGTCGCGCCTCTTTTTTCACACCGCCCTCAGGGGTCAACACGACTGCTTGCTCCGTCACCAATTTCTTAGCTGTCAGATACACGTACTTTGGAACACCTACAGAGGCAAGACGCGCGACAGGCACCCCACGAAAAGAGAAATACTCGTCCCTACATTGAGACCCATCTCTTCCTTTTCACCTATGGAAGTACTCACCTCCATAACTTACACTCACATTTGTTTATATATATATATATATACATATATATATATATATATACATATATGTATGTATGTATAATGTATGCATTCGTATATCTACACTTCAGTGCATGTCTATTGGTGGGTACGGAAGTTGATGTGTGTACACAGTGGTATGAACGGTTCTGTGTGTGAACGAATAAACGTGAAAGAGTATTTTTCTGCGCTTACCTGCAGAGGCGCGCTGGACGTACTCGACGAAACCAGGGTCGAGTCCGCTCTTCCGAATGCTGAGGCAGTGACTGAGGTACGCCGCAGTCTCTTGAAGGCCGAGCTTCTCTGCGGAGTTCGGATGCGTCAAAGAGGCGAAAGCGACACACAAAATCGTTCCGCAAACAGAGAACAAAATGGCGTGTAGGCCTGCAGGTCCCCGTCACTCTCCGCCAACAGTCTAGCACGCAAATCAAAGTGTTCTGCAGACCGTCCTGTATCTCCTAATGGAGGCATGACTCCCATAAACACATGCATATATCGGTAAATATTTGCTGAGTTTCGTTTCTTCGTTTCGGCTCACTCAATTCGATTAGGGCGTTGTTGTCGCGGGCCATCTGGACGAGCTGCTGCTGTTCAGGGACATTGTCCGTCGTCTCGCTGTACGGGAGAGAAAGAAACGACAGCCGAAAGCGAGGCGTTTTTCGTGTAACGCACGCCATGCAGCAGCGAGCTGAAAAGAACTTTCTTTACCACTTCCCCAGTTCATGTGCTTCCGATTCCACAGCCGTCTGAGACAGGCGAGACAGGGATTCGAAGTCAAAAAATGCCAGCAATTCCTCAATAAAAGTGCGACGGTCCTACAGCAAAAACCAAGTGTAGAGAAGATACGAAAGGGAAGAACTCGATAAAGGTAGAACAACACACGTGGAGAGCACAGGCGTCCAAAATCCGACCCCGAGACATAAAGGGTCGTCGGACGAACAAGACCTCCTAGACGAACGTGGTGTCTGTACAGTGGCCTGTTCCAGTGACCGCGATGTCCACCGCGGCCGACCTCCCGGAGTAAAAGAACGCTTTCACGTTGAGCTTCTTCTCGGTGTCGACTTGTTTCACTGGTGAACCTACCTGCAGATGAGAACGAAAAGAAGAGGTTGGTAGAACTGCGAAGGGAGAGGCCGACACAACGACGTCGGCTGAACGAGATGCTCCTTCCCAGAGCTGTCGACGACAGTGCGAGTTCGGTAGCCTTTGCCTAGAACGAAAAACACACTTGACACGCCCATGTGCGTTTTGAAGCCGCGGAATGAAGAGGCAATGGTGACAACTTCCTTGATGGATTTTGGTGAACAACAGTGACACAGCGAAGCCGAAAGGCGGATCGGAACGGGTTGGGTGTCGCGGTGTTCAACGCGTAGTCTGAGGTTTTAGGCGCCGCCACGGAGCACTGAAAAGCCATGACGCGAAAAGAGCGACAGACAAAGGAGACAGGAGCAGCGAAGGTACCAACTGAACAGCGTGAGACAGAGAAGAGAGCGACACGGAGGGACCTACACCACCAACATTTCCGGGAGTGGAGACGACGCCATTCCTTCAGATCTTTCATGTCGTTTTCAAGGCGATGAGAGCGGCGGACGAGGGAGACGCGTGCGACCATTCGCGCGACCTTCCAGCTGTCGCGGTCCATCTGAGCATAGCCAAAAGAAGAAAGAAAGAACGGAAACAAAGAGAAGACATCGGAGACTGTAGAGTCGTCCCACACCTGCCCCTTGAAGCCGCAGAGACGCCAGACAGACAAGAAACGCCGCAAAAGAACGTGCGGCACAAGACGTACAGAATGAAAAAAAGACAAAGGCCACCCTAAACCGGAGGCAGAAAACGAGGAGCGAAAAAATTGTCAGTAGGAAGTAGCGAAACGAGAGATCGACAAAGAGGGAACGAGAGTCGGGGAGAGGTCACCGAGAGCAGGAGGCAGTGCAGGACGTCAGCACCGCGTAAAGGAGGCAGCGACACTGAAAGGCTGCTGAGAAAGCTCGGAAGAGAACTGATGTTTTCGTAGCCGACAGTGCATATAGTAAAAAGACAAGCAACTCTTTTCCACTTTACCTCAGCAAACACGGACGTCCCGGTGCGAACATGCAGGATGATAATCGAGCTTTCGTACAGCGTGAATCCGTTGACCAAAGAGGCAATGATCGGCGCGATTGACTCGCCACTTCCTCGGGCCTAAAGGGAAGTCAGAGAAGACCAATTTATCGCATGCATTTGACACAAGGCGAACATAGGCTGTGCCGCAAGCCAAGTCGTCGCGCCAAATGTACGTCCTCACAACTCCTGACTTGAGCCTAGAAAAAGGAGAGACGACCAAATAATGCGCAGAGGTGTGTGCAGGCGTCGTCGCCTTTCTCAGGGGCGAGCTGATGGAGGAAAGCAGACACGCTAACGGTTGGGAGAAACAGCATGCATGCGGCTTCAAGGCGATACATCCGGGGTAGAGGCGACAAAAGCGATATCTGTATGCGCGTATGTTTCGCGGAAGAGTGGGGAAGCAGCAAGGAGGCGCTGAGAGGCACACCAAGGACGAAAACAAAACGTGGAGGAAGCCGCGTTTTTCCTGTTCGGTCGCCTGTTCAACAAACGGCAAGGCGTCCACTTTCTGAAGGGAATGAAGGATCCCAGGGACATACAGACGGAAAGGGAAAGCCGTTTCTCAAGATGAAGCGACAAGGCACACACACCAGCCTCCAGAGAGCAGCCAGGAGGGCACTACATGAAGGGGGCGTCCAGAAGAAATAAATGAAAAGGAAATACGTCACTCGAAAACAGCCGCCAAAAGAATAACGAATGAAAGGAAGAAACTCGCCTTACAACGTTCGCCAGACCCAGTCGAGGGGGACCGGTGCCGCTGTCGTCAGAGTCGTCGGAATCTGCAGCCGAGGAAGAGAGAGGAGAACAGTGTTGAAGCGAAAGAAGAGAGAAGCAAAACAGCAGCATAAAAAGAACGAAACAGGGCAGACACGGACGCAGAAAGGCAACGCTGTCCAGGCAGATGTGAACGCCTCGGCAGTCTACACAGGGCTAGTGACATCGATCCATATCGACAGAGAGAGAAAGGAACGCACGCAGATTGAAAACGAGCTAGCGGCCAAAAGGGATTCGGGTGGAGGTCACCACGGAATACCTACTGATGACACAGGGCTGGGCACAAACAGATAGATCTGGAGAAAAACAGAAACACAGACCTTCACACAAGCAATCGAACCTTTTCCAAACTAAGCAGTGTCTACATGAAACACACATCTAGACACAGGGAAAGAAGCATATAAAGCCGTCCAGCGAGGCGGAAGCCAACTTTGCTGGTTCGTCTTTTTTCGCAGCCTCAGCAAGGCCGTGAATGAACTTCGCAACCTGAACGCCCGTCCGTACCTGACACCTCGTCGTCTTGGGAAGAGCTGAGTTTCCTCATCCAGTTGTTGACTGGAGTGATCACGCGGGCAGCAGAGGCTGCTGCTGCAGCTGCATCGCCGACCCACTCCGCAGGCTTCAAGAGGAGATTGATGGCCGGTGACATAATAAGTGGATGGCGCATGCCGCCCTGAAAAAAACAAAGCACAGACGCGAGCACGCATGGGTCCAAATCCTGAAGCTGAGAGGGAAACGTAAGAAAAGCGACAGCAGAGAGTCGGCGGTTTGCGAGGTCCCCCATGACTGAACGGACAAGGCTGAGAGAGAGGAAAAAAACTCAGCAAGAGGGAGAGAAAAACGAACACGAGAGAAAATGAACAACGGAGACATACGGGGATAGATCACGGGCGCGAGCGACACCAAGAGAGAGAGCGAGACCAAGAGAGAGAGCGAGACCAAGAGAGAGAGCAAGAGAGAAACACCAAGAGAGAGACAAGAAGACAGATGAAATTTGGCTGAGTGATGAGCAGGTAGAAGTGTACCGCGGGAAATAGAGAGGTGCCCCAAAATAAGGCAGAGAGAGCAGTGGGATGAGAGAAACAAGATGTGAACAGAAAGAAGACACGAGCCTGAAGGCTACAGATCGCTTCGTTGTCGTTTCAGACACAGGATGCAACAGAACGAAGCGCTTCGGTGCTTGGCAAGATTCTGCGGCCACACGTGGAGAACATGAATTTAATTGCCCTGCGTTTGACTCGTACGTGCCGCCGCTGGTAGCTCTTGAGATTCTTGAGACGCTGCTTCAACATCACTTGGTTCTCCGGAAGTTCGTAGGGCAGCACGAGGCCATGAATCACAGGCTTCATGTCTTCCAGGCGCCTGTCGAGATTCAGAGACGAACAAGTCCCCAAAGAAAGCACAACTCGAAGCGAGTAGCGCAGAGACACACTCGTGCATTGGGATGGGGCGCATAAAAGAGAAAAAACACCAAGTTCGTCGTTGTGCGGACTCGTTCCGCTCTCTCTCTCTCTTTCTCTCTCAACGGACAGTCGTGGGTTGCGCGCAACGAATCTTCAGCTCGCAAAGTGCTGTCGCGAGCGAAGGAAGCCACACGAACTCGAGACGACTACGAGTGGCGAGACAAGCGTGAACCTAGAAGGCCTCGTGACACGAGGAGCCTCGAGTTACAAACACAGACATCGAGATCTGTGCACAAGCGCACCGGGGACAGCACATCCAACGCATTACGCGTTTCACAGGTTACTCCAATGCGAATCTGCCTATTTACATGTATGCGCAGCTGTGAATATGTAGAGACAGGATGGAGAGAAAGACGACACTTTGAAAAGGATTCACATGCATTGGAATTCGAAGGAAACCCAGAGGCGAATCAGCAGAGACATTCGAGGGAGAATCGGGGAAAACTGGTACGCACAAACAAGGATCCATGATGCAGAGAAATGCGTTAGATCCAAGTTCACTGCTCCAGTGCCTCTGCTTCCCCTCGGTTTGTCAATCGCTTTCTGTATACCAGTGAAAGGAGGGATGAATCAGTTCCTTCGTGAGGCCGTAGACCGAATTATCTCTGTCGATCTTCGAGTATCCCTTCTTCTCTCGGTTGTCGCTGACGCGCCAGCGCTGGAAACACAAGCGCGGAGAAAAAAACAGGACGTTGAAAGTTCTGTTTTCACGCAAACCCTGATGTGGTTGAACGGCGCCAGAGTGACAAACGAACTCAAAAAAGAGGTCGTACCTTCCCTGTCTCTCTTCGTCTTCCCCACTCCTCCTCTGACAATTCTCCACACTACAGTGAAGAAAGGTTCTGGCCCCCCTACTGAACTAAAGGGATGCAGAACGACTTTCACCCGACGTCATATCAAAGTCCCCCTTTCAGTTTCGCTTCCTTCCAGCATTTCTGCGTTCCACGTTCCTCATCCCCATCAGCAGCCTCTGCTTAGTCTGCAAGCGGTGTCTTCTGGCTTGTGCACCTCTCTCCTCCCATCCCACCGCTTCAGAGAGCGCTCCTCTGGTGTACCTCAACCATCTCTGTACATAGTTTTCTCCACGCGAGCAGAGGTACGTTTCCGATGTTCATTTGCACTGAGTCAGGCATGTTGCTGATGAAGAACGTTTGACGCTTGAGGTCCTTTCTCCCTGACGAAAAGCCACAAACGAGTCGTCGCACACACTGCTCGCTCTGCGCAGACACTCCATCACGGTCGAACCGACGCCTTGGGTACACTTAACAGCAGTCGCTCGCTGGCCTCGAGAAAATGCGAAACGGCACAGCCGAGTGTGAATCCGCAGCCGCGTTTACATGTCGGAACGCATTCAACTCCGTGAACATGCGTATCCACGCATTTTCACTCACGAAGGCTGAGTCGTGCTTCCAGATCCTACAGTACCACGGGAACAGCTGCGGCAGTCACTGAGTGTATGCACATGTGAAGGCCTCTGCGATGCGAAACACAACATACGGAACGAATGCAAATGCTTGCGTCGACATACGAATATGTACACATAATTCTTTGTGTTTGATTCTTTGAGATCTCGACACGAGGTGCCATATGGAGCGCGCTAGCACTCCGTCTTGCTTTCGTCTCAGTCGCAAAAATATCGCAAGTTCCCTGACGCCTGGCGCGTCAACAGAAGATTCGGAGAGAGGGACTCGTGGCCTGGCAGACGACCCGTGTGGCAGGAGGGCAGAAAGAGAGAACACGGTAAAAGCAAGCTCACCAATCTGACCGAGGAGTTTCGCCAGTTCGTGGGTGCCAAGACCCTCTTTCCCCCTGATCACCATCACGCCTCCCACTGCCGCAAAAGGCTGCAACTCGGGCAAAAACGGCTCGCACCTAAACAGCGCAACCAGATCTCGACATGTCTGCAATGCATTTCAATCAAGGGATGTGAGCAGATGAACAGGCACAGTCATGCGTATAAACAATTCCACATGCAGAGCTCGACCTCTGTACGTCTCTGTCGAGACGATGTTACACCCTTGACCGAACTCTTGCTCCTGCCACCCTATATCCGCATCGGCATGCATCCACGTAGACCTAAACCGTTACAGATATATATATCTATATATATCTATATATGTATATATATATGTATCCATATGACTCTCTCTATAAATCTATATATATATATATATATATATATATGTATATATTTGATCCTTATCTCTTGTGGATGGTTACGCGTCCGAGGGCGTGCAGCTGGTGCCTGTTGCTGCTGTTAAAAAAAAGTTGAGATTCCGCGAGCAAATTTTCTGTGAGCGCTTCAAGACGTCACGTGGTGAGGCAGTCCACTTGCAGGTGGGCGTTTGCTTCCATGGCCCTTCGATTTACAGACTCGCTTTACACAGAAAGCTCCCGATTGTTCGAAGCATCTTTTGAAAAAGGTTGTACTCCGCACCATTCGTGAGCGAAGAGAGGCCCCGTCGGAACTGGGTAGTCGAGCGGCGGGCGGAACGCGTTGTATTTGCTTGACTTGCCAAGAAGAGACGTTTGCTCCAAATAAGGAGCAGACGGCAACATCATTTCTCTCAGTTGCTTCTTCCCGCTCCACTGAGGCCACGACAGCAAGGGGTGCTGAACAAACAATTTACGCAAATGCACACACAGTCCTGCATGCAAATATACATAGGTCCTCTTGTCAATTGCTGCACATAGGTAGTAGAAACGCATATATATATATATATATATATATATATATATATATGCATCTGCAAGTGTGACGAATGAGGGTGACATACAGGTTGCGCCACAACGTCTGGGTGAGAAACTGCATGAGATGTCGCACTCGAATGCTGCACACTCTGTTTCTTCGGGATGCAAAATGTCTCAGATGCTACGCGTTCTTCTGAAGAGTCACGCGACGCCCTTGAGGGCCAAAGCAGTAACTGCCACTGTGTCTGAATCCTGCGTTTGACTGCGAGATTGGAAACACACCTTCACAGGACCGACCCGTGGGATTTCAGCTTCCACTTTCGGCTTACGTCTTCAACGGCATCTTTTTTCTGGTTGATCATCACACCCGTAGGCATAAAAACTTGAACGGGATGTTCCTTCCCCTTCACGTGCATACTCGGCAGCTGCTTAAATTCGAGTGCGTGGCGGGCCGCCTGAAATGTGTTCCTGAGGAGGAGAGAAAAAAGTCAAAAAAAAACGTAAAAAGATTTGGAACCGATATGGAAACGACAGAACATAAAAAAAAACGAAAGCAAGGAAATGGAGACGAAGGAGGCGGGCAACGAAGGACAACACGAAAAGCAAAGAGAAAGGAGAAGGAAGGATTTGAGAACTGACACATAAAAACGGGAAGAAAACTCTGGCCTTCAAGAAGACGGATTCACAAATCCACGAAATTCAACGAAATGCCCCATATGCCCTATGTATATATATATATGTATATATATACGTGAAGTGAAGAAGCATACGCGCATGTGCGGGGCATGAAAGAGACGAATTTCACTGCTGTGGTTTCGGATTCAAATCAAAAGCATCTAGGTGCCTTACACATCGACGAAGATCTCTCGGGGCCCTGCCTTCGCCATGAGCCGTGCGGCAAGATTCACATAGTCACCCAGAGCTGTGTATTCCTTTCGAATTTCATTGCCAACAGTCTGCTCGCAGGAGACACACAGCCGATACAAAAGTGAACCACCCCAAGGCGCTGTTTCGTGGGAGCGGGGGGATGGGGAGGCATACGACAATTACGTGGAAATTGATATCAAACGCGAAAGCAGACAACCATACGTCTACTCCTCGTACACAACACCAACAAAATTCTCTGGTGGTCGCAGACACTTCTGTCTCTACTCTTTCATGTATACATATATATATATATATATACATATATGTAAATATATACATCGTTACATATACTTAGCTCACACTTGTGTCATTCAGGGAAAAAAAGACTCATATATATATATACATACATATATACGCACAATATACTTGTATAAATATATATGTATATACATAGCGGTAGCCGCTAGCTGGCGTGACACATGCAGCGCTTAAATCTGTATACGGTTTCCTGAACAGACTTGCAAACCACTTCTCCTTGGTGCATGCAACATCTGGGTTGACACAGATATATATATATATATATATATATATATATATATATACGAATTATTTTTGGAGTAAATTGCTGTTCTCAAGGAGACACGTACTCCACACCAGACGCGTCCACTGGTGATGCCAATGCCAGCATCCAAACCAAAAACCTTCATCCCGTCGATTACGCGCAGCGCCGCCATGATCGCTGAAGGCAAGAAACGAAGTCGCGAAAAAGACAAGGCAAACACAAAAGAACAAGAAATATGCAATGCAGAAATATGCGCAAATGTCTGGAGAGAAGAGGATGAAGACGTGAAGCATGCAAGACAAGTTTCTGACGAAGAAGGGAGACGCAGGAACGAAGGAGAAAAGACAATTCACTAAATGAATCAAAGAAGGGATGATGGAATGACAGCTCGCTGGCGAACACGAAGGGAGACGCTGGATCGAGACAAACGTTTCTATTCAAGAAAGAGCTGACGGAAACAACGCGAGAACGGAGAGATAACGGAGAAGAGAAAATCAAGGGAACTACGAAACACGATGACGCATACCTCTTATCGGATCATCCAAATGGTAGACAGGAGGCAGTCCGAACATGACGAGAAGGAGAACTCCTTTGTCATCGACGAGAAACTTGTTGACAGATCCTTCCTGCGAGGTGACAACAAGGAAAATCAAGAAGGACAAATCGATGAAACATAAACAGGCTCCCTCACTAAAAGCCCCACACACGGAACTCCTATTTCGGTTCTCTCCTTCCCTTCGTTTTTCTATCCGTTATTCCTCTTCCATCGTCCTGTTCCCTGCTTCAACAGCCTCGTTTTCTTCTCTTCTTCTGCTCTAGTGTACTTCGTCACTCTTTCCATCTCCCTCTTCAACTACCTGCTCCGTTCACTTCTGCCCACTCTTTCTTTCTGTCTTTTCTGTTTCGTTTTTCACCATTGTGTAGGCGGCCTTCTGAGTCATTTTCATTAATTTGTGGGCGATGAGGCTGCCAGTTCGCGTGGAGACATCCAGGCCCCGAACGCAAATGAAGACGACAGAGACGACACGCAGTTCGTTCAGAAAAACGTTGCATCCCGTTGTGAGGCGGCGGAACACTGACGGTGGAATATACCTGAAGAAAGAATGAAAGAAAATGAAAAATTCACCATAGAAATGTACAAAGTCCTCGACCTCAAACCCACGTTCTCAGTGTTTCCCAGGCAATCCAAGTACCAACTTGCCACCATAAAATCACCCCAAGACGTTTGTATTCCTACGTAAACGTATAGGAATACGCATAGGCGGCCAACGAGAGAAGAATGGCGAGTGGACAGAGGAATACTCGAGCATTGTTTGTTGACCTCCGAGGCACCTCTGTACGGACTAGTAGACCGGTCCTTCGGTAAAATAAATAGTTAGAGGCGCAGACAACCACATCCACATAGAGGCATACTTGGGATCTCGCCTTCTTCCCCTGCCCCTCTCTCGTTCTGCAGATATGCATTCACGGGCACCTGTCGCAGATCAAGAAGGACGACTGCCCTTCTGCATGCATTGTCGCTCAAATCCACAGAGTCGAGGAGTGTAAGCGAAACTGGATTCTAAACCAGTGGTCCCACTCGCAGTCGTAGTACCTATTTCCAGAAAAAACCTCATATTAGACTGTCTCTTTGAACGTGGTTCCTCTCGCTAACACGAGTTACCGTCTGAGGAGATCGATGTCGTCGGACTCTACATCGATGGGAGCAAGTGGCGGGGGGGGCTGAACCGGCAGCGTCTCCACTTCTTCAATTTGCTCCCTTGGTTTTTCGCTGCCCCACAGTGCGCGTGTCGACGACCTGGAAATCCCAACCGCAATGCTCTTCGCCTTCTCAGGCCCCGCTGCATGCAGTCCTTTTACTTTGTAGAAAATTCGACCAGGAGGCGAGTTCGGGACCTCCTCCAAGTCTGCAGCTCCGGCTAACGCGGATGCCACCGAAGGCGAAACGACTGTCTCCCCAGAGCCCGCTAGAGGCTCCGCGACAGAAATCTCTTCTAGAGGTGCGCCTGCCACAACGTATTCCCAACGATCCATGATTCCTCCGACCTACAACGAGAAGGAAGGAGAAACACCACTCGACCAGGAGACGAAGTATGCTTCAGCGGTTGACGAATCTAACATACACTTGGACGACTTAAAGACGATCGATACATACACCTCAATAGAACGTACGCCCCTCAAAAACGTTTACAACCAGAACGATGCACGATAATCCAGACCATACTACCATCTTCGTAGTCGTTACCCTTACCGTTGATACGACGAATTCCAGTGATCCACAGAGTAGGCACCACAAGGATCGACGAAAAAACTGGATAGGTTTTGAGAAGAAAGAATAAACGACTGTAAAAGCAAGAGGAAATCCCCACTCAGGCTCACAGTGACTATGTGACCAGGTCGCACCTCATAGTTAACGAGTTACCCTCATATAGGCACAAGCAAGTGTATATACGCATATATTGGTGCATGTGGAATCCTGAAGCAACAGTCGGACATGTCTAGACACCTATGTACCGATGTAGGCATTTGAGTGTAGCTAAAAATTCAGGACGCTACACAGATGCAAGTCTGCATGATACTGTTTCTTTGTGGGTGTCCTCCGACTTCTTGTTCAAAGCTGGTACCTGGAGAATATGAACTTGACCAAATCCGACACCTATGTGAAGTGTCAGGACCTTGTCATCACAGCCTGTCACGTAGCCATGCAGAGTCTGGTGAAGAGTCAGGCAGCATTGCACAGCTAGTTGACATGCCACCTGACTGTCGATTCTGTAAAAGTCGTCTCCTGTCTCCTCTTCCCTTGCAGCCTTTCCATCTTCTGAAAGCACAGTGAGCACCACCACACCTCGCAAGCGTCGCTTCCATTTGCTCTTCCATATTTGAGTAAATGCGGGTTTCCATTCGTGCTGCAATAAATGAATACAACAATACATGCCGAAAGAGCGACGTACAGACATGCGTACAAGTGTGTGTGTGTCTACGTGGATAGATTTGGGCGAAGGTCTTTAAAGTCACAGCCTCCAGCTGTTTGTTCTGGGTAACTTTCGCCAGTGGCCATAAACCCAACCGCCTTTGACGAAATATGTTAAGCACGGCATTACGAACTCTGAAGCTCTTCCCTCTTTCGCATCTCTCCGCAAGCATTCACAGGTCAGCTGCACAAATCGACAGTCCAGCACCGGCGCAGAGTGGTAGGGTAAAGGCTCTTCCTTCTTCGTCTTACTTTCAGAGCCATCTGCGTCCGGCTGCGGTGATTCATCATCGACGGGCCAGACGATGGTCATGGCGTCTCCACTGAATTTGATCACATCTCCACCCCAGTAGTGAACAATTTTGATGATTTTGTCGAAGAACTGGTTGATTATATTCCCCAAACGTTCAGCTCCATTCGGCTTCGTATCCAGCGCTTCTGTCAAAGCTGTGAAACCACTGGCGTCACAGAAGACCTACCGAAAAGAAAAAGCATGCGAACACGTCGCGGAAAATGCCGACGCACACGGAATAAAAAAAACTGCGTGTAATGTTTCACATGGAACGCATATTCTTTCCTCTCTCTTCAAACGAGTTAAAACTGACATACAAAAGTGTGGCAACAGACAGATATGCATGTGTCAGTACGTGCCACTATATATATATATATATATATATATATATATATATATATATGCATACGCATAGACGACTAGAGACATACACATGTAGATACTGGTGAACGACTAAGAAGCCACACGATCAGCAGCAGAGGTTCTGTGCCTAGTGTCACCAGCAAGCGAAATTAAGTGACTGACAGGTCGTCAACTCACAACTGCGGCCGTGAACTGCTCAATTTGGATGTCGAAATCGTCGGAGTGACGGATGCGCCTGTCCGCAATGGCCTCCAGAACTGTGCGTGGCATGAAGCAGGCGAACTGCCGGATGTCGAAAGACGGACCGAGGGTGTCTGTCAGCTTGGCGGATTTCGTTGTCCGCTGTTGCAGAACTGCGTTGAGCCGCTGCTCGCAACGCAGCGCCAGCCAGCGCCAGTCTTGAGAAACGGCGTCTCCATGGTTCGCGAGCGTTTCAGGCGCCTCCTCGATCGGCGGCGGACGCTCCGGCGTCAAGTTTAGGCGGGCCGGCCCTGCCTTTCTAATGAAGCCTTCTTCGTCCGAGCCGCTGTTGGCATTGATCGCGTGCTGTACGCCGTGCCACCCAGCGTGGACGAGGCCGCCTGCGCCGCTGACGACGTTGTGCAGA
Organism: Toxoplasma gondii ME49; assembly: GCF_000006565.2. Taxonomy (NCBI): domain Eukaryota; phylum Apicomplexa; class Conoidasida; order Eucoccidiorida; family Sarcocystidae; genus Toxoplasma; species Toxoplasma gondii. The sequence goes on from NC_031476.1 coordinate 4,941,870, forward strand.
ATGTTTCCCAGGCGGCTTTCCCGCATGTTGGCTAGCGGCTAAGTCACAAAGAGTGAAACAAAAGACGAGAAGACGAGAGAGTCCACGCATCAATTGCCGCGAAACTTAAAAAAGTGCTGGACAGAACCCAGCGCGTTTCCGTGCCCCTTCACAGCGGCTGCGGAGGACGTGGTGTACATACACCAGGACCGTGCCTGCGGTGACCATACTAACTGAGTTGTACAAGCGTCTATCCACCAGCCACGCTAAAGGATGAACTACATTCGCTAGATTCTCGATTATATGCGGCTAGAAATATTGTTCTAAACGACAGAAATACTGCGACAAAACATGCGGGGACAACCACCGTGCGGCTGACACGCGGTCGACGACCGAAAACAGCTTTTACAGCAAATAAGCGCCAAACTCCGGAGGGACCTCCGGACCAACTGTGACAAACGTGGCGAGTGAGACGACGAGAATTGGAACGCGCAAACGAAAAGGGGAATGCAATAAAGAGACGAGATACAACCCAACTTGTGCACAGGCATAGCAACAAGTTACCACATCTCGGGGATGAGAATGACGGAGAAAACAACCTTGGAGATGTGCCTGGGTTCGCACCTTTCTACCCAATGCTCGGAGAGAAAAAAACGAAAGGACAACGAGAAGAGAGAGCTCAATTCACTTATATTAAAATTTAACCATATTTGGTAGATCCGGTGTCTCCGGGCCGGCACCAAGTCCAGCGCTGGACATTCAAAAGGTCGGGTTGCTAACACGGCAACTTTGTGTGATTTTCGGAAACCAGAGAGAGCCAAAGGAACGGAGCTGAACAAAGGAAAAGAGGGAGCGGGACTCTAAACAACGGAAAGGGACGCGAGACACCGAAGATTTCACGTGGCAATGTGAGCTTTCTGTTGCAGAGACGAAGACGAGCTGACGAGGAACGTCCAGCTTAGCTCAAAACATGTGGAAGAGAGGGCCGTGTTTAGTGTCAAGCCAAGGCGGGACAAATTGAAGAGGGAACAACACAAAATGAATTGGCAACCACGAAAATCCTTCAATGGAGGCAAGAAAAACCGTGCGGCGCGGAAGAAAATGATAGCCGCAAACGTGGCTCGCGAAACAGCTCGAGGAGCTGGGAGTCGATTCTCGTAGTCCGCTTGTGCCCTCTCATGTGCCTTCCAAAGAATGCACCAAAAACGCATCTAAACGCAAGCAAATCACATTGCACAGGCATAAACACATAAAAATCTTGCAAAATTCTTTTGCGTATGACACACAATCGTGTGCTTATACTTCGGTTGTTCAGGTGTCGTCCTTTTCGCCGCAAAGCCTACACTTTGATAGCGACCTTGGAGCATCGCTGGCACCTCAACGGTTCCCGCTGAAGGTGAAACGCAGCGCGTGTACTCTTCTGTGCATGTTGCTCCTTTCCTCGTTTTCACTTGTTGCTTCTCGAACTTCGTAGATTTATTTGTTGTTTGGTTAATAAATAGCAGCTGAGACCGAGTTTCGGGTACCCAGAAGGTACAGTGTTGTGCAGGGGTGTTGTGCAGGGGCACCCGCCAGCGCATCTTCTGCTACCTCACCCGCAAACTTTACTCCACTCATCCCCTGTACAAGAAATACCTCAAAACGAATGGTGGTTATTCTTTCGTTTCGTGGTTCGAAAGAGAGCGAGACCGTTGTCCGCATTTCTGTTTCGAGTTTCCGTTTACGAAAAAAGTCCCGACACCGAAGAACAATAGGAGTTCGCGCGAAGTCTAGGTAAGACGAGCAGTAGAGAGTTGTGCCTCCTTCTTTGGGTGTCAACGTTCAGGAACGCATGCAGGTGTTCCTGCTCTTGACACAAAACGTTGTCGCTGAAGTCAGTCGACACGAAGAAAAGCTAAACTCAAGGGTTCCGTTGCTCAGTTTAGAGACGGAGGGAGAATATAAAAGTCGCTCTGGTGGGTACTAAAGCCATCACTCACAAAGCTACAGAGTTTGTAACGTGCGTGTACTTGGCTGTTCATGAGGTCGCAGCAGTCACGATGTGACCGATCGAGGGAGTCTGGGATAGAGATCTTCCGGCTTCTGAGGTCCCGCTCAGACAGGGCGTCAAAGGGGCTCGTGGTGCCCTGTTAGTGTCTTGTTGTTGTGCAAACGAATGGTCGTTTCAACGCATCCTCTGCCAGACTAAAAACAGTGTAATTGGTGTTTCGGTCTGTTTGGGATAACGCGTGTATGTGGGAGCTATCGCCGAGGATTTTGAAGCCGCTTGGACAAAGCAGGGGCGATTGCCGCGTAAGAAGTGGCCTGAACCCTCACAGACACTAGTATCTTTAGGCACACGTGTCGCGATAAGCGTGCATCGTCGAGTGCAATTTCATTCACGATAAGGAGCGGTGAAAAGGAAACAGGAAGAGACGCAAAATCCGCCGCTGTTGTCCCCTGCCACCTACACGAGTTGCTGGGCTCATTTTCCTAGCTGCACTGAAGAGAAGCACCCATTTGTTCCTTACCTCCCTGTACGTTGGTTTGGGCAATACATGATAAAGAGAAGATGGAACATGCGCGATTCCCTACTTGTTCGAGACTACGAAAACAGTTCGGAAAAGTTGCAGTGAGCAGACTCGGGTGGGCAGTGGACAGTCAGCGACCGAAGTAAGATGGCGTTGTTCAGAAATCGTCGTCAAGTCGTCGAGCAGAAACACGAGGCTGAGCACTGTTTTTCTGACTCTCGCTTTCTGTGGCATTTGTACCATTCGGGATAGGCAGGGCTAGAAGGCCATCGGGTGTGCCCCACTTCGGCAGTCCATTCTCGTAAAAGAGACCGAAGTTGTTTTCGAACTTGTTTCCATGTTCAATTTCGAACTTGAACATTTCATCGAAAGCCTCGAACAGGAAAATCGGGTAGGCGAGTCCTCGCGTCCGTATCGTATCTTCAGTCGCATTATGCAGAGTCATGCCCTGCGCCCGCATGACGACGTGCTTAAAGTAGTAGTACGCATTCGTTAGAGTCGCTCGCGGACTGTCTGCCGAAGGCCACCCGGTTTCGCCGATCCACAGGTCCAAATGTGTCACGTTGTTTTTGCACATGGCAACCCGTTGCATCTCCACCTGCATGTCAAAGTTAAAGTAGTACTGGTACGCGCCATCGAACGGGACGTGCCCCGAAGCAGACGGGACACCAACGGAGATATCTGGAGTGATGTGGCCGGCCATGGCTGCAAACCAGGAGTAAATGTTGACCATGAACGGCGCGCGAGGCGTTTGTTCCTCCAAAAATGCCCACACGTTGCGAAGAATGGGTTTCACAACATCGCGAAAGTCCGCGACACACGGTGTCCACGGATTTTTTGACATTTCCAGAATCCCTCCGTTGAACGCGGTAGTCACAGGCATGCGCTCTAATCCCACCTGCCGGAGGCTCTTCTTGACGTTTCTCATGGCCGGCAGGAGTTTCGCAGGGATGTTCAGCGAGCCGCATTCTTGTTTCGTTGCCCACTCCGCGGTCTTGATGCAGATCAGGGGCTCGTTGCCGACGATCAAAAGACGAATCAGGTGCGCAAAAGGCTGAATCTGGCGCTGGATAACGCGCAGGGCATACGCTTCGTTGCTGGCCAAATGAGTCAGCATTCGATTTGGCAGAGCGACATACACATGCACATCTGAACCGTACACCCTTTGAATGGAGGCGAGACCGTCAGGTGAGAACAGCTTGATGTGGGAGAAGCCATTGCGCTTCAGAATCCCAAACATTCGCTCGCGACTCATCTTCAGTTTCGAGTATTTGTCGGACCAGTTGATCCCGATGAAGGCGTGCTTCGTAGCCTCCTGCTTGTCGCACACGGGAGCGCAGCAGCACGGATGAGGTTCGCCGCATTCGTGGGGGTCTTCAGCACCCCATGGATTTGGACATACGAACCCACAGTTACGCTCCTTTGTTTCTTTTGGAGTCAGTGACAAGTCGTACTTGCACCACGGCTGAGCCTGCGACGGCGACGGTACCAAAATATGGAACAACGTGAGAATACCGAAGCCGAATGTCGCCGTCAGACATGCGAACCGGCGCATGATCCGCCACCGCGCCAATCTGCAACGTCCTCTACCAGGGAACACGATACAGGCAGAAGGACACGCACACGTTTTCGTAGACGTCTGTGGAATCCGATCACGGACTGCGTTCCAAGATGCTCTAGACGCCCTAAGGGCACTTCCGATGCTTGCTGTCACCAAGAACGGACATGCTGTCTCTGACGAATTCCCAAAAGAGCACACCGACGGGAATGGTGCACACCTCCATCGGCATTCCCATTCTGAAAAGTTTTCACGCTCCGGCACCTGTGAGGCGGATGCCATCGACTCTGGACTGACAGACTGGAGGAATGGAGGCGGAGTCTGCATGATGGAAACCGTCGTACAGTTGTGTGGCACGGTGGATATCCCGTGCTGCAGGGCGAACTATTCCAGGGCATCTAGTGTCCTCTTCTTGTCGGAAGAAGGAACTTCGTTGCTGAGATGGGAATTGTCGCCTCCTCCCAGTCCATCCAAGAAACGACTCCGGTCACAAAAGACTAATACAACCTTAGAAACGTACAGTAACCACAACGCCCTCGGGTGCCAGATTCGGAGAAAGATAATTTCTCGACACATTAAGTGTGTTTGATATTCGCCAACAGGGAGTTCACCCCTTGTTGAGAGGAGGGGAACAGAATGTTTGACATTATCCGCGAATGCGGCAACACAAATTTCCACTGTGCGGTTCGAATCTCCCTCTCTCGATCGATTCGCTTATTAGCATGCCGCAAGTGTTAAAGTATTAAAGCAGACAAGACAAAACTGTCACAGTAAAACGATGTCAAACTCATGTTTGTGCGGATACACACTGCGGCAACAGAAACAGTCTGTCCTCGTCCTTTTCTTGGAGACCCTCGAGAGGTCGGCGTTCAGAAGAGGAAGCTGCCGTCGGTTTTTGACCCTCAGCCCCCGCTTTTTGGCGGTGAAATTTTGACAGGATCCGAAGAGACACTCGGGCGAAAGAGATCAGGATATTGCCAACCTCAGACAAACATAATGGAAGCATTTGGTTTCTCCCGCTTAACGAGCAAGAGAGCCCCTCAGGTATCCATCGAATAGCCTACCGACAAATAGCAATTATTTGCACACGAAACGAGCAAAGGGAGATTCCTGGTTTAGACATTCGAGCACATCGCATCGCAGCAGCTGGAGCCTCGCCTCCGACGGTTCTCTAAAAATTCCAGTAAAAGTGCAACATGGCGTCTACGCTGTGTTTGTTGTGAGGTCCAGTCTTTCACGATGAATCTTTCGAGTGAATCCGATGCGCGAATCCGGTTCTCACGACGCCGCCAGAAGATAACACAGACGGGCGCTTTTTGAAGCAATGAAGTGGCACCGTCGTGCTTGCAGTGGTGAAATTAGCAACGGGTGTCGAAAGAAACTTGCCTTCGTCAGTTGCCCATCCTTAGGAAATCGCTTCTGCCACATCTGCGTCCTTTGCAGTGTGGAGCATTCCGGCACCTCCCTAATCAGTAACTCTGTACAGATGCTTTAATCCGTTCCTGGTACGGGAACACGAAACAAACAAGCGGAGTTCTGGGGTCAATTCAGAACTCCTCGAAGCGTTCTGTTTACAACAAAAGGAAAAGGATGACTGAATTCCATCAACAAACTTTCTCGGTTGTCTCTCTGTTGTTGCACAAAACAACCAGGGCGCCTAAAACAGTGCCATTGTGGACCTGTGTGTGACCCTGAATGGTTGACGTGGCTCCGTCAGGGCAAGTGAAACTGGGATATATCGTCGCTCCTATGGCATAGATCCACTTCAGTAGAAAGCAATTTTTGACGAGACAAAAGACTCGGCGATTTAATGCACTTCAACAGTTCCAAAATCGCTTTTTGCGTTCGTCTGTCGTTTTTTTGACAAATCTTGAGAAATTCCGCGGTCGGAAACTACCACACTCAAATACGGCGGAACGATGATGTTCGAGTTCTCTTGAAAGCTTGAGGTCTTGAATTACTTGCAAGTCCATCCCATCAAGTCTCTCCTTTTTCGTGCTGGCACAGATCCTCACCTTTTTCAGCCTCTGAGCAACTGTTGATAATCCTTGGTTTTAATCACGCAATTTACGGAGATCATCTGCAAAGAAACGACAGCCTTTATCTTGGCTACTCTCTGCACATGAACGTTACTGGAGAATGTCTGAGTCTGTCCCTGCCATGTCTGCTTTGTGGCGATCACTGTTTCTCTGATTCCCGCTTTTTCCCGTAGAGAGCCAAGAACTCTAACTTTTCGGCTCGACCGAGGTGATCCCGAAGTGACCAGCTACCAGTACTCGCCCCTTTGGGCACTGACTTCTTTCCCTTCGGCTTTCAAAATGCTTGCTACACAGATACATGTATATTTTCCACTTAAACAATGATATATACGTACATACACACCTGAAAGTATCTCATATCGGAATTTATCTTAGATCGAGAAACTGTGCAAGTGTGCAAGCGGCGTTTGGTGGGCTTTTGAAAAAACCTGGTGTTTCCTATCCAGTGTGCGCAATTGATTGAGCGGGAAGCGAGTTCATTCCCCCTAAGCTCGCCGTTTCTTCGTTATCTCTTCATCTGTTCCCTTGCTCCTGACAAAAACAGATTCTTCGTCTGCTGAAACTCCAGAAGCAGCGATGCATGCGCGCGCGCCGCTGCTTTTAAGTCTCGACGAAGTGTCGGCTTGACTTTCAAGACGAGGCACAACATATCGGGCAGCCGTAGCGTGTCTGGCGTTCTGAAGACACGGCAAATGTAAGAAATCCCCCCGAAACTGAATTTTCGGTTGAGCAGAGCAGGTGTGTGCATTTTTACACACAGAGGCGAAGGTCTCCGTGCATGCGCCCGAGCTTTCTGTCGATTCTCCTCGTTTTTCTCCTAAACGAAAGCAAGAAGACGACCTCTGTATCGCTGCTTTCTTTCTTCACACAAATCTCGGCCCTTGCCGTCTTCAGGAAACGCCTTTCCTCGTCTTAGGTCACCCTCCAGCGTTCACGACCCACCGTCCAGTGCGACAGCGTTCTGGAGGGCGATATTGGACGGCTTCTTTTCGCGACGAACAACGGGGCTTTTTCTTTGCCTTTTGTGACACTTCTTGGATTACTTTGCCTTTCAGTTCCTCGAGTTTCCTGTGTGTCTCGCTGCTCTTGTCTTTTTATGCGGAGGCAAGCGCTCTGTTCCTTTTCCAAACTCGGCTTCCATTTGTCGCATGCAGCTGCACAGCGGTGGTCAATTCGGTGTCTCCTCTGCAGCTTCCAGTCCAACGGGACCGAACGCCCTCTCTCTTACTGACTTGTTCGCTTCTACGCAAGCGACGCCCTGAAAAGGACGACGAAGCCGCGAACACTGTGTCTATACAGGCGAACGCCTATCGAAGCTCCAATCGTCTTGTTTGATACAATGTACACATAGATCCACTTATATACACATTTCTCATCTCTGTGTATATTCACGTCTTTCTGTATATAAATATGTACATATATATGGATGCATGTGTCTTTCTTCATATGTAGGTGTGGTTTGTGTGTGAAGCCTACTGTGCTGACTTCACTGGCTCGCCTCGACCAGCCGTCATCCCTCGTTTGTTCCAGTCTCAGGCCTGCGTCGATCGCGTTTTTCGTTCGCCTTCCTCCTGAAAGGCACCTGAGTGAGCCCGAAGCCAGGACGGCGCGCAGAGACTCTCGAGCAGACTGGTCGCTGCTTTGGCCTTTCCTCTTTGTCTCTTTGGCGCAGAAGGGAGGTCGGAACGAAGAGAGGGCGCGAGAGCTTGAGGCAAGTTCAGTCCTCGAGCGAGGGAAGACAAGAGACTTTTGTGGCGGGAGAAGGAGAGCTAACACAGATAGAAACTGCGCTCCAAACTCTGACCGCACTCGAGAAGACAACGCGGACAGATCCCAGCACAAGTCGTCGACCAAGACCAGCGACGAAGGCCAAAGAAAACCCGGAGAGACAAAGCGAGAGAAAAGCGAAGACGCGACAGGGAGAGCTTGAAGTTCTAAAAACAACCATGGCACCGAAAACGTCCAAGAATCGTCCGCCAATTCCAAATCCTTATGGAGTGGATTATTCACCTACAGATCGAGCTACATGCAAGGTAAACAGACCGTCGTTGACTCATTTGACTTCTCTGTTCCTCTGCACCTTTTTTCCGGTCTCGACGCTCTTCGGTTCATGCCCCTGTCGGTCTTTCCCCCCGCCTGTGTGCCTTCACTGTCCTCTCTGGTGTCGTCTGCTTAGAAACACTCGGACCTGTCAAAAGATATTGGCAGGCACGTTGCATCCAAACAAGCTGATAAACCAAAATTCTTTCCTCCACCTCTTCACACCAGGCTTCTCCAGTTGAGCCTGGTTCTAAGCTCGACGCGCATACGGCTTCAGGCCCATTTGTTTTGAGGCAGACGCATGCATGCACATGCATGTTTCTCCTGGGGTCTCAGGGCTGTCTAGGGCGAATCGGCGATGGCTCGATTCGCTTTCTGCGCAAAGTGTGGAGTCCATGGCATGACGGTTTCGACATCCAGAAATTCCACCTCAGATGCAGCGCCACCTACGACCCCAAACTCTCCGAAATCAAAGGTAAAACGCAGATCTTTCTGAAGATGTTCTTTCCTCTCCACCTCGCTTGAGTCTTCCACACATACTCAGGATCCTGCGTCGATCTCTACACGCCCTACACATCAATACATGTATACATTTACAGAAATCTACGCATATACATAGACGTTTATCTATATATCTATCTGTCCATATATATCTCTCTCTCTATATATATATATGCATATGCATACAAATATACATATATATATATATATATATATATATATATATACGTTTAGACAGATATGTGTGCATGTATATATATATATATACATATCTTTGCGTGTATGAATAAGTGCAAATGTAGGTATTGGCTTGCATGTGACACCTGCCTTTATCTTCAGACATATCGAGATATACGGGCATGCATACGTGTGAGCACCTGCACATCTGTGTGCCTGCATCTCTCTCTGCACACAAATGTATATATATATATATATATGTATATATATGTATATATGTATATATGTATGTGTATATATGTATGTTCAGATAGGTGGGCTTGCAAGTGATTGCGGGTGTGTACGTTTTCGGGTGTAGCGGGGAAGTTTCTTCCCGGTATCGAGACTCGAGTGAGACCCGACTTGCGGCAAACGACGACTGTTTGCTTTTCTGTTCTTTGCAGGTTGGCAAGCCTTACGCTGGGACGACGTCATCAAGGTCGCAGCAAAGTTCGGCGGCAGAGTTAAGGAGAATCAGTGAGCTATGTCGTTCTCCTCTCAGCTTGTTTCTCTCTTTCTGTCTCCTCTGTCGCTACGCACCTCGCGTTTTCTGATTCGAAGACTCTCAGACTGTCTGCGCTTCGTTCTCCCCAGCGATTCAGATTTTTCGCTGGTTTCGTTCTCTTCCTTCGTCAAGCTCCTGGCATTGATTGTCTCTACGCTCTGTCACCTAATCTTTTTCTCACTCTCCCGGACCGTTCTTCCCTGTCTCGAGACGCGCAGGTCCTTCGCGTTTCTCCTGATCCAGCATCTCTAACCTTCTGCTTTTTTCTCTGTCTCAGTGTCGCTGTGTTGCGTCTGTCTGGGAGCCTCTGTCGCTGTGTTTTTTGATTTATGATTGTCTTTGTTCTGTCCCTGCACATGAACGCCCAGCCCGCTGGTGCAGGAGCACAAACGACGCTCGGAGGGGATGTGGAATCTGATCGACGCCTTGAAGGAGGTGCCGAAGAAGCAGCTGTTGGCTATTCTAGATGCAAACGAGATTTTCTACAACGAAAAAAAGATATCGGTGAGGGTTGACTTTTCGCACGAACGCAAGTGACAACCGCTCGTGAGAAGAGAAAGAATCCCCAGTCCATACTCTCTGCTGTCTTCGTTCTCTCGCGCTATCTCACTACATCGTCAGCTCGCTGCTCCGCTCTCTCTGTCGCCTTCACCCTTTGCGAATCGCGCCCTCCTCTTCTTTTCACGGAGCGTTGCTTCTCAACCTCGCTGAGACCCCCTGTCGTCTGCCGTGCGTCTCTGCGCTTTTGCGGTTTTCGGACAATCTTTTCTCTCTTCCTTTCTGCAGCGCTTCCCTCGCTCGTTGACAGATTCGAGTGTATGGAGTTGTGAGCCGGAGTCTCTCTTTTTTTCCTTTCTTCCCTGTTTTCGCAGGCTCTGGAGGCCGCCCAAATCATCGCCGACGGCGTCCTCTTTGGTCGACTTCCAAAGTGTCCACTCTGCGATACACGAGCACTCATTCAGGTACTTTGTCTCAAAAACGTTTTTGCAAACCAGACAACGCGAAGTCTGATTCCCTGTCTGACTCTCGCGAGGGACGCTTCTCTTCTTCCCTCGCCTCCGCTAAAAAGCACAACGTTCTCTCTTACCTAAATATCCAGAACGACAGAAAAAGGTCTCCACGCTCACGAGCAGATGCCGACACACAGTGCAGATCCGCATAACGAAATACACGTATATAGATGCATGTATATGTATGTAGAGGTATGTACATGCATATATGTTTATGTATGCGTACTTAGGTGAGAGGATGATTTAGGGGAACACATATAGACATATGTTTGTATATGTAGACATATATATTTATAAATCTATGCGTTTCCATATTTATGGGTGAGCAGATTGACACTAGGAAAGAAACTGCTAAAGTGACCCCCCTGATGTTTACACAGTCCGCCTCTGGCTTGTTCATCGATTGTTACCTCACGAGGAGTGTCGAATGCATTAAAACTGCATGTTGCGTGCTCTTCGGTTCCCCCTCTACAGCTCACGCGCGAGTCTATGAGTGCCAAACGTTAGCGATCCAGGAATCTTTGTTTCGCACTGCCTCCGTCTATATCTCTTCTTTTTTGTGTGTGGTGTATGAATCTTGTCGACAGGATGGAACAGACATCAGGTGTCGCGGCTACATGCAGAACTCGGCCATGCGTTGCTCCTTTCTATTTTCTCTCGCCGACCTCCTCAGACCCGAGAATCCTCCAGACAACAGCGCCACTGGAGTCGCGGAATCTGCGTTAAGTCGGACGGAACTCTTCAACTTGCCTGTGAGTTCATCGCCACAGCCATCTCGAATGATCATTCCGATCAATTCCTTCCCTTGGCCATATTGATGACCTCTTGTCCTTCCCTCTGGGGACCTCCCGCGTTCCTCAAAGGGTACGCAGGTACCTTTGGACGTATCGCAGCGCTCTGACGAGAGTCTCTGGGTATCGGTTCGCTTCATTTCTCCTTCTCGCTGGCTCTGTCTCTTTTGCCTTCTCGCGTTTCACTGCCTCTGGCTTACGTTCGCCTTCCTGTCCTTGGGGCCTCGCCTCTCTCGTTCTGCAGGCGTGCCGCTGAAGCTTGGAACTCTTCTCGTCTGGGGTGTTTGGCTTCGCGTCGAGGACCTGCTTCCTTCAGTGTCCTTTCCTTCCTCTTCCCTCTTCAGACCCCTCGCGCTGTTCTTTCAAGCAAACAGAGTGATCCCACAAGTCTTGGAAATCGAACTCGTTTGCTTCTCGTCACCTTTACCATGCGCGACTCTTGAAGTCTGACTCTTTTTCGTCCTTCGGCTCCGTCGAGTCTTTCTCGTGAACAGGAACGCGTTTGACTCCATTCATCATCGCTCTGCTGTTTCTGCGAAACCCAGTTCTTTGGCCTTCTTTCGTTGTGTCTTTGTTGCAGATCGAGGCTCAGCGCATGCCGGTCTTTCGTCAGTGGAAGCCCCCGAAAGACATTCCTGGCGCGTTCAAGCTCGGCAATCCTGTCGGTGAGAAATGAAGAGAACTGTGTTTTCTTTTCGAGTCGCCTTCGTCGCTTTTCTCTTCTCTGCCTGTCTCTTCTCGCAGAGGCTTGGTCGCTCCCTTTCTCTCTTGCCTGTCTCGTCCGATCTCTCCTGCTCGTTTTCCTGCGCGCCGGCGCCGTGAGTTTCCAAGAGACTCTCCACTTCAGAGTTGATTCGCGTCTGTGCCGTGCGGTATGCGGGCAGCCTGGTGCAAACGGAGGACGAGAAAAAGAAAAGGAGGAAAAAGGAGCGAGTGAGAGAAGAGACAGCGAGAGAAGAAGCGAGAAAAGGGGACAGAGGATGGAGACAGAAAGCGAGGAGGAAGATGCAAGGAAAAAGCAAGTCCGAGTGCGGTTGTCTTCTCTGAAGAGAACATGAAGTGCACCAGGGGCGGCAAGGTGGACCTGAACAATTTGTTCGAAAAAAAATGCCATACACAACTGAAAGAGGTTCGTCGGCTGTCTGACGTCTCTGTCGAGGAACAGGAAAGAAAATCTGTTTTCTCCCTTGTCTTTCTTTTTCCTCTTCAAGTTGTCGGGTACCTGCAAGCAAGCCAACTGTTCACGGCATCTTCAGGCTCAGCCCTGTGCTAGTCTTGTTTTGATTCTCGGCTGCGCGACGCCTTCAGCAGCAGCTAAACTCGTCTCGTGGGCGCCGTCAACCTCACACTACTTTCCCCTGTGCTCTTCTCAAGGTCACTTTCCCCTGACGTCCACGTTGCTCTTTTTCGTTCATTCTGTTGCATACTTCTGTGCGTTGTGCCTTGCCTGTCTCCAGGACAGCCACCGAAGAAGTAAGAATCGCTCTCTTTGCATGTTTCCTGTTCCGCTGCATGCCTCTTTCCTGTTCCGTTGCCTGCCTCTTTCCTGTTCCGTTGCCTGCCTGTTTCGCTGTCTCGCCAGCCACACTTCCGTCAATCTGCCATTCTCCTTTCTTCTTCTTCTTTATCTGTGTTGCTGTCTTTCAGTGCGTTTCTCTATCGCTTCGTTCGTTTCTCTGGGCACTCGTCTCTCTGCCTCTATGTTTCTCTCCATTCCCTCCACGCTTCTGTCTCTCTCTGTCATTTCCTTTTCTGTTCGTCTCTCTGCCTGTTGCTTGCCGCTGTCGACTCTTCCTCTCTGGGTCTCGTCAGTGCTCAGTGCCCTGTCTGTCTCTCTCGCGACGTCTGCTTAGATCGGTCTTCTTTTTATTCCAAGTCGATTTTCAGACAGAGTGGAAGGGCCGCAAGAGACTGGGAACTCGGCGCCGCGAGTGTTGCATGCATGCGTATCGCAGGGACGTGGTTTTTTCTTTTTCAGAGGCCATGTGAAATATGACAGTGAAGCTGAGGACGATATCCCGAAGAAGAAAGAACTCGCCGGTTTAAAATTCGCATGCATTGGATCTACAAATCCACCTCGGTAGGGCAGGAAAGTCGAGGGTCTCTCCGTTCTCTCGGATCTGAGACGGCTCGCCTCTCAGTATATTGAGGTATACTCTTCTTTTGCTGCCTCCTGTTTCTCCCTCCTTCCGTTTCTCTCTTCTTTCCTGTATCTCATTTTCTCTCTTTCCGTTTCGCTCTCGCTCGCAGTCGCCCTCACCGTCGTGAATCGCCAACTTCGTCTTGAACCTTGCTCTCTTCTTCAACTGCTTTGTCTTCGTCTTTTGTCATTGCCTGTCTTCGTCTAGTCTCGTTCTTCTCCGATTTCATCATTGTTGTCTTACCTGCTTCTCTGCTTTCTCTCTCGTGCTTCTCTCTCTCTTTGATCTTTCGTTTCTTACAGCAACGACTGCTCCACACAGAACTTGGATAAATAGAACATCGTGTTTAACTTTTTCTCTTCGCAGGCATGCACTGGCGAAGCTGGTGACTTCTCATGGCGGCATTTTCCAGTGAGTTTTTCCGCTGTGCCTTTCCCTATCTCATTTTCCGCTTTGTTTCCTGCCAGTTTGTCCCTCACTTCACCCACTTGATTTTTTTTTATTTTTCCTCGATTCGCCTGTGTATCCTTCGCTCTTGTCCCCTATTTTTTCGTTCTCTTTGTTTCCTTTTTTTTCGCTCTCTTCGCCTTGGGGGTCCTTCCACTCCTTCCCTTCCTGGAGTGGTTTCCTTCTCTCAGCCGCTCCCTCTCAGTCGTCTGCTTCGCTGTTCACGGCCCACGAACAACCAATTTCGTTCCTCTCCACCCGCTCGTTTTTCTTCATTTTTCTGATCAACGACCAGGACCCGCGCTCGTGTCTCCCTCCCCTCCCCCTCCCCCCCTTGGTGCGGTCGCCTCCGACTGTTTTTTCCTTTCTTTGCTGTTGGCCTTTTTCTCGAACTTCTTCAGAGAGAGTCTGGACAAAGACACAGATCTGCTCCTCGTCAGCGACGACGACTGGGCAGCCGCGAAGGCCTCGCAGCGGTACCGAGACGCGCAGCTGGCAGGCGTCGCGATCGTCCGAGTGAGAGAACTGCATGCGCAGATCTGTGGAGAGAAAATCGGGCACTGGAAGAGAAACTCGAAACTGCGAGCAAACGCCGCTCAGAAGAGAGCTGTGTGTGCAGGCGGACCTCGGGTAGCGAATTGCCCTGTCGAGACCGTCTGCTCGTAGACGTAATCGCTCGCGAGAGAAAGGCAGCGCATGCAGGCGTAGGAAGCCCCGCTTTGACGGCGTGGACCAGCGAGTCCAGTGTGAGGCTTCGTCGATTCTTTGCTTCTCTCCGCGCTTCACTTTCTCTGTGGAAGTTTGTGCGTCTGCGGTTCCCAGTGCAGCTTCGTGCCCGCACTCCTCTCTCGGAAAAACGTGGAACCACAGGTGACGCTCTCCGAGGCCAAGAAAGCTCTAAAGAAAGCAGAGCTTTTCGCGCAAGCTTCAAGCCTTCTACCAAAGGTAAGCGAACTCCGAACTCAAAAATCAAACCTAATCGTGATCGACAGTACATAAATATATATATATATATATATATATGTATATATATATATATTTATGTACTGTCGTGCGTCTGTGTAGATTTGCGTGTATCTGTAGATATTCATATCCTGTGGGAAGTATTCCTTTGCATCTGCGCCTGCGACCGCATGCACATGTCTGGATCCATAGGTGTCCATGTCAGCAAAAGGTATACAAATATACAAATATACAAATATACATAAATGCATATATATATATATATATATAATTATTTGTATATTTATATTTGTATATATGTATGTTCGTATGCATGTATGTATTTCGTTGTACGTGAAAGTTTGCTAAGGTCTGGGGTCCCGGTGTGTGGAGCGGGAGGCTGGAGAGGCTAGACGTCGTCGTATGTGTGAATAATTTATTCCGAGAATAAGACGAGAGCTAACATGGAGTCGCTTAAATTTCTCACCTTGTCTGCTCGTTCATGAAAAACGGAGACGTCGGCTTTTGGCAGGCTTCGTCTCCACCAGTAAGAGCGATTGGACTCTGATGCATGAGTGGTGAAACAACGTGTTGCATGCTTGGCGTTCGCTTTTCTTCCCTGCATGCAGGGCTTGCTGCTCCGTCAGCGGAAGTACGCGGCGTACTACCTCGTCGAGGGTGATCTGCTCAAGCCTTTCCCCAGGGTATCGGAAGCTCTGAAACTGCAGAAAGAGGCAGATGCTCTCACGAAGGCGAAAATGAAAGTCAAACGGCCTGCCATCAAGGCCGGCTCTGCTCTCTTGAAGGTCAGCACACTGTTGACTTTCGCTTGCATTTTATCATCGCATGCATGCACGTCTTCCTCGTCGCTCATCTCAATGAATTGCCTCCGCAGCATGACGTACAGAGATGCATGCGTTTGTGTCTGCTCCCCCTCTCTATCTGATCGTTGTATTCTTCTGACAAGATCTCCCTTCAGAATTATGGCGCTCTTCAGCGCGGTTTGTGCAGTTAGGGTCTAACCGGTTGAAGGCGGAGCAGGGCAAAAGGGATGCCTCACGACAGGCACACAGGACTTCCTGTGTTTCAGAAAAAGGTCTTGCCTGCACTTAGACACTATGCGCTCAATACGACTGATTTGCATGCACCGTTTCGTTTCTGGGGTTGTGAATGCATTCATGTGCAGTTGTCCGTCCTTCTTCACTCGTTTATTGCCTTTAGGTTGATCCTCTCTTCAGTGTGAAAGGAGGAAAGATTTACGTCGACAAACAACGCAACGCGTACAATGCGTCTACGCAGTTCACCGACATCTCCACAGGTGACGAGCGCCTGGGAACGCCGAGAAAGATGCCGAAGAAGCTTTCGAAAGGCGAACAGTGAAGGCGTAAAGAGGGAGGAACAGCATGCGCATGCACGCAGGAAATTGGGGGGTTCAAGACGCATAGCGGTGCTGGGCGTGAAGATCTTTGCATGCAGAGAGTGCATCACGCATACATCGGGACCTCGAGCTTCGAGAGCTTTTCCGTTTCTCTTTGTTTCTTGTGTCTCTCTCTCTGGAGTTTGCCTCCCGTTCTGGTCACCTCGGCGACTCTCGTTTTTCCTCTATTCTCGCTTGCGAAGGACAAGCCGCAAAGACCAAGAGAGAACATGCTTCCTCGACTCTCTTGCATGCACCCTCCCGACGGTGATAAGCGAAGGAGAGAACGTCGCTTAAAGGACTCTATAACGACTTTTCTCTCTCTAGGTGCAACTGTCGAAACATCTGTGCATGCAAAATTCGTGTCTCCAAAAACGACGGTACAAGCATGCACATATCCTACATATATGCATATATATTCATATCATAATTATGTGTATGTATATGTATACATGTATATATATGTCGAAATAGGTATGGCATATACGAGGATGCGTGCGCCTGCCTCTGTGGATTTAAATGCAAGTTTGCACGCGCTGGCTGTTTTGAGGTTCTGACGTATCCGATGCCGTTCCAGGAATCAACAAGTACTACAACTTGCAGGTGATTCAAACAAACACAACGTTTCACTTCTTTACAAGATGGGGACGCTTGGGGGCAGACGACAAGGTGACGAACGACTACCGACAATACAGTCACGGCCAGAGTCTGAAGAGTGCAATCCGTAAGAATCGGGAGAACTGGTTCCCCACTGAAATGACACTGAAGACGCCCGCAAACGCTTGAGGTCTCTTCTGTGTCGGTTTGCTTCCACTTGACCTCTGGTTAGGAAGGCGGAAACTCTTTTGCCTTAGCCTTCCTCGTGAATCTCTGAGGTCCGCGAGCAGACATGCATGTTGTGTACATCCACTGACATGTTCAAGCTGAATCCACGTGCATGCGACGGTAGCTTTTCCTCACGGTTCGTCGCTGTCGAGAACTTACGAATCAGTTGAAAGACTCAGGTCTCCCTTCTTCTTCCACTCACACTTACACGCAAAACGTACAGGCGTATATATATATATATATATGCATCTGCGTTTGTATATAATATATATATATAGATATAGATAAATGTATGCATCTGCACACATTATCGATCTGTTCAGTACATTGATATATCTGGGGTTTCGTACTGTTTGCGAGCTGTGATTACAGACGAAATGACAACTGGGGAGGCCTGAAGTCTTGAACCGTTTTGTGAGATTTGTTGTTCGTTTTTGTACAGAGGCCTTTGAGTCGAAATTCTTCGGATTGACGGGGATCGCCTTCGCCGACCGTTTCGATTCGTCGCAACAGCCTGGGAGGTAGATTTCATCTCCGTGTTTCCTCTTCCTTTTCCTCGTCCTTTCTTCGAGTCTTTGCAGCCTTCAAGAGAGTTCGAGCAGTCGCCGCTTAGCAACTATAGAAGAGCCGAACACTATCGGAAAATAAAGACAAGAATGTGACCAGGCTGCCGAATGACCATCCACCATGGGTCTGCTTTTTCTCCTTTTTCGTTTGCCTCTTTTTCTGTACGACATGCGCCTTGGACGCGCGTTCTTTCTTGTTTTTGCAGGTATGCGATTGTTGAACTTGACGGCTATCTGCACGAGGAGACGGACGAGAGCGAGAACAAGACAGATATGAACAAGGACGCCACCACCGCGGCGGACCTTCCAGTGAAGAGAGAGAAACGCGAACAGGACGCAGATGCAAGCGACAACGAACGGAAGAAGAAGAAAGTAAAAAACCAGCCCTCAAGCAGCGTCAAGTAAGCTCTTTTTCAATGGATATATATATATATATATACAATATTTATGTATACATTTGTCTTAATATATCTGGTGCCGTTATATACTGTCAGTGTATATTTGTCTATGCATCTACTTGTATATATATATATATGTACATAATATTTATTTATATATTTGAATTGACAAATAAATATATATATATATATTGTCCATCTGTGGTCGAAGTGTTCTGCTACGTTTCTTTGTAAGCTGAAGTTCGGTGGGTCTGATCGTGGTTTTTCTTTTTGTTCTTTTTTAGCGGTTCGCATGTGAGTATTGTCTGTCTGTGTTTCACTTTACTGGTTCGCTTCGTGCAGAGTAGAATCTGAAAGCTCCCTCCACCAGGCTGTCCAGGACCTGATTCAACTCATCTTCGACCGTACGAACACTGCAGCGCCCTGATCCACCAGGATAAAGCGGAGACAGAGCCCCTCGTTTCTGCCGAGATGTTTATTTCTTCTTAAGCATCTGCCCGCATATGCATCGAAAAATCTCTTCGAACAGTTTCCAGAAATCCGTCATCCAGGCCTCCTAAAACAATACTCATTCACCGATACGTATATATATATATATATATATATATATATGCGCATGTCTGACTATACGCAGAATGTGTATATTTTTGCGGCTGTGTCTCCACATAAACGTATACAACTGCGTTTTGTGTGTGTGTCTGAAGCGAAAGAGAAGAGCGAGGAGATGTTTGTTCATGAGATGTATTTCATTCTGCAGGCGGCATGGCTGTTCGAGCGTTGACGGAGCAACATTTGAATCTGGAGAGAATGCCAATTGAAAGCATTTCCAAGCGGCAGTTGAACGAAGGCTATGCGATTCTTCAGGTCCGTCCTTTCTGCGTTTCCTCGTCTTTTTATTCTCCGGTCTCCTGCTTCCCTGAGTGTGTAGCCTACCTGCGGTTCACTTCGTTTCACTCCCGTTGTCTCTTGCGTACTGGTTTGTGCTCTCTTCGCCGATCTTCTGTCTTGGTTCTTCCTATGCTTCGAACCTCGCCTTTTTTCTCCCTTCTCTTGCCTCCCCTCCAGCAGCATGGTACGCGTACTTTTTCTCTGTCATTCTCATTCTCTCTGTCTCTTTCGCATATGCATTTTCTCTCTGTCGGAAACTCTCTCGCACTCCAGGGTTCTGCTCTCCCCTCTTCCGCGTTGTCCCCCGAGCAGCCTCCTCTCTGGATCTCTCTTTCCTACCTTACACAATACGTCGTCGTCTACTTCTCTCCTTGTGTCCCTTCTTCTCTCTTTTCTTCTTCTCTCTTTTCTTCTTCCCTCTTCTCGTCTTCTCTCTTTTCGTCGTCTCTCTTTTCTTCTCTCTTTTCTTCTTCCCTCTTTTCTTCTCTCTTTTCTCTTCATCTCGTCCTCGCCACTTGCGTCTTCGCATGTTCTTTTCTGTCGTCCTCTTCTACCTTCATCTCGGTTGCGGTCGACCTCTTTCTTCAGTTGTCTCTCTCCGTTCTTCCCTCCTCTCTGTCTGTCTCAGGAGCTGCAAAGCCTCTTGCAGGAAACAGCTGAGAAGCGTTCTACGCAGATGCTCACGTGAGAGCCTTCGGCAAACGAGTCTTTCTCGGCAGACAGAGCATCCCGCAGTGTCCCTCTGCTCTGCTTTGTTTAGCTTCTCTAGCATGCGCTTTACGGCAGACTGAACTGTGGCGTTTTCGCTTCCAGACGACCGTTCTGATTCGCTTGCGAAACGCAGTCGCCTGTCTCCTCTGTCTGCCTGTCTCCTCTGTCTGCCTGTCTCTGCTGAGTATCCGTTTCACGACTGGGTGGCTGCGGAATCGACGGCCAGTGAGCTTCGCGACGCTGTTTTCACCGACAAGCCAGGGGGTTTCTCTTTTCAAAGTTTTTGTGGTTCTGCTCCTCCAATTTTGCCTTCTTCGTTCTCCAGCGTTCGCCTCGCCGATGCCACAAATCGATTCTACAATAAAATTCCTCACGTGGTAAGTGCCTCTGGAACCGCGAAAAAGTCCCGCCATCTGCCTCCATGTTACGACGAAACAAGCTCCTTCCGCGTCCGTCAATCTACATACCTATGTATACCTATATATACATATATTTACAAATGTATACAAATATATACCTATATATATATATATATACCTATATATACCTATATATGCATATCTATACCTATATATATATATATATATATATATGTAGATAGATAGATATATGTGTGTACCTGTCTTGACGTATAGAATTGAACGTTTACAACTCGGTTGATATGCGTAAGTGTAAGTTGTATTGACACATATTCCTATCCGTCTCTACATGTATGGTATAGCGGTACCTAATTTGGTTTTTTGGACTGCCGCGATCTGCATGTTTTCGTTCCCTTTGCATGCATGTGCTGGCTGCATGCGCGTGGCTGTCCGTTGAATTTCCTTTTCTCAGTTTGCCCGAAACGCAGTTCCTCCCGTCATCGATTCTCTTGCGAAACTCCGCACCAAGGTGGAAATCATGGAGCAACTTCTCGACGTAAGTTGACGGAGGACAGTGTCCTGTGCATGCAGTTTAGCGTCCGGTTTTGCACTCCATGATGCATGCAAGTTGCATTTTACCATGCATGCGCGTTTGCGTGCATTCTTGATTTTTGTCTTTGGCTGGCGCCTGCACTTTGCAGGAAGATTGGAGGGTTCTGCGTCGCCTCTCAGAGCTTCTCCACACCTATGCAAGGACCTGCTTTTTCGCATTGTTTTGTGCACTCTTGGGAAAGCTCATTTTGTGTCTTCATTGATTTCTCTGCGCGTCTATGACCGTCTGTGTTCTCGCCGCAAGACTGCAGTTTTCGACTGCATTCGTTTCGCTTTCTTCTCGCTTGTTTTCTCTTTTCGCTTCTTCTCCCTGTTCCGTCGTTCTCCCTTCTCTATACTGCGTCGATTCTCTGTGCCTTTCCTTTTACCTCTGTTCCCTTGTTCCTGTTTTTTCTCCCCACTCTCCCGTCGCTGTGTCTCCTCTCTGTGGTGTTTCTTCGTTCTGCCCTCTTTGTCTACCATCTCTCGTCTGCTCCGTCTCTCTTTTCGCTTGGTGCTGTTTCCCTGTTTTCTCAAGTTTGCCGATGTCCCGATGCCCTCTCGATGCTCTCTTTGCTGCTCTTCGCTCTGTCTCTTAGTGCTCTCGTTCAGCGTTGTTCTTCCCTTTCTGTCTCCGCTTTCTTCTCTTCGCATCTTTCTTATCTTTATCCTCGCTGGTGCGCGCAGGTGTCTGTGGCGAACTCGTTGCTGGATGGAGCGCTGAAGAACGCGAAAGACAAGCATCCGATCGACGCGCAGTACGAGCAGCTCAAGTGTAACCTCGAGGTGAGAAACAACTGCATGCGCATGCGTGCGAGGCGACTGGGGTGGCGCCGGCCCTGCCGAGTCCCAGTGGGGATCGCACGAAGGAAGACGAGGGTCGTGGCTCGACTTCCGTTCTCTTTCTCCCTTTCCTTTCTTGCATTTCTCTCGCGAGAGTTCGTTGTCAGGCTTCACGCTTCTGTCATCTGTAGAACTTCTGTCTCTTACCTCTCGTCTTATTTTCTCGTCTCTTTCAGTCTTCTTCTCTCGATATCCTCTTCCTCCTTCCCTTCGTTTCGTCCTTCTTTCTTCTTCTCTCCTTTTCTCCTATCTTCATCGTCTCTCTCCTCCGCTCTTCTCCTCCACTGTTCTTCTTCTCTTTTCTTCTCTCTTCTTCTCGTCTTCTGTTCTCTTCTCGTGCCTTCTGCTTTTATCTTCTCCTATCTTCTGTCCTTTCCTTCTCTCCGTGCGTCTCTTTGTCTGATTCACTGGTCGCCTCGTGGGTTGTTGAATCAAGTTTCTTTCTCAACAAAAGAGCGTTTCTCTTCTCCACCCTCTGCGGTCTCTGTAGCCCGTCGACGCAGCGAGTGACGACTGGAAGCTGGTCGAGAAAATGCTTAAGCGAACGCATGCACCGACGCACAACACCTGGAGCCTGAAGCTCACGCACCTCTTCAAATGCGACAGAGAAGGCGAAAGAAAAAGATTCAACGCGTCGATCAAAAACCGCATGCTTCTCTGGCATGGCTCAAGACTGGTAAACGAGTATCCTCAATCTTCAAATCCAGCATCTGAAAGAGGAAAACGAATTTCCATTAAGTCTTTGTTACTTGTTTGCATCTACGGGCGGTTCTGCATGACGGTACATGTGTGTACCTGTCTCTACAAAAAACGGAGGCGCGTGTATTTGTGTCTTCCGGTATGTCTGCACTTTTGAATGTAGTCGCCCTGCATCTTCTTCACCGTTTCTTTTGGCTGTCGAGTCGCGCTTGTCTCTGCGTTCCAGCAAAGACCTACCTCAGTGGACCGCGTAACCTGTACTCAAAGGAAACGAAAATGCATGTCGTGGTAGACCTATCTTGGATAGTACGGAGCATGCTGGTGTTCACGAGCGTTGCGTCGACGGCGCGTCTATCCGCGCATCTGCAGCAAAGACATGCTTGTGTCTGAAAGCGCGAGTCAGGAGACCGTCTTTGCTTTTGTTTTTCGCAGACCAACTGGGCAAGCATTTTGTCACAAGGACTGAAAGTCGCTCCTGCAGAGGCGCCTTCTTCAGGGTACATGTTCGACAAAGGTCTCTACTTTGCAGACCTCGTAAGTGGAGCATGCGCATGCAATGGAAAAACTCGATTGCCGTGGTTGGCAAACAGCCTCATCTGCGTGCTTTGGCTTACATCGGTGCTGCCAAAAGCGCTCGGCAGTTCGTGAGTTTCTCTTTGGTGTCGTCATCTTGACGACGTTTTCACATGCAATACATCTCTATATATACGTATATGCGTATGCATGGGTTACCTGGTTCTCCCATTGCGCCACTGGCATTCTTCCGAGTCAATGCGTTTGGTAAGGAAATGGATCCTTTCTTCCCCGTGTCTTGTTTTCAGGCGAGTAAATCGTCTCAGTACTGTTTTGCGACATCGAAGAATCCAGAGGGAATTTTGATTCTCTGCGAGGTAGCTCTTGGCAAGCCGTACGTTCGTTTGGAGGCCGACTACGAAGCGGCGAAGCACTGCGAAGAGAAAGGTACGAAGCGGAAACGTTTCAGATTTCGACGCGGCAGAATGCACATGACTCAAGAGATCAGTGCGCAGCAAAAGAGATCGGTCCACGCTCAATCTTACCATACATAATACTTTTATGAATCGAAACGCAGAAAGCACTGGACAAGCAACGACACGGAGAGGCAACTGACTCGACAAGACCTGCCTGCCTCTCTGCACTTGAGGCGCTGAACAATCCTTTTTGCTTTGTCGCAAACGTTCGACTGATGTTCTTTCTGCGGTGCGTCTCCAGGCCTGCAGAGTCTGTTCGGTGTGGGGAAGTCATGTCCAGACCCAAGAGACGAGGTCGTCCTCCCTTCCGTTGTTGACGACGAAAAAGTGATCGCACGCACAGGAAGCTGCACTGCGAATAAAACGGCCTTGGAAGAGGTGAGAGCTGCGACGTCCAGTTTTGAACTTCAGGTGAAAGCCTACCTCCGTTTGAAACGCGTTTCTCTTCAAAAGGAGAGTTCCGTGTTTCCTGCAGACTGAACCTATCGTCGGGACAACTCCACGTCTTCCTCCACTGATTGTGTCTCAAAAACAAGCTTTCTCAGGCGACGACTCGCCTGCGTTTCCTCAACGATCGAACGGCAAGCGCTGCGGGGCAGGCAGTGCGGTTCTTTGCATGCAGTCCAGCAATAAGCCGCTGTCGGCGCCACAACCTCATGGCGCGCGAAAGGCGCCCGCGGGCTAGACCTCCGTGAAACGTCTGCTGTGACCGATCCTCGAATAAAGGGTGCTTTCCAGCTTCCGTCAGTTGCACTCTTTTTCGATTCTCTCTGTGTTTTGTCAAGGCAAAGAAGGACGAGGCTGCAGGCACCGATGCCGCTCTTCTGTACAACGAATACGTCGTCTACAATCCGGTCCGTCCAAGTTTTCGACTTCCGCTCAACAATGTTGCGGGAGGCCCCTCGACGGTGCTCGCCTGGCGCGCGCAGAGGCCACAGCAATCAAAAGAGATCGATTTAGAGAGCTACAGATCTGCGGATATGTCTGCGTCTGTATCTGTGTAGTCATCCAGGCATCGATCGACTAGCTAGATGAAACAGTTGACACAAAGCATACATATTTAATATACATAAACGACAGGGATGCATACGTACGCGCGTCGATGTGAACAGTGGTGATGACGGTGTGTAAGTGCGCAGACCTAACTGTTTGTACGGACAGAAAGAGATGCATAACAGACGAGAACAGGCGCCTGTCTCCCTCTTCTGTTTCTGTCGAGAGAAAGATCCAGGCATCTGTATAGGTACAAGGAAGAGACAAAGACGCGCAGACGTAAAAGAACCGTGTCTTTTTTCTCTCCAAAAAAAGAGTGCAGACATTGTTGTTCTTTGTGTGCGAGACGCCTGCTGTCTTCTTCTCTGCAGAATCAAGTGGTTATGCGCTATGTGTTGCGCGTCAAATTCGAGTTTGCTTCGTTCAATTTGGACGACGAACTGTAGAGCTGCATGCACATGCACTGATTTGAAAAAGCTGGATGCGATCGACGTTCGACCAACCCCGAAGAGACGTGCGACGCCGCCATGTCGCCAGCTGTGTCGCCAGCAAAGGGCAAGACACAAAGACTTTGCAGGTTTCGAAAAAAATCAAGACATTCGGGAAAACGCTTGCCGAGAGACCGTTTCGCCCAGTGCATGCAAGGGCGGCATCTCGGAAAAACGAAAAAGCCGGATTTTTCTGTGTGTCTGATGGTTTCTTGGAGAGCGAAACACTGTTCTCTTCATGAGTGTTTGCGGGGTCTTGGTATCGCCTTTTTCGAACGAGAGGTGAGAAATTGGAGCTCTGAACTTTCGAGTGAGAAGAGTGCGGTGAACGCAGCCACAGCTGTGCTTCTCCTGTTTCCTGCGCCTCCTTCGCTTCTCTACGTTCAAGAGAGAGACCCTCAAAGGCTTTGTCCTTGCAAGTGTCTCCAGATCAACTGCGCTGTCTTGGCTGGTGTCAAATGCGGAGTGCAGTGTCCCGTCCGAGAGGAGAGACTTCCGGGAGTTGTGAAGTTCCGATTTTTCTGGTTCTCGAAACACGCGAGGCACGAAGCAAACGCCTTTTGGATTTCAGAAGGAAACGCGCCTTTCTCTTGAAAAACATGTTTCTTGTCGCGTCTAATCGACTGAAATCCAGTGAGAACGCCATTGCAGTCAAGCGCCGGGGGACTGCTCGAACCCCACAACTCTGTTCTCTTCGAAAAAGAGAAACTCAAGAGGAAAGGTCACGCTGGACCTGATCTCCTCACAGTCGCCTTTAAATAACAGTTGCAAATCCGAGAAATCATGGACAGCATTGATTCAGCTAAACATTCATCTGCATATATATATATATATATGAATTGATGTATGCATATGAGTAACTAAACTGCGCCTTCTCGTACTCACACGCATACACCTAGACAAGTCGAGAGATGCGAAGAAGGCGAGTAAGATACATCCGCGTACTAAAACACATACAGTCAAATATATATATATATATTTATATCTTTCTAGGAATCCGTCAGCAGCTGTGGCTGTGAAATGTGGTGTGTTGACAGCTTGCAGTTTTTTCCTCTCTGCAGACAGTGTCTATTGCAGCTGTCCAGAGTCGCTGTTGTGCCTAGAGGAAAGAGGGAAGAGAAAGCATTTGCTCCTCTTCGCAGTTTTTGATTTTTGGAGGGCATGCACCTCGAGAAATCGAGAGTGCCTTTCTCGGCGTCGCGAGTCGCCCTGAAAGAGACGAATCCAGCGTGTTTTTCACTTGCGCAGGAGAAAACGAACGTTACCAAGAGCGCATGCCACAGAGCTCACTGGGAACAGAAGATCTAAGACAGCGCTCAAAAGGATGCCTGTCTCTCCTCGTTGCAACGACGAAGAGGAGACGCAGAAAGACAAAGCGCCTCGTCCTCACCCACTTCTCCACACACACGACTACACCTCAGCATACGGAAGTATATACACAGATGCATGTTTACGTGCATACCTACTTAAAAGTATATATATATATATACATGAACACGAATTGTTATACGCAGAGATATGTACAAACATGCATCCGCGTGCTACACCGAGGTGTATCTTTTTCGTTTAGCAATTTGCATGGGGCGAGGACGGCTGTGAGAAAGGGAGCGAAACACATCCCAATTTCACAGCGACAGTGGCCGCTGCTGGGTCTTCTGTCTTCACCCGAAAAGACGAAATCCCGCGAGCCGCAGCTTGCCCTGTGCATACAGTCGCGACACGGCGAATCTGGAGTGTACATACACACTGGATGTCTCTGTGATGAGGGCGAGAAGCGTCCCTGTGTCTCGAGTTGACAAGGTGGTTTTCCGTCTATTTCGGATTTCGCAGGATCAAGATGACGGCGTCGCCGCGAAGGAACAACTTGGAAATAAATCGGTCTTTGTTCACCGTTCGGACTTTTTTCTTGCCTCCACCCTTCGACGTCTCCGTCCACATCTCCCGGACGTCGGTCAAAACCAAGTTGCAGTGGCGATCGAAGGCCTTCACGCGTCCCAGTACTTTTCTGTTGTTTCTGCAGTTGATCAAAACTTGAGAATTGTCTTTCACCGAGGCAGCCAGCACAGAGAGAGGGCCCTCCTGAAAAGGAAACGAAGGAACAGAAGAACAGCACAAGAGAGAGAAATAGGCTCAAGAGAGAGAAATAGGCTCGAGAGAGAGAGAAATAGGCTCAAGAGAGAGAAATAGGCTCGAGAGAGAGGAGCAAGAATGAGGGGAAACGCAGAAAAGGGAGGCCCAAGAAAGAGGGCCTTCCTGAGAAACAGTCACGAGCAGAGCACGTCGTTTTGGAAGAGCAGCGCCAGTTTTGAGTGCTCGAACGGGGGAAGGAAAGAACGAGAGCATGCAGGAGAGAGGACGCAGGAAGCGTAAGCTCCTGTCACGAGAGAAGCCGGGAAATGTCCAGACAGCAAGTTTCCTTTTGGAACTCTGAGGAGACACGAGAACGAACGGAACGAGAAGAAAGAAGAAACGCACATCTGGAGGAAGGACGAGAGAGGCCACAGCAGCACAGTTGAGAACTCCGCAACAACCCTACCGAACGAGCGCGTCACATGTCGAGAGCTGCAAGGTTTTCGTACGAAAAGGCTGCCGGGAAAAACGACGAAAAAAGCTGCTCAAGTGCTTTCTGAAGCGACGCGAAGCGCGGCGTCGCGTGTCTGCTTCCAAGTCGTTCCAAAAAGGAGAAACTTACGGGAGGGTGGTCTCTGTTGGGGTTCAAGGCAACGATCTTCTCATCCATGTTGACGAAGCGACTCGAAAAGAAATGGGGCTCTCTGAGAAACATCCACAGCAAATGTGAAGAACCGTTTAAATGAACCTAAGGCCTGCTCTCGAGGCTGAAATACGAAGACCCAGCCACCAGCGACGCATGCAAAGCAATGAAAAAAAGTCCCCCGAAGTCGTGAGGAAACGTCGAACACAACTGAACCGGCACCATGTCACAGACAAAATGTGCGTGATGCGATCGTGGACGGACGACCGCACAAGACAACGTTGAAAGATCCACCACACGCTCCCCTGGGTCCACAACCTCATCGAGATCTCCTGTTTTACATGAGGAATGTACGCAGCGCAGTGTACGTAGACACACCCAGAACGCGCCCAGACACCACGGACGCACTCGGCAATACACAGTTGGTCTTAGGTTCGACGGTTCTCCAGAAAGAGATGTTTGCACCAAAATCTGACGAGAAAAACAGAGACGAAGGCGCAGAGGGGACGGACTTCGTCCACACCCGTATATGAAGTTCACACGGGATTTCTACATGTTCTTTGACTAGAGGAACTCGGATGATCGTCTTTCAGTGATCGGGGACAAGGTCCACTCGACTTCCTTGTGCGAAAAACCGGGTGTCTGTCGGCAACAGGGGCGAGTGTCGTGGAGAGACAGCCACGAAAGATACGAGAAGCAGGGAGGGAGGAACTGTGTTGTTCTGGCACGAAGGACTTGGCGGAAACATGCGATCGAGGAAGAGAAGAAAAAAAGAGCAGAAAAAAAGCTTAACTCGATGTACATCCGGCAGCCTCTGCGTGTGCCTGTGCTGCCCTGACCTAGAAGGCAGACATGCCCGGGTCCACAGGAATCCACGAGAAGGAGCAGGGCAACGGCGAGCGCTATTTCGCGGGAGTGAAACGGGAGGAAGTCAGCAGGAAGGAGGTAGGAAAAAAACAGCGGGGAAAGTGTCAGGAACAGAGATGGAAAAGGGATAGCAACTGACTAGAGAAGCCGCAGAGCCAGGCTCTTGGATACGTCGAGAAAAGAGTGCGTTGCGCCCGGGGAAAAAAGAGGAAACAGACGAAAAGAGGTGCACTCGAGTTCCACTCCGTGTTGAGAAACAACAGAAACGACAGAATGCCTCTCAGGGGGTGACTATTTTTCTCCGTGTAGCCCTGCAATCCTGCAATCCTGGAAACGGCTGAACGTCGACTTACAGTGCAACAGCATCCGCTCTTCGCTCTGTCCCTGTATGGAAAACGCGCTTCGCCGGACGAAATGACACAGACGAAACGGACTGGGACAGAGAGAGACTGAGAATCGAGGAAGCGAAACAGAGTGAGAATGGTTCTTAATCGTGACGCGCATGCGGGGTAAACGGAACTCCACAGCCACGCCAGGTCCGAGGCCGGCAGGCTCCTCCAACAAGCACGTAGAAATGGAAAGAAATAGACAACTCGACCGCTTGGCGAGCTCAGACACAGAACGGAAAAGTGAAATCCCTTCTCAGGACTTGGTTGATTCAGAAGAAAGCGCGCAGGATTCGACAGAATCTCCGCAACTGCATGCGGCTCGCAGAACCGGGAGGTGGGGGCGTTCACGGTTTGAGGAGGAAACGGCAGGCGTCCGTCGGCACATGGGTAAACAGACTGCACCACGAAGAAAGAACTTGATGGGAAGCAAAAGCAAATCTCATCGCTTGTTAGCCCATTCGTGGCTTGTTTTTTCTCCAGGTCAATTCGCAAGCGCTCAACGTGTGCGAAAACTCTAAAGTCACAGTTTAGGGACGCCAGCGGGGTCAGGAAGCGCACACCTGAGAAAGTGAATTTCCCAGGAAGCGAGGAAAGAGAAACCGCACGCACCTTCCTAGACAGAAAATGGCAGAGTTTTAACTCTGAAATCGAAGTGGAGGCTGAAAAGATTCACAGAACGCAGACAAGAAGGCGAGTATTGTGTGTGTGTGGAGGTTGCTGGAGTGATTGTAGATAATTAGTAGGGCAGGTGCCAAAAGCAAAAGCGTACAAATTACAATCCAGGAACTAATTAAAATATCAGTCCCTGAGGGTAAGCACTTCCGGTTTTCTACATGTGTGAGAGCACGCACTGGGGTACGGTTGGTGCGCAAAAATGTGGTGTACTGATGGGACGAGTGTCAGCGAATGAGAAAGCAACTGGTGTCGAGCGAAAGAGAGCCCGATGGTGGTCGTTCCACTGCTGTGATGCTTTCGTTTGACACGTTTCCTGACTTGGACCCTGGCGATTCGGTATAGATCGCATTCTCAGAAATCGATGAACACCAGATCGTCGAGTGAAGCGGCGTGATCCCGAATGCATGGGTACAAGCTGCAAACAACACTCTTTAACTTTTAATGTGGGGATTCAGGTAGGTGCAGACGCACTGGGAAAAGAGGTGTATCAGATTCTCTGAAATGCAGAAGAGGCGGTCTAAAATTCTTGCAGGAAAGTAGTGAATCCGGCTCCCTTAAAACTATAGAGAAGCGCCAATACGAATCAGTGCTGCGAATTGCTACGCCGCACTTGGATACGGTTTCTCGTGGAGACAGAAGAACATGTGTGGAATTCGTTTTCAAATGGAAACCACGCTTGCGTTCTACGCAGGCTTCGTTTCAGAATTAGAGGAGATAAGGACAGAAGGAAATCCATAGGAGTCTTTCTTGTCCCATGTCTCAGGGTTCGAAATGGACATGAGTCTTCCATGGGCACAGTCGCTGACCTGGGGTGGGAATCCCTTTTCATGTCGACTTCCTAGTAGCAAGTAAAGCGACTAGAATGGCGGCTTTGGCTTTGGTGAAACAACCACACCGAGAGAACCCGTCAACCTGTTCATAACGCCATTTCATATCGTATCTGAGAGGTACTTTCGAGCAGGTGTGAGTTCCACGCAGAGATTCTGTGGCTTGTTGCACTCTTTTGCTAGCTGTCCATATGGCTCTTCAGAAAGTTTGCAGTGCAGCCCGACACTTCGAATTGCTCTGGTGTCGATTTCTCTGTAATAAAGCACAGCACACCGTGAGTACCCCCTCTAGCTCAAGCATGTTGTGCAAGACTGGGTCTTAGTTCATATCGACTGATTTAGAGCAGATATTTGTTATTTTCGAACTCGAAGTCCGAGCTCAGAGCGACCCATACCCTTCTAGCGCCTTGCCTTTTATGAGAAGAAATCCGAAACACGTACCATTTCAGTGCACAGCCTGCAGACACAAGTGGCTTCTGCCAACACCGTTGTAGCCCTATTTGTGACTGTGTTCCAGTCTTCGGTCGCAAGAATTTCAGTATTTCTGGTTTAAGTTGTAAGCCATGCGCTCCCCACCCACAGACGCTCGCATCTGAGCAAGCCGCAGCCCCACGCTGTTTTTCGTGTTTGTATTGGATAAACATGAAACAGACTGTGGACTGATAGGCGGGAATTTCACTAAGGCGGCTTGTGCTGAGACGATGTGGGTGTTTGTGAGTCGCGCAGTGGCTGCATTGTAATCCTTCATGGTTGACTAGCCAAAAAAGAACGGTTGTCGGTTGTGCGACTCTGAGTAGCCGGAGACTGGAACGTTACAGGAGACTGGCGAGGGGGTGAGACGCCGCCGATCTTCTGAATTCTCTGAATCTGTCTGCACTCCAGAAACTCGGAAAACATGGACAAGTACAGCCTTTCGAGCCTTGATGTCGCGTGCCAGAACGCGCTGCAAGTTCTTGTGAAGCCGAGATACTACCGTAAGTTACAAAATCTCTCGAGGGTCACATGCAGTTGTAACAGCAGGCGCGTGGGTCCGTTCTCGGCGTCTCTCAGCTCAAACTAGAGACTGTCACGTCACTCCCACTGAAATGCAAAGTGCAAAAGATGATCTGACTGCGGTGACCTTATTTCCCCACGGCACAGAGAAAGAGCTTTTTTCTCTTCGACTGCCAGTAAAACCCTTGGACTGGTAGCTCGGGCAGGGCGAGCGTCGGAAACAGGGTTTCCTGGGTATGGACAACTAAAGAGTTGCAGTTTTATCTGTAGCAGTAAAGAATGAGGAAGCATCTGAGAGATCAGGTTTCCAAAATCATTATAGAGCGACTAATCGCTAACTGCATGACTGGTAATGGTTCCGGCGTTTTGAGGTGAACCCGTAGAGCGTTCTCAAGCCGGCTGTCTCGATTCTCGGATTCCTCGGTCACACGACGGTTTTCTCCAAACAAGCGAACAACAAAAGACCACTTTGTGTTAACGAGTCCCTTAGCTTTCTTTCCTCTTGGTGGTGTGTTATCAGTACACTTGGGTAGGCGGAGAGTACGCTAAAATTCACGCAACCACATTAGGTGGTGTGTATAAAGTAATCCTGACCGTTACACGCTCTAATTGAAGAGGGAAGGCCAACTTTGGTTGTAAATGTTGGTTTTGCCCGGTCACCATACATCGTCGCATTTAATCTCTCCCTTGTCCGCTGTGGGTCATGGTTGCGTCCCTGTCGTCCTTCTGTGAGAAGCTAGAAGCCTCACTGTTTTTTTGGCCTGCAAGGGTCCAAGCGGTGTTGGAACGTACGTGTTGCGCAGTTGGGTTCCTTGTTTGTCACGATTCCTCCCGCAGACCTCATCGAACCGTGGCTGATGAATGCAAAGGAGCAGTACAAAAGGTCGCTGATCATGGCGGCGAACTACGTCGAAGGGAAGAGCTGGGGAACGCTTCTGCCAGCTGTTCAAAAAAACGTAAGCATCCGTCGCTAACGGGAGGCGACGTCAGTAAAGGTAAACATGTTGTATGGTCGTCCGTGGGAGGAAGAAACGAAAACGCAGTTGAACCTAAACGAGACTAGAAGCCTACAGAGAGTGAGACAACCCAGTTACCAAAAAACGTGTCTTATACAGGCACGCACATAACTTATTCTGCGTTATTATACCCGTGAAACCCATCTACGAACGATCATACGCGCGGGCACACCTACAATCTTGCGTTCACACATGCATTAATGGTGAATAAAAGCTGTTCTCGGTCTTACCTGTACGCCCTCTCCTTTTACATAGTAACATTAACATCAGAAGACGTTCTGACGTTGGAAATGGAAGCTCACCGCTGGGCGCTCGTCGTGGTGGGGAAGAACACCTCTAAACAAAGAATATCTTTATCGCCTTCGTCACCCACCTTACCTCATCCAGTGACGTATTGTGTGTCGTTAGTTTAGAAAAAGGGAATGAAGCTGTCAAGAAAGAGGCTCCATTACCTCATTCCACGCCCTGCGAGCAACACTAGCGGTTTTCGTATGCACAGGCAAGGTCAAGTACGGAGGCCGGTAGGCCGGCAGAGTCAGTACAGAAGTTGGCAGTACACGAAGACACGTTTCCGCCACCGATGCCTGGACTCGAGTGAAACGTTTCGTATGTATTGCTGATCTCCCCCCTACTTTCGCAACCATGTGCTCCCCTCAACGCTTCTTCCCACACACAATCCCGGGGGTTTTACCGTGCAGCGCTATGGACTCAGACGACCTCGGGAAACACGTTTCCAAAGTCTGGATCAGGTGCAGCATGAAGCGGAAGGTCCAAATGTGCTGAATCGTGAAAGAACCAAGAATCGTGTCCGACTCGCCAGCGAAGTCACGGAACAGAACAGTCTGACTCTCCAGCCTGTTCAGCATGTGAGATGCACCCCTTCTCCACAGCCTGCTTTTCCGGCTCGTCTTCAGAGAGCTGCGCCACAAAGTATGGGCGTTTTCACCGTTCTGTCCCTTTTTGTGCGGGAACTGAGTAGATACGCAACATCCGATTCCGGTAGTCCCGACAACGCAGCTGCGTTGCGTTCCGTCTTTGCACTGGCTGCCTTTGAATGTTCACTTACTACAAGCCATGCTTCCCACTTCCCTGGCATGTGCATTAGCTGTAGATAACTTGTGCCAAGGTCAAAAAAGGCAGAACGTCTGAGTACATGCATTTAGAGAGGGAACGCTGCCGGTACGACTGTTGTGGTCGGAAGAGCTTACCCTGAAATTCACATCTCGACTCGTAGAGCGAGACATTTCACCACCGAAGCATCTGTTTGAGTTCCAAGAAGTACGACAAACACCTAGAGCAGCATGTACCTCGACACACATGCAACGTTCCCTCAAGCCACCAGCAACTAGCCCGCACACGCTTCTACGGAGAGGGTGACAAACGCGGGAGTTTGCGCCAAGTCCTTTTCTGCTGCCCTCAGCAAGCTTATGCCTTTCTGCTTCATCCGGTCGCGTTAGCAAAGTAAGAAACGTTACACGTACACAGTTGTTTAACGTGCAGGTTTCCTCGTACAGCGAGTGATAAAGACCTATAAACGCTCGCTTACATCTGGGTGCCTCATCGTCCCTATAGATTTCATGGAAAACCTCAAATTCGCGTGTTGGGCTGATATTTAGCCGCAAATATACAGTCACTTGAGATATGCTTATCTCTCGCGTGGAATGTGCAGTCTTCCTCCGACAGCGACTGTCGCGGACCTATTGTTCGTGTAAATGCGGATGCGTGCATATAACACACGGGTACAACTCCAGATGTAGGATGCACAAATGTAGAGAATATCGTTGTTGGCAGCTAAAGATGTGCTAGAGGCGAAATAACGAAGCTTCTAGGCGGTTCTTCAACACTGTGCAATAGACGTCGGAGTTCTAGCACTGGTATCATACAGAACACACGGACCACATTTGAAGCCGGTGGTAATCCATGCCGTCTAACGATGCACGAGATCCAACAGCTCATCCTGTAGAAAAGAGGAGAGATGCGTTATCCAAGAGAAGTCTCTCTAGGCTTGACAAAGTGTCACTTTGTCACAGGGTAATGTGTTTGGTCGTGTGGCTGATCGGCGCAGTCCAACCCAGGAGTTGCCGAAAAAGGATGACGTGCTTCCGGGGCGTTCCCATAGATAAACACGCACAAACGCGTTGCTGCAGTAGCACCGTCGAAACTACGCTTTTTCATGATCTTTGGATCTGTCTGAACCAGAATTGAAGACTGGCAAGTTACTGAGGGAACGGCCGAAGAGAAAACTGTGCTGGCTGGAGCTCTCAGAAGGTAACATTCTTCGTGCAGCTCAAATGCCGTTTCCCCTTGCATTTTCCCGATGTGTTTAAGCCTCACAATCGTTTTTGGACTTTCGCAACGCTGCCCTGACGGGTTATTTGAAGGAATGATATCTATTCTTTGATCATTTGTCCGAATTCCACTTAGTTTCTGTAGACGGCACCCTCGGGAGGCAAAGGTCAAACTGAAAATGTGCATGGCTGGCAGCGAAAGCGGAATGGAATCGTGATTGAAGTGTACAGCATTATTCTGCTCGTTATTTCAGTGACTCAGTTGTTTTCTCAGCCTTATGGTTTTGCGGGAAACGCTTCCCGGGTACGACGAAAAGTCGATTCCTTCGGGACTCGAACCAACCGATCGTCTGTACCTCGACTCCTACTGCAGGTACGGTTGTACAATAAATATGTTTTTCTGGGAGTCTATTGCCGTCTTCTGAACGCGTGTTTCTCAACGTGGAGGTGAAATTCGTGTTTAATGGTAGATCCTCGGGGCCCACGGCTACCACTTCGGTTACGTTCTAGATAAAAATAAAGTACACATGGCTTCCTGTTACCATTCGCATTGCCATCGGGAGAAAATTACTTCTCAGTTGCTGGGATTGCGATCAAAACGGTCGTACTTGTATGTCTATATCATGCAGAGGAAATGCCGGCAAGTCACTGGGTAGGGAAACGGTATTTCACATAGCGTGACAAAGAAACTGTGGTGCATCCTGTGACACCCTAGTCTATTGTCTGGTGCGATCTCACCCTGTTCAACTCGATTAATGGAGATAGAGCTCCCCTCTCCTTCGTGGTTTTGTCTGTTGCCACGATTGACTCGCGTTTCTCTACAGACGGATTCGAGCTGGAGCCAGCTCGGGAGATCTGCCCGAACTTTCTGGAAGAGAGACGCTAACCGGAAAAGCTAACCGGGTGGTCAGACGCCATACTCCTCATTCCCACTACCTGGAGAGTCACCTATATTTTCCGTTGTAAGTGGAACCAACCGATACAGATGCTGTTATTTCATTTTTTTCCGGAAGGTGTTTATAACGTTTTCTTCGGCTACCTTCGTGGCACTGTGCCTGGACAGTTGAGGGCTTCAAAGGAATGATAAAGATACTCGTTTTTCCAAGTAGAGAGTTTATGAAAGCCCACCCGTGTCCATAGGATCTTTCAATCGGTGCCTTATTCTTGTTTTATTCTCAGTTCCACTGTCGACTTTACAACGACAAATGAACGGATGATGAGGCCGCCTCCTGCTGACCATGGCCGGCTCGATTCCCCCGCGAAAGACACGGACACAGAGAGGCTTAAGTCCAGTCTTATTAGTCCAATTATTCTCTCGGAGAAGTTGGCGATGCAGTAGAACACAGGAACAGAAACACTGTATCGGAACAGTTCATTCATGAGATGCTGGCTGTGGAGTTGACCCTAGCAAGCAGTGCTGGTTGGTGCTTCAGCTTCCGGTCTTGAGGGTTCTCAGTGGGCACCGGTCGTCCTCAACGGACATCACTACAACTGACTTTGAGAAATTTTTTCGTTTTATTCAGCTTCTTCCATCAGACAACAGTTCCTCTGATGCGCCAACAAGCACTTTGTATGCACATGCGTTTCCCGCGAACGTCAAACTAGCGCCCGGTGGCTGCCGTGTAGTGAAGTTTAGGAACGATATAGCGTATGTAAATCGGAACTACATTTCGTAGGCGTTTTCGAAATGAATACGTGGAGACACGTTGACATAAATACGCTTGTATGTTAAACCCTATGCGAACTCGGTCATTTCGTCTACGTAGGATGTAATTCGTACACTGCTTCCTAGGTGTTCAAAAGCATCACATAATATCGCAGGGAAAAGGCGGTCTTCGTTTTTGAGTTCCTTGTGGTGGTTTATGACGGTCGGGGTGTATCTAATGCACTCTCATAAAAGTGGACATGCATTGAAACTCCATCGCAAGCATCTCGCCGCCTGGAGAGGATTTCCTTTGTGGGGATGTTCCTCTGAGGCAAGACCACACGAGACCTTTCCGGAAAGCAATGATTGTGTACAACATTCGCCTTCTTGCTTTTCCATTCAACCTCCTCGGCCCAATACTCAGCTCCTCTTTGCGTTTCGCTGCTCGTGGCAAGAGAAACGCGTGTCAGGAGGTCTACTGGACAAACGTATATTTTCAGAAGCAAACAAATAAAGCTTTCAAGGGAAAGTCCAAACGTCCCGTGCATGGCAGAACAAAGCAACTCCCGTGCATTCGTTGCTCATGCAATATCCCCATCGTTTTACTATTCGTGTACACACGTACACTCCCGTACAAATATATTTATATCTGTAGGCATAAATGTAGATTCACGCCCGTAGAGAGACTGCTCTACACTTACAAAAATATATGAATCTCAACTAGACATCCTGTGTCCCTGCTCTCTTTCCTGTTCGGCTCCAGGCCGTCCTGCAGGGGGGCTGAAAACTTTTCTCGTCCTACTCGCGGAGCTCAAAATGGCAAATGGTCCTTCGCTTTTAGGGTGCATGCGCATTTGAATTATATTTCCATGAAAGCGGCTAGAGCGCCTGCTTCTGCGTCTGGATCCTGACGCGTCCCTCGCGTGCTTCTCCAAGTACCTTCGTGGAGGCACAAACGTGTATTTATATCCTGACAATCAACTAAGAGGCGTCGAGTAAAACCCGCAACGCGTTAGTCTGTCGAACTATGAATAGTGCTGACGAGTTTCCCAAAGAAAACGCGGTGCGTGGTACGAAGCAGGCGTTACGTCGCATTACAGGTACCTTCCTTGCGCCAGTCTACGTCGGTTTTGTTTGGACGTCGTTTTTCGAAAACCAGCGCGATCCTTTCTTTCCTAGTACCAACATAGGTTCTGTGTTAGGAAGGGCGAGTGTCTGTTTTGAGTTTTTCGGTTTGAGAAGCAAAGGGCTGCACCCGATTCAAGGAACGCCCGATTTCCGCGGCGTTGATTTTGCGTTTCTGACTCCGAGTCAGAAAAAAAATCCCTTCCTTGACAAGAAGTGTACACTGAGCAGTGACCAAGCGGCAAACCTGGGAGTGCGGACACGAACAAAGAGGGAAAAGAAGATGCACAACGGGTTTCTCTTTGACAAACAGCTCCGGTGTACGGGGAGTTTTCGCCAAGACACGGGACGCGGGAGTTCCGTCCAACAGAGCAACAAATCCGGGCGATCCCAGAAGTCCTCCGTCCGACAAGTCTCGCATATCACGGGGAAAAAGAAACCGACGCGTATCTATGCATGCACACACACACACCTATTGAGGCACCCTCGCGCGCCACATGTGCAGCTCCACGTCAGCGTGGACGTGAATTCCGTGAAAATGTACGTGAATGAATGTACATGTTACGATGTGTAAGCGGATACAAGAGTACCCGAGCACGAGATCGCTTTCGGAAGGAAGCTCTGCATGCATGGGGTTCTTGTCGCTTTGCACACTTTAAATGGACGTTCTGTGCGACGGTGCTTCCCTCGCTTGCTCCTCGGACATGCTTTCTAATTCTCTCTCTTTGTTTTTCAATTCTTCTCGCTCCTGGCGAACCAGTGCTCTTTCCTTGCGCGCCTGCACACGCAGAAAAACAGAAGAACAACACGGAGCACTTTCCTTTCTTTTGACTCCTTCTGGCCATTTCTCTTCTCCTCACTCGACTTCTCTCATGCCCGTTTTTACATCCACGTCTGAAGCTTCTCGCAAGAGCGCAGGGCACTACCGCCACGCGACGTAAACATCTCTCCCCGCCCTGTCGAGACACCCGGCACATCGAGAGGAGTCAAAGGCGCCGTTCTCGCTTCCTTTTCCCGCGCTGAAAAACAGACAAGCATCTGCGCGAGTTTCCGCAACTGTGCGAAGCGTGGCGGTTGCCACTCTTGCTCGATTTTTGGACGAAACAGAACAAGTGGATGACGCACTGAGACACCTGGCGCCGGTGTCGCCTCATCTCAACATCCGCAGCTTCCAAGCCGAACGCAAACACAACGTTTCGATTCTTCCTCACCTTCTCGCAAAGAGCCTTTAACCTGCACTTCCTCGCCTCGCACGCAGCCAGGCGAGTCTGGAGGGAACTCTCCAGGTCGTCCAAACGAAGACTTTCGGCGAAGCACCGTATCGACGGCAAGCTGAGGGAACAGAGACGAAATGTCAACGGAGACGACTGTCAACCAAAAACCAAACAAACCCTTCGGCGTGCGTGCCCATATACACATATAGATACATATACATATATGCATATATATGTATATATATACATATATATACACATATATATATACATGTATATATGTATCTATATATGTATCAATATATGCATCTATATATGCATGTAGGTCTTCTTTGCGGGGTCCCTTTGAATCCAGGGGTTTCAAAGTGAGCACGAATCAAGAGATTCGGGCGACTGTTGGTTATGTCGAAAAAGACAGACTTGCCTGTTGACTGCTGCAGAGACAAAGTCTTGGTCCACATCTGTGAGAGAAAGTTCCAGTCGCGCCACCTCTGCAGCCCCCCTGTTGGTCGCTGCCCCGAGTGTCTGGACACCGGAGCACGAGCGGTCGCGTTCGTAACAGGCGCGCTCGGTCTCCAGTTCCTCCAAAATACGGTCGAAAGCATGCTGAACACACCACCAAAAAAACTGGCGACGAGCTTTTAGCGAAGAAACACAGGGAGACGGAGAGACACAGAAAACTCCTGATCAACGCGAGAAGACGCCTCTTCCCCATTCGGCGGCCAGGACCGAAGTTCCAATGAGGAGACCAGAAGAGCCGAAATGGAAGCAAAAATTTCAAGCGACAACGAGGAGACGACATGCATGTGAGTGGCGGCACCTTACATTTCGCGCGGCATGTTGTTGCCCAAGAAATTCGAGGATTTCCTTTTCAAAAGGTCCACCAGTTTGCTGTGTGAGAAGCAGATCTCTCCCCAGTCTCTCTCCGCCTGTCCGTACAGCCCAGAGGTCGCGCTTTCGTCTTCTCTTTGGCCTTTTCGCCTCCGCCTCCTGAGCCCCTTCTCTCTCGGTCCTTGCGCGTTTTCTTCGATCGACGTCCCCCAGGTCCGTCTGCCTCTCCTCGCCTGCAGTCTCCTCTTCTTCCGCTCCCTCTGTGGAGGCGTCGCTGTCGGACAGCAAGGCTGTCTCTCTGCCAAAACCCACCATGTGAGATATCTCCTCATTCACGCTTGCGCGTTCAAACGCGGTCGTCCCTGGGGGCGGCTCTGCGTAGCACAGACACCTCCAGCCTAGCCAGGCCTTCCGTAGGGGGTGCGTCTCCTCAAGAAAAGAACTCGCACCTTCTTCCTGTTCCTGAAATACTCGAGAAGGCCGTTGCCGCTCGCGACTCTGGTCCCCCCGCTCTGGGCCAGCCGCGCCCGAAATGTCTCCGCGCCCCGGAACCGGCCGCGAAGAGACACCTCCGACCGCACTGGGCGCCACCGGAGCTGGGGGCCGCGCGAAGGCCAGAGACACCGGCAGAGACGGCAGGAAGGCAGGCGAGACAGAAGCCGAGGCCGTGGAGCCACCTGCTGCGGTGACTGGAGGCACAGAGGAGACAGTTGTGGGGAGAGTGTGGGGAGTCGAGGCGAGAGAGCCCGCGCGCGCAATTGTCTCCGCGCTCGCGCCCACAGGAGGAGACACCCCAGAGCGAGCGACAGGAGACGCCGCAGACAGAGAAAGGGCAGGCAGGCAGAGACCAGGCTGGGAGTTGCTTACTCCAGGAAAGACAACAGATTGGGGCACAGAGAGAAGAACATGAGGCGATGAAGCGGCGTCTGGAAGCCGGTATCGGTCGCTAGGTTGGGCTGCAGAGGCGGGGACGTTTAGCGCAATGCGAGGAGACACAGATGGCAGAAACGTCTTCGAAAAAGAGTGTACACGCGACCTGTACGGGGATCCGTCTCGCGCATGCATAGGAACTCTAGGAAGGGGAGAACAAGAGGAAAACGACGAGCAAGAACCGACACCAGACGCTGGCCCTACCGGAGGCGGACTGAGCCTGACCCCCGACGAGGCCTGCATGGTGAGAAGGGCGCCGGAACTCTGTGTTTTGTCGAGTGGAAATACAAACGGCGCCGTTTGTTCGATTTGAGTAATACCGACGCGAACACCTGCGCTCATCGAAGAG
Source organism: Toxoplasma gondii ME49 (assembly GCF_000006565.2). NCBI lineage: Eukaryota > Apicomplexa > Conoidasida > Eucoccidiorida > Sarcocystidae > Toxoplasma > Toxoplasma gondii. Next base: position 4,982,178 of record NC_031476.1, read on the forward strand.
TACAGGATGTTCCTGAGTACAAGGGTCCCACCTGCAAACACACTGTTTAAGAAGGGGAGAGAAGAAAGCCAGTGAAGAGAGCGACGACGTCACCTCCTAGAAAAGCATGCAACTATCAAACGGTCGAGTGGAGATACACCCGAGGGACGGGGGTCTCGTGGAGGGGCACAGCGGCAAGAGAACGCAAGTTTGATTCGAGGAAGGAAAACCGAGGAAATCGGAATCTTTGGCAACTCACAGAGCTTCAGGGCATGCGGTCCACCCAGCGTCGACGAATCAGCAGTCGCAGACATAAGAGAAAACAAACGGCGTGTGTCGGAGCGACGCATTGAGCCGCTCCCTCTTAAAAAAAAGGAGAGTCGCTTGGAGCTCTCGTGACCGACTGCGTTGACCCTACTTGGAAGCGGTCCACGTCGCCGCCCCAAAAAACAGTCACGCATTGGTTGGGAAAAAGACTCTTTTCTCGGGAGGCGAAAATCATCGAAATAGAAACCTGTGACGCCGAGCGGCGAAAAGGCGAACGAGGGAAACCAGCCAAGACCGCATTCACCTATTCGAAGATTCGGCGGGAGTCGGACTGAAACGTTAGCTCTTGCTGTCTTTGACTTCGCTGCGACAAGCCGGCCTGAACACCCGCTCCTCCGTGTGTTTTGGCGAAGGTGTTTAAGTGGAAGAAAACCCGATTTCCGGAAAGCTCGGAGACGGGCAAAGAGCAAGGAACGCGAAAGAGCAATGGTCCTCTGGACACACTATGCTGGGGTTGTGCGTCGACTGGCGGCGCCACCTTCGAAAGACTGAGTGGCAACTTGCACGGACTGCCTCCACAAGAAAAGGCGTGAAACCAAGGAAAGAAGAAACTCTAGCGAAAACGTTTTAGAGTTCGAGACACAACTGGTGAGCTGGTCCGCGCCAGTCGTTCTCGATGTCGTCGGCCGCAAATAAATCCGCGACGCTCAGGTGCTTTCCCCGATCTTCTTTTCCTGCATGCACGCTGCTTTTCTTACGAAAAAGAAGATACGCAGACAGATCGACTTTCAGCCGCAGGACGCCTGCACCTGCATCGAAAACACCCTTGTGTCTGCTAGAACAACAGATCCCTCGTCCACGAACAGTCCGGCAGCGCCAAGGGAGCTGCCGTGCGAATTCGCCTTATACTCGGATACAAAATTGAAAGCTCGCTGCCATCGGCTTCCGTTTCAGTTTCAGCCCACTGCATTCCAGAGTGTTCGACGTTGAATTTTCAATTTGCGTGCGTCGACGATACTGTGTGTCCTGCAGCTGGCTTTCAAGAGGAAGGGGGGGTGTCAGACTAGGCAATCATCAGGTTTAGGGATTTTGTTCGGCAGGGAAGACTCTGGAGTTCTTCCTCCTGTCTCGCGGTATCCTTTTGAAGCAGCTGCACATGCGTGGACGAGCCTCAGCTGCGGAGTAGGAGCAGCGATAGGTTGCGGCGGGTAACGCGTCACACCGTGCACTCCAAGGGTGCGAACAAGCGAGGTTTTCTGGGGAGTGTACACTGCGAGTTGGACTTCTGTGGTTGGGATCTGCGATTTTGAGAACTGGAGTGTTCAGGTTGTCGGATTCTGAGAAATGACTGACAAACGAGTCTCCCGTAGAGCAAGTCCTTCTCGTGACTGATGCAGTGAGCTACGAAGATGCCACCCCGACCCCGTAAAACCATTGACAACTCGCTTTTCGTAGTGCCCGAGCCAGGCACCCTCTGCAACTAGTTGCTCACTTGGAGAACGCGTCAGAGATGGTTCTGAAGAATCTGCCGAAACGCAAAAGTGAGGGTACACGCTGTCGAACAACTCCAACTCGGTTCGTAGGGTACCTTGACCGTCTGTAGTCGTGTTACGCAATCACTGAAGATGTGAAGTGTGAAGCTTCTGGCAACAAAGGAGCGTTTGTGCGCCTGCACCACGGTAGCCCGCCGTTCTTCATTTACCCCCTCTCGGATGCGTCTGTGTTTACAAGGGTAACCTGTTTATAGAGTTATACCCTGACGTGCGGGCACTCTCGTACTGCTTTCCTAATCCCGCGCTGGTTGACCAATTCCGAGTTTAGCCGAAAAATTGACGCCAAGCGGATAGGCATCCCAACAGCAGTTTAACACCCATGACTCCAGCTACACATTCTTTGAGCCATGTGAAAAAAATACAAACCCCAACATATCCTTAATCGTACAAACCGTATATATATACATATGTGTACATACATATATACGCACATATATATGTATGTGCACATTCATATATACGTATATATATATATATATATGTAAGTACGTTTATACATACATCTGTATATATATGCGGCTGGAACAGATTGGCAACAGCGTGAACGAGAAAGGGTGTTTCAAGGGGACGGGACCCGCGCCAGTGGCTACGAGGGTGTGGCATGCGAATCAAAGTTGCAAGTGTCATGCGTTTCAAGATGACGACAGTTTCGAAGGAATCATTGATTCCGATCGTTTTGGTTCAAACCGCCTTCTGCATTTGTACCTCGTTTCACAGGGCTGTATGCAGACCTGCGTTTTTTGATCACGAATCTGTACGTAGGTGGGCATAGAACAGTGCGTCCATCGTTTTCTCTAGTCACGGTGACCCTCTTCGACAAGTGCGCTTTCTGCTGCACCACGAACTTCACACACAGCGGCCGAGATATAGCGACCCAAAAACTCTCCTTTCTAGAAGCAGGAAAGACAGGATGTGCTGCAGCAGCAGATTTTTCTCCCCGTTTCTAGCGTCGCGCACTGCTCCTTCAGAAGAGCAGCTTCTGCTCTGTCGCCACGCCTCGCCTCAGGCGCGACACTTGAGTATACAGGGCCCCTAGCAGTGAGAGTGATACATGGCATCCTCTTCAGACTGAACGCCTTTTCCGTTTCGCACCCCAGAAAGGCACCACACGGAATGCAGATTCCCTGGCGTCGCTGACGACCTTCCCGTAACAGACCCAAAACCCAGTCAGCCCTCGCGGTACGAGCAAGATCGAGTGGCGCACAACTCAGCGCCCACTGACTATGCCTGACTATAAGCTACCGTACCAGAACGGGTGAGGCGTCTCTGGCTTTTCGATGGCAGCGATTTCCATCCCATTAGAAGTCAGTTGCGGTGTTCTGTTCGAAGATCGTTTGTTGAAGAGCCCGGTATTTCGTCCCTGGACATGCCGTTTTGCTTGCCCACGGCAACGTGAACTTCGCCTGCAAACTTTATCACGACATCCCGGCGTTTTGCGCTTCCTTTTCACGCGTGTGCTGCCGTCTCTTCTCGGCGCCACAGACTTGGACCAAAAAGCTGCGAGGCGGACTCGACAGGCCGCAAAAACTCTACGCGGAGCAACCTTGGGGTAGGCGGCAAGCTCCACTGTTCAGCAGACGCAAACACACGAGTTTTCATCGGCGCAAATCCCGCAGTTGGGAGCCTGGGAGTTTGGGGTCCGCGATTTCGATTGATGTGGACACTCCGGTCACGTCTCGTTGCGTCGGATCCTGATGTCGCATTCGCGCTTCGCGATTTGTCGCTGGTCCGCCGTCGCTTCTCACCTGGTGTGTTTCTGGTGGTCAGCATTTCCCCCTTTGCTTTTTTCTGTGTCGAGATCGAGCGTTTTCCCACAAAAATCAAGCTGAGAACTTCCCCGACAGTTTGCCACGCGACAGACTCAGGTAGCCGCAACTTGAGCTCGCCGTGTGACGAGCTGAATGTACACTCGAGCATGTGACTCTTTCACGGTTCGCGGTCGTTTGCGTGGCTGTGTACGCCTTCACCCTTTTTCTTTCGCAGTCCTTTCCCGCGCGGCTTCTCACCACTGAAGCTTACTGATCTTGCCTTATCGCACTTTCACGCCGTTCTTCTCTCCCGCGGGGAGTCCGTTTCTGTGCGCGGTTTTCTTTGCGTCTGTTGACCAAGTGAAAAGGGAATGCAGTGCGTGCTCCTCTTTCTTTTTTCTCGCGACTCGTGTTTCTCCTGGTTACTTTCTCCAGTCCGCAGATCCGCGGAGCCCTCATCTGTCGTTGCTTGAGTTTGGAGCCGCCAGAGCTTCAAAAAGATAAGCAGCTGCTTCTGTCTGTGTGTGTGTCGTCTTTCGCCCTGGCATGCCCCCGTGTGTGTCTGTCAGTTAAACAATTTTTTCCAGACGCTTTCTGAACCGCGCTTAAGGGTGCTCATATCGCTGGCCGTGAAGGAGGGAAACTATTTCTTAGGCTACGTACTCTTTCCTGTGCATTTTTTCAGCCTCGGGAGTCCAACCGGGTCACATACATCGCTGGAAGAGTTGGCGTCGAGAAACACCAAGAAGCGCAGAATCGATCGCCGGGACGGCAGAAAGCAATCGTCAGTGCGCGAGACAGGGAAAAGACACAACGACAATGGCTGACGCCTTTGCAGTTCTGCGTTCAAGGGCTGGTGAAGTCGCCTTCCTTCAGCAGTGCCGCAACCAACTGTTCCTTCCCTCGCTGTCTCCCTCACGCGTCTCTCGTCCTGTAGAGCAAGGACCTGCGAACTCTCGCTTCTCTCGTCTCTCTGCAGTTGCATGTGAAACACCCGGGAGCGCCGGAGAGACAATGCGCGCCGTCGAAGCTTGCGGACCTCGAGACAAGATCTCCACCGGACAAAAGGAAGCATATTCTGAAGAACTGCCGCGCCGTCACCTGCGCAGACAAGTTGTTTCGTCGCAGGTGTCTCTGGAGGATCCCGCGCTGGGCTCGGCTTCGTCCTCGTGTTCAGACCTCTCCTTCAGACAAAAAGAGTCGACGAGCAGTTTCTTCTGCTTCGCTTCGGTCGTCTCCCCTCTTGTCTCGGCCGTCTGTTAAGACAAGAGGGAGTTGCCGACCGGCAGGCCTCTCTTTTTCCTCATCTACACTCTTGCCCTCTATCCTTCGAATTGCAAGTCTCGTGTCGGTCCTTGCATTTGCTTTTTCGCCTCTGTCGCTCTCGTCGCAGGCGGTCTGCCGTCTCCGACCCCGACTCTGTACGACCGATTCCTTCGCCTCGGTTCTCCCAAGGAGAGTCTGGCGTCCAGCTCCTTTTCTCTCGCTTCGTTTCCGTCTCCTCCACAGGGATCCGAGCCTGCAGCGTTTCGAAGCGCGTGGTGCCACAGGGCTGCGTTCGAGTGGCTGAACCATCCAGACGAGAGGACGACCTTTTCGCGCCTTCGCAGTTGACGGACTGCGCATGTTCCACAGGGCAGACCCCAGAAAGACTGCTCTGTGCTTTCTCATCGGCAAGTGACTGCCTGCCTGCGCGTCGCCAGTCGCGCTCGAGTTCCTTCTGGAGACACCATGGCGACTCGAATCTTCACTTCCAGTGCGGTACATACAGCCCGTCGGGTGCAGTGCACCAAGACGAGGTCTCGCTCTCGTCGCTCTTCCTTCTCTTCGCCTTGCCTTGCCTCGAAGACTGGCGCCAGTTTCTTTCCGTGGAGCCTCCCTCACTCGTTTGCTCGCCCAACGTCTTCCACGCGACCTCCGCCTCCGCCTTCGTTTCCAACCACACCTTCCGGAACGGACTCTCCGGGCGAACCTCGGAGCTCGTGGTGTACCTTTCAAATGCATGCGAAACCTTGCGCGTATCCGTCTTTGCTCTCGGCGCCTCTTCTCTCTGCGCGTCTGCGGCGATCCGTCACGCGTTCCTGTCTGAAGGCCCTGGCGACGACGTCGCTGTGCCCCCCTCTGAGGGAGATCAAGGCGTCCGCTGCATCCGCTGCATCCGCTGCATCCGCTGCTCGGCCCACCACTCTCCCTTTCGCATCTCCCTCGTCGACTCATGCGCCCTGCCCGACGCTCCTCCTCTCGCCTTCCTGCAATCTCCTCCTTGCGTCTTCTCCGTGCCCTCTCCTCCCCTCTCCTTGTGCGACTGCTTCCTCTCCTCCACCTGCTGCCTCTCCTCCACCTGCTGCCTCTCCTCCACCTGCTGCCTCTGCTGCCTCTGCTTCCTCTCCTCCACCTGCTTCCTCTCCTCCACCTGCTTCCTCTGCTTCCTCTGCTTCCTCTCCTCCACCTGCTTCCTCTGCTTCCTCTGCTTCCTCTCCTCCCGCTGTTGGCGCTGCTTCTGCGCCGTCGTCTGCGGAGACGCTGAAGGGCCCGCTGACATGGGAGGAATGGTGGCATGTGTTTGGTTTCTGCGCGTTGCCCATGGTAGCGTTTGGGGTGATGGACCAGTTCATCATGATTCGTTTGGGAGAGTTCGTCGACGCGACTCTGGGCGTGACGTTCGGCCTGGCGACGCTTTCGGCGGCCGCAGTCGGGCAGCTGTGCAGCGACACCGCAGGCGTCGTGTTTGGGAGCACAATTGAATCCGTCGCGCAGAGAGTGGGCGTCACCACCCCCCCGTTCGACATCTACAGCAAGCGGGCGCCGTCCTCGACGCAGGTAGTACGGACGCTCGGCGCAGCGTGTGGAGTTGCGTTCGGCTGTCTCTTGGGGATGAGTCAGCTGCTGTTCATGGACTTGGATCGCTCGGAGAGACTGAAGAAGCAGCAGCGACTCGACGCGATCTTCCAGATGGTCGTCCAAGACTGCCCCCAGCTGCTTGGCTGTGAGCGAGCAACGCTGTTCGTCTACGACAAGACTCGAAACGAGGTATGGTCGAAGGCGATCTTCGGCCTCGAACATGCGACGCGAATCGACAAGAACGCACAGGAAAAGTCTCTGACGACGTGGATCCTCGAACACAAGCAACTGGTGAACTGTCCAGACGCCCGCAGCGACCCGCGCTTCAATCCGCAGTTCGACGAAAAACACAAGGCATGCACCAGGTCGATTCTCGCCGCACCGGTCTTCGGCAAAGACGGAGACGTCATCGCCGTCTTGACATGCTTCAACAAACAGAGGAAGGGGAAAGAAGACGAACGGAAAGAAGACGAACGGAGAGAAGAGGGGAGAGAGAGACCGGAGAGAAGAGGGGAGCAACGGCCGCAGGAAGTACCGGCGGTGCAGAAGCAAGCGAAGAGTCGTGGAGAAACTGAAGACGCACTCGCGTTCACGGTGGAGGACGAGAAAGTGATTCGTCTCTTGAGCAAGAACCTCGCGTTGTTCATGGACACGTTCGACTACGGGGCAACTGAAGATCAGAAGGTGATTGCCCTTCCTTTCCAGGGAGAAGAAGACTCTGCTCTCGCAGCTCGCGCTGGGCCTTCTGCCGACGCGGTGCCGGCCGAGGCTGCAGCTGGGACTCCGCAAGGAAATGCACGTTCGGAAGAGCAGAAAGGCGAAGCCTCCGCGAAACAGGGGGGGGGACTGGAGACACAGAAGCTGCAGGCTGAAGAAGAAGCAGAGGACCAAACGAGGAAGGAGAAGAAAGAAAAGAGAGAGGAAGAAGAGAAACGCAAGGTGGTGAAGGAGAAGTCCGCAGTATCGGGCGAGGCCCTACTGAGGGCAAAACTGCTTTCTTGGTTCACTCGGAAACAGCCGGAGAAACCAAGTACTGAGGAAGCTGCACAGTCAGCGGACGCAGGGAAAACGGAGTCCGCGGCAACGAACTCGACGCGCGAAGAGGCTGTTCTCATCTCGCGCTTCGACTTGCCACTGTTGGGCGCGCCTGTCCCCGAACCCAAAGAAGAACTGGAGAAACCGAAAAACCTGTTTTGGTGGACTGGGAAACGCGAGAAGAAGCCCCAAGAACCGAGTGTCTAGACAGCGGAACCTCGACGACATACTCGAAAAACGCAAACACGACTCTGTTGCTTTCCGAGCTCTGTTGTTAGAGACTTGCATCTCGTCTCTAGCTAAGGAGTGAGGAAGAGTTACTGTCGCTTCTTTCTCCCATTCTGTTAGAGTTGCTGTCTCGTATGGGGTGTGCTTTTCCCTTTGGCTTTTCTTTGGGCAAGAACGACGTGCGTCGCAAGGTCGCTCTCCGTCGCTACAAGAGAGCGAAGCAGCGACTTCCTCGGATGCAGAGAAACTCCAGAAAACAAGTTCCACAAATGGGGAGGAGAGCGAAAAGTGGATGAAGAAAGAAGGGAAGAGCGTAACTAACGAATGAAAAGGAGGAAGGAGGGAAAACTCAAAGGAGAAGGCATAAACGAAAGAAGCGGAAAGAACACGATGACGGGAAGAAAGGCAGCGCTAGGAGATGTGACAAGCGCATGCTCTTCTTTGTGATATAGAAAGGCAGCTGTATGTACACCGCATCGCCGCTTTAACTCTCGGGCGCCGTGCTCTCTGCATATTCGGCTTTTCTCTTGCTTGTCTATCGTCCTCTTTGCGGAGATTTTTCGCCGCAGTTTCTCTCGGTTTTCGCAACTCAACTAGGGAATGAGTGAGGCCATCCAAGTTGTGGCGCTCCGATTTTATTGGATTGCTGCATGCGTTTTCGCCGAGACTCTTGCTCTCGGTACCAATCGAGAGGACCTATTCAGGAAATTGCTCTGCTGCTTTTCAGTGGTCCTCGCAGTGTGTTAGCTGGCCTTCATTTGCCCTCGAGAGACGGGTGCTTCCTCTTGCTCAGAAAGGGAACAGGGCCTAGAGAAAAATGTTTTGCGACGCAGTTCTTTTCACTTTGCATGAAAACGGAACGAAAAAACTCTTCTGTGCGCGGATGACGGGGGAAAGTTTCGAAAGAAGCATCTCCGATCAAAGAACTCTGCAGTCGCTCAAGCCGAACAAACGCAGAGACGCTTCTTGTTGATGTGCATGCTCATATACGTCTACTTTCCACATGTCTATATTTGTACATAACTCTATATGTGAATATATGAAGCTCTACATATGCCTCGGTATATGCATTCTATCTGTACCGCTTTATGTGCGTGCTTGCGTACTCATATCGCTATATTTGAATGCATCTGAATACATATATATATATATATATGCATGCATGTATGTATATGTATAAGCATTTGTACACACAGACGCACGCATGCATGCAAGCATACCTGTGTGTGTCTGTGTTTGTCTTTTTTTCTGTATGTGTGCGTAGGAGATGCACTTACGTGTGCGTATCTCTGTTCGTACAGATACCTGCATGCACTGTATATATATATATATATATATATATGGAACTGGAAATGAACGTTTGTATATTTGTAGGCGTAGAGGTTTGCGATGCAGGAGGGTTGTTCCTTTTGTCTAAGAACATGCTGGTCTCTCTGAGTCGACTCGCGTTTCGTCTGTGCCGCTCCACGAACTCGCTGCTGAGAGAGACTTGTTGGGGAATCCCTTTGATGGACCGTGGAGTTCTCTTAACGTCCTGACCTACTTCGTACTGACTCGAATACCTGCGGTCGTGGTGTCTCTGCACGGCGCGCGCCGCTGGTCTCTGCAGCTTCGCGTCCACGGCTTTGTCGAATTTTCAGGCGGTCGACGGAAAGAGCGCAAAAGAGGAAAGGTATTTGTTTATATGCGTGAATCTATCTATCTATTGCATATATATATATATATATATATATATATATATATATATATATGCACACATGCGTGTCGAGCTATTTGCATGCGTACAAACGTCTTTTCGTGCAACTGCGGATAGAGAACCGTACGTAGGATGTGGACTTCAAGGCATTGACTGGGTCCTTCGGGAGGCTCCAGAGAGCTGTGCGTCGATCGTGTAGTCTTTATACAGGCTTGTCGCGGCGGACTGGGCAGCAAGGGATTCAGGAACTGGAGAGGGCTTCGCAGAGGCAGCCGCCAAACTCCGGTGTGTCTCCTTTAGAAAGGCGACTCTCCTGACGCGCTGGCAGGTAACTGCCGGCACTCCTCTGGGGTGTATGTACAGCTGAGAACAACCTGGGGAGAAGCGAGAGAGAAGGAAGCAGGTTGGGGAGAAAACCTTTCTTTGCTTTGTTTCGTGGATAGAGACAGTGTGTGGAACTGTGTCGTTTTCGGCAGAGCGGTTGTCTCCTTGTGCCTCTCGCTGTTTCCTTTGTTCGGAGTTTTTTTGCTTCTGTTGTGGGCTTGTCGATCAGTGGGTGTTGTCTCTGGGAAAGCCTCGTTTCGTTGTACGCCGGCCTGCGTTCGGGCAGCAGACACAACGCCTTTTTTTCGGCGTTTTCTTCTTCTCAGAGTGATCTCGTGCAACAGGTTGCAGCGCAGTGCTTGTTTTCGCTTCCTTGTCTCTGCCGCCGCAGACGAAACTTTGTTTCTCTCCGACCTTCTGCCTTTTGCTGGAAGCCCGATGACACAGCACACCCTTGTGACTGCGGCGGCCGCGCGCCGCCCCCCGTGTCTCGATACCGCATCCGCTCTTCGCGCCTTGATTCCTCTCTCCTTCGAAAACCGGAGAAAAAAGTTAAGCCTGCTTCTTCAGGCAGGTCCATAGAAACAGGAAGCCGCGGGCGACTCGCGCGGTCTCAACCGTACACAACGAAGCAGAGAGACTTTGAGTGGAGAGACAGCAGAGATGACAAGTAGCAGTGGATCGTTCGACGGGAGAAGGCACGTCCTTCAGAAACGTTCTGCGAGGATAAACCCGTTTTCTTCGAGATTCACGGAAGGACAAAAGGCGCATCTGCGCCCCCGCGCCAGTCCACGTATACTCGTTTCGCTTGTACCTCTTTCTCGATCTTCAAAGCTCGCTTCGTCCTGCATTTTTTGGAATGGCAGCTAATATAGGCGTAGATACATATATATATATATATATATGTAGACATGTCGGTCTCTCCAGCTTTCTTTCTTTACATACTTCTTTCTAGGTAAGGTCTTTCTTGCCCCCTCTCCTCGTGTTCTTAGTATCGTCACGAAGATAGACCAGCATTCATTCTCTTTCATTCATAGACCCCTGCTACAAATAATATATCTTTATATATATATATATATATGCATTTGTTTTGAATAACATCTGAGACAGAGGGCGGGCCGCTAACTGAGAAGGCCATGGGCGTTTTGAGGAGCCCGCGAAAAAACAGGTTGCCGCTTCACCACATTTTTTTTCTCTCGCACTCTCAGCGCATGCAGACGCCACGCGTGCTGACGAACTCCTCGCTCTGCGGACGCACCCGAAGCAAGGTTAACGAACGAATTCCATGCTACGTATCTTCTATACACACATGAATAAAAACATGCATATATACGTGAAGAAATAAGTGAATAAGTACAATAATAAATATATGAATAAATAAGTGAATAAATATATGAGTAAATATATGAATAAATATATGAATAAGTACATTAATAAATATATGAATAAGGATACGAAAAAAAGCATGAGAATACCTGCGTGAATGCATGTGCGTCTGGACGCGTCTGCATGGAGGAATGAACAGAAGCGTTGTTCTGCAGTTTCCTGTGGAAGCATGTCCACTGAATTCTGCAGATGATTCTTCTCTACGCAAACACGCTGCAGCACCTGGAAGTGAGACGGCGCACAGCGGGCGGCGACGCGAAGATGAGAAAAAGAGAACGAACGCTGGGGATAAAAAGAGAATTCAACAGCTTTTGGAATGGAACGCGGACGCCGAAAATTGGAGGGGAACGGAGAAGGAGGGAAGCAGAGAGGGGAATGGAATGTGAAGAGAGAAAAAAAGAGATGAAAAGAGCGAAGGCCCAGAGCAGGATCGTGGCCACGCTGAGGCGCATGTGGAAAAGGAGGCACCTTCAAAACAATAAAAAGAAGTATTTTTCCAAGGGAAATGAAGGTGAAAAAGCGAAGACAGAGAAGACAGCACGCCTGTTCAGTCCAGGTACGTACATGGAAAACAAAGAATTCTAAATCCCACATATATTCGTCCCTACGAAAATACCTATTATAACATTTACACGGATATCTATTTACCCAGAAATATATATATATATATATATATATATACATATACTTGCATGTATACAATCATATCTTTACCACTCGTCGTCCTTGATAGTCACCATTCCAGGTTTCATTTTTTCGACTTCTGTTTGCGTTGAACCCTCTATTTCTTTTTCACTGTCAAGTTCGCGACGTTCTCGCGTCTCTCCATCTTCTTGCCTCCTTTTCTTGGAAACAGTTTCTTCTTCCCGACCTGGCCCCGGCTGTCCATACACATGAGACGCCGCTGAAGGCGGGAGAGACGGAGAATCTGAGCTTTGCCTTTGTGTCGAACGCGGGCCACAGGCCAGTGTCTCTCTCTCTTCTTCAGACGCTTCTTCTGCTTCTCGAATTCTCTTTCCTCGCGTTCTTCTCCTCTCTCGACATTCCTCTTCTCTCTCTGGATCTCCCGCGTCTTCTCGCTCTTCCTCTTCTGTGTCTTCTTCTTCTCTTTCTTCTTCTCGGTGGTGGCCTCGGCGCCCGGCAATCTTTGCGGCGTTTCGCAGTTCTGTTTTTTTCGTTTTTCGTCTTTTGCGTCGCTCGCGCGCGTGTCGGTTCTTCTCCTGAGCCTCGAGAATTCTCCGGTGTCTCTGCAGTTGGAACTCCTCAGCCTCGACTTTCTTTCTCCAGTCCGCCTCCATTTCTTCCAGACGCTTCAGCTCCGCGTTTCGCGACATGCGGTATCGGTCGAAGAAGTCACTGCCTGCGAAGAACGAAAAGCTCGAGAGAGACGCTGAGAGGATGTGCGAGGAAGGCAGACGCGCGCAGCGAGCGCGAAGGCGCTGGAGGGGATCGGACACAAAGAAAAACCAGCACAAAACGACGGAGAAAAAACAGCGGGAAGGAAACGAGAGAAAACGAGAGAAAAGAAAAAACGACGCAAGGAAGGAAATCTCGGCCCGGTCCCACAACCATCTGCTTGCAGTCTCCTGACTTCGGTATCTTTACATTCACTTGAACACACATGTGCAAAAGAATACAAATACATACACATATAAATATATATAAATATATGAATATATATATATATATATATATATATATATATATATACATACAAAATAAGCGCATATAGACATATACACGTACATGAGCCCATTCGAAAATACGCACAGATACATAAATACATATCATACATACGCACACAGGCGAACATTGACACCTATGCCTTCGACCGTATCGGTGCCCAAAGACAGTTTGGCATCAAGGCTTTAAGTGACCAGAGTGAGCTCAATAGAGAAAAGGACCTGAGAAGGATTGCTCGATGTGTACAAGCGACGAACGACATCAGTGTTATGAATCGCCTGGTCCGGAATCACGAGCCTCATCCTAAGCGATAAATATATGCTTAAGCGTGAGCGTTGACGTCCTCAAACTGAGACTGAAGGAACGCATGTAAGAAGGGAAGGAAGCTGGAGTCGCTGCGAGACACGAGCACGCAGCTCGTGTCTCGCCGTAACTGGAGCACCACTGGTAAGAAAAGAGCCTAGCTCCACCCGTCGGCGCACCGATATAACGCTTAATCCTAATGAACAGATGAACGTTCGTTTGCTGAGGTACAAGAAAAACAATAGAACCATGTACATACACGGTTCCACATATACACATATAAATATATATATATATATATATGTATATGTATATATGTATGTGTGTATCGACATTTCTAGACAAATATACAGATATTGATTGTGCGCTTTTCTCTTTTGTCGAGAGCGCAGATTTCTTCCTTCAGCGACTTTCTTCAACCATGTCGTTTCCTTCCCTTTCGCTTTCTACCATGCATCTTAGCTATAGCTCGTGTCTTCGCTTTGCCAGTTGTGTCTCTCTGCAGTTTCCGCTGTCTGTTCTCTTGGCTCTCTTTTCGGACGCACCGGCGCCTGCAGCGCTGCCCCAGGCGTTGACGACTTTTTCGATTTTCACGGGCGGTGGGGCCTTTTTTTCGCCTTCGTCGTCGAGGGACGCTGCGGAAGGCGAGATCGAGAGCGTGAGTCCGTCGGCGAGAACAAGGACTTCCGGCCGAGTGGCGTCTCTCTTCTCTCCCACAAGCGCCTCGTCCAGGCCTGCGAGCGTCGCGCGCGACTTCGCGACTGCCTGCGTCGACAGCGGCGAAGCCGAAAGCGCCATCGAGACGGAGCGAGACGGAAAAAAGGCTCAAGGGAGGAGGAGAAGAAGAACGGAGTGGAAGGGAGACAGACGGGGAGGAAGAGGGGGAGGAAGACGGGGAGGAAGACGGGAGAGAGAAGAGAAGAAAAGAAGGAAGTGGAGAGAGTAGCGGAAGGGAGAAGGAGAGAAGAGAGGAGAGAAGAGAGGCGTTTTTATAGGTGTTTAGGAAGGAAGAAAGAGGGGAAATGTGGAAGGGAGGACGAGTAAACGGGAGAAACGGGAGAGAACAGAGGGACACGCGGAGAGCCGAGAGAACAGGTACGAGGGCAGACCGACAGGAAAACAAAGTGAAGGAAGGGAGTGTTCACGGAGAATATGCAGGCCGCGCATGAAAGAAGGGAGAGAATCCGAGAGAGAGAGAGCCTCGCGGCGCAAACGCAGTTCCGGAGAAAGCAGCAGAGCAAGAAGACGACTTCGCCTCCCCAACACAGCGAAATGAGGTGTATGTACACCTCGTTCGCGTGTCTGGACAGTCGAGACTCCTCGGGATGAGGTGTATGTACACCAGAGTTGTCTGCAACAGGCGCTTCTATCTTTGTCGTCTCGGCAGGCGCGCCGTGAGAAGCCGGAGAAGAGGGAGGTGGAGACACAGCCAGTCTCTTCTCCTGAGTAACTCGAAATGCCGTGAAGGCAAGTTTTTTTGCAGACAATTTACACTTCAGACAGAGTCACGTCGCATCCGCTGTCGGCTATTTTGTCGCTCGTGACGCATGCTCGCCTCTCGCACGCGTCCAGTTCTTTTCTTCGCATGCATTTTCCTTTTTTCTCCCCGCTCTCTGGCTTGTTCTGCTGTTCACCTGTCGCGTTCTTCTCCTTCTCTCTCGCTCCTCTTTCTCTCGATTCTTCTGCCCGTTTTTTCGCCTTCTCTTCTCCCCGTTCTCGCTGCGAGTTCCCCCCACAACGAGGGAAGTAGGTCTGCCTCTCCTGGAGGCGGCTGCAGTTCGTTCGGTCGCACAAGGGCGGAGGCATCCGGACAGAAAAGCGAGGCCAGAAATTCAGCCGATCGAAGTTCTTCAAGTTCTTGAGAAGCTGTGCCTTCTCGTCGCAGCGTGTTGTTCTCCTCTCTCCACTCTTAGAGTGAAAACTTCTTCTCTTCACGGCCTCCTCCTTCGCCTTCTCCTCCCTTCTCCCATCGGCCTCCCTTCCCCTTTTCTCTTTTTCTTTACGCAGAAACGCGAGAGTGGAGTCTCTTCTTCACTCTCCTCAGCGGTGTCTCTGCCTGGTTTGTGCGTGTACCGCGGCCTCGACGGCGCGTCGCCAGGGCGCGATTTTCTCTACTCCTCTCTTTCTCTTTCTCCCTCTCTCCGACTTCTTCTCTCCCGCTTTGCCTCCACCTCAGCGACGCTTGCCTTTCGCTACCGTGCGTTTTCTTCCACACTTCGCAATGGCAGACGACGAAATCGACCATATGTTTGCGGGGGAACCTGGTGGCTTGGGAGACGACTTTGGCGAGGACTTCGGAGACGACGAATTAATCGATGACTTCGACGTGGAACGCGCAGCTGCGGCCGCAAGCCACGAACCGGAATCGGACATTCTCGACCCAAGTGACCCTAGAGCAGCCGTAAGAAAACAAACTCCTCACCTTGGTCATTCCGAAAATACATTTTACTACGTACTCACCTTAATCTATCAATATCTATCAATCTCTCTATGAGTATCTCTATCAATCTATATTTATATATATATATATATTTATATATATATTTATATATGTGTAGATCCGTATATACGCTTTTATTCAAGATATGGACATATGGTGAACGCGTTTTTTTTCGCTGTGTTTGAGGACCGATTCCGCCATGTTTCCACCCTGTTCGCCGTTGCGGAGGCCTTTGCCGCCTTCCTGAGTCGGATGTTCATCTCGTTTGTTTCTCGCGTTTTCGTCTATTCTCAGCGACCCCACGCGCGACCGAGTGAGGGTCCGAGGATCACGAGTCCGTACATCACGAAGTTCGAGAAGGCTCGCGTCATAGGGACGCGCGCTCTCCAAATCAGCATGAACGCGCCAATCACGATTCCGCTGGACGGCGAGACAGATCCGCTTATTATCGCAGAGAAAGAGCTGTATCAGAAGACCATTCCCTTCACCATTCGCAGGTACCTCCCCGACGGCAGCTACGAAGACTGGAAAATCCAGGAACTGATCGTCGACTAAAAGACGCAGAGCGTCTGTGCGCCTCTCTCTTTCTTCTTGCCGACAGACAAAGGAAGAGAGAGCGAACGAAGGAGAAAGGAGAGAGAGAAACGAGAAGAAACAACCGAGGAAGAGGGGGACTGGGAGTCTCTCGAAGGTCTTTCCGTGTTGCTTTATGGCTCTGGACGGACCGTTGAGGCGGAGTACGGGGGTCATTTTTTTCTAAAAAACAATTCAGTTGCCTTCGCGTTTGATGCTTGTCGGTTCTTCTACTTTTCTTCCTCTTTTGTTCTCTACGCGTTCTTTTTTCTTGGAGAGGAGTTTCAGAAAAAGACAGGCGTCTGCAGACGCGGCGACGTTTCGAAAGGTGTGTGCTTCGACGCTCTTTTCTTGGATGGTGAACGCGTCTTCTCGCTTTCTTGCATGTCTCTCCCGCTGGGTGCTTGCGTTCCACTGCTGCGCTTCTCCGGCAAAGTCGTCTCTGCCTTCACACAGGTTCTCTTCCTTTTGCTTGTTGCTGTTCTCTTCTCTCGCGTTCCTCTCCTGTTTTTTTTTCTCTAGCTCTTTCGCCTCTTGCTTGTTTCCTTCCTTGATGGCGTCTCCTCGTCCTTTACCTCTTGTGCTGTCTTGCCTTCCCCCGTCGAGTGTCTGCCGGGTGTATGTACACCCGGAGAGAGAGCGTTCTGCGAGGAACTTTGCGTTCGGCCTCTGCCGTGACGAGGTGGACTGCATGCGTGGAGAAGTTCCTTTCTGTTGCGTCACAGAACGCGAGGCAAAGCCGCGCAAGCCATCAGACACGAACGCGGCCGAAGAGAAGGCCGCAGAGACATATAGTCAACGAAGATGAAAGACTCGAGTTATGGACAGCACGAGACGCTATGTCATGGATCGTGAAAAGACAGAAGAAAACCGTAAAAACAAAGGCGAGCATCACCGCAAACTTTTAAATCAAAGAATAGAACCCAATGGCCTCCAAGAGCCCACATAGGGACATTCGCCTCCCTCCCACTTATACACATATACATGCATTTATGCATATATACACATATATATGCATAGTAGATGTACAACTATAATACATATATATATATATATGCATATATATATGCATATATATGTATGTATTACGCATCGAAGACGACCTCAAGGCAGATGAACGGTTCGAGGTCTGAAACAGACGAAGGCGGTATTAACAGAAGAAAAGTTGCTCTCAGATTGTTTCCTTTGTTCTGGCTGAGGCCATGTCGACGGAGCAGAACACCGGGGAAGAGAAGAAAGGCTTTCTTGCTTCGGCGTAGAAGTCCCAGAACAGCAACAGATGCCTTTTCAGAGAGCAGGAACTTTCGACAAAAAGAAGCCTCATGCGTCCATCCTTCTGCGAAGAAACGTGGATAAAAACGCGAGGAATCGCACCACGACCGAGCTGCGATCCGCGTCTGCTTCAAGACACAAAGATCGTTTCACCCTGTACAACCCCCAGAAAAAACAAGCCTCTCCAACTCTCTGCATCTGTGGCTCCGGGCTCCCGTTCTCTTCTGGTTCTCCACCTTTCCGCTTGGTCTCCCCCTGTGTCTTCTTTTTCTCCTGTTCTTCTCCTGTTTTTTCCTTCTTCTTCTTCTTCCTCTTCCCCTTTTCGACCTCCTCGTCTCGTCTGGGGGCCTTGTTCCGGACTTGGCCTCACTCTCAACCTCCCTGGGTCCGCTGACTCGCCGCTTCTTCTTCTACTCAGAGCACTCCTTCAGCTTGAGCTGCTCGTAGATGAGTAGCCTCCACATATTTCTGACGAAGCCTTCGGCCTCTTCGTCGAGGAACTTGGCCAGTTCGCCGAGGAGCTCCTCGGCCGGCGGACGGTCCGAAACGCGCTTCACGATGTAGTCGATCACCTCCAGAACGAGACTTTCTTCTGCCCCCATGAATTCGCAGACCTTCTTCCTCACCCAGGGTCGGAGCTTCAGGTCCAAAATGTTCTTCTGAAAAAAAAAACGTCAAACCATTCTCTCGGCGGTTCGCGTCTCTCCGCCAATCACGAGACGTTCCGTAAACCAACGCTCCACACCGTCCCATAGTCCCCCCACATACACACACACATACACGTTAGAAAAAATGCATGTAAATCTATTCATGGCTCTCTACAAATGCCCAGCAGCTACACATACCCACAGCCAGACGCATGTATGTTCCGAGAGATACTCTGAAAGAAGACACAC
Source organism: Toxoplasma gondii ME49 (assembly GCF_000006565.2). Classification (NCBI taxonomy): domain Eukaryota; phylum Apicomplexa; class Conoidasida; order Eucoccidiorida; family Sarcocystidae; genus Toxoplasma; species Toxoplasma gondii. The sequence goes on from NC_031476.1 coordinate 5,000,402, forward strand.
ACACTCAAACAGCAGACGGAGACGCGCGAGCGTGGACAAGCGAAAAGAAAAACTTACTGAAATGAGGAGACTCCAGTCGATGTCGTAGACAAACAATTTCTCCTTCTCAGTCGGAACGCTGCAACAACGCAGGTGAACAGAAATTATTTATTTACTCGTTTATATATATATATATATATATCTACGGCTCTGGCTGTGCGCATGCATCGATCCACCCTTCGAGGAGTATGGTTTTATTTGTAGAGAAAGCATTTGAATATTTTGAATGACCAAGTTTATTTGACTGTTCAGGTCACCCTGTCCGATGGCCGATGGACGTCACCGCATGGGTCGTTTTCTCTGCGTTTTCGGCATTCCTGGAACTGCGCTTTCGTCTGTTTTTTGCGGCGTCTCTTTGCCTACGACGCGAGGAGTTTCTTGGACTGTTCAATGACTTTGAGAGTTTCCTGCGCCTTCTGCATTTTGTTCGTCACATCACGGTGCTCATCCAGCTTCGTCAGAGGCTTGTGGCGACGCCTGTCGTCGAAGCCTTCTTCGTCATCTCCGAAGAAGGCGCGTAGCTCCTGCGAGGGCGTCTGCGCCGCGCTCGTCTTCAACTGGAAAGTCAAAAATGAAAGAAAATCCCCATGCGTTTTGAGGCGTGGACATGGAAAGAGACGGAAATGCGCGAGAGGTGATGCATGGACAGGAACACACAGCGATACATGCATGTACATAAAATTTGTATGTGCATGCATTCACATACATCTAGAGAAAAAGAAAGAGGAAGAGAAAGAAGAGTCTGGACCCCATATTCACCTGAAGCCACCGATTCGTTCCGGAGAAGATTCGCTCGAGTGGACTTGGAGTTGCTTCTTCGAGCTTGCGAAAACACCGCGCTTCTTCCACAGAAGAGTACACATGACCGTGTGCGTTGTTCCGCGATATTGCTGAAAGGAACTGCATGCATTTGCTGCTGCGCCTGCTCACCTCCGTTTTCACTCGACGCGCGTCTCTGTCGCTGCGGCTTGTCTCTTCCTTCCGAGTCTCCCGTGACTTCTCGTGTCTCGCAGCAGCAGTCTCCTCGTCCAGAAAAGAAGGCGTCTGCTCCTTCTGCTTTCGAGCGTCGCGGTGCCGGAGAGAAGGAGAAGACGGAGCAGCGCAGCGTTGGGATCTTTCTCGCGCGTCTCTCCCCTGTTCGACGCTGGCGGCCGGTGCGTCGCCTTCACCTTCTTGCCGGGCGCTTGCTCGGCTGCGATCCTGAGAAAAGGCGGTACATGCAGCGACAACGCATCGTGCCGAAGAGGAGACGATGGACATGCACAGGACGAGCACTGGAAACAGTGAAGAGAGGGGAAGGAAGAGATGGGAAGGAAGAGAGGAGAAGGAAGAGAGGGGAAGGAAGAGAGGAGAAGGAAGAGAGGAGAAGGAAGAGAGGGGAAGGAAGAGAGGAGAAGGAAGAGAGGAGAAGGAAGAGAGGGGAAGGAAGAGAGGAGAAGGAAGAGAGGGGAAGGAAGAGAGGGGAAGCAATTGAGACGAATACGCCAGGGAGACTGAGGAAAAGGAAGTCGCATGCGCTTTGAAATGCATGGCATGACTGGAGAAAAAACACAACAAAGAGCACCGCGTCGGCGAAACGGAGGAAAAAACAGCCTTCTGTCTTCCCCATGGGTTCTCTCATCTCTGCGTCTCGTCTTTCTGTTTGAACGCTGGCGCGCCGAAACGTCCCTGTCCTTCTCGCCGTTCATCGACCAATCTCTCGTCTCCTTTTCACGGTTTCCATCGCTCGAGTCTCCTTCGTTTTAGTCCTCGTCTTCGCTCACCTCTCGGCGTCGCTTCGCTTCCTCTCGCAGTTCCTTTTCTTCTTCGTCTCGGTCCGCAGCGTCGTCTTCTGCCTCGCGTCTTCTTCTGCGTTTGCGCTCCTGACGTCGGCGAGGCTCTTGCAGGCCTTCCCACCACACTGCAGAAGAAAGCGACATTTTGCGTCCTTCTGTGGATCTCACGCAGGCAACGCTTGACCGATACGCAGCCAAGTCGCACTCTCACCTCTGCAACTCCCCTGCTCTATGTAGCTCATGACAGGCACACGCCCATGTGATCGTTCAACTACGTAAACGTAGCGCTCGCTGCCCTCTCCAGCCTCTTCTAGCTTTGTCTCTCTGTCTGTCTGTCGCGACCTCTGTCGATCTCCATCTCCACTGGCTTCCGCTCTATATCTACGTAACTCTCTTTCAGTTTGTTTCTCGTCTTTCGATCTGTCTACCGACTGGCGCATCACACAACCTCTACAGGTCTACCTATACAGAGACATATGCAGACACAGATATACGCTTTTCGCAGTAGAGAAGTACATTCGTGAGAATATGTCTACGCACAAAGCTCCCCACTTTCGAGCGTAGCTACCTACTCAAAAAAAGATGCATGCTTGCCTACGGCTGTACCTCTACATTATAGGCGTCGAGGCATGTGAATGGACATGGAATCAGAGCACACAGCTGCGCAAACGGGTACATTTCAGTACCGAGCGAGAGCCAACCTGCGTGTGTGTGTGTCTCGAAATCTACATTGGAAGATATGCATGCATGGAAAGGAAACTGCATGTCGAACCGACTCGATTATGAACCTTCGTGAAAAACAGAGCCTTTGCTCCTTCATGTCTCGAACCCTCTGTGACGCAAAACAATAAACTGTCAACGGAAGAAGCCGTCACAGCGCCTCGAAATACTTTTGATTTATCCACGAAATGTGATAGAGTTTTGAAACTTTATTGTGAAACAAGGTGGAGGAGAAGAGTCGCACCGCCGCGCAGGTCTTGGTTAATCAAGTGCTGTCGATCGTCGTCGCGAATCTCCTGCTCCAAGGCAACTTCTCTGCGAAGACACAGAAAACGAATATCTCCAGTTTTTCACACACGCCAACTAAGCGAAACGTCTTTACTTACGAGACACAGTGCCGGCGACGCATCCACCGAACTTGTGATCTCTCTACACGCATATATATATATATACATATATATATATATATATTTATAGACATATTATATAGATGCTTAGTTTTTAAAAGAATACGCATGAGTAGTGCAAGTCCGGAAACGCACCTAGTAACCTAACATAAGGCCGGAGAAATACATACATATGTATATATAGCTACAAAACCATCTGCACATGAATATATCTGTCTGTCTTTAGAAGTCGGCGTACATATGTCCACCGCTCTGTCGAAGTGTGCACATATATATATATATATATATATATGTATATACGTATATGTATATATATATGTATATATATATATATATATGTAGAACGAGCCTTGAAAGACGACTAGAATGCAGGAAAATTTACTTTTCTTTGTTCTGCTTGAAATCCTCCTCGCGAGTGATCCACTCCAATTCGCGGCGCCGAAATTCTCTGAGAACAGAGAGAGGACACTCAAGAAGAAACCCAGCAGATGCAAAAGGCGAGCGGGAGGGCGAGGTAAGAAGCGAGCCAACGGAGGGGAAGGTGAAAGAGAAGGCGAAGCAGAAAGGGGAGAGGCAGAAAGAGAAACCGAAAGGAATGAAGAACGAGATGCAGACAGGGAACAAAACACAGACACATACATGCACAGAAAGAGACGTAGACAGTGATATACCTCGAGAGACAGAGATACACAAATCGAGAAAAACGGTAAGAAAAACAGGCGTAATTGATGTCTATGACACACTTCTCGAATTCGGAGTCGCGGCGCTCCAGGTGGTGAAGCCTCTCCAGTTCGCGGCGGCAAGGGCGGTAGTCTTCCGTGATGTATCTGGGAGAAGCAGTGAAACACAGAGAGGTTCAATCAATTTTCACAAGGCACACACAGACTCTACGCAAACGCGCGCATAGATGACATCACAAAGAACTATGGTCGTGTATGTGTGCAGATATATATATATATATATATATACGTATGTGTATATATATATATATATATATATGTATATACGTAAACATATATATGATATGCCTGCGCACCCGCCATGGTTCCTCAACGCATTAAACGTGAGCACAAGTAGATCTGCACCCGCGCAGATAAGCATATTCTGAGTTTCGGAGGTAGTCACTGCAGTTGTGAAAATGCCTGTGGAAGACCGTTTAACGAAGAGCGCGACAACGACAGAATATCGATGAACCCCCGTCAACCACGCATACGCAGTTTCTTACCACACTTCCCACACGCATATACATATACATACATATATATACATATATATACATATATATACATATATATATATATATGTCTATGTTTTACTATGGAGGTATGTTCGAACAGATTCGTCGAATGAATTTTCCAGAGGAAGTGCGAACCTTCGTCGGTCTACGCCGTCGGGTCCGACGCGATAGACAGAGCAAGAGGAAGCAGCTTCGGCGAGTTCCGGATTCATTGCTTTCAACGCAGACAGACCAGCAAACGTCCCCAAGCCTCCCGCGGCAGCGACGACGCTCGCGGCAGACGGAGTTTCGTCCTGCGAGGGAAGACCCGGTGGCGCACTGGCGGGCAACGGCGCCGCCTCTCCCAAAGAAGAAGAAGAGGAAGAAGAAGAGGAAGAAGACGAAGAGGAAGAAGAGGAAGAAGAGGAGGAGGAAGAAGAGGAAGAAGAAGACGAGAGGTCCTTCGCGGACGAAGAGCGATGAGAAGAAGTACGAGACTCCGAGCCTGCGTCGCTGAAGATATAACAAGGCGAATGTGGGCGGACGAAAGTAAACGGGCAGAGAAAAACGAAGCGGAACAAGGAGACAGAAATCCATTTTTGAAAGCAAAAACACCCAGACATGTGCTATCTCTCTCGCTGTCTCTGTATATAAACGAATATATATATATATATATATATATATTAATATATATATTAATATATGAGTACATATATAAATTATAAATATAGGTGTGGACGTCCAGGCCGAGGCGAAGTATCAACCTTATCGAGAGGTCGAAAGGCACGCGCTGTTGAGTGAGGGAGAGAGTTGAAGATCCCAGTGAATCTCTGGAGACGTCACTGAATCTGAAGATACAGCGCATTGCTCGATCTCTCAAGTCGGCCTCTTCCCCGTAAAAGTTTGTGTTTCAGAGAGAGACAGAGAGAACAGTTTCCTGAGGAACGAGGAAAGTGTACCTGCCAGAAAGACCTTTCTCCTTTCCTTCCTTTTCTTCTCTCCCGCCATGGCGAGAGCTGCGTCTCTTGCTCTCCTCCTTCCGCGGGGGCTTCGCCTCCTCTTCTGCGTCGTCCGGCTGGAACGCATGCACCGAGGCCAAGGAAGAACGAACAAGAGCCATTGCAACAGATAGATAATTGAGCGAAGCAGAGAGGACTGGCGAGAACACCAAACAAAATGTAGCAAGAAGAAGAAAAACCTGCCGAAGAAACGCAGCGACCCTGTCCACGCCGCATGAGCTCAAGGAGGAACACAGGGACTGCGAAGTGAAGAAGGAACGAAAGACGACAGGTTCAAGCGCGGCTGAAACGCGGAGAGTGGGGATGTCAGAGAGAAGAAAGGAAACGAAGAAGAACGTCGAGAAGGGCAACTTGACGGAAACGGGCAGAAACGGAGAGAGCAACATGAGTAAGACAAGGAAGTCCGGCGAAGCACGGACGAGAAAGAAAAAGATAAAGAAGGAAAGAAAAAGAGGAAAAGAGGGGAGAAAACGGCAGACGACGAGAGGTAGCACGCACCGGAATTTGGGACTCTTTGCGTTTGACGACCTCCAGAACGGCACTGCGGAGACGCGCTGTCTCCTCCTCGATTTCCTTCTCCACGTCTTCTCGCTTCTTATCGCGAAACTGCAGAGACAGCCGAAAGAACCCACAGCGTAGACAAGCCTTCAGCGAGACTTCAAAGTCGAGACGGCAGATCCATCTACGATTACGAAACGCAGAACAGAGAAAACAAGAACGTGGAGATGGAGAGCACCACCGAAGCTGGAAATGGAAACAAGTGAAACAGCGAAAAACGAGTCCAAGACAGTGTTGAAACGCGGACCTGTGTGGACGCCGAACAGCGCTCAGGCAGGACGCGCAGAAAGAGACAAGAAGCCACAGGAGACGCGAGAAAGAAAAAGGTTTTCAAGCAACGCGACTGGAGACCTCTCACAGGACATGCAGGAGAAGCCAGTGAATTGGAAACAATGCGTATTTTCAAATCGGCAACACTCAGGAGAGGCAAACTCGACATTTCCTTAGATGCGCCTTCTCTTCTGCCTCACCGTGTGCAAGGTGGAGAGAACTCTGTCCTCCTTAACGCGGTTCACTTCTGCCCTCACTTTCTCGTTGCAGTTAACCTATAACAACGAAAAACGAAAGACCGAAAAGTAGGAATAAAGCGAAAAAAAAAACGAAAAACCACGAAAACCAAGGACTCAGCGAAACGGCGCCAACGAAGAAAGCGTCGCAAGAGAGCAAAAAGGGAAGAGCCGAGGAGAGAGGAGGTGAAGGACACAGAGGGAGAAACAAGCAGAAATGGAGAGCGAAAAAAAGATCGACATCGAGAAGAAGAACGCGAAAGAAGCAAGAGAAACACGCCGCTACCTTGAGAGCTTTTCCGCCGATAACGAGATCTGGAAGAACTTCGAGGGCGTTGAGAGCCCCCACGGCGTCCTGGAAATCGCAGAAGCCAAACGCGGCGAGCTGGCCGGTTGTCGGATCCGCCTGGCGATTCCATCTGATGACGCGGCCGCACTCCTGAGCGGAAAACGGAGGAACCAATTCTTTCTTGGAAAACGCAGCCAGCAACGAGAAGGAAGGAAACCGCAGGCGCAGCGAGAGAGAAAGAGAGCGAGAGAGGGGGGGGACGGAGAAGGGGAAGCGCGAGTTTCAGGGGAGGAAGAAAAGGAGAAAGAGAAAGAACGAAGACGCAAAGGTTACGGCAAATGTTACGGCGAAGGTTACGGCGAAGCCACGAGGCGAAGGCGAGCCGGAAGAAGAGTGGATGAAAGAACGAGAGAAGAGACGAGGAGAAAGGGAGTCCAAAGAGACAGCAGAGTAGGCAAGGGAAGATGACAGGATGGAAGTCCGCCCCAGCGAGAACGAAGACAACAGAGTGAAGGAGACAGAAAAGGCAGAAAAGGCAGTGGAGACTTGGAGTCTCCCATAATTTTCTCCCCTTCTCCAATGTGAGAGAGCCGGTTGACCGCGCCTGTCCTGTTTCGCGTCTTCACTCTTGCCCTTCTCGTTCTCTGGGTCCTCGTTTGCCTACGGCGAGAAGGAGACGCAGGAAGTCGTTGTCGACATGGCGGTTGATGTTTCCTACGTAGACTGTGACAGGCTTGCTGCTTTCGTCGGCCTTCTCGTTCGCGGCCATCGAGCCTCTCTCCTGCGACGTCGCCGCGAGCGCGTGAGAGCCTGGCGGATGGAAGAAGGAAGACGACGCGAGCCTTCCAGGGCATGGCAACAGACCAGGACGGCCTGGACGGAACGCCGCGGGTGCAGCGCCTGAAAGGACAGGCAAACAAAGAAAGAAGGAGCTCCAGATGGAAAGCAGAAGACGGCCGGAGAGCAGAGCGCTCTGGAGCCGAGAGGCAGACGCCAGAGGGAACAGGAGAGACAGAGGCGAGAAAAGCAAAGGCGAGAAACGCAGGTGCCTTCGAATGTACCGGGTGGTGGAAGATGGGGGACGCCGAAGAGATGCACCAGCGGCGGAGCTCCAGGCTGCAAACAATTGAAAGGAGAAAAAAAAGAAAAACAGAATTCAGGAACGTCAGGCGCAACACGGAGACACACAATACCGAGAAGAAGAAAACGAACAGAAGACAGAGAGGAGACAGAAAGAGACGCGAAAACGAGCAAAGTGATGACGAAACAGATGTAGAACTGATACACAAAAGCGAGTGGAGGTCGGACAAATGAGAGTAACCACACATGCAATTATATCTATATCTACATATATATATGCCTATATATATATGGATATATATAAGCCAAGCATGGGTGATGTAGAGACAGCTAGGTAGGCGCAAAGACGCAGAGAGTGCCTGGTGTCGGAGAGCAGACATTGCAGCGAGAGAGGAGAGAAGAAACGGATGCGATGGACAAAAGAGAAGAGACGAAAGAAGACAAAGGGAGAAAACGAGAAGAGGAGAGCGAGGAGGACGAGAGGGAGGAGAAGGAGAGACGCAAGAAGAATCCTCTCTCTGAGACGACCGCGGCGCGCGTAGAGCCTCTGAAAAGATGAGATTCACAAGGCAGAAGAGACGGAACTCAGGGCAGCGTTCTGCATTGGCGTTACAGAATGCATTGTTGCCAATTCTTTCTTACCATTGCAGGCCGGGGGAAACTCCCGACGCCTGGCGCAACGAGTCCGGCCATCCCCGCGGAAGGCGGCACAGCGCCTCCGGGTACGAAGGGCAGAGCTCCGGGATGCATGGTGGAAGCAGAAAAGAGAAAATATGCAGGAAAAAAAACAGCGGTGTATAAGTTGGAGACAAAGAAACGCGAGAGACAACCACAGAACCTGCACAAATATATATATATATATATATGTAAAACGGGAGAGTGGCGTCGAGAGGGATGACGTGGAGCAGAGGAGGAAGAGGGAGGAGAACTGGGGAATGGAGCAGAGAAGCCAGAACGAGAGAAGACGAGACAGGCGCGCAGAGAGCAGCGTAGCTTCGCCGTCCTCCCCTCTCCGAAGACTTCAGAGAGGACGAGAAGGAAGATAGGAGCGAGGAAGAGGAAAAGATGCGACAGATGACAAGGGAGAAGATGAAGAAGTGGAAGGCGCCGAGGAGGGGGGAAGGGGAGTATCCACGCGAGCAAGGCGAGAGCGCCGCCGGCGACCGAAGGCAGGAGCGTCAGGCTTTTCTTTTCCGGGGGATTTTCAGATTGCGAGACGCGGAGAAGAGGGGAGTCGACGCGACCGAGCGTTTCTGTTTCCAGTTGATTCCAAGTGGAAAGAGAGCTCTGAAGAACGCGGGAACAGAGGTTGTAAAGACGAAAAACTTCTCCTGTCTGTCTCTCTTCGGCGCCACCACCGCCGCCGCTGTTCTCGGCCTCTGTTTGTATCGTGTCTGTCTGTTTTCCTCTCGCCTTTTGAGCAGAATCTTTCAGGGTGCCGCCTCGAGAAAAAGGCCTTTCTTTCGACGCGTTTGGCTTTGCCCCGCTGCGCTTCTCAACCTCGGCCGTGTCTCACGCGGAGGTGAAAACTTGGAAAAAGGCGAACAGCTGCGCCAGGCCTCGACGGCGCGGAGGGAGGAAGTGCGAGAGCGGAGACAAGAAGAAAAGGGTTCTCGAGAAAGCGAAGGAAAACCGTTCGGGAGTCCAGGCCAGCTGCGCATCCACCGGAAACGCGTGAGCGGAAATCTCAGGCGCTGGAGCGCGAGGAAGGCAGCGTCTGCATGTCGCTTTCACAGCGAACCTGAGGCGAGGAAAGCGGCAGGGAAAAAAGACTTTGCGTCTCCTAAAAAGGCTAAAAGTCGACGGGGACTCTTCGCGCGAAAAGCAGCGAGTTGGAAATGGGCTCTGCATGCGCTTGGATCGCACACACAACAGCTCGCGAGTTGCAGGCGAGTGAGAAGGCGGTGGGCGACGACGCCCCGAGCGAAAACGCCGTCGAAGGAAAAAGAAAGCAGAGATCCCCGAAAAGAAGCGAAGAACGAGGCTGGCGCTCCGCGGAGTTCGTCGGCAAAGCACCGTGGAAACGAAGAACTGTGACGCGAGGAAGTAGAGAGGGACACCGACGCAACGAGGCAGCAAGGCATCAAGGCAACAGCGTTTTCGCGTTTTCGCCTGGGAACAGCAGAGACACAGCGAAAGCGACGGAAGGCTTCTGTTCCTCTGCGTCCGTCGGTGCTTCGCAGAGTCGCCTGACGTCTGTGTCTGTATCTGTGTGTCTGCAAGGCCAACGCATTTGTACGGCCGACGACTCTGCTCTGCGTGAGTCGGATCTATTTGGTTGCCTGCCCGCTGCGTCGGCGAGGTGACTGGGGAAGTGAAGCCATCGCAGCGAGAGAGAAGACGCAACACACCTGCGTCGCGCAAACAGGCGACAGACGCTTCGGCTGACCTCAGCTCGCGAGGAGATCTCTGCAGAAAAATCTGACTCTGCTTGTCTCTCTGGACAGTCTTCGTCCACCTCGCGCCGCGCGCGCAGACCACAGACAGTTGGAAGCCAAGGGCAGCTGAGTTTTCCTTCTCTCCGTCGACGCAGCTCGGTCTGATATCCTTTGACGGGGCGTCTACATGAAGGAACTCCGTCTCTTCTCTCCCGTCCTCGAGCTGCTCGACTCTCTCCACTCTCTCCACTCTCCCCACAACTGTTCAGAAACAAGATGCCCCCTCACTCCAGGCCTCCTCTCTTTCACCACCCTTCAAATACAAATGCACACATATTATACCGATACATATCGATCGATATCGATATCAATATATAAAAACATGTATACAACTTCTATCCATATGCAAACATATGCGCATATACATGTATTTATATACACATACATACATATATATATATATATATATATATTCATACATATAGACATACACCTATATTGCCTGTTGTTGAAGGCGAAGGCTGTGTGACTGCATGTTTGAGTCGACAGGGAGTGTCGCGTTCTTTCAGCCTGAAGCTGCGCATGCGCTTTGCGGTCCGTTTGTTCGCCTTTTTGCGTCGGGATATCGGCGCCCTTCGTCTCTCTGGGGAGGGATAACCTCCGCTGATTGGAGCAGAGTGGACAGAGGGAAGCTTAGAAACCAGTTCTGTGCGAGCTTTCCGAAGAAACGCGTTTTCAATGAGGCATTCGCGACCAAGGAGGACATCTCTATGAAACACAGTCGGTCTTGTCTCTGCGCCTTTGCCGAGTGACCGGAGTAGCCTTCGACGGAGTTCCGGTCACCGAAAAACTTGCCCACCCCCCTCCTGTTCCTCCGAATAAACAGACGAACCATCGTGCGAAATACCTGTAGTGAATAAATGCATTTTTAAATGGACAGTTACAGCTGCGAGTACTTGGACACAAAATCCACGAATCTTGGCACATCTAAACTGATTATATATATATATATATAAATTTACGCATATATATTTGTGAATTTATACATATATATATATATATATATATATATATATGTACAGTGAAGAGGTTGCAGATACCAGAAGAGGATACCAGTGCCTTCGTGTTTGCGTCTGTTCAGTGCCACTGGCTGCATTTCTCAACGAGAACTCCGGTTCGTTTGCTGGTGGAGAGTGCATCCTGTGAGGTTGACGAGCGCGCGTAAACTCTGGCAGGTGGAAAGGCGGCTGAGAGGCGACAGAAGCGCCGCCTGAGGTTGGGCGTCAACGCGTCCTTTTTGTGTGGTAGCCGAGACTGACTCACACGAACGCGAGGCGATGGGAGTTTGCATATCCTCGTTCTCACAACAACCGCAAAAGGTTTACACACAACCTCACCAGCTTCTGCCAGAAACGTATCCACAAGAAAGTGAAAAACATCTCGACCCCCTCTTTGACAACGCAAAGACAATTAAGTTTAAAATCCCTTCAAGAGACACCCACAGAAGCTTACCAACGCATTCACACACATTGACACTTCCACACAGCGATTTATACACACAAAAATAAACTCCGGGACATACACGCATGTATATACATCATATATATACACATATATATATATATATATATAGATAGATATATCTGTATGCATACATATGTATATATATATATATACGTATATCTATGTACATGGCTCCCTGAGAGTGAGTGGACATGTCTTTTTCGGGTAGAGATGGGCGGCGGTGGCCGTTGTGTAGCAGAAGCGAGAAGTTTGAAGAGATGACGTTGATCTCTGTTCGAAAGGTCTACTCTCTTGGGGGTTCTCTGAAACGCTCTGTGCCTTTGACTTGGCGGTTCGAGAGCGCGCACCGACGATTCGAGAGCTGCGCGGCGCGAGTGCCGAACTGAATCGCCCGCTTCCGCGCGAAGGCCGCGAAGAACATTTCCTCAAGAAGCGCGCAGATTCGCACCAGCCATTTGCTCGACCGCCATGCAGGAGTCGCTCGGAGCTGCGCATGGACTGAGGCCGCCAGCTCCCGAGGCGCTTCAGAAGCGGGAGAAGGAGAAGAAAACGCAGAAGCGGGAGAAGGAGAAGAAGAGGCAGAAAGGGAACAAGAAGAAGAAGAAGAAGAAAAAGAAGCACAGTGAGGAGACGAGGAAGAACAAGAAGGAGACATGGGGAGCGTCGCGGGAGCTGGGGAGGCGCGGGGAGAAGGGCAGGACTGGGATGAAGAACGCGGCGACGCGACAGAAAAAGACTGGGTTGGAAGCGGTGTGCCGCTCTCGCTGTTGTCGCGGTGTCTCCCCAGAGGGGCGTTGCTTTCGTTCGTCTGTGGCGAATCCGCAAGACGAGAAGGAGGAGAAGGCGGGGAGAGGATGCAGGAGAAAGGCAGGGCAGAGTCGACGAACTCGAGAAAGAACGCGTCAAGGAACGGCAGTCGAGGAACACGCGAGAAATGCGAGAAGATGCGGCTATCTCGGCCGAGGTTCCGGCGCCAGAGGCGACGAAGGTCTCTGCGGAGGACAGCGACGAAACGAAGGAGACAGGTGCATGCAAACGTCGGCGAAAAACGAGCAGAGTGGAGGGAAAGATGCACCGCGGAAGGAGGCACAACGCGACATAGACGGGCGACAGGCGTGGAGACAGAACGGCTGGAAACCTGCCTCGCGCCTTTCCAAGAAAGACATCCCTCCCAGAACTCTTCGTGTGTCTCCGCCGGCCCTCGACTTCGGTCTTTTTCGCGTGGACCTAGGCGAAGCCAGCGCGTATTGTGGAACGACGAACTCGCGAATGCGGATTCGCCTTCAGCGAAAAAAACGCATCCCTCCCGTCGCCTTGACACCTCCGGGAAAGCCGGCGCGAAACCCAAGCGCATGCAGTCAAAGAAAAATGCACGAACTTACAGAAGCATCTCGGCTCGAACGGCCTCGGCGCCGCGTCGCAGGCGGGCAGTGCGGTGGCGTCCGTAGCCGCCGAACAGTTCGTCCGCGCCGCTGCCGAGGAGGAAGACGCGACTCCGGACTTCGTACGTCTTTCTTGGAGGTTCTGTCCAATACACGAGAAGGCAGTGGCGCATCCGGTCGCACTCGAGTGGAGCGAAGACAGTACATGCAACAGGCGAAACCAGCCAATGCGGACAAAGTGAATCTGCAAGCACCTATGCATCCATAATATGCATATCTCTTTATAGATCTTTAGATATCTTTGTATATAGTTTTGAATATATTTATAAATATAAATATATAACGAGAGAGAGAGAACGAGGTACACAGTAGTTCAAGAAAGCTGGTGTAAAGACAGGACTGGAACAGGCGGGCACTGAGTAGCTGGATAGAGATGAAATCTGTCTGTGTGAAGAAGAAACTGGGAGTTGTTTCCTGAAAACGGAAGGCATCCCCACTCCGAAGGTGAAACGTTCCCAGATGAATTTCGACAAACAGCATGTGCAGAGAATGGCGACGCGGTGACGCTCGCATCGCTAGAAGCAGGGCATCAAGAGGATTCCGACATCGAAATGAACGAGTCGAGAGGCAGACCTGAGTGTCTGCACCGAACGCCTCGCGGCCTCTCCTGCGTCGACGTTCATGCAGGAGCCTTTGCATGTCGCCATGTGCAGAAGAAATGCGCGCAAAAGAAGCAAAGCGACGAACGGTCGTAGGATCTTCCCTCGACCGACCCACACACACCAAGCTGGATGTTTAACGAAGCGCACTGTGGCTCTGCAGAAACGAGACTCAGATGCAGCGAGTGCAGAACCTGAAAACGCATCTCCCGTACACATTCGGAAGACGGCTCCAGAGCGCTTACCTGTCGACGCGAGACTCCCCCCGCCGCCGTCGCCACAGGCAGCGTACCACGGCAGAGGGGCATCCATCGGAGACAGAGAGTCTCTGCGTTTTTTCTCGTCTGCAGAGAAGGTGGAACGACCCGTTCCGCCGCGCGTCTGCGGCTCTCGAGACTCCGCGTCGTCGCTGCGACCAACGGCCGTTGCCTTCTCGCTCTTCCCTCCAGTCGCAGCGGCGAGGATCGTGCAGCGGTCGCCAGCTGCCGCAGGTGTCTCCTTGTCTCCATCTGTCTCGTTTTCTTGCTTCTTCCTCGGCCTCGCCCGGTGGACTGCACACAGTTGGTGAAGGACGAGGTCTGCAGGCAATGAAAACCAGCCTCTGCCTCCCAGATGCAGGCTTCGTGGCTTGCGCGCATTCGGGTCCTCCAGGTCGCTCGCGTCCCCACAGCTAGGCCAGCGTTCGCCCCCGTCTTCGCAAGCGTTTGGGCCATCTTTCCGAGGCCTTTGTTCTTTCTCGCTTGCAGTTGTCGCCGGAACAGCAACGCCTTCGCCTAGTTTCCGTGCATCTGCGAGCGCTGCCTCGCCTTCGACTTGCGCGAGCTGCAGAAGCTTCAAGCAACAGAGTCGACAAGCGCCGTGGACGCATCCCGCCTTCGCCTTCATCCTACAAAATTGACAAGCCAGAAAGGCAGGGGCCGCCGGAGAAGAACGCGAATCAGAAGCAGGAGAAGGAGGAGAAGAAAGCGAACGTCCAGGAGAAGCAGAGGGAGATGAGGAAGAAGAGGACAGAGAAGAAGACGCGAGAGAACAGGTTGCCGCTGACGTAGGAAAGCCGCGAGCAGTCCCGATCTGGTGCGAGACTGACGCAGTTGCCATCTTCGGCGCGGGGCTACTTCGCAGGTGTAAAGGTTCCCAGACGTTGGACTCCAGAAGGCTCTTCCACTCCGGTTCTTTGTAAAAGGAGGACGAAACCAGGTAGCCTTTTCCTCTGTAAACATCCACCGGAAAGTCAAAAGGCAAAGTCCTGATGCTTGCGGTCAAGCTTTCAGCAGTCCGTATGAACACCGCAGCCGCTCAAACGCATTCTCCGAGAAAAGCGACGGCGCCGACACTCCGCTGTTCTTGTAGGATGTCGCGTCTCTCTTTGCCATCGCTCCTCGATCGTATATATATATATATATATATATTATACGGCCTTATACATTAGATACATATGCATTATTGACGCATACATATATGTATGCTTATTTTAGTTTCGCTGTCTATCCGCATGCATACGTGTGTCTGCATGAAGCAAAAACGGAAGCTCTACAGCACAAAGAATACATAGATACGCATATATAGATATCTGGACATCCGTCAGATGGTGCATGACGCAGCAGCGTAGCTTCTCCTTTCGTTCATCTCAGTCGCATGTTAGACGTATGGATCTGTAGGCTAGAATATCAGAACTGTATGGAATTTCATGCGGTGCAGAGTCTTCAGGAGGTTCCGTTTCTACGCGCCTGGAGGCTCTTTGGAGTACTGGAAAAACTTGGGAGAAGCTGCTCGTGATCTGAAGCCGCCTGTCCAGTTTTTACGCGAGCTCTGCGTCTTTCCAGTGGATTATCTCAGAGGCGGAATGATCCCGTCTCTCTGCTCAGAGGCACACCTGGCAGCGAAGTAGAGAGCCGAGGCGATGTTGACGTCCATGTGTGTCTCGTGAGGCGCGACGAGACGGAGGATTTCCTCCTCCGCATTTACTGCTTCTTCCTCAGTGACGTCGACGCAGACAAAGCGGAGATCGAGGTCGCAGCACCCTCGGTTCAAGGCTGCACTTCGCTGTTCCGTCTTCTCCAGGTTCGTCCATCTCTGAAGAAGATCTGCGTAGCTCGCGAGACCTGTCAGTCGATCTGGGGCAGCTGCGGTGAACGCGACATTCACGAGCTCCACCACGAACTTTCGTCTGCTACCAGCCGGCGCTCGCTTGTCCTCTCGTTCGCCTCTCTCTCTGCCTTCTCCGCCTCCGCCCTCCAGAGGTGGAGGCGCCAGTCGACCCTCCGAGAGGAGCCGAAGGACGAGCGCGGCCAGCAACGACGAGTCAACGCCCCCTGAGAACAGAATCGCAAGACTGTCCTCTTCGCTCTCACCTGTCGTTTCCTGTCCTCTCTTCTCGCCTTCCTCCTCTTTTCTCTCTTCTCGCGCCTCGGCCTTCTTTCCCTCGGGCATGGTCTCCACCCTCCTCGCGTCTGCTGGCGCCCGGCTTCCCCGAGGGCTACACGATCGCCAGACAGCTTCTTCCAGTTCGCGGAGGAGCGCCTGCGCAACGCCGAGAGCCTCGCTGGACAACGCGGCCTCTGTAGCGGCCTCCTCTGCGTCTCCCGTCGGACTTTTGCGGCTCTGGAGGCCTCGCGAAGAAACCTTTCTGCTGCGACACTCGGCGCAGCCTGGCACCTGACACCACAGGTGCGGCGAGGCGAGAGGCGGCGAACGCATCCAGGGCAGGAAGGAGAGCGTCGGAGAGAAAACGGACTGCGCCAAACGCGAAAGAAAGGCTTCGTCAGATTCCCCCACCTCCGCAGCCTCCTCAGCCTCCACAGCCTCCTCAGCCTCCGCAGCCTCGC
This sequence comes from Toxoplasma gondii ME49, assembly GCF_000006565.2. Taxonomy (NCBI): domain Eukaryota; phylum Apicomplexa; class Conoidasida; order Eucoccidiorida; family Sarcocystidae; genus Toxoplasma; species Toxoplasma gondii. The sequence goes on from NC_031476.1 coordinate 5,016,779, forward strand.
CCGCAGGCGAATCCCGTCCAGACGGAGAACCCAGAGATTCCAAACAAGACGAAGCAGCAGTCGGTGGCGCAGACGAAGAAACAGGCGAAGAAGCAGGCGAGGCAGATGAAGAATTCACTGTGGAGGAAGGCGAGAAAACAGAGGACGACGGAGAAGAGGCGGAAGAACAAGGATAACTGTGTTTGAGACCTGCGCGAGACTCGCACATGTCTGGCGGTCGTCTGTCCTCGTTGGGGGCTGGGCGCCGCCAGTCGTCGTCCCGCGTCTCTGTGTGACGAGGGTGTCTGAATTCGTCGAGGAGAGACAAGATGCGGTCGAGAGACAGTGCGCGAACTCCATCAACGGGAACCTCCTCTCGTCGCTTGAAGACGCGCGAGTGGGCCGAAGACGCACAGCCTGCAAGGCCCCGAACCGCGGAGCTTTCGGAAATGGCGCCTGTTGCAGAGTCGCAAGAAGACCTGCCCTCTATCCCCTGAGAAAGGCGCAGCACAGGAGAAGACGAAGAAGAAGAAGAAGAGGAAGAAGAAGAGCAAGAAGAGCAAGAAGAAGAGGAAGAATGGACGGTACGGGTCTTCAATGGAGTGGTAATGGAACATCCAGGAGGGAGCACAAATGTGAAGGCCTCTGAACGATGCTCCCTGTGTTGTTTCTGTCTCTCAGAGATCCCTTCGATTTGCGCGACATTTTCTTCAGATTCATCCTCTTCCCAGGGAGGACAGACGGCGCAGGTCGAACTCGAAAGCGAGAGAAGAAGAGCAGGAAACGCGTCGCCTTGTCGCGGAACAAGAGAAACGCGTCTTCTCTCTCCGCCTTCGCCTCCACGCCGGAAGAATCGTTCGTCCCAATGAGACGCAGAAGAAGCGGCAGACCGAGGAGCGAAAGGCGAAGACGTCGAGGAGGAAGACGAGGAAGGCGGAGGAGCGGAGACGGCGAGAGCTGAGTCGTCTATCTCTCGCGAAGGCATCGACAAAGAGCCGCCAGAGGGCGCGACGTCGAGAGACGAAGACGGCAGTGAGGAGCAGCAAAGAAGCGAGCGTGTACCGACTTTGTCTCGGCAGAAGAAAAGCTTCCGGAGATGGCCCGAAAAGAAAACCATCGCAAACCGCGCCTGGAAGTCTCCTCTTTGCAATCTCCACAGCGTTCCGTGTTTTTCCTCGGTGCGATCTCCTCTTTGTCGTTCTCTTTTTTCGATTGCTTTCTCGCCGCCTCCTTTCCTGTCCTCACCTTCGTGATCTTCTTCACCGTTTGCGTTTGTCTCAGACGGCTGCCTGCGACAAGAGGTGAGACTCTCGAGGAGAGTCAAGACTTCTTCGTCGCTTCTGCATTTTGTGTGGAGCTCGACCAGAAGGTTGGAGCAAAGTTCGTCGATATCCGGAACTCCGTCACAGTCTCCTCCTTCTCGATTCGCTTCTGTCTCTTCTGTCTCCTCTGTCTCTTCTAGCTTTTCTGTCCCTTCTAGTTTTTCTGGGTTTTCTACTGCTCGATTCCCTTTGCCTTGATGGCTGCTGAGCAAGCGTCGCTGGTTCTTTGTGCGTCTCCAGGCAAATGCCGGAGATCCGAAGACGTCGCCATCCCATACGAGGAGGCTGGGGAGACATGCGACTGTGCGTTTCTCGAAGTTCTCTGTTGTGTCCGTTTGGTCTCCGTCTCCCGAGCTTTGGCGTCTGCCATCTCCTTGAGAATCCTGCGAGATCCGGTCCGCTTCCTCCGTGCCGCCGACGCGCCTGCCACTGAGACTCCCCTTCGTCTCAGGCGCGCGGCCTGCGTCGTCTTCCAAGGGCGTCCTCGGCACTGTCGGATTGTCGACAACGTCCTCTCTTCTCGAGAGAAAAGAGTCGAAGAGATGGACGGCAAGGCGAGTAGACGGTGCGCGTTTTACAGTGCATGAGGAGAAACTCAGGTCAGGTTCGACGACGCCTTTCCCTGCGTCCTCAACTTGTCGCTTCTCCCCCTGAGGACGTTCCTCTCCAGAGCGTTCTTCTCCGTCTTCTCTCGCTTCGTCGCCTTCACCTGTCGCTTCTACACCGTATCCTCTTCGTCCTGTTTCTGGACTTCTGCACTGCGTCTCGCTCGGCCGCCCCCAAGACGGCGGCGCCGCTGCCGTGAGAGCCTCTGCTTCAGAAGAAGAACGAAGAGAAAGGGAAGGAGGAGAAGAAGGAAACGACGGCGATGCTGCTTGGCCGCAGATCCAAATGGACTCAGACTCAAAGAAGAGGGAGACGGACGCAGACGAACCGGCAGATGAACAATCGGCAGACAACCACTGTCGTCCGTTGACCGAGGGAGAAGAAGGAGAGAGAGGAGAAGATGAGGAAGAAGAACGAGAGGAGGCCGAAAGAGAAGAAGAACTCCACTGAGACCTTGAGCCGTGGGCTCGAAGAGAGACGACGAAGGAGGCCGACATGGTGCCAGCGTCGGACTCTTGGAAAACGGAGAGCGTTTCAGATGGTTGTCGAAGGCGGTTTGCGCAGACTGTGATTCAGTCTCAGGGAAAGAACTGACAGGGTGTCTTTCACCACAGGTTTTCACAAGGACGCGTATGCACCCGTCGAAACAATCGCATCAATGAGCATGTATTTTTATCGATGCAATGGACATGCATACATGCCAACGCGTATAAAAAATAAGCAGTGGCACCAGAGAGAAAGGTTCTGAATGCAGTCAAGTCGCATGTTTCTCGAAAGGACTGGTGACTTTGCATGAACGAAACGTCACTCTTCCGGCCCATATGTCGGCGCGCCAGAGCGAAGGCGCCCAGAAGGAACGGAGAAAGATCGGCTCTTCCTCTCGCGCGCTGGACTCGCGCGACTTCTTCCTCGGCAGAGGCCGGAGGGGGGTGTGACTTCGGAGAGAGCTTCGGAGACTCCCTGGGGACCTTCCGGCGCGCAAAAAGACTCGCCTGTTCCTCGAAAGCTCCGTGCAGCAGAAAGACGCAGAAGGTCTGTACTGTAGAGCGGCAGGCGAGCGACAGAACGTCTCGGCATATCGACGACAACGAGGACGCACACACACACCTGGTCCTTTTCTACGGGAGAAACCTTCGAGCTCCAGCGATTTAGGCGACCATATGGGGCAAGGACTCGCTTGACGAAAAAGAGAAGGTGGCGAGAAGCGGCTTTCGATTTTTTTCGCGCCAGCGTGATTGGTGGATCCTCGTTCAGTTTTCTTTCGCGGTCGGTTAGGTTCGCGGAGTTCTTTGGGAAACAAAAGCAAAACAAAGAAGGAAACGCAGATTCACTTCAGCCGAAGACTCGGAGGGAAAACAGGAAGCGAGAAAACGAGAAGGAATCTCCCCTTGCTTTCCGAGTGCATCTGCAGATGCACCGCAAAGCGCTCTCTGGAAAGAAAAACGAGTCTCGAGGGTCGGTCTCGAGGCGCCGGCAAGAAGCAGTCTCCTGGAAAACCATGGAGAAAAAACATTTTTGAGATGTGAGAGAAAACGAAACAGGTCGTTTCTCGAAACGCGATAAAAGGCCGAAACCAAATGCGGAGTATTCGCCTTCGCGCGCTGCTGTGCGCTGAAAGCTCGCCTTGCTCTGCCGCCTCCAAGAGGCCCTCTCCGCGTTGTGCCTCGCCCTGGGCTTCTCTTTCTCTCTCTCTGTCTCTGTCTACACCTGCCTTCTGCGTTTCTTCTCTTCCTCTCTCTCTCGCTTTCTTTTCTCCGCTCCTCTCAGTCTTGAATCGACAAGCGTCTCTCCGTTCTCTCTGAGTCAATGTGTGCCTTTCTTCTCGTTCTGTGTGTCTCTGTCTCCTCTCTGCGTTGCTCTCTGTGTCTCTGTGTCTGTCTGTCTCTGTGTCTCTGTCTCTCTCCCGTGGCTCTCTCTCCTCAGAAGGATGCCAAGAACTCTGGAGCTTCTCGTGCGCCTCCTTGCCCTTCGTCTGTCCAAAAACGCCCGTTCATCTTCCAGATGCCTCTTTCCTCTCCACTGTCGTCGCTCAAAATACGGAAAAATATTAAACGCGCAAACTGCAGTCTCAACAATCATCTCCGCCTAGCTGCAGCCTTCGAGGAGAGAGACAGGGTCTCCCCCGTTCCCCCCCTCCCGCCCGGGCCGATTCTCGCTGCAGATAGGTGAAGAGAAAAAGCCTTTCCCTTCGTCGGTCTTCTTCTCGTCACCTCATCTCTCTCTTCTCGCTCTCTTTAGCCTCCATCCCAGCTTGCTCTCTCTCTGGTGTTCTTTCTCTTCTCTTTTCTTCTCTTTTCTTCCCTTTTCTTTTCTCTTATTTTCTCTTCTTCTCTTTTCTTCCCTTTTCTTCTCCTTTCTTCTCTGTTCTTCTCTCTGCTCTCTCTCGTCGCTCTCGTTGTCGCCGCTCTTCTTTGACCTCTCCTCCTCTATTTAGAGACCGTGAGTTGTCGCGCCGTCCTTCGGGTTCTTCTCCCCCGCGCGCGCGCTCCCTGCCGCTCTCGGACCTTGCGGTCGACTGCGCTTTCGTCTCGGAACGAGGAAAAGACGCACCGAAAGCTTTCTGAATTCGCCTGCGCCGCCGGCAACTCACCTCGATGCAGACAAGGCGAACGGTTCCAGCTCTGCGGAGACACCGCATGGCTGCTCGCGCGCATTCCGCGCGTGGAGAGACGCGGGATCTGGTGAATTCGCGCAAAAACGGTTGTGTCGCGTCGTCACGCGAGGAGAGACACGACGGCGGACGCGAGCGCCGAGCGCGAGTTTTTTTTTCTGTCAATGAAAGGCTGCAGCGAGGGGCAGAAAGCGTTCCAGTCTCCAGCCAAAACCTTCAAGTCGCTCCGTCAACTCACAAGCGGAAGCGCCTTGTTCTCCTCCCTTTCCCCCCGAGAAGAAAAGCGAATTGGTGTGTATACACTGACGGCAGAGCGCGCGACACTGGCGCCGCCCGGCCGCCGCCGGTCGAGGAAGTTGCTCTCGAAAAAAGACAAGGAGGTTCGGTCTGTCGAAAGTCAACCGTCCTAGGCGTTCGTCGCGCTTGAGGGAAGGCGAGAAAAATTACCTGGAAAAGAATTGGGGACAACCCAGGGAAAAGGGAAACGCGGTAAAAAAAATGAACTGTGCCTTTTGAGAGCTTGGTGTGTCCGGCACGTCCTCCTTTTTTTCCGACTGTTTTTCCTCCGCAAATCATCTCCCGCTTCTCCTTCTTCGCTTCCACAAAACCTTCTCCCTGCTCTTTTGTCAAAAACTGGAGACTCCGACCTGGTCTTCTCGCGCTTCCGGCGGCGTCACTTGCTCTCCCGGGGGCGCCAGAGAACTTCAAAGGGAAGCGCCCCCGCAGACAGCGAGTGGAGAAAAATCTTTTTACCTTTCGCGTTTCGCCTCCTTTTTCCTCAGCAGCGAAGACGCGGATGCCGAGGCCGAGGGGGGATCCGCGAGAGCAGTCGAATTGAGCTCTGAGGAGGCCGCGAAAAGGTTTTCGCGTCGGTTTTCGAGCCTTTGATCCTTGTGTGTCGCTTGGTCCCTCATTCAAAAAACAACGGCCTCTTTTTTTCGCCTTCCTTCCTTCGTCTCCCTTGCTCGCGTCCCCGTCTACTCTCTCCTTTCTCTGCCTTCCCCTCTGCCTCCTCTCAAAAGGAAGCGTCCTTCTCTGAGTGCTGCGACGCAGGCGAACTTCCAGGATGGCAAAGGAGAAGATACGGTTCTTTGCTTCTCCTATATGTCGCCGCCGGGAAGCAAGTTCCCCTTTCTCTTTTCACCAAAGCAGTAGCTTCAAGCCAGTTGAAAGTCACTTTTTCTGCTGTCCTCTCTGAGGAAGGGCAGCGTCCATGTAGCTTCGTAGCGCTGTCTGTACGGCTGTGTCCTCCTCAAATCGAGTTCCATCGCCTGCGGACTCTTGTCTCTTTCGCTCGCGTTCCCGAGCGCGCCCCAGCGTCCGTCGCCTCTTTCTTTGTCTTTCGTTTGTGCGCCTCTCTCTGGGGCCAAGGCCTCGCGCCGGTTTCTCGTAGCCTGTCGACCGCGAGACATTGCATCTCTTGTCAAAGTTTTTTGAGTTCTGTGAGTCGGGCTGTTCATCTGCGTCATCGCGTCCTCTGCTTTTTTTTTCTCGCTCTCTTGTTTACTTCTCGCCCCCCTGAGAGGAGATTCGCACATCGACCGCCGACTCCTCTCTCCGGTGTCTGCGGAAACTCGCCAACATCACGCTCCCCCTCCCCCGGCATCTTCTTTTCTCTCTGGGCAGTTGGGTGCTCCAGAGCTCCTTTTGAGGCGCCTTTTTTTCCTTGATGCTCTGCTGTGGACAAGAATCCTTAATGGTGCCTGCTTCGTAGACCCGGGGCATCTTGTCGTCCCCCTGTAAAGACAGTCTCATCCAGATATAGACATGTTTATATGAGGTGCATATATGGTGTACATGCATGTATGTCGCCGACGCGTTCCTAAACAGTGTCAAAATTGACGTACGAAAACGAGCGTCTGACTGTTCTTCTGATTGTTCTTTTGACTGGTGTTTTCACGGGTGGCGTTCCATCTGCTCTTCTTGACTTCTTCTGCCCGCGTTTCTCTTTCCTTTGGACTGGGCCTTCTGTCTTCGATTGTCGGCGTCTCCGATCCGCGCTGTCTCTGCACTCTCCACGATGGGTCCTGGCTCGGGGCAAGTGTCTCTGTCGCCGGTCCTCGCGCCGCGGGTGCGTCTCCGGTCGACGCAGGGCGACGCCTGTGAGTGCGAGGCCGTGTCTCTCGGCGCGTTGTCTCCTTCTTCGCACCGGCAGCTGCTCTCCGCGTTCGCCGTCGTCTTTCCGGCAGAGTGTACGCCCCGCAACAGCGCAGCCGCGAATGCAGCGACGAAGCGCGGGACCTCGCCTCTCGCCAGGCTTTCTTGCTCGAGTCCTGGCTTCCTCAGTGTCTCTACGCCCTCGGCTCTTCGGCCCGCTCCCCTCTGCCGGCCTGCTCGACTCGCGTCTCCACGCCTCACACCTCCGCGGTCACCTGTCTCCGCGCCGGAAGCTGCGCCGGAAGCCGCGGCGCGCGCGGCGGCCGTCGCGGCGGCGCTCGGGGGGCCCCCGCGTGTCTCTGGTACGGAGACGCCTCGCGGTCACAAGAGCAGTTCATGTCTCTCGCCTCTTCTCGCCTCTCCCGGAGCTCCCAAGACGAGACGGCGGAGACTCGTCCTTGCGGAGACGCAGACGCGCGCGAGCTTCTCTCCGGTCCGCGACGACGCCTCGGGGGCCAGCACTCCCCTGCACTCGCCGTCGCCTCCGCCCGCAGCCGGTTCGTCCACTGGCCTTCACCCAGACTTCTTTCTCCACCTCCACCAGTGGCGCTCTCTCCCCGGGCCAGTCTCGCCGGTTCCGAAGAGGCCGGCCGAGGAGAGGAGGACGGTGGCGGCGACGAACAGCGGGAGCGCCAGAGACCCTGAAGGCGTTTGGAGGCGTTGGGGACGCATGGAGGCAGGACGCCTGCAGAGCGAAACAGACGCGATACCTGGCGAAGACCGCCTTGGTGCCGCGAGCCGGGGACGGAGGGGGAAAGCGGCCGTGGAACCTCGCGAGCAGTCGTGTCTAGGCCGCAGACGAATCCGAGACGATGCCGTCGAGGCGGCGGAGAACCCAGTGGAGATGCCGGAGATACCGAGGAAACAGTTGAGGACAGCACGAGGACGAGAAGACGCACACCCGCTGAAGGCGACAGCGGCGCAGATGCCAAGCTTGGAGGCTGAAAGGCTCGAAACCGAGCAAGGCGACAAGGGAACGAAAGTCACGTTGCTGCTCTCGGTACCGCTTTGGTATTCCCTTGCAAACGCCGTCTGCAGCTACGGATTCTTCTGCATGTGCCCGAATCGAGTAAGTAGGGAACGCATCGGCGTTTTCGCGGACCGCCGGGGTGTGTAGGACTGGATATTCGTTTGCTCTGACTGCAGGCGCGGATTCTTCGCAGTTTCCTTTCCTTCGCGTGTCTTGCGCCAGCACTTTGGGGCGTCTACTTGCTTTTCGCAAGTTCCTGTTTCTTCCTCGGGTCTCTGGGTCTCTCATGCTCTCCCTGCTTCTCTCTCGTTGTTTTTGCACCTCTTTGCAGTGGACGCCTGAGACGCCGCCGCTCTGCGCCGCCAGTTCGCCGTCCGCCTCTCCGGCGACGGCTCCTTCGTCCCTCGAACTGACAGCTGCCCGAGTCGAGACGGACTCGACGGACCGCTCGCGAACAGCCTTCGACTCCTCTGCTGTCTCCGACGGGCGCCGGAGCGCGCGCGCCTCGGAAGCGACTCCAGCTGGCGGGCCGCGGAGTGGAGCCCAACGCGGTCGGAGGGGACAGGAGACAGTTCCCGCGTCGGCGAGTCCAGGAGGCGCCGCGACGGCTCCGGAGGAGGTGCGCCTCGCGGGCAGCTTTTCGCGGCCTCTCCGCTTCGGCCCACTCATGGAGAAGAGCTGTGAGGTGTCTCTGCGCATGCAAGAGGCGGGAAAGCTTCGCCTGGAGATCGCGGCGGGAGCGTTGCTGCAGCCGGAGGACGAGGCGGAGATTCTGCACCAGGTGAGGCGCATGTGTCGCCTGCAAGTCGAGGACTGGGCTCACGTCCAGGCCTTTTGGAAGATGCATGAGAGAGCGGCTTCTCGCGGCTTTGGGTTGCTCTTTCGAAGCCCCACACTCTGGGAGGACATCGTGAAAACGGTGACGATTTGCAACGTTCGATGGAGACAGAGTTGCGTGATGAACGACCTGTTTTGCCGGCGAATCAGCTCGATTCCAGGAAGCTTCCCCTCGCCCCTGGACTTCCTTCGCTTTAAGGCTGAAGATCTCTCCCGCGTCGCTGGCGTCGGCTACAGAGCCGATCGGCTTCTGCGGCTGGCGCACAGAGTCGTCGACGGCAGTCTCGACCTCGCCGCGCTCGACCAAGGCCCGCCAGCCCCTGTCTCCGGAGACGCCTGTCTCCGACCGTCTCCTTCCGCGGTGACTTCCACTTCCTCGTCGACGACTTCTTCGTTTACGCCCTCTGCTCCGGATGGGGATCCCCGTCACGTATCCCCGCCGTCTCAGGGCGCCGCCGCGGTCGGCGGTCGACGACGGAGGCCAGGTTCCACACGAGAGGAGCCGCCGGAGACAGTTGCCAAGGAGACACTTGCGCCGGCTGCCGCTTGTGAGGATCCGGAGGAGCGTCGGCGCCTGCGCAAGGAGTGGACTTTGAAAGCGCTCTTGGGGATTCACGGCGTCGGGTCCTTCGCTGCAGAGAACATTCTCCAGCTGCTGGGTTTTACGGAAGTCGACGCTTTTGACTCGGAAACTGTGCGCCACATGGGCGAAGTTCACGGTGTGAAGAGCGCGAAAGTGAAGGATGTTTTGGATCATGCTCGAGCGCGCTTCGCCGCCTACAGGCCCTACCAGTTCCTAGCGTACTGGCACGAGCTGTGGGAGTGTTACGAGGCGAAAACGGGAGGTCGCTCTGACGTCTGGACGGCGCAAACCTCGGCCTTTCTCTTGCAAGATGAGAGACACTTGAAGCCGCCGGCTGTCACAGCAGACGCCGCGCTTCCAGCGTACTTCTTTGCGCCAGAAAACACCCCAGAAAACCTGCTAAAACAAATCCGAAACGGAGGTCTCCCCTTTATGGCGGAACCTCCGTCGAAGCGGCTGTCGCCAGCTGTTTTGTCGGGAGTTCAGACCCCCGTGGCGCAGCAGCAGACGAGACGCCCGCGCCGCGGAGGAAAGGCCGAGGAGTCGAGGGAAGCAGGAAAAGACTCTGAAGTCGAGCGGAGCTCTCCGAGCCGCGCCACTCGAGCAAGACGAAGCCGGGAGGGAACGAAACAGACAGAGGGCGTGAGAAAGCGGCGTGGAGTCAAGGCCGAGAACGGGATGGAAACGAGATCGAAAAGTTTGAGGGGCAGAGCGAAGCGACTTTCTCAAACCTGCCCGTAGAGTTGCCTCTCGTCGTTTTTGAGTCTGGAGGGGAAGGGAGCTCATGACGAAAACAATGATATGAAAGACTGTCTGTAAACACCAATGAAGGGAGAGAAGGTAGAGAGAAGAGACGGGGAACAGTCGTCCATGTGGACGTAGCTGGAAGTGCCTGGGCAGGCGTATGTACACACCATGTGCATCTGAGGAGCGAGGTGGCGGGGATGCGTCAAACAGAGAAGAGGGAGAAAAGGAACAATGTCGAAACATCCACCACACTCAGAGAATACAGAAACAAGACGCGATTCAAGCGACGTTGGTAGAAGCATTCTACATATATGTATAGGTATGTATATAAAAGGGCTTTGTATGTGTCTATCCGATGTATATATATATATATATGTATAGATATGTATATGTATATGTATGTCTCTAAATGATACATATGCGCATGTAGTATATATGTGTATGTGTGTTCCTGGGGTTCACTTGGAGTATGGCACTGGCGACATCGGGGTGTTAACGTCTTCGGAGGCGCGAGGCGAGTCTTGAACCTTTTGGACAATCGCGTCGGCCGTTGATGGGGAGTCCCAAAGACCCTGTGGCCAGCGAAGGAACTGAGTAACATAGGTTGGGAGGTGAACGGCAGCTTAACTTGCTGTTTCAACAGTCCTGGGTCTTCTCCACAGAGGGGCTTGTGTAGGTAAGCGGCGCTGCGCTGGCGTCAGAGAGAGTGTGAGAAGCCGGCTTCGTGAGAGGAAGGATCGACGTTTCTTTTTGACATGATCGGGCGTCGCGAGGAATAGGTGAGCATGCAGCAGATCTAACCAGGGAAGCACTGGAGTTTCTGTTTTCTCCTGTATGCACCTTCGAAGGAAGTCCTGGGAGCCGAGCCATCGCTCTCGGTGTGGGGAGAAGGAACGGCTTGGGGAAGACGCGATGTACATCGGTGCAGAGAAAGGGAGCGACCCAGGTGGCGTCGGACCTCTCGCGGTCTCGAACACAGATTCTCTCCAGCGACAGTTTCGTCTTTTCTGTGGGCTGCGAACATCGAACAGGGAAGAGCTGCACTTTTTCGCGATTTTTGTCAACTCGTCCTGTCTTGTGGCGTGTAAAATCACCCGAAATCGGGAGACTGTCAGTGGGCGTTCTTTTGAAAGGCGGGAGACAACGGCAGCGTCCCCCGTGTGCTTCCACGCTGCTCTTGTGGCTGCCAAGGCGCGTTGGCGCAAATTGTGTCTTCTTTCAGTGACGTTCTCGGACTACTCTGTCGCCTTTCAAGATTTCCACCGTAAACAGGGAAACCGTTTTGTCAGGAGCCCAACGGTCGAGATCTCCATCTTAGCACTCTCGCGTCCAAGGTCAACTTGTCTTCAGCTTGTAGTGATACGTTCAATAGCTTACGGTGCCCCTCTCGGTTCTCCTGGAGGTGACCTCGGATACTGAAGGGGGCTTCCGTTACGGGCAAAAGCGGCCGTCGTTCTTTAGGGTAGCTGTGCACCACCTTCTCTGAACCGCGGCTGTCATGAAGAACTTGTAGAGAACTTGTTGTGTTTGTCCTACAACTGGAGTGATATCGGAGTCCGTGTCTGTATACGAGTTGATGTGTGTAGTTCTGGATCGCGGCTCGTCTGCCCAGAGACAACCGCTTCTCGTGGAACTCGGTGCCAGCCTTTTAATTCTGTGGTGGTCGACTGGGGAATCCCCGAGTTCCTGCGTCGGTCTGTCGGTCATCAGCTTTGGGGGCGGTTTTTCGACACACAACATTTATGAAGGCCGCTTCGCATGCAGGAGGCTAAAGACGCCTGTTTAAAGAAGCCTCGAGAATTTTTCAAAGGCCTCCAGAACTCAAACGGCACGCGGAAAGGTTCCACACCGAAAGATGTCTTGTTTCTATGTCGGTGTGTACGTTTTCGTTCATCTCGCTTCAGTCACTTGAGCTTTCTGCAGGTGTCTTCGACGACCGAATCGACGTGACGCGCGAGGACCTAGGCAGTCCCGCGCATGGAAATTCATGGGCATAGCTCGTGGAAAAGACTAGCCTAGCTCCTTGTGAGCAGCGGCGGAAACCGAGGCGATACACGCGTCATGAGAAATGACCTTTTTCTGGGTTTTGCCATATTTAACGAGGTGTATCTTTGCGTTTCGAGTCACTCCCAGCACCGTGATAGGTATGTGTTGTCTTCACTTTTTCGTGACCTGGCGAATCGCACTCACTGAATGTGTGTACGGCAGAATCCGAGGTGGAATTCGGTCTCCCACCACAACGCTGAAGCTATGGATATATATATATATATATATATATATATATTCTGGTATTCCGAGAGAAATCGAGACTCAGAGATACAGGTGAACTTGGCGTTTTCTGTTGGCGCTAGAAAGGCGTTGAAAAGCAGAGGAGTGTCGGACGTTGCGTAACCTTCAAGCACGGCACTCGTGCATTCTTCCAAGCAAGAAAAAGGGCATGGACCCCTCCCGAGACGAAATGTTTGCCTGACCGCACAAACCACGTAAAGAAGCCGGAAGTCGAGATACACTTCCCGAAACGCATGGTCTCAGAGAAAGGTTACAAGAGTTCTCACGGGAGGCAGAAATCCAGCTCGTAAAAATGTGGAGATCCTCCAAAGAGAGAGAGAGGCGTCAACATCCGCTCTCTGCCTTCTTCGCGACAGAATTCCAACACAGGAGTATTTCCACGGTTCAGCGGCGTATTTTGTGACTCGGTTAATTGCCGCTCGTTTGCGTTGACAGACGACATCCCGAGCAAAGAGAGAGAGAGACAGAGCCACGACTCCTCTTCGAAACCGGTGTTCCGAAGCCGTACCCTGTCGAGACAACGCACTCTAAGAAGCAGAAGAGAAGTTGTCTGGCCTTCGTCAGCGAGTGGATGTAGAGGCGCGAGACAGAACGCCAGCGTCCTCGAAAGAGAGGCAGGGCGCAAGGTGCCTCAGCAGTCGATGTCTGGCTTCCCCTGAGCGTGCACCAAGCGTTCGCGTTTCACCGGATGTATTTGCTCAGAAACTTTTTGTGAAATTCGCTTCGGACGGGGTCGTTCACGAATCTGCAGAAGAGAATCGGAAACATGCGACAGAGAACCTGCATGTGAATGGGTTCCTTCTTCGGACTTCAGCGAGACCAACCTTCCCTGCGCATTTTCCTCCCGTCCTCCCCATCAACATGCGCCTCTCGAAGCTGGCCCGACACCCGATTTCCTCTGCCCAGCCTCGCCTCTCGCCTCTCGCCTCTCGCCTCTCCTCTCGCCTCTCAACTGCCCTCCCGCACCATGAGTTCAGGAACGCCGAAGCGCTCGATGTTTGTCGCTGCGCGAGTCACTCCCTTACTGGCGTTTCGCCTTCGGCTGGTTCTTCGCCTGGTTACGAAAAACAACTTCGTCATCCCAGCGCCTCTTCACCGCCCCGTCAGCCATCAGCAAAGGATTCGCACGCAACATGCGTTCCTGCTGCTCGGCTTGTCTCTTCTTCTCCTCTTCGGCTTGCTGAAACGCGAACGTGGACAGCACAAAGATGCAGCCCAAAATCGACTCTAAACGCAATCTCGCGGAACCGCAACCGGGAAGGCGGCACTACACCCGCGACGCCGACGTCGCGAAACGTCCTCGCTTTCGAGTTCCTTCGCTCTCTCCCTCTCGGTGCCCTCAACGTTCCAAAAGTCACTCGCCTCTACAGAGTGCAATGCAAAGCCAAGCCCACCCTGCGACGAACCGGAGACATACATACACTCAAATATAAATACAAATAAATATATATATATATATATATTTCTAAAAGGTGGACATACATATGTGTCTATATTTTTGTCGAACCCTGTGGGTGTACCTTGGCTTGTTCCTCCTGCATTCGTTCTTTTTTTATTTTTTCGAGTTCTCTGAGCAACGCTTCTTCCTCGTCGCTGTCGTCGTCTTCGTCGGACGAAGCTTCTGAAGGAGGGCCGGGTGCGTCGACGTCGTCTGCGTCTTCTGGAAATGGATTCTCGTAGTCCGCTGTTGGCAGAGAACACAGCAGGCAGCGCAAGTCACCAAGCAGATGTACTTAGAACTTCGTGAAGCCTCTCAACTGTTGCGCAGCGTCCTCTATTCGCCTTCGAACCAAGTTCGCAGGCGTTGAAAGAGGGGACTCGTCTTCCTGCAGGAGAGGCGAATTTCTTTGTTAGAGCGAGCACTACGCATGCAAAAGACAGGCCGCTCCCGATCTCGACTCTGCAGAAAGAGACGCGCCCTGTGCAGTTTCTGCTGTCCAGCCTCTCGTTTGGACTTCCAGCAGAAGGCATGGAACTTCGACCAACTCGAGGGGGCGCTACGCATGACAGGTGCAGTGACGGAGCATCCTTTCAACTACTCAAAAGGCGCCAGGCAGGTGCGTCCGAGACCGACTGGACTTCAGATAATCCTACCTCTGCTTCACAGAAAAATGCAATTTCCAGTTGTTTCTCTTTCGCACTGACTGTCACGTTCGTTCCGATGCAGTTCGCTTTTAAGGCTTGTGTTCTGCCTATGGCAGGCGCGTCAAACTTGCGTTTTTTGACTTCCTCGATCATTTCTGAAACTCTGTTTTTTCGCTGAAGCAGTGTGGGTGGCTCGATGTGTGTAGCCATCGACAACCAAGAGAGCTCGTCTCTGTGGAAGACCTCTTTCCTAGGCTCAGCGGAAGCAGTAAGTGACGCCTGCCCTCTCGTGAAGCCTCTGTCAGCTGTAACTACACCCGCGAGTCTCGACTCTGTTCTTCAGTTTCTCCGCCGAGCCATCTGGGAGCACCTTACGCGGGAGCGCAGTCAGAGTCCTGAGGGAGAAACGCAGAGTGGACGCCGCAGAGGCAGGTGAGAAAGCGGCAGCGTTCGGAGAGAAAGCCATGCAGAACTTCGAGACAGGCGAGGCAAAAAAAAGGAACTCAAGAGCCGCAGAGACGCGTCCGAGCGACATGTGACGCTCTGCCTCAAACACCCACTCCATCTGCGTCCGGTACTTCTACCTCGTTCTGAGATTTGTCTTTCTCTTATTGTCCTCGTTTCTTCTCTCTCCTTCTCCCTCACGAACATGCCAGCGCTCTCTCCTCCACCTGTCCGTTTTAGCTCTCTGATTGCTTGGACGATTTTTTGGAAAACGCTCCCCTCTCCTCCCAACTCTGACGTAAAGACCGACGCGCGAAACCCACCGTCCGCGTTAGGTCAGTCTCTCGTTTCCTGTGTGTTGCTTAGCGAAGTCGAGACCGATGAAAATCACCTGTCTCCTTTCTTCGGCGTTTTGCCCTTTGCTCGCGAGGTTTGTCTCTGTTTCCCTAGATACCTTTAGTTCTCGCTTCCCGCCAATTTCTTCTTTGGCTCCCGCGTGTCTCCTTCTCTCTTTCTCGACAGCTTTCTTCTCTCTCCTCTCTCGCGTTTCTTCACCTCTGGGGACAGCCTGCCTCGTCTTTGTCTTCTCTAAACCGTTTCCTTTCTTTCCTTTTCTGACGCCTCTTTCTCCCCTCGAGTTGCCTCTGAACGCTTACGCTTCTGCTTTCTTTCTGTCGGCGAGGGCCTTCTTCTCCTTAGCTTCGAGCTGAACGCGAAATTCGCTGCGGTCAGACGTCTGCGGACCTTGTGCAGCCTTCCGAGTTTTCAAAGTCAAATTCCCCGGCTGATCTTTCGCCGAAACCTGCAACGAAATCGAAGAAAACTGCTACACACATTTCACGAACGCTTGCCAATGAAGCACGTACAATCCATACAGGCATATATATATATATATATATATATATCCATGTACAAATATATATATATATATATATATCTTTATGTAAATCGCTTTATTCATCTGTGTGCATCAACAGTTGCCCATATATGTAGCTGTATGCCTTCATTCGAGTGTACATACATATATATACAGATATATATATATATATATATATATATATATACATAGATAGATGGCTAGATACATAAATATAAATTGATATATTTCTGCGCATATATATATATATATATATAGTTTTTGAAGAGGACCTTTATTTGTCGTGACCTCATTTGACACGTTCATTGTCGAGGCAGTTCAGCAACAAGTATGCGTTGCTGTGTGTTTGTGAAAAAGCGGACTTCTGCCAGTGTTAGCGGTTGAGGGAGAGCCAAGTTTCGACAGAAACTGCGTCAATCGAGAAGTCGCATGTACTGGAAAAGGAGCAGAGGTCAAGCAAGAAGACCAGCTGCGTCAACTTCGTGAAGAAGATTGGAGTTACCTTTTGTGTGGCGACAAGACGGTTGCCTCCCTGATGTTCCCCTCCGAGGGCCTGGTGCCAAGTCGGCCTGTGCGCGGTTGTCATTTTTGGCGACGCGAGAAAAAATCCACCAACGGCAGACTCAGAAAGACGAGACTCAGACGCAGGCGCAGCAGAGAGACGAAGCAAGGAGGAGGCGCGAGAATGACGCGACTTGGACGGAGAGAAAGAGAAGAGCGGCGGGAAGCGGGGCAGGTCGACCCACCCTGGGAGAAGGCGAAAACAGGTCTGTTAGCGAATCTGGAGAGACATGGATGCCAGAGGTAGCGCATCCCGTCCAGAGGAGTGGAGGAACCGAGAAGAATCGGAGGAAAGGGCGGAAAAGCGGTGAAGAACAAACATTCGGAGTGTTGAGGAAAAGAAAGGAAACGATCGAACCGGGACAGTCGACGCGAAGGAAAAAAAAGCAGACTGCATGCGAACGTACGGCCGGAAGACCGCGAAAAAACAAAGTCCGACGGCGACGAGCGTTTTTCAGTCGAAAAGAAGCGGGCCCAGTGGGAGTGATACGCAAAAAGAAAGAGGCAAAGAAAACAGGGAGGCTCGGTAACTTTTCCTGCCTTCGAAAAGGGAACTGGAACACGCGAGAGAGAGTCGGCGGACGGTTTTCCAGAGAACAAACGAATGAGAATCGCAGATCGCACGCGGGAGACGCGTCGAGAAAAGAAGCCTCTTCATCGATTTAGAAAGAATAAAGAGAAACGGACGTCACGGAGAGAAAACGGCAGCTTTCTCCGTGCATGCAGCCTTTTTCCCGAGTTGCCGCGTCTTCAACTTCAGTCGGCACGGAACGGACGGCCCGGAAAAAAGAGAAATGAGACCCTGAGAGAGTCAAGTTTTCTCAGCAATCGATGTGATTCTTGACGTTGCGTTTCTCTTCGGCAGACGAGTGTCGAGCGGTGAAGAGATTGAGAATAACAAGAGCAACCGAACTTTTCTCCTCAGAGCCAAAAAACCTGATCTCGCGCCGGATGTTCGAATCCCACAGTTTCGCTGTTTGTGTTGTACGTCAAAGTACGCTGTTTAAATCTTGCAGTGGCTCCGCGAGACATGAGCAATGATCCACATGGCAATGTGTCTTGGCCGAATCCCATAACGGCGGCAACCGAGATCACAGCCGTCTCAGAGAACACTGTGGCCAGACAAGCGGTAGACGCGGCCTCTGCACATTCCCACAAAGGCAGATGCACCAAGGAACTGGACAGAAGTAAGGATACGACACCGGAGAGCGAATCCTTGAAAGGGCGAGTCAGCTGCCTCAGAATTCAGAGCGTTCCAGCAAAAGACTCCGCGAAGAAGCAAACTGTAACAAAAAGGGGACTCCATTGCGGCAGCTTATAGAACATGTGCTGCATTCGCGTGACCTCGAAAAGTGGAGAAAATATCAGAATGCGCGATGAAGTGCGCGGGAAAGTGAGGAGAAAAAGTAAGTAGCACACTACCGACTCCACTGGCGGTGATACACAAAGCGCGACCGAAGGAGTGTGTGCGGACGAACATGGGAAGGAGATACTGACAAAGTGTACGGCAAGACTGTTGTACAGCTTGTGAATAGACGTTGAGTTTCCAAATATCCACAGGGTCCAGTCTCTGTGGTTCATCGCTGATCCTCCTGAGCGATAAACAAACGACTGTGAACGCACGAACGCGTACAGTAACTTCTTGGAGTCATTTGATTAAGTGTACGTTCCACCAAAGTCCCATGCTGACAGTAAAAATTGCCAGTAACGGCAAGTGACAGCAGCCGCTCGTGCTCTTCAGTCCTTTGTCAACCCTCGTAGAACTTTTCTGGAGTTTTCTGTCGATCACAGTCACTGCCTTCCTGAAAATCCGCTGTGTCGCGTCTGTGAATTCCTGTCCGACCTAGAGAGGCGGACACTGCTCGTGCTGACACGGCGCGTTTCTCTGTCGCGCCAAGAAAAACAGGACAACCCATACGCAGGATCACTTCTCTCGTTTCTGCCAGGGCCTCAATGAGAATGGTTCCTCCTTGAAGAGACATGAATCGCGGAAGTATCTTCTTCAACTCTCAGCACATCATTCTACGCGAGTGGAAGCACCAGTTCTCTTAATGACGTTTTCCCGATCATGACGAAACCGCATCTGCAGTAAGCGACTGTCGCTTACCAACAAACGACCATTTTGGAGTGGACTTTGTAAACGCGAGTCCTTTCCCCGGAAAGCTCCTAAACATCACACTGCTAAAGCGACGCCAAACACCACAGCAGCAACTGCAAATTGCGGATTAGGTCACAACAACATCAACAACAGCTACGTTTTTGACGACCAGAGTGTGCTCTATAACGACAATTCCTTGACAATGTGCTCGAAAGGCTCCACTTCATGCAAACACGAAGACATCCAGAGCGCAAAAACCTTTTTCTACGCAGCTCCGCAGCGTTTAAGCGCCAATTACTCTCGGCGAAATACATCAGACAAAGAAGCAGTATTCGAACTCGATACCTTCGCTTCTCTTGATGTGCTATTCCTGTCAGTGCGGCCCATCGGGAGGGAAAAGAGGGAACCATCCTGAGTCAACAGAACTAAAATTTGAAGCCCTACACATCTGCCGGCGGATACTCGCTGTGCATGTTTATGTGTTTACCCTATCGTTTGCGTACTTGAGGAGTCCTCGTCTGCTAGATTAAATTCCGATTATAAAGGAGTTATTGTCGGGCAGCGGGGTCCGCACGGTGGTCTCATGTGCTTTCATGGTGATGCATCTAGTTTTTAGTTTAACTCGGTGACACACGTTCCGATAAACTCCGCATACGTTTCGATGTAGATAGCGGCTGTATTATGATCTCGCCAAGGTAGTAAAGTCTTTGACAGGCAACTCTCCTGGTGCGTGCAAGCGAAGCCGACTCCTGAAACGTTTTAGATCTTTTTCCTCCCGCAGGTTCGGAATTCAAGACGGATACCCGAACAGAGATTGGTGATTTCCATCTGTGCATTTCTTCGATGCTGTGATATCTAGAAGCCAACACTGCCCTAATTTGAGTCTTCTACGCTGAAACGCTGATTTCGGTCTGAACACCTGCTTTGCACCTGTCGATGGAAAAGTCCATGAGATGCAACTCTGTGTTTAAAAGTGGAGTGGATCCTCAATGTAGAAAACGCGCGACATGCGGTTTTTTCAATCCCCAACACATCGAGTGGGACCAGCCTTCTCTCTCCCAGAATACCCTCTCTGCTGGAGGTGGGTTTTTTTCGGCAGAAGCGCTCAAGACTCGCTTAAAAACGCGGAAAACCCAATTTTAACGCATACCCTACACTCCTGTGCCGCCAACGCTGCCTCCACAAAAAAAGCAGAGACATGCTCGTGCAGAAATAGCCGGCTTCGTCGTGGCTTGTGCAGATGGTTTCGTATTTATCTAAAGGGAGAAATAGAGACCCCGCACTCACACAATCATGGCAGAGCCGAGAAAACAAGGAGCTGACGAGGTATTCCCGTGACAGAAAACCTTTTCGAGTGATTACGTCTTCGTTCCGACACCTCCAGTTATTTGCTTAAATATAGGAATCTGGTAGATCCACACCACCCAAGGACGAACTGTGTCCGACGGGTGCTTTCGCGTGTTGAAAAGAAGAATCTTTTCGTTCGATTTACCAAACCCACATAACGCATCACGAATTTGTCAGTCGAAGAAGCACTTGACAATGTACGTGATTAGCTTTGGAAGTGTGCGGCGTCGAACGCAGTTTCGTTCGAGACCGGGGGTGGGCGACGATTATGTTACCGACGAAAAGACTCCATGAAATATCAACGACGATAGCCCTCGGAAGAAAAAAAAGGAGCGTCTCTCTCCAGAATAAATAAAGATGTGGATTTTTCCCTCTGCGTCGATTCGATGCAAGACAAGACAGGGACGGAGGAGTCTGTTCAGGCAGAGGCGAGAGACCTTCTCCCTTTTCTCCTCTTGAAAGCACCCGTTTTTCGAGGTTTCGGAACAAAAAGGACAACCATTTTTTTCGAGGAACTGTGCAAGTCTCCCGGAAGTCAACGTACTCGGCTTTCTCCCCCCTCTAGACTGTTCCGCCTGTCTCTGCATGCACCCCCCAAAATGAAGTACAAGACGCACAGTCGGACGCTGCGTCCATCGCGAGTTTCCTTCTTCATTCTTGCGTGCAGGTCGCTTTTCTTTTGAAGAAGTGCTTTTCAGAGCCTCGAATGAAATCCATATCTGTCAATGTTTTACTTCTGGTTGGCATTCCCTCAAAGCGGGGGAGGCGGAGCAGCAACGCGCTGCATCTAGTGAACTTGCCGCGGCTCTCAAGAGCTGCTCAGACGAGTTTCGTGGCTTCCTTTCTCCTTGGTCCTCTGTAACGAGTTTCGCTCTCCAGGTTTACCCGGTAGATGGCCAAGAAAAACTTCTTTTGCCAGCCGGTTGTCTCGTCTCTCCCTTTGTCTGACTTAGAGTTGACGGTCCAGCTGCCTCAATACCGGGCGGTGACAAGTACCACCATTTCGTCGGTTCCAGCTCGCGTTTCCCTTGGCTTTCTTCGCACACCTCGTTGTTTTCCACTTTTACTGCGTACTTCCTTTGTTTTCGTTTCTTTCGGCGGAACGAGAAGGAGGTGCTCCGTCGCGCCAGTCCCTCCAGCTTGGCATGTCAGTGTGATGGGGGCGCGTGTGTGATCCTGGGGCTCTCGCGGCTCAGACGATTTTCTCTCCTTCCGTTTTTTGTCTTCTTTACCGTGGAAACATTCGTCTTCTTCGGCGCCTTTCGACTAGGGATTCTTGCCACCCTGTGGCGGACTTCAGCTGCCCTCTGGTCGCTGTACAGGGAGAAAATAGCCTTTCGCACTCCAGTGTGTGTACTCTACTTTTTTCAGGGATAGCAAGCGCCCCTTCATGCAGAAAAAATGTCACTTCCTGTTTTTTTGAAAGATCTGTACAAAGTTTCGCACTTGTCTCGTCGAGGAGTTCCTCTTTTTCTTCATCTCGCGGCCGAATAGACCGGGGGGCCGGACCGGAGTGCCTCTCCGCAGACTTTCTTTTTGCCAAGTTCTCTCAACGAAGTGAAGCGCGAAGAACCTCTTGTCTTTTATTCATGTCAACATACACCGAGGGAGAAGAAGCTCTTGTCTTTTCTTCTTGTCACTGTCCTCTGTTGCAGCATCACCTGGGGCTGCTACAGAGTCGCTGGCCGTTGTTTATTGAAGAAGCGTCTGCTTGCTCTCTTGCCTTCAGTGCTTCCGCAAGTTCCGTCCGGCTCCTTCAGGATGTCCCCGTTCTCCAGGTCGTCTGAGCAGATACAGCAGATCTAGGAGAGACAAACAGAACTTGCATATCCGTACATGCTGCATGTTTGCCATGCCTTTCTCGCCTCGGATTCGTGAATGCAATTCGCGTCTCGATGGGGCAGCACTGGAGTGTGGGGACTTGGCTTTTTTGTGTTTCGTCCAGCACTGAGCTCACGTCGTTTTTGCCACCAACAAACAGCTCGCAAACCGTCAGCTGACTCGAGATTCTTCTTCTGCATGCGCGCTCATGCATCGACATGCTGCGAGGCGCGTTCTCTGCGTAAACTGCCGGACGCAGGTCCGCCGTACAAGCGAACAGGGTGTGCCATTCAGTGAATCTCTAGTTCACTGTACTCGTCTTTTCGTCTCTTCTCTCGTCTTTTGCGTTGGCGCTTCTGTGGGCCCACGCTTTCCCCTTCACAACGCTGGCTGCCATGGACGTTCGAGGGGACAATGCCAGCAGAGGTGACGAAGCAGGAAAAGGCCTGTAAAGAAGCAACGCTTTTCGAGTCGCTGCGACGCGGAAGTGATTCGTTTGTCAAGTGTCATTGCGCGGCTTCCTTGAGGCCGAGAGACAGGCTGTTCTTCTCTCGTTTTTGGAGTTTCCTCTTCGTCGACGCTGCACTCCGCTCACTTGGTTCCCGAAGCCTTCGACAGAGCTAGTCAAGCCGCGTTTCCTCCCTCAGCTGGCCGGCGCTTCTTCCTCTCCCCCCTCTCTTCTCCTCCTCTCGACAGGTCCTTCACTTCTTTTTTGCCTTGATGGATAAATCGTCTCGTTCGCCCAACGCCCTCGTCTCCTCTCCCTTTCGATCCTCGCCTTCGCTGGCGCCGCCGCGGCGCTTCTGGACGTCGGGCCGCGAGGTGTCTCCGTCTCTGTCTCTCGAGGGGTCTTCGAAAGAAGACCCCCCAACGCTGAAACTCGACACAACAGCTGCTGACTCGACGGCCGATGCAGCGGAACGAGCGCGGTTCGGAGGGCCTTTCATGGCCGTTCAAGGCGAGGAAGGAATGGACTGGTTGCCGGAATTTCACGATGAAGAAAATGCAGAAAATCGTACCGCGACAGGCGCCGCAGACTCACTCGCCTCAAGCCTCTCGCACCCGAACGTCTCGACAGGCGCAGTTCAGACGCTCGCATTCAAGGCAGGGCAAGCCTTCTTCTTGAATCCTTCTCGCGTTGGCGTTTCCCAGTGCTCTTCTTCCTGTGTTCCACTCCGCGCCGATGCGGCTCGGGAGCCGCGAGGACTGCCGCCTGTCTCTCCGTCTCGCGCCGGAAGGCGAGACTCTCTGGAGGCTCGCGAGGAGACAGCTGCATGCGCTGTGGCAATGGAAGAAGCACCCGCGCCAGGGCAACCACCCGAAGAAGGGGACGATGGCGGCTCTCAGCAGCGCCTGGAGATCGCTCTGAGTCTCTTTGGGCTCCCTGCCGCATGCAGGCATGAAAGTGTCTCGCCGCGAGAGACAGAGAAGGAAGTGCAGAGCGAGCGGGGGCGAGAACGGACGCAGAAAGGCGCAGGCGAGAAGGAGACCGGCGTAGACGGAGTGACTGGAGAGCCGGTCTTAGCGCTCACTAAGGGTGAACCTGAAGCGGCAGAAGAAGCGAGAGAAGAGGACGAGGGAAAGGGAGAAGACGGATGGAACGAGGAAGGCGCGAGGCGAGAGAAAGAGGCGGCTCGAGTCATGTCCACTCCGCAGACGTATGCCGAAGCCACGGACACAACAGCTGCATGCAGAGACGAAAGGGAGCTCGCCTCGGGGGTCGAGGAGAAGACACAGGATCCGCCGGCTTCGAAGAAATCACTGAAAGGGAATGAAGCGCACCATTTCGCTCGACTTTTCAAACAGCATGCAGTGTATCGCCGCGTGGTGTCGTCACTCGATGCAGAAGGAAACCAAGAGAAAGAAAAGGAGCAGTTACAAGCGCTTCTCGAGAAGGGAGACTTTGCGGAAGCGGCGGTGCTTTTGACGTCGCCACTCGCTACGTCGGGGCTCTTTTCGACTCTCGACAAAGAATTGTTTTCACCTTTGAGTTTGCAGGAAACGGAGGAAGACACGGCGACGGAGGCGGGTGGATCTTCGCGAATCGACAGAGATCGCGCCAACTGCACTTCCGTCTCTTCGACGTCTTCGCGCCCTCTCGCGGGGGATGTCCCATCTGCGGAGGACGGAGAGAACGCATGTCGCCATTCCTCGGGAGAGACCCATTTTCCAGGAGCAGGCGAGGAAGAAACAGGCGAAGGCGACGAATCGATTCGCCTCGCTCGACAGGCTGAAGCTCTTGCTTGCGAGTGGAGGGAACTCGTGAGAGGTGACCCAGGCGATGCGAGACGGCAGCAACGCATTCTGCGACTCTCGCTGAAGGCGGCAGAAGCCTTGGGGAGCCTCGCACAGTCTCTCCGACGCCCGCAGGAGACAGTTGTCTCCTCCGCAGCTGTCAGCAGCGAGACAGAAAGTGGGGACCTTCCTGAGGCGAATGAGGGAGCCGCAGAGGACGCGGAAGGAAAGGAGACAGGCCGTCAACGGCGAAGACTTGCGAGCCTAGCGACGCTGCAGACCGCTCTCGTGAGGGCCATGCTTGTAGGCGACGCCGCCCTGCATGCCTTGACAGAAGTCTCCCTGCGACGAGAAGCCGACGAACTGGTCGGCGGCGGAGATTGCGGAGGCGGTCTTCTGTCTGTGTCTCCTCGGACTTCGAAGCGTCGGGAAAAGGCCGAGGCGAAGCGTGAGAGGAGCTGCGCGCGGATGGAGATACGGCGAGGCAGCGAGAGAAGCAACGCCAAGGACGAACTTGACGCATCGGAAGAGGAACCAGCTCGAGAGAGAAAAGATCGGTCACCTCTGCGAGAATGCCTCGAGACCTTGCCCGCCTCATTCGCCTCAAGTATTTTCCTTCTACACGCCGTCACCCTTCTGCGGGTCCTCCCTCCACTGCCCCTAGAGAACGTCCACGCTTCGTCTTTTGCCTCTTCTTCTTCAAGCTCTTCTTCTTCTCGGTTTGGGGGCACCCACGAGGCTTTGACAGACGAACTTTTTCTTGCGGAAGCCGGCGACAGAAAGGCGCCTTTGAGGGACCCGGGGGACGCATGCAGTGCACCCTTGACAGGCGAGAATTCGACCGCCTGGCTGTCGCAGCTCGCGCGCGGCCTGAAGCTTCAGTGCAAGGAAACGATCGCCGTTCTGTTTCTTCTCTCAGGTAAAAGGTGACTCTTTCGCCTTCGCTCTGCACCTCGTCGAGACCGGTCTTCTTTCTCTGAGGGAAAGTGCATCGTGCGTTTCACTCAGTCCTCTCTGTTTGCTTGTGTCTCACCTGAGAGTCATCGTTCAGATGCCTGTCCAGCTCTGAAGCGAGAAAGAGAAGGATCACTCTCTTCTGAACGCCTCCGATTCCTCGACGGTCGCGTTTCTGGAAAGAAACGAAACATTCGCTTTTCAACGTCTCTCGAGTCCTGCGTTTCCATTTCACTATGCAGGCTCCTCAAAGGACTTGAGTGGGCATGTGCCTCTGCAGCGTCTCCAGCGCCTTCTGCCTGCTGCCGCGAGCTCCAAGCTTTTCAGCCTGTTTACCTGCATTTGTCGTCTCCTTCGAAGAATTCTGCTCGCTGCATCGACAGTCGTCACCGCTGGTGCGCCCGGCACTGCGACTGCAGACAAAGTCCCTAGAGGTGTCTGTACACCTCAGTCATCGTCCTCGCGTCCCCTCTCGGCTTCGGACTCTCCCGTCGCGACTTCGGGCAGCTGGCCTGTCTCTGCTGCTGGTTCATCTATTCCTCCGTCTGCGGTGGCTTCTGCAGCTGCTTCTGAGCTCCCGTCTGCACTTCGTTCAGCGTTTCTGCGACCCTCTGTGTTCAGTCAAGAGGACCTGCACCTGGTCGTCGCGGGCGTCTCTGCTCTTGTCTCTCAACAGAGCAGCGGGGGTCGCTCCGGGAAGGCCTCCGAGGCGCTCCAGGCAGCAACCGATCTTCTTGCGACAGTGAGCTACCGCCAGGAAGCCGAGGTGGAGAACTCGCGAAACGAAGAGGACGAAAGAGCCGCGGAGAGCGGGGAGGAGCCTGAGAAAGGAACGACACACTAGGGAAGAAGAAACAAGAGCGGTGACGCGTGGAACCCGCAGACGAGAGCGGGTCAACTGGAAAAGAACGAAGCCCAAAGATTGGGGAAGGGAAGCAAAGATCAAGAAGCAAAACGACAAGAAAGACTGGATTAGAAAACGAACAGAGACAACGCGGAAACGTCGTGGAGTGGGGCAGAGACGGTGGGGTTCCCAGACAGGAGACGAAGGGACTCTACGGCGCGGAGACGGAGATCGAAATATGGAGAAGAGAAAGTACTACACTGCGACTCTCGCGAAAAAGAGAAAACCTAAAACGCAAAAAAGACATCGATGAAACCACGTGGTTGAAGAGTCGCCAATATATATATATATATATGTGTGTATATTTCTGCGTGAAGCTCACGCATATGTATACCTATACGTGTATATATATATATATATATATATATATATATACATAAATATATATATATATATATATATATATGTATATATGCACATGCAAATTACATAAAATATATATAAATATACAAAGTGGGTCTAAGTTGTTTGTATCGAAAAACCGCATTATCAGAAACACAGAGATGTTCGGGAGAGCACATCGACTTTGGGGACCGGGCGGCTGTGCGTCGACAGAGGCTGAGGACGAAAGTTCTTAACTTTTCACCGCAGCGTCGGCGATGTTGCGGCTTTTTGTGTGTTCAGTTTTTCCTCGAGATCCCTTCGTTGCGACCTTCGATTTTCATAGCTCTCCTCTCCTCTGTGCCTGTCGGCGCTCGCTCGGCTTCCGCTCGAACGCGTCCAGGACCTGGGGCCTCCCATCACTCGAGTTCTCTCCCTTCTCATCCAGACCATGCACCACAGTTGCTGGCTGTTTCTCTTCCTTCGGCGCCGCCACCCTCTCTGCGTTCGTCACCTTCGGCACCGTTCACGGCCTCTGACCGATTTCGATCTGCGGCCCAGCATTTGCTTCCTGCCGCCGTGCTCGTCGCGCGTCTCCTTCAGTGTCTCTTCCTGCCTCGATTGAGGCGCCAGCGATCGGGTCTCGCCTTGGCGCGCGTTTGCGAGGCGGGGAAGAAGTTCGGAGAAACATGGGAGCGCAGAGCTGCCGACTTCGAGACGCGTCGCTGCGGAGAGGAGGGAAAAAGCGAGCAGCCGAGTTGTGCGTCTCGGCGCCTCTCGCGACTGCTGTGGAGAGGCGAGCGCGTTGCGCTTCTCCTCACGCGCTTCCTCCTCGCGCGGGCATGTCCGAACGGCATGAGAGTCCTCGACAGTCTGCGAGGCAGAGACGCGTGGAACTGCGGGAGCAGCGGCTTCGCGCTGCTTCTTACGGGGACAGAGAGATCGAGGACAGGTTACGAACGGCGAGTGGGGGAGCCGGAAACCAAGAACGCAGAGAGCGAAGAAGACGAAGCGGATGACGAGATCTTGAACGACTTCCAGGAAGGATTCAAAGAAACGCTCGGCTTCGCCGGGGCACCGCCAGACGGCCCACACAGTGAAGGCTCTGCACCGCGTGCCATGCTCCGGAGACTCGTCGAAGAATGGGGACTTGTAGGTCTTCCACGACAGCTTTGTGACGGTTCACGGTTTAGGGTGTTGGGACTTCCGCTTTCAAGCGTAGTGCTGGATTGGTCTGCTCTTAAGATGTCGATGCGTCTTTTTGAGGATTTGGCGCTGCGTCTCTCGTTCTCTTCTGGGCTACGTCTTGAGAGCTTCAGGTTGACGGTTGCCTTCTCTCTCGAGACAGTTTCGCTTTCCTTGGTTTTCGCTGTCGGCACATCGGCCTTTGGCTTGGGCGCCAATTTATTTTGGGGCGTTGCGTCACTTCTCTGAACTTGCTGCTTTCCTCCAAGGTGACACCAGTCGAATCGATGCTGCACGCCAGACACAAATACGTCTCCATTCCCGCACTCCATCTCTCCCTGTATCTGTTCAGTTTTCGAGTCTATGCCGAAATCCAAACTCTCCCAGTATCTGTCTATTGCTACGCAGCAGTCTCTATCGATCTGTCTGTCTATATGAACTCTCTGTATCTGCATCCGTATTTACTGAGTTTCTGAGTTTTTTGTTTCTGGCGATGTGTCTCCTGTATCGAGGTTTGACGTATTTGATTCTCAGTTGGATTTCGTTGTGTTTTCAGATGAGTTTTTATCCGTCACTCCCTGGTGCAGTTCTGCTTTTTCGGACGTTGGTCGCATCTCTGCTCCACATCCTTCTCAGCATCCTCCCCGTCAGTGCCTCGATCGCAGGTCGTCTGAAGCAGCGGGGCGAAGAGCCGCTGAAGCTTCTGGCTCGCGTGCTTCTGACTCAGAAGTCTTTCGCGCCTCCTCTCGCAGGTCTCCCTTCTCGTCTCGGGACCGCTCCGTCTCTCTCTCTTCCTGTTTCTGCGCATGCGTCCTCGACCTCGACATCTGTGTCGACTCTCTTCGCCTTCGCCGAGACTGCACTCTCTCTTTTGTCCGCGGCGGCGCCCTTCCTCTTCCGCGGTCAGGCCCCGTCTGCTTCTCTCTCCGTCGTCGTTCGGCCTCTCCTCGGGTGCCCGGGCGAGTCGGAACTCCTTGAACAAGCAGCAGAGACGGAACGTGTTTGTGTGGGGAAGCGCGCCTGCGAGACAGAGAGGGCTCCAGCGTCCAGCCATTTCGCAACGCCTCTGGACGGTGCGCCTTCTTCGAGCAACGGGCCAAGATGCTGTGTCTGTCAAGGTCCAGTTCTCCCCGAAACCTCAGGAGAGAGCATGGACGACGGGCGACCAGGCTCGACGCGCGCAGGTGATGCAGACGTGAGCGCAACTTCGTCCACTTCAGTGGCGGAGTGTGAGGACTGTGGGGCGCTGGCGCATGCAGCCTGCGCCGGCGTAGGCGCCGAGTGCGGCGGCTCTTCGTCGAGCTCGTCAGAGCCTCTCTCGCGTTCGAACGTCAACACTGGGACCACTGCAGACGCGTCTGTCGTCCTCGTCCACTTCCCGTGGATGTGCGAGGGCTGTGCGCTGCGACGGATTGTCGCTCACGGTCTAAAGGTCTCTGCCGATCGCTGCGACGCTTCTCTCTCTCTCGCCTTCGCGGACGTTCTGCCGGTCTCCGCTTGGGACCAAGAACCGCGTACGGGAGGAGTCGACGAAACTCGAAGCACGCAGAGAGAAGGCACCGCCGACGCGGAAGGCAGTCACGCTGTGGGGTCGCGAGGTGACATGTTAGCGGTGACAGGAGTGAAGCGAGCTCACTGGCTGCATGGGAGGCGCAGCGAAGACTTTCTGCCCTTCTTGTCGCAAACAGTCGTGGGTGCGTGTCTCCTGCTGGCTCACCTGAACGGTCCTGGAGGCCGCGCCGCTTCCGCGCGCGTCTTGGGAGCCCAAGAGGGTGTCTCTGCGGGTGAGGCGCAGCGCAAGGGTCCGCGCGGAGACAGGCGCCTCCTCGGCTACGACCGCGCGTCTGCGTCACTCAAGGCGCTCGAGGCCTTGGGGCGGCAGGAAGAGACGCACGACACTCGCCAGCTGGGCGACGTCGAGCAGGTGGCGGTGCGCGTGTCTGCGTTGGCCCTCCTGGACGCGGCGCAAAAACACCCTGTCTCCTTTACGGGCGCGGGTTTGGAGCCCAAGGCTCCAAGAGCAGGAGACAGCACCCCGGCGACGCGCGGGAGACAGACGCGGCGCGGCGCGTCTCAAAAACGGCGACAGAAAGGCAAGGCTGAGAAAGAGAGACTCCGTTCGAACGCGGAGGCTCTTGGTGGCATGGCAGACGCAGAAGAAGGACGACAACGAACTTCTTTGACTGGGGGAGGGCCTGCTCCTCCCCGCAATCTCCCAAACGCACTATGGGAGGCCATCTGCGCCATAGAGTGGAAAACAGCGGACGAGATGAGACGCGGCTTCGGTCTGTCAAAGGGTGTGCGCCTCCCGAGGCCTCGGGGCCAAGAGGCCCGCGGCGCCGACTCGGAGACCGTCGAGAGGCGCGTGGAGGGCGCCACAGGCCTCGGGGGCCTTGGGAGCGACCCCCCGCCGGAGACACTGAGCCGGAGCGGACTGCGCCTCGCCTGTGAGGTTCCGCCTACAAACGGAGCGGACGCCGAGCACGAGGAGGACGAGTCAGCCTGTTTCGACGACGGACAGGCGGCGCGCGTGTGGGACAAGGAGGTCGTGAGCTTGTTTTTCAAGGACCTTCGAGTTCTCTTCATGATCGCAGTGCAGTCCTCCCTGCCGCGGAGATACAGCATTGGCATCAAGTGCGTCTTTCTGTACTTTGCGGGGGGAGTAAAAACGATGCACTCGACTGTCGGGCGCTTGGGGGCTCTCAGTTAAGAAGGAAACCCACGGATACTCTAGGCACGAGATGGGGGATAAGCGAGTCTCCATACCGCGTAGAGCAGTGCGTTCGTAGGCTTGATTCCAGGCGCCGAAGAATGCGCGACTAAAACGAAAAGAGAAGAAGGAAAACAGACAGCTGCGAAACGCAGAACATGGCAGTGCACAAACAGGTGAAAAGAGGAAAACCTGAAAACAGCGAGAATGGGGAAAACGCAGAAAATGAAAAACTACGAGAGTAAGGTAAATTTCTGTAGGATTGCTATCGCCTCCAAGTGTTCTGTCCCTCGTCCTTCCTTCTTTTTTCGTGTCTCTGCGCTTCGTCCTTCTGTTCAAGTCTTCTAAAATGCTGCACTTTTCCTGTTTCTCGACTGCCTCTCGTTTCTTGTGTGTTTCATGCCTTGGGTTTCGTACCTACGTCTCTTATCGAGAAGCCTCTTCAGGCCTTGATATCCTCATCTTCCTCACCTTGCCCTGTTCCTCGTTTCTCCCTCGTCTCGGTTCGTCCGGCATCTTGTTCTGCTTCTCGGCGAATCCTCTCTTTATTTGAATCAGCCGTTCCTTCTCGCACAAGGTCTTCTACCGACCCACGGCGCTCAAAGTCCTTCCGGAGCTTTGAATCCTTAACCGTGTCTCTTCTGCGCTAGAAAGCACAAGCATGGATCCGAAGCCGCTTCCCTTTCATTTCTTCTTCAGATCATTCGTTCCTCACCACATCTTGTTGCTTCCTTGTCTTTCTCTGTTCAGACGCGGGGCTCTGACGGCGCTGTCGAGCTGTCTGCAGGAGCAGCCTGAAGCGCTGCAGGCCTCGGACCTTCAGCAGGCCCTCTGGGAGTCTCTGAGAGATCCTGCGCCAGCCGTGCGAGACCGGGCTCTCGTCGTCATCGAAAAGATTCTTTTTTCTTCCTTTTCGCGTCGCGTCTTCCCGCCGCCTTCGTGGGCGGACTCGGCTGCCGCAGGGACAGCTTCAAAGTCACCAGATCAGAAGCGAGTGGACGGAGACACAGGGCGATCGAGCGTGGAGCTCTTTGCCGCATTTCTGGCCTCGTCGCTCGTTCACGACCCCTCTGCGGCAGTTCGCCTCCAGGCTGTCCGCATGCTCCGAAACTACTACTTAAATGCGCCGCATCTGCATGCAGGCCTTTTGTACGAACCTCGGGGAGCTCGGGCTTCATCCGCGTCTTGTTCATTTCCTTCCGCGTCGCTCTCTCCTCAGCGCTTACAGATGACTCGCGACGCGTTTCTCTCCTTGGCGCGCCGGCTGCATGCACCCGGACTGGAGAGTCGACACCTTCGCGCATCGATCGCCGACTTGTTTGCAGAGTTTTTCTTTCTCCTCCCCTTCTCAGCCGCTCTCCAGGAGTCTTGCTCACTTCTTTCCCCGTCGACCGAAAAACTCCAGTCCTGTTCTGCCTCCTCTGCTTCCTCTTCTCTGTCTTCTTCCTCAGCGTCACCGTCGTCAGATTCGTCTTTTCTTGCGTCTCCCCCTTTCGCCGCTCGCGCATCTGGCGAGCCTCCGGCGGCTCTCATCTGGCTGCTCTCTCATGTGGCGGCGTCGGTTCGGGGTCGTCACTGGCCCTGCGACGAGCAGAAAGGCGACGCCTCGCAGAGCCTCTCTCTCCAGGTTGGCGACGCATGCATGCAGCACAACGACACTCTCTTCTCCGGCAGCCAAGTCCCCTTCGTGCAGCGGCTTCTCGCCCTCGTGGTCGACCGTCTCAGCCACGGCGCGACCGTTGCCCTCGCCTTGGGCTCCAGCGACGCCGCGACCCCGCCGCGCTTGAAGGGACAGAGACACGCTGGAGACGCGTCCCCTGTCCCAGCCTCGCCCCTCGCTTCGCTCTGTCCGTCTTCACATCGGGGAGTCCGGAGCGCCTCGCTGTCTCGGCCTCGCCTCAGCTCGAGTGGGCAGAAGGTGCGACGCGGCCGTGGAGTCCAGAGAGACAACGAGCAGGTCGAGTCGCTGTTTCGCGGCCCTTCGTCTGCCTCGTCTCGCTTCGCCTCGCAGGCGAGTCACTGGACGAAGCGAATCGTTCACCTTTGGCTCGAGGGAATTCTCCGTCTCTTCCTGCGTTGCCCGCTGCGCTGTCCCCCGGAACAGGAGCCGGTGTCGAGCTCGGGCCCTCCACACGCAGCTGCGGCTCTCCGCCTCTTGGAATTGGCTGGAGACTTTCTTGGAACCGAGGATCCCTTCGGCGCTTGCGAGCTTCTCGTCAGGTCCGGTCTGCCTCTGCTGCTTCCGCTCTTCAAAGCCGCACCGCCGCTGCCGCCCCACACCACGGCCATCCTAGGAAAGAGCCTCGGCTTCGTCGCGACGCTTTGCCAAGTCGTCGGAGCCCGCGAGCGAGCAGAGAGACAGCAGTGCCGGGGATTTGTAGACGCGGGAGAGGGAGAGGAGGTGGACGTGGACGAGAAGAAGAGGGAGGAAGGAGAGGGGACGAAGAAGCCCAGCGGCCGAGAGGGATGGGAGACAAGAGCGTTCGCTGCCGGCCTGGAAGGCTGCTCGCTTCTCTTCAACTGTCTCAGACGCGAACTCGATGCCGGGCCTCTGGAGGAGATCCACAGACTGGTCGAAGTCGAGCCCCTCGTCGTGAAGGATGGCGTCCGGTGTCTGTACACCGCAGCGACGTGTGTGACGGGCGACCTGGAGAACCACGTGGGGAGGCTCCTTGCATGCAGTTTGGCGCCGCTGTACGACGCGCGCGCGAAGCTCGAGGCCCTCGCTGAGCAGAGCGTCAGCGGGGGGCTTTCTACAGGCCTGAACATGGGGGACGCTCTGGGGGCGAGGCGAGCGAAAACGGAGGAGACCTGCGACGATGGAAAAGAAAGGGAGGAAGAAGGGGATGCAGGAAAGGACGAAGGAGGCTGGGAGAGGGAGACGCGAGCGGGGACGAAACGCGAGAACGACGAGAAGACAAGAGGCGAGGAAAGCGTCACTGGAGATGCAGAGACGATGCCAAACGTTTCGACACACTTGCCTTCATCTTCGCTCTCTGTCGAGAGGGAAAGAGGCGACCAGAATCAAATTCTCGCCGAAGGACTCCACAACGTCCAGTACGCCTCCTGGGTGGCTGCGCGCCTCTTCTGCGAGCTTGACTTCGACCGCGACTTCTTCAACGACCTTCCCGAGTTCTCCGACGAAGAAGACAAGACCGAAGAAGAACAGGAGGCTGACGAGACAGGAAAGCTGGAAAGAAGCTTCGAGAACGTGGGGAAGAGGCAGAAAGATTTTCGAGGAGTCTGCCGCCCAGAACAAGAAGACCAAGAGACCTCAAAGAAGCCGACTCCAGTTCGCGACCTCCCACAGGCCGAAGTAGAAAATACGCCCCGACCTTCACATCAGGACCCCTCATGTCGTAGATCGCTGCAAACGTCTCACAACTGTCTTCGGCCGCCTTCTGGTCAAATCCGTCTGCGTCTTCTGCGTCGCCTCATTCGCACTCTGACGCCTCACCTTCCGCGCCGCTCCTCGCCTGTGTGCCGTGTCTCCGGTGACCCTCTCTCGAGTGTTTGCATTTTCACCGCCGCCTCCCCGTCTGCTGGAATGTCTCCTCGCCTGCATGCGAGATCGCTGCCGCCGCCGAGAGGGTGGAGAGAGGCGGAAGCTGCGGACGACGAAGAGGGAGAAGAACGCGACGGAGAGAACGGAGTTCCTGGAGGTCTTCGCGAGAAGTCCTGCGGACATCAGACAGGCTGGCAGAGCTTCTGGGACCTGCCGTCGGAGTTCTTCCGACTTCTCGTCGACCTTCTGTTTCTCTTCGAAGTCCTCAGACTTCCCAGCTCCGTCGTCTGGCGCTCGTTCGCCCACTTCCTCGGCCGCCACCCGGCGTTCGTCTGCCACCGCAGTGTACATACACTCCTGGCGGCTGTGCTGGCGCGCGGCGCGTCTGGCCTCCGGATGAGTTTTCGCAGGAAACGCGGTCTCCGTCCGTTGCCTCTGAAGGCGCCACCCTGTCCATGTTCGGCAGCGGTCCCTTCACGTCACTCTGCATGCAACGCCGGCCACCGCGGAGGTTCAGAGTCGGCAGCGGCTCTTGCACAGGAAGCCTTTGAAGAAGAATTTGGCAGCCTCTGGAGCGTTTCTGGAGGACACACAGACCCCCTGCCTCGAGTCAAGGAAGAAGGCCGAGACGCAGACGATAAAGAAGGTGGAGAGCGAAGAGACGGAGGACCTGACAGAGTCAAACAGGACGAAGAGGGAGGCTGGGAAGCCGATTCGGAACTGGTGGAGACTCGAGATTCTCCGGAGCTTCAAGCGGCACTCCAGGGTTTGGGATCCTTGCTTTTGGCATTTGAGGCGCATGCAGTTTCGACGAAAAAGCATGCGGAATCTCGAGCGTCGCGACAGGCGGTGGCCAACACCTCCACATCTTCCTCTTCGCAGTTGGTGACCCCCACAAGGCCTCGAGTACCCAGGGCTTCCGCCTTCGCCGCTTCTTCTCGTCCCTCGTCGGTGCGAACGGCGCATGCAACCAGCCGGCCGCACCCCTCGGGTGTACGTACAGCCGAGGCGACTCCGCCACGTCCGCAGAGAGGGGCGACGCGCGTGGATGTCTCCGAGCTGTCTCGGCCTCGTTCGTCTTCGCTCCGAGAGACAGACGCCAGGTCGGTCTTTGCTGCGTCTACCGAACTGGACAGGAAAGAAAACCAGAGTCTGTCTCGACGTGGAGAGGCCCAAGAGATTGACGCGTCTGTGGTGA
This sequence comes from Toxoplasma gondii ME49, assembly GCF_000006565.2. Taxonomy (NCBI): domain Eukaryota; phylum Apicomplexa; class Conoidasida; order Eucoccidiorida; family Sarcocystidae; genus Toxoplasma; species Toxoplasma gondii. The sequence continues at coordinate 5,051,125 of NC_031476.1, forward strand.
GAGGCGCTCTGTCTCCGGTGACGGGGACGACGTCTGATGAAGCCCGAGCAGGGGCGATATCTGCATGCGAGGCTGCCCAGTCCCTGACCATCCACCTGCCGGCTCTCCTGGAGATTCTCCTCCCTTCTCAAATGCTTCTCGACGCTAGGCCACTGTCCGGCGAGGCGAATTGCGTGCACTGGCAAACGCCACCGTTTGCGGTGTCTCCGCAGATAGTCGACCCAAGCGGGCTCAGCGAACGGAGTGCGAGGCTCTGTCTCCAAGTACTGCGAGTTTTTCAAAGGTACCGTCCCAGAGAGAGTAGAAGATCGAAATGGATGAGTCATGAAGAGACGCAAACGACAGACGAACCGAGGCATAGACGGAGCAGAAATCGGAGGCGACCACGGAGCGGCAGGAAACGAAGCGGGAGGCGAACCCAGGGGAAGGCAAAAAAGGACTGGAAAAGGAAAACAAAAGAATGAAGAGGAAGGAGCACAGGATGAAACACACACAAAAAAAGAGAAGGAAAGAGAAGAAGAGGAAAAGAAGAAGCAAGCGAAGCAAAGCGCCGGCACACAGACCAAAAAACAAAGCAAAAATGGCGCGGCTGCCCCCAAGCTCTCCACGCCCCTGGGTTCGTTTTCCTCCGTCCTCACGTATGCTTCACTCCCCTTCTGTTTCTCCTGCATGACCTGCCCTCTTGTGTTTCTCCCCACGCGTTTGTCTCCTTTCCTTCTCTCTCCCAAGAATCTTCTTCTCCTTTCCTTTCTGTGTTCTCCCCACGGTCTGCTCCGTTTCCATTCTTCTGTCTCCTTTCCAGACAAGGCTTGGTGCACTCAGGCGACCTCTTCGCCCACGCCTTTGCTTGTCTCTGTGCTGCGTCGGGAGCTGTGAGGCAAGCAGCGGGAGACCTGCTTCTACATGCGTTGTCTTCGGCTCTTCCGGTTTCTTCACATCGCTCCTCTCTCTCTTCTTCTCGCCGGGAAGGCTCTGGAAGGGCCGCGCAAAGCTCAGGGTCACTTCTCGCCTCGGGGCTTCATGAGGCGCTCTTCCTCGCTGTCAAATTCACCCTTACCTACCAGACGGCCTGCGCAGAGGAGACGAAGACGGCAGACCGACAGGAAGAAGGAGGCAAGGAGGGACAGCAGGAACCGGAAAGAGGAGACGAACAAGGAGTGAGAGAGTCGAGAACGAAGTCCGAAGAGCCAGACGCTCGATTAACTTCTGTCGCGCCTGAGCCATTCTCGCTGCTGCCCTCGTGGACGACGCCTGCACCGTTCGCCGGACTGTGTCGCCACCTGAGTCGAGATTCGCGAGTGAGTCAGGGACTTGACAAACCGGAAAAAACGCTGATCCCTTTAGAGTTCTTCTGGAAAGCACGACAGTGTCTCCGCCCTACACTTGCGAGTGTCTTTTGCATGCAGTGGACAGAGTGGTGGAGAGTGAAGCGCCAGCTGGAAGCATCGCTGCGCGGTCTGGTGTTGGAGGCTGGAACGCGGCCAGTGAGGCCAGAGAGACAAATCGCTTTGGTGGAATGGGCGGAGTTGACAGGCGAAATGCGTTTCTCTGCTACCTGTCTGTCTCTCGTCGCTGCGTCTCGTGGTCGGGGGCGAACGTTGTTCTCAGAAGTCCGCGATACCAGCGAGTCTCGCGGTGGAGCTGTCTCGAGGAGTCTGTGGTTCCCTCGTGTGCTCTGCGTGTCTGATTGGTTTTGCGTCTTTTCCTTGTCACACAGTCAGATTCGCGTTGCCTTCTCTCTGGACTGACGAGAGGCCTCGGGCGGTGTCCATCGACATGCATCTGTTAAGGCAGACACAGATTTCCTTGGCCGGTCTATTGCATACATACGTTGCTACAGACATGCGTATATGCGTAGACCTGCACGTAGACGTTTTCCTATATAGACATGTACAGACATATATACATATCAACGGGAATACGTATATATATATATATATATATATATATTTATTTATATACGTATATCTGTATAGATACGCATGCCAGACCAGTTTGTTGGTTTCCGTGTTCCCTTCAGAGGATAGTGTTTCGTTGCTTTTTTTTCCAGGCTGTGAAAGAGGAACTATTGTGGTCCGTGGCAGGGCAGCTGGATCGTCTGGCGGAGCCGACTCGTCTCGCTCTTCTCTTGACGCTTCTTCCTTCCAGTACTTTCTCAATCGCTTCTTCTTCCTCTTCTTCATTGTTTTCCTCTGGTGGGCCTGCACCTCTCTTTCCACGTTCATCGACACTCGACGAGAGAAGCGAGCATGAGGGAAGCGCGGAACGTTGTTTCTTGGCCTGCTTGCACCTCGCCTCGCCTTCTGCTCTGTCGACGACGCTCTCCAGATGGCTCGTCCATCCTGCCCTGCACTGGCTCGCCTCTCTCCTTCCCCGCGCTCAGGAGCACCGCGACGCCGGACTGTTGCCTGCTTGTGCGTCGGGTGTCTCCGCAAGTCCCGACACGGTGTCCAGCGCGTCGACGCTCCCGGCGGCGCCTCCGCCTCTCGCGTTCCCCCTCAATCTCCTCTGTCTGCCCGTCCTCGTTCTGCTGTACATACAGCAGACCGTTTCGCTGCTTTTGTCCATGCCGCTGGCGAGCGAAGGCGACGCGCTGCTTCTCGTGTGTCGCCTGGCGGACCTCGTGAATACGCGCATACAGCGCATCCAGGAAGTTTTTTCAGAAGAGCCGTTTTTCTCTTCTTCTCGCCGAAGAGAGTCGAACGACGAAGAGGCGAACGCGTCTGTGGGAGAAGGTCAGAGAGACGGAGACGAACTCCGGGGCGCCGGCGGACAGGCGACGACGCCAGCGGCAAAGCGCGGCTTCTCGCCGTCCACGCCTTCCCAGTGTCCCCAAGACATCTTTGAAGAAGGCGAGGAAGAAGAGGAGAGTTTTGAGGCAAGCGTCGTTCTGCTTTGTCAAGTTCTCTGCGTTGCATTCGCCGTCCTCTGTCGGCGAGCGTTGATGAGAGTCACGCACCTCGACGAAGCAAAGTGTCGCCTGTTCCGCGCCGCGCAGGCTCGCAACGGGCCGAGAGGGAGAACCGCTGGGGCGCCGGAGTCGCTGCGACGTCGCCCCAGCCACGACGGCGCCTCGGCCTCAGAGCGAACGGAGACAGAAGACGAAGAGGAAACGGAGGAGGAGATCAAAGAACGACGAATGAAACCTCGCAAAAACGCCAAGAGAGGGAGAGCGAAGAAACCGGCACGCGGCGGCCGACCGTTCGACCAGGCGATGAAGAGAAGGAAGACTGAGAAGCGACGGTGGAGTCAGGCGACGTCCGAAGACGACTCGTCTCTCTCTGACTCAGACTCATGTACACGCGACCCCCCGCGGAGAAGAAGCCGCAAGAGGGTGCCTCGACAAGGAGGCGCTTCGAAGGACTCAGACGCTGCGTCGTCCGCCGACTTCTCGGACTCCTCTGAAGAGCCAGCGACCGTCGCGGACAGGGCAGACGCGGTTCGCGGGAGGCGCGCGCTTTCGCCAGCTGCTCGAGTGGACAGAAGAGCCGCAAGACAGACGGACAGAGGCGTCAGTGCCGACAAACAACGACTGGCGGCTCTGCGACGACTCGGCGAGGCTGCGTTGCCGCCAGAAACGCAAGGAGTCGCAGGCTTCTCCTCGCGGGAGAGCGAGGCGCTCGTTGCTCGCGTTGGCCGCGCCTGGCGCATGCGGCTGGAGCGACTGGGGGGCCTGCCTGCCGGAGAAACGGACGCGCATGCAGCGGCGAGGAGACACCAGCGTGGCGAGTCTCTCGCAGAGTTGCTTCAGGAATTTGTCAGAGAAGTCGACGGTCGACGCGACGCGCGGCTGGACGACGAGCGGACCGCGAAGACGACGCAGAAAAAAGACGGTCGAAAACACAGAAAGAGAAAGAGAGACGCCTCCGAAGAAGACGCAGAAGAGGAAGAGGAAGAAGATGAGAGTGAGGAGGAAGAAGAAAATGAGCAGGAAGAAGATGAGAGTGAGGAGGAAGAAGAAGAAAATGAAGAGGAAGAAGAATGGAATCAGGGTCGTGGTCGAGTGTATGTGAAAAGCAGCAGCACACCGCATGCAGTGCCTGAGGGAAGGACCATCGAAGGAAGGATAAACGTTTGTTCTCGTGTGAGTCGACAACGGAAAACGTCCTTGCCTGCGTCTCGCCGAGACGCGGGAGAAGTGGATCTTCCAGGGGCGAACGGGCGGACTTCCGTGAAAAGTTCAAAGAAGCCGGGGAAAGTGGAAGGAAGGCATTACGCGAAAAAAGGAAAACACAGAAATCGGGTGCCTTCGTCAGCGTCGCTGGCCGAGGAGCAAGCCGTAGGCCGGCGTCCAAGGAGCGGCGAAACTGAGCCTTCACGGACAGGGACCGAAAAGAGAAAAACAGTGAAGGAGATGAAAATCAAACAACATGCCAGTGGGAGCGGAACGAAAGGAGAGGCCAAACGCACCGAAAAACGAGGGAAGAAAACACACACGGCAAAGGCCAAGGTAAAATCAAGATGACAAGCGAGGCCAGGAACGTAAAAGTATCACAGATACAAGTGAACAAGAGAACAGAAAAAGGTCAGCCGCTGGGAACATTTGCAAGAAAAAATCACACACACGAAATTCCAAATGTTTAGATGTACATAAGCATGTATATAAATATTTATATATGCATATACATACATAAATAAACATATATATATGCATATATTTATATATTTATTTGTATATTTTTTCAGAGTGCGCGAGAGTTACAGGTGTGCATGTGAGACCTTTTTGAGCGACACAGACAGAGGGGAACCAGGGAACGAAGCGGAAAGAACGAAGCGCTGGGGGATGGGTATGAAAGGCAAAGGGAGGAGCTTTGGGGAGGCGTGGAAAATGCAGCACGTCTCACGAAAGCCATCCTTTCTGGTCCACTGGTTTTTCAAGACCTCGTTTGCAACTTTTAAATCAAAGTTCCGTCTTTTGACCGATCGCTTGTCTTCGCGACCCGGCTTCTCTGCAGTGAATGCCCGACTTCTCTCGCCTGAGATCTGCGACGCACGTGGTTTGCGACTTCTGATGTTTTTGCTCGGTTCAAACGCTCACCCAGTGTCGAACGGTGCGTTGCAAAGAAACATACACTCATATGACTCCTCATACAAATACATACATTTGCATTTACACACAAACGCACAGAAATATTTAGATATATATATGTATATATATGTATATCTGGGCATTTGTAGATGTACATTTTTCTGCGTTGTCCGTGCGTTTGAATATGCATTTGTAGCAGAGAGGTATTTTTTTGCGTGATTGTTCTCTGGTGGCAAGTGGGGAGTGTGACTGGCGTTCGGTGTGCGTGTCTTGAAGAGACTTTCTAATGTGGAAAACGCGGGGAACATTTGCTGCGACGAATCGTTGCCGGGCCGTCTGAGGGTGCAGGGGGATCCCTCCGCGACACTGCATGCAACGCATTTCCCTCGCCTCTTCGAGAACTTCCTCCTCCTCAGTTGCCGGTGTTTCTATGTCGCAATTCACTCGACATTCACACACTCTTTCGCTCTGGCTCGCGGAGTGGAACGCGACTGCTGGAACCCAGAGAACCGGGCAACCGAGTAGCCAGTCCAGGAAGCATTTTGAACCTCTGTGCCTAGCTCCTCGAAAAACCGAGGTGGAAGACGCTCTTCATGCGCCTCCGTGGGGAGTCAGCTGATTCGCTTTTTACAACGGCCTGCCCACACGCGTTTTCGATCCCCGACTGTTTGCTCCGTTTGCGGAGTCACAGCCTGGCCGTTGTGCCTCTCTCCTGAGGAGAGTTGGCCGCCAGATCTGAAGAAACATGGGAGACCTGATTTTGACAGTCGAGTTTTTCTGGAGCCGACGGCTTCACTAGCAGAAGAGACCGCAGACCTTTTTTCAAACGACGCCGAATCTCTTTTGTCCGAGACACTGTCTCTGAAGGCCCTCAGGCTGCTTTAGTCTCTTTGCGCACACACATTTCCGTCCCCAACTCACCGACGCACTCGTCGAGAATTCCCTCTATTGCGAGACAGAAAGAGCGCGTTTCAGTCCAGCACGCGAAGTCCAAGTTGTCGACCGCATACACTCCAGACGCGTCTCTCTCTAAAACTACACCAGTCTTCTGCGGTACCTCATCCGTCACATTCGCCGTTGCTAAATTACCCTGAGAGCTTTCTCTCTTCTTCACCCTCGCACAAAACTCTCCCGCAGAAGGCGCCGGGACCTCACGAAAGTGACTCCATCCTTGTCGCTTTCAAAAAAGAGGTGCTCTCCTTGTTCTCCCGCTCCAGCAGGCACTCGCCCTGCTCTCGATCTTTCAGAAACGGATGCGCTCTCCTTCGTCCTCCCACAGAGAGCGAGACCATCCTCGTTCGCTCCGGGAAGCTTCCGCGAAACGCGCACTGAACTCGCTGACAATTTCGATCACGCTTCGCCGACTTCTCGCAGAAAGTCGTTGAAGAGCTGAAAAGAGATGGGAGGACGGAAACAGCGATTCCAGAGAAACCTCAAGAGACAACGGAGGCAAAAAGACCGACAGAGTCGACGGCCCTCGAGACAGACACACTTGAATTCTCATCGCCACAAAGTTCGTTTCAAAGACAAAGCTTGCCCATCCAGTCTTCACAGACAAACATCTACGCTGCACTAAGTCCCGGTGTGGGCAAGCTCTTGAAAGCAACTGAAAGGGAGAGAGAACGAGTATCCCTGCACTATAAACCAATACATATTCACATATAATATATAATATATATAACGGTGCAGGTGTATTTATAGAGAAAGGCGGAGATTTACTTCTGTCACTGCAATTGCATGAAAGAGGCATCCGTGTTTATATATATATATATATATATATATATACATTTTTATACCAGTGTGAAAACCGTCGCATGCACGTAGGTATGGAGAAGGAAACGAGCTGTTTTTGCTTACATCGTCGAGATTTCTGGAGGGATCGGGAGCGCTTCCGGCGCGATCTTGTGCGTTTCCTCGGGGGTCCGTTCCGAAAGCAGAGACCGGTTTCTTCGTCAAGAAGCTCGCGACGCCTCCAGGCTTCCCCCCGTGAGAGGCGGTCCCTGTCTCCTTCGACCGATTCTGGTGCGCGTTCCCCAGGCCTGTCGAAAAGGCAGAGACTTGTTGAAGCGCCAAGCGAGGCGCCACCGGCGACGGCTTGTTCTTCGTTCTGAAAACGAAAACACGGCACCGAAGAGGACTACACTAAAAGACGACGAGGCTCAGAAAAGAGACACAGGTCACGAAAAAGGCAGCGACAGACAATCAACAGAAAACACCACAGAGACCTTCTTCGTCGGATGGCCCAAACATCGAACAGCACCTCGAGTTATCCTCCGGCTCTCGGTGTGTGTCTCCAAGACGCGAACCTCGCCGAAAAGTCTCGGAGCTCTTTGTCGCTTCCACATTTCTTCTTCCTCGTTGTTCTTTCACACGACGACCCCAACGCCTAACAGGCACCTCTAATGGTTCTCTGCCGCTTGGCCGTTGTCGCCTCGTTGCCTCCCGTTTCGTTCCTGTTTGAACCTGGTCCCAAACCTTACAGCCATCTCCTGCTTTCTCAACGTTCTGGCTCTTCTGGACACTGCCTTCCACTTGTTTCTTTGCTACCTGAGCTGCGTCGGAACGAAGGCCATCGCTGCCGCTGGCAAGGCGGATTTCGTCTCGGGAGGCGTGTACGGCGCAGCTCGCGCCTCTCGGACGGCTTGGGGACCGTTGACTTTCCAGATCGCTGGCGGGGCAGAGTACGGCGAAGAAGAGCTCGGCGTTCCTGTCTGCTCTGCGTTCGGACCAGACGACCCAGAAGGCGAAGCCGAAGGAAGAGCAGAAGAAGGAAACGGGGGAAGAGAAGAAGGAAGAGACGAAGGAGAGGAAAGCGAAGAAGGAAAAGTCGGGGGCACAGGCGAAGCGTTCGGAGCCTGTTGAGGACCAGAGGCGTCGGACTGGAGATGCCGAGGCATGAACGGAATGGGCGGGGGAGGGAACATGAACGGCGGCGGTGGCTGTAAACAAAGAGCAGCTTTCAGTCGGTAGACGCGAGGATGCAACGAAGAGAAGCACAGGAGAGAGAAGGGCGACGCCCACGGACGCCTTCGACGGGGCGTTTCCTGGAGAATGCGTTTTACGTAAGTGTTTTCAGAACCTCACCAGGGCGAGTAAGGACCTTTCAGCTTAGAATAAAAATCGTTCTTTTCTCAGAAGACTCCAGAACTCCAGAGCGCGAGAGGAGAAGACACTGGACTCGCTAGCGGCCGTCCGAAGACCAGGCGAATGGGCCGTCGAAAAACGTCGGAAAAACAAACAGCAGTCCTCGTTTTTTCCTCTCGCACCGTAGGACAGACCGTCGTGAAGCACTTATATGTGGAGTAGAAAAACGGGTACCAGCCACACAGCCGTTCAGACCCCAGTTCGTGCATGCATGCATATACTCTATATTCCTTCTTTGTACGCTGCCTGCAAGAGTTCAGCGTCTCCTGTAAACCTCGTGGAGGACGACGTCTGGATCGTCGTGTCGGCTTTCTTTCGAATGCACGCAAGACTCTCCGAATTTGATCAGCACAACGCATTTCTTCCGGAGCCGAACAACGGTGACTCGCGTCCCTGCGACTCTCGCGGAAGTTCAGTTGCAGCTGTGGACCCCGCATCGTCGGAGTGTTTCAAACGAGATCCTTGAAACAGGACTCTTCAATCCTCTTTTGAGATTTACACAACGCCTCTTGAGAGAACGCTGCAGCATCCCGCGGGAACAGAAGTCGTCCTCACGAATCTCTAAAGGCTACTTACGACCATTTTTTTGGTAGTTGTGTCGCATCTGTGAGAGAGGAGAAAGGCTGGTTCTGCTCAGGAGCCTGGGAATTGATCTATTGGCGGTGACGTTTTTACAATTCTTTTTGCGTTTTCTGGGCGTTTCTCACCGGGGGCCGGAAAGGAAAGGCAGAGGGCATATGCCCTGAAGGAGACGAGTTGCTTCCTGGAGAGACACCTGCTGTCTCTGCGAACGATGTGGGGAGGACGAAAGCAGAGGCAGCCGAAGGACTCTGCACTCCAAAGGGGGAACTCTGCGTTGGACCAGGTGCGGGAGCTCTGCAAGAGAGAGCGAAGGAAAAAGCAACAATCTGGCGAGGGGAAGAAGAGAAAGGTTACGTACGAGAGAGGCAGGAAAGCACAAACAAGAAGCAGACAAGCAAGCGCCAAGACCCACATGGAATGGAAGACGGATGAAAAGCAAACGAGGAGGGTCGAGGCTCACAGCGCATGCACCGGAGACAGAAACGACACACAGGGCTTGAAAGGACTTGGTCTCGGAAAAGAGCCGTGAAAAGACGAGAAAGAGAGGAAAAGAGAAAGCCGAAAAGGGAGGAAAAAAGAGAGACAGAGAGAGTAGGAATGCGGATGAAAGAGAAAGGAAGTGAACAGAACCAAACGAAGGCAAAGGAAATCCTCACGGTGGCAGGCTAGGCGGCTCTGGAGAGAACCCCGGTGGAAGGTCGTCAGGCAGGGGAATCGAAGCGAGGATATCATCTTCATTTGAATCTTCTTCTTCTGCGTCTTTCTCCCGCGATTCTCCTCGCTCTCTGGCATGTTCCCCGTCTGACACGTCACTCCAAGTTTCGCTGTTTTCTTCACTCGAGCTGGAGAGTCCCTCCTTCTTGCGGCGCTCGCTTTCCAAGCTTTCGAAGTCTGAGAAGAAACGTAGAAGAGCGCGGAACGTCAGAGACAGAAAGATGCTTTTCACTGGCAACCCAAGAACAGCTCCGTAGAAACCGTCTTCGCTTGCGACGCCTCTCTGTGTGCTCTCCTGTTTGCCCTCCTCGCGATTTCGCGCAAGATCAAGGGCAAGGTGGAACAACGAGACCAGATGGATGGCCGAGTCACAGCCGCAACTGATCGACAGACGAGACACCCAAGGGAAGATAGAAAGATGGAGACAAAGGAGAGCGAGAGCAGATAGACCCAGGAAAAACAGACATCCCACACAGAGATCCACACCACGAGCGCCGAACGATGGAGACGAACACCAAATCGGGGGACAGCAGAGAGTCCCTCATCCTGTAGAACGCGACCTTGACACGAGACAAAGCGACAGAGCCGACAGCTAAAGTTGTGGCTCTCGAAATCACGACTCCACAAAGTTTCATGTCGGCCGCGTTCCCGCTGTCGTGGACAGCCCGTGAACGTCTGCTCTCATTCGCGAACCAGTCTCGGCTTTTTCTCGCATCGCCTGTTTCGAGCGGCACAGAGAGCAACAAAAAGCTGTTGTCCCCCATGCTGAGCTTCGTGAGATTCCACGTCGAGCGCTTCCTCGCGGCGAAAGCGCTCCACGAGAGTGGATGCTACCCGAACCGGAAGGAACGCTGTCGCCACAGAGTTGCCTCAAGTGCGTCACACATATTGTGTTTGTCCACCTCGTTAGAGAGAAACTCTCGGTAGGAATGCTTTCCGCTGTCTCTCAAGACGCGTCTGGCAGTGCCGCTGTTCATTCGCTGTGCACTCCACACCAGCGGAAACGCAGAGATCATCGAATCAACCAGCTGTAAGACTAGTGTTCGAACAAGTCCTTCTGTCTCGCTTACACTCTCGCCGCATGTCGAAGGCACCCTGGCGAACGGTGGGGGGATACCCTCGTAGACTGCCGTCGGGATCTGTGAAGCGAGAAAAAAGAGAGTTGCACAGCCACGGCTCCTTGTAAGAAGTCACTCCAAGCGAATGCAGAGGCACTGACTGGAACTTGGTCCTGAGAGGCGAAGACACGGCAGTTTCGCCTGCTGACGAAACGTCCAGGGAGAGAAAACTCAAACGCGGGGACGAACACAGCTGGGGCGCAGGGCCTGACATAAAACCGTTCTCCTCACACTTCACAAGCGGGCAAACCTGAGAGAAGGAACTTGCCAGCACTGGAGAAAGTTACAGAGACGAGAACGCCTCTCCGTTGGAAGAACTCAGGAGAGGAGGCGAAAGCCGACGACGGAGCGAGGGACGAACGCATGCGGTGCTTGCGTCTCTGCAAGGCGTCTCTCGCGAAGGTTCTCACAAAACGCCTCACTCCGCAGTTGTCTACTCTCGAGACGAGAGCGATGCAAACGCCTTGCATGCAACGCGACTCGAAAAATGCATACATGTTGTCGGCGACCCCTGAGCAACTGCGCGGTGGCAACCACCAGCTCACTTTGAATCGTATATACAAGTACAAAGGTGTACTAATGGATGCCTAAAAAATATCTGGAGACAAGTACCTGTGTCCAGGGGAGACGTACACGACTATCTATGCGTATACGTATCTGTAAACGCATGCGCAAGCGTCCTGTAAATGATGACTCAGATAGCTACTCCAGCGCATAGGTGTAAAACACAATGTGCGAATACACGTATACTATAAAGCATGTATATATATATATATATATATATATATATACGCGTCAGAAGACATGTGCGTGTCCAAGCAAATGCGCCTATCAGTTTGGTTTACGTCTGAAGATGCCGGCATTGCAGAGGGCAGGATTATAGTATCTGCGTTGCTCTTGATCGAGTTTGAGTATGAACTCGTCATCGAAGCGTTCTTGGGGACGAACGGCTCGTCGTCTGGGATCTCGAGGGACGTCGCTGCTTGTGAGAGATCTCTGTTCGCCAGGAGACAGCGGGTGTTCGTCTCCCTCCTTCTCTGCGGCTGCCTCTTCGCCGAAAGGCTCCTCCATCTGAAGCTCGGCCTTTCTTGCGCGTCTCTCCGCCTCGACGGACTGAACCGCGATGTCCCACAGCTGCTGAAGTTTCTGCTTGCGCCTCCGCTGACCATCACGGAGGACGTTGGTTTTTTCTGAGGAGACGAAGAGAAGAGGAAGGCAAGGCTTTTCACAGCAAGACAGGCGACTCACAGAGCTTCGCACAAGCAACGTTCCGTCTACAAGCTGTCCTGGGTTCTGGACTTCGCTTTGTTCGAGGTGAAACTTGGAAGGGAGCAGTGGGAACGGTGAGAGGCCTATCTCTCCACCCGCAAGGGATGAAGCAGAGGAAAAGGGCAGATGAACTCGACGCACAAGAATCACGCTGGAATACGGAGTTGCTGAAAAGCAGGTGTCTCTGACGCAGTGTACACGGGTGTCATGAGTTCCAGACTTCATTCTGAAAACCTCTTTGCGACGAAGTCTCCACAGGGGAACAACGGTGGAAAACCTGCATGCGCGTACGTATCGGCTGTGCTTCAAAGCCGCGTTGAAGGAACTGTTCAAAGAACGGGGGCAGCGTGAAGAGGACGCTTCCAAAAATGTCCAAGAGACAGAACGGAAAAGGAAACCTAAGAGCGGGACATGAAAAGAAGCCACACACAAAAGACGAGGAGACGAAACAGAAAAAACCTGGAGAAAACAGCAGAAACCGACCGCTGCACGAAAAAAAAGGAAATAGACTGCGTCTAGGAATTCATGGAGGAGGAGAGTGTGTTGGGAATCCAAGTGGATTTTCCAGAAGAAAACTGACCGATTTCGCAGAGTTTGTCGAGTTCTTCCTTGATCACGCGAGGGTTCCTCTTCAAGATCGACAGCTCGCGGTTGTGTCGTCTGTCCATTTTATTTTTTTTCTTCTCCTTGTCGCGCTGGGTCTTGCGGTAGGTGTCCGACGGATTCACCGCCTTCAACTCCCCAGACTTAACCTTGATTTTCTTCATTGTGGAGCAAAAGATTGCCTAGGACTGGGAGGAAAGACCGACAGAAAAAAAACTGCCAATAGAGCAGCGGGGGAGGACGAGGTCTGTGTCGCTGGCGAACTCCGGCTTTCACAGGGCAGACAAAAGATGCAAGCTCAGAAACGCGAGAAACGGGAGAGAACCGCAGGCCGCTGGCCGCCGCAGCTCTACGCCGACGATAGAAGAGGAGGCGTTCAGTAATGATGTGGTGGCTTTCCGGCTGTTACGTCTCTGCGTTTTCTTTAGAGTTGGTGCAAACGGAGGAAAAAGGTCGAGGGTTGAGATGCAGATCCGTTGTTGCGGAGCATGCAGCCGCCAAAACCAAAAACGAACGATCCAGACGAAAACAGACCGGGCACAGCGACCCTCCCGGAACGCAGCAAGGGAAACTTCCGCAGAGACGGAAAGCCGAAGCAGAAAATCCAAAATGCCAAAGTCTTCCGTGTATAAAGGACACCAACGTGGCGCCTGAAGAGCCCGAGCGGAAAAGGCGCGGGAATCCTTTCTGCCGGAGCCCAAGTCTGCCAATGCGTGCCAGGGAAGTCGCTATTTCAGAAAAAGAGGAGATGGAAGCCGACGATGCAAGACGCAAGAGCAAGAAAAGAATTCCCGCAGTAAAGGCGCGAATATGGCGTGTGTCGCCGAAGAAAGACCGAGGAATATAGAGGCGGTAAAACGAGCAACGAGGGCAGTCGAAACTTACATTTGTCCGACATCTCTCGTAATGTAGCTGAAAAGCCCGATCACACCCAACGAATAAACGCGCAGAAACAAGAAAGCAAATGTTGGATTCCCTGCTGCGATGGAAGTCGACAGCTGGAGACGCATGCATTTCGCCGGCTGACCGGATTTCGCTGCACGCACGTGGCAACACATTTTTAAATCGAAGCCATGGTGACAGTTTTATTTTACGGATTTCCTAGGAAAGAGAAAACCGTCGGAGATGTCGCCAGAGTCTTCTGTCTACACACTGGCACCAGCCCACCCGTGTCTCAGACTAGGCTCCCCTACAAACGTTCCGTGCAAAGATCGAACCGAATGTGTCGGATTCATCCAGCGGGAAACCCCTGTTGACTGGCACCTGCCCGGTTTGACAGCCGCGGGGCTCAGGTATCTATGCGAATCCAAAAAGTTTAAGTTTTGCATGTCCTTTTTGTAGGAGTAGTGTGCTCATCCAGAACTGAAGTTCTTGGGAGACTCGGAGAAGCTTCAGGATCGCGTGCAGTCGAACTAAAAAGTGAGAATAGCATAGAGAATAAAATGTGAAGTGCACGGGAGCGGCGTTCCACTACGTTGTTATGTTGCTTCCGCAGACACTCTCCTGCTGTAAATGACCAGCTCATGGCTTTACTTTGAACACCATTATGCTTGATGCACTTAACTGGACGGTCACGAAAACAACCCCAGAACTTGGGTCAGGTAAACAAAGACACTGAAGATATAAGCAAGTAGCCAAAGTCGTAGATTATGTTCTGCAGCAAACGCTTATGGATTTTCCTATCTCAGATATGACTGCTGCCAGTGCGATAGTACTGACTCTTCGCTCTGTAAAAAGTGTCTCTGTACCAAAACTGTCACAGGACGGAACGCGCCACGCTCCTCCGTCATCTGGCTGCAGCTGCACTTACTATGAAACCGCGGCTTGTTTTCATCCATTCGAACTCTCTTTCCCTTGAATAGTGTATCGTGAATCAAGTTTTTCGTTGACTCCTGACGCTATTTTCATCGCCTGACCATCCACCTCCTGCGAAACTGAAGAAAGTCGCTCGTGGTAAACTCGTGTGCCAGGTTCAGACGCAAGACCAGAAAATAAGGAAATATGAGCGGGTTCTGCAACTTCCCAACGGTGCATGCATGGATGAACACGATCGCCTCCACATCACGCGTATGCATCCAATAGTGAAAGTCGTGACGCCAATGAGTGCGCTCCTCCAGTTTCTCAGTGTCGCACATCAACAAACACAGCCAGCGATAGGGCATGTCATACGTCTTGAGTCGCTCCCCAGAAAACGTTTAACGTATGTCCGTGAGGTGTCTTGCAGATGTTGAAATGTCTGCGTGACGATAGTCTTGTGCATCCCTATGGACTACCTGCCCCAGCACACTCAAACGCTAACGCTGACCCGCTTATTTCCTCTGCTTGTTCCACGCCTTTTATTTGTTAAGAGCCATAACCAACCGAAGTCACGTGACACTCAAGATCTAGAGCGGTTCTGTAGCATAAACCTTGCTTGATACTGTCTTTTTCACTCCAATTTAGTCAGCGCCTTCGGTGTTGCGAAAGCCTTCTCTACCGAAAGCCGTGACGCTTTGTCTCGCCTCAGTGTGCTTACCGATGCGCCGCCTCCCCATCTGCAGCACCCGGTAAACTACACACGCCCTCAAGCGGAAAGCAATGCAGTCGGTTTGGGTCTAGAACAAGCTCCCGAAAAGCGTTGTTAAGTGATACACACGAGTTAGTGCAGCTAGGTCTTCACGCCAAGACGACAATTTCGGCTAGTACTCCTGAGTGTACAAAAACGAAATAATCCTCTTATCCTCCCCGGTAGGCCGCAGATAATTCCTGTTGCATAAAATGTTGGCTTCCTCCATGAGCTGAAGCTGTCCCAGTAACACTACTTTCGCACTGCATGGCTCAGCCTTGAGGCAAACTCTTGCACCACGAAAGGCGGAGCAGAATCCAGGTATTATATCAGGCGAACGACAGGCGTGCACCAAATACACCATTGGCATCTGACCACCACATATCGTGCAGAAACAAAAATCCGCCCGCAAAGCAAAAGTACAACATCTGGCCGTGATGCAATGCCACTCTGCCGTTACACTCACACAGATCCGAAAATCCAAAAAGGACTCCTCCGCCCGGCTGAGTACGGGTCAGGGAAGCCGGGTTCATTAAGCGTCCCCCTTACCGACTGACGACAAGACCGCGGTGACGTAGCAGTTTGACACAGGAAATGGCGAGCAGAAAGGGTCATATTCTGAGCAGTTCCCCGGTTTTAGCAAGCGGGCACCTTTTGCGACCACATGCATGAGGTACAGCGCCTCCAGTGAACCGGTTTCACCTTCCCACACTCATAAAAGGACACCAACGAGATTGTCACACTGGGAAAAAGCGACTTCGTTCTTTTGTTCATAAATCTCAGAAAGAAACGCCATCTGTCCACGTTCGCTGGCTGCGTCACCGCAGTACGTCGTAGTGGGGCATCCAGGGTAAGCCAACAAGATCAGACTTTCTATTGTTCTTCATAGTAGTAGGGCTCCGTCCGCTCGTCTGTTTGAAACAGTCCGCAGCAAAATGCAAAGACTGGATTGCGAGCAGAGGTCAACACCTCAGACAGCAGTAGCTGCTCGAATAAGGATGTCAGTTTGTTCAGCCGGTGACGCTATACTGGTGACAGTGTACGGCATTTTCACATTGACTGCTTTTAAACCGCAAGAGGGTATACGTTTAGGGCAACGCCTGCCACAAAACAGAATCGAAGTAAGCTAATGCAACCGCTCCTTTATCTTTCTAAGCAAGTACAACGAAACACCCAACAACGGCTATATCAATCCTCATTCGAAAGTGTTAACTTACTACTCATCCCGTGCCGAATAATGGCATAGACCATAAACGCCATCCACCCGTAGCCAACGCCACGCAAGACCTTGCTTGTTGTTGTTTCTTCGTCACCATAGTACCACCTGGACAAAAATACAGCAAGCATCGACAATATCCACGGTGGCGCGACGCTTTACGTGTGGGGTTCATCGACCATTCTTCAACTCTTCATAGTCATATACAGCATGAACAGAGTATTCGAAAAACGAACAGAGCATCCCTGCTTCTGACCGTCAACAAGAGCAAACTCTGCTTTCTATACCTCATAGCTGTGTTTTTCTCCGTATTCCCGTCACTGCCATGAGGCATGGTATGCGTGGCAAAGGGGTGCACTACTGGCAAATACAGTATGGGGCTGTCCCCCAACGTGGTAAGCATCTCATTCTGCTATCCTTCGATACACTTGCAGTGCGTGCGGCAGCTAGGAAATGAAGACGCCGAAGTCGCCGTTTCCCCGCAAAGCAGTAAGACTTAGGCTCTGCAGGTAAAACGGCAGTATATTCCCGTACACATTTGAGTGGTGTAACACTTGTCAGCGGTATGCTACAAGAACAGGGAGTAATTCGGATGTAGTCTCTCGATAGTGTCCCACTCTGAAGCTTGTCTCTTCCGGGAAACAACCGCCGGCTTCTTCCGCATGACGTTCTCCTCTTCGATCACTTCTGTGGGTTGTTTGTAGTATGGACAACGCCGTGTCACGCATGGTGCCGCCTGCACTTGCGAGTGGCCACGATAGCCAAAATCCGAATTGGCTACAGGTGCCTGAGGAATAACGGCTTGTCCGGGGGGGTCGCCCTGCTCGGGGGGTTCGCCCTGTTTGGGCGCTTCGTGTCCTGACGAAGACTCTCCTGAAAGATCCGCTTCGCTTTGTGTGTCCCCGCCAGTCGGAGACTTGAGTGAAAGTGCCCCGTTATGCGTCGTGCGCTGGTCCCCGTCCCTCATGGACGTACCGCCGTCCTGACCTCCCAAATCAGCGCCAAAACCCTGATTTTCAAAATCGAAACCGACCTCTTGACTTCCAGAGTCAACGCCGGAATCCTGACGTTCAAAAGCAACGCCGTCACGGTCCGCCGGTCCGCCAGGTTGGTCGACCATGGGAAAGTTCGTGTCAGCACCTTCACCAACGATAAACAAGTCAGCAGTCCATCTATCCTGCGCCCACGTGGCAAGGCACCAAAACAGAAAGAACACTGATGCATTCCAGCAAGCACGAACGAGCCTAGCCCGGCCGCCTCTTCTTCGTCTCGTCTGCGGCGTACGAGCCACGGTGGCTGGCGGCTCGCTGATTGCAATGAACTGGATCAATACAGCGAAACTGTCAGCAACTGATTGCATCTTTTTTTACGCACAGCGTGGGTTATAACATAGCTCCCCGTGCCTCAAGAAATCACGCATGCCTCAGAAACACCATGGGTGAACAGCACGGTCGTGCACATTCCCCAGACGTCATCTACCTGATCGCCACAAGAACTGACGAGCACGCAACTCTCGCCTGTACGGTCTTTGATGGATACAGTGACCGTTTTGTTTGTGTACAAGTAACGCTGGGACTGCTTTTGTCGGGCCCAGTGACCCAGTCCAATGAGCGTCACTAACACAAACCGTGAGACGGTGACAGAGCACTCGCCACTTGTTTAGAGACGCCTGGCGAGAAAGTGTAAGTCTCCTCCATAGCAAATTCCGTCGGAAACGAAGCACAATAGCAATTATCCTCCTTCTGAGAAAGGTCACGCTGCATGTAAATTTTTCTGAAAAAGAGACGTGACGTTTACTGCTGTCTTATATGGTGCCCCGTCTCTTACCCGCCACAACAGGGCTGCTGCTGACCTGGAACATCGAGGAGGCTTTCACTGCAAGCATGCACTCAATAATACGATATACTGGAAGCAGGGAACAACCACGAAAGTCATAGATGTAGCCGACGAGCACCAGTGTGCTTTTGAGCCATCTGAGACGGCCGCTGGCTTGTGTGATTACCGATTGCTCGCAGCCATATAGCTCCCTAATGCCAGCCTCGTAAGAGAGTACTGTTGTAGGCGGCGTACGTGAACACGCTGAAGGTAAGCTGTGAAACGCGACAGATGCTACGTCAAGTTTCCTCGGGGGCCCACAGGCTTCGTCGCGGGTCGTGTCAATTTGTGAGCACGGCATATTTACTTCCAGTAATCCACCGGGAAGTCTACCTCCGACAGGCGCACTCCCCGCCAGACCCACGGGGAAAACAGACACCCCACTGAACCCATACGAGCAGAGCTGCTTTGGGGAACTCTTCGAGCTTCAGCCGGCACCACGCTTTTTTGAGTTTCACGGTCAAATGCATGCTTTCCTTAAACTATCTCTCTGTCTTCGACCCGCTGGCAGGCAACCGCCGTTTCCCCAGGTATTCGCCACATGCCCGGTCTATTTTGTACGAGTTAGACGTTGTTTGTGGGTCAGCTCCCGTAAACAACAAACCGAAGACGGATAGTGGGCGAACCGGTTTTTCGAGGCTGAGGCATTTCCACCGACCGATGCCAGCTAAGTGGTTACATCTGTGTCTGGTGTTTGCGTACTTTCTTTCGGTATGTGGGGGTCAAAATTGTTCATTTATCGCTGCATGGCCTTGGAGAAGCTCGGAAAATACACTGTGCGGAACCCCACGGATGTCTCCTTTTTCGGATCAAGTCGTGCCTGGCCTTTTCTGAAATTTTCTGCACGTGCTGTGTCTCTCTCGCTGTTACTTGCGAGGCCACACGACCTTTTGGTCTCCTCTACAGTGTCTGACTCGCAAAGAATACTCTCTGGTTGGCATTCAAAACGGAAACTTATTCCTGCTAGGTGCCGCGCAGAACAGTTGTCCCTTCTGCGGGCTATCGCCGACACTAGCGCCGAAGCCACGGCATGTATCGCGCGCATGGACTCCGGCGGTCGCTGGCTGGAACCCTTCCATACTGAAGCCTTCAAAACTCTGTACACTTTTTTTTGTAACAAATGTTTCTTCGCTGTTCTTCCCAGTGCTCTGGCGAAGTGGGCCAGCACAAGCCACACAGTTTCAAGCCCCATTCAACGGTGACGGAAGCCGACCGGAACTTCCTGCAGGTTGACCGACGCGGCCACTGGGGGTGTGCCCCCTTCCAGCAGCGCTTCCCGTTCCTTCCCTGTTTTCCTCTAGTCCTTCTCTTGCATCTTCTCCGCTCGAGGAATGCTTTTTGTTTCGGCATGCACTCGCGCGCCTCTCCATGGGAGAGTCGAGACGAGTAAGGAAATCCACTCCAGATCCCTTCTGCAGCTGGTGCAGGAGCTTCGCGACGCCTTCGAGTGCCAGCTTGGTGTACTCCTCGGTTCGCCGGGCCTGAGCACGAACGCAGGTTGGCGATCGACGCGCGGCCGTGAGGGCAAGCACGCGGAACGAACAACGGGAGAGCGTGTACGGGAAGACAACTAACGACGACTTCAAAAAACAAAGAGAAACGGCAAAACACAGGATGACGAACGACTTTGCGGACGCGCGTGGACGGCCGCGAACCCAAACACAGGGTAATAAGGAACAGATGAAAGTCCATCGCAGCCTCCACCGTGTCCTCGTCACTTACTGCATTCAACTGGTTGATGAGTTCGTCCTTGTTCATGCTGATGTTGAAATGCTCCATCAGTTCTTCATCCGTTCGAGCAAGCGCCCGCCCTAGAGGGAGCAGAAACGACACGAGAAAAGGAGACGCATAAGGGGAAGAACAGAAAAAACGAGACGGGGCAACGGCGCCTTTCTCACAAGGACGAGAGACAAGCTGGATGCGGTCGAAACAGTTCAGGTGGCCACCAGCGTGCTTCCCCAAATGGCAGACAACCAACGCACCGCCTAAGACATAGAGGAGACAGAACGGAAGCTTTTTATACATTTGATACCTCCACATGTCAATTTACACACAGAGACAAGCATGCTCTGAGATAGGAAGGAGCATATCCTTGGAAGCAGCCCCCGAACACGACCGACAGAAACGGCGATATCTGCACAAAGGTCTGCCGTTCATGCATGACCGTGCGAAACCTATGCAGAACACAGGATTAACTACGCGAGTACGGACAGAGAAAAAACCTGCAGGAATGACAGTCACGAAGTCGAAAAGGGCCTCTGGACAAACCTGCTGGAGACCTTTCACAGAGCATCTGCTCTTGCAGCGTTCTCTCCAAGTCGTTCTCGCAGGTGACAGAGTACTTGTCTTCCGATGCCAAGTGCTGCACGCACACATTCACGAAAGATCAGGAGGTAAAAAGGCTCGTCGTCGGCGTTTTTTTTCTAACGAGAACTGAAAGCGGGTTCTCTATCCATCGTCTCCCCTCGACTCACGCAACTGGAAACCTGGGTGTGTTTATAGGTGCGAAGTCGACCTCTGGGATGTTTTCGTTGCTTTGCTCAAGTGAATCTCACGCCAGCGAGACCGCACTCTGGTTCTCCAACCTTTCCCCGCCTCCTCCGAGAGAGACTCGGGCGTGACTTTAGAAGCGTCAGAAAACGACTGAAGACAGCCGCTTCCCCTTTCGTGTTTATCCCCCGCTGCTTGGTTGGCACCACCTCTCCTCGATGGGTCCTCTCGTTTCTCCGCGCCAGACAAAAAAAAACGCAGGCGCGCGCCTCTCTGCGTACCATGCTCTTGTCTTTTATGTCCTTGATGAAGTGCATGTAGAGCTTCGTCGTGAGTGGCGCAGACAAGAGCATCTTCACTACCCAGAACTGGATCCGAACCTGAAGAACGAAAACGACGCACACATCCGTTCTCTGCATCGGCCGCACCGGCAGGCGCCCGCGACCAGGACTTTTCACATCGAGAACGGAACGGTGCTGTCTTCACTCTACTCTTCCAGCACAGACGATGCATCGCACGTGGGCACCGCGACGCGAGGGAGAGCGGCTCGTCAGACACCGTTCAAGGCCGAGAGGTATGTTCAGGGGAAGCCTCGAAAGAACGCGTGAGGCAAAAACGACAAAGAGGACCCTTTCCCCTGACACATTCACTCACTTCTTCATAAATCATGCTGTCGGGGGTGCCAGCGCCGTTTTCTTGGCGGGCGTAGATGTCAGCGATCCCCAGGCGCTGTTTGCGCATTGCCAGCGAGTCCTTGACATGTTGTGTGACTTCGCCCATCATCGATCCTGCAAAAATCGGACAGGCCCAGGCAAAAATCCCCAGATGCTCACACTTGAAAAAGTGAAAAACATTCTCGTCTCTCTGGACGCACAACTCCTACACGAGGGACAGATATCACCGCGAATCTGACGAGAAAACCCCGCGCGAACGAGACTTGCCTCCAAGGAAATCCGCTTCGAACCGTTTGCAGCCGTCGAAGAAGTCCTCGATCATTTCGAAGTGAATTGCATGCGTTTGCTCGAAAATCAAGTCGCGCATGGCTTGTGCACAGTCCCGCGCCTTTTTCCTGAGAAGCAACCACAGCGCTTTCCAGATTCGTTCTCGCAAACGCGCGCGACCCGGCTGTCTAGCCAGACAGAGGCTCAGCTCATCACGGCGACGCCGCGCTCCGGCGAATTCACACAAGGCGCAAACTGAAAGTCTAAGACGAAGCCGTAGAACAACAGACCGTGCAATAAACCGTTCGTAACACCGGTTCATACCGTACCTGAAAGGTATTTTCTAGCACATGATGCGGTGTTCAAAGCTATTCCATACCAGAACTCATTTTTCAGGGAGACGGGAAGCAAAGCGTTGCTGGTGTAAACTGTTTGTCTAGCCATATCGGCACCCTCGAAATCACACCACACAAAAACGTGGAGGCGATCGATCGAATATAGCGCAGCTTCTCTTGATACACTCCCGTGAAACGCATGCAAAACTCGCGCCTTCCGGAATTCAAATAGGAAGCAGAACTTCCGTACTATTAACAGGGAAAAATGGCTTTCTCAGTGAGCATAGATGCTCGCAGAGGCCGAACTGGGAAGTCCGTTCACTGTTCACATGGAAGTGCAGAGTTCGGCGGATCCAGAGGTGCACGCAGACGCACATTCTCACAGACGCGAAACAACAGTCCTAGATATTCACACACCCGCAAAACTCCAAACTAAAGAACTACCACTATGCACGCTTACTTAGGTCGCGTTTGTACAGTGACGCATTAGCAAAAACAAACGTACGTGACTCGTGAACGGTCCAGCTGTATATGTAAATACAAATGTCCATAAATACTTGAACCCACATTCATATTTATGTAGATCAATATACACATGTGTGCATTTATATTTAGATGTAAAGTGTGACATTCACGAATTCTTCCACAGAAGGACCTTGGCTCTTTCACGCAGTCGCTCTCCTCTAGTGGAACGCAGATCAAGTAAAGCCGCCTTGACCCGGTTCAGCCAGGAGTCCACCGCGTAGTCTCTCCTCCTCACAGAAAGGTTTCTTTGCTCCCGCAGCAAAACTCCTGTCTGTGATGGAAGTCGCCATCTTTCTTACTCTCTCTCTCTCCCTTTCGGCACGAGCTTCCCCTCCACCCCCTCCCCCGCCCTGCCCGCCTGGGTGACGCCCTGCTTCTCTGTCTCCTGCTGTGCGTTCTTTTCTGGCTTCATACCTCGTGTACTCCTCCAAACTTTGCTCGAGCTCCTCCATGAAGCGGTGATTCGTCGCGAGAAAGAGAAGGCCGCTGCGCAGATCTCCGCACTTTATTTGTCGATTGACCTCGGCGCTCGCGGCCCGCAAAATTCGCCTCAAAGCAGACGCCGCCGCGCAGGCAGCCAGCCGAGCCAGCTGAAGCATACCAGCCCCGACATTCGCCTGCAGAAGGTCTGCGACCAGCGGTTCCCAGTCTGCCTTGTCGATCACATGACGCACGCTGCGCATCATCTGGGGAAACAAGGAGAAGTGAAAAGAGAGAGGAACGTCGAGGGAGAAGAAGGAAGCCAGAAGCACAGAGCGCCGGAGAGGGAGAGGGAGAGAGAAAGAGAGAGAGGATGACGACGAAGATAAAAAGGAGCAGGGGACGCAAAGAGAGAGACAAGGAGACGACGGACAGACTCGCCTGAGAAGAAGAGCGAGGAGGTCGAGCGAAGAGAGCGAGAAGACAACAATGAGACAATTACAAACTAACTGAGCGTGGCAAGGAAGCGAGCTGGAAAACAAGAAAAAAAAAATCTTTCTCCGACGAAAAGAGATCCAGCCCTCGGTCGAGACACAACGAAGATAAAAAAGGCGCGCTACTTTAAAGCCAGCCGCTAGACATCGACATTTCGGACCCCCCTGACTGTTTCTCATGTTAGGATGATGGGGATGCTCCACAGAGTTTCTGCATCCAATGTGACCCGACGAAGCATAAAGGGAAAGAACAGAAAGTACACGAAAAAGTAAAAGACCTTTCAGGACCAGTAAATCCTAAACCGTGACCATATGTATTCAACGACTAGAGAACGTTTCCTTCGCTTCTTACTCTTTGAAAACCATGCAAAAAATGAAGGAGAGAGAAGCACGTTTGATGCAAATGCACCGGAGAAAAGGTCGTCTGGAGATAGAGGCAGAACTAAAGAGAACAGAGGAAAGATCGACGCACTCAAGAGAGAGGAAAGAACTGAAAGATCCAGAGACAGATTCGCGTTTAACAAAGCACACATGGAAGAGACAGAAGGAAACACGGAACAGACAAGAAACGGGAACTTTCTTTGTCTTCTCAGCGAGCGAACCTGAAGAAGGACATGGTCACTAAATCGGCGATCAGGTTCGATGTTGCAGATATGGAACTTCAGCCAGCGGCCAAGGTGCGTTAAGGCAAGCTGGTTTAACAGTCGCGTATCTGCGAAGTCTCCCGAGATCCTCTGGAGAGCGCTGAGATGCGTTCGTCGGTGGGCTGGGCACAGAGACGCCGCGACAGAACAGAGGGAAGTGAAGGGTGCAAAGCGCCGGGAAGAAGCAAAAGCGAGGAAAACGAGAAGCACAGCACAGGTGGAACTCCCCATAGAGGCCGAGCGACACACTGACTCATGACGGGGAAGACGAAAACCAACGCGAAGCAGAATGCCAAAAGCCTCTTCAAGCACCTCGAAAGAATCAATTTCAAACGGACACGACCACAACGACACCCTCGAGCTTCGCCCTTCTACATGTCCTCTTCTGTTTACCCTTCTCAAGTTCTGCTTCACCTTTTTTCCTTCACTTTTCTACTCGTTATCTTCAGTTCCTCTTCGCCTTCAGCAGCTTCTGCTCTGCCCTCTCCTCTTCTTCACCCCTCGTGCGTGCCTTCCTCTGTAGTTCTTCTTCCTTCACCATTTGCGCTTCCGGGGTCTCCCTCGTCTTGTCTTCTTGAGCCTACCGTGAGAGTGTCGCTCTCCGTCTCCAGTCGCAGCATCCGCAAACAGTTCGTCGAGAGTGGCAACTTGCTCTGAAGCCTGCGCATTTGCAGCGGATCGCAGGTCGGGTCCTGCTAGCGCCTTGACGACAGCCTCGCTCTTCTCGCTGAACCTCTGTCTCCCCTCGCCGCCCTGCAAGCCGTCGAAGGCGCCGCCTCCCGAAGCGCCTGCATGCGTCGGACTCGACTTTCCTTCTGCAAACGCCACAGACGCTGGCCGCAGCGACAGACTCAGGAGCTCCACCGGCTGCAGACCCACCCAGCCGTCTGGCCGATAGAAGCGCCTCCAGCAGCGGAAGCCAGCCGGCGGCGGAGTCGACGGGTGAATGATCTGGAAACACAGACACGAAGGGAGACCGAGTCGGTACGCCACAGCGGGAGAACCAGCCGGAAGAAGACGATCCGCGAGAACGAGATGGGGCAAGAGAGACAAGGCGACGAAAGAGAAGACCGAGGAAGAGAGCGCGCGAGAGACACGGCGACAAAAGAGAAGACCGAGGAAGAGAGCGCGCGAGAGACAAGGCGACAAAAGAGAAGACCGAGGAAGAGAGCGCGCGAGAGACACGGCGACGAAAGAGAAGACCGAGGAACGACACAGGGAAGAGACAGAGACAAGCGACGCGAGCAAGGAGAGAGCAGAGAGGAGGGAAAAGAGAGAGGAAGAGACGGAGCACGGAGTAAGGGAGATGAGAGATTCGAAGGATGAGCGATGAGACAGAATCGAGTTCGAGGGAGAAAAGACAAAGAGAGCCAGGAGGGATCCGGAAAGCCGAGAGAAAAAAACAGAACCTCCGCGCGAAGGGATTCGACACCATTGCCTGAAGCAATGTGAAACGAAACGCGGAATTCTAAGAAAATGAAAGAACCGTCGGTCTCGCAGGCTTCGATCTTCTGCACAGAAGAGTGGCTTCGCCTCACGCGTTTTTCTCTTCCCTAGCATGCGTTTGAACTGTTTGTCAGGACTCCCTCCGCGGCAAGGAGAGACGTCGGTCACACACCGCTGCGCGAGCGAAACGCGAGTGCCTTCCTTACCGTCTGCAGAGGCAACAGAACCGCCAGGCGCTGCTTGTCCACGGTCTTGAACTGAGACTGTTCACCCTAAGAAAAGTGCAGAAGACAAGGACGCAGCGAACAGCGAGTGACGGGGCAGAGAGGAGGTCAGGCGAAGTAGAGAGAGCGAACGGCGACCAAGGGAGAGCTCAGAAGAAGGACGAAGAATCCGAAGCAAGCCGACGACAGAGCAGCGACAAGGCGACGCGAACTCACCGCTCAAAGAGCGTGACTGTGCCGACGCCTTTTTTCTCACCTGAGCTTGGCCGCTTCTGAAGTAGAATGTGACGGTCGCTTCCTTCGAAGAGAGAGCAGAAGCGTCGCTTGCTGCAGCGCCCTGACTCTCAGCAGAGTCTTCTGTCGCTCTCGGAGGTCCAACGCTCTGAACGAGGCCGAACATGTTGGTGTCGTCCTTCGACAAAGTGTAACGAACAATGTGCCCAGGCTGCATGACAACGCGCCCGTCAGGTCCCGTGACTGGGGCCAAGCTCTCCTGAAAGGAGACAAGCGCCAGGAGTCGAAAAAACGCGCGAACGTTTTGCGTTTCACTCTCGGGGCGAGCACCTGCCTCTCGTCTCTCGACGGAGAAGAGTGAAACACCCCCGCCCATAGAGACGCGTTCCCGGACTCGACCGTTTGTGAAAAGAACTCGCGGAGGCCTTCCCCAGAACATGACCTTGGGTGGCGAGGAGAAGACCAAGAGACGAGGCGATCAACAAGACGACAGAGCTACACCAGACCTTGATCGCTCGAAGCGGAGACAGACAGACGCGACGAGATCCACAGACACACAGACACACTGCCAAGGCAGCGCTGATCCTTTCGCGTTCACGAACGAGCAACAACAGAGGCTGGAAAAATCCACATGAAACGCAACCTGCGTTGTACGGAGAACTCCACGCAGGCACCCATGTGGGTCGACAGCCTCAGGCAGCCTCAAGAGGCTTCCGAACACACTTTGCTTCTCGCTGGAAACGAAATCTCGACTGAGAGACGCCCTTGCCGCTCTTTTTTCTTCGGTCCCTTTCTTCGAGTCCCGAGCCCTCTGCCCTCTCTCGGTGTCTTTCACTGGAGTCGCTGGAGTTCAAAACGGGAAGTGTCTCCAGTCTCCGAGGTTCACTCGCAGTTGCTACGACGCTCGCAGCAGCGGCTCTTACCTCGAGGTCCTGACGACGGAAGACTTCCTCTGCCTCTTTCTGAGGGAAACACAGAAGAAACCTCAGACGCCTTCAAGGGATCACCATGGGGGGAATTCACAGCACAGCAGCTCTGTGGCGCTGCGCATGTTGACCTCGCTTCCTACATCTAAAAACTCGACTGGGAGGAAGCTCCACGCGACGTCGGTGCACCTTCAGTCAGTCCCTCATGACGTTTTACACAGGGCCAGACCAGGTCGTGTCTGCAGCCTCTTTGCGAAGAACCTCGACCCTCTGAGAGGAGAGTTTGAGCAGTGCTGCGTGGAAAAACCTGGAGAGTTTAGAAGGTTTTTCACAGCGGAGACAACTGCTCTCATCAGTGAACGGCAGCCGCGGTTCCCTGCTTCCTTCCTCGCTTCCTACACTGGAGCTTGCGTGATGTACATGCACCACTCAAGCGACACCGCAGGAGCCCTCGCTCGGAGACCTCTCCGGCTGGAAATCCCTCTCATTTCAACTTCTTTCTTCGTCTCTTCTGAACGACCTCAGACGACCGGAAACTCTCTGGTTTTTTTGTCGAGTGTACAAGGACAACAGATCGAACACGGGGAAATCCGAAGCTCTGAAGCGTCTGCAGGGTCCTCGGATTACAAGCCGCCATGTGAACTCCAGAGAAAGTAAACAGCTTACACGCGAGACGCCCCTCCGACAAAAACGGGTGTTGAGAGACTGCATCGTCTGCTATTCATCAGTGAAAAATGCAGAGATTCGACGCGAGAAACTCGGCTTGTGCATGCAGACCCTTCGTTCCCTGGACCTCGCTGGGACAGGAAACCTGCGCGGCTCCCTGCGCAGCCCTGGCCTTCGCGCCTAGCCATTCCCCTCGATGACGACCTGGACCTACAATGATTTTTGTCAAGAAGCCGCGGTCGTAATGTTCCGGAAACAAGTCGCACGCCAGCTCGTGACCATCCTCGAGGTTGTCTCTCAAGTTGCCGCCGAAAGTCTTCAAAAACTCGTCGCCGTTGTGCGGCAAACGAATGATGGTGTAGTTTCCTGTCACCAGCTCGGTGACTACTTGCATCAGCTCTCGCAAATACAGCTTGATACACTCCCTGCAAAGCGCCAGCGCAGAGACAGAGATCCGGCGAAACTGGACGCGTCGTCCGAATTCCAGTGCACAGGCAACCAAGAAAACGCCGGCTGAAAAGAAGCACGAAACGCCCTTTGACTGTGCGTCGGATGCCGGCGCGTCTGCATACAGCAATCTACGCGCGGGGTTAGTAGTTGACCACAAAGTCTGAGGTCTCAAAAAAACGTCGCTGGTAAGAAGGCTCGCGACCGAACTGTAGACGCGCGCCTCGCGAAGGCCGCTGCGAAGTGAAAGTCCTTTCTTGCAAGCTCGCAAGTTAGGCGAGATAAAAACAGTCCAGAAAGCATCGCTGCGAGGAGGCATCCGATACGTAGCACCCCAACTCGGGCACTGGAGAGAAGAGCCTGTCCTACACAGAACGGTTTGAGCGTTACGCGCCATTCGTCGCAGTTGCCTCCAGTCGGCAAGGCACAAACATGCGAGTTTTAGGTTTTCCCTCAACTCTAATTGGAAGAAGAGGCTTGATAGAAGAAGGATTAGGCAAACGCGAACTGGACGAACACGGAGAAAAACCTTACCGACAGGACTGAGGACTCTGCAAGGCGAGCTGATCCTCGAGGTCGGAAATCCGTTTTTGCGTCTCCAAGCGTTTCCGTACAAGGCGACGCTCCAGAATCCCCATTTGCTCACTCAAGAGGCTCTGCATCGTCAAGGCAGAAGAAACGTTGCGAGAATCCAAAGAGAAAAATCAAACAAAAAAAACGAGGATTCTCTCAGGGGGAGAAAAGTGATCGGGTTTCACCTTTGTACCGGCTGAATACACGACAGATGTTTCACATCGAGTTTTACACTGCTTTCGCCACAGCTTTCTCCGTTCTCTTAGGAGTGCTGCATTTGATGATCGTGTGTGTTCACATCGGCGAAAACGTCGAATAAAGCTTCCTTTCTTCTAGACAGTTCCCCCTGCACGCAGTACTACTCAGGGGCTGTAGAGAGCGAGACACACAAAGTGACGAATGCTTGAATCCCTGCGATTCGTTTGAATCTCTCCATCCTCGCATCCCCTTCGTCCTCGACCTAAGTCACATCTCCCTTCTCGCTTTCTCCCTTCCTTCCCTAAGGCGTTCTTCGCTGCGTTTCAGACCTTCCGCGCTCAAGCGAAAACCAGTGAAGAACGCAGCAGCAGAGTCGCCTCTGTTTCTCGATTTCTCTTCTAATAGAAGGGCAGAGAGTCGTCAAAATAGATAGAGCTGCGGCTGCCGGCCTGACTGGTGAAAAGAATGGAAGTGTTTACAACTGTATGCAAAAATGAAAACCTGACTGAATTCAATTCCAGGATTTTGCGTTCATACTCTGTATTGGATTTCTGTACATACCCACCCTAGATGCTTCCGGCTCCCCTTGCTCTCCGTGTGAACGCGTCCACGAGCATTAGCAAGGAGAGAACAAAAGTAGAGATCGCGACATTTGGGCAGTTTGTCGACAAACACTCACGAGTCGAGGCCCACCTGGAACTTGTGGTTTAACTCTTTTTTGAAGCGAGAAGGACTGAAGAACTCCGTGAGCTTCCTCGACAGCTGAGGGTTCGGACCAGGCTCGAAGGCCGTTTCCAGCAGCTGCCGGACTGTTCGGCCTCCCTCGTCCATTTGTCGATTCATCGCGGCCCGTTTCGCGGCGAAGTCCAGAGCGTCTTTCTCCTCAATTGACAAGGAAAACAACTCGAGGAGAAACAACGGCAGCGGCGCGCCAGACGAGTCCTACACGCAGGCGACAGTGCAGGCTCAGGGGCACTCCCGTGACGAGTTGTTTACCGGGTCTGTTCTTTTTTCCGAAAACAGTTAAATAGCGGACGCTTGTTGCTTCTCATCAAGCGCGCATCTTAATCACATTGAGCAGACGGTTCTGAATGCTTCAAAATGTGGTTGTTGAAGAAATATGCGAGATGGAGACCAGAGGCGCCGACGACACGAAGAGTGCATGCAGCACGCTGTCCCAGACGACGAAGAAGACTCCCCATCTTGAGGGAGGATGCAAGCAACCCACAACGCGCAACATCGAAGAGAAGCGCCTGGGGAAGTATAAACCTAGCGACGAGAAGGCAGGACGGCTGGAACTTCGGATTGAGGTCGCAAGAGTCAAGACAGAAGAACAGTTGTATACCATGCGTACAAGTAGTCACTTTCCCAGTGCTTACAGCGCTCTCAGTAGAATGGCATCCAGCGAATAGCTAAATATACCGCGACACTCGCTTGAATAGTCTCTGTCAAAGCGTCAGTCCTCAAAACGGAGTCCTTACGAGAAAGAAAAGACTTCGTGGTGTGATGCAGATCGTCGCAGAAACGAAAAGCCAGCAAACTCCAGTGAGTTCCTCAGAGAGTTCAAAGTGTTACGGTTCATTCTCAGGGATAGGAGCAGTCCACGCCTACGACCTGCACTCGCTTCAAGATCTAGGAGACGCACGACGAACCAGCGAGCGTACCGCCGCGAACGTTTCACACATGCGTGAATAACGGCCAGGCCCAAAATGCGACAGAAAAAACGCGGCAAACCAATGAATACGCGGAACTACAAGAACAGAAGCGCGGGGAGATGGCGTACCTTGACAGCTCGCTTCAAGACACGCTCGAGGAGCTGCGACTGAGTGCGGATGTCATTTTTCTCGTTCACCAAAAACTCCTTCGCGCGGGTCCCGACGACCACAGTCTGGCGAGGCGTCAGCCCAAGACCTTGTAAAGAAGCAAAAGAAGAAATCCACACAGCGAGTCGGCGGAGCGATAGAAATCAGAGCTCGCCGAACGCGGAAGGTGACAAGAAAGAGAACAGAAGACGCACGACAAACGACAGCAGAAACGCGGCAGAGGAAACAGGCGGAATGGAAGAGCGAACGAAATGGTGCAGAGAAGTGAGCGGAGTGAACTTGCACGGCCTGGCTTAGGAGAGGAGAAAAAGGCAAGGGCCAGAGATGTTGAGGGAAAACAAGGTCTCGTCGCAAAAGACGACACAGCCCCTTCAGGGGTCGAGGTCGAACCCAAGAGAGGCCTCGATCGAGGAGGCGACGGCTTTGTGTCCAGGGCAATTGACACTCGTCGCCTTGGTGAAGCACGCAGAGCGACTTCTCGGCGTTAAAACGTAGACTTGTTTGCGTCGAATTTCCAGTCTCTTCCGATTCTCCTCACCTTTAGGAGGTGCAGAGAGAATGAACTCTCGAAGGCTCCACGGCCAGTTCGCAGGGTCGTCTGAAGCTTTCTTGACGAGGATGTACAAGTCGTTTGGATTGTTTTGGACGTAGGTTCTGACGACAGAGCGCGTCTGCGTCGCTCCAGCTTTGCTGTCGTCTTTGACTCCTGGAAGGTCGACAAAAACTGCATGCACGCCGTTCGGCACCGCGAGTTCGACCTCGAGCTCCTGCGACGAAATGCGCTCGCCCTGAGAAGACATGATTTCCTTCATGCGCGCCTGCAGCTCCTTCACCTCGATCTCTTCCCCTCCCAACCAACACTGGACGCTGTCGGCAGACTCCGAAGGCCGCAAAAGAATCACGACTGGCTGCCGAGTTCCGGTGTCCGTGCTGCTGTAGCCAATCGGCCCTCCCATGATATAATCTGAACACAGGACCACACACATGCCGAGAACGAGCCTTTGTCTCCACCCCTCCTCCTCTGCTCTTTCCGTGGCGGCATCGCCTCTCTCTACTTTTTACTTCTTCCCTTATTGCTTGCGCCTCCTTGCTTCTCTCACGCATTTCTTTGTCTCCTTCCCCGTCTCTCTCCTGTCCCCACTCTTCGCTGTCTGCAGTCCCTTTCGCCCCCGCGTCACATCCCACCCCCGGTTCTTCTTTCTCCGTAGACTGACCGAGAAGGGTCGTCTTGCCCATGCTCTGCTGCCCGAAGACGACAAGCCTGGGGATCTCTGCCTCCAGACCCGCGAGCTTGAGAAGCTGGAAGCAGAGAAGGTAGGCGCTATTCGCGTCGAGTGTCGCCTGCTCTCCTTCTCGGCCTCGCAGCTGCTCCACAATG
The DNA here is from genome assembly GCF_000006565.2 of Toxoplasma gondii ME49. Lineage (NCBI taxonomy): Eukaryota > Apicomplexa > Conoidasida > Eucoccidiorida > Sarcocystidae > Toxoplasma > Toxoplasma gondii. The sequence goes on from NC_031476.1 coordinate 5,082,984, forward strand.
CCGCGGGCCTTGTCGAGAAACGGCTTCGGTACATCCTGCAACGTCTCCAGGAGTCGAGGTTGATGCTCCGCCTCGGGGCCTTCGTCGTCGGCTTCGTTCCATCCTGCTTCCCGCTCTCGAGAGGAGGAAGGCAGCGTGGAGGAAAACGACGAGTGCTGGGACGCTCGTGAAGGCGAAGGCCCAAGCCCCATCGCGTCGGAGGACGCGTGAGCCGGACGCGGCAGCGCGTTCGACATAGCCTTCGTTTCTCACGAGGGTCTTTGCAGAGACAACTGGATGCAGGCAACGAAGGACGGGGAAACAAGGGAGCAGGGAAAGGCTGGAAGATCTGAAAGGAGCGGCGAGCGAACGAGTCGTGCACGGAAACGAAGCCTGAAACGGCGAGGACTCAGACACGACCGAAAAAGGAGGAGAGGCAGTTGAAGGAATACGGAAACCGTGGAACGAAGGTGGATACCAGGAGGGCGCGAACTGGCCAGAGAGAAGTGAAAGCAAAGAGATGCTCAGAAAGAACAAACGCGACCGAAGCAGAGTCAAACAACGGAGAAGAAGGGGACGGGAAGAGCGGAGGCGCGTGGCAGGGGAAGGGAGACGAGCTCCTCGAAAGCCGTGCGAAGAAAAGGACAAGCGACAAACGATGGGTTAAAACGCGTTCCTTGGAAGAATAGATGCAGACAGGAAGAAGACGGAGAGAACGCGCGCGTACCAGATGAACAGGTGGACAGGAAACTCGGGCAAACCGTGAAAAACTGCCGAGATGGGGCAACCACAAAGAGACTCCAATTCGGTACTCGGGAAGAGTGACACCCTGTCGGACGAAACGCGAGAAAAGCAAGGGAGCGGCAAGAAAGCCGAGAAGTCCACTGGGGCACACCACCTTTCCCCAATGGAGAATGCGACTCACTGTAAAACGGCACAGTCGGATAAAAAACGCATTCGCCCTCCAGGGTGAGATCAAAAAATTGCGCGGCGTTGCCACCGCGAAAAGACAATCAACAACTGCCACGCACAAAATACCGAGAAAACGAATGTACCGCGAAACACGACGAAACTCGAGGTCGTCGGCAGAGCCGGGGGAACAAGCGGAGAGGGAGGTCGGAAAGCTGCGGAGGAAAGCAGCGAGAAAACGACGCTCCGTGTACACGGCAAGCAAACGCCTAAGCAAAAAGATTCACATAAACATGGCAGCTGCGGCCACCTTCAGCCTTTTGGGCGGGAGGCGAGCAAGCGAGACAGGCAACGCAGTGAGCAAGCAATAAAATGCAGATAGGGGAAGAACAAGCAGGACTGGACGGAAGGCAAGGCAACGAGAAAAGCAAGCGAAGAGACGGGAGGACGTAGAGCAGGAATCACGGCGGGAACGAGGTTCAGTGGCTCGGCTGCGACCTGGAGTCTTCTGTTCGTCGTTTCCTGGTATCCTATTGTGTGGATTATTTGAGGAAATCTCGGCGGAAAGACTACAAAGAAGAAAGAATGCCTTTAAATCCCGGGGGGGAAAGGGTCATCGTATCCGGGGTCTGTCGACCACGTCGATGCAAGCAGCCGAGAGATTCCGGTTGGGGACGGTGGAGTGGACGCAAACTGCACGAGACAAATTTTAGTGGTCCCGGTATGAAGGACTTCTGGCTTGCTCGCGAGCTCCAACCAATCATTGATATATTTGATGTACCGCACAGCGACTAACGGTGTAAAACTGTGTAGCAGAACGGGGAAGAGAGACACGCGCCGCTGTTGCTCTAGATTCGAAGGAAGGAAGGTCCCCCCGTCTTTCAAAAGGATCGAGAGGCCTGCGAATGAGGAGGGACGGCAGAGCTTAATGTAGTGCCTGGAAACCGGTATCGAGGTCAAGGGAGCTAGGACAGTCTTGAATTGTGCCAACACGGAAACGGACACACCCATATCAGACACGGTGTAGCAGCACGCACCAAGCGGTGGCCTGTAGCGCGGTTTAGTCAACAAAGGAAACAGAGACTTCAAACGATTGCGCTTGAAACAATGTGAGCAAAACGCCTTCGCCCGTTCCGGACGGCACTGTCACACCGTGGAGCTCTCCGCCGCCGAGGCGGAGGCAAACCGCTGACTTGGTAGCTTTACAAGTCTGGCGCGAATGCCTTTCTCGCCACGACGTCTGCTTGTTCCGCGATATACCCGTCAGGGAAACCGTCATTGTACCCGGAAGGGAAAAATCCAGATGTCTCAAAAGTGACGCGCGCCAGCCGCGAAGGAGCGACAACTGCGTGGGTGCCACTGCTGCTTGAGGTGTACATCCACTGTCCGGTGTCAAGCACAGCTGCACGTGGCCATCCTGTCCACTACATCAAAATCTTGACTCTCTCAAAGTTTGACGAAAAAGCTTGCTCACACGGAAGAGCTGATTGCTCGTGTGCAAGCGCGGCCTCACGCCTGTGCTTGCGATTTCCGCTTAGTAGCGCGGTGAGAAAGTTTCAAGCGCTGTGAAGATGGACAGAAAGGGGGGCGCGGGAGAGTGTCTTCATTGCATGCACAGCGCGAGGCAACCCAACCAAAAACGAGTTGCACCCTTATTTTGCGCAGGCACGGGTCATCCCAGTTACCCGGCACGGTCCCTGCGCCCTACGACAGGGAGCCGAGGCAGGCTACACCGGCGGGAAGCCCAGTCGGATCTCCGGGAGAGAGTGGAACGGAGGTCCCACCACGGAATAAAAGGCGGGCGACTGCACAGCTCGGCCGAGTTGTCGACCCAGACTGCTGCAGTTTTCTCAAATAAGCCGGCTGCGGCGTCTGTCGTTTTTTTCGCCCTGCGTTGGGGTCGCCAACGACCAGGTCGCACGATGAAACCGTGTTTACCGTCTGCCAATTTACATGCTGGCGCCAATCGACAGGAGGGGAGAACGTTTCTGTGAGAAGGCAGAGGAGAAGGAAGAGTGCCAGTTGTGGGTCCTCAGCCAAATCTTGAGAAATCACTACTTCTGTTTACGCCAGAATGAGGTCGCTGAAGTCGAGTTTTTTATCCTGTGGCCCCGGGTACTGGACCAAGATCACTTGCCCGGCAGTCTTCTCGATTTAGGTGTGGCGACGGATCACAACTCCTGTGTGTCCTTTATTCGTTTCCAAACCTCTGTGCGAAAACTACCTTCACGTGTCTCTTCGACGACGTCCCCACATCTGGGAAAGAACTATCGTTTACTATACTCTTGTATTCGTGCTTCAAGCTTCCACAGTCCGGGGGCCCGCCTCTTTGTACTGCATCGTTACTGTCTCCGTCGGGGCTTGCTCTACACAGTGGCCAAGCCAAGTGTTTGGAGTCCAACTACTTTGCCGTGCCGGCTGGCGTGTTTGCTTTCCGAAGAAGCACAGTCTAGAAGGCCATTTACTGCGTCTCTTTCGCTGTCTAGGTCTCAGTTTTTCCCTCTTTTCCCGTTCAGAGGAGAGGCAGGAATCGACACGGCTCCCGTCGTCCTCTGCTGCCGTTTTGTCCTTTTCTCGTTTGGGCACCTGCAGGGTCAGGGAACGACAGAGTGGTGGAATGCGTGGCGGATTGTGTCGCTCAGATATCGCAGTTTGTCCATGCAAAAGAGTTGTTCACTTCAAAGACTCGACCTCGCGCCCCAATGATGTTTAAAGAGTGCGTATTTTCCTGTCGCGCCCTGTTGTGATGTCGACATTTCGCTTCAGTGCGAGAGCCAAGCGCAAGTCCCAACGCTAGTGGGAGACCATTTCCTCTGCAATCCGCACCGCCGTTTCCGCTTTTTTTGTGCACAGACGAAGGCTCTAGCCGCTCTTCTCTGTAGCGCGCCTGCCTTCTGCTGCACAACACGTGGACCGTTCTCACCGTTCGGATTGAAGATACTCTTCGGTTGCTCGTGACGTCTGCGAGTGACCAGCACACACAAAACCGGGTACTACTCGAGAATCTCGAAATTCGCTTCAGCAACTTCTTTTTCCACTGTTGTGTCTTACCCAATTCGTGCTTTTTTGGAGACTTGTCTCCCGATGAAAGCCAGGATCCGGAGACAGCAGATCTTTGGAGCCTCACCCAACCTTGGGTGATCGACAAAGACCCCGTGGGTTATTTAGCTAGCTTGAGACGACGCGCCGTTGGTCCCAGCCGGGTGGCCGACGGCTTTTTTTCTGATGGATTTTGTTGGTGTCTATGAACGTATGTTCCGAAGATGCATGCCCCTGCTATCCTGCATCGCTCACTGCTTCCTCCTGGCAGACCCTCCCGTGGCTCTGCTTCTTTGTCAAAAACGCCTCTGTAGAACGCGCCTTCCGCTTGCTCTGTTCCAGGCCTTTCTTGTTTAAGCTTAACTCTGGCGTACTCTTCTGGCAAAGACTAACTGGAATTGCGACTCCTCTCCGCTTTGCGTTGTGCGCGAGCTTCCCATCACTCTGAACGTGAGGCTGTCCAATCGCCACACACACCCCCCCCCCCGATCTAGTGAGTAGTAAACCTTAAAGGAATGCGAAGGCTTTCCCGTCCGTTCTGTCTCTTGCCCTTCACTGAATTTTCCTTGACCCGGAGTTCACGCCCGCAGAAGGAAGGGTGTTCTAGAGTTTAAGGAAAACCTATACAAACTCTGAGGATACCCGCGGCGAGGCGAGCGGCGACAGTCACCTCGAGGCTTATGTCGGTTCCAGGTGCAAAGGACGCCGCCGAAGCCCCGAGCAGCGAAGAGAATACGCACCTGGTGCTTGCCCCGTGGCCGTTGGCAAAGGAACGAAATCGCAGGCTGGATCGACGCAGCGAAGGCCATACGCGGATGTCCTCGCTGGGCTCGGCGTTGTATAGTTCGTTGCAACCCCAGAGAAAAGGCCATCCCGCTGCGCGCCGTTCCTGCGTCTCCACCTTGCGCCTCTCCGCTCTCGTCCCCTTGGGGTCGTCATGAAGCAGCCATGGCGGGGTCGAAAGGCGACGAAACTCCCGCGGGCAGCGCGGCAGCGCCGAGTCGAGGCAAGCGAATGGAAGCCGTGGAGATTCGCCGGAAGTCGCCCTCTCGGAGTCGTGTGAGGACACCGCCGTCTATGCGTTGCTCCACAGCGCGACAGTCTTCTTGCGGCGGCGGCCAACTGTCGTGGATCGTCATTGTTATCTTCGTTGTCGAAGCCTTCTGCTTCTTCTCTCTCGGCACTATCTTCTGCTACTACTTCTGGGGCGACCGTTCCAGCGGCCACCATTCCAGGGACGCTCTCGCCTCCACCGGCGCGGTCGGCCCAAACCTTTCTTCTGTGGCAGGGACAGATGCCCCGGGAGACACCACCTCTGTAGCGTCTCCGCCTGCAGCCCGGCTTGGCAGCGGCGGAAAGCCGTGGGGTAGGAAAATCCCTGGGGGCCTTCCCAACCTTCTGGGCGAGGGAGAAGACCTGCCTTTCGATCGCAGGCATCTCCAATCTTTCTTTGCTCGCAGTGAAAAGACCCGTGCGACGGAGACGCCGTTGCCTTGGGGTGACGACGGGGAGCATGCCTTCGAGTCGCCCTCTCTCACCGAGCATCTTGCGTCCTCGTTCGGGGAGCTCCCGGCCGCTGTGGTAGCCCCTGGAATCTCAGAGCGGCGTCTCGAGGAGGATGACTCCTCCATGGGGAGCGAGCCCTCCGAGGACGACGGGAGCGCGGCAGACGACACCGTCACATACATCCCGCCGCATCGGACAGGAAATGACATCGACGGCCAGGCGGAAGACACCACCCTGTCGCCCCAGCACACGACGGCCTGGGACGCGTCGTCGTCTTGGAGTCGGGACACCCAGAAGAGCATGTTCACCGAAGAGTACGAACTGTCGAATGAAATGTGGGGACACTCGGAGACCAGCAGCGACAACGGCGAAGAAGAAGAAGACGAACAGTACCTCTTCGACGACGCCCAGAGCCGAAAACCGAAAGGCTTGCTCCCCGAGACTGAGTCCCAAAAGCACCCCGCCGCAGCTGGCCGCCCCGAGCCTGTAGAGCGAAACGACGTAGGCCCTAGCTCCGGGTCCGTCGAGTCGGGAGCCCAGGCGAAAGGCTCTGGAACCAAGAGCTCTCAACCTGCGCGAGGCAACCGACCTAAACGCCGACTCCACCGAAAGCGTGAGAGCAGTCCTGACGTTTCCGAAGAAGAGGTTGCGGGGTCCGAAAGCGACAAAGTTGTCCGCGTGGAGTCCGCGGTGCTGCCCTCTTCCCCCGTGGCGCCAGACAAGGAAGTCGATACCGATGGGGGAGTTGCGGCGAAGAATCTTCCGAGAAAAGACAGCGATCCGAAGAAAAAGAGAGAAGAAGGATCACACGCTGGCTTTGACGAGCGTGTAGTCGGCCATGGGGTCATGCGTCGGATGAGAGTGACGCGAGAAAGTCTCGCCAGAATCGCCAAGAAGAAGCTGCGTAAGTCGTCGGGGGGGAGACGGAGCGAGAGGACTCCGATGTCGACTTGGGGGAACACCGTCTTTGCATGCTGGATCGCTGCATCCGTCGATTCAACGGCAGATGCCGACAAACAATGGACGCCTTTTTTCCGGCGAAACGCCGTCTCACTTCGACAGAGGAATAACGGAAAGGCGAAGCAAAATGTGTGCACATGTTGGAAGAAAACAGACGAGTTTGTGGAGACTTTTCTGCACCGAGAGTATGTGAGAGCAGGTGTGTGTGAATCCACATAGAGAGTTCCGAAGTCGCTTTCCCAAGACCGCACGCGATATGGAGCGACAGGAACTCTTCTTATTCCGTGCATTTGTGTCCAGGCGATTTCTATCCGTTTCAAGGGTAGTGGCGCGCCCGATTGCTTTTCATGTTCAAGGGTGTCTGTGGTGCTCGGTGAAGAAATGGTAGCTTCGGGGTGACCTCCGTGGACGGCCTTCCAACTCGAAGGCAACAGAAGAATTTTTCGACCACGTGGCTGTCTATGTGGCGGTCGCTCTGCACGAGAGAAGTCCACCAAGTGGCTCGCGTTTTCGAGATGCATGCGTTGCGCTTGTTGCTGTCTTCTGACAGGGCAATTCCACTGCGACATGCACCGGCAACAAGTTTGCGACTACCTCAAGTCTGACGATCAGCAGTACCGCGTCTGGTTCACCCTGTCAGTTCTGTACGGCCTCGAGTGGCCCTTCTACTCGTACGCGGATGGCGGTGGCAGTCATTTTCTTCAAGAGCTCCTCGATCACACGCGCGACTTCGGGCCTCCCGCGGGGGCCAGTTCCCTTGTTCGTAGGCGCTACGAACACTTCCGAGAGTGTGGAATGCCTCAGGCCTTCGAGAGTGGGGTAAGCCGGATGTTTGTGCATCTTACTTCACTCGACCGAGGAAACAAGGCAGGTCGCATGTTCTGCAGTGAGGACTGAATGCAACGTCGTGATGGCAGTTGGTCGCTGTAAAACAATTTCGACAGGAGAGCGTGCAGCCCGTACACCTTCCTGTTTCGTCCTTTGTATCGGCTGTCTGGGGCGAACCCGTTGAGGTGATGTCGGCGCTGTCCTAAAAGCGTACCTTCCACGTGGTTCTCAGTGTGTGTGGTGAGTGTGACTGGTGTTTGCTTCGAGGCTCGATCGAGCTGGATCTCTTTTTTCCCTCGAGTACAGCGTCTTGATTTACCTTCTGTGCCAGTACTTGCGAATGCGCTCCAGCTCAAAACGCTGATGGATACTCTGCCGTCGGGGGCCGAGTTTCCCAGTGTTCTCAAGAAGGCGGCGAAGGACGTTCGCTTGCGCAAGGTTCTCTTCGGCATGGGAGATGTCCACGTTCCTTTCGACGGGGTGACCACTCTTGCTCACGTCTTTGATATGGTGGAAGATGCTATGGGCCTCGCCTGGGGGAAGGCTGTTTTCCTTGGACAAGATCCTACTGCCCCGACTCACTGTAAACGTAAGAAAGGTCGCTAACGACTGCCAAGAAAAGCACGAAGAGAGGGCTTGTACGTGGAGGGAAATAATCGCGCTATTTGGTGCATGTCGATGGGTCTTGGTTTCGTACGGAGATCTCGTGTTCCGTGGGTAAACGGCCTGGTAGTGTCGCTTGTGTGTTTTAAACGTAGCAACAAGGTTAGAGGGCGGGCGCGAAAGCACCCTTCCTTCGTCTTGTTGGGGGTGTCTGCTGTTTCTTCCATCAATGCGTGGAAAACACTGTTTATGGTTTTATTTGTTTCCTCTGTATGCAGCTTTCTCTCTCGATGAACTGTATTATAAGTACATGTTCGCTTTCAGTGAAAGTCGGCGGTATTTCTCCATGGTTATCCTGCTCAGCCGAGCAATGCGACAACATGTCACTCAGAAGTAAGTGACGAGAACATGTTTCCCAGAGGGGGGGGAAGGAGACTAAGGCCGCGATCACTGTCACGTTGGTGACACGAGCATGTGTATCCTTTTACGCGTTGTTCTTCGCATATCTGCACTGGCTGGCGCTGACGACACAGCAAATGTCAGTTCTACGAGCCAGGTCTGACGCGAACACTACAATTTATAGTCGAAATGCGTGCTCCCGATGCTCGTAAGTCAGTTCGCGACTGCAGCTCTCGATCCTCATGTTTACGCAGAAGGCGGTTCGTGTCACAGCCAAAGGCCACTATACTTGTTTTGATCTCGATTTTGTTTCCGCACTAGTCCTAGTCATGGAGTGGAGCTTCCGTCCCCTACAGTCCGAGATTGGGAGACCACGTTTGGCAAACAGAGGTGGCATTCATGAGAAAAGGGAAGGGCCTGCGGTACGTAGTGGTATTTCTGAGTTGTAACACGTACCAGGTAAGAAGCAAGCACGGGGCGCTCTCTATACCTGTCCGGTCGTCTTGTGTTTGCTCGCTGTCAGACCCCACAACGGTATCATACTTCTTCTCGTTGAGCAGCCTCACGTCTCCAGCAGCACTTCGACACCCTCGCCAGTTGCGCAAATGTCCGCGAAATCTTCCCACTTCCCGCGGCGCCTCTCTGCAATGCTCTCGAGCAATGGGCATGGGCTGCGTTCAAGAGGGGGTTGGGGAGGACGCCGAATTCCCCAGATAGGGACAGGTGACTTCGATCCAGACGCTCTCCAGCGTTTGCATGATTTCCAGATGCTGCAGGAGGAAGTCAGACAAAGTATTCTCATGAAACTGGAAAGCGCGATCATCCGATTCTACCCCACAAGCAAAACGATGCGAAGAGACATCGTCAAGCTTCCGGATGTCCGTGTCTCAGGTTTCTTCTTCCGCTCTGCAGATGGCTGGACACATGAGAAAGGTCTTGTGGGGCTGGAAATCGACTTCACGCTGATGGAGAGGTTCAAGGAGCAAACACCTCCGAATGGCGTTTTGATTCAGGTCACCTTGTTGGACTTGTGGGCAACACAACCTATCGAGGAGTGGCCAGACGTCATGGATCCTTCGAAGAAACTTGTTTCCTCGTACACTGCGACGCAGCTGCTCAAATCGGAACTACAGTGGGACCAGTCGCTGGCAAGTTTTGAGTGGGGTAGGACGAAATTCATTTACTCGACCGTCTCTGAGGTGTTTGAATATGAGAAAATCGACACGGTGAATCGCGTCAGCTTCGACCCAGACATTCAAGTCATGCTGCTGCAAAGCTACAGTGATTTTGTCGCAAACGGCAAGGAAGACGGCATGATGGCGATGATCATCGAGGTCCTCCAGCGCAAGCCGCTCGGCCACTCTGGGGTTCCCCGAGAGTTCCGAGCAGACCGCATAGTCCTGCAAGGCACAGCGACTCCCCTCGAGCAGCGTGGAGGTGGGAAAGGGCAGCTGTATAGAAAGATGCAGTTCGGCGCGGGAATTGACTACGGTGAAGTTCTGCAGATCGAGAAGGCGATTCGACAGCACACGGTCATGTTGCACATCAAAATCCTTGGCTTGGGACACGCAGCCGCGGAAGACTGGCGCGGTCTGAAGGCGCACGAAATCCTCAATCGTCTCGCCCAACGGCTCCGAGGAACCTTCGAAATCCACTACGTTAATCCGGGGAAAATGCCAGAAAGTGTAAGCAGCAACCAGAGACGCAACGGGGTTGGAACGGGAAGACGAGCAGCTTGCAGGGAAGTTCTGGATACGCCGAAGGAACCGGGAATCGAGACTCGAAATCCGATGCAAGATTCTGAAATAACGTGCAGCCGGTTAAATGGGGAAGAAGGCACCGTAAATTAATATCATCGGTTTGTGTGTATTGTACACTCACGGTAACATTTACATCTTTGTTGCGGCGGCTACAAAGCATGTCGCGGACGCGCGGCAAGTTGGGATGTGCCACCAGCTACCAGATGTTTGGACTGTGGAGGTCGTCCGTCTGTCGAACTGCACATTCGAGTTGTAGACCAGTCAGTGTGCTTGAATGACACAGTCCAGGACTGGTTGGCGACGGGATTCACATGATATTGGCCCACAAATTCCAACTTGTCTCGAGGATGTACATCATCAAGCGATCTGTCTGTGTTCTTGTCCAATACTGTTTCAGCCTCAGGTAGCTACGCGGTCGGTGAAGTGCACCAACGTGATTCCAGACTGGATCCTCGCTATGGCTGTCTTTGCGACGGCGTCCTTCTTTATCATCTTCATCATTCTGATGATGTACCACCGTAAGCTGGATGTGCCCTGGTGGCTCTCGTGTTGGTGTAGCCGGTTCTCGCCGTGGGAGAAGGACACTGCAGACAAGCAAAGCACCTGTCCAAGTGATATGGAGAGCAGCCGAGGCGAAGGCGATGTGGACCATGTGCGTAGTCCTGGTGTAAGTGACGATGAAGACGAGGCAGAGGATCCAGGAACGAAGCGGTCGATGGCATGCATAATAGAAGAGGATTACGAATGGGGAGAGTATGGGCATGCAGGCGATCTTACACGCGCAAGTGTGCATGGCTCTCGGGATCGTAGCTCTTTCGAGCATGTGGTTGACCCTTCCTTACGGTCACCCTACGCTGGCCCTTCCAGGCCTGGAAGCGGCTGCGGCAGTAACTTCGGAATCGCTGCGGGGTTCCACCAGAGTTCATCTTCAAGTGTGGGACTCGCCAGAAATCCTTCCAGAGGCTATGATGATGTCAACATGGGGCACCCAGTCGCGCCACGAGGTGTGTTGAATTCGATGCCAGTTGTCCGCACGCCTACTCTGACAAGAGCCGTATCACGGCGATTGGGCGCAGAATCAGGTTTCAGCACTCCAAATGGATCCAATATATAAGAAATGATCTACTGCAACGCGTGAACAGTAGATGCTGAACAGACCAGACCTGTGAGGCGATGTGTACGCTGAAGAGCGCGCACGATGGGCAGGCACAGATAAGCAAGACCACAGTGAAGGAAAACCCCTTTGACTAGTGTCCAACTATCCTGTTCGTGTCTCCTGTGTGTTTGAATTGTATTGACCGGCCACCGTATTGCTCCAGGTGCAAACAGTGTTGGTGCGCCACGGATGCCAACACGACGACTTCGTGGCTTGTTTTATTTTCTTGTGAAGGAAGGATCAAGGATCAAACGTTTTGCTTGTGTAATGAGACCCTGTCTGAAAGAACTTCGACAGATAGAGTGTTTCAGGGTGCGGCGGTAAATGCATTCGCGAAGGGAACGTTTGATCAGGGAAATGACGGTTTAGTTCATTTTTTAATCGGTAGACGCCCACCACCAGGCGAACAATTTCAACGACACGGTAAACGTCGCAAGTTTTTGTGTGTTGTTCAATGTAGCCACTCTTGCATTTCCAGTGTGCGCCGCCTCTTGAGCGTAAATTCCGCACAGTGTCCCTGGGGATTGAGTGTTTCCGCGTGTGTGCAGTACCGGTATTCGAAGTTTGGTTCCTTTAATAGTTTGCCTCTCGAGTCAACTGGTGTTCCCGCGTCTGAGAAGTCCCGTTATCGAATAGTCTGTTGCTTGAGTGCTTCGCTTTTCGAAATAACTGAAGATCGTTACAGCTTCATGAGAGGAACCAACGCCTTCAGGCATCGAAGTTTTTTTGTCCTATCATGAGGTAAAAGTGGCAGAAACGTGCGAGTCTCGAAGACAGTAAAGCTACTCCTAGTATTGCAACTGCAGGAATGCGTATACGCTGCTTTCACGTTGTCGGGTTCTCTTTGACCAAACGATTATTGCCTAGCAGCTTGACGGAATCGCCATCGGCAGTTCTATCTCCTGGTTAGCAGGGCTGGCCTCGCGACGGATTTATCTTTGGCCCGGTGTTGCGATTTACATTGCCAGTGACTGGGTAGGTCCCAATATTCTAAGCGCTCCACATTGCGTCGTACAGACAAAACGACAGCTTTGCAGTTGAAACACGCTCAAAAGCAGAAACTCTTCTTGTTCACCGTAGTGGGAAAGCGTATTTAAACGATCTCGCTGGGAGAGCGAGGTCGGTAGTGCCACTATTTGGAAGCCGAGCTTGGCTATCACAGGCCTTGCAAGGAACTGCAATGCAAAAGAACCTGTGATATTCTGTCAGCGTCCACACCGTAGCACAAGGTAGCGCACGCTGAGCATGAGCAGTTACAGTTTTAAAAAAATCAGGACATATATTAGTTATGCTACATTTCAGTAAAATGATTCTGTTTAATAACTATAGATTTCTGTGAGCACTATTGCTTTTTCGTTTAAAATGTTTTCTTCAAAATCTTTTTCGCGGATGCCTGCGTTCCCCATAAGCAGTAGCTGCGACTGTTACTCACGCTTAGCGAAAACTAATCAAGCAATACTCAAAACGGTTCAAATGCCTCTTGAATTTGCGGTGGGATTAAGATACATTTCAGGCGAAGCAGAGCAGTTGGGTAGCTCGTCGGCGGCAGTGAAGACAGAAGTTGTAGAACCGAACGCCATGGTTATACATGGCCCACTTCCAGCCGAAGGTAATAATGCTATCTGGTTCTTCTTCCCTTGTGAGCAGTCCACTTGGTCTCGTCAGCCTTGGAAGTTTAAGGCGTGTCAGACTTCTGCACCCAATCGCGAACTCTGTGTACCTTCCGCTTGGAAAATGGAGTTGCATACGAGCGAAGCGAGGAACTTGCTGATAAATGACCACCACCAGGTCTTTAGGGACGAGCGGTTTCGTGGGGCCGCGAGGGGATCGAGTGTGTTTTGAGGAGTTGACTGCCAAGCCCTGTTAAGCAACTCTGCGTAGGCGGGAGGCTTTGCAATCGATCTTGACGTCCCAACCAAGAATACATGATCAACTCCTGTCCGTCAGTGTAGCGCTGTCAATCCTCATTTGGTCTAAGGTGTCAGAACTTGACATGCGCTCTCGATTGTCAGAGTGATCAGCAACATCATAGGTTGCACGCATTCAAACAACAGACGTTGCATGTGACGATTTGATGCTTCATATCCCATGGGTCTATGAAAAGAGGACTACGATCCATCGTAGCGTGTTAGTTGCACTGTTCATCTAGTAACTAACCGCTTCTTGCAAGTGTTCAGCGCATTCGCAGAACTAGTGTACCCTCGTGTTACGTATGTAGTCGCCGCAAGAAGTCAAAATACATTCTCCAATTTTCTTCGCGCATACGTTCAAAACCAACGGTGCAACAAAATTGTACATTTGAGTAGCCTCTGGGTTCTTAACTCATCCGCTCGCGCTCTGCACCAATAAATATTTTCACACTACAGTTCCCCGTCCTCTAGGTGCTTTATGTGGTATCCTGTTCGAACGTCGTGAACTCTTGCAGGAGAGTCTCGGCGAGATCCCATCGTGTGGTGATACGTTTTTACCCGCTACTACCTCCACCGGCAGCTCAACTGTTCGAGCAGGAGACGAGCGGGCGCTGCCGAAACTTGATTCGTTCTCTTTGTGCAAGCCATGGCAGATTCAGCTGACGTTCCATGCAGTTACACAGACACTGACGCGGATGCCTCAATATCCAGACCAAAGGTTGATTTCAACCCTGTTCCGACGTATATACGAGACTCTTTGCTGGCAGCGAAAAGGCAACTAGTGGATGATCCCCCCAGGACCGGCGACGAGCATCAATGGTCGACCGCTTTTTCCACTCCCGTCGCTTCCGTCAACGTTTCAGCCCCTTATTCTCGATGCTTTGAAGATTCGGTCCTCCTTTCGAACTCGGGCATTCGCCCAGAAGACGTAAATGCCGCTGCGGAAGCTCCGTGGAACTGTGACCACTGTTTCGTCAAACACGCAGTGCAAGTGATTGGCAAAGACAACACTGACTTCATTCGTTACCGCCCCGTCCATGCAAACGCAGTCCAGGAGAACGCAGAGACGTCGGCGTTATCATGGAGCCCAACGTCAGCTGCATACATACCCACTTGCGTCGGTCCACATGATCAACCAGTTGATTCTGACAGTTCTTTCCAAGATGAAGTCACAAGGTTTGCGAGAAAATATGCAGAGCATCTGACGCTCCATCGACCGGATTCACGTTCGCCATCCCCCAAGGGTGTCCCGCTTTCTATGGTTGGTATCTTGTACACACAGCATCTCCTCTCCCGCCAACTAAATGTCCTCTTTATTGCTCAGCAAGCTGCTGCCGACTACACCAGTAATCTGTATCAGACAGCATCACGAGTAGTTCTCCTCAAGCGGACACCGCACCCCCAAGCGTCCATACCGGACGACAATGGAATCATTTATGCCAGTCTGGCCGAAACTATCAGGGAATCTTCCCACGAACAAGAGAAACGTTTTGCACGGTCAAAGGCAGGCATAACTGCCTTGGTCGCTAGTGAGTTAGATCTACTGCCGCCTCACACCAGTGTAGAACAGGAAGGCCCGGATCTGCAGAATCCGGAGAACGGACACAGACACGTGCATGTTGGGCAGCCTGTTGGAGGCTTAATTGAAGACAAAAAGCTGAGAACTCGGGACTACCAGGAAGGTCTCAAAACAAAAGAGGAGACGCCAGCTTCCTGCGCCTTTGGAGAATGGGTGCATGAGAGGAAGCGTCTGAACGCCGAGTATGGTTGCTTTCGGAATTGTTGTATTTCTTGAGTTTTGACTGGTTCGTGGGCTCATTCTTCACAAAGATACTAATTTCACTCTGCACAGTTATCCCTCAAGTGACCAAGTAGATTAGCGACGGTCTTTCATCAAGCCTCGTCAGTGAACCAGTGACAAAATGGCAGTTTTGCTCCATGGATCGTCAGGGCCAGATTCACCTGGCACCGTGCATCTCAACGCAGACTTTTGCTGGAGTCTAATATACACACGAGGTCAAAAGACCCTGTACACAACCCTGAATCTTCCATTGTCTCGTTAATCACGTTTGGCTCGGTAGCTCCGGGAAGTCTAGATATCCATTCACAAGGCTTGTAACAGCCTACATGAGGTTCGGCAACAGATGCCAAGTCACAGCACATTGAAGACTTTGTTGGAGCAAGGATCTACACATAGAGTTTTGTTGGAATACTTCCACCTGGGGTTAGTGATGACAGAACACGGTGTGGTGTAGCGGGGAATGTGCGGGATTCGTCCAACACAACGCGTGGACGCGTTTTTCTTGCAGACTACACTAGATTTTCCGGTAACCTGCCTCGTATATGTCCCTTGCAGAGCCATCGATTCTCTTCAACAAGGGCAAAAAGCATTGGGAAGCCTTCGTATACCTCGTTGGCAAGTAGGCCAATACTACAACGATGTACCACCGGCCACTGCTCCCAACTTTTACTGATTTCCCCATCGTCTGTTCTGTCGGTCTAATTTGTACATAGGATTCCATCTAAAACTGTGACAAGCTGCAGTGGTCTTCTTGATAGGAATACCGCAGTAGATGCATCGTTTTCCTTCATCTGTTAGTCGCGGATGCTATGGTGGCGGGCAACGCGAATGCAGCCGTTGCTCAGCTGCGAGTATAGCGATCCACCCATCTCAGTCCACAGGCGTGCTACACAAGAAATCAGATACTCTTAGGAACGAACGTTCAGCACGTGCCGTCGATGGGATTCTTAATGGGATCAGTTCTCGGCTGAGATTCCGAGCAGTGACTGCGGTTGCGAACAAATTTACCAGTAGTGCCCACACTCACCATCATTCCAACTTCTTGGCTTGAACGGTGAAACGTTTTTTGTGACGGGCAGCTCTCAGCGATACAGAGACAAATCCGACAGAACGTATCCGACCACAGGAAGGTGAGTCATTTGGACCGCAAGAAAGAACAGCAGCTGACGTCGTGTTGTTTGATTTCGCTGACAAACAGCGTTCGTCCTACGCTGCGCAGAAATATATGTCAAGGACAAAGTGCCACTGTGAGCTACAGCTCATCTAGCATCTTGCGCGTTTTCCCGTTTGTCGGAATCACGGCTCACAGGCCCCAGGGGGGCTACCGCAATCCTCGGAAACCTGCCTCTGTCTACGTATTGATATATTGTGTGAACGTGTGTTCATATGCGAACAGTAGTGTAAATTTGTAAACAAGTACTTAGGTATATACTTTTGTTCAGAGAGTTGCGTATGCGTTCGTATACAAACTATACGCATGTAAATACCATATGTGGCCAATTCTCTACTTATGCGACAAGCTCTACCGGGATTTGTCTTTGCATTGAGCTGGCACGCACCGAACGATGGCACTCTTGAACTAGCCATACGCATACCGTTGTGAGTGGAGAAACTTCTACAGTTCTTCACCGGCATGGATGACGGTTACTTTGCAGTGGAAAACAACTCTGTGGGAATACGTCGACCAGATTCGGAGTACCGTATACTTCCTTCGTAAGTCTACGTAATTTCGTTACCGGCTCAAATTTATGCGGGAATCCAAAGGCGGCCCACCAGTAGGCCGGTTTTGTGAGTTGCAGTTTTTGCATCCGGCGTCCTGTGCCTCCATGCAGCTGCGTAAGAAAATTCTCTTACAGTAAACCCACTTGTTCATCCGTGCAAGAGGAGACGCGATGGTATATGAACCCACAGCATGATACTGGGGACGGACAAGAGTGTCTTAACATAATTTTTGTGTGCCGACGGATATCTACAGAGGGTGTACGCCTCGAAGGTAGCACTGCCTCAGCGAAGTGTATCTCGAAGTCAGTTTCGCTAACATCGGAAAGACCGGTCGCCTCATTTTCGAACGGTTGGGAGGAAAGCCATTTTATTTCTAAATTTGACATGTCCGCAATCCGTTCTGTACGAACGCGTCACGTTCAGGCGTCCAAAAGTTTTCCAACCCTGTCCAGTTTCGGTGCGCCGCTGAGGAAGTCGGCCGGGCACTCATGTCCTTCAAAGCGTACGCACGGCACGAGTACGACAACTTGTCCCGCGAGAAGGTGAGAAAGGGGAGCATTTTAAAACTTTTCAAAAGTCAGAAGAAAACTTGCCGTCCAACGTAGTCCCCACCAGCGGACATTATTCTGGAATTCGTTACATGGTCCTGTTCATAGCATTATACGTCACGAACCAGTAACTCACCATTCGTGAGTGTTGAAATCTCTGAGCAGCTTAGTGGGCTTGACAATAAATGAAACTTTGCCAGCATGTTACCTCACTCAGGGTCGATCAGTGGTGTCTGTAATGTTGCGAGCTGTGTATTCTTCACTTACGTATGTGCACGCTAACTCATAGGCGTATCATTTCCCACTAGCTGATCAATGTATTCGGAGGCCATGGCCAGTGTCTGTTCTTCTGGACATAGATGAAGTTGCAGTTGTTTTCACGCACAAGAGGTCACACTGCACACCCCGGTAAAGAGTTATAATGGCCGTCTACCATCTGGAAAACAAAAGTATTGCCTCTGCCAGCTGACAAACTATAATGCGCAGGCCAGTCTGGAAACCGAGCTAGAAGTTGACGAACGCAAAGTGGATTCCTGCATTGAAAAATGGATGTACGGCACGTCGAGGAGAGAAAATGATGAAAGAAGAGCTTCGGCAACTGAGACAGGTCGTGAGGTATCTGGTCTACCAGCAAGTGAGCAGCCTCTGTAGCACGATTGTCATTGTATGCCATGCGACAATTCACAGTTTGTGATAACGTTATTCTCCGTCTGCAAGACAGTACCTTCGTGATGTCACAGGTGGGCACGTGATGCAAGGGACGGGGATTTCGAAGCGAACCCGCTTGAGACTGCGCAGTGGCTGAATGCCAGGGAAGATCCACGGGAGCTCTCTTGTGTACTGTCAGTATAGGTCTCGTTTTGCTGAGTAGTTGTTGCCCACCTGCCGCCGCAGTTGAGAGTCTCACGCTTTCGCCAGGATAAGCGCTGATGTTCACACAACTAGACTGTAGCACGTCGTGTTACTCTTAGCAGTCAAGTGCACTTCATCGCTAGCTGCGTCAACGGACTCTCTTAGACAGTGGGACGGAACGAACCCCTTCAGCGTTGACCACGTTCACTATACAGGTGCCACTTTGGACCCGTATGGCCATTTCCAGGCGAAGGTTAATTGCCGCATTCTGCGGATGTACAGCTGCTGGTGACTGACGTCACTGCCAAGTGGCAAATACACGAATAGAAACTCGAATTCGAACGATCGTTTGGAACAAAAATGTTGTTTTTGACTTTGTCACAAGAACATATAGAGACTCGTTTTTGGGATACTCCGTTGGATCATCGAAGGACAAATGCTACCCCGTTGCTGACTGGAATGCTGGTCTTCGAAAAGGCGGACCTTGTAGCTACCTCTGTGAAGTCCTGTGTTTGTTGTCCATGCTTCTGCAACTGCAGATCCAAAGACGGAGCAACAATACCGAGAGTCTGTGACTGCGCTACAGACTATGCTAGGAGCACTTGAAATCGATCTGTTGAAAGGTGGGGATCCTTTGGTGAGTCGAACTTTTGTTGCTTGTATCCAAAGATTTACTCGCAAACCTACGGGTTTGTCCTCACTTCAGAAAGTGGTTGTGGCGCGGAAGTTGAAGCCTTGCAAGACCTTGTAGCTCAAACTTCTCTGGCTCTGAGTATCCGTTGCCCGTTGGCATTTTGTGAGGTCGTGTCGACTCCTCTTTCATGCAGTGCTGCATAACCATGCGGCGACTTCTGGTATTATCCAGCACACTGTCTGGTAATCTTAATCGGTGAGAGAGCCTGTGCTGCCTCTACAGTTCCACCATTCGCTTCTGCCTCGTCCCCTGTTTCGCAATAGCCTCTCGAAACATAAGTGGTGGTGCTGTTTCGATGGTTAAGACTTGCTGATCTGGTTTTGTTAACTGGCGTTTTTTTCAGGGCGGTTGGGAGGCAACGGATCATCAGGCGTTTGAGAGGATAATTCATCACATTGGGGGGCAGACTGGAACATCGGTGAGGTTTTGAACTGCTTTACGTTTTATGTTAGTAACAGAGGGGATTTCGTTTGTTCACACTGACGTCCCACCTAAGAAGGCACTGGGTGTCCTCGGCCTTCGATCCAATCCTGGAGAGGTCCTCTATTGAAAACAATCTAGCGGACCCGTTTGGTCTACCACTGACTGATACTGTCCTATCAATAGAAACAAAAAGAAGAATTTCTTTTTGCGCGAGTAAACTGTCAATCTGCAGCCACGAGACCCTAGACAGACCAGGAGTTTCTGGGTCGCTGTCGCAACTTCATGTTTGATTGAACATCTTCGTCATGCCTTTAGCGAGAAGCGGCATCATTCTGAGTTCCTAGATTGATCTGTGATGAAGCGAAGGTGTCACTGTCTTGCGTAGAGTGCAAAGCATTGGTCGTTTTCTTCTGAAACTGACAGACTTGTCGCATTCGCCAAAGCCTGTTTTACCTACATAACTACAATCTCGATGCCGGTTCCCTGCAAAAACAGTTTTCAAGGAGACATTTCCGATGGCATGGGCTAAACACATTATACATAAATTTGTCTGCTGCATCATTCGGAGCAGGGCCTTGTCATTCAGTTGAAACGAGCACTGCCCCATATTTCGAAGGACAGTATCGAAGCCCATCTAGTGTGGCACAATGAGCATACAGAGCTCACTACTCGAAAGCAAGAACTAGTGAAAAAGTATAGAGACCTGAAGTCGGCGTACGCTGCAGAGAAATCAGAGCAACGGGAGGCAGAGAAGGCCGAAATGCAACGCATCAGGAATGAAGATGAATGTCGGAAGGTGGGTACACAAAATGCAGTTAATAACGACCAAGATCACATGTTCGTACCATCGTCACATAAACCTTTGTCCCTCAGAAAATAGCAGCATTTCACACCACTTCGACGAACGCTCCTGCACTCTATACATACCACTTTAGAACGACTAGACAAATTACTGCGCCACACAAAAATCGACGTACCATCTGTTACCCAGCAAAGACGTATTACCGCTTTCTGCATAAAAGACGAAGATCAAACCGTGCATACACATTGATGTAGCTCTTTAATGCCAGTGACGCTGCCGGAGTGATTGTTCGGACGGCTTTCCTGTGCAGGCAGAACTTTCAGCACTCGCTGAAGAGAAAACGAGGATGATAACCGAATGGCGACAACGGCGAGGCATGTGGTGTGACACGTGGTGCTTCCCTTCCATCGTCCATCTGGGACAATGGCCTTGTGCAAAGAGTTTCGAGTGCATCGCCACTATTCCGTGACAGACCACACCCTGTTACATGGATTGAAAAACACGTTCGACGTCATATGTGTTTTCCGGTGAAACCTCATTGCTTGATTCGACGTGAAGGTCGCGCGGCATGCGTAGTCTTTTAACTTATTACTGTCGCGATTCAAAATTGTTCCGCGGCACAGCTGTGATTCGAGACGTCGCATCGGGTTCGTGGGCAGCTTGTTTCACCTGTGCTGTTAAGTTGCGTTAGACACACTGTTCTATCCTTCCTTTAAATCCATCATGACAGAAGAAGAGATGACGAAACAACGCGAGATGGATCAGGATCGCCAGGAGGGTATTCAGCGGAAAGAAAAGCAACGGTACGGCTCCTGCTGTACACCCTACGCATCGACAACCTGTCCGTCAACAGTTATGCATCAAGACTGTCATACTCCTGCCGAGTTAAGACATGTGGGCTGCAAGCAGCGCATGCCTACACCCATACTAAAAGAGAAATAGCAAAGGCATGGTAAAGTGGCACTCATGAAAAGCACGCAGCTGCTGTTTATAGACTTCGTGTTCATCGCTAAGTTGTGTGTTTTCGATAGTTGGTGGCCCTGCAAACCCAGTTGTTTCATGTTTGATATGATGTGTGGCGCTGCGTAGCCCGAAGTTTCGGCGACAACAGCTTCTGCAAGAGCAGCACAAAAGAAAGGAGCGTGAACTTCTGTCTGCCAAGTTGGAAGTATGTGATTCACGCTACCACATATGCATGAGTTGGTTGAGCGGCCGGCCGCGTGCGACGAGAGAAGCTTTCTGCTACGTACCACAGTCCTCACGACAGAAGCCTCACTAGAATAAGACTCTGGGAATCCATATTAAATAGTGGGTTTGGCCGAGTGAGCAATCTGAGCGAAAGTGTTTGGATAGGACGTGTTTGGCGACACCAGCTACCAAACAGCGACGGTGCAGTCAGAAAGTGTGGACACGACCCATACCTGAAAATGTCATTTCGTATTTCTTGCAGGAAAAGCGCTCGGAATACAGGAGGCCTTCAATCACAAAGGAACAGTTGGAACGCATTGCAGCGAGAAACAGCGGGTGAGACGGAACCGCGTAACATGTTTTTCTGGTAATAAAACACCAAACAGTCCTGCCTTTCCTTGTCAATTTCTGGTAGGCAGAAGAGCTGTTCGACTCTAATTGGTCCACCCTCGATCTAGAGAGGGTGGTTCCATGGATAACAGTTTGTCGTGCAGCTGCCGCTTGTGCCAAAACAAACAATCAAAATGTGTTTCACTAAGCCCTCCTTCGACGACAGTTCGGCAGCGACCAAGAGCGGGGTTACGATCAACTGCGAATAGCATCTTCAGATGCAATGATGTCGTCAGGATAACATGATATTCGCTTGCCCTTTAACGACTGGCTTTGTCTCATGCGTCGATGCTTACAGTCGAGCCGCTGTTCGTCATTCTTTTTGGCAATGTCCATTTCTCTTCTGCTTTGATGGTCCGTTTGAAGGATGATAGCAAAGAGAAAAGATCAGATGGAGACACTCAGGATGCAAGCAATGAACACTGGCAATGTAGGACCTCGAGTTATTAGGTCAGCAGGACCTGTAGAAATACACAGCAAAGTTTTCGAGGAGACAGGTACGGGGGGACGGGAATTCTAAATAGGTCGCTTTCAGACCCCTAGCTGAACTCGTAAGAGCGCATTTGATCAGCGAAAGAACATTTTGATCTCCACAACATATCCGCTGGTGTACTGTTGACATGCGAGGCACAATGAATCCGGTCAGACTCCCGGAGTACAGTGGCACTACTGAGTAACTCTACCTACTTCGTATGGTTATATGGCCTTCCACTTTGCTATAGGACCCTTTTTTTCTGGTGGAATTTTGCAGTTTGCAATAGTACCGCAGACATATTACAAGCCAGCTGTTTGCACCTGCTGTAAGCATGATGCAGTGGGTGAATCCACGAGTGCTGCAGTATCCATGAACGCTAAGCGCCACTCGCTGGATTGTTTTCTAAAATTGAGCACAGTTGATGTTACTAGTACTACTCAACGTTGGCAACCGCGCTGTTGGGATTCGACCACTCAACAAGAACACTCGCCGACGTAATACAACGACAAATTCTCCGATTCAAATCAGGCACTAAACAGGAAACCCGCCTTCACGTCACAGAAAGTGTACGACCTGCGCAAAGAGAAAAGAACTGATAGAAACAGCGCGTCAATCGAAACAAGAGGAGGGCTGCCTTCTTTTTTGAGCAATCATGCCTGCCATCCCGGGAAGTTCAGCCTGAAGAAAGCAAAGTTGTTAAGTTTCCAACATGAGGCGGATCGGGAAGACCCGCTTGATGCTGCTTGACTTTGAGCAGTTGCGACGCAGAGAAGAAGGAAGAGTATTCAGGAAGACATCGAGCGAAGGGCACAGAGGCAAGGATCAGGCCACGACGCCATGTAAGCCTCTAAAAACGGTATGCAGCCTATGACTAGATGTGACACACCCAAGCAGTCAGCTAGTCACTTCCCTGACAGTTGCAATACAACAGTGAAACTGCACCACGCAGTTGGAGTGCCGCCATATTGGCAAAACTGTATACACCTCCAGAATACGGCTGAGTACATGACTAGAGAGAGTGTGTCGTCTATCAGTACGCAAGGATTTACTACCAGTACATAGTTGTATTCATCGGCACCATTTAGGGATGTCGACTGTTGCGCGGGGCATAGAGAGAGCTGGGCTGTGCGCCTGGCACTCGGATTCTGTGTAATTAAATCCTCGAATTACGCTGCATTGTTGACACCTGGCTTCAGAGTCTATACTACCAGTGTTAAAAAAAACGGCAGTGGACAAGCAAGTGATTTTGAAATTACTGTTTCAGTTCCTGGGCTCAAATGCGTGTTGCCGACTGCGTGACACTGATAAAAGCAGAATACCACTGAGCTTCGGAGAGACATTTCACTCAAGAAGAATGACGGCAACTCCTGCGTGGAGGAGGTATTTTTAGTAACAAGAAATCCATCCTCGTTTACATTTTCCAGGAGACGTACCTCTCTCGGCTGAGTGACGAGCATTAGTCATCGCCGTGATGGTTGAAACCGATACCCCCCGAAGCATGCAGAATGCATACTCGAAGCCACAGAGGGAGGGATGTCCGTTGCAAAAGATCACACAAGCCAAACGCGTCACGAAAATAAAGTTATGGCGGACCTGCAAATCTCAAAAATTTTGGAATAGTGGAAAAGTGTGATGATGATTGAACGTTGCAAGTCGTCTTCACAAACAAGCTGAAAGACGCAACCATCCTCCTTCATGAAAATGTTGTAACAAAGCGGGAAGATACGACTATCGTTTGTCCGTAGGAGTTCTACCGAAACAAGACAGACTTTGTATGGTTACGGAACCCCGTAGACGTGTTGCGAGTCGTTTCAGACAGACTACTAAGCTGCTACAGAAGTAGACTGTGTGTGCACAAAAAAATGCACTAATCAGAGTCAGTGGCTTCCCCTCGAATTCCATTCAAAAACCCCACTAAATTTCTTAAGATCATATCATGAAACAGCAATCATGCTTGTCCCAGTGTCCTGAAAAAGCCATTTTACAGAACGAATTCCCGGGCTCCTGCAAGAAGTGAGGAGGCACCGATGCGAAATGTTCTCTTCGTGACAAAATCAGCACCGAGTGCATCCGAGACCAGATTCAAATACTGTGCACAAACGTCGAGAGACTTCACTCCTCCCGCTATTTTGATGCCAACAATCCTGCTATCTTTATGCACCTCCTGGTACTCCTTTATGGCACGACACATATCTCTGACGGCGGGCAGGGTCGCATTTACGGTGACCTTTCCTGTTGATGTCTTGAGCATATCTGCTCCACTTTCCAACGCAGCCTTGCTCGCGCGGACGACCAGATCAGGCACATCACTGGAGAGCATTCCCGTCTCAAGAATCACTTTCAGCACTGCTGAGCCTGAGACCTAGAGGTAGAGCAGGAAAAAACATCAACACAAAAGGGCACCATCTTGCGAATGAAGCGTAGACAGTTTTACACGGTATTTGCGTGACTTCCTTGTGTAAATGGGATGCTGCCGTAGGCGATGTCCCCGGAGAGTTTTGATCTGCAGATGCAGTCTGGGGACACCGTGGAGCAGAGATTCCTATGAACTTGCCGCCGTGTATCGAATTAGAGCCCACCCACGACGTCGGAATATCTCACGGTTTCGCCACCACTATGGGGACTTAAGTCCACACTAGGTCAAGCAAGGCTGCGCTGCATATCCAGAAACTCGACCCACAACGGAAACAATCCCTCCAGATCAGGGGGAAGAAAGCACTTGGAATCTTCAGAGGTAAGGGCCCGTGGGGAACACGTCAGTAGACGCAGCATTTACTCGGGTACCACAGTTTACCACAGGCACACATTTGAGTTGAACTCTACTGACAGTAGACCAGCGTTGCGCATCCGGTGTGATGCTAGAGCAAAGTCCGCTTTCGCTGGGATTCGCTGTACATGTACCTTCCGGACTGCAGAAACGAGAGTTCGAAGTGCCGCCTCGCCAGCGTTAGCGTCGCGGTTTAGCAGCTCCCAGTCCACTACAAGATCCAATTCGTCGGCCCCGTCACTGAGAGCACGGAGAGCCTCAGAGGTCACCACTTCGACACTACCTTTGCCAGAGGGGAAATTCAGGACCGTAGCAACCGTGAGCTCTGCAGCCTCTGGCAGACGACTGGGAAGCACCTTTTTGATAAACTTGACTGCCGAAGGCCATACACACACAGCCGCGGCGCGAGGGATTTTCAGAGCATCCTCACAAAGTTTAGTAACCGACTGTTCGGTTGACCCTTCAGAAAGGTCTGTCGCATCAATGAGGGAAATGACACGCCGGGCAACGTAAGCCCGACAAGCCTGTTGTTCTGCATCCATCCTCTACACCAAGTTAAAGCAGGACTCCCGTGTTCTGTGCACAAACATTAAAGCGCGGCGCAAAACGCCGCATTTACAGCGTACGGATACCTTTGAGGAACAATGATGTAAGTATGAGTGTATCATCGACTAGTTGGGTCGTTGCCCAGTGAATCGCAGGCACTGCCGTTGTTGAAGGGTTGTCCGTTAAAACGATTCACACAGACTCCGAAAAGCAATTAGCTTTCCGGCAAACGAAAATGCAGCAACACGTCAGTCGCCCTTCCCCCCCCCCGTCGTACCCAGGAGCAGTTAGCTCGCCAGCGTACTGTCATGCTGAATTTGCAAACATGATCGTCAACTCGAGCTGCCACAGAATCGCCGCTCGACCATCCAGGTGTGGCATTCGTGTAGGAAAAGATGCCTCTGAACAGATAAGGTGGCAGATGACGCATCTTGGCGTCCTTCAACAGATTATCGCCGACAAGAGTAGACATATGCTTTCTGCGGGTCGCACGGTGACCCTGGGAATCGGGCCAGCTATTCCGGGGTCGCTGAGAAAAATTGCACGCGATGGAGAGGCAAGACTAAATTTCAAGCCTCTGTCTCGGGTCTGAAGGGTGCGCTTTCCGTTTGGAGCGTGAAACCCCACAAAGGTCTTCCCTGCATGTTGTAGAGGACTCAACTTTCACCATTTCTGCCTCTCTGTGCTTTCGTGGACGAGAACTGTACTAAACAAGACCTTGGAGGGCGGCAACATGACCCCGGGTTGTACGTGAATAGGAGCCTCGGCTTATCACCAAAGAACGAGGCGGCAACGCCTTCTAGGGACGGAACGGCGGAATGGTGAGAACCGCACAGACAACAGTCCGTATTAGCTGGTCCTGTCTGAAATAGACTCAGAGACTTTCCACTGATGTCTGACTTTACGGTAATTTTGCGCTTGGTGGATGATGGTCTGGGGAGCTTTTCTTGCGTCCAAAACTGTAGATTCCATTTTTTCCTGTCTGTTCGCGAGTTCGCTTCTCGCTGCTACTGCTGGTCGACGAGGGTAGACGACCGTCCGCTTTCCCGTGTATCTCGTAAAGGAACACTCATCCCGTTTTTTCTCCCAGGTTTGCACACGCCTCTTGCATTTTCCTGGGCTTGAATTTTGGGGCACCCATTGTTTTTTGCCTGCATGTTTGAAGCTCCTCTTCGACCAAACTCGATTACTTCTGACGGCGGTCGGCCGATTTGCCGCTGCCGCCACAGAAACTGCCGTCAAGTTTTTCAAGCCCAAGAGGGCGGACGATTCCCCCGGGTTCCACAGGAGCTGCTTCAAATCTGGAAAAGCGAGTCCAGCTGCAGAAAACGGTTTGTACCGATTTGTGCAGCTAGCGTTACAGGCTCTTCCCCACGACTACCACTTCTTCCCCATCACCGGAGAACAGTCACCGACGAAGGTCGCTGTGAAGCAAATTCGGCGGTCATTTCCTGTGGCGACATTCTGCAGTGCTGTGAATGTGTGTTGGGAACTAAATTGTTTCGATTTCGTCGAATACGCTCCCTCCATGACTCGAGGCGCCGCTCGTGCAAACTTCTCCCTGTGCATTGCCTGGCTTGGGTCCACGACGGAGTTAAACCCCTCGCTGGTGTGATGTGTCGTCGTTTGCCTACCTTGGCATTTTAAACGTGAACCTACCAAGGCGACGTCCTGCTGTGGCAGCTCGTGGAATTCCTGGAAGCCGCCCCAGCTTCGCTGTCCCGGGCTCCGCGACGGCACCAAGTGGAACTGGTGAAAAGCACCTTGTGCTGGACAGCTGGAACAGCGTGACAACGCGAGATTTGAGGGCCGTGCTGAAGTGGTTTCTGCTCTGTGCGAAGAGGACAGCTTTTCCGAGAGGAAAGGAGCCGAAATGGCGACGGGCTGTTCGCTGTTGATCCGAAACCTCTGTTTCGAGACCTCGCCGGACAGAGTGCGTCAGATTTTCGAGAAGTTCGGTCGCGTCCGGGATGTCTACCTTCCTCTTGATCACTTCACCAAGCGCCCAAGGTGAGATTTCATCTCAGGAGAACTGGGGGAAATGTCCCTTTGGAGTGTAACCGTTTCCAGCAATGTGGCCGAAGGACGACGTTCGATAAGATGATACAGATTCACTTCGACTACGCCCTTCGCTCTTGTACACGTAGAGAATGGAAAAGTATATCCCCAAACATCCGCGAACGTACAGGCACATAGGGTGTGTTTCTTGGAGTTGGTTGACAAAGACGTCATTGACATACGTGGGGGGAGGGGGCGGGCGGTAGAACTGAATGGTGTTCTGCGTGTAGAAGGGGATAGAAATGTTACAAGGTTCTCGCTTCGAAGGCGATCGTCTGCGCTGACTTTGTGCAGAGGACTTTCAGCTTCCCCAGATGCCAGTGAATAAGCGAAACCTTTCTCGAATGCTTGTTCCGCTTTTTGATTGCGTCACCAGTCACGCTGAAAACCTCTCACGAGGCGCTTGTCAGGTGGCGTGACTGTCTCCGCATGTCTCTGTACTCTGTGCGCGCGTCCAGGGGATTTGGCTTCGTTGAGTTCTACGAAGAGTCTACAGCGCAAGAGGCAATGCGGGAGATGGACAGAACGATGATCGACGGAAACGAAGTCCACGTCATCATCGCTCAAGACCGACGGAAGTCGGTATGTTCAGAACGCAGGACTATCGGCCTAGAATGTGAAAAACGTGCATACTTCTAGCTGCTAGTCCTGCAGGTACTATGAGCCCTACTTGAAGAAGGAGAAAGGAGAATATACAAGGGAATGAATATATTGGTTTTTGTACAACGTGAATACAGGTATTGCTTTTTCACGCATACGCTGGATAACACAAACTTTCAGGCAAACAACTTGATAATCTGCTCCAACCCGCCGTGGCAAACTCAGGCATTGACTGTCGAAAGAGCGAGGCTTCTATTCGCTCTCCAAAGTATTACAGTGTCTTTCCTTGTCTCGGTAGTTGAATCGCATAAAGCGCTCCTTTGTAGATGATCGTACCTCGTGTTTGTGTGTAACTTGACATCTGTACAGCCGGAGACGATGCGCCGTCATCTGGAGCAGACAAGACGCGGAGGCGCGTAAGTGAAATAATGAGAGAGAATGCGTACGTGGGTGGGTGTTTTGCAAAAAAATCTAGAGCAAAAGTTGTCTGATTCGGAACAACTTTGTATCGCATTTCCTTAATCCTTTCGTTCCTGAGTGCAACAGAAGAGACGGGTGGCTGTAGTGAGGACGACGTCTGTTTCGACAGAGGCTTGTGGTCTTTATCAAGGGAAGGATATTTTTAGGAAAATAAGCGATTTCCAGGTGTTTCGACTTGAGTCGAAATCTCTTCGCATTCCGCATGCACTGCTTTGATCCAGGCGACGCACAGTAGAAGGGGGACAGCAGAGTAAAGGTGGAGGAAAGGTAGACACATGGGGGTTTCCTGAAGGCGCTGGTAGTCGCGGAGGAACTCGTGGAGTCCAATGCGACATTGTGATGATGGCATTCTGCTGCGCTTCGTTTCGAGAATAACGATCGACATTTCTGTGAAGTGGGCGTTGTTTATAGGTTCGTTCGAGAGAACAGGGGGTGCGACTGTGGAAGTCGTGTATTCGAGTGCACAGTCTTTTGGCGGCGCGTGTTTTTTGATGTCCGCTTAGACCCGACAGAGATTTTCGCCGAAGGGATGACTTTCGCGGCGGCCGGGGCTACGCGCGAGGAGACATTCGAGAGGTCGACATTCGCTATGCAGAGGCGAATGGGATGCGTCCAGGCGACTGGGGACCTGGGGGAGGCATGCGAGGGTATCCTCCCGTGAGTCGTCGAAGCCGGTCGCCGCGTGCACGAGGAAGGAGGAGCCACTCTCGAGAATACGAGTACGGCTAGCACAAGACTGCGTTTGCTTGAAGAATGTCTGAGATCCGAATGCGTTCGCCGAAGGTGCCGAGACTGCGATGCGTACCTCGCCTTTGTTCTGTCGCCTAGAGATTGAAGAGCAAGACAGCAGCCGAAGACAGAGACGTGTACCGGACAGTGTCAGCTTGCCGTATCAGCCGAAGAGAGAAAGAAGAGAGAAGACTGAGCTGGAAGTGACCAGTAGCCAGAGAACGGGATCTTGAGTGAAGAAGCTTTCGTCGCGGAGAGAGAAGGCAGGGCGACAGAGATGCACACCAGGTGTCAGAATGTAGACGGTGAATGCACGCGTGTTCAGCATTGCCTGGTCGTTGACAAAGGAAGGTGGAAGACTTCGCGTTTTTCAGAGAGCACTCCGCAAGACCAGGCCGTTTCCAAACGCGGGGCGAAGGTCGCCGAGAATGACTGGGGGAAGTGCATAACCGGGCAAAGGACATAGAGCTTAGGACGAAAGATGGAGAAAGTCACAAACAGCTCGAGTCACTACTGGAAGGCGTCCAGCGTAAAACAACACACAAGAGACAAAACCGAAGGCACGAGTCGGGCAGGAAGCAGCAAAAAGGACTGAGCAAATGGGGAGGCACAAGGTGCACTGAAAGGTTCAGGGTTCGCAGACGCGTCGCCTGAGAGAAGGGCCTGGAGACATCGAAGAGGGAACAGATACTGAAATGCCGGTCGAAGTATCTTCGGTCTTTTCTCGCTGTCTTAGACGTAAGGAATACGCCAGTTTTTGTTGCGCTCCACGCACTCTGTTGGCCATCCACAGCGAGCGAGCTATCGCATCTCGCGACGTCTGGCCTGTGGTTAACTTCCGCATTTCGTAGGGTTCGGATGCATGCAATGCAATTTAGGGTTCTGCGTCTTCGCTAGAGGTGTTGAAAACAATATTGATTTCCTCTGTGTAATCGGCTGCTTGCTGCTACGAGAATGGCCGTCTTCTGGACGCTAGTCGCGATTTGTTTCAGGCGCGCATGCGAAATGTTTCTTTTGCGTATCCTGTGCTCTTTGTGCTGCAGCAGTTCTCGGTATCGGCGCGACGGCTACGATAGGCCACGATATGACAGAGGCCCTCACGACGGCTACTCCAGGTCATACCGGGGGCGCTCCCGCTCTCGATAAATCGTCAATTACACTCCTACTTCCTCTTTTCTTTGAGTGTTCCCTCGCCGTGTGTACGATGTGTTTTCTTCGCTTTTTAACGTGGCATGTTCCGTGCTGGACTCGTAACTTCGGATGGAGGAGCTACTGTGTTTTGCCGCCTCTTTTCATCCGGTTGACGTCTTGAGGCGGGCGTACACAGTAAAGTGACTGGCGACTCGCTACCAGAAAAGGTTCTTCTCTACTTCCTCCACGTCCATTTTGTGTCGAAAGTGTAGGTTTGCCTGGTGGAGGCAGGCATGTGTCAAGTAGATGTATGTTATGTTCTCTGAACGACTGAGTCGTTGTATTATACACTGGAGTCTCCTGTCTCTCTCGGGCGTTCTTATCGGAATCAACTTGAGACAGAGCGCCCAGACCCTGCGTGTACATACAACAATGAAACGTATTATCTGAACACGTGTTCCTTCTGGAGCGTCATTTGGAAAGAGAAGCAAAATTGTGAGAGAAATCCTTCTTCGGAGCTTCTGGGAAAGCAGATCGGTGTGACATGCTTAAATGTCAGAGACCAAGCACTAAATTTGCAGGTTTGGCAAAGCACTGTATACACAGGATATGAGCAGTTTGCCTGGTATGAAGAGTGAAGAAAGTGCAGCAGCTGCAGCGGACATCACGAGGTTGCTTACAGCAGCTGTGGAACATCTGCCTTGCAGCATGTGGCCGTCGCATCATGGTCAGTCCCGGTGTTCTTTGAGATACACAAAGGGTCTCGCACGGGGAAACAAGTCAACGCGTGAGTAGTAGTATGTTTCTACAGCGTTAATGCCTGTTCCCCAACAGATCGGTTAGCATACAATTGTAATGCAGGGATGGGCTGGCGATACGATATGTGGCAACAGCATACAGTGGCCTCACGACGACAGCCAATCGTAGCCCGGTTAAAGTACCCCAATTCCAAGTTGATTCGTTTGGTCCACATCCCACAATTAATGCGGTTGAATATGCACTATTTTCAGACAGTTTCTCAATGCGATGTCGCCTGCTAGCGACGTCGGTGAGAAGCGGAAGTGTTGAGGTTTTCAGGGCTGGGTAAAACGAGTACAGGAAAGCTGGAGGTCGAGGCCACAGTGGGACCAAGACCAGCTTTGGGCTATCGTATGTGTCTTCTCATTCAATTGCTAGTTTTCCCGCTGGAATTTGAAAAACACACGCATTCAGCATGACAGTTGTCCCTCAGTTCCACACTCACTTCGAAACACACATCGATCTTACGTAGCAGTCCTCAGTATTCCGCAGCAACATAACAATACCAGATATGTTATCTGACCATGGGTGGTGCCAGCATTATAGAAACGGCAAGACTGTGCGGTGTAACGTGGCTATGTGAAGTAATAGAGAGACGCCACACACATCATTACGCCACGCGGTCTTTCATCGGCCCTACTGCAGACCATGTAGGGAATTAAGAAAATGAGATCTAACAGACGCCTTTAACTCGGAAACTCTGTTGCTCCGGTGTCCAAGAGCAGCTATCTTATGAGGTCGGGGACATTTCTTTGCAAATCTGGTCTGCCACGATGCCAGATGCCAGTAAACGCGTATGGTCAACAGCCATATCCCCTCGTCCCAATTCTTGGAGGCTGCCGCGTACGAAATTTAAGACACTGCTAAGAGTCAAGCGATGCAGAGTACGCATCTATATCGGTGTAAGACCTACAATGGGTTTCACGCTTTGAAAAACCTCATTTCTTCACTTATTTTGAGTAGCGTTCGTCTCTGTAGACGATCCCGAGGATTCTTTTTCCCAGCGTGTTGCACCACAGGGGACCTGCATGCAACCATCCCGTCCATTCCTTGCATGCAGACTTGGCCACCGCACTCTGAATGATCCTCGGACGTTGCACTTTCAGATAGATAACGGCGTACCCAGATCATTTGGTCGCTGAAACTGAAACATGAGTGACCAGAAAACATTTGCTGGTGCTTTGTGTTGGATCTACTTGAAATGTAGCGGACCGCAGGTGCCAGCAAACTACCGGCCAGACACAGCTTACAACGGTGTTTCACCAGTTTACAGGCCATAAGGCGACAACCTGTTACCTATACGGGGTTCATGCCTTGAATCAGTTGATCTGTCACCATTCAGAAGGGCTGATTTTGTTTCGTTTATGGTCTTCAGTCCTCGTACGTGCAGCTCAGCGCTAGAAAGCGAGGCTGTTGTGGCGGCATGCGTATTCCGAGGCCTACGGTTCGTGAGTGAACATCTTACAGGTGCGTGAAAGATAGGATCAAATTCCATATTTATGCTCAATGTTCTGCTCCACTGTAGCCACTCTTCAAGGCCTTTCCCGGCCAAGTGGGCATTTCTGGGTGGAGACACGTAAGGCGTTGTGTCGTCGTCTTCTTGCGCGGAAGGGAACAGACAGACTGCTTTGCTGCCAGCATGAACCCCAGTTCTCCTCAGAGGCAGGAGCCCATGGAAGCCTCTCCATTCCTTCGGACCTAAGAGCTAGAATTAGCTGCGGTGACGACTCTCTTTGCGAGTCACCATGCCTTCTCGAGCTGTATTCGGGATTCGGGCATCAAGGCGTGGCGGCGGCTGAGCTGCCCCCGGTGTCCCCCACTTCAGTTGGCGTTGAGAAGAAAAGGAAAATAAGCTGTGGTGGCCGTTCCCACTCTTCCGATCGGCACATGGCTTGCCTTTCTTTACGTGAAGGCCCTTCTCCGGGCACTGGATCCGTCAGACGCATGCAGTCGAGCGGAACCGTAAGATCTACTGGACACCCGGCGATTTGTGGTGGTGCAGCTGTCTCAATCCCAGACGGACATGGTGACTGTTTGATGCACCATCAATTTCTGAGAGATTCCAGGCGGTCTGAGAGGAAACGTTTCCTAGTGTTCGAAGGCCGTAATCGCTGCAACGAAACTGCACTCGCTTCTAGGGTGACCATGAATGCATCAGCACTGTCTTCTTCTGGGCAGCTGAACACAGGTGACCCATTTCCACACCTTTCGTGGAGGATCTTTTCTGTCCGGACTGTCGCCTTTTCTGGCGTCCGTCGTTTCTCATGGCGCGCTGTATCTTGTGCCAGGAGCACGACGTCGAACGACCGGTCAGTTACGGAATTTGATGTGCACAACTCCGACTCTCCATGTAACCGAGGATGGTCCACGCGTTTGGAACAATGTTCTCCTAGCGTTTTTGGCCACCTCGTCTCCCCGTCGGATTTGGATGTTTCCAAGCTGCTATCCTGTAGAGCCCTTGGCTCTGCAACTTCCCACCTCGTGCGGTCGCCGTCTGCGAGCTCCGCAGACCTTGACCGCTTCCATCACCTTTACCACGGTCACACTGACGCCTCTGCGTTTTTCCTTTCTCCGTTTTTTTCCGACTTTAAGACGCAGTCGTCGATGTTGCGCAGTTATCTGAGTCCAATCCCGTTTGACGGTGAAGTGTTAAGCAACGTGGGGGTGCGGTGGGCGAATGGTAAGAATTGTGCGACTGAGGCTATTCCAGAGGCAGATAAGATGCCACGTTTGCCCCCGGGAGGGATGATTCCACCGCTGCCGCCTGGTGGAACCGAGCCACTTTTGCCGCCTGGAGGGACTTTGCCACTTGTGCCACCCGGAGGTCCTCCGCTTCCGCTTTTACTGCGATGGCGGCCGAAGAAAAGTTACAAAAAGAGGACGATGGGGTTGCCGTCGACGAAAGCGCGCAGACGGTGGGCGCAAATGCGGCGGTGAAGAGCATGTCGGTTTGTTGCCTGTGTGGAAACGGCTTCGCGAGGCTAGAGTGCGGGCTCTTCATCCGGTCTGTCGCGATGCCTATCGCAGGGAGTGCCAGGAACGGAGTCGCTCTGTATCTCAAAGTCTGCTGTCGCATCTGTCACATGATGCTTGTTCGCAGTTTCATCTGACGTCTTGGGCATTTGACACGGACGTCGGGACAACAAATAGACGTTGGAAACCCAAATTTTTTTAGCCGATCAAGTGGTTGTGGCATCACTTCACAGTGGAGATATTTCTAGAAAGGAGGGCAGCTAGTTTTTGCTCAATTGATGGGGGGGCCTAGTCACAGTTGTGGAAGAATGGCGACCGCATGTAGCGCGGAATACCCGCCACACTTCGAGCAGGCTGCAAGACTGTTACGGATCAAATAATCATTCTGACATTTTGTCAAAGCCGACCACGCGGAAAATCTCATTGTTGTTTGGCTGGAACAAGAGTCAACAGGACGCAAGTGTCCCCTACTCAGTAGGAGTGTCTTTGACATTAAGTTACTGGATAGAGGATGCATTTTCATCCAGAAACTCGTCTGCCTATGACCACCGCACACACTAGGTGCCATCTTGTTTTAAGGTGTCTGTTTAACTGTAGCAGCCAGATAGCGTCTTCGTGGGCATGTTGCTGTAGCGTTTGCGCGACGGCGACATTATAACGTCCTTATGTAGTTAAACAGGACGCCCACGGTCGAAACAGGCACTTTTCAATACAAACGCTTCCTTCGCTCGCACTCGGTGCAACCGTAGGTCTGCCGCGACTGCCTTTCTTTGTCGGTGGTCGAGTCAGACCAGTTTTGATTACTCTCTGCGCAAGTCAACGTCAGCGATACGGCTATCGTGAATTTTGCTGATGATGTGCATCAAGGAGGCGGGTCGGGTAGAAGTCGATTGTTATTGGATGAAACTGGATTACTTCTTTGAATGGCAATCCTCCTAAGAGATTTGTGAGACTGCAGCAGCCGACACACCTTTCACTAAGGTGCCGCAAGTATGGCAACCTGAAACGGATTGAACAACGGTTTTTATGTTCTCCCTCTTTACTCCATGAGACTGGCGAACATGGTGGAGGGGGTGGGCCCACAAGAACCAGAAAGGAGAAAAACATGGGAAGAGTAATCAGGTTTCTCTGCACTCCTGTTGGCTGCACCCGGCGGGCTGGAAGTAAAGGAGGATGGCCAGTGTGTTTTTTGGTCACAGTACTACCGGCATGAGCACATCTGAGGTGCTTTGCAGCGGAGCACAGCTTTGGAGTGTGAGAGTCAACTATAGCACAACAGACGCGTTGTTTTCGCCATTGTCAGAGAAAGAAGGCAACGAATGCCCAGCATTTGAGCTGGTTTGTGGATTTCAAGGTCGTCAGTTTGTTCGGAGTAGATGTTTTAGAGCGGGACACTTTTGTCACAGTTGTTGCCTTGTCTGTGGAAGACACAACACCTTTTTGAATTATAGTGTTGTCTTCCGTTCCCTCTTTGCCGAATATATATTGCTGGGTTCCCTATTCTTCACACCCGATGGCTTATGCTTGAAGTGCGATCAATATCCCGGCATGACTGATTCACATGACAAACTTGGTAGCATATCGCCTTGGCGCCACGCTGCTTCCTTCTTGTTACGTGTTTCGTTTCGTCTGCTACTCTCTGGCTCATTACCTTGCGTGACCCGAAAGTAGGGGAGACACTGAAATTTACCCTCTTACGTATTACAAGCAGATAATTGTATACTGTACAGCGCCGGGTGGGGCGTCCACAGCTACAGAAAGCTCCAGCTGATTTTCCACCGTGGCCGTTCGATCCCCCAAAGCATCATTCCATAAAGGCGTTTCAGCTTCTCGCACCCTCCGTGCCTGTCCGGTGTTCGCAGTTTCCCACGGGCGGAACATCGTTTCATCCTGCTCGGTGAACGAATGTCATGAGCTGGTCGGTGGTTCCCTTATCGTACGGCCCACCGCTTTATTTCTCACCAGTGTGACTTCCAGCTCAGCCGCCTGCCATGACTGAAGTGCCCCCTGCAGTTGAAGCGACCGGTGCACCACGGAGTTTCAATCTGAGATGTTTCTTCCGGTTGCTCACACGTAGAGAACTCAGACGTACGGAGTCAAAACACACGAAGATGTCCAAGCTAGTTCGTCTCGGTTCCGGGCCTGGTGAGCCTGCGAGCATTGAGCGTAGCAGTCAGTCAGCTTCTCGGTTCAATTTCAAAGGGACGCGGGAACGTCGTTTATCTGGCATGTGTAGCCAGCTGTTCAGGACAGCAAATTCAGCGATATCCGGAGGGGAGCGTGCTCCGGCAGGTGAATCAAATAACATTGTTTCTTGGACTCTGCGAGATCCCGATGAGGAAACTGTCCACAGTTTTCATAATCCTGATGGAAAAATCAATGACCCAAGAAGCCTTGGAAGTCGTGTTCCCTGTCTTGCTTCAATGCGGCCGAAAGCACAGTTTTGCAGCCTAAGAGGCGAAGATGCGGCCAGTCATCTTTTCTGCATACGTCTGCCCGTCCGCCCTCGACGGAGCAGTGCACCGACGGATGGTGACCGGCACACTTTTAGGAGTTTCGAAGGTGTAAGTTATGGCCGTTCAAATCTAAACGGCATGTGGCCATCTCGCTTCAGAACTTGTGAGCACGAGCATCCAATAAGAAGTAGTAGCTACGCAGGTGATTTGACTGCCGACGAATCCAAAGGGGATCTGCGGCTTCCCATTCCCGTCCGACGAACTATTCAAGACGGTCCACGCGGACCCAATCTCTCCCTGCAAGGGCAAACGTGTATAGATGTGAGTTCGTGGGCAGGATTAACGCCGTCCCACGCCGAGGAGGCAAATCAAGACATCTTATAGGTAAATGTTTGGTCAATTACTGAATCAGACGATTTCCAGAAGTGCGCCCCACTGACAGAGGGTTTACACCCTCAAATTTCCTCTTTACGATGTCGTTGTCATCTGAACTACGAAGAAGAGAACTGGGCGGTTGTTAATCGGACGAGTACCGCCAGCGCAAAGTACAAGATACAGATGACATGCACAAGCGAAGGGACCTTATGAAATATACTTTGTACAACCAAGTGAAAACCCCAAGGTGACACCAGACATGTCCTTACAACCAGAATTCTCTAGACATTGACCAATTGGATTTCCGGATACGATTGCCGTCGGATTTACCATACGAAATGGGGTCTATGAACAACTACCGATGCACTAGAAAACCAAGGGCATAGTCGAGGCAGTTGGGTACAGACAGTGGTATTTCTGGTTGACGCAAGCATAAGCGTCTTGCCAACAGATCAGTGAGGATGCTTCTGGCAGGTATGCATAAGTGCATCCTGATGTGGCATTCCCCGTCAAAGAATCGCGTGGACGCTGACGTCAATATCTGTTAATGCGTGTAATGCATGAATTACGCAGCAGCTAATCCAGTGATATCGTGGAAATATAGGGAAGATGTCGCGTGTTACAGATTTCATCCGCCCCCGCGGATTGTTTTTCAGGCCTCCATAGCGAGAGTTACATCTTAATACGTTGGTACGACATTACACGGACATCATGTGGCGATCAGCGGTACGGTCGTCCTGTGCTGCATTTTCATTTATCTCCTGCATATCTTCGTCAACCCTCAGCATATCGGTCCCTTGAATGAGTGCAGAATCAACATTGTTAGCCACAAGAGGAGAATCAAAGTTCTTGGCATCTATTGTCCCTCATCGGTGGTCACCATTGTGCACAGTTGTCTGTACATGTGTTGGGGCTTCAAATTTTCTTCAACGTTTTCAGGTAACGACACAAGGCTCCTGCATGAGCGGCAGCCTTCGAGTGTGGTGGCTGCTGCACCGTACCGATCGTACCAGGCAATAAACAACTTGTGTTCGAATCACATGGTATTGGTGGTTAAGTGTTGGTTGCTCATATGGAGATCTGTGGAAAGGAACTCTGCAGAAACTGCGACTGACGGGGTGCCCGTTTGTCCCTGCACATGGCCGTGCAACTAACTGTCAATTTAAGACGATTCGCCTTCGTATGTTCCGGTGATGTACTTCAACTGACCGCACATGTGCCCCTATAGTGTACTGAAGTCTTGAAGGTGCTCCCCATTCTCGACGTGGTGGTCCCTATCCGGTTATTGTCATACTCTCAAATCTACCGCTGCACGGGTACGAGTAATCCGCAATCTGGCTGCCAGCGACATGACCATTAGCTTTGGTAAATGTTCGTCAAATGCCACCTTATTGTTGCAGCAACAAGGGCAACAGGGACACTCTGTGATTCGCGCATATCCTTTTTATGTGTTGTCGTCATGCTTGTGTATTCGTGAATATGCGATTGGACACTGATTCGGCCGCAAACACTGCGGTCGAGCTTCATTCACGACAGTGGGGAGCGGGGGTAAAAACGTTGTGCCAGCACGGCATGTTTCTTCAATGATATGCGTGTGAGAACCGAAATCGATGTTAAAATGCTTAAGCGCTCCGCTGCACTCACTGAAGCGGCTCTGCAAGTAAAAAACGTCATTGGCATGATAAGACTGGAGGCAACGAAAGGGGTCGCTGTGTGGAAAAAGAGCTTTCATCTTGCTCCTCGGCTCGTCAGCCTCAATGATAGGCCCTGTACCGCGCTGACGTACAGGAGCCCCTGCAGTTATTACCGTCCTTTTTTTCACGGTTTTTGTACCTTTCCCCCTGATGGAGCTTGCTCATACGTTCAAAACAGTTTTCTTGATATACTGTCGGCGTTTCAGATATGTAAGCAGCTGACAACCAGAGACCATCCCTCTGACAATTGGTGCGATCGTGGAGACGCTTTCTTTTCGCAATAACCACTGTGATAGCGAAAATACTCGTAACGTACCACGAAAGGAGTGGGCGGTTTGTCGCAGAAGGGGGTACATCTGGCGAAGATTATAATTTTGAAAACTAGGGCACTGGCAAGGAATTCGGACACACGCTTATGCTATGGCTGCAGAGAAGCGCAACCACATTCAGAAGCCACCAGGAAAATGAAGAATACCTTCCTTTCCTATCGCGCTTTGCAGCGCCTTACGAAAACAACAGGCCGCTCCATAATCGTAGGAGTCCTCTGACGACATCAGCAGACGCAACAACTGGCAGAATGCCAGATAAAAAGTGTACCGCCGTAAGGCGTTCCAGATTTGCTGCATAAGGATCAACATTGAATAGGATTGACCAACATGAATGCAGACGGTTGTCGGGACCCCGTCCACAAAGTTGTTGAGTTCGAGTTACTACCAAGTCTAAAGGATGCATCAAACGTTTGACAGAAACGCCAGTAGATGACATAGCATAAGCCACTGATGGGTCAAAAATGCCCCAACGTCGAAGCCTCACCCAGGTAAAACCGCCTTTGATTGAGGCGGCTTGCAGTGCAGCCTCCTGGCTCGTTTTTCGGTTCATCCGAGAAAGTGCTAAAGGAGCTTGAGAGATTTGACAAGCTGCGCGCAACAAACCACCACCTCACAATTACGTCAGTAGCATTTCTTCAAGGAAACGAGGTGTTTATTCCAGAGCACAGACATTGGCTTTCCCCATTCGCGGCTGGCAGACTTATCTCACTCTCGACACCAGACGAGTCTTATTTCGATGTGCCCAGCAACTGCTTGGCACATCGATGATCCACTCAAAGCATGCGCCATATGACACAGAGCTCGTCTGCTCACCTGAGACAGTTCCGTCCTTAGAATTGACGTCGTCCTGGCCTGAGCTGCACTCCTCGCTGACGCCTCTTCGTCTTCCGAAATATCAGAGTCAAGCATGATATCAGCCGCCTGCGCCGCCTTTTTCAACCATGAAGTCGCCCGTCGTTCCTTAGCTTTCTGCACGTGAAACCAAACCGATTTACAGTGTATGCACCGCGTAAAGCACCTGTAAAAACGTGTACTGAGGAACTCCAGGAAAACTCCCGGTGCGGTTTCACTCGTGTCAAGGAAAGAGCATTGTGTATTCAAATATGCACGATGTACGATCGCAGAAGACGCTTTGTCCAACAGAGAGCAACCGGTCCAGTTTACAGTAGCAGCTCATCGAACTGGGCGTCTCTCGCGCGAGATAATGGAACTTCAAGCACGAGCTAATACAATCGTCTGCCGAGAGGACGCAATAGAAAAGAGCTCCAAGGGACAAGCGCAGAGAACGGTGGCGACCCCACAACTAGGGTGATACATTTGTTGACAGCTCCCACAAAAGTCTAACCAGATCGGTACTTTTCAAAGACATCTTCAAACGATGGTCTCTTTCGTTCTTACGTGATGTCCCGCAGATTCAATCTGAGTTGCGATTGCAAGAATTCTCTTCACTTTCGTCAGCTGACTGTACACTCGAGAGCTTTTGTGCATGCACGCAGGCGGGTCCAATTCTCCGACATTTATCTGCACCGGCTTCAGCACCTGCAGCCACTCGGTGACTTGGGTCGGGCTCAAAACGCAAACTGTTTCACCTGAAGACGCACAAAACGTGAAGATGTTAAGCATATGAACTGCGCTGAGGCTAAACCGATGCACAGATATGACAGTGACTGGAACCGAAAACATCCGCTGTTGCAGCCCCATTGCACAACTAGGCAGTGAACGTAAAAACCGGAACCTACTACACAGGTACACGGCTTTTGTTCTGCCTGTTGAACGGTCGAGTGAACACAGAAACATTATCGTTTCACAGGCTGCCCTCTTGCCCTCCCTGCCCCCGCCCCCTCATCCTGCACGCGCTCTCTTAGTGGCCTTTCTCTCACGGACATGGCCCGACTTAAAAACGCTTCAGCAAATAGGGAAATAACAATTCTGGCGTCTGTTACTAAACACATCCGACCAAGGTAGCGACAAGACTTCCCCTTCCGCGGCTCACCCGACTGCTGAGCCCGGGCTGTCCGTCCACTTCTGTGAACGAAGATAGAGGGCGACCGAGGAGCTTGAAAGTGGATAACCTCCTTCACTTGCTTCAGATCCAGACCTCTACATGCGACGTCCGTGCAGACGATCACAGCGCGGTTCGCGCTCTGGAACCTGTCGATGGGAAACAGGCCAAAGGGCAGCTCTCGGTCGCAAGAAAAGACCAGGCTGTAGGATTCGAGCTGTCACAGAAAAACGACTCTCCAATGCCAAGGGAATCCAGAGTCACCATGCAATTGTCCGCAGTCATCGTTCTCTCCGAAATTCCAGGTCGTCAAAAAAGTCTCTCTAAAATGAGCTGGCGGGGCATACAGGACTGAATACCCATGGGATAGGTCTCCCTTCGCTGAGCTTCTCAACGAGATCATCAACGGAAGCTGTTGGTTAAAGACCATGAACAACAGGTGAAGAGGTTATGTGAGCGTACAACAGGAAAAGATGAAAAGCCTACCTTTCCACGCGCTTCAGCCGTTGTTTCTGTTGAAGATTTGAGTGTAGGCCAACGACTTCAGCCAAAGGGGCACCCTTGGAGCCACCTCGCTGGCATGCTTGGTGTTTGTCGCGACCCAGGACAAGGCTGAGCGTTCAGAACAGAGAAACGAGACACGGTCCCTTCCGCGATCGTCGCAATACATCCAACAGTCGTTTGGCTTTGACTTCGTGCAGAATTGTATCGACACGCTACGCGTCAGGCTGTCATAAACGAAAAAAGCGAACAACAGTTCTGCTGCACCCCAATCTTTAACGCGTCTCGTGCGCTCACGCACGCCACCCCATTTGGTCAAAGTGAAGCATTCACGAGCTCGTTGTCTACAACAACTTTTGTGGAGGCCTCAGACTCCGGAGAAAAAGACACCGCCGTAGCCCCCGCAGAGAGGCGCTGAGTGGCAATGACCCGAAAAACAAGTCTGCTGCTTGGCCCGAATTCTTCCTCGCAATCTTACGGTAAGACACCCCAGACGGAAATGCCGGCTTTGAGTACACACACAGACACGTATGGCGCATGGCGCATCCAAAAAGCAAAACCGGCGGTGCAGCTGAATTAGCGGGATCTCTACCGCAGTGGAGAGAACCGACCGTACACTTTAGACAGCTGAAAAAGACGATCGCTTTCCGCCATCTAATGCATAGTGTCCTCTTTCTAATCGTGAGACAGAGGTTGACAGAGAGAGACGGGCCTTGAAGCGTCTGCATGCAGGTGCCTCCCCAGCTGACACCACGGCCGCGCAAATTCTTCGCTGTTCTCCCGTGGAACCAGAGCACGCCTTCTGTAGCAGTCGTCGCCAGAGTTGATTTTTACCTGAGAATCGGATCTAAACGGTAGACGTAGGAGATGGCGTTGACAAAGATCATGACTTTCAGAGGCTCGTTTGCGGGAGCAGACACAAAGAGCTTGAGCAGAAAGAGAACCAGATACAGCTCCTGAAACAGGACAGAAACAAGAGGTGCACACGCTTGCCATGCGGCTTCGAGAGTCATGCAGACAAACGTAGAGAAAAGTTAAAAAAACATGGCACTGCTTGGTGCCGTTGTGCTACCCTCATGGGAGAGAGACAAGACCTACTGGTAGTCCAGGGCCTCCCTTGTGCTTCCTTTCTGCCGCTATGGAAGACAGAGTGGCATACAAGTGAATGTGTGACAGAAGTCGGAGCGTCGCGAACACTGCACGGAAACGAAGTAATGCTTTGAGACGCTGTTTTTCTACGCATATTTCTGGTTGTTAGAATTCCTTCCCCACACTGTGCCTCAGCGCTGCTGGATAGCGTTGCTGGCGGCCTTGCTCTGTTGCCCACCACCGGCTTGTCGAAAATGACAACTCAAGATAACATCGGGTTGCCACAAGAAGAACCACAGACACGGCTTCCTACGTGCGTGTACCTGCCCACCAAAAACCAAATTTCAATGTTCATTCAATTGGAGCTAGCCACATTCGTAGATGCACCACTCCCCTTCCCACACAAGTGCTTAGACTTCCTGGAAGATCCACTCCCCTGCGCGCATCGGCTCATCCCACTTTGTACGCTACATGCTCGTGCCTGCTTAGCAGCCTAGCGATCCATCCCCTCATTCAACAAATGCTACATACTCTCTCTCTCTCTCTCTCTCTCTCTATATATATATACATATATATATATATCGTTCCATCTATGCGGCGAAGCACCTGCCTTCACACATTTTACATTATTGATGTGTATCCTACAAAATACCTCCTTGCGAATACATACGTACTGGTGTTCATTAAAACCCATCTACAGAAAGGTAGACGTATTTGGGGTCACCAAGTATTCAGATGTATTCATCTACATGCCTGTGCACCCCTACGTGTACACGCGCATAAAAAATAAAGGAGTTTATAATCAAGGAAACACATCGACGTGGACATGTGTGTTGGATGGCATGTCACAGTGTCTACGCGGAAACTGATGGACATCACAGAGAAACGAAAAAAGGCAAATAGAGGCACAGATCACAGAAAACGATAGCTGCGGCGGCTCAGTTACCTTTGTGAGAGTTCTGAAATTCCTAGGTCGCTCACGTGCAGCGGCTTCGCGATATTCGCATCGCCTTTGAAACAAAACGCAGAAAGTTATGGTGTACTGACACACTGTCAATCACGCGCTTACCTCTTCGCCTGCGGCCGTCTTCAGCGCCGTGATGGAGAGACCGTCAGGCAACTTGAGAGGTCCCGCTGCGTGGTTGTGCTCTCCAGGTGGGTGGCCCGCTTTACCGAATTTCCAATCTGGATCGTCTGCGTGACTTAAGCTCTGCTTGAGTTTCGTCGTATCCCCGTCCTTTATACTGAGATCAAAAACCGCCAGGCGTTTCTTTCGCAAGTGCACCCGGTCCATAAGGGCTTGCAGAACGCTTTGTCGGTCTTTAGCTTCCCGTCTGTGTTTTTTCTTTTGGCGACTCGAGGGGTCCATAGCAAGAGTCGCTGAGAAGATAAAGGTTTGAATCTTGCGGCACTCACCGAGCGCGAACGCGTTTTCGTCGTTTTCGCGAGAGTTGCCTCGCCGCCTTTTCGTGTCGGCGTTCTTCGCCTTCTTCGGAGAAGGCTGCGCCTTGTAAATGGCGTCGAGGAGACCCTCCATCTCCTGGAAGCACCCTTCCTGCGTTAGCCTGTCCGCCTCATCGAGCACAAGGAAACGGAGTGTATGCAAGGAAGCCATGAACTCCTGACCGCGCTCGATACGGCCGCGGCGGTTGCCTTCTCCGTTCTGTGTGCCTCTGTCAGGGTGCCCCGCCCCGTTCGACTCCTCGCCTAAGACCGGCTCGTGGTCCACGATGCCATTATCTCCACCAAGGGCCAGCGAGCGAGACACACTGGTTTGGGCGTCCTGAATCACGGCGAAGAGACGTCCGGGTGTCCCGATGACGATTTGAGGCCTCA
Organism: Toxoplasma gondii ME49; assembly: GCF_000006565.2. Taxonomy (NCBI): domain Eukaryota; phylum Apicomplexa; class Conoidasida; order Eucoccidiorida; family Sarcocystidae; genus Toxoplasma; species Toxoplasma gondii. Next base: position 5,127,292 of record NC_031476.1, read on the forward strand.
CTTGACCTAGAAGTCGAAGCTGCTTCTGCAGGGCAAGGCCGCCGACGAGACAGACAGCCGCCAGCGGTGTATAGACACAGAGCGCCTCCAGGTGGCGCTGGACCTGAAGTGCAAGTTCTCGGCTTGGAACGACAATAAGACACTCTGGCCCATCGACTTTGCCGCCTACACTCTTTGGGCCTCCTGTTATGTTGCCAGCTCCCTTCCCCGCTTCCGAGCTAGCCTCTCCGCTGTCACTTGCTTCCTCCGGTTCTTGCTCGTCATCACTCGAGCTCGGCCACGCGTCGCCAGCTGCCTCGCCGCCACCTTCCACACGCATCTTCCGCTTCTTCTTTAGTGTCTTAGTTTTGTTTTTGTGCTCGATCTCTTTCTCGTTTCGCCGAAGCGCTTGCGCCAGCAAGTTGCAGACAATGGGCACCCCGTACGCAAGTGTCTTCCCGCTTCCCGTCTCCGCGGCGCCGACGATGTCCTTTCGATCTCGAAGAGCCGCGAGAAGCACAGAACGTTGAATGGGAGTTGGAGCGAAGAATCGACAGTCCTGCAGAGCGCGTAGCACGGCGGGGTGCAGGAGGTCTTCCGAGGACGAGTCGAGAGCAGACAGCCATGCAGGAAGAGCGGTTCGAAGCTCCGTGACAAACTGCCACTGCTCCGTCGCGTCATCCAGTGTACAGCGAGGCGGCATCCGGGAAGGGGGTGAGGCCGACGCAGCGTCGCCGCATGCGGTCGGGGAAGCATTTGACTGATACAGTGCTCTCGCCGGTGCTGAGGAGCGGTCAGAAGCTGTGGAATTCTTTCGAGTGTCTGAAGAAGAAGAACGAACACTCTTGCGGCTCTTGCTCTTGTGAGACGAAGCCGGATCCGCCGCTTCCTCGGAAGCCTTTACAGGCTCCCTCCCGTGTCCGGGGGTCTTGAAAGCGGACTTGACTGTAAAGTCACTGGACAAGGAATCTTGAGAGCTGTCCTTAACCTTCTTTTTTCCTGTTTTCCGCTGCTTCCCCTTCCCAGATACCACTCTGGCCACAGCCGACTCTGGGCTCTCTGCAACGCTGTCTAGGCTAAGGACTGAGGGGTCGAAAATAAGCGCTTCACCGCCATCCAGCTCTTCCAGTTCGGCCATCCCCTCCATCTGACACTCACGCAACGTCGCCGCATCCAACATCACTTGCTTCCAACGATCCCCACCTTTTCTTCTCTTCGTTTGCGAGTGGACCTCGGCAGCCGATGGAGGGGCGGTGACACCGCGGGCCTCCCCGTCAGTCTCTCCTCTTTGGCGCTTCTTCGCCATTTCCTCTGAAGAATGTTCGAGCAGTTCGAAAGCAAACAATAAACAAAACTACACAAACGACTAAGGTGTTGAGTATTTTGCCGCTGGTCTCGCTTTCGAGCGCTGAGACCGAGGAGAATGGAGGAGCCTCATAAAAGAACAAACGACGCGAGCGTCACCCTTTCCTGACCGCACGGGAAGCCGAAACACAAGTCAAACGGGCTAGGTTCTTCGCATGGGGACAAGATGCCAAAAGGAAGTGTTACTACAGATTACTCCAGCGGCACAACGGGCAATGAAATGCGCTCCGCAGTCGGCAGCTCGATGTCGATACAGATGCACTCAGCATTTTCAAGAAATGCGACTCATGTGGTGGCTGCAACACTCCCCGGATCTCCCCGGAAAAAGGAGAAATTGCAAGCTACTCAGCAAGAAAGAAAAGGACTGGGCCCCTCAAGCGTTTTGCAAACCAGGGGAGATGCATGGGCATGCAAACTGCATGCAGTTTTGACTCTGCATCGAAGTCTCTGCAGTGTGCGGGACCTAGGCGGGCATTAAGGATCTCAGAGGTCAGCATGAAACGACTGACGAAATGCAACTATACGAACCAGATCAGGTACATGCTATTTCGCTACACATGTAGCTTGAGAGATAGTGGAATTTGCAGCTACCACGAATGTCTGTTGAAATGATACTCATTCAACCAGATGAATGGCGACGTCGAGAGTCCACGGAGGCAACCCACTCATGAAAGAGTCAGTACCCACAGACCGAGCTGTGGCAGTACATGTGTAAGTCGTTTTCCTGGCTGGGGAGGCTTAAACGATATGAAACTTAGAACCAGTGAAGCGTCGTCACAGTTTCGGTTTCAGAGAATAGGAATGCAATGCATCAGCCGGACATGGGGCATGACATTTTCAGGACACAGGTGGGTCCCTAGAGGGAATGCAGTGCTGGCGACAGATAGTGAAGAGCTCACCTATGAGCATAATTCCGCTGCTTATATAACTATCTGCCCTGCGCGAACGCTGGGGTCTCTCACAAAACAGGAGCTGACTGAAATCGTTTCTATGCTTCCTCATGCCTTCAGCTTTTTTTCTCGATATCCGTCACATCGCGGACAAGAGATCCCCGTTAACCGTGGCGGTCGATGTGTTCTGTGTCAGCATCGTACTGTCAGTGTTTCTGCCGCGTTGCCCATGTAAGTGACACTATCTGTTTCGCAGTGACACTACATGTCACAAGTACATTGATATGAAATACTGTAGCTTCTGAATAGTTGGCTTCAGGAAAGCGTCTCTGCTCGTTGCACAAGAGGTGAACTGTCCGAGACTCTTGAAATTTCCTTGATTGTGGGGATCCTGGGACAATGCCACGGCTGTTTGACCCAGATAGGTAGCCGACACTGAGGAAATGGTACTATAGGACGACAGAGCAAGTCTCGGACCTTCATGTCATGCATCTGCGTGCCAGCCATCATGAAGTCTACTACCCAGTTCGGTACGGGATCTACGTATTTTTCAAAACCCGAAACTATAACGGTGGAGAGACTACAGCGGCAACACTCAATAGCCGCGCTGTGAAACATTTTTCTTGTCCAACATTTTCAAACGGGAAAATGTGTCAATAAGACACGTTTAATACCTCTAGTAAGCATCGGGTCTGTCGGACAGTCAGTTAGGTGTATCAAGTCTGAAAATCTAAAATCAAGGCTTCACGCTGAACGGACTCGAGAATTCATACACTAGTAGACTCACAAGATGGTCAGACCGGGTTCCGTTTCCATTCACAATCTATTGTTTAGATCGTAGGCGACAAGGCGTCGCAGGAAACAGATTGATCCCCGCCACATCCTATACCTTCTGCCGTCAGGCAAGCGATCTGCTGCTATAACGTGTCGCCAGCCAAAGAAGCGAAACAAAAAAAAAAAACCGAAAAAAATTGAAAAGGAACACGTTTCCCTACCTTCTTCTGTCCGCAACTGTCCCCTGACGTTCATGGCTACGACACTGTCCCCGTCGGAGCCAGTAGCAGATGATATGGTGAACGAAAAAGAAACCCCTTGACACCAGGGAACAGTTGGATTACTGTCAGTCGCCACCGCTCGCGCGTTATAGGCAAACCAGATTCCAATGAAGTGGAGTTGGGCGCTCACGGGAACAAAGCACGAACAACGCGGAGCGTCTTTCCGTAAGGCGCGCTGCTGAATTTTCATGCCTTCACCTTTTCGATGCCATCAAACCATTACCTGAGATTTCCTGTGTTTTTTCACATGACTCCCTTCTTCACGCCGCGTACGTCGTATTCGCCTCTATCACAGATGTTAGACAAGTTGTTGAACTGCCAGCGACCTTCGGCCACCAGCACGGGCCCGCCGGTTTTGTGAATTCTGGTGTAGGTGTCCTTGTCATCGTGCAAGCGTACGTGTTCCGTGTTCGTTCCAACGAAAATAGGGCCCCCTTCAGCTGCAAAAGAGATACAAAGAAAGCACGTTGGCCCAGACTCTAGAGAGACGCGGTTAACTCCCGGATCAGGCGTTGTCCAGTTTGAATCATCCTAGAAAGTTAACCGAGTAAGGCGCTGGACTTGCGGCACTTGCGGCAGTCCTTGGACCGTGATGTGGTGTGCCTGAGACAAATTGTTTCGACTAGCGACCGAAATACTTTCACTTAACCCACGAAAGAAACTTGCCTACGCATGTGTGGCTTAACTTACACGCGGCGATTTTGGTGACGATTTGGTCGGCCGAGGCTCTTTTCTTTTCGGCCACGAGTTTCAGCGCATCCTCGAACTGAGGGTAGTCAATTTTCCTGGCAGTCTTTCCCTTCACCTTCACAAAGATGAGGTCCGCATCGACGCTGGTCAAACTCTTCCCGTCAAGAACACCTGTGTCTTCAGAATTTTGACGAAGGTGCGGCCGTCCATCGCGCCGCTACCCCTTTGTGTAAGCGATGAAAGCAACCGACGGACGCCGTTGCCATTTTAACCAGCTCGCATGGCAAGGAACAATTGCACACTGATGCATTCAGGGGAAAGTTGTATTTGCTCTAAACAGAGAGTCGCTTCGCTTCTTTGTCGGAAACATCACACCCTTTGCAGGACTCGGCCACTTGACCTATCTGCTGAAGGGGTGAGACCCGAAGTCCGCAAATACGACACGCCGTCGATGAATTGTGTTAACGGATGGTTTGTTAGCCGTCTTCTTTTTCGTGTGGGTGAAGCCTCTTGTGCTCTTTGTTCGATCAAGGATCTCCGCCGCTTTCCATCTCTTTGAGACAGCAAAAGCGAAGTATTTGCCCTCTCTGAATGCGCCAACGCGAAACCCGTACGGTTCACGGTGACAACATGGTCCAATAGAGGGCAACATTCGGCTACCGAGAACCCATTACCTGGGGCCGTTTGCTCCCGTCTTCTGGTGGGCGAAACCGCCTAGTCCTACGAGGGCCGATGGGTCATGATGTGGCACGGCCTCCGAGCCGTCTGCAACGATTCTGTGACCGCCGTGCTCTGAGACGGGACGTTCAACGTTCAATTGCTGGGATTCGGCGTATATCCGAATACGATACAAGTAGCATCGCGCTCGATGCATGCGCGTTGACCTAGACGCAAATAGGAAATTTGACGCTCTGTCTCGTGTGGTATTTCCAGAGTTTGGCCCTGCAGCGCATCTTTCCACACCTTCCTCTCGTTCGCAGTGTATAGCTTTTCGTTTGTGTCAGATCCTCGATTTCGGGTGCCAGTGTTTGCGGGGCTCACGTGCTCGGGGTTCCGGGCTGCTAGTCATCGATTTGTCAGAGCCGATCCTGGACGGCCTTTCGCAGAGATCAGCACACGCATTGACGAATACGAAATGAATGCATGCCCCGTCTCTGGGACTGAGGTGGACATTTTTTCCCTTGACACGGAGGTGCGATAAGAAGGTGTGACCTCCCACTTCAGTACGTGGACGCTGAACCCATTCAGGACCATCGTGATTGCATGATCTACCAGGGACAAAAACAGCCCATGTTTTGCAACGCCTTCTTCAGAGCGCTGGCCTGTCTTCCCAAGATCTGCCGGTTTAATTCACTGCTAACACACCTGTGGCATTTTGTGACTGCTCCCGTGGCATGCGTCTGGCACCAGAATCCTTTTCTGTTTGCGGCAACTTCGTTCGGCAAGCTGCGTTAGTTGTCGGGGCAACCTCTGTCAGCGTATTTTAGAGACTCGACCTCTCTTATGAACTGCATGCTCCTGTGAGAACGATGCGCTAGCCCTTTTCGGACAAGACCGAATCCTGAGACGCAGGCATAGGCCGGAGACGATGGCGCAGGTGGTGTTTGGGAGTAACATGGAAACGGAGGATGTCGCAGAATTTGAGGAACCAGCTCTAGAGAATCCAGCAGATCCTTCTACATCTGAAGAGGAAGAAGATGTCTTGACAACGGGAGCAGCAACATGGTGTCTTTCTCAGCTGTCCAGTGCGAATGCGACGGCGCAGGATCCAATCATTCGTTCTTTCTCGGTGCTTCTCGAGTCACATCGCGTAAGCGCATTTGGCCTGTATCACATTTCTCAGACTAACGGCCTGCGAAAATGGAAACTGTATGCTGTGGGATTGGGTGCTTTCTGTCCATGTGGCACATCTTTTTGCCGGGGACCACTCTTCCAAGCGGGATCTTCGCGTGATTAGGGGATCGGCATGATTTCGTGCAAACTGGTGTGTTCGTCTGACGCAGATTCTCTGAGCGTAAGGATGTGCTCTGTTTGTGCCGCGATACATCTCTTTTCTTGATATTGTGTAGCTTCAGTCGGTCGGGCCGCTATCGTTTACTGAGCTCTGCTGAGTGTATTGGGGGGCAAGGAAAGCTCGAAGAGATTCAAGAACAGCGGGTAGAGCACCCTCCTGTGAGCTTTTACATCACGGCATTCGAGATCGTGTCACTCGCGAACAACGGCTGAATGAGATCTTAGGCCTTCGTATTTTACTTGCTGGGTACCTCAAGTTTTTATTTCCCATAGATGACCCGTGCTTCAGAACTACTAGCCCGCTTTCGAGACGTGTCGCATGGATCCGTTATGCATCAAAGGCAGACAGTCCCTGTTTCTTCGAGGTCGTCCCTTTTTTGTTAATGCGCTGTTTTGCCACCCTTTTGTCTGCACAGACAAGTGACCAAGCCGCTGCTTCGTCCAGCTCATCGTGCGCCGATAGTCACCACGAGTCAGTAGTGGCAGTAGCAGAACCTGGAGGCTCGGAGGAACAAAGATCCACATTGCCCATGAACGAAGGGAAATGTGTGACACATGAGACAGACATGTGGACAGCAGAACTCTGTGACGAGAATAGCTTAAGTAAGGCATTGCACAATATTGACGGTGAAGAGGCCACAAAAAATTTGTCGAAGACCGCATCGATGACGAGGGGTTTAAGCAGACGAAATTGTGTGTCACAGGCAAAATGGGGAAGGAGGTTTTTTCCCCTATTTTGAGATGAGAGAAGCTTGGTAAACGGCGGGATGCTCTGACTTCGTTTCTTGACGCCCGCTGCTGATAGAGGAGACACGGTAGCATATCCGTCGGTTGTCAGTTAGATAGGCAAGCGTTGTTGTTCGCGAGAACACCAGAATGTCATTTTCCGCTGTGAAGTCCTTTTGCGAAGATAAGAAGCGGGCTTGTACTGCAGGTAGATGGTGTGAGGATACTAGGCACCTGGGGAACATGCGAGGGCCCTATTTCTGAACTTTTCTTGTCTGTGTGGACGTGGGTTTCGAGGCCATAGTGACTCCTTTATCCGTGGCGTCCAGCACGGCTGCTGCTTCTGCGGACTCTCCGCTTCTGTTGGCGGTGTGCGTATGGAGAGTGGGTGCGCCAGGCGCATGCCCGAAGCTTGTACTTTTCTGGTGATAATTGACCTAGTTTCTGCTTCTGCAGGCCATGTGCAGCGGAAAAGAGAAGACGAAGAAGACGTGCCGGCGTTTGCTGGGATTGAAGAAATCTTGGAACAGACAGCGAATCGGAAAGGCAACGGGAGAAGAGAAAAGGTGAGTCGGGTACCGGAGCGCAGCTTCGTTGTATCTCGTGCGTTGTCTGTCAATCGGCTTTGTGCCCGCCAAGCATCACAACTTAGTGTGGTATATTGGTCAGGAGACACAATCACTAGAGGCGTTGAGCCAGCACGGGGTACGAGTTCAGATTTGGCGGCAAGCTCGCCCAGAGCGTGTGCGAACGCGATGTCTTGTTTCTTTCTCTCTTTATAGTGGACAAGTTTTCTCAGGATACGTCTGCTGATGTGCAAAGCCACGAGTTCTGTTAGTCTGAGCGGGAACTGGAGTATTCTAGAGAGTCGTTACTTTCTGTGGCTACTGTACTCCAGAACTTGGCTGCTGACGTAGCTAGCACACGAATGAAAAGGAGGCAGGCATGGTAAGGTAGCGACTTCTTTACCGTGTTCACCGGCGCACATGATATATATATATATATATATATATATATATATGATACAAAGCACGTAGACACTGTGAAGCCCCTGAAACTAGAAAAAGTGGGTGTTTGGAAGTGCGCCGCTGTGCACTACCATATTTCTAGACTTGTCTGAGATGTGTAATGGTGTGCCGGCTTAGGCTTTGGGGCGACAGTCCAACAGAGCTCGTGCAGAAACGAAGGCAGCCGCCGGTAAGTGCTTTAAAGCCGCAGATCAGCTGTCTAGTGTTGACACTCGGGTTCTACTGATGATTTAAAACCCGGTTAGCTTCGCTCTACACTTCGTTGAAGGGTGCGATCGTTTGTGTGTTACACCACACACTCACGAAAAGTGTGACTTGATTTCGTCGGTGATCATGAGCAGCCACGTGAGCATAGTACAAGTTTGCTCGGTCACGGATTCATGCTACAAACCCCGCATCTGCTCACGTTGCTTTGTTGCAGCATGTCGTGAATGGCGAGAGACTAATACCTGGAAGTTGACCGGGTGGAAACAGCCGTACTCTAATGTTCAGATTCACAAATTCTGTGTATATGCCTCTCCAAATCAAGACCATTTTTTCAAGCTAGTCACGTGATGTTCAGTGTACGAGTAAGGTTGCCGGGCAGACAAGCTGTGGCGGCGTTCCCGATCGGATAAAGCAGTAACTGAGGACAGAGACCTGTCACGCTCCTCTCCGCACGTGTTTCCAGTGTCTCAATGCCCCTCGTTTGACACTGTTTGCAAACTGTTGGGGTGTCCTTCGAAATATCACCTGGAATGCGGATTTGCCTTTGCGTCTCGCAGGTCATTCGGAGAAGAGACTCCATCTGCAATCAACCGTTCTAAGGGCAGATCCTGACGAGAAAGGTGTAGAAGAATATTCAGCGAGTGAAAGCGTACATCCAAACCTCTCACGGGATAGCGGCTCTCTGTGCATGCCATGTGCGCAGCAGACGCCTTCTCGTTTCTGTCCGACGTGTGGCCAACCTAGTGGCTTAGAAAAGCCGTCATCTGATGGTTCTGGGGAGTGGCAGTCCTCTAGAGCGGGTCTCCCCGACTGTACGGATGCATCTTACCGTCCGGATTGGTCAAACGCTGATCTCCCGGTCACCCGAGAAACTCGACACGGAGTGGGCGTATGCTTCTCAGACCGGGTTTTGAACCTGAGAAGAACGGGGAGATTAGACAGAGACGGCGTTGCAGAGGCGAAGACATGCTCTGGGATTATCAGTCTCCTACGGCCGCCACCTGTCCCGGTGTCAGAAGTATTTGATAGGCTTAATCCTACGGCAGCACGCCTTTGGCGTGAATATCGAGAAGCTCGAGACACTGCAGAATATTCTGAGGCATCAGGTGGACCGATAAGAGAGGGAAACGCGAATAGCAGTTGTTTTCCACAGCTCCGCGGAGCGATTCGACAGCAAGCTCACATGCGTGCTCAAATGGCCTGTCTGGTTGACGAGACGTCTGATACTGATGAAGACAGGGTTCCTGCGGCTGCTGCTGAAGTTTTCCAAATTCTTGCAACAGACAAGCAGGACGCGCTTCTTGAACTGTTGTTGTCCTGGTACTATGCTGGGTTTTATGGTGGGCGTACCAGTTTGGAAATAGGGTGACAAGGCAGCTTAGCCCGCCTGGAGGCACGCGAATGCGTGTACATGTTCACGCGACGCCCTGTCTAGTGTGAATTTGGCGAATCTTGGTGACCCTCCAAGCTTGCACCTCACGTTTGCTGCGTACCGCTGTGTCATCTGCTGCGTTAATCTATATCGACTGTTTTGACGTTCGTGGATAGGAAGTCGGAGATGCTGTGAAGCGCGCCATTATACTGATTTGTTGTGCTCACCCATCAAATCCCACAGGTAAAGTTGTGCGTTACCGGTCACGTGAAATCAAGGCGTTGGTAAAGGACTAAAGAGGAATGGTTGCCGGAAGGATCCAGGCTCCGTATTTATGAGCCGCACTTTCTGCACGGTCCACTGCGCACACTCCGGGTTGAGGAACCAGAACCGTCCATGGACGACATACTGGGGCGGCAGCGGTGGCACCCCACCAGGCCGGTGAATCAGTTAGGAGCGGCGTACTATTGAACACGCTGCGGAACAGGGTAGTCAGTCAATAAACTAACACAGAGAGAAGGTTTAATCTTGCATTTCATAATTCCTTTGCTTGGTTGATGAGTGCGCAGGTCGCACCTGAGCGATCCGAGTTAAACGCTGTAAGCTTCGATTGGTAACGCGACATTGAATGACCGAGCAGTTGCTGATAGTACGACAGCACCATTACAAGCTTTGCATCAATGTTACGACAACTGTGTGAGTTGGATTTCAACGAGACTATTTGTCTTCAGCTTGTGGCTTCTCACGAATGAGGGGTAAAACTGAGTTGCCGGCTCAACGCAACGCAAATAATCTAGGGGATGGGTGATAGTTGCCTTTTCGACTCAGCAAATAGTTCAAGACCGTGTTATCTGTATTTTTTAGGACGTGTCTGACGGTTAAGTTTGTGGAACTAACCAGTTCAATTTTTTACAAATTGACTGTTGTCCAATTGAAGCGCCAGACTCCAGAACACCTCTCCGACGTTTCGCTGCCGTATGCCCATGCCCAGAATACTTCCCGTAGACATCCTTCGTCAGAGTAATTGTCCTCAGCGATGTGCTTAGAAGAACGCATGGTCTGTAGAGCTTCATTCTAGCTTCAGCATCCAACTCGAACGATTTCTCTGGTTGTCTGCGTTTGACATCTACTACATCACTTTACGAAAAACGAACCTCACAACAAACAGGGAGACCACCGTGTCATGGACATCGTAGGTGATTCGTGTACACGTTGGTAATCTCAGACGATACCCGGTAGAAATATGAGCCGCCGACTTGTGCGTGTTGGGTAGAACGGTTGTTTCAACACTAGCTGAAAAGGAGTTTAAGAGATCCGCAACAGTCCATGCCTCTGAGGTTTACGCACAAACATTCAGCGACTCAACACGTACCCATCCGCCCCTCCTATACGCTTGGTCATTCTCCCGGAACGGAGACATTCTCGCTGTTGCCTTTCGTTGGATATAGAAGAGCACTGCACAACATCACAATCAACGCAGCTTGGACTTGTAGCTATAAAAACGATTCTACACCAAAAGCTGCCAACGAACACTACTGCATCGCACTTCCCATCAGGGCCAAAAGGAATGTAGCATGCTGTATGGGTATGAGCAAAAAATGTCATTTGGGCAGACAAAATCGAACGAAGGTATGCGTCGTAATCATAATCTGTTGTTGCGGCAACATCGTTATTTTCGCTGACGTACCGTTTCTGTCTCGGTTCACACTAATGGCTCCTCGACATGGTGAAACCTGCCCTGAAGGCCACACAAGGCTTGACCGCAAATGAGTGGCATTATTCAAGCATTGATGCAGAGAAAGTCGCTAGCCTTAATGAACGTTTCCCGCTTCGTCTTTTCCCTCGTGAACGGGGTGTGATTCTTCTGTTGTTTCGAAACTCCCGTCAACCAGCGAAGCGCTGTGAAAGATATACTGCACGTTGATGCTGGCTGTCGCTTATACGAATGAGGTGCACAGGCCGCTTCACACTTGATGGATTCAAGCAGAAGCGTGTTTCTCTATCACCTTTACAGAATTTGATGGCCATCCATTCAGCAGTTTCCTTGTTCACTTCAACTGGTGCTTGCCTACTTGATGCACATGTGTGATACCAGCCATTCGTCAATTAACATTTTACTCTCTCTCTCTTGTTTCAGGTCTATGTTCTTGATCTCTAACATGTTTCACTCGTATATTTATGTACCAACTTCATGTATGAACCTCTCGTGGTTACACAGTGGCTGTCGGCTTTGCGAGTGTTCCTCACTTGTCACGCCAACCCCCCGACAAGACACATACGCAACTTTGCAACCCCCTGCAGCCTTCGAGCTCACAAGCTGGAAGAGTTCTGCCTCAACCGCGATTGGCGTCAAGGGCAAGCATGACTGCTATTCATGAAGTTCAGCGTAGCAACAGAATACGAGAATAGCAACACATGCGTTCGATGTTTGATCGTAGTGGCGGCAGCCTGCGGAACTATGTAGGTGGTCAGTGTCCACAGTTGACGTCGTTTCTCTCTCTCTATTCTTCTTCTGCGAGTTCTAAAAGAGCCGCGGCACCAGGTGATGCCGTCGTGCTCTTGACGCTGCTGGAAGTCGGAGCCGTCCGCTTTTTTCCTCGGAAAAAACTTGATGGTGTCCGCCTCCACGGCCCGTGACGCCTGCTGTTGGTAATTTCGGCCCTCTTAAAACTAGAAAAATGGCATACGTGTCGGGTGACTTCCCTGCAGCGGAACCAGCGCTTGCCCACTCCGCCGACACCGTCCGTGAGTCGATGGGTCTTCCCTCCCAAATGACTCAACAAGAGAAATATGATGCGGCGGTTCTTGAAACTGCAATAAAATCTTCTTGGGGCAGAGACTACGGTCTTCTTCTGCAGTTTGCGAAAGATCACGCAGCTCAACGTTCCGGCCTCAACGTAGAACGCCTTGACAAGCATTTGGTTAGAAGGGCACGAGTTTTTCGAGCTGTTGATCAGGAGTTCGTTCAGCTCACTGGACTTGCGGTAGGAAGCGAAGATGCAGCGACTGAGCTTCCGGAGTCTCGTCCGTTTGGACAAACTGGAGGGGGTCTATGGAGCGACTTGACGAAGGAATCGCTAAAATGGTGCTCGGCAAAACTACGGTGGGTGTGCGATGAACAAGAACCAACAACATCTCTCGCCTTGGAAGAGCTTGTAGCCCTCAAATGTGCACTCTTCGCGGAAGCCCAAGGATCGGCCCTGCGGCAAGCCCAGGTACAGAACAACATGCCAAAATATCGAGTGGACGTTCTGGTAGTCTTCAGCATTAAAATGCATTCGCACGCTAGGATGGAACGGATGACCGAATGGGATAAATCAATTGTGACAGGAGCCTGTCTTGCCGTTTGCGGATGTATCAAACAAGGGGCAGATATTGCGATCAAGCCGCGTTTCCTTCTTCTATGGAATTAGTCTTAGAAAAAATTATGGACAGGCACATTTCATGTACGTGTGAGAATAGGATAAACAGCAGTGGCGGCGGCAATTAAATGTCCTAGAGCTCGTTAACGTTCCTTTTAGGGCACATACTGCTTTCTCACATGGTCGCTGTATGTAGCATCTACTCTGGCATGTGCGGAGTTTAAACAGACAGGCCGAAAAAGAGAAGCAACAAGTTTGTTCGGGTGCCACATGCTGTGTTTCAATTTTAGGCGAAAGACAGCGGCTGACAATGACCGGCAGGGGACCGTTGTGTGCAACGACATTCTTTTTAGGCACATCATGAAAAGAAGTCCGCACACTTCTTCAAGTGTTATGCTGCGATTGTGTAGAACTGCTGGTATTTTCTGCAAGCGTCTGGATTACCGCCGGCACTCAGGGCGCATTTGACAGATGGGCGCGCGTGCGACATGCTTTTTCCACATATCTGTCAGTTCTCGATAAATTTCGATTCTGAAATGTGTGTCGATTCTGCAGAGGAGCCACCAAGGGTCCGCTCTGAAAACTTTCTCCTCGACAAGCGTTCCGCATTCTTCGTCGTCCGGCCCGACCCTGCGATCCCAGCTGGTGACAACGTGTTTGGCTCCTGACCTGTTTTTCGATGTTAACATTGAGACGCTTCTTCGAGCCATATTTAGAGAAGAGGAGGGGGACATCTCAGTTATGCGCTATCTCTGTAGCTTAATTCCCAACAGCAAGTTCACGGTGACAGCTACCTCTGACACGTTGTCAGAGCCGACAGTTTCAAGTGAGTCAATACTCACTCCTGCCACACCGTCACGTCTACGGCAGCTCTCCCTCTGCAGACAAAACATTTCTTCTGACCTGAGAAAGCCTTCCACAGCAGCGGGGGCACGTGATCCATCGCGTTCCACAAATGTCACACCATCAGTGTTTGAGGAAGCATGGAATGGGAAAGCAATGTCGAAACACATGGAGGCGGATCGGCCAAGAGAGAATATAAGCTCAGGACCTTTAGCTGACACTGAAGGGGCTTGGGATAATCGGTCGCCTGCAGAACGCACAGGAGAGATTCCGCTGAGCAGCTACTACCCTGTAGAGCAGGGCGACCGTAGGAAGGGTGTCTACGATACGGGGACAACTGATACGCCTGCCCAGGACAAACCCGCCTTTGAACGAACACCAGGAACTACTGGCGTTTTACGCAAAGATTCTTGGGGAGATGATACAGAATGGCGTGGGACTCCACCCGCAACTCTTTCACTGCTCTTCCAGATGGCCGAACAGCACATCATACAGAGGCTTACCCGGCGCTATCCTGAATTGCTTGAAGATATCCAAACGAGTACCAGGGGGGGTCACTTGAATACGAGGCTTTCCATACATAAATCAAGACAGGAAAAATCTTTCTCTCGCTCCACGTCACCCCTAAATGCTCAACCTGACACGATGGAGACTGCGTCAGAGGCGAGCGAGAAAAATAGATCGTCAGGTCGACTAGGGATGCCAACTGCGACGAGCACTGTCAACGCGCAAGCTGTGGTAGAGTTCAGGTCTAGTACCGTTGCGTCTAGTCAGAGTATCTGTCAACAAGGGCTCAAGCGAAAAGATACCATTTCTGATCGTCGAAATCTGCCTTCAGTCGCGCGACAGAGCTCCACGTATCTCAGGACACACAGCCTATTCCCCGGGGGTGAAACATTTACCCCTTCCGTACAAGGCTCTACATCCCGGACGACAGGGTATCACCACGGAAAGCGAAGGAAATTTCACTTCAGCAAAAGCGAAGATTATCTGAATTTCGCAAGTCCGAAAGTAATCGCAGTACGTGCCCCCAAACTGGAAGGGCCTCGCACAGAACGAAGAACGGGTGTATCTCCGTTCGTCACGACCCCCTTGGGGTGCACACCAGGAACGAGCCAGGCAGAGTCGCCGCTTTGTCAGCTGATCGACGACCGTACAGGCGCCGCAGTTTGTCGGGTGCTTCAGTGCGTCGTGATGCGCGATCTTATAGTGAGTTGTTCTTGTCCAGGAGAAGATGAGGCTTGCTTGCAGTCAGTTGCCACATCCCTCGACATTCTCGTCGAAATCGTGATTTCCATTAGCTCGTTGATGTGTCACCTCCGAGCACGAAGCTCGTCCCGACGTTTGTCGTCTGAACACCCGAGTCGAGAGACGGAAGATACCTCAGAACGAGACAAGAGGGTACGAGACACAACAACCCATCAGTCTTCGTCTTTTGGCGACGACAGAGAGTTTTGCTTTGAGAAAGATAGGAAGAGAACGGCTTTGCCACGTCTGAACATCACTGACCCATTCCTATCAGATGTATTTGAAAGGACTCTCATTGACCTCGTGGCCCTGCCGTTTTGCTACGGCTTTTGCGTTCTCTCGCTCAGCCCGTGGCATAGAAAACTTCAGCAGACAGCCGCTACAGGTTTTTATCAGCTGGTTCGGAGCCTCGACAGGCTTCTGTGTTTGAACAGGGAAGCGCTCGACATTGCGTGCCGCCTTTTCCTCACACAAACATCCGAGGAGAAAAGCACCACGGGAGAGAAAGAAGGACCGGCATACCACAGAGAAGGACACAAGAAAACGAAAGGCGGTGTACGCGTGCAGGACAAGGGGAGAGGTATGCTATTTCTCGCGACACGAAGAACCGGGGAGAGGGGTGATCGCGCACGTACATATTGTGCAGATACTGGTTTCGCCCTCTACGTGAGTATTATAGCATGACATGGACGATCACGAACACGGAAAGGCAGGAACAAATTTAGCAAAGAACATGTCGAGGTTGGTCCATGAGCGGGCATCACTGGCCGTAACACACAAACAGCAAATTTTAAACTGTAGATATTTACTTTCTTGGCATCTCCATCGGTGAAGGCACAACTGTCCTTTTGTAACGATGATCGCTGACATTCATAAACATTTGCCAAACATCTTATGGATTTTCAGACGCAGGCACTTAGGAGTACGTAATAAACGTTTTCATACACAGCTACACACCTTCCTCTACAAAACATACACACAAGCATGCAACGATGACACATGCATACACCCACAACCGTACAACCGTACATATCTACAGCATGTATTTCTATCTGATTTTAATCTGCCCGGAGAAATATCATACTGTGGGATATATGCCGCCAAAAATGTTAACACACGGACAAAGAGGCGTGGGTGCTACCATACATACGCATATGTTTGAATATTTGCCGCATGCTCCGTGTTACGGCAAATTTCCTTCCATTCGTTTTTGTGTTCACCTTTGTTAGTTCAAACGCTTTGTGGAGTGCTGATGCCTCAGCGGGTTCTATGCATGTCGCCTACTCTTTACTGGCATGTCCCTCGTTCTCAGTCCGTCTCCACACCGTATTATCGTAAATCCTTCTTCTCTTGTCTTGTGTTCGTTTTCCCCCTCAGGCTTCTTGCCATATCTGTCGTCTCCGCCTTACGCGCAAGTCGTTGAGTCTGCTCATCCCTATCCTCGTGGTGTTTATGCCACCTTTCCCTCCTTGCTGACCCTCTCTGCCGATTCTTCACCTCGTTCCGCGTCGATATCAACAAGAACGAGAGGCGCTGAAAAACGACACGGTGACGACAGAGAACGGACAGTGTCGTGCCGCACTGTTGAGTTCCCAGGAGCCTCCCATATTTTTCTTCTCTTTGACGAACGGTGCAGTACGCATCGTAACAAGGATATTTTCTACGTAAGGCACAGCGTGTTCGCACGAATTTTTCCATTCGCACAAGACTCACGCAGTCAGCGTCTAGATCAGTAGAAATCGTACTAGGAGCTTGACTCCGTGAGTAGTCACTTCTGAGCTTTGTAGCTACCAACATGCGATCTAGGACTACCAAAACATAGCACGCTTTGAAATCGTTTTTTCCGCTGTTGCTGGTTTCGAGGACAGTTTTGAATTTCATTATTACCACTGAGGAGGAACGTGTCATTTGCAAAAAACCCATAGAGGCTTGGTCTATGCTGCAAGGTGTTCGGAAAATGCTCTACGCTCGATGCGCCACGATGGAAACCCGTATCCCTGTTCCACTTTCACAAACTATGTGGCTCTGTGGGAGATACATGCACTTCATTCAGACTGTGGAGAGATGCCGACTGTAGTTTCGGCATGGCAAAGAGGAAGTACATGTCTCCCGACTCACTGGACACCTGGTCATGAAAGGGAGTTCTGTCTAGCAAGAGAACTGACCCTGGAGTCGTAGTGGCATTTGCTGCTCTTGTTTGACCTGAGTGAATTCAAAGTGAAGCAAAATCTGAACTCGACTGTCTCGTATTCCTGGACACTCTCCCGTTGCCTTACATGAGCACGGTGTATCCCGCTGCATGGGCGAACAACTTTATCTTTCATTGAATGCAGAACGTTTCTAAACATACTATTACGTTCACAAGGGTTTAGTTTTTCAAATCGCTCTTTTGTTTCACAAGCCGCTCTGATGTTTCTGGCAGGTTGTCCGAGGACGCTGGACAGACTCAACGTCTGTGATTCCTCCCGCTCTCCTTGTGCTTCCACCGACCAGTGGAGACGGTTTCCCTCATTGGCCAGCGCAGCCTGTTGTCGTTGATACGCCCGTGATTTCCTTCCTTTTCGATACTTCCATGCCTTCTACGTCGAGTCCGGATCTCTGGGGCTACCGAGTTGTTTGTCTCCCTCAATACTGGACATTGCCTTCCAGCCTGTTTCACCGGACCGAAACGTTCCGCGAGCATGTTGGATCTGAGAAAGAGAGCGACAAAGCTGTCAAATGCATCGAACCACTGCAACAAGATCAACCCAGTCACAGACTTCCACATGCTCGAAAGACCCCTTCTTCCGATTTGTTGCCATCCACCTCACGTTGCACCTCTGCGAATGCACCCGCTTCCTTGACGCCCTTCCCAGAGGGTGAAGCCGGGGACTCGACCAGTTTCCTTATTGGACCTGGGCATGCGCCCTCAACAGGGAACGTATCCAGTGAAGATGTGAGCTCGAGGAGCACGCAGAGCGGGGACAGACACGCACTCACAGCAACTGCCTCCTCTGCTGGGTCGTCCTTGCTTCGAGGTTCTCCCTCGGAAACTTCTTTTCTTCACCCTGCAAACGTTCACAGGCACACCTGGAATCTGCAGCGTGCATCCAGAAGCTCTTCTCCGTCCTCGAACTCGCTAGCGTTCGAACACGATGTGATGTTAACGGAAATCCGACTCTCGGAGGGAGAGACACTAGCTCGCACCTCTGCTTCATACGACGAAACCTCGTCGACCCCACTGAATGCGGGTGTTTCTGACCGCCCGTCCACAGAGTCGGCTTCCTCTGTTCTTCCAGCTTCCTCCCAACCGAATGACGAGACCACAAAACCTTTTACCGAGGGGGGAAACACAGAGTTTTGCTCCCCGTCATCTTCGCCGTCTACGGAACAACTCTCCAACGACACACAGCGGCTTGGCCAGCCTCCGCTTCCTCCAATGCTGGAACTTCTTGTGGCTGCGAGCGCGACGCTTGCGGCCGCCCTCGGGTCGCTTCTCCGCGGCCCCCCTGTCTCCATCGATGAGCGCAAACACATGGAAATCCTTCAGTCGTGCGTCTTTGCTGGCGGCTTTTTGAGAGAAGACATTCCCAGAGTGAAGCGGCTGACACCTGAAGCTGACGCGCACGGCGGAGAATTCACTCGCCCTCTCATAGCATCTCTCGTTGCCGAGAAATGGAGACTGCGACCCAAGCAGGGGCACCAGCGTCTCACAGATAAAGCACACTCGAAATCGGAAATGAATCGACAACACGGCAGACCCTCAAATCGACAGGAAGAGGGCAGCGAAATTGGGAAGCGACTCTGGGGAAACGACGAAAAACTCTGGAACCTGGATGCATGCAGAGACCCTATTGAACATCACAGACGGCAGGGAACCGCGACAGACCAAAAGGGAAAGAGAGGCGTTGAAGAAGAGAAGGAAGAACGGTCCACGGACAAAGGGAGAGAAGGAGAGCAAAACGTGGAAGATGAACGAACGCATATGAGAGGAATAGAACAAGTGACAGGATGCGAGAGTCCGTCGCAACTCTGGGCCCCCATGCTTCCGTCTGATGATGGGCGGGACGCCGAGGCGTGCTACACATCTTCTTTAGGTAGTCAGTGCTCTTCTCGCTCGAAGACAAGTCCTTTCTGGGAAGAAGAAAGGTCCCCAACATCTCCTCAAACATGTGACGGATACATGCTGTTTCTGTCTCCTCGAAGCTCTTCTTGCCGTGGCCTTGCGCCTCTAGCGCATGTAGGGTCGTCGTCCACCCACAGTCCGGCGACACGGACTGCTGAGACTTCTTCAGCCGGATTTCAAGGCTGGGACAAAACGCGCCGGGGCGCCTTGGCGCTCGAGGGCGGTACGGCCGCTGCAACAGGAGAGGACACCACAGCAAGCAGAATGCCTTTTCAGATTCATGGGGAAACGCGGGATGCCGACGACAGGAGAGAAGAAAGGAGAGATGAGGAAGGAAAACGAAAGGGGAACGAAAGCAAAAGCATTTCGTCGCCGAGACTAAGAAAGACAAGGGAGGAGGAAACGCAACCACTCGAAACAAAGGAAGGAGCCCTTTCGGGGGAGATCAAAATAGTGCGGAGACGGCGGCCCTATGAAGCGGAGGGGGGCGAGAAACAAGCGACATGTTTCTCTAAAGACCTGCGAATACCCACTGACAGAGAGGAGGAAGACGAAATTGCCAAAAACAAACCGCCTGAAGTCGGGGTTCGATCCGACGAACAAGCAAGTAAACGACAGTGTACCTCACCCTTCGCACCGCTCCCTTCATCCTCCCATTCGCCCTCTGGTTGCTCTTCATCATGTTCGTCCACGGTTTCATCTTCCGCTTCTTCCTCCTCTTCTTCCTCCTCGTCTTCCTCCTCTTCTTCCTCCTCTTCTTCATCTGCACCTTCCACGTCGTCTTCGTCGTCTTCACGTTCTTCCTCCTCACCTTCCTCTCCTTTCTCCTCTTTGTCTTCCTCCTCTTTTTCCTCGTGTTCTTCCTCTTCTTCCTCGTGTTCTTCCTCTTCTTCGTCGTCTTTCTCTTCTGCCTTTTCTTCTCCCTCGTTTTCTTGCACCTCTTCGTCCTCCTCTTCCTCCTCTTCCTTCTGTCCCCTATCTGCTTGTACGACACACGAGGCTGGCGTTCCTGCCTCCTCGGTGACCCAAGCGCCTGTTGTGTCCGCAGAGTCTCTCGCGGACTCTCCTGCGCTGTCTTCGCCTGCTCTCTGCAGTGTCTGTCTGAGTCCTCTTCCACCTGAAGAAGAGACCCGAGGCAGCTCGGCCCCACCCCACACAAGTGTCTCCGAGACTTTGGGGGCCCTTCGGGCCCAAGGGCCCGATGCGGTGCTGGCTCTGGTGTGGAGGGGCAAGGGCGTGGGCGCGCGGCTCGTCGAGCTGTTGGACTCTGCTTCCAGGCTTGTCTCTGTCCGTCGTTTCTCTGCTCAGGTAAACAGAGGACGAGAAGGAACGGCAACGCTTCAAGGGAGAACTCGAGCCTCACGAACATGCCGCGTCAGAGGCACTCCGGCGCTTCTTTCGTCAGCTGCGATGGAGAAACTGGGCGGCGTCTACATTTCTCAGGCTGTTCGGGCGTACGCCTGCTGCCTCATCAAGCACCTCTTCATGGAAGGCACCGTGCTCATGGTGTTGGAGAGCCTCGTGGAGAGATTTCCAATTCTTTTCTTCGACGAAATAGACGCAAAAACGACGCACGAAAGAAAAGGCCGTCGACTGGAGAGGGCGAACGGCAGCGCGAGTGGAGGAATCTGCCTGGTTGGCGCGACGAAAGACAACATGCAAGAGAGAACGGTCGAACAGGTGCAAGAGGAGAGAGGACAGAAGGACGAGGGAAGAGAGAAAGACGAGGGAAGAGAGAGAGACGCGAGAAGAGAGAGACTAGAGAGAGAGAAGCAAGCTAAAGAAGATGCATGCACGTGGCTTCTTGACTGGAGGGAGGCCGAACCGCTTCTGTATCTGTGGTGCGCGACACGGCTCCTGAGGCACTGGGTGGTGTCTGAGCGACAAAAGAATGTCTTTCAACTGGATTTGCGGCGGCGAGAGCGGGAGGAGGCACGAGAGAAGGAAGCGAACTCGACAGGAGAGAAATCCAAGCAGGCGTCGCCCTCCGACGAGACCTCAGCATTGCCTAGGAACGGTCAGGAAGGCGAAGCGATGACTCTCGAGAGGCAGGAAGAAGGTTTTGACTTGGAAGAGCTTCAGGCCCTCAGCACCTACGAGTACTGGGGAGCAGTCCTTCTTTCCAGAGCCTCAATTCTTCTCCAACTCGTTCCTTTCTCCAAATGTGACAGAACGCCAAGTTCAACACCCTTGCCTTCATGTGTCTCTGTACCCGAGAGAGTCTCCTCGCCCGAGCTCAGCGAAGCACGTAGGCGGTGTTCGCGTTCCATCTCGCCCCCCAGGCCACACATGCTCTCCACGAACGCTTGTCTCAACGCAGTTGGAGTTGCGAACTCAGGAGCCTTCTGCCCAACTTATTCTGCTTCTTCTCTTCGTCCTGCACATGCCTGGCCGCCTACATTTCCTTCACCTCCCTGGTCAGACAGCTTGTCGCCCTCGCCCCTATGGAGTCGGTATGAGACTCAGGTCTTGTCCAGCTCCCTGGCGCTCCTTGTGGCTTCCGACTTCGCCGCGCTTCGGGCGTCTGTGGCGGCGAAAGAGAGAGAGGCGAAAAGGCGGAGAGAGACAAAGAAGGCACGACGAGGCGCGAAGGAGAAACAATTCGAGCCGAAGAAGACAAACGGATGGAAGACTCAGTTCAGACTCTGGAAACGCCTCCAAAGATGGCAGGTCCTGCTCCGCCTCACGAGACTAGAATTCGATGAAGACGACGAAGAATGGAGAGAGGATCGAGTCGTCCACAGTATCCTTCATGGCATCTCGGCCGTCTTCTTCTTGAGACCTGGACCGCCTTCGCCTTGCTCGAATCGAAGAAGAGAATCCGAGATACCGAATCCATTTTCGCATCAACCGGAAGAACTGCAGTGTGAAGAAACGCTAGGCACGCTGTCCATGGTAAAATCCCAGACGAGATCAGAGGCCTCGCTTTTGATGTCATCCTGTAGAGATCCGAGGGAAGCTCGAAGAATCCAGGACGCCCCAGGAACTTCAGCCTCACAAATGCCAAGTGATTTGGAAGCCCATCGATCACCAACCACTCGTCCTGTCTCCGATTCTGTTGGTGTCTCCGTGGCTGCATGTGGAGCTTTGGCAGCTACGGCAGCGGCGCGCGCGTCTGGGCCTTGGGGTGTGCTGGCGTCAAAGGCGGCTCAAGCGGGAGGAGCTCGTGAAATCAGTGGACTGTTTCAGGCTCTGCAAGTTCGGCGGAGACGCGCGGAAGGCCGTGTCCAGACCTTTGACCTCATTCACTCGATACTCAAGAAAATCCACTTTCCCTTGACAAAAGCGTTCGCCCTCAGAGTTCTGCGATCCATGGGAGGAGAAGTACCGACCCCTGGGCCCCTCCCAGTGTCCGTCGTGGTGCCGGCAGCGCATGCGCCCGCTAGTCAAGCCACGGAGAAGTCCATCGCAGCGACAGCTGCTTCCTCATCTCACAAGCGGCGCCTCGAAGAACGCGGAGAATCCACGAAAGACAGACGAGTAAACGTCTTCTGGCAGAGACGCTACGAAGCCCCGGTTGCTGCGCCACGGTTTCTCTTCTTCCGGTCCTACGCCTTTGGAGACATCCGAGAGGAGGCGTTGGGTTCCCTCGACTCCGCCCTTGAGAAAGAGGAAGAGCTTTGGCCTTTCTTCGCAGAAGGGAAAAGAAACAGAGACGGAAACGATGCATTTCTCCGCTCGGTGCCCGCCGCAGTTTTGTGCCATCGACAGCGGAGCCTGACAGACCTGCACTACGAGGAAGACCTCAGAGGCTGTGGCATTCAACTCGAGAAACAAGTGAAACGTTCCTTCTATCGCACGGTTGCTCTCGTCGTTGCATACGCCACAGGGACAGCCGATCCCGTTCCAGGTCGCCTTCTTCGTGTGTCGCCTTCCTTCTCGCCGCTCGAGTCTTTTGGGGCCCCAAATCTCTCCAGAGGCAGCTCGGGCGGTCGGCCTCAGGAGGCGGAGGAGACAAGGGGAGACGCGCAGACGGGGGACCGAAGAAGCACACTGGGTGACGAAACCGCAGATAGTGTGACTGTTTTCTCCTTCGGCTCCAGTGGAACCGGAGAGAGAAGACAGGGAGGATTGAGGAGCAGAAGACGATCTCAGGCCAAGGATAGAGAAGAATTTCGAGGAGTGATCTCAGAGAAGAACCAACAGACGCTGACAGAAAGCGTACACGCAGCAGGTGCAGAACCACAAACAGAGTCGGCTGTCTGTCAGACCTGTTCACTGCCAGAAAGAGCAGATGTCGTCAGGCACGAACCTGAGTCCATACGCTGGGGTCACTCTCCTCACCAGCCTTGGCCTTTCAAATGCTCGGATGCGGATGCTTCTTCTGGACGTGGAGATACCATTCGCTCTCCTGTTTCTTCCTCGTACTCCCCTCCAACAGGTGAACGTATCCCTCTATCTCATCCTTTCTGGGGACACCCTGACGTCGCGCCTGCTGCCGGAGACGGAGGGTTCTCTTGTGTGCGGTTCTTCCTCAGCTCAGCTTGTTCTTCGTTTGAGAAGGCGAGGACGGGGCTTCGTATCGAGCCAAGAAAGAGTAGCCGATTTCCTGAGGAAGCGCATGCAGTCTGGAGGAGCCCGTACAGCCCCAAGTACGTTCAAGAGATCGCACGCTCCGTCCTCGGCCTCCTGGCGTGGCGAGAAGAAGACCAAGACGCTCTCCTCGCCTTGGGTCTGGTCGACAGCGCAATGCATGCGCTGCTGCCTCATCGGGCTTCGCTACGACCTTCCCTCGCATCTCAGGAGGGCGACATGGAATTCGATGAACACCCCGAAATGTCGGTCGATTGTGCTGCCGGCACGCTGAGGGAGAGACAACTCTTCGGCGCTCCTCTCGAGGAAGAGAGAGACACATCCTGTGGGGGGGCCAAGTCCCTTGCGGCAGAGAGGAGAACAACAGGGCAGGTGGAGAACGATCGCAGAGCTGAACCGGGCGCGTACACGAAGCTTCTACTTGTGGCGACCCTTTGTCTTCGAGCTTCTGTGGGAGGAGGAAACGAGCGCATGCGCCTTGTTTGTCTGCGCTACTGTGCAGATCTCCTGCTCATCTCGCTTAGGGAGCTGCGGAAGGTGACAGATAAAGAGCCGAAAGCCGAAACAAGTTTTCTTCCCTCGAGTACTCAGTGCGGACAAAAGGAATCTACGCCAGCGATTGGAGAAACTAACGAGTGTCCTTCTCTCCAGAGGGATTGTGCTTCTATACTTCCTCACACAGAGCGTTCGACGAACTCGAGAGGGAGAGGAGACGAACAAGAAGACAGCGAGACCACGGCCTCAGGCTGCCCCGTGCACTGTGCGAAGAGCTCCGGTAAAACGAGAGGAAGCAAACAGTCTGAACTGTGCTCGCTGAATACGTTTCAGTGTGCCTCTGAATGGGAGGCGCAGGCGCAACTGCTCCTCACCCTTCTCCACATGCTGATTTCTCGACTCTTCCTTTCTCTCCCCGCCTCAGGCAAAAGGCAGCTCCTCGCCTCTCTCCATACCCGCACCCTCCGACACTGTAGGGCAGGAGGCGCATGCAGTCAAAGCGAAAGAGTGTCTCAGGCTGCTAATTCGACGCTTTCTCTGATCGGTGGAGAGACGATAGGATCCAACACCGTGAGACTGACAAACGCAGGGAGACGATGGAGCCCCTCAGAGTCTCCCGCTGCGTCTGCGTCGGATGCCGATGTATCGCGTGCGTCTCTGTCTCGCCAGGTGTCCCCGTATTCTCTCTCTGTCCCCACAAACTTGGGTGAAGAAGGAACTGTCTCCCACGATCTCCTCGAGGCCCAACGCTTCGTCCTCCACTACCCTGCTGTCTCCTCCGCACTTCAGCTGTGTCTCAGCGTAGGCTCGTTTCGCCTTCAACGCCAGGCGTTGAATGTTCTGAAAATTTTGCTGCCTTGCATGCAACCGGACCACGCGAGTCGCTGCTTCGCCTCTGCCTTTGCGCCGCCGAGTCCGTTCGGGGCCTTTGTCCATGGGCCGCTGAAGAGATCCTGGCGCCCAGGAATTGGACCCCCACGGGCGTGGAGCCCAAGCGCGCCGACCGACATGCAGGGGCCCCTTGAGGAGACACTTCAGCACCGGTGGCGAACGGAGAGAGACACCGAGAGGAGAGGAGGAACCGGCGA
Organism: Toxoplasma gondii ME49; assembly: GCF_000006565.2. Lineage (NCBI taxonomy): Eukaryota > Apicomplexa > Conoidasida > Eucoccidiorida > Sarcocystidae > Toxoplasma > Toxoplasma gondii. Next base: position 5,152,291 of record NC_031476.1, read on the forward strand.
AAGGGTGTCCGAAAACGACAAGGAAAACGAAGGAGAAGACGGAGCAGAAGAAGAAGATAAATCAGACAGAGAAGAAGACGCAGAAGAGGAGAGAGCCATGGAAGACAAAGTTCTGGAGCCTTGGCACCTCAGGTCTCTCTCACGAAGCCACCTCAGACAAGTATCTAATTTGCGCCCTTCAGCTGTGGCGGAACAGGCTGCGACCTCGCCGTTTGCCAATGCAGGGATTCATCATCCACGACAGCATCTTATCTCATCCTCAGGCTTCTCAAAAGACCGATCGCCAGACAGTGGAAAGGAGGCGTTTCACCGCTGGCGCTTGACAAGCGGTACCAGCACCCGAAGCCATTGGGGCAGCGAGGTGAGTCTCAGTGCGTTAACGTGGACATGCAACAGTGTCTCTCCAGGAGAGTGTGGAGTCTGTGGAGAGAACGCCAGCGAGCACACTGCCCTTGAATTCGTCGCCCTGCTCCTCAGCTTTGTGGGGAACTGTCTCTCCGTCTGTCCTCTCCCCGCCGTCGCCGCAGCGGCCTGGCAAGTCACCCTGCCAGCGATGCCTGTCTCTTGCCCGGAGACGTCAGGCAAAAGGGAATTCTCGGAGGAGAGAGAACGAAAAGGAGAAGGAAAGGAGTTGAAACAAGAGGCAGAAGCCCGACGAGCAACGAGCCGCACACTAAGAGATTTTTCAAATAAACGCGCAACAGAGCCTCTAGATCCTGTAGGAGATGCACTCGCAGAATTCGGGGTGTTACAGGAGCCGGCAGAATCAGGAGGTACCCAGAAAAAGCTGCGAAAACCGCCACCGGAACAGAGCTGTCCGTCGTCGCTGTGGGTGGCGCCTCTTGTTCTTCCTGTTGGAGAGAGCCGTGGTGGCTTAGCTCAGCTGGAAGAGCACCTCCGAGTCACTCTGGTACAGCAGCGTGAGCTCGCAGCTCAGGCCTGGGCGGTGTGTGGCAAGGCCGTGTCTCACTCTGGCGGCTCTTCTTCTTCGCCGCTCTTCTCCGCCACTGAGTCGCCGCCTGTCACGCCGTCCACCTCCCTATCTGACTCTCCGGAAACCTTCCCCTCTTCCACTTCTCAGGGGCCTGGTTCGTCGAACCTTGCGACAGAGAGACAAGCAGCTGACTGTTCATCTTCCAGACAAGAGGGGAGAGAAGAAAAGTCTGTCACCTCAGGATCGAACGCGAGCGCAGGAACGAGGGACGAGAGGCCGCGGACAGAGGAGGAAGAAGGCGATGGAAGCGCGCCTTTGTCTGTCAACGGAGCCTTCCGAGAAGCACCCTCGGCAGCAACTCTGGCCAGCGCTGCTATGCTTGTGATTTCCATTCTGCGTGCTCTCCTCTTGAGCCCGCTATGGGAACAAGCCGTCCGGGTGCGCTTCCGCGAGTCGCTTAGGCTCGCCTGTCGCCTTGCAGGCAAAACAGGCGGACTGCTGAACGAGTTTGAAAGAAAAACTTGCAACGGCGAGGCAGCCGAAGGTCGTCGGGAGACGACGCCACACACAGGCGACGATCGAGCAGTGGACTCACGGGAACGCGAGAGTGCAAACGACAGGAAAGAACTGGATCGGGGGAGTGCCACAGGTCTGGAAACGCAAGGCGTGGAGTCAGGTGTTGAAGTCGACGCCATGGAAAGAGAGGGAAGAACGCAAGCAGAGAGCGCCCTGTCGGATGTTCCGTCTGACGAATCTTTGAGACCCTTCGACTTTCCCCAGACGATGCTTGACGAGCGAGGCGACTCGGCGATTCGTGCAGAGACAACGCAGAGACTTTCAAGTCGCCAAGGGGCTCCCGAAAGCTGTCAGGAAACCGCAAATATGTCTCAACACCAAAATCACACCGAGGCGAGCAAAGCACAGAAACACACAACGCAAATCCGAAGATCGTTTACTTTCCACGAGACTGCATTCTGTCGCCGCGGGGAGGACCCAGTTGATCTCCCTAGTCGCTGGGTGGCGTCTGTTTCCGAAGCCTTAGGGGCGTTGGCGGTCCTGGCCGGCGAGAGCGGAGAGTTCCTTCGTGTTGGCGGTCTCCTTTCCCGATCTCGAGAAGGATTGGAGGGCGGTGGATTCGAAGCAGGCTGCTCGTCGGCCTTCGACTCTGCTGCCGCCTCAAGTCTGACGAGACTGTCTCCGTTCTCCTGCTCAGGAGTTGTGGTTCGCTACGCCCCACATGAAGGGGACACCCTGGCATTTCTTCGAGAGGCTGGGGGACAGGACCGGCTTTCGCCAACCGCCCCGAGTTTCTCTCGCGGCCCCTGTGGATGGGGCAGGCTCTCGAGAACGCCCTCTGAAGTCGCACGCGTTTCGCGCCCTCCACAGTTTGTCCATCTGCAGTGTCTCGACACCGCGACCTGGCACCTCGCGGGAGGCTCGGCTCCTCAGTTCGCCGAACGACTTCTCGCCGAAGAGGCCGACGAAAGACGTCACTTCACGCGTCGAAGAACCGTTGCTGGGGAGGAGTGGACAGGCGGTTCGCGCGGTGACTCTCAGCCGTCTCTGGAGATGCCCGAGGACTTTGGGCTTTTCGACTCTGTTCGCGAAGTGCACGAAGAGGGACCTGACCGAATTGGAGCTTTGCGAAAGCCAGCTGCGTCGGGAGAGAAACGCTTCACAAGAGGCCTCCAGGGAGGTGGCCAAGGCCCGGGATGGCCTGCAGGAGACCCGGAAGGCTGGCCACGGCGTCGGGGCACTTGGTCTCCAGAAAAAGAGCCTTTTCTCGAAGAGGAAGTCCGCCCATCGATGCAAGCAATTCTCCTCGAGTTGGCGGAGGCCGCCGAGGCTGCGATGCGGCTATCCAGGACGGAAGGTCAAACTCACTCGAGTGCTTCAACCTTTTCTCTCCTGCCTCCAGCCCCTTTCTCCTCAGCTGTCTCCTCCATCCGGCGGCTGTCTCCTGTCCCCCCCGGCTTCGCCCTGGTCTGTCCTCAGGGTCTCCTGAGTCCGGAGGGAGCTGCGGCGCTCCTGCAGCGACAGCTGCGGACCCTCGTCGTGTCAGCGCTTTGCGAGTTGCTGAAAAGCCCCCTAGTCGTTTCCCTTCTCTTTCGAAAGCGGCTGCTTGTCTCGCTGCTCGAGTCTCTCAGCATGCACGGAGTCTTCCCCACAGGCGCCTCTCCCTCGAGAGACGCGCGCGCGGGTGCGTCCGCGAAGCCTTCGCAAACGCTGCGCGACCTGCAGCGCCGCGTGCTGCGTCTCCGGAGAGTCGCTCGAGACATGTTGCAGGGGACAGTCGGAGTGGAGACGCGTCTGCTGGTAAAGGCGACACAGGCTCTCGAGTTGGGCGGCAGTCCCTTCCGTCTCCTTCCGGTGCTTCTTCCGACCGCCTGGAGCTCCAAGTGCCCCCACGGGGAAGAGGCCACTCGCGGTGAGAAAGACGACACAGTCGTCACGCTCTCGCTCCGCGCCCCGTTTCGCTTTGCAGGTTCGGACTGGCGCACCCTGTTCAAGAGCCTTCCGGAAATGGAGACCAAAGGGAGGCAGAGAGCCGACGGAGGACCTTCGGCGTCGGGAAGAGACAGGTGCGAAGGATGTCTGAGAGTCCAGGAGACGCTGGCGTGGATGAAACGTTCAGATCCGAGCGGGACACAAGGGGCGGGGCTCGATCCCTGGGAGGTGAATACTTCGTCGAAGGAGGCAGGAGACAATCTGGGAAAAGAAAAGGAACAGAGTGTCCGACGGGCAGTTGAAAGGACCACAACAAACCAGGATGTGTGCCAAAAAGGAGTCTCGGCACCGCCATCCGAGCATTTACCTTCCACGCGTGGCGTTCGAGAGGGAAGCAATGTCGCGGCTCTCAACGAAAATGTCGTTTCGACGGGAGAGGTTCAGAGCCCCGTGAGGCAAGAGAGCGACGACGACCTGGGGCACACGTGGAGTCAAGATGCTGTGAGGTTTCTTCTGCCTTCGCCGGATGTGAATTCGGATGACGAAACAGACTCAGCTCGCGAGAGAAGTACACCAACACGAAGACGGAAACCAGACGACTCGGGAGGCGGCGTGGTGTGGCGCAGCCTTTCGCCCTCGTTCGCGGGGTGTATGTACTCTTCGGAAATCTCCATCGTCCAAGCAAACCGCGTGATCCCCAGTTCCTTGCCGGCGTACTATTTCGAGGTTTCTGTCGAGGCGTTCGCCGCCCTCCATCCTGCGCCCCACCGTCTTGTTTGCGTCGCGCCTTCGCCTGAAAATCCCACAGGTGTTCAAGGAGACGCTACGTCCTCGGAAGACGCTCCGAGCCCCTGGTTGCCTGTGCGGCTATCTCTGCCAGGCTGTCTTCCCTCTGGATCGCTTCTGAGTCAGAATGAAGATGCTGCTGACACCGCTGATGCCGGGACAGAAGACGGAAATGGATACGCCCATGCCTGCAACGACTTACTTCACTCAGGATGCTGCTCGGGACTTGCTATCGGTCTCTTTCGAGAAGGCGTCGAACTCATAGGAAAACCTGGGTGCCATGGGAGTTTCGCCTACTGCAGCTGTGGGGTGCTTTTTCATTCAGCGACCGCTGTGCAGGAGCCGGTGGGCTTCTCTGCCCCCTTCGGCGGGGGTGACACAGTTGGCATGAGATGGGATCTCAAAAGATCCTCTATTTCCCTCTTCAAAAATGGAAGAAGCCTACGTGTGTTTCCTCTTCCTCTTCGTCAATGTCCAGCCCACATCGATCCCTCTAACGCGCTTGCTTCCGCTTCGTTCTCGTCGTCTTCTTCGACTTCCTTCTCTCCGTCTGCTGCCGCTTCTCGACCGCGGTGGGAACTGCGCATGGACAGGAAATCGATTCCTCTTGGCGACAGTCGTGTCTCCGGTCCTTCGCGTTCTTCACCTCTCTCGTTTCCCTCCACACGCTCGTCTGGTGGCACGTCGCCCTCCTCCGATGAGGCCTTCTTTTTCGGTTCTTCAACTTCGACCCCGTTCTTCGCAGGCAGCAGCCCAGCACAGATTTCAGCGGCCTCTGCCGCCAGTTGCGTTTTCAGGGATGACACAGGAAAGGAGGAGTCCGTCGATCCGATGAGCAAAGCGTCGTGCATACTGGAGGGCAGTACCGTCGCGTTTCGTGGAGTTCGCGGGAGATTCAGAACTGTTCTGTGGGGCTTTGGATGCTCAGCCTGCATTGTCAAGGCAAACTTTGGAGCTGCACCCTTTCTGTTTCCGTTTGAACGGAGCTTAGATGCCGAGGATATCCGACAGCTTCCAGCTGGGTCTCTCGCAATTGCGAGGCCCTGCCACGACTCAAGTGTTCGGTGCCCAGGTCCGCGGGATACAGCTGAAGAAGATCGCGGCAGAGACTCGCGCGGGCATTCTGAAGCATGGAGGAAACAGAGCTGTCTCCGCAGATCCCGCGGACTTACAAAGGGAGAAGATGTGGTTGTAAAAGGAGGCAAAGAACGCTCAGGGCACCATGGCAGACAGGATAAAAGCGAAGATTATGGAACCAGACCGAGTCGCGGAAAAACGCCGACAGTGCCGACGAACGCCCTGACCACAGGCGCACCATCGCATGAACCATCCGAGACTTGTTCGGCTTCTTTCTCAGCCTCAGTTCCGTCTACGCCTTCGTCGTCGTCGTCGTTCGCTGGTTCCGCCTCCGCGCCTTTCTATTCGTTCTCGTCTTCAGCTCCACGTGTGCTTCGAGAGGAGGAATTGCAGAGGCGAAGCGTTGCTGAGAGCTTGCATGAGATCATGGGAGGCGGGGTGTTCCCCCTCTCGTTGTGCGTACAGGCGCTTGAGCGGACAAGCGACGACCTTCAACTGGCAGCCGAGTGGCTGCTGGAGCACGGTCTGGAGGAACTGGAGCATTTGCAAGAGCAGTTCCTCAGAGAAGCAGAGGCGGAAGAGCTGCAAAAGCAGGTGGACGTGGACGCTGGAGAGGACCGAGGGGGCGATGCCGCAGGCAGCACGGGCAACCAAGAGGAAGACAAACGTCTACCAGCATCTGCTGGGGTCTCTGGGAGGCGGCCGAAGGTGTGGAAGGACCTGTCGGGGGAATCCGGTGAGGCTCAGATACCCGGCGAAGCAGAAGAAGGACCCCAGATTGACGAGGAACGAATCAGATGCAGAAGAGGAGATGACAAGGGTGAGAGAGAGAAAGCGAGTATTGAAGAGGTGCGACAACAGGGAGGAGAGGGGGACTCAAGCGGTATCGGCATTCAGCACGAGGGAGACGACAGGAGGGGATCCGGCAGGCGAGCGAGAGCGAGAGCAAGACAAGAAGAAACAGAGAACGAGGGATTCTCTGAATGCGGCGAAGTCCAAGCGGGTGAAGATGAGAAGTGTCATGCATTGGACCTTGTTCGCAAAAGCGAGAAACAACGCTTCTCTGCAAATCCGGAGCTTGCTCGACGCCTCGAGCAGCTGGCTGTACACTTCGCAAATCAGCCTTATGAATATATCAGATACCTTGCATGCCTGTGTTCCTCCTCTTCCCCATTTATCCGCCCGACGCTCCAGGAAGTCAGCTACGGCCTCTTCCCCCCTGTTTCCGAGAGGAGGCCTTCCTCCGCTTCTCGTGGTGCTTGTCTCCCCCAAGCGCCCTTCGCATCTTCGTCTTGGTCTCCTGCAGCCGTCCACCCTTTGTTTTCTTTGTCTGAAACTCCCGAAGACGAAGCCTCCCGGGCGTTACTCGCTAACGCCTTTTGGTTTGACGACATGCTCGCGCGCGCCTTTTACAAAGGCAGATGGAGTCTCCTCGTCGGCTCCCCATCGGGGCCAGGCCAGGCGCCTTCAGGTCTACACACACCTGGTGCAGTTCTCCCTCCTGGACCTCACCTGGGACTGTGGTGTGTGGGACGCGATGCCTCTGGGGCCGCCGATGCCTCTGCTGGTGCGGCCGCTCGTGGCGGCTCTCGCGTTTTGAGTCTCGCCGCCTCTGCATCTGCGTCAGGGCGACGGGACGCAAGAGGCGCTCTGTCCTTCAGTCCGCCGACCACTCCACCGTCGGGACCAGCGAACAGACAGTCGCGGACCGGCGGATGCGTCCTGCCAGTCTCAGCGGAGGATATCCACCTCGGCATGCTCCTGCAAATTCATCCGGACGCTGCCAGCGTCGCCAGCGACTTCGCGTTGCTAGTCAGAAGGCTCCAAGAGGGAGACCAGGGTGAGCTGCATGCGCGAGAAGGCGACGATGTGGAGAAGTCTGTCGGAGGCTCAGCGACGCACAGACGGCGCCGCCCAAGTGCAGCCGGCGGCTGCGAGGCAGCGCAGGTGGAATGCCTTTTGGGTGTCAAGCGTCACGGATCCGAAGAAGAAGCGAAGTGGGGATCGAACCTTCCGCCTGTTCTCAGCGCCCTCACTCCAGAGGCGATTCTCCCCTTCGCTGGCAGATGCGGAACCGTCTGGGAAATCGAGTGGATGGAGGTTGAAGGGGAAGCGGCCGGGGAGATGGACGGACACTCCGGGACGGAAGGCATGACGAAGCAGCGTGAGGGGAACCCGTTCACCGGCAGTACAGGCAGGGACCAGGCGTTCATAGATTCGAAATGTGAATCGAACGAGGTTCGACGCTCGCAGATTCCCATTCACCCCGCGCCTGCGTTGCTCCCGGAAAGCAATGTCGAGTCCGCATCGGAGCCCGCCACCGTCTGCCCTGCAGGCGCAACCGACGCAGCTCAAAGGACTGTCTGTGAGGCATCACCAATGCGTTGCTCTCTGTCACGGTGTTGCGCGAGTTCCTGTTCTCCTTCTGTCTGTCGAGATGCCGCCCCAGAACGAGGATTCTCCGTCGCCTGGCCGACTCGTTTTGCCGCTCCGCGGGCGCTGCTGCCCCTTGAGCAAGATGTCGAAATCGCGTTGAAACGCAGACGGCGACAAGGACAAGAGACACCTGTCGAAGGGCACTCGAGGTCAAGGCGGACGCCGGAGGCTCGCCTGGACCCGCATCAAGACGAAATTGCGTCCGCAGGGGTCCTCACAGTGGTCTTGGAGATCTGGGACGAAGAGAATCTTTGGCAGGCTCGTCGCCGACTCGTGCGAGTGCCTCTGTCGAGATGTTGTCGCCCGTGCTCCTCCTCACAAGAGCCGTGGGGCGAAGAACCAATTGAAGAGCTTCTCGGCGTCACCCCTCAGGAGTTGATCGCATGCAACGGGACGGCTGCATGGACTTCGGATCTTCTAGCGAAGGTGCTGGCGCTCTTGAGGGAAGCCGAGGAAGCCGTGGCGACGCTCCAAATGCGCCACACGGTTCTGCGGCTGCTGCAGAGTGCCGAGGTGCAGCAACTCTCCTGCAAAAACCTTCCGTCTCTCGATCGCTTCTTCTCGCTGGTAAAACTCTCGTTCTGCGAGCTCGGACTCCCCCTATCGCCTGCGCCAGGAGCTGTCTCCACCGCATCGCTCCTCGGAGCCGCGCTTCGGGCGTGGAGACAGGCAGTCTCTCCTTTCGCCCTTCCGGTCTCCTCGCCTTTCTTCTTCGAGGAGGGGGCAGTGGCTGCTTCTAGGGAGACGAGAGCAGGTCGCGAAGAAAGCGAAGGCGGGAAGGGAGCTGTGCTCCTTGAGACCTCGCGCTCGGGGACAGCATGCCCAGTACAGAGGACCTGGCCAATGACTTCACCTTCGTCAACCGTCTCCCCAACCCCGGGCCCACCCCAGAACACTGAAAGGTCTTCGCGTTCCCCTCTGTCAAGGTTCCTCGAGTTTTTCTCCAGCTCTGACTTCACTGCTTCTCTCGGATTTGTGTCTCAGTTCACTCGCAGTCCGAACTGCCCCAACGGCTCTTCGCCACCCTCTACCTCCCCTCCCCTTCCTTTGTTACGGACGTCCCTGAAGCCGCTTCTGAATGCGTCGCTGTCTCCGACTCTGCAGCACCTCCCCGAGTCGCATACCAGACTCTTGTTGAGCTTGCTGCAACTTCTGTCGCGTTTCCTGCTGCATCCGAACCCCTCGTCGGAGTCGTTGTTGCTTCGAAACATTGCGCAAGAGGCGCAGGAACACCTTACAGCTTCCCTCGCTTTCCGTCTGCCCACGACGATTGTGGACTCCCCGCACCCGCTAGGAAGCGCCGGGCTCTTCACCGCGCAGATGTCTGCGTCTCTGGGGAAGCTCGAACTGGTGCATGCCGTCTCGCTCGGACCTTCTGCGTGCAAGAAGCTGATTGCCATCTTCGACCCGAGGTCCGACATTGGCGACAGCGAGAACAGCAAGGTTATGTCTACGCTTGCGATTTATCGGGACGAAAGCTTAGATCAAGAAATCTTCTCTTCTCGGTCAGACGACGCAGGCACAAGGCACCCGGGGGGCGGCAAGCCTCTCGCCGGACGAATTCTGGTTCTGGATGCCCCTAAAGTCTGGGTCAAGTTCACTGCTTCCTCTTCCTCTTTCTCTTCTTCCTCAGCATCTGCATTTGTGGCGGAGAAGTGGGGGTATCGCATTCTCTTCCTTCCACTAGTGCACTCGTTGTCAGATGAGAACGCGATCCAGAGACAGAGTCCTCAGCTCGCTTCAGAGCTGTCTCTTTTGACGGCTCTTGCAGCCTCGCCAGCAGAACAGACAACCCTCCTTCCTCCTCTTTTAGAGACACTCCTGTACCACTGTTTCTCCCCCACGACTTTGCGAAGCGCGGCTTCGTTGTTCGGGGAGCTTCTAGAAGCGCTTCACCCTTTCCCGATCTTGCCCTCCTCCTTCTCTCCCCTGGCGCCGCAGTTCCCCGTGCACCCAATCGACCGGGAGGCCTCGCGTCTCCAACGACGACTTTTCGCCTCTCGCTCCCAACTCTCTCAGAGAGGCAACGCCGGAGAAGCAAGGCCCAGCAGGGCGGAGAAGCAGACGCGGACTGGAGGCTGGAGATCGGCAGCAGACGAGGTTGATGCCGAGCTCGAAGAAACGTCTGGGGACCGAGGAAACCCAGAGGAAACAGGCGTTGTGCGTTTGCAGCCAAGAACGACGCAGCTGTTGGCGACCTTAGGTGGACGCGACGAGACCTCTGGCGACGTTCGTCAACGCGCGAATCTTCCCTCTTTCCTTCCGACAGAGCGACGCGAATCCCTTGCTCTTTCGCACCCCACGACGTCGGCTTCGCCGCAGCTGTCTGGACTGCCTCTGCCTTCTTCTTTGCGGCCGCCGCTCCTGTCTCCTCTGTGCGTCTCTCTTCTTCTCGCTCTCCGACTTGAAGCCTGCAGTCTGTTCACCCGCCATTTCTGCCCCATGGAGTGGTCGACAGCTGGAGGCTTGACGGGCAGCAGCAAACTCATTTCTGGAATGACGCTTTTGGCAGCTGCAGGCCGAGGAGGAGCAGCCGATGCATCCACAGGGAGAGGCGCCGCCTCTCAGGCTTCTTCGTCCCTTTCGCTTTCCCCTGCTTCCTCGCTTTCGTCGTCCACCGCGTCAGCGTTTCCCCCGGGGCATGGAGAACTTTCGAACGCCAGCACGGCGTCTCCCCGTTCGTCGCCTTCGGCGGCTGCTTCGCCGCCTACCGCGGCCTCCTCCGGTACCCCTCTGTGGCGCCCAGAGTGCCAGCGCGAGGCCATGCGTACCATCGTCGACCTCCTGTGCGTCGCCCACGATTTTGTCTTCGTCCACGCGCTGGTGGCGAGGCAGGCGCGGCGCTCGCAGGTCCGAGAAAAACAGGAAAACGAGGCACAAAGGGAACAGGGACGGACACACGGGGCAGCAGAGGCTCATGAGGGTGTAGAAGGAATCGGTGGCAGAACGGAGGAGCAGGCAGGTCCAGGTGGAGTCGTGGACCACCCGGAAGAAAGGCTGGCACAAGTGGATACAAACAGAGGGAGTTCAGGAGAAAGAAACAGAAAAGGTAACGACGAGCTCGATGACGGCACAGTGACTGGGTCGCGAGTTGAGGAAGTGGTGTCGACCTCAGGAGAAGCAGACGACGAGACGGACGGATCCTTTCCACCAGTTTGTACCTTTGACTATTTCGACTCATTTGCTTCTGGCGCTCAAAAGCACGTGAAGGATAACCTCAACGGGCAAGAGTTTAAACTCACATCCGAGACAGGTTTCTCCGATACGTCGCGAGACCCGCCTTCGGTGCTGCCTCCTTTCCTTGACAAGGTTCACCAAGGACCTTCACAGCGATTGCTGTCGACGCTTCGAGGGCTTCTCTCTCCTTCTCTCTTCGCGTTAGTCGCCTCGTTCTCCGTTCCTCTTCTACCGGCGCGACCTGTCTCTGCCGTATGTCGTCGCGGTTTTTGTGTGTCTTCCGGCCCCCTTTGGCTTTTGCCTTTTTGTCTAGGAGATCCGGCAGACTCTCGAGACTGTCAGACAGGTTCTCCCGCCTCTGCGAGTGCCACGAAGCAGGCCGTCTCTCCGCGTTGTTCTCCCTCGTCTGCGAGGGGTCGCGCATCTCCATCTGAGCTCTTAGTGGCTTTTCAGAGATCCCTTACGTTTGACGGGAACGCTGCTTTCCCTCCAGCTCTCGGCTTGCCTCCATGGACGCAGGAACGTGAACGGTTCCGCCAGTCAGAGGCGGTCGCTTGTCAGGATGCCTCGCTGTCTGCGCTTTCCTCTTCCCCATCGACTTCTTCTCCCTGCGCCACGGCTTGCCTAAGGGTACCTGCTGCTGGTCAGGCTTCCCAACCAGAAGAAGGACCGCTTTCAGAGAATCTCTCGTCAGCGTCGCTGCCCGCTCCGGCTCCTCGTTCGTCATCAAGCGACCTCTGTTCTCCGCCACATCCCGACATCCCATTCCCCCGTACGCCAACTTCTCTGGCGGTTTCCCTTCCCTTTCTCGTCAACCTCTGTCGGGTGGAGATGCAGGTCGACCGAGCCTGTCTAGGTCCTGTCGACATCACCTTTGTGATTCAAGGCGTCGTCTCGCTGATGGGCGACGTCTGCCTCCAACTGCCCGGCAGCCGCGCGCTGTGGCTACCTTTGTTGCGACGCGGCTACAGGGCGCAAGCTCGGAAGTTCACACGGAGCTTCAGCGAAAGAGACGAAGGCGGCGGGGAGACAGAGACAGCGGAGACACGCCACGAGAGGCAGGCACAGGACCCGCACTCTGCCCGGAGACAACAGGAAGGACCGACAGATGGAAAGAGAGTGGTGAGCGATTGGAAATTGCTGTCCCGAGAGTTAACAAAAGCGGAGGAGTCGACGGGCAGGTTGTCGGCGATTCTAGGAAGCAGATTTAGTCTCGCCTACCGCGTGATTCGCTCGTGTACTGGGGAAGAACTGGGAGCCGAATTCGTCGAGTTCTCGCCAGGAGCGAAAGTCTTTGTCTCCGCGTTTCCACCCTTCTGGCTGTCAAGAGTCTTCACGGTTTGGGATGTCATGAGGCTCTTTTCCCTCTCCAGGCTAGCGGCCTTGGACGGGGAAAGGCAGCACTCGAAGAAACGAGAAGGGCAAGAAAACACGGAGGGGCGGACGTTCATGAAGCAGCGAAAGACGCCGGCGAACAAGAAGGGGAAGGCGCGTCGGGAAGGCCAGAGGAAGGAGGAAAAGACGCACGTGGAGGAGACGAGAGACAGCAGACGCGAGCAGAAGGAAGAGCGAGCGCAGAACGCGGAGGAAGAAAATGAGTCGAAGGAGGAGCAGGAGAACGACTCGAGGGAAGAAAAGAAGTGCATGGAGAAGACGAGAGAGACGCTGGGACACAGATTGAGCGAAAGCCTGCAAGGAAGTCGCGAGGTCAGGTGCGATGCACACTCAGACAACCCCAAAACTTCAGCAAAGACAGAGGACGGAGGCGAACCTTTGAAGACCCTCGATTTTTCGTCGGACAGAGAGACGCCGAGAGGGACGACGCCAGGGGAAGACAAAAGCGCATCATCAGCAAAGAGCGGGAGCCTAGCCACGACCGCTGGTGGGAAAGGCCCTGAATCAAAGCGTGAAGCGGACGCAGCCACTGGGCGCAACACACGTCGGCTGGAGTCCGAACGAGAAGCCAAAGATGGACGTTTGAGGGAAGAACCAACGAGAGAGTCCCAGGCAGAGCAGGAGGAGCCTCGGGAGGGAAAGAGGAGCGAAGAGACTGCGGAGCCCACTGCAGGCCGATCACATGTGCGTGAGACGTTTCCGAGACGAATCGAGGCGAGCCAAATGGAGGCGAGACGACTGGAGGATGCGACGGAGACTTTCGACTTTGGCCAAGACTCGCCGGGCTTGGCAGCAGACATTATGGAAGACATGTTCCAATTTCTCTCGGTTGTGCCTCTCCACTCCTCGCGCTTGAGCGGTTCATCTGTGACGCATTGCCAGGGCGACGCACTCCGCAGTCGCGGTCCAGCCGCAGAGCGCATGAGACTTTCTTATTCGACGCAAGACGAAAAGCACGCCACACACAGACAAGGACCGTCAGCGGATTCGGCTCCGTCTCTCGGGGGCTCGTCTCGCATGTCCGTTGCGTCTGCCGCGAAGTCCGCAGATTCCGCGTCTGCCGGTTTAGACCGGAGCCTCAAGGGCGTTCGAGAGCTGCTCCTCAGAAGCGTCGTGGAGGCAGCCATTCGCACTCACTACTGGCCTGTGTTCCCAGGTCGAGTGGAGCTCTGTGCGTCTTCTATGACGGTTGTCAACCACGCCGGAGATCTCCCCTGCGGAGGCTCCAGAAGAATAAAAACGAGATGCGCCGCAACACAAGGCAGCGACGACGGGGTCTCCTTCGGTGAGCACGGAGCGGCGGCTGGCCAGAGGCTGGCACCATCGCTGGTGTCGAGTCCTGACGTCCAAGGTGGAGACTCGACCGAAAGACCAAGCGAGCAGGCAAGTCGTGGCAGGGTGCACGCGCATCCCAGGCAACCTCAGATTAAGAAAAAACGAAAAATGCAGAGGACAGAAACACGAGAAAAACGACGTTAACACGGAGACGAATGGCACGAGTGGATGGACGAAAATATGGAGGAGAGGACGGAAGAGAAATCGGCGGGAAGACAGGAGAGAACACGAAGCGGAGACAGTAGAGAAAAAGATAGGAAGTCAGGGAAGAAGGCGGTGACGGCACTCAAGACAAAGCAGGAGAAGAAAGAGAAGCCGACAGTGGCAGAAGAAAGCCAAGGGCGGGAGGGACAGGCCACGGGGCGATAGTATGACATTAAGAAAGAAATTTCAACCGAAAGAGAAGAGAAACGCGTAATGAAAAAAGTCAAAGTGTAGCCCACAAAAGTCACAAACCGTGCTGCCGAACGCGATACCTGGCCGCGCTCCAGCACCCGCGAACATGGCCAGGAACAGGGAAACAGAGGCAAGGCGTCTCTAGAAGAGACCAACAGCCCAAGCTCTCTTGAGGCTGTGCACCGCTGCTTCCCGCCATCACCCGCTTGTTTCATTCCTTGAGGCTCTTTTCGACTCCGCCTGCCCTGTGCGTTCAGGCAAGCTCACGTGCCCAGCCTTCCAACCGTTTCTCCTTCTGCGCCTCCTCTTGTCTGTCCTTTTCTGCGCCGCTTTCGTTTTCTTCTTCCTCTGCGGAAGTCTCCTTTTCTGCGACATCCGCTGCCTCTCCGTCTTCTTCGCCATCATCGCCGTCCTCGCCGTCATCTTCCTCTTCCACTTCGTCGTGTTCTGTCTCGTCTTCTTCCCTTTGTTCTTCTACGTCTTATTCTGATTCTGCCATCCCTCCACCTGTACCGTCTGCTTCATCTTCGTGGATTTCTCCTCCACCTCCTGCGTCTTTGACTTTGCCTTCTTCCGAGTCTACGTCTTTCCTTTTTTCATTTTCTCGGCGTCTGCGCGCTGCCCCTGCTTTCGACTCATCTGTCTTCGCTTCTTCAACATCCTCCCCACCTGCCTCGCCTCCACCTTCCAGTGTATCCGGACAAGATCTGCCAGGCCGCCGTGGGGGAAGGCGGCGAAGCTGGGGCTTGCCGGCGCTGCAGTGTACGAACACCCCCGGCCCTGAGCCTGGCGCAGGTGGGCCGGCCTCCTCGCGCTCCCGCCTTGTCTCCAGCGATGTCGGCAGAAGCTCGATTTCTGAGGAAAGGCGAACGTCCCCCCAGGTTTCTCGGCCGCTCATGGCAGAGGCGGATGCGTCGAGGAGACTGTGGGGAGAGTTCCCAGAAGCGTCGCGTCACACACACGGCCTGCCCTCTTTCGGAACTATTCAGTCCTCTCACTGGGCAGACAGGCAGGCAGAAAGAAGGACAGAGAGAGATGCACAGAGAGACGCAGAAAGAGGGGAAGAGACAAGCGGACAGACTGGAGGCGCAGCAGAAGGGGAGGCCGAAGGGGAGAGGGGAGGCGAGGTAGAACGAGATACATCAGGAGAGACAGAGAGACACGGAGGCAGAGTGGCAGAGGTAGACAGAGCGTCAGTAGGACGCAATACTGAGAGCGATCAACAGGGGAGATGTACGACAGAAGTGGATGTTGAGGGAGCGAGAGAAAGGGGCACAGAGGCACGTGAGGTTCCCCTTCCCCGCGTAGCGTCGAACGGAACGTTGCGTAGGATGGCGTTTGAAGGAAACCAAGATCACGCTCTGAGCGCAAGCGAGAGGAGTGTCGCTGGAACGTATCCCTCTGTCAACTCCGGACCTGCTTCCTTTTTGCCTTTCGATTCCTCTGCGCATGAACGCCCCGCGCCTTCTACGACGGGTGCTGTTTGTCCCCCTGCATCCGTTCTTCCGCGTTCGCCACAGCCACTCACCATCCCTCCACTGGTCTCTGCGTCGCTTGATGTGCGCGCACCTTGTTCCTTCTCCTTCTGGCTGTTCGACGACGGAGAGGAAGCGGAGTCGGAAGAGGTTGAAACAGAAAAGCCAAGGTGCCCTCGCGGTTGCGACTGGCCAGGAGAGGGAGACTGGGAGAGAGACGTCACATGTGAGAAAGGCTGGAACTCTGGATTCGACTCCACACCCAGCCCAGAGCCGCCAGTGGCTTCTCATCTCGATCCTGTGTCCATAGAACGCCTTCCGTCAAGCGAAGTCCTTTCAGCTGTCTCTTCGCCTTTCCCCGCCTCCGTTCGCCCATTGCCTGGAGGGCAACGAGCAGCCGAAGGGGCTCTTGCAGCCAGCGGAGATGACGGGACCTCTTCGAGCGGCTCGCTCACTCAACTCTCCCCTTGTCAACCCGAGCGACTTGCCGACCCTCACTCCGTTTCTTCGCATCCCCCGCGCGCCTCCCGTGTACCTACAGCGGAGGACAATGCATGCAGCCAGGGCTTGGCACGCAGGCCTCGAGGGCCAGATCCGGCAACCGCACAGTCGGACAGAGACTCGGCGCTTGCATGCGGAGACGAAAGGGAGACACGAGAAGAAGGCCACAGCACCAGACGGAGACGAGAAGAAGCAGAGGTACTCTCTCCACTGTCGCCGGCGCCGTCATGGGAGATAAGTGTCTCCAGAGACAGTCCATCGTGGTCAAGAGGCAATCCTTCGAGACTTGCTGGGTCTCAGACGTCTTCGTCCTCTGTCGCGTTCTCGGCTCCTCCTTCCTCTTCTCTTTCTATAGCTTCTCGTCCCCCCTCCTCTTCATCTGCTGTCTCCTCCTCCTCGGCGTCGTCGTCTCTTCCCCATTCTTTCTCTCTGCCTCCCGCCTCCTTCCACGCTCTAATTCCACAACCGCATTGCCGTCATCGACCCACACTCGCCTCACCATCTCCAGACTTGGCAGACAGTTGCGGCTCCTCCTCGAGTTTCTCCTCTCTATCGACCGCCTCAGCCTCGCATCCACCTCCCTCTCGCACAGGCGTATCACAGCCTTCTTCAAATTGCCCCGGCCAGCCCTCGCCTCTTCCGCCGTCTGCTGGGCAACCAGTGTCGCCTCAGTCGGCGTTGCTGCCTGCTCCTCGGTCCAAGATTAACGCTGGACAACCAGGCAAGCCTCGAGCTTCTCAGCCTCGCACGGTCCACCCGGTGGCGCGGCACTGGCGCCTCGTGTGTCTGCGGGGGTATCCGTTCTCCACTTCGGAGAGTTTCCGCGTGCTTCTCTCTCCGTCGAACCTCGTGGTGGTCGAGCTCCAGCTGCCTCACCAAACGACGACTTTTACGGACTACGAAACCCTGCGAGTCTCCTTGTCGTCCAAGCAGCCGGTGACACCGAGACTCTGGACGCACATCGCCGTCTCTATCGGCCTGCCGCCGACTTCGGTCAAACTCTTCGTCGACGGAAAGGAAGCCGCCAAACGCGCTGTCACCGGACGGTGTTCGCTCTGCTACGGCCCGCTGCCCTTCTGGCTTCCACCGCTCTCCTGTGTAGGTCCATCCGACGAGCTCGCGGCCGAAGAGGAGAGCGAAGACGAAACTTCAGATCAATACGACAGCGGCGCCGAGAGGCAAACTCGAGCAGGAAGGGAGCGCCAGGGAGGAAGAGAGGGGGAAGGCGAGCGAGAGGAAGGAAGAGAGGGGGAAGACGACGAGGGAGAGGGCAGAGACGAGGCCGAGGGACCGCGTGCGATCAACACTGGGAGACGACAAGAGTCAGGAAGGAACATGTCTCTTGGTAATCGAAGACGAAGAGGACTGCAGCGTCGGTGGCACATGCAGCAGAGGCCACTGGTTCCTGAAGAGAGCTTCGACAACGACGTTACCGAGGAGACAGACGCACTCGGCGAAAGAGGACTCAAGAGCCGAGGGATAGGCATGAGGGGATGTCTTGCAGACTTTAGGGTCTACTTCCGAGAGCTGAGTCAGGATGAGGTGAAGGAACTTGTAAAGTCGTGCGATACGCAGTTCGAGAGAGAGTACCTGGAGTTTTGCGAAGGCCAAAGATGGAGAGCCTCGGCAGGAAGTTCCAGCAACCAGATATCGGGCGACGATGGACGAGAGAGAGAGTTGAGAAGGCTGACACATGCGGTCCAGAACGAAGCGGTTTCTCGAACTTCTCCTTCCGATATCTCGCTTCATGGAGTCTCGCGATGCGCGCGGAGTCTTGATTATACTGAAGGAGATAGGCAGGCACACTTCAGCTCTCTTTTGTCTACTCCTTCAGAGAGCGTTCACTTGAATCGTCGGGTCTCTGCTGTCGATGCGCCTGCCGAGCCAGTCCGTGCGACCACGACCCTCGCACCGCCGCATCGGCCTTATTCTTCTACCTCTCATAGCGCACCTTTGGCCGCATGCGCCAGTTCCTCTTTTTCCCCGTCGCCCCTTCATTCTTTGTCTTCCCAGCCTTCGTCTCCTCCACTTCATCCTCCGTCTCCTCCTCCCGTTTCTCCCCAGCCCTCATCTCTTCTTCTGTCTTCCTCGCCTCCTGATTCTTCTTCTCTTTGCCCTTCTTTGTTCTCTGCTGATCCATTCCTTGCTGCGTCTCTTGCTTCTTCTTCTTCGTCTTCGTTTTCCTCTCAGCCGTCTTCGTTTTTTGCTCCTCTTCTTTCATCTTCGTCCTTCTCTTCTCATCCGTCGTCTGCTGCATCTGTTGCTTCTTCTTTCCCTGCGTCCACCTCTTTGACCGGCTCGGCAGGGGGACATGCGTGTCTTTCTGCTGGGAGCCTGGGGCCGCACCATTCGCCAGAAGCAGACAGGCGAGCAGAAGGCGAGGACGCGTTGGGGAGAGCGAGCAGTGGAGTCAGTGATCGAGGCGACGAAGACCTGGCCCCAGGCTCACGTCACCCTCATCAGGTCCTCTCCTTTCCCTCCCGCCGTCGTGACAGAGACATTTTCTGGGGAGCTAACGAAGCTGACCTCGAGGCAGGCGTCATGAGCCTCGTGACCCGGCGGGTGTGGGTCACTCCAGGAGGCTCGGATGGAAACACAAGAGAGACGAATCCTTCCGAAGAGGCGACAGGTTCCTCTGACTCATCTCGCCGGTCTTGGAGAGGAGAAAGGAACTGGGATCTCTGGGAGAGTCTGCGCCGGGCTGTCGGAGTCGATCCGCTGCTTGTCGTGTGGCAACGGCAGGACAGAGAGCGCAAGGCGACACTAGGGAAACCTGGATCCGGCATGTACAGCACCACAGGACGCGACACCAGGAAAGAAGAGGAAGGTGGAGAACAAGGTGAAGACCGCTTGCGTGAATCAGGAGATGAACACGAACTTGAAGGACTCGATGCTGCAGACAATGAAACGAAAGGGGAAGAAGCAGGCGTGACAACAGGAGCGACGAAAAATAAGAGCGTTCCACTGCAAAGCGCTCAACACCCGAATCCAGATAACTCAGGTACGGTGCTGCCGGGGGTCCACTATCCTGAGTCCCAGGCAACGCGAGTGGTCTCCGTCGTCCTCCTGTGTCTTCCAAGTTTTTTCTCGCGTCGACGCATCCTGACAGTCTTCTCATCCTCCATTCATGTCCGCGTCCTCTTCACACAACGTGGTTGCCTCTCCCCTTTTGCTTCTTCTCAGATGTCTTTCGCTCTTTCTTTTCGCGCTTCTTCAAAGGTGTCTGTCTCTTTTGCGTTATTTGTTCAGAGTGCGCTGGGGCGTCTGTCGATCCCGCCACGGAGGCAGATTGGTGTCTGACGATTCCGAGTGCTCGATGGGTCCTCAACGAGCGCATTTGGGCCTACATCGTTCTCTGTGTGAACGGCCAACTAAGCGAGGCGGAGAGTCTGTTGTCGCTTTCTTATCCGTCGCCTCCAGCTGCTTCGTTCTCTCCCGAGAGGCCTCTGGCGCCCTTGCGAACCGCTGACTCGGCGTCTGCGAACTCATCCTCCTCTGGGGAACGTCACGCGGACTTGGGAGACTTCGATCGCATTCAGACATTTCGGCAGACGTTCTCTCTTGCGTTCGTGGAACAGCAGGCTGGTCTGCTCTACGAGCTGCTCTCGGCCGGGTCGAGGGAACGGAGACGGAGCGAAGCGGGGGAAGGCGACGAGATTTGTCGTGAAGCTTCGGTAGCCGGTTCCTTCGACGCAATCTACCTCGAGCCAGCTCTGCAGCTGTCCAGAGCCTGGATGCAGTTGCTGCTTTCCACTCTCCACTGCGTTGCCGCCTTCGCCCCTTGGCCCTCGCAGTTCGGAGTTCTGCTCTCGAACTTCCGGTAAGACGTGAGCCGCGGAGAGGGCACATGGAATCAAGGAGGAACGCAGACATAGAAGCGAAAGAAGCTGCGAAAAAAAGGAGGAAGCCGCAAAATCGGTGAAGGGAAGAGCGAGAAGTAGAAGAAGTAGTAGCAAAAGAAGAAGAAGACGAAGAAGAAGGAGGAGAACAAGACAAAGAAGAAGAGGTACCACAGTTGAAGCAGAAGAAGGCAAAATCAGTCAGAGTGAAGAAGGGGGAGAACAGGAGAACTCGTAGCATAATCGACAGACAAATTCCTGTGTCCACCGCACGATTTCAGGAAACGGTCTGCGTTCCCAGCCTCCGACAGATCAAAAGCACGAATTCGACGAGCGCCAGACACATCTATGTTCCTTTGGTGGCGCCTTTGTCTGCCGCATGTTTTCTCTTTCCTGTACTCCCCTCCCCCTTTGAGGTTCCGTTGCCTTTCATGTTTTTTCTCTCCTCAGCTATCTCCTTCCTCACACCTTGAAGCAGTGGATTTTCCATCTCTCGCTCTCCATGACGGAAGACGCAGCAGCCGACGGCCGCATCCGTGTTGTGATCAACCGCGCGAAAGCGCTGAAGGCTGCTGAGGGCAGGACTGCCTCTCCACACCAACGCTCGTCTTTCTCTTACGCTTCCTCCTCTTCCTCGTTCCCAACCTCTTCTTCTGTCTCGGGGGAAAGACAAGAAGACGACTGCACTCGCAGTGCTGATGACCCTCCGGAGGGAGGATCCCCCGCGACTCACGCCGCATGGCTGCGCGACTTCCACACCGTCTTCGGTCAGCTGTACAGACAGCTCAGTGACGTATCGCCGAAGCGTCTGAGGTCGCATGGGCGGGCGTGGTATGTGTTGTACGATGGAGAAGGCGGGATCGATGCGGGAGGCATTTACAGAGATTCTCTTGCCCACATTGCTCAGGAACTCCAGTCGCCGTTCAGTCCCTTGTTCATGCCGTGCTCCAACAGCCGTGGCTTCGGTGACAACCAAGTAAGCGTCTTCCTGTCTTTCAGGCTCGAGCGACGTGACGCTCTGTCGCCTCCCGGTCTTTGGTAACTGCGTGGTTGTGTGGAGTGCTCGTTTGGCGTTTCCATCTGGTGATCCAGCATCCGGTCTCTCTCTGTTGCGTGTCTTTCCTCGGACGTCTCTGTCGTCTCGCTTTAGGGGACTATCACTTCTTGATGCCGTTTATGCGTCTCTGCGGTATGTTCCAGCTTTTTGTCGTTCGTGTTTCTCTTTCTCTGTCCACCTTCTTGGCTCTGCATCAGTCTCCCTCAGTTTCATATCTCTGCGCCTGCTCCACTCTCGGACTTGCTCTTCCTTCCTGCTGCTCTTCGGCAGTTTCGTGGTGCTTGCCGGACTTCGCGTCGGCTGGCCCTGACTGCATCCGTCCGCAGAGCTCTCTGCCTTCCCACGCGGCGCTGCGAACGGTTTTTGCTGCTCTGCTGTCGACCGTCTCTCCGGATTTTCAGGACCGATGGGTGCCATCGCCGCGGTGCGTCTCCCCCTCGCACCTGTCCATGTTTCGCTTTCTTGGACGCCTCATGGGGGTGGCCGTTCGCGGGCGCCTCTGCCTCGACCTCAACCTTTCGGGGGCGCTCTGGAAGCCTGTCGTCGGACTGAGCGTCGGAGCTCAAGACCTGGAGGCCGTCGACGCTCTCTGCGTGCAAATGCTTCAAACGGTACGCCTCTGTGAATCCCATGTCCCCTCACGTCGGCTTTCCAAGCGAGTTTGCAAAGATGCCTGTTCACAGACACGGGGGTATCGCCGCCAGAGACACTCTAGATTGAAAGGTGGAAGCGGGGAAACTGTGTGCTGCCCTGGATATCCCCGAAGCGCTTCGAAGCAGCAGGGAACCTCGGAAGGATGCCGACGCAAACGCTGTCGCATTTGTCTCCTCCCCACCACACACCCGGTGCTGAGAGCGGGCACTCCGTCGAGAGTCTGTGTTCGAGAGGCCCCCGAGAATCCTCTCCACCCGGCCGCCTGTGGGAAGTGCAGAATCCCCCGTCTTGCAGACACCGTATCACTGTCGCACTTTGGACTGTGTTCGGCCACGCGACCTTCATCCCTCAGGCCTTTTCTTTTCACTGCTGTCTCGTCTCATTTCACTTTCAGGTTTGTCAGCTTCACAGCTCGCAGGGGGCGCCTGAGCGCTTCACCGAAGAATTTCCCTTGTTTTGGCACACAACCCTTTCAGATGGCCGCGTAGAGGAGCTGCGAGTCGGAGGCAAAGATCTCCCTGTGCGATGGGAGGAACGCGCAGACTATGCACGACGAACGGTCGCTTGTCGCCTCGAAGAAAGCAGAGAACAGGTCCGCCACCCACGCTCAAAGTGGATCGGCCGCTTCTTAGCTCAATCGGTTTTGTGTTTTGACGTCTGTGAAGCGCACCCGCGTATGCCATGCGAGTGCGTCTGTGACAGAGTCGCTGTGTCACGCGTGGATAGCCGCAAAGAACGTAGAGAGGAAAACAGTCAAGGCCTAGGCAACAAGCTGGAAGCGGGGCGGCGCGTCGCCGAGTCGGTGTCTTTTAAGCATGGAAAATACTAGCCGAGTCTTCGCGGCTTGTGGAAGAGTTCGCTCCGAAGGCAAGACACAGGAGGCGAAAAACCTGGAATCGCGGGGGCGGCGAAAGCTGTGTGGGAGGCGACGCCGAGAGCGACGCGCAAAGACCTTTCCAGGGAGCGAACTCGAGGGAAAAAGAGATGCACATGAGAAGGCGGTGCAAAACCACGACGGGGGTGATATAAAGAGACGAAAAGCCGGGGGAAAAGGGTGAACGAAAGCAGAGAACACAGACGTAAGAGAGAGATGCAGAAGGAGAGAGAAAAAGGACTAAAGAGGAAGGAAGGCGAACGAAAGAGGACGCAGTGGGATGAAGCGAAACACAAGGAGCAAACAGGAGGTGAACACAAGCTTGGCAGTGAAAAAGATGAGGAACGAACGAGAGGGAGAAGAGGTGGACAACCAAAGGTGAGACTCGCAGGTGGAACGTGAAGGATAGCGAAGGAGAGAAGCGTAGAGAGTGTCATACAGGGACCGGCACATGAACGCAAGAGAGTACAGAGGGACGCCAAGGCGATCATTTCGTTTTCTGAGGTTCTTCTCTCCTCTCGCAGGTGGCGGAGATCCGAAAAGGGATTGGAGACGTCATTCCCCTCCAGTTCGTGAATTTGCTTTGCCCCTCCGAGATGGAGCGCATGGTCTGTGGTTCTGCTGAGATCGACCTCGATCTGCTCAAGGCGCATACGCGCTACACCGGCTTCCTGGTACGACGAGACGTCTTCTGAGGCTGTTAGGTGACTTTGTCGGTGCATCCGACGAGCGGGGGTGTCGGCTGAGTTCTGAAGTCCCTTGACGCCGTAGTGAAGAGTTGGGTTTGAGCGCAGTCAGTTTCTTACAATCGTTTCAGGTGTGTCTGGTGAGCCCACGGACTCTGGTTTCCCCTGTGGACTTACGGCAGCAGCCAAGCAATTAAAAGGCCTCTTTTTTCGAGGAGCCTCCGAGCCTCCGGCCAATGCCCTTCGCACGCCGTTCCTTCATCGAAAAAGCTCCCAAACTGGTGTCGACTTATTTTCTATCTTCTGACGAGGAAGCGGGACTTCTCCGCCGACGTTTTCTGAACCTAAATGGCGGGGAAGGTCGAATCTGTGTGCCGAAAGGAGGCGACGTTTCTGTCAACGCGAGCAAGAGCGTTCTCAAGAACTGTGCCACTCCTTTGTGCCAAGAGACAAGATGCTAGACAGTCCTGGTTCCTGAAGAAAGGACGCCTTCTGAGAACCAAGCAGTCGTTTTCATACTGATTTTCACCTTCCCTACAGAAACGCGTTTACGAAACAGAAGAAGAAGTCACCCTCTTGAAGGCGCGTGTCTCTAGAGGAGTGCTTCTCGAAAAGCGATTTCTCGCTCTTCTCTGTCGTTAGATAATACGTAGACCCGGTCAGCCCGTGGAGCAGAAGACAACGCAGAAGAAGGGGAACGAGTGAACGTGAAGCAATGAGAGCAGGTTGGACTGTGAATCGAAGAAACCACATCACGGAACGAGGAACCGTTCTCTGTTATTCTTTACATGAAGTGTTCCCAGAAAAGTACAAGGGAGTGAGAAAGGGAAAGGCAAAAAAAGGCAAATGTGCCGTGCCCGCATACCCTTTTTCTCCTATACTTCACGTCCATTTCTTCTCAAGTGCAGCCGCTTTCATTGTCTGTCGAAGCAGGTCCTCGGCGACTCAATGGCAGGTCGCAGTGGTCTCTACCTCCTTTTGGCCTAATATCTGTCTGTTTTTCTCCCTTTTTTCTCTTGCGTTTTACCGGTGCTCGGTCGTGAGCTCGCCTCGCAGATGTCGACGCTGGAGACCGTCCTTCATGTGAAACAGACGCCTCATGTCTGCTGTCGAAGCTGGGCCTCCTCCGTTTGTGTCTCTGTGGCGTGCTGCAGCCTACCGACCCAGTCATCATCTGGTTTTGGGAAGTTCTCTTTTCATTTTCGACCCGCGAACGTCAGAAGTTTCTGCGATTTGTCTGGGGGCGATCTCGCCTGCCGCCGGCGAGGGCTGCCTGGGAGCAAGACATGGAAGTTGCGAGAAAACACACGACAGGACGGACAGCTGCAGCGCCGACAGAAGGCGTCGATTTCCCACCGCAGGCGATTTCCCCGCCGGCGTCTTCTGATGCTTCGTCCCTCACTTCTCCCCAAGTTGAATCGCAGAGTGTCGCGCTTCACACCGCCTCCCCAGACACGCTTCACGTCCAAGAGGGAGAGCTGCGGCGAGCAGAAGGCTTGTCGGCGAACGCTTCGTCTTCCTCGGGGATGGACGATTCACGATCTGTGCGCTTCAGGGAAGAAGGCGAATCTCGACTCGCAGGGAGTGGTGAACGGCGAACGCCTGTGCCATTCGCTGCTCGACCAGAAGACCTCCAGCTGCCTGCGTCGCACACCTGCTTCTTCCAGGTACGCGGAAAAAGCGGCGAGGGTGTCCAACGTCTGTCGTTGCCACCTTGTCAGTCAGAAATGCCAAGAGGTTCTTGTCTTCGGCACCCTTGTTGCTCACTTTCGCGTCTTTCTTTTGCGCGTCGTGAGGCGTGGGAGAGCTGCCGATACTAGACTGGCCGAATGCTTGATGTTTCAACGATTCTCGCCAGTTTGTTTGTCGACACACGCCGTCTGAAATTCTCGAGAGTTCCGCCCAAGTACATTGCTCCTTCCCGCATTCTCCTTGTCACGTTCTCCAGATTGAACTCCCTTGCTACTCCAGAAAAGAAATTCTCCGCGAAAAGTTGCTCTATGCCATCACAGAAGGGATCGCCATCGACGCCGACAACATGGCGGACAGCGCTGCGTGGCAGTGAAAGCCACGACGGGAGAATCGATGGCAACCAAGAGAGAAGAAGGCGGAGAAAGGATCGAAGCGCGTAACTGAGATCCCTCAAAAGAAAGCAAAGAAAATGCAAAGACGTGGACACTGGTGAAGCTTCTCAAAACACATTCTGGAAAGGAAGAGGGGGAAACGAAAGAGACAAGCGAAACAGGAAAACAGAAACATATTGTCACTGTTAATCCTGAAAACAGCATAGCGCCAGTCGCGTAGAGAAGTGGAACGGGACGAGCAACCGCAGACCCGAACATGAAAAGACTCGAGGGAAAGAACCGTTTTGGAGAGGCCAGACATCGAGAAATCCAGAAAGGGAAATCTAGACAATCTCTCGCGCTGGCTTGTGTAGATCTCGTCCAACAAGCAAGCCAAAGTTCTCTGTCGCTGATCTTGACCAACACACTCTGTCACCACTACCCTCTCATATATCTATATATATCTATATATAGCTATATATATATATATATATATAGATATAGATATCTTTATATATATATATATATATATATATATATCTGACTTTCACTGTATCTGTGGTCACTGTGTGTATAGATGTAGACGCTTGTATACATAAATCTGTGTCTTGTAGGTAAGGTTGCGTGTTTAGATGGGTGATGGTGTGTGTATCGAGTTTTGTGGCGACGAAGGATCTGTCAAGGCCAAAGAAGCAAATAAGAAAAGAGAAGTCAGACTCTCGTTCCCGACCTATCCCCGTGGGCAGCGAAAGCTGGAATCAAGCGCTAACAAGAGATATCTCATCGTCACACATGGATGGAAACCTTATTCCTTCTGTCCGTGTCCTGAACTCTCTCGACGGTGGAGAAAACAGTGCACTCCTAAAAAGTCAGCAAACGTGTGCCATGTCGCTCTTCCATTTTCACTTCCGTCGCAGGGCTCGTTTCGGGACGCTTGTTTCAAAGAAAGGTGGTCGAGTCTTAATTTTGCAATACACCATCCTTGTGTACAAAGATGTTCTGACCTTCCTGGGCTGGCGATTGCTTATTTCTGTTTTTGTACTCTCCTTGTCTTCAACTGTTTCTGCGTTGCTCTCGTTCAAAGGCATTTTCGCGTCGTTTTTTGCTGGAGTCGAAGACGCCGCTTCACTGAGGCAGGATACATTCCAAGCCTTCTCTTGTGACTGAAAGGAACGCGTCGCGAACGCGACGATTGCCATTCAAGCACAAACCCGTCTTGTTATGTGGTTTGTGCTTCTTGTTTGTGGCTTGCCCCCATGTCCGTCTCCACGCTGAACTGATCGTGGAAGTCAAAGGAGCTCTCTCTTGTTCTTTGAAACCGGACTCTCCCACTTAGTCGACACCATCGGGAAGAACAGACAACCTGTTCGGTTTTCGTGGATGGGAAGATGCATCGAATGAACCTGTAGAGTCTTGAAGAGAAAACGGAACTTTATCGGAGTGTCGACTCCTTCCGAGCTTGACAGAACAAGCTACAGGTCGGCAGACGAAGCATGGCAAACACTAAGGCACACTGCTCATTTGCTTTAAACGGCAATAGAGGGATTTGAAATACCACACAATTCGATTTCGTTTTACCGCTTGTATCTGCACTTCAGAATCGAAGAAACCACTTTCCCTGCTGCCTCTTCTCTAGACAAGAGACGGTCGCTCCTCTGGGATTTGGGAAGCGCTTGTTCGTTTGCTTTCGGTGACAGTGAAGGTCTTGTTCAAGTGTGGAGCTCTCGTCGAGCGAGAGCGCTGAATATGGACAGAAAGCGACCACTGGTGCTTGTCGGTGTCTCTCGATGGCATGCGTCCTTCCTATTTATAAACTAAAGATCTAGGTTGTCTGCATCTCATAACTGGAGTCATACTCAGTATCCTCGGTACTCTAGTGTCTCTGTTGATTCGATTTGAGACCACAGTGCTTCGACGCAATGTAGATGTACGAGTGTCAATTGTTCCGAGACGATCCGACGTAATGCATCTTTGCACTGGCACCGAACGACGGTACTTAAACGTCCATTTCCTCAACACACTGTCCGCACGAAGAGCATCAAAATCACAGTTCCATCACATAGTGGATATACGACATTACATGTACACAGTCTCGCTGTACAACTCCCCCCTTGCCCACAGCGGCAACTACAATAGACCCGCGGAACATGAAAGTCAATCCAGAAATCTGTCGGCACTATCCCCTGGTATTATCTAGACACGTACGCCTTCATCACTACACTCTCACACCTGACCAACAAAACATATATATATATATATATAAAGAGAGAGAGGGATTGAGTGTATTTGTGTCTATCCGAGTGTTTTTTATTTGTGTCCATTTTGCATAATATATATATATATATTATCTGTGTGTAAGAACAAACCAGGTGACGGTCGACAGAAATCGCAGTCGCGCGAAAGTCACTGCGTTCGTTGTGTGAACAGATTTGAACGGCAACCTGACGAAAAGCAGATGCCGTCGGTGGAAAGTCTCGGCGGCTTGAGCCTCTTGTGAAACTAACATGGAGCGTCTGACAAGCGTTGAGAGTCAGAAAAGGGAGCCAACGTGAAAAGAAGTAAAAGCGAGAAGATATTCGATTGCCCGACTGGCCGATGACACTCCAGCAGGGAGGCAACCAGCTCGTACCACCTCAAAGAAAGTCGGGAAATGCCTCAAACACACACTCGCGCGCAGACTCCCGAGACGTCCTAAAGCGGACAGAAGCGAAAAGCATGTCTGTGCCAAGACACTGCTTTTAGGTGAAGCAGGACAGTCCGCCGAAAAGGACTCTCTGGGCTGCAGGCGAAGGCGAAGAAAAAAGACGCCACGCCTGTTTCCTAGTCTAGTAAACCGGAGAGGAAAACTGAAGATGGACACACTGAACGCAGAATGTCAAAGCCAGAAGCGTCTTTCTAGGTTCCGAATCAGACTCGTGTCTGAGAACGACTACCTCTTCTCTTGGGTCACTGTCGCTGTTGCCGCTTTGAGAAGACCCTCAGTCTCGTTGGCTACTTGGTTTAAAAGGAGGGGCAGACATGCCTTTTTATCGCGAATCGGCCCTTCGAGAAAGCAGAGAGGCGCCTTGTCAAAGTCGCTCAAGTTCGGGTGGACGTACACCCAAAGTGGACGCAGTCTCAGCGAGTCCTTCCGGCGAGGAGAGGACGAATCAGCGTCTCTCGTTTTCTTCCTTGTCTTTTGATGTTCACTTGTGCTTGCTTTCAAGTGCATGTTTCGTTCTTCTCTTTCTCCAAAGACTTCCGTTTCGTTCTGGTAATTGGCGCTTGCCGACTGTCGCTCCTCGCGTCCACCCGACCCGCGTGCATGCAAGTCTGGCTCGACAGAGGAAGGAGATAAACAGGAGGCAGAGAGAGCTTTTACCGATCCGTGAGACGGAGGAGAAGACGCTGGGGGCTGTTTGCGGAGATGAGGAAGAAGGCTGGAAGTAAGAAGGAAAAGCAGATGCATTTGTGCCGCCTCGGTCTCGTCGCTTGTTGACACGAATCCAGGGGACGTAGGCCTGTTCCTCGAATCCCCAGGAGACGAAGACGAACACGACAGAGAGGTCCAGAAAGACGCCAGGACCTCTGTAGCTGCTGAGAAAACTCTGTGACCTATAAGCAGACAGCGACCCACAAATTCATAAAAGGGCTCTTGATTCTTTTGCCATGAATCCATGACTTCCTCACACTCGGGTGCACGCTTTTTCCATTCGCTGCATGCGCCGGCGTGAGAGACAATACCACACACAAGCCACCACTGGCGTGACGCTGGCCCTTGGACGGGAGAGGTAGAAACCGCATCAAACAGCTGAACCTACGGTCCGCCCACTTTCAGGAGAGAATGCACTCGACTGGCAAAGGCGAATTGTCAATTGAAACTGTTGCGTTTGAGAAAGCAGCACACCAAACACGGCTACGAAGCGTATCTGCTGCCTCCCCGACAAATCCGTGACCCCAAGCCTGAAGACCGTGTGAGGCACCTGCGACTCCGTGCAGCGACTAAAATAAACGAGAAACAGAGAGCGAAGATGGCGTCGCACTCACCCTCAAAGAGAACAGGAAACGCAATGAGGGGATGTTGTCTGAGGAGCGCGCAGAACACCCGGAAAGTCGACCAAGCAGCCGCGAAGAGCGAGGCACCAGGAACCCTGTGCCTCCCTCCGTGAACCGAGAGAGAAGAAGACGAAGACGAAGAAGACGAAGAAGAGGAAGAAGAGGAAGAAATGCCGAGAGCCCCTGTCGCTGCCGCAAGGGCAGAGCACCGAAGAGAGTCGAGGAGGAAGTCGTGTCGGAATCCCAAATGCAAACTAAGTGCTTCAAGCAGCTGAAGAAAAATGACAATCAAAGGGGACAGATGAATGCGAAAAATACAACCCCGCACAACCGGTAACGCTGGCGTTTTCCAAACGCACCAAAAACGACGGCATACACGCATAAAGAGGAGACAATCCCTGTTTCACCAAGGCTGTGTTCGTCTCCTCTTCGTAGGGAGTCCGGTAGTGCACCACAGATATCCTTCTCCTACACGGAATGGTCTCTAACCGCTCAGACCGTGTAGACGGACGAGTGAAATTTTGGTCGACGAAACGTTTCGACTGTTGTCATTTTCTCGTGTGTAATATCACAGATTAAACCAAGTTCTCTCCATCCAACATCTCGACTGAGCTCCCCTTTTCTTCTGTTGTCTTACCACTGCATGCTGGTGAACGCTGAGAGTTCTTCCGTGCCTGACGGCGACCGTGACGAGACGTGGGAGAACTTCGTCTTTAATTTCGTCGAAGAAAAAGCCGTCTGTGTCACTTCTTCTTTTCCTCTCTCCTCTTTCGCTCCTTGGACTAAGCCCGTCCTTGTCCATGTTCTCTCTCTTCGTCTCAGTCTCATTTCGATCCACCTTCCTCTTCGCTTCTTCCTGTTTCTTCTGTCCTTCGCCACTTGAGACGGTTAGTGCCTTCCCGTCGAGACCTTCGGACGCTCTCCGTCTGTCTCCATTCTCCTCCTCTCCACGTTCAGCTCGCGGGGTTCCTGCTCCTTCCCGTCCAGTGCCTGGGTGACCCGGCCCTGCTTTGCCCTTCGTCGAATATAAGCCGAAACCTTCTGCCCGCTCAAACAGCCTCTTTTGCACTGCCAAAGCAAAAACGATCTCGACCGCGGCAGAGGCTCCCATGCCCCCGTCAAGGTCGTCTAGAGACAAAAGGTCGTCAATTCGTAATCTGCGTAGGAGAGCATACCATCGCAAGTCAACATCCAAGTGCTTAGACAAGCGTGTGTCTATGTGCATGTGGATCAGTAGATCTATACACTTACGTACGGCTGCACATGTGCCGTATACATTCAAATATATATATGCATCTCATATTTCCGTATACAAATGCATTTGTCTACGTATGCATGCAAATATATATACACAGACATATATGCAAGTACTTGTGTGCATGCAGACGCATTGTCGGCAGAGGACATGGCTACACTGTTGTGTCGGTAGGAACTCGCTCATCAGTGTATAAGCCGCTGGGAGGTCAGTGGTGTCATAGAAGAAGGCCGCGCACAAAACATGTCAGAGAATCAGGGGATTGTATAGAGGCGAAGCCGACCGACGAGCGACAGTTCTGCGTCGCTTCCAACGTGGAAACGAAAACGAGGACGCCGCGAAAAAACAGGCGTGACGAAGATCCGACAAACGGAGTGAAGAGAGCGAAACGAAGCACGTAGATGCTGAGAAGGCGAAGACCGAAATGTAGAGAGGTGAGAAAAGTAAAAGGAGCCTTTGTAGAGGAGAAAACTCGAAGGTTAAGTAAAGGTGAGCGACAAGTCACGCGACTGAAGGCGCTAAGCACGAGACGAAAACCGAAAACAAGCGATGGTGAGAAGCACAAGAAATTGATGCACTTTTGCGATTGTTTTTTCTCAGTCAGAATGTGTCTCACAAGGCAAAGAGCTGTTCAAACAAACGCTGCGAGAGACGAATCTGAGCTGGGGAATACATGGAAAAGGCGTGGAAGTCCAGGAGCGTCAACGCACGAAGAAGGCTGCAAACAAATAAGAGTCGCAAATGCGAGTGACGGATTTCAGACACAATCACATGCAAACGCTCTTGAGGGTCAACACCATCTGAATAACGCTGCCGTAATGCGAATAGCCAGCAAACCTGTCTCCACCTAAAGACTTTTGCGCCAACTCTCGGCATTGGATACAACCTGTTTTTTGCGTACACAGCGTGTGTGCTCTTCCAGATTCTTGTCCGAAGACAGACTCGGCACACGGACATCCTGAACCTCTCCACGGATCCACATATACCGTCTAGGTAACGACGCGAAGATGGACGTAGAAAGCGGGATGAGAGAAATGCGTTTTTGTTCCCCAGTGAAACCCACAAATCTACAAAACCTGTCACCCGACCGTCAAACCCTGCAGGCAATTTAACAGTGGACCTCAATCCTCCAACGAAGGAAAATCGACCACGAATACAGGCGACAGGCACATCGTCTCAAACAATGACACAGCCTGTAGTGGACTGGGAGTCTGACATGTAGGCGAGGCTCGAGCGAACCAGCGAACGGTGCGGAATCTCGTCTCCGAGCTGATGACAACTCAGGACAAGTGTACGAATCACGCTCGCCTCTCAGAAGTCGGCTTTTCTCTCGCTGTTGACAGGCGTGAGTACGGAGATCCATTTACTACCGCTAAATCGTACGCCATATGAACGAGAGTTAACACACTCACCGTGTCACAAAGAGCGGGTGGAGAGAGGCGCGGGAGCCTTTCAAGTTTTCATTTTGACGGCGCACAGCAGCGGCTTCCGATGCCTTCTGAGACGTGGAATTCGATGACTCGCGATGCTTGCATGCGGCCTCAAAACGCCCTTTTTCTCGACTGAACTCTGCGAGCAGCGCCTCCACCAAGTGCTGAAGGAGACGCGCCATGAGCCGCAGAGATTGCGGCGAGACAGCGGGGCCGCATGCGGAGTGCACGTCCGCATTGGAAGCCCCAGGATCTCTCGCTTTTTGAGACGCTCGTTGCTCAGTTCCTCTTTCGTGTAACGGGAGCTCTAACGCCTTCTCAATCCTTTCCGGATCCCAGGTGGTTGTCCTCTTTATGTCCGAAACAGCGTCTTGCTGGTCTCGCCTTCCAAGTCCGCCACGGTCTCCTCGGTGTCCATTCTCTTCGCTGGTCCCTCCTCGGCTCGGCTGCTCCTCTCCATCCGCAGAAAACTCTGTGTCCGCCTCTCTCGCTTCGCTCTGTCTGGGATTTGCTTCCTGGCCTGCAGGCACCGGGCACCGCCGGTTTTGGCTTCCCGTGCATGCGCATGCAGCCGAGAGTCCCGCGGCCTTTTTTTGCTGCATGCGGTGGGCGTGTCGCCGCTGCAGCTGGTCTCTCAGCAGGGCTTCGGCGGGGCACAACCTTTTCTCATCGTCGCCTAACAGAGTCGAGACAGAGTCTGCGAGACGCAGAAGAGCTACCATGGCAGCGGCGAGGGGATCAGAGAGAGAGAATGAGGGAGAGGCGAGAAGAGGATTGACCTGCCTCCGAGAAGCTCGCCTCGCCGGCGCACAGGCGGCTGCATGCACGGTCGCGCCTGGCTGTCGCTCTCCTGAATCCCTGTCGGATGCGTGACCTGGGGAGACGCCGAGTCCAGGGCTGTCTCGGGGACTTCTCGCCTGCTCAGTTCCATGGGTGTTTGCTTGGTCTGCTCGATTCGAATCTCCGGCTCCAGCCGCGATGCGTCCGTGACGCTCGAGGCGCTGCTGTCTCGCTTGAGCTGCCAACAGTCGCTGATACAAGGCGTCCATAAATCCCAGTGCCGCCTGCGGAGACAGCAGCTGAGGCCGCAAGAGAGCAACGGAGAGAGACGAGAGCAACGCTTGAAAAGTCATCGGGAAACGAACGCTTCACGGCAGAGGTAGACGAGCGAATTGAGAGACGCTACGACGAAAACGATCACTTCACAAAACAGGAGACAGGCAAAACGAGATGAAACGATCGGGGGAAGCTTTCACTAAACGCGGCCAGAAAGCACGAGTTAACACTGATGAAAAACAAACTCTCAAGAAGACAGCGCACAACGAAAACGGCAGAGCCCTTCCACGACGCGCGAGATCCTCAGTCGAGCGACGACATTCGCGGCGCAAGACTGGCCAACGGAGAGCGAGCCAGTGAAGCCACCTTAGTGTGAAACGGCGATGGAAACAAGATGCGCAACACCCGATGGGCGTCGTAGCTCAGTGTGGAGAGCAGCGTGCAGAGACCCAACGTCGCGCCTTCTCTCCCTCTTCGTCGGCTTGTCGTCTTCTTGCGTTTTTTGCCTGACGCAAGACAAGTTTCCGACCTTCTCTCCTCGCCCTCGCTTACCCCCAGACGCGCGTAGACATGCAGAGTCGCCGTGAGGTCTGAAACTCTCAAACTCTCTCGAACTGCCAAGAGACGCTGAAGCAGCGTTTCGAGAGCCACTGCGGCGGCAGGCCCCAACGCGCCGCCGCCCCAGTCTCGCCCTAGGGATGGGCCGGTAGGCAGCCGCGACCGCGAGAGACACTCCCAAGACGGAACGGAGACATTTGGAGACAGCGCCGAAGACGCCCAGGGCGCCGAAGGCGGCAGACAGGCCGGTGTGGGCGGGAGGAGCAGAGCCGAGAGTGCATTGAGAATCACGAGCTGGTCTGCCCTAGAGAGGGAGAGACGAAGCGAAAACGAAGAGACAGAATCGTGTAGTGAGTCTCACGAATTCAAACAGAACTGCGCTGATATGAGCCTGTGTCCAAACGCCCAGAGACACGAGAGTACACAAGGCGACACTAGGCTTAGGTGCGTGGTTCCTGAAATCCAGGTATCCCTCACATACAAACAGGATATCTTCCGTCTAACTGAACTGCCAGATTTACCCGTTTCACGGATTCACAACTCCATCTGCGTTCCATAATTCCTTTGACGAAGCGGCCATGCCTCGACGAACAGCCCACGCCCACCATATGGGCCTCTCCGAGACACAGATGCATGCAAGCATACATGCATACATGCATTCATACATATGAATAGAGGGGTGAGTCGATAGACATACTGATGCAGAGAAACAGATAAAAAGATACATCTGGTAGATATACATAGGAGCAGATATCGAGATAGACATAGAAACGCAGCGACAGACGTGAGAATTCGATACGGGGAGAGAGGTTGACGCATAAGAGATAGACAGATAAATGGAGATATCGAGAGCGATCGAAAGTTATATGAGCCCTATCGCCGACTGCTTGTCGTATGATGTATCCGTGGCAACCGTACAATGTCCAGTAGATGAGTTTTTCGGTGCATGCGTTCAACAGCAGCACGAGTTGCGTAGGCGAGGGGGGCAGGAGTCCTGCGTTGCGCCCAGCAGCCAAGGCCCTGACGGTCTGCAGGAGTGCGGCAGGCGACAGGGCAGCCGTCGTCTCGTCCGTGAGGCGTCGAGTTGCTCGGCGCCACAACAACGCTGCAGAAAACACGCAAATTCCAATTTTGTGTAAAGCAAGAGCGACAGAAGGGTAAACAACCACGACGAGAACGAAGGGCAGAACGATGGACAAGTAGAAGGAGAAAGCGAGAGGAAGAACGGCAGAAAGGAAGCAAGGACTGGAGAAAAGCAAACCACAGCAGAAGCAAAAACAGGTGCCGGGGCTCGGGATCAAGAAAGCAAAAGAAAGAGAGCCAATGCTGGGCTGTGTTTCAAGAGAGATTCGGAGTGCTCTCAGTTGAGAAGCACCGCGTCTCCTGTCTTCTGCAGACGAAACGAGCAAGTGTATTGAAAGACGGAATACTGCGTCAAGCCAAGAGACATCTTTTGATTGTATCCTCCGCTCGGCTCATTATCATCTCGTCTCGGACGCCTTTCTCTTGGTTTCCAGAGTGTTGCTGAGGTGCATACGGTCCCCTTCGCCTCTTGCTGTGTTCTGGAAAAGCCTGCAGATACGGCTGAGGGTCGACGCGGACTGGCGAAGCTCGAGGAGGGAAGCCTCTGCCGTTCAAATCTCGCCTGGGGGTCTCCAGGAATGTCCACCATCTCCATTTTGCCTCAATTGCACACTGTAGACATACTCGCCTCCCCATTCGCATGGTGTACATGCACCGAAGGGCCTTCTTCCCGGGTGTACATACACCATATCTTCCACCCAGGTACATTCTAGAAAATGCGCGATCGCGTTAGGCCTTGAACGAACGATTTGCGAAGCAAATCAAAATCGAGATAGGTACACAAGAGTACACATCATCTCGGCCGCTGCTCAGGTGTCCATACACCGTACGGTGCCCACTGCCACGTGTGCATGCAGCCGTTCGTGGCCTCTTCCTCAGGCCGCCTTCTCCTCACCTCTCTGCGCAGAAGAAGAGCCATCGTCGGCAGCCGGGCCTGGAGGGTGGGCGACCAGCGCCTGGAGGCGGAGGATTTGATCAGTTGCTGCGAATTCCCTCTGCGGTCTGGCGAGTCGAAGCTGCTCCAGAGGCGAGAGTCCAGAAGTCTCCGACGAAGAAGAGGCAGGCGAAGCGGTAGACGCTGATGATGACGTTGAGGAAGAAGCAGGAGAGAAAACAGACGACGGAGAAGAAGGTGGAGAGGCGTGAGTGAGTGTCCGCTTTCGCTGTCGTCCCACTACAGGCTGTGCGACAGGCGATCCTTGAGGAGATCGCAGGAATGCTCCTTCTTCTTCCTTGAAAGTGCCATTGTCTGTTGCATCCCTTCCTGCTCTCCTGTCTGCCTCCGGTCTTGACTCATCGAGCTGAGCTTCGAACAATAATGAATCATGCCTTCCTGTATGCGTTCTCTTCCTCGTCCCTGCATCGCTCTCGTATCGTGCTTCCCTGAGATCTTCAGACGCAGAGAAGAAAGAAGAGGCAAGCTCCACACCTTCGTCGACCGCCCCTCCACGTTCACCGGGAGTCGCACCAGCTTGCATGCGGCTGTCCTCTTCCTGTGCGCCGCATCCCTCCCCTTCTGGGGTCTCCCCTTCGAAAGAGTCAAGAATTTTCGCTGTCTTGAACTGCCAAGCCTCGCCTGCTTCCCAGAGGGACAACGCAGAAACCATGTCATTCGGCGACACCCACTCTCCGCAGGGAGACTCGTCTCCCAACCCCAGCGCGAGTGGAAGCCTCGGCGAAGAGAGAAGCGTCGGCATCTGGCGCGTTGCAGACGTCTCCTCTCTCGCCTCTTCCTCCCCTCTGGAGGGCAAAACCAGACTTTCCACTCCAGTGTGGCTGCGACTGCTACGCTGATCCTCCTTTCTCCTCGCGCTTGCGCCGCTTCTCACTTCTCCCCTTGTCTCTCGCCCCGCTCTGGACGCCAGCGCGAAGAGCTCCGCCACCGGGAGAGACGCGAGTCTCTGCAGTACCTCCGTCGGCTCTCGTTGCAGCTCGTCATCCTTGCACGCTGCGCTGCATGTGCTAGGCAACTCGCCCTGCGTCGCAGCGGTTGCGGGAGAGGAGGTCCTCTCTGACTCGCCGGGGCCTACGCTGTCTGAGCTGCAGGCGGGAGCAGAGAAACGCCTATGGACAGCGTAGAGAACAGCGAGACGAGGCACCCGGCGAGGCGGCGAGGCGAGGAGTGGAGAGGAAGCCAAGAGAGAACGAGGCGAAGCGACAGCCGATTGAGGAGACGAAGAAAGGAGAAAAGGCTGAAAAGAAGAAGAACAAGAAGAAGAAGAAGAAGGCGCTTGGGAACGTGGAGAGGAGAAAGAAGACAGAAACCTCGACCGAGAGGAGGAGGGGAAGAAAGAGAAAAACGACGGCGAGGTAGAAAGAAGACCCGACGGGGGGAACGTTGGCCGCGAGAAAATCGGAGAAGTTACAGATACTACAATGGTTGACAGCGATGTCTCGCGAGACTGCAGCTCGTAAGGGTGGAGAAAACTGGAAGACAACGTGCAAGCCTCACGCAGGGAAGCAGCAGGAGCCCCGGCCCTCATGGTCTGTTGAGTGTACGTACACCAGAACGACTCCAGCGGCCAGTTGGGGGCCTCCCTTCTGTCTCTTTTCAGCTTGCATTGATTCACTTTTCTCCCTCTCTCTTTCTCTCCCTCTGTGCCTCAGCTTAGACCTCCTGTGTTCTCCGCTGCCTTCGCTGTCTCTCTCATCCGAGTCCAGGGGCGTTCTTCTTACGTGTGGACTTCATCTACTCTCAACCTTCCTTTACTTTTTTCGCGCGAGATGTTTTTTTCGCGTCGGCTTCCCTCTGACAGACTCTCGCTCTCTCTCTCCGACCCTGTCAGACATTGAGGCCCTCTCCTCGGCGTCTCCGGACGCGAGGCTTTTACTTCCTATCGGAGGCGAGCCGACACACAAGTCAAAGGAAGCTGTGAAAAAAGTCGGGGGCATCAAGGAAAGGAAACGCCCCGAGTTGTTTGACACTTTCGCGGGCTATTTCTGCGCGATGCGCGTGCATGCACCTTGCTTTGCATGCATGCAAAGAAGCACCGGCTGACCGAGGACACAGAAACCTGTAGACACTTTGCCCGCGGAGTGCTCCGACATTCTTCTTCGCAGTTCCATTCAAAGTGGCACCTCTTGTCCTCTTTTATTTTTCTTCCGGACAGTGCTGCAAGGGAGTTTTTTTCCCTCGAGAGTGACAACTCCTTTCTCCTGTCGCGCGTGCCGGGAGTTGAACTGGCCATTGGCTCCTTCGGCGCTCCAAGAAGCAGAACCGTCTTCATCTGTGATTTCGCGAGTTCGTTGAGTCGTTTCTTTCGTTGATTCATCGTTTTCTTCCACGCTGTCTTCGCCGTCTTCTCTGTCTCGCGTTGACGGCTCTCCCCGCTGCTCCGTAGGTCTGTCGCTGCCTCAGCTGTTGTCCGGAAGTGAGAGCTTCGTTTTTCCGCGTCTTTTGGTTTTGTCTCACTTCGCCTTCTCTCCGGTTTTCTTGACGTCTCGTTATCCTTTTGTCTCCACATTTTTCCCCTCTTGCTATCTGTTTCTTGCTTCCGCCTGCTTCGTCTCCTCTCACCTCTGATACTCACGGCGCCCTCCCTTTCTACTTTCTTGCTCCCGGGCGTTCCTCTCTTGCCTCTGTTCGTACCTCTCTGTCTGTCCACTCCGTCCCTCCCGTTTGCTCTGATTTTCTGTCGTCCGTCTGTCTTCAGTCTCTCCCGGTCTGCTGTCTCGTGGAAGATTCCCTTCTCCCTTTTCGAGGTTTTCTTTCCTCCCCTCAGGGGCTTCTTCTCCCCGCTTCGGCTCAGCATGTTTTCGCTCGCAAGCGCCCCGGCCTCGCGGAAGGCGGTGAGTTCGCCGTCGCTCCAGGCTTCGCTGCCTTCGGCCGCTTCGGAAGGTGCAGGTGTTTACCGCGGAGACGAAACCGTGACCCTCGTCACTTCGATGGGAGACGTGGAAGTCGAGCTTTACTGGAAACATGCGCCCAAGACCTGCAGGAACTTCTTCGAGCTCGCCAAGTCCGGCTACTACGACAATACAGTCTTCCATCGAGTCGCGAAGGACTTCTGCATCCAAGGAGGAGACCCGACGGGGACCGGTCGAGGCGGAGAGTCGATTTTCGGAGGGAAATTCGAGGACGAAATCCACCCAGGTGAGTCGAACAAGGGATCGACGGCTGCGAAGGAGCAGCGGTCCCGAGGGGAAAGAGTCTGTAGGCGCACTGACACAGAGGCTTTGGGGGAGAAACGGAGGTCGGAGAAAGCAATCCTGACTTTTGCCTTGGAGACTTTGATAACGACACGCCATTTGCGGGAGGGTGGCTTCAATCTCGCTCTCGAATCCACAGTCATTCGTAATGATGACTCACTCACGAGAGACCAGTTTCACTCGTGGTGCGTTCGGGTGTATGTACAACTCACAAAGGGGTTCGGGGATCGCCGGGGAGACTTTTCTCCCGGCTGGTGGTTGTCGGCGGAAGACGCAGCTTTTCGTTTTCGCGTTTCGGTCGCGTCGTGTCTTTCCTATTTCCACTATCGACCTGCGCGTTCTGCGGACAGCGCTCCGTCTTGCCAGTGTACGCACTGCTCGTTGGTGGCGTCTCGCGGCTAAGAGGGGAGGATATGTGCGTACGTTGCTGCGTATATGCTGGCCCTTTCGACTATTTGCGCTCCACTCCACGGTAGCTTGTGCCATTGTCACCGGACTCAATCGAACATTTTTTACCGGAATGCCTGCGTGTGTTGCTGCAGATCTCCGCCACACAGGAGCAGGGGTCGTTTCGATGGCCAACTGTGGTCCTGACACAAACGGATCACAGTTTTTCATTTGTCTCGCGCCGGCCCCGTTCCTCGATGGAAAGCACTCGATTTTCGGTCGCGTGAAAAAGGGAATGGAAACCGTCAAGAAAATCTCTACTGTCCAAACCACGGCTACGGATCGACCAATCTACGACATCAAGATTATTCGTGCTGTGACAGCGACCTCGCTTGACTAATGGTCAGCACGGGATAGTTCGGAAAAGGACGGCAACGCTAGTTGTATTCGTTTCTAGCTCGTGAATCTTGTCATTTCTTCTCCCGTACAGACACTGTGGCTTTTTTCGTCTCCAGAAAGTTGCCCTGACAGGCACCCCGCCTTCTTCCTCTCCAGCCCACTTCTCTTTGTGTTGAAACATACTTAAAGTTCAGTATTTATGTTGAGAAGATCTGCTTCCAGGACGGCAGACGCAGACTTCACATCCTGCCGGCTGTACCGGGGGTTGTCTCTGCATGCGAATGAATCGCGACATCGCTAAAAGGACAGTTCTCTCCACGGGCGTGTAGTTCTCTCTTGTGCTTCACAATTCTTTCTCTATCTACTTCGTCGAACGAGAATTCGAAAACAGCAGTCATGCCAGGAGCCTTCAAATAAACCACTGGCAAGCAGTTACAGCTCAGGCA
Source organism: Toxoplasma gondii ME49 (assembly GCF_000006565.2). NCBI lineage: Eukaryota > Apicomplexa > Conoidasida > Eucoccidiorida > Sarcocystidae > Toxoplasma > Toxoplasma gondii. The sequence continues at coordinate 5,192,222 of NC_031476.1, forward strand.
GTTCTCTTGCGCTCTTTCCGCTTAGCTCACAGCGTTCTTCGATCGTGTTCGCTCTTGAAGAACGACGTGCGAACTCGGCTAATATATTGGAACCTTTTCAATTCACCGGCGTCTTCTGAAAAAGAATCTATCGATGAGGTGGCGGGCATCACGCGAATGCCAGCTTCTGGGCTTCTGCAGAGAAGCTAGACTGGAAAACGAATATAAATTCGTTGAAAGATTGGCAGGAGGCACACAGTGTGCGTGGCGCTTTCGCTTTGCTACAGGCTGCTCTCACACACCTATCAAACCCCGATGGATACGGTGCAGTACTTGCAGAATTTAAACGCAGTGACTCACGGTCGTTCGTATGGTATGGTGTAGTAATTCAGTTGAGTGCGTCGTCGTTGGATCTTGAAATGTAACACAGTGAGCTGTGTTAGGCAGTCCAGTGGTGTGGTGGTGTACAGCGATCATAAAAAGATTGGTCGTCTGTGGCATACAACTGGAGTCCCATTCAGGATCCTAGATACTAAAATGTCTCTGTCTATTCGACGTGAGGTATACAGTCTTCAGTTTAACGAGCTCTCTCTCAATAATAGTTTTCATTTAGAGTGGTTTGGTGGACCTGTCACACCCAAGTATGTTCATACCCGCCCATCGGTTCGGAGTACCACTCCATACCATCCCTGATTGGCCTCTGCGAGCCTAAACTGCGGTTGTAGCAGTCATTCGGTCACGGTGACGATCTCTGTCATCCATATGTTAACAAAGTTTTCAGGGAGGTAAGTACTACGAGTTTGACATCTTGTGTACATCTTGAAGGACGTCGTTTACCGGAAATTGCGTTCTAATGTAGTATTGGAGCATTGTCGACATTTACTGTAGTAATGCATCCAACTGAACACCACAGTCACTTGCTTCGTGACAGGAAGCCGTTGTGGTTCGAACGTTCCACGAATACAGCAAACATGACGACATCTGGATAAACATTCCCTTTTTTGTCGGGATGTGGCGACACGTAGTCCCAGCACTCCAGAAAACAGACGATCGCAGAAAGCAGCAACGCACTCCTGCTTTGCGAGAAAGAGACCAGGAGAGTTCCATGCAGATCGAGTCCCATCACCTGCATTTTGCCGCTAAGAGCAAGTAAGGGAAATGTCAACTCTCGTGGTTGAAGTGGAAAAGAACACAAACACTTTCTTCCAGCTGCAAGCTACTTGTTGGCGCTGCTCAGTATGCTTGCTCTATGCGGAACGACAGTTTGTTTTGTCTCGCATCTAATGGAGTTTAATCGAATGGAGTCTCTTCTCATGTTTTTATGTAACCTACGGAAGCAGCGTTGTACCAAGTGATCGGCAGCTTTCCTGCCAGCGTCGCAAGGCTCAAGAACTAGCAGACTGTTCATCAACAACAGCGTTACACATGCCACACAGTTCATGCGGAATCAAGTCACCCGTCGAGGCATACCGGTCATACAGAGACTGAAGCTAGACTACCTGTTAGTACATATTATAAACCGGAACTTCTACTCCAGTTACGAGATACAGACAACCACGGTCTAGCGGCGTATTCTCATTTTTCGACGGTGGGAAACTGGGGTTAAGGACTCTTTGCCGAAAAACCTTAAACGGGGACAAGACGGCTCTGAACAAATTGTGGAACCTAACGGGTGCCATGTCAGTGCAAGCCTCCAACATGTAACCGGTGTTTCCATGCAAAACCAAGAGCCGCGTCGAACGACGGACACAGCCACGTGGCTCTAAACACGTGGTCGAAAGACTCCTTCTGTGATACACAAACCAAAGTGCGTAACAATTGGCAGCCACGTCAAATAGCTTGCGATCCGAAAGGAGGGGAAAACGGCAATGTCGCTCATTCGTATGCTGACCTCAGCTTTTTTTTAAACTTCTTCAGGAGAATTTTTCTACACACACACACACGTGGTTTCTATGTGAGCCACGTTCTTCCTGTGGAAACGAGATAAGCACTATTTGTAATGCTCCGTTCAGTTATTTTCTTAAATGGCCATGAGGTGAATAAGCAAGACAGGTAGACAAGGTTATACAAGCACACAAACACTTCCCTGAATACAGATAGAAATCGCTGGATTATGAATATAAAGACGGTATCTCCCCCACCCCGGCACGACCGACTAACAAACCACAGAGCGTTGATGTCTTGTCAACTTTACGCGTCGCTGCCGAGACGAGTCAGGAGTGTCGCCTAAAGCATCTTTTTCCTGTGACACGAGGTTTCAGATGATTTGCAGCTTTGTCTTATTGTTTCTCCCATTTGTTCTTGAGAGCAATGTGAGCCGTCTGCCTTGTGGAACCAGGACCTCGGTCGAACCATACGTTCTATCACAATCTTTTGTTGGGCGCTGTCAAAGCAACACTAAGCTTAAAGACTATTCGGAGTTTGTTTCTCAAACAGCAAGCAAAGCTGCTGAATACGTTTTCTCCGCGCCGTCATCGGCACGTGTCTCACGCTTCTCCAGATAAGACTTCCACTTTCCTGATTTGCTTTTCATGCATCTGCTTCCTCACTTCGGCTCTTCTGCCTTTCGTTTTTTAATCTTACGGGGTTTCTGGGCGGTCGCTCCCGTTGCTCGCTAGGTTGCGTCTCTCCGTGACTGTGTTTTTTTCCCTTGTTTATCCCCGATTCATGGTGGCTTGCCCCGAGTTCCTGTTTCCTTTCTTTGAAATCCGTTTCATTCTCATCTTGTGTTCCGTCGTATTACCACCAGCTTCCGCCTCCTTTCTTGATCGGCAGCAGCCCACAGGCTGAGCGGCGGATTTCCACACGTCCTCGTATCTGACTTAGCTAGCGTCGTTTGCCGTCATTGTAACTGTCATGATCCTAACTCCCGTTTGTGGCGGAACATAGAGCGAGAAACATCTTTCCTATCAAGCGAAACGTGCCTTCGATTGTGTGTCACTCCCGAATTGCTTCTTCGCCTCTTCATATTGTTTACATCTTCGTTTCCGTTTATTCATCTAATTCGGCAGCATGTCGCTGCAAGGTATGAACGTCGTAGAGAGCGGGACGCTCGCTCCGGAGGAAGCCAAAAAGATGCAAAATGACTCGGAGGACAAAATAGATGGCCCAGACGTTAGCACTCAGAATGGGGAAAGCAAACCGGGTTCTGTTCGACTTATGGCGCAGCTGGCACGCGCCGCATCTCGGCTGCTCCAGACGAGCACCCTGGAGGAAAGAAACGCAGCTCTGCAAGCTTACAAGGACGGCCTTGTTCATTTCCGAGAAGAAATTGAAGCCGCAAATCAGCGAGAGCTAGAAGTAAGACGAGGGATGCCGGAAAGAAGCGAAAGGGGGCAAATGAAAAACGTGCTAAAAAAATATATTTCATTTAGCTTCAGACGCGGGCTCGACGGTTACAACCAAGCACTGGAAGGACCGGACGAAGTCACAGTTAGAGGAGAGACCGCCGAGAGGGAGAGAAAAAGACACTCAAGGCTAAGCGTTAAGTCGTCAAATGGTCGGAAGCTGGGTAATGAAGCTGTTTGTCAAGGAGAAGTGTTTGACGAACGGAAGAAAGTTTTGTATCGGTTGCACTACAGACGAACAGATCTCCTTGTACTCACATGCCCACACGCGTGTATGCATGCCTAGTAGCATGTAATTATATATATATATATATATGTATATATATATATATATACGTACATATGGAATCATATTAATGCTTTTGGCTGAATGTGGTTGTGGATGTGCGGCTGTGATCAAGAATACGACGCGTCGTGTGGGACCAAAGTGCAGCTGCTCATGTATTTGACTCGAGCACAGAGCAACGAACAATCGACGGCATGTGTGTCACTGTGTTCGCCTCTTGCCTCAGGCAGCGAAAGTGGCGGTCGCCGCGGGGGAGCTTTCATCGCCTGTGTTCCAACGACTGAATTGTCGCGGTCAGAAATTTGAGACGCTGCTGAGCGGGCTCGACTCGTTGATTGCCAAAGACGACCCTCTGGGGGTTTGTGACTTAGCAACGGAGTTGGGGAGTCACTTGGAGTTGTTTCGTTTGTCGTGCCCGATTGGCGTTATCGCCGTCATTTACGAGGCGCGTCCGGAGGCGGCCGTGCAAGTTGCCGGTCTTGCGCTCAAGACCGGAAACGCGCTGCTACTGAAGGGAGGGAAGGAGGCAAGGGAGACGAATCGGGCAGTATTCAAAGCTTTGCGTTGGGGGCTAGAGAAAGCTGCAAGTGCAGCGATATCGAGGGAAGTGCTGCAGCTGATCGAGGATCGCCAGGAAGTGACGGAGTTGCTGCAGCTGGACGACGAGGTCGATCTCGTTGTGCCGCGAGGCTCCAACAGTCTGGTCAAGTACATCAAGGAAAACACGCGCATCCCGGTCCTCGGGCACGCAGACGGAATCTGCCACATCTACGTGGATGCCGCGGCCGATCTCGGAAAAGCAGCGAAAATCGTCGCGGACTCGAAACTGCAGTATGTAGCCGCATGCAACACAGTCGAATCGCTGTTGGTTCACCGAGAAATTCTACCCACCTTTCTCCCGGCAATCATTTCTCAGTTAGCGCTCCGCGGAGTCACGTTCAAAGTCGATTCCGCGGCACTTGAAGTTCTCAAAACACAGGCTGTCCATACACTCGAGGCACACGCTCAGTTTGTGGCGGTTGCGAGTGAGCACGATTTCCACACCGAGTGGCTGGCTCCTGTTCTAGCGGTGAAAACGGTAGATTCACTCCAAGAGGCCATTGCTCACATCAACAGCCACGGCTCACACCACACAGACTGCATCATCACAGAAAACAAAGCGCACGCGGAGCAATTCATGAAGGGCGTCGATTCTGCCGGCTGCTACTGCAACTGTTCTACACGATTCGCCGACGGCTACCGCTACGGCTTTGGCGCAGAGGTCGGCGTTTCCACCAACAAAATCCACGCGCGAGGGCCGGTCGGCTTGCAGGGCCTCGTAACTTACAAATACTGTCTCTACGGAGATGGACACACTGTAGGCGACTTCGAGGAAGGGAGAGCGCGGTACACCCACCGACCGCTGGCGACAGACAAACCGAGGAGCGAGAGACAACTAGCAAACTAGGAAGAAGACGCAAGACAGAGCTCTGTTCGGAGAAAAGAGAACTATTTGTTGGGTCTCCGTTGCAGGTGCTTTTCTGTCAAGGGAACTGGAAATGAGGGGAAGCGAACACGTATATCATCGAATGTGACGGCCTGCCACGATATGTAACGTTCCAGGCCCAATTAAGCTGATTCCGTACGGGTAGATCGAATCCATTGTGTTTACAGACAGTAGAGACGAAACAGGATATTTTAACACGATTTTGGGCTTTAGATGTGTGCCCTTTCCCTTTGTCGTTCCATGTTATACCGTTTTCTGCCGTGTTGTCCACCGGCCTTCTGAACAACTGATTCACTTTTGTCTCGGTCCTGTCTGTGGTTGTTGTCGACCGAAATATTCCGGACTGAAGAGAAAGATGCTTCATTTATGAACTTGGTTTAGCAACAAAAATCACGTCGTTCGTGTTCGTGCTGTCGGCTGGCGCGGATGAGTGCCGAGGAAAAAGGCCCCCAGTGTATTAACAGGGAACTATCGATATGCCAATTGGTTATCCCTCGCCTGCTGCTTCTGCTTCTCCGTCAGTCTGCTGCCTCTATGTCACCTCGCATCTCCTCGGGAGTTTCCATTTCTCTCTCGCTTTGGTTATCGGTCTGATCCTCAGTGCACTGCGAACTATCTAGAGAAATGCAACTCGAGAAGCGTGGCTAGAATCTGGAAAAACAAGGACATCGTTATTTTCAGTCTGCCTACAAACTCTTCCTTATTGTCTTGTCTGGATATCGTGGTATTTTCCGGTAGTGACGGTGACACTGCTTGTCCCCGTTTTCCGTTCACGTTTTTGCAGTTTGCTGCCGTCCGTCCGCTTCTTGCCGTGACCTACTCGATTTTCTTCAACCCCACTGCTCCCACTTTTTCGTTCCCTTCCAACAAAGACCTTTCCTGTGTTGTACTTCTGCATTCCTTGCTTTCTCTGCCCCTCCCTCCCTGTCCGTCTCTCTCTACTCGTTCTTCTGTTTCCACCTCTCTTTTTAACAACTCCAAGTCGTGAAACGAGTAATGCCGATGAAAGGGTGAAGCAAGAAAGCTCCCGTGACCAGCAGGCTGTCTATAATACGAAACGAGGAGTTTGCAATCCCCCTTCAGCTCATAAGGCAGCAGCATTCTCTATCATTGCCCCCAATTTTGTCAACCTGAGAAAGTCGCGGAACACGCCTACAAGAGTACAGAAGGGCGTCAGAGATTGCCGTACATCGGCAAGTCCCGACAGTACTCGAGTGTTCCGTGAACCTCGCAGGAACAGGCAGGATCGTAAACAAGCGGTGGAACATGTAGATTACTTCGTTGTGTCGCGAAACCTACTGACCTTAATAGACTGAGTGTATTCTGAATTATTTAAGAAATGCGTGGAATGTGTTGCCGATGGAGCAAAGGCTCTTCAGGCAGCGTTGGCGACACCACGATAACTTTTCCCGTTGGACTGGACGCTGACAGAAATTAACAAGTGGCATTTGTTTTCGTGGATTGTCATGGTCGTGAAGATCAGCGAGCGTGAGAAAGCTACAGTCTTCTGATGTTTTATCAAGGCATCAATGTTAGTGTTCTGTACCAGAGCACCTGACAGGATCGACACAGAGGATCCATAAATCAGAGTGCAACGACCCATAGGGAAGGGTTGGAGCGCACATCAAACAGACTGCTGAAACTTGCTGAAGGACATCACGATCTCTTAGCGACCTGTTCAAAAGAAAAAAATGTATGAGCGTATTCTGGTACGGCGCCTAAAATAAATTAGAGTATGTTCTATACGTACATGTCGTTCGTATCTACAACTTTTAAACGCCAACGTACGTTCGGATATTTGCAGCCCAAGGTGTCCGTCCTTCATTCTAGCATCCATTTCTCACTTCTCTTTGTATCTCTAGGCTAGAGCAATGACAAGTTCTACGTGGCAGCAAAAACCGGTGTGTGTGTACCATCTGCTTTGTGCTTTGTTGCCAGAGAGAAAAGTGTTCGCGCAAGAAAGCCCGAAAAAGGAGGGACACGGCATTCTTCTTCTTGTGACGGTCATTTTTTCTATCGCCACATTTTACACGTACTAGTCGAATTTCTGTTTCTCTATCACTCGTCTTAACAGCTAAAGGAAGTTATCACATATGAGGCGAAACTATCACTTTGCATGCTTGAACGAGAGATCAGCGCCGTCAGAGGCACTACTTTAGCTGGGATACGAGCGGATGGAGATAGCCGAGGACTGAAAACGTCGACATCTTCTCGGTTTTCACTCAGTGGTAACAGTAAGGTGTGAAAACTCAAGAAGACGCTGGCGTAACGGGAAACAACGAACAGCATATTCTAAAGAATGCTTCTCACGGCCACATCGTTTTAAAGTGCATTTAGCATAGTGTGTGTATCCGTATCTTTGGAAAGCCATCACTTGCTAACAAGCAGTATGCATATCATAATTTTCACTTCGTAGTCTATTTGCGAATGTTGGTGCAGGCCGAGGACCCATGACTGTTACTTATACGCGTGATTGTTTGACACGATCCCTGCCGGTATGTCTCCACTTTTCTGGATGAGCGAAACTGAATGAATTCTCCAAACAAGAGACAAGAACTTTCTTCAATGAACGCGTCTCGCCCTAAACACGTTGCTGAAATTTCCAAAGTTTCGATCCCTTCTTTTTTTCGTTTTTTCGTCGTTGCCTCCCGCACATGCAGCCTGCGAAGGCGTCACTTTCCCGCATGGGAGAGTTGCATGCAGAACCGAAAAATAGCTGAAAGCTGGCACTCGTCTCAGGGTTTTCTTTGACGACCATTTCCTGATAGGATCGTTGCCGTCTCTCTCCCATTTTCTCAAGACTAAATGTCTCGTTTTTTCCGCTGCTCGTTTCCTTGGCTCTTCAGAAACGCGAGTGTCCTTCCCGCTGCTCACCAATTTTCGTTTTTGCATGCGCGAGCATCGACGAAGAACTTCTTCGATGAGAGAGGGGTTGAGGGTTTCTGTCTGCTGTTTTTCTTTCTTCGTGCCGTCCTTTTCGCCTTTTGCGAAAAATCGAAGCTTTGACTTCTTTTCAATGTGCGTCACAGTCTCGTTCGAACCTCGGGGCAAAGGAGAACAAAGAATCCCTGGCCTTTGCAGGTTTCCGAGACTCTGAAGAAACTCTTTGAAGCTTTCTCCACGAAAAAGTGGACACCTGGGTCTCTCGATTGCTTCTGGTCTCTGTCTGTTCGCGGATTTTTCGTCGATTTTTTCTGTGGTTCCTCGCCCTCTGTCGACTCCTCGATCTCGGTCTCTTGTTTTTTCAGCTCTCGCGGCAGCAACCGCAATTTTTCGTCTGACAATTCCTTCTCGTCTTTTTCCTCGCTTCCCCGTCTTCTTCTCTCTTCCTCCGTCTCCTTCCTCGTTTCTGCGCAGCAGGCAGGTTGCGTAGATCCACTCCCTTCTCTTTCCTGAAACCTGTTTTTCCTCCGGCCCCACGAAGGCTCTCTCCGCTCTGCGTCTTCTCGAGGGTCGCCACTTGACCTTTCGTTTCTCCTCCTCCTTTCTTCGTCTCCCTCTGCTCTCGACACCATGCGACTCCTGACTCACAATTTGATTGCCTGGTGAGCTTTTGCCTCCTCGCGGGGATTTCTCACGAAAGCGAGAACGCGCGAAACCGGCGCTTCGGTTCTGCCTCGCCCCTGCGGAAGGCCCCAGAGAAACGCCCTGACGTGACAGCGGACCGGTCGCAGCTGAGTGTTGCTTTGTCTCTGTTGGCGCGTCGGCAGCATTTCCTTCCGGTACTCGAAGCCTCTGCGTAGTTGCGCGTGTTGCGGCAAAGCACCGCGCAAGGCCGGTCGGCGTTCCACTCTCTGAATCGTGGACAGTGTAAAACTAGAAAAAGTCAATGCCTTGGTTGCTCATCAACCTCCTCTGCAACCTTGTGTTGTGGATGTGTGTATGCTTGTCCCTCTTGCCTTCCTCCTCGCTTCCGTTTCCGTTTCCTGGTTTGAACGAAACTCACTATTCTGTCCTTCTGTATCTTGTGTCTGCCTCTCATCTCTCCTTTCTCCGTCAAATCGCCTTGCGTTCCGAGGTTTCCTTTCTTTTCGCCTCTGCTAGCTCTCTTGCCGCGCCGGTCTGTCTTGTCTGGCCTCCCTGCGAGCGCCTGGTGTGGATCTTTTGTTTCCGAGATTTGTGTGTGGCTGCATGCGCTGCCCAGCAACCGGCGCCAGTGCACCGGTGGGTTTCCCTTGAAGATCGTGGTGGACGAGAAGAGCGAGGACGCGACGACGGTCGAACCTTCGGAGTTTCAGCCGGAGCTGGTGAAGCAGCTGCTCGGAAAGCTGGACTGGGAAGCGCTGGTGAAGACTGCAGACCAGGTGAGTCGACGAAGAGGCAGATAGGCGAAGAAGAGGCGAGTAGAGAGACGGAGAGAGAAGTAAGGAAGGGGAGATAAGAGCGAAGACGCAGGACTCGGGGGGTGGGAGAGGAGGAGGATCTAGCCGAGGCGGACGGATGAACGAATGTACAGAGGAAGGCGGAAACGCGAGAAACAGGAGATAACGGAGACTGACGGAAGGAAACGAGCGCAGGAAAGCAGCGGAAAGCGTCTGAGGTGACAACGGCAACATCCGCACACACAGGGAGAAGAAGGCGACATCAAAGAAGACAGGCAAAGGCAAAGGCAAACAACAGGGCGAACCGACCGGCAAGCACCGCCTGAGACAAAGTGCAGTCTTTGCAGAGAAATTCGGCTTGTCAAGAGAAACTGGTATTTCTTAGGCAAATTGTGGATTCACACCCAGAACTCACGTCTCAGGTTTTCTTTCTCGTATTTCTCGCTGCCCGTCACGCAGAAGGGGACTTCAAATCGAGTTCACTAGAAAGGCATGTGGAACACAAGTGTGCCTGTCATTCGACTTTGATCGCCCAGCCACAGTGGCTCTCAAAGGCTGGACGTTCTTCAAGTATGGTCTGCAAGATCCGTTTTTTTCACCACTGCTTCCTTTTCGCAGTTCGGCCTTCAGCTGCCGCCAACCTTCACAGAGTCGGACAAGTCCGATGAACATTTTCTTCGCGCTGTCCACGAGGCCGTTGTCGAGGTAAACGTTTTTCATGCGTCGTGCTTTGTTCTTCGATCCAGGCCGAGTCCTGCAGTTTGTCGGCTCTCCCCGCAGACAGAAGCGTAAACGCCTGCGTTTGGCGATGCGTCCACTTGCGTCAGGTCGACTGTTTCTGTACAGAAATGGAAACGGAGAACCTTACTCTCTTCGCTTCTGCCCGCTGTGCCTCGGTGCAGTGGCGCCTTGCTACGCTTCCCTGTTAACGTTTCCGCGCCGCTGCATGCATTTCGCGCTTCGAGCGAAAGCCGGCCAACGCACTTGCAGACACCGTCTGGACTGGCTTGACGTTTGTGTTTGCGTCGACCTCTGTTGGACTTCGTTTCTCCCGTTTTGTCTGTGACGCGGTCTTCCCGAAGTCGAGGGATGCGTCGACGGTTTTGTGCTTCTTTGTGTGCAGTTCCACGTTCTGGAGGGGAAGCTCGTCTGTCCGGTCTGCGCCAGAGAGTACCCGGTTTCCAACGGCATTCCGAACATGCTACTGCAAGACGACGAAGTGTAGACGCGCCGAACGCAGCCGGACACAAGCGTCGGAAGAACGTCAGACGCGCCGGTGAACGCAGGCTGGAAAGCGAGTGTGGGAGGGAAAACGACGGGGAAAAACGCTGGAGAATGTCGGAGGAAGCCAGTAGGAAACCGTCCACGCAGGGCCTCTGGAGAAGTCCAACGGTAGAAGAAATATCTAGAAAGGGAGAGTCAGAAGGCCAAGCACAGCGGGAGGCGTGGAACGACTCGAAGGAGCCAGGGTGTGAGGGAAGCGCGCTGTGTGCAGTGTCGAGTTCGAGAAAAATGGTGAAGGCGACAGGCCTTCCTTCTTCTAGGGCAAGGTGATGCGAACGCGCTCCTGGAAATACTGAGAAGACTTCCGAGAAGCAGATGACAACACTGTCCGATCCTCGCTGCAGCTGGAAGCTTCCTCTTGAAGCCAGAGCTGAGGGTGTTGACAGCCTTTTCATCTCTGGGAGGAGTGACATACAACCTCATCTTATAACGTGGAACAGGGCGTCGAGCTCGAGTAGGTTTCAGATCGATCGCGTCCTCTCGGATACGGTCGCTGGGGATGCTCCACCATCGTCGGGCAACACAGAATGAGAGAGAGAGGGGAGGAGGAGGAGAACACAGGAAGGACCGCGGTGAGATGACGGTGGCCGCCCACACAAGAAAAGGAGACAACGTGAGGTGAAGCCGACCGGGGGAGAACGAAGCGGAGGAAGAAGAAGGACCCTGTATGGAAAAGAAGAAGACAGACGGCATAGGGAAGATGATGGAAGACGAACAGAAAGTGGAGACGAAGAAGAAAAACGACGAACGCCCAAGACGGCAAGGACCGAGGCACATGCGACAGATGCATCTTTCCGGAGTCGAATTCCGCAGGTCATGTTTTCTTTTTGTACGTCTGTTTCGCATCGTATTTTTACCGACCTTCCAATCTCTCTGTGTCTTTATATCTGGCTGTGCTCTTTGTCAATTTACTCTTCCGGGTGCTTCGCCTCTTCTACACAAACACCATTGCCGCGAAAAGTCGCTTCCCTCTTGGAACGCGAAGCGCGCAGGTGAAGAGAAAGGAACGCGTTTCGTGTGCAGGAAACGCCGTTTTCTATCAAGTGAACTTGAACAGAAAACATCCGTGAACTGCTGCCGGTGTCTCGACACTCGACAGCAGGTGCTTGGCTCGCTGCTCAGCTCCCAGTCTCTGTACAAGGAGCCCCAGCTCCGTTTTTCTTCCACGCGCCTGAGACAATGCGAGGGCTCGTGGTTCTCCACGCGAAATGCCAAGACTCCCCTGTTGTGACAGACTTCTTCGAACGGCTTGGCGGGGGAGCAGAACGAAAACGAAACGCGCATCAAAGGCTCTCGAAAGACTGTCTCCTTTCCGCAATTTACGGACTCGCCGCAAAGTAGACAGACACGCCGTTTTCACGGGACCGCCCTTGGAAACAGGAAGTTCTGATGCAAGTTTTCTCTGAAAAAAGGCGACGGCTGAGAGGCTCGTTCATGCATGCGTTCGTGAGAGAAGGAAAAACAGAGAAGCCGCAGACCCCCGTCACCCACTGCCTCTTTGAATGCACAGAAACACATTACCGGACTAGGTGGTGGAGGATCGTCTACTGCCCCTGAGCTGCGTCAGACAAGTGAAGGCTCGGAATTCAAATTTTTCTCAAAAATAATCGAGACTCGATGTTTTTAGGCAATTCCCCTGTCACAGAAATCACGTTCCCGGCGCAAGGAAGACGCTACACCCTCAAGTCCAGAAAAGGCGGCGCTGGTCTCTCGCCTAATACATCACCCTCAAATGCCGCGTTTCCAATCTATCTATATACATATATATAAACATTCACTCTGTGGAGATGGGTATGTAGTTCTACCTGATATACCTATATGTAGCTCTCTTTGTATATATATACATATATATATATATATATAGGTATACATGTATGCATGTATGCAAGCGTTTGAGTAGGTATGTATGTGCGTGTGTGTGGTGGAGGGTTCTTCGTAAGACATGTCTTTTTACCTGTGAAGTGAGGAGGACATCTGTAGCAGTCATCGTATCGACCTGTCTTTATGGAAATATCTCAGGACGTACAAGACAGAGTTGCCCGCTTGGTTCCCGTGGAACTCGTTCCTATCTTCGTTTTTCGAGGGCGCAGATTGTTCAGACAGACCTCCACTTTTCTTTCCTGAATGTTTTTTCCGTCTCTCTCGTTTGTTTCCGGCATTCAAGACAACAAGAGCCGTGAGCCGTGTGTTCCGCCGTTGGTCAGGAGCACGAAAAGTCGCGCGCATGCGCTGAAGCAACTCACCACGTTTTCGATGGAAATGTGTGTGTTTCGAGGTTTGCCTCACCTATCCACTTTTCTGCCTTCTTGCAGGAGAAAAAGTGAACTCTTCGATCCTTTTCTCGCTGTTCTGTGTCTGGCGAAAATCTCTTCTCGTCGAGGGGAAGCATCCTCGGTCGTCTCTCCGTCGTGTCCGCGTCCTCGCCGAGAACAGAACTTTGTTTCTCGCGTTTTTTCCTTTTTCTCGATTTCTCATCTTTGCCGAAGGAGCACCACTTTTCCTCTCTCTCGTTTCCTGGTCCGCTTCGTCGGCCTGTCGGTCCCAGTTTCTCTCGAGTTTTCTCGAGCGGCAGTGCGCGGTCGTCGCAGTTTCTCGGCGAGGCTGCTCGTGTCTTTTTTCCAACTCGTTTTAGTAGATTCCTTTTCGAATTGCTAAGCTGCTCGTCTTCGTTCCGGTTGTCATTTGGACGCTCGTGTCTTCCCCGCAGAAAACAGATTTCTCTTGTCGCTCTGCTCTTTCACCTGCGTCTTCCCTGCGCGGCTGGCGAGTCCTCCCGCCTTTCTCTTCTTCTTCAGCAGTCCTGCTTCCGTTTCTCGGTTCCTTCCTCGCCTTCTTCCCCTGCATTTCTCTTCGTCTCCTGCTTCTCTTTTTGCGTCGTCTTCTGCTGCGTCTTTCTCCGCCTTCTTTCCTCTGTTCCCTCCTGCTCGTGGTTTCGTCTGCTTGTCGCCGCTGCAGTCTTTTGCAACGCCGGAGTCTCCTGCGTCTTTTTTGTTTGCCATTTCTGTTTTTTTTTCTTCAAGCGCCGCAATGTTCAGTCGCCACGTAGCGAATCTGCTGGGCATGGGCGAGATGGACGGCGGTCCCGGCAGCGGCTTTTCGCAGTGCTACAGCTGCTTCCCCGTTTCCTTCATCGGGAAAGACGAGATGGAAAAGGGCAACAAAAGTACGCTCTCTCTCGGCTGCTGTCTCTCCGTCTGACAAGCAGAAAAGTGTGTCTACTCTCTCTCTTGTTTGTGTCTGCTCTCCGTCTCTCTTCAGTACCCTTTTCTCCCTTTTAACATCCACTTACAAATACATACATGCATATATATATATATATATATAAATACAAAATACATGTATATATATATATATATTTGTATTGCCTTATCAGAGATGTTGTTCAGGTGTGTGTGCAGGCAGAGTATTTGCGGACGTTGCTTGAGACGCGGGCTTCCCCGTTTTACTGACTTGTTGAAGTTTTGCTTTTCGAGGACGATTCGCACTTTGCTTGTGTCTTAGATGACGGAGACCAAAAGGAAACAGAGGTGGAAGCGTAAGCAGCGCAGCTGCGTTGCCGTTGCTTATGCTTGGAAACTGTGTGTGTCTTTCTCTCCAGTTTTGCTGCCGCAGTCTGCGCTGCATGCGCTCGCGCGCCTCCACATCTCTTGGCCGATGCTCTTCGAGGTCGTGAACGAAGCGAAAGTCAGTTCAAGAAAACTCGCTTTTCTCGCTATGGTCGTCTTTCCGAGTCGTCTTCCTGCTCTCCTGCGCTGCCGTCTCGCCTGTCGCCTTCTTGTCTCTTCTCTGCCTTCCTTCTCTGCGGTCCTTTTTACCGTGTCTCTCTGCACCGTTCTTCCCGAGCCAAATTATGTTCGGACTTCCTCACAGTGTCCCTCCATACGAACTCGCCACAGAAAACAAAACAATAACGCATGCAGAAACGTTACATACATATACATACATATATATATATATATATGTATATACATAAGTATAATAGAAATCGCTTTATATATACATGCACAAATACAACTGGGTGCCGGGATTATAAACATAATGATATATATATATATATATATGTATAAGACATATATGCATATATGTATATATGTGGATCTGTAGTTCTGGGCACTGGTTTGGCGAGTCGCTTCTTGGTTTTTTTCCGCGAGGTGGAAGAAGACGTATTTCGAATGGATCCCAATTTTTTTTCTTGAATCTCGTTTGTGTTGGCGAACTCTGGTTTCCCCGCGAAGAACTGGTCACCGAGTTCAGGTGCTGGAGGGAACTTTACGCGCTAGTAAACGTTCATGCAACCTGCATGTCTCTATCGCAAGTTCAGTCTCATGTCTCGCTCTGCTAGTCGGACTGCATGACTTCTACTGCTCTGAGGTCACACGAACTGCCGGAAGGAAACTGTGCTCCAGAGATGAAAGTATCGAACGTCCTCGCTTACATGCATATATATATATATATATATATATATATATATATATATGTTTAAATGTTTGCGGATACATGCATATCCTGGGTGTACCACTATTTCATTCCGTGTAGTACGTCCATATGTTTAGATGTGAAGAAGAGAGAGATGGCATGTATGGTTGATGCTCCAAGCTGTCGGTCAGAGGTCAGCTTCTTTTTGTGTAGCGTATCGGGGTGCTCAAGAGGCTTTTTCTTCGGCGTTCGTTCTCTCTCCGTTCGTTTTTCGCGTCGTTCTCTTCAGCGCATATGCACACTTCTGTTGGTGTTGAGTTCCACGAGTGAGGGCCTGTGGCGATTGCGTCGCCTTCTTTTCTCGGATTTTCTCGTTCGTCTCTCTCGAGGAGACGTTTGCACATGCGGGTGTTTTTTCGTCGTTCTTTGGCTCACTTTCTCCTTTGTTTTTTCCAGGATCGTCGCACGCACACCGGCGTCCTCGAGTTCGTTGCGGAGGAAGGAACTTGCCACTTTCCTTACTGGGCAAGTGCTCAAGGGTGAAGCGGGAATCCGTTCAGTGAATCTAAAAACTCGGCGAATCTGTTGCCTTCTGGTTTCCTGTCCTCAGTGACCGTTGCCTCTCTTCAAGCCGCGCGTCTGCGGGTGGCGTCGAAGCGCGGCGTTTTCTCTGGGAGACAAAACAAGTCACAGAGCAGTGGGAGACCTTGTGACCCTTCGAGGGATTGCTGAGAAGAAAACCGTTTCTCCCGCGTCTAAGGTTGACACCCCACACAGTTTTCGTCGATCTGAAGAAGGCGCAACAGTCCTTCACCTGCTCATGCGTGGATGTTGAGAGGCCTCGAGGGTGCATGTTGTGGGCGTCCGTACCTGTCCGAAAGCCGCTTCGTGTACGACCGCGAATGCACAACAGGTCCACCTTCTCTCCAGAACCTGTCGGATTTGCGGAGACGCTTGTCCCCGTTCTCTGCTTTGCAGATGATGCAAAATTTGGGACTGGAAGAAGGAGACATCGTCCGAGTCCGGAACATCAGCTTGCCGAAAGGCACCTTCGTCGAGCTTCAACCGGTCACCACTGAGTTCCTTCAAGTTTCCAATCCAAGAGCTGTGTATGTCCTCTCGCACGCAGTTGCACTTGCAGCGTCCTACAGTCGTCTATGTTCCTTCACAGACAGACAAGTCCCCACTTACCTCTGCAACCATCTTCATGCCCCTCTTCAGATGCTTCGACTTCTCCATCTGTCCGTTCGCATCTCTCTGTAGCGTCCCTTCTGTTCGCATACACGTTTGCATCGATCTATCCCCATACATCTATGCTTGCAGGGTGTCTGGATGGATATACTCATAAAGGTAAACAGTTACGCATGGCGATCTGAACGGGATCTGGGTTGCTCTGTATGCAGGTCCCTGTCTTGATTAAACACTCTGGTTTGACTGCGTATATAACTATATCTCTTCATTTATTTACAAGGTTCACGGATGCTGGTGCAGATGTTTACTGAGTGCCCAGAGTTCCCGATGAGAGCGTCCCAGAGAGAAGTTGAGTGACGCTTGGCACACGAGGAAATCGGATTTCTCCGCAAGCGAGTCTCGCTGCGTTTCCAGGCTGGAGGTGGCGCTCAGAGGCTACGCCGCGCTGACCGTGGGGGACCTGATTTACTTGCCCTTTCTAGACAAGGGATTCCAGCTTCTCGTCACGGTAGGGAGCGGCGACAGCGAAGAAGAGTCTGCGCAAACGAAGGAGACGCGCGAGGAAGAAGACAAGCAGACAGTTCCGAGGGAGAAGAAGACAAGGTCTGGAAGAGAATATGTGAAAGAAAGACAGTCCAGACACACAAAGAACATCCATCTGGCGACAGCGATTGAAGACTCTGAAGCTGAAGGCTTTGTTTGCCAAACTTTGAGGAGGCTTGAACATCCAGGACGAGGTGGCGGACATAGCTGTTTATTTGATCTTTTCTCCTGGTTTCCTCAGGATCTCCGGCCGGCACCTGCAGTGTCGATAATCGAAACAGACATGGAGGTTGAATTCAAGGCTCCAGAGGGCTACGTTGAGCCGACCGTTCGAGCCAAGCAGAGCACGTCTGGTGCGAGAACAAGAAAAAAATCCTCTTCATCTGTCACCAACCTGACTTCCCGTTGTTTCTCGCACAACCCTGTTCTCTTCCTCACAAGTTGTGGATATCTGCTCCCCTAGGAAATGTTGTTTTCCATCCAGAGCTGCCGCCTGTCTCAGAGAATTCCTCGTTTTCTCTCGATCCTCCAGTTGGGAGTCTTCTCGGCAAAAGCGTTGTTTCTTTCCTTCGTTTGCGGCTTCCGTCGATCCCCCAGCGTCTCTCAGTCAGTCCCCCCTGTAAAGCCTAGAACTCTAGATGTCTGTTGCCTTGCTTTACCGATCATCTTTCTCTCTCTCCCAGTTTTTTTCTTCGCGCGCGTCCACTCGCGAGCAGAGAACGGCCTCTGGTGGATTCGCTGCATTTGCTCATCTCGCGCTTTCTCTGTTCTCGACTTCCTTTCTTCGTCTCTCCCTCGGTTCTGCAGCCAGTTTCGCTTTGCTCTTTATCCGCGTCTTCTTTGATTTGCTCCTTTGTGTTGGCTGCTCTCGCGTTTCCTTCACTTGCGTGAGCTTGCGAATGTTCTTCTCTAAAGGACCTCGTCTTTATTTTCTTCGTTGCCGTTCTTGGCTCCTTCAGAAGCAGACGCCGCGATGAACAGCGAAGAAGAGTCCTCGGAGATTGACTCTGCAGAGTCGGACAGCAGTCAACGAGTATTGGTAAGACTTTCTTTCTTTTCTTCCCTCCCTTTGTTTTTGTTGCTTCCTCTCGGCTCTCCTCTCTCTCAGTCGCTCGCTCTCTCTCCCTTTGCTTTCCAGCCAGACGTTGTGACCTCGCAGGTATTGCACTCGCGCGCAAGGCGCGCCTCGCCTCTTGTTCGTTTTGAGGCGACTGAGTGACCATCTCCCGCGTGCGATGTGCTATTTGTTTTGATTCTTTTAAAATCTTTTTCTTCAATTTCCGGGCAATGGTTTTTCGCTGCAGTTTGCCGGGAAAGGCACACGGCTGGACGGGAAGGCGATCAGAGCGTCTCCCGAGAGCGCACCAGCGAAGAAGGAAGAGGAAACTCGGGAGCCGTGGAAGAACCGGATCAAAAACGGCGTCCGCGTAAGTTTGGAAGACGTTGGTTTTTGTTTTAGTTCGCCTTCGCGACGCTTTTTGTCGCTCGCTGGCGAGACACAAAGAACGTCGGAAGCTTTCTCCCGAGAAACCTACACTGTGCGCATCTGAAAGAACGATTCGAGCGTTTGTCTGACACAGAGGCCGCCGTCTGCGATGCGAAGGCGATCTGAAGCGCATCTGGCCCTCACACTGTGGGGAGGCATTCGTTTTACCGAAAACACTGTTCTTATGTTTCTCAAGAGAACGAATTAAGAGAAGCTTCTCGGTTTAGTTGTCGTCCGCTTCTGCTCTTTCTCCTTCGTCTGCTCTCGTGTCTGTCCGCTGTCGAGATCTCTCTGCGCATGCAAGGAGGCACTCCTGTTTCCTCTTTTGTCGACTGAGGAGTGTAGGCGATTCGCTTTCTCCAGCATCATGCGTTAGTTGCTGCTTAGAGGGTACTCTCCACGTTCGTCTTCACTACGTCTGCAGGTCGCCTGCGAGCTTTTTTTTGCTGGATTTTGTGCTTGGTCGCCTCGAGTTCTCATCTCTTGACCGCTTGCGCGTTCTCCTCTCTTGTCGCAGACGAAATGTGCAGAGTACGACGAACTGGTTCGAGAAGGAAGAATTCCTGGATTTATCGGAAAAGTCTCCTCAGGGACAGCAGGGCGCCTCCCGGGTGTCTCCGGAGACGCCGGTGAAGGAAGCGCCAACTCCCGGGGATTCGCGGCGTTCTTTGGAAAAGGCAATACCTGCGAGTAACTGAGACGTCCAGGAAAAGCTCCGAGAGAGAAGAGAGGGAGGAACGAGACTGAAGAGAGAAGGGAGCCGAGAACAGAGCAGAAAGGGAGAGGACGCAGAGAGATCCGGAGAAAGCGGCGAGGCCGGAAGTCTCTGAGATTTGTTTTTCTCCGTCGAGGATTTTGCAGGAAAGCGAGAGAAAAGAACAAAGGGGCAAGAGAAAGGTTCTGTCGTATACGAACGCGCCGCTCCAACCACTCCACGGAAGAGGAGGCTCACCCTCCCCCGGTGGAGAACAGAACGGCGCTGAATGCACGGTGAAGAAAGTTCGAAGAAGCGGCTCGACGTCCCCTCAGGTCTTTCGGCGGCTTCGCCGTTCGACCTCGCAAGGGCTCGCAGAGATAAGCGCCTTGCGTGTGTGATAAACCTGGACTCTTGTGAAGGAACAGTGTGAAAGAAACGAGGCTCAGAAACAAACCTATGGACGCTCAATCCTAGAAATAACTGAACAAATATACAGACATGTATGTATTGGTATATCTGTGTGTGTCATGTTCGACTGTGTGCGGTGTAGATGGAGTCGCATCGTTTCTGTCAGTGGAGTTGAGAGGAAAAGTGAGCCGGTGCGTCTTGTGTGAGGAAGACCTCTTTTTTTGGAAGGGATATGGTGAGCGAAGTCGCTTTCTGCTCGAGCAGAGAGAAGCATCGAGGTGCCTTCGATTGGGAGGTTCCACGTGTAAAGCAGGCGCGGGGCGAGGAAGGGCGCCTTCGACTCCCTTTTGCAGACTCAAGTTTCCAGACGCAGCGCAGGCACGCGCTTGGTTTCACAAAGATCTCAGATTTTCGGCGGAGACAGCAGCGGTTAACTGGCAAACGTGTGGACCACCGTTTCGCTCGAAAAAGGGAGGCCCGTGCCTTTGACGGAAGACAAAAAAAGACAGACTGAATTCACTCTCCCCGCTCGCGGGGCCTCTCTCTCCTTCGCGGTCTTTTCAGGTCGGGAGAGACGCGGGGAAAGAGCGAGACGCAAACGCAACACCGAGCAGCGAGGAATCTCTAGACGGCGGCGTTTCCCGTGGCACTCTGGGCGGAACCGAGAGCGAGAACGGAGAAAAACGAGACAAGGAAAGATGGAGAGGACACCGAAGGCTGAGAAGCGCTATGCACGGCGCACATGCTCTCTCATTGTTCGGTGATTGCTGGCTATGCTTGTTACCATCTCAAGCTTTGAAGTTGGTAGAGTAGACGCACATAGGCTAAAGCCATATGCCACTGGTGTTGTCAATGCCAAGAAATCAACCGGCAAAGATATTCCACCTGCACACACACGCACGCACAAACACAAGACTCAACGTTCAAAAACAAAATGCACACAAACGGATATACTCATATATATATATATATATATATATATATATACAGTAGTGGGGAGTAAACACAGAAGCCCCGAAAGAGGACAGAGAGGAATTCAGATACTCAGTGGGTACGCTAGGATCGGTTTAGGGGAAAAAACGAGGCTCGAGAGCAAGAGAGAGAAATGCACTTCATATTTGAAGGCGCCAGACACACAGCAATATCTACGTGTATATACAAGGTTCTATATAGTATATCCAGTGTATGTGATTCACCACGAGCACAGAGGAAGCAGATAGCGTTAAGCGCGTTTGTGTACCCAGCAGGGAGATTGTCACTAACGCAGGCATCTCTGTCAGTGGGTTTTGCCCTTTCCCTCTCCTCCCGTGTCGCTCCGTCGAGCTTGAGCGGTCACTCTTTTTCCAGGAAAAACAGACATAGCAATGCACAGACGCGGCTCTCTCTTCGGAGTCTACAGCAGCAGACAGGCGTGCAGCGCGGGCCGAGCAAAAAGGGAAGTCTCTCCCGGAAAGAAGCACCGAACAACCGGAACGCCAGAGCCTC
The DNA here is from genome assembly GCF_000006565.2 of Toxoplasma gondii ME49. Lineage (NCBI taxonomy): Eukaryota > Apicomplexa > Conoidasida > Eucoccidiorida > Sarcocystidae > Toxoplasma > Toxoplasma gondii. Next base: position 5,213,152 of record NC_031476.1, read on the forward strand.
TGCAGCCTCTGTGGCGCGAGAAATGACTCTTCTCTTTTGTACAAAACATTCCCTCCCTTTCGACTACGCAAATGGCACATTCCCACGTTCTTCACAGAACGCCCAAAACGGAAAAAAACATACGTACACAAACATGCGGATATACACATAAACATATTTATAGATGTATATATATGTATATATGTATATATATGTATAAGTATATGCATGTATATGGATGTTCTTCATATGGGAACAGGCCACTCGAGGAGCGTGAAGAGACGGTATCTGGTTTGTCTCTTGGCGTCCCTTAGCCGTGCACACACTCGTTCATAAAGCGAAGACAAGAGGAGAAAAAAGGGGACGGGGGACGCACCTTGGGCAAGCTCGAGAGCCTGGTGTCTCCCCCATGCTCACTGCATGCATGTTCCCAGTTCACGGTTGAGAAGTGAATATTAAAGACGCGAGTCGTCGTTCCCCAAGTTACCAAACTCAAAGCAGGTGCATCCAATGCTGTATTTGTTACTAAAAACACACAAAAAACCACAACAAGCGAACGCGAAACCTGAAGGCGCCCTCCCACACACGATCACGCGCCTCGAAGAAAAAACGGGACTTCCATGCAGTGTCAACCAAATGGAAATGCGCCCAGCATGACGCCTTCGATCGGGTGAAGGAGACACAGAAATCAAGAAATGCAGGGAAAACGCCGAGATGTGTGGAATGAGAGAGATGTCCACACCGCGAAAAGAACGGAAACGCGGAGACACAGTGCCCGGTTGCCTTTCAGGTCCGGATGATGCCAGCAAAGGACATGAAGTCCCAGGGCCTCTCTGCGCTGAGATATTTCGGAAGTCAATCCTATGGGAAGTTCGCAAACGTTCCCAAAACCGTGGCGGTGTCTCCACAGGTCGTCCTCAGGGACGCATGCACCAGATGAACCCCCAGGAAAACGAAGCAACGAAGACGAAATGTGCTCGGCATAGACACCTCGCAGAAGCCCGAGAAGCATGCCATTCCGTTTTGTGAAAGAATGCGGACAGAAATGAAGTGAAAAACGAAGAGCGCTTCGAGTCAACGGCTCTCCCTCGCTGCTCGACCCGCAGCAACATCGCCACCATCCGGAAGGGAGGATACTCTGAAGGAGATCGAACCGCCTTCTCTTCCTCACCGTGGAGACACTGTGGTACCGGGAAAAAAGTGAGGAGCAAGTAAAAAACAGGAGACGCAACGTCAAATGCACTTGCGCAGAGAGCGCCTCTCCAAGACATCGGAGAGAAGCGAGAACAAGCGAAGAGCGAAAAAAAACCGCTTCCACTTACAGATCGTTTCCTCGCAGAAGCCGCCGACGAGGGCCAGAGGAAGGGCCGCATGCGAACTTGACACTTACGAGGCAAGAGAGGAAGAGACGAGGGGGAACGCCCCAGAAAGATGAAGCGGCGAGACGAACGCACGCAGAAATCCGTTAGGGGACAGAACGAGGAGGCGAAGCGAAATGGAGTACAGAGAAGAGCACCATAGTCGAGAGGAAGACGTCCAGAGGTCGGGTCGAGCATGCAAACAAACACAAACAAAGCGGAAGACATTATTCAAATATCGACACGACATACATGCATACATGCAAATATATATACATATATACATATATATACATATATATACATATATATATATGTATATATAATCTCGTGCTAATATGTGTATACGCGCGAACGTAAAGGAACGTGAAAACGATAAGGGTGTTGGTTCACTCGCGTCCAGAAACAGGCACCCAGAGCACTGACGTAACGCGGCACGCCGCAGTTTTCCCTCCCGTCTCGCCTGAGAGATAAACAGGACTAAGCACCAGGAGGTCCACCAGCAAAACAACTCCACCCTCTCCGCACCGGTCGACAGAGACGTCGCGCTGTGTCTTTTCTTGCGCGCTTCTCCCTCCGATGTCCCTCCCCTTGCTCAGGCACAAAAGACCGCCCTGCGTCTGACCAGTCTTCACACACGATCCCTCCGACGCATGCGCCGAGGAAAGTCGAGAAAACATGGACCGCGCCAAATCCGTCGAGCGGAAGTCGCAGAGTGCTAAGCGAGCGCGACACGCAACCGATAACGCGACAGAAACGCGAAACTGGCACCAGCTCACACGGATGACAAAGCATCTCATTCCCCCGGATACACTCGAAACGGACGGCGGTGTGACGCTCACGGAGAGCCAATCCGAACGAAGCAGTCAAGAAAGAGGAAGCGAAAAGACACACTTCGTGTGACGAAACGATCGGCCCTTCCTTGTCTCGGACAATAAACGTTCGCCCATGGAAAAAACGCTTCTTCGACGTTTTTCCTGTCGGTTGCCTCTAGACTCCCCCACAACGCGAACGCGTCTACGAGTGCAAACATGCCTTTCCAGATCGGCTTTCCGTCCCCAAATTCTTCGTTGCGTCAACAAATGGTTTTTCGTCAGCGCCCCGTCGGAGAGAGCAGGCAGTCACAGAATTTGGGGTCTTAGAAACGGACTTTTGGGGAAGACAGGAAGAGGAAAGAGGACGCGTTCCATTATAGCGACAGACGGTTGCCCACGTACTGTTGCATTAATTTTATCATGCATTGATATTCGTCCCTTAGAGCGAGAAGCCACTCGGATGTCGCAGACCGTTCTGTGAACAACATTCAACACGAGCAAAGCACAGGCTCCGTGTCTCAACACTGAAGAGGCTTCGAGTGAAGAGAAGGGTAACGACAGAGAGTTCTCGAGCCTGCGCCAGATCGTGAAGAAACAGTAACTGCCAACAAATGCGAGAAACAACCCTTCCCCAAAATCAGTCCCCGAGACGCGATAGACGTGGACATCAGGAAACGAAGACACAAAGCAAACACGAACCCTCCGCTCCTCGCTCACAACGACCACAAGACGCAGGATACAGAGAAGACGCCTTGTTCGCACCGTCCTTCTGACATCTCTGGAACTTGCTTCCTCGCGCGCCAGCTCAATATCCAGACTCTCGCGAGAGAAGAGACCCGAAACGAGTCCTTTACCAATGAAACACCCCTCTCTTGAATAGTCGATAAAAGAAGGCGTCTCGCCCACCTCCATCCGGTCCTAGGTTTCTGACCCAAAGGGTCTTCGCTTCGCCTCCAGGAAAAACCGAAAATTGGGTCGACCTTTCCTTCTCGTTCCTCCTCTCCATTCCCTTGTCCTTTAACACACCACGCAGTCACGTCTCCCTCACAGCCATCCTTTCACTGATTCGAGGCCCCAGAGCAAACACAGAGGAGTTTGACTGCTTCCAGACACAGACTGCAGTCCGACAGGAGTTCACAAACCGCAACCGAAAACAGGGGAGAAAGACGCCTCCATCATAGTCTGAGAAATGACAACGAAGACGTTCCCTTCCAGAAGGACAGAACGCTCCAGCCAGCGCTCAGAGACAGCGCAGGAGACACAGTCGCCACGCAGCGCTCCGCAGGCGAGAGTACACCGTAACCGCATGCAGACAAGAAACAGTCGAATCGACTCTCTCCCGAGACGAGGGTCTTTGAAACGTCACAAGCAAGAGGCGACAGTGGCTCATCCCCAACAGCACTGCATCCGCTGTCCTCCTACTTGTTTATATATATATATATATACATGTATATATACACATTTCCATACACATAAAGGCGTATGTAGGTCGACAGAGATGCATGCACGTATGCGCTTCCTCGCACGAACAGGATGCAAGTGAATACCTGTAAAAGACTCCAGTTCGTGTTCTATCCCATGGCGATTGGAATAGCATTTTGGTCACGGACAGATGAGACACCACGGCGGTGACTGCCAACCCCAACGCGGGGCCTGTTTCGCGCATGCAACAACACACGCCTATCACAGGCAATGAACGCGCTGCCGCTTCCCCTCGTGTGTCCCGCGTCAATCAGTACACATATACACAGATATATGTATACATATATAAATACATACATATAAATATATATATATATATATATATAGAATGTATATATATATATATATAGATTTATATGCGCGCGTGGAAGGACCGGCCTGGGGTGTCACCAGGCCATGCAAAGAACTCTTGACGCCGTCCTGGGGGGGTGGCGCAGAGTCGTACGCATGCAGAGACGGAGGGCGGATTGACAGAGATTAGACGGGGGAAGCGCGAGGCCAGAAAAGCGGACGGGGGAAGCAAGAGATGATGCGTCGTCTTGCGCGCTTCTCTTTCCAGAACCGATCCATGCAGGGACCTATTCGGTGCTTCGTGAAGCGTCCTTGACAAGAAAAGTAAACTTCATGCGTTTGTGTGTTCTGTCACGAGCGCGACTGGAACTGACATGCGGCGCCAGGGTCTCTCTCTTTCTTCCACGGCACCAAAGGGCAACAAACACCGAGAGGTGGAAAAACGATCTCACGCGTCCACGACTTGAGCGCATGCAAGTGGAAGTCAAACCAGTCTTAAATCACCCTTTTGGCACATACACAAACACCCAGATCCACACAAGTCTCTGTACACATGCATGGACACACACGCATGCATGTACGTTTACATATGGAGAGAGGCGTACGGATATTTAGTTTGACGGAAGAGCGCTACTTGACAGGGCTGATCACGCTTGTCGATGGCACCAGACTACGGGAGGGGTGTGGGTCGAGTTTGAACACAAAAATGCTTGGAATCTGAGGCACGACGATTTATTGACATGTGCATGGCGACGGATGCGACGTATCTGAGGCAGAAGAGCGGAGGCTCCCGCGTCTGTCTTTTGTCAGGATCCCCCTTGCTCGAGTCTTGTCTCTGCGTCTTTGAGACAGGGGGAAGGACCGGATGTCTATCGACAGTCTCCTCTCCGCAAAAGGACTGGAAATCGCCTGGGGAAATCCCGCATAGCGAGATCCGTCACCCCACAGTGCTGCATGCAGACAGCTACATGCACTGCTCAGTTGCTTACACGCCTTCCATTTCGCTTGAAAACCTCCCAAACACAGAGGCACATGACATCTATACATAACTCTCATATTCTCACGGACACATACATGCATATACATATATATATATATACTGAAGAGAGGACTTCCAGCTAACGAAAGAGTTTTCCTTACCGAGAGAAGACAATTCGCTGACGGGGGATAGGAGGGCAGAGCCGCTCATGCTGGTGGAGAAAAGTTGCTTGACATTCGACGACCCGTCCGCAGCTTGGTCCTCCAGTCTCAGAGTCACGGGGTTTCTGTCGAAACAGAAAACGGAAGCAGAACAGTTCGCGCGCAACAGTTCTTTCGATACCGGATGTCAAGCGAGAAATAGACGCCTTGGGCGCCACACGGTCCAGCGCATGCTGCGTCTTGTAGAAACATACAAGCGAGAAACGAGGGACTACACCGGAACGACACAGTCAAGCAAGAAATGCATGATGCGGTACGTTTCCCCGTCGTCGATGAAGAGCGCCTGAGTTGTGTAGATGCACAGACTAGTGTTCACTAATATATCTGCAACGCACGGAGTTCTGCATACACAGACTGTGCGACATCTGTGAAAGCAAGAGACACAACACCGAACTCTGCAGGAGTGGACGCATGGACGTTCACGGTCTTCAGCAGGGACAGGTTCTTCGCTTTCATGTGGACAGTCGGAAGGCGATACACACTTACGTTCTTGTCAAAAGGTAAGGCATCATCGCAGTCACAGTGCGAGGAGCCTGGTAGTACTGGCGGTAAGCGACATTCGACCCAAAGTGTCGAGTCGCCACCCTGCAGAAAAAAACAAGGCCCCGAATCGCTACACAAATACACCCATGTAAATATGTTTACATGCACAGGTATACAGATGGAAACAAACAGTTCTAAAGACATCCACCTTTATATAGAGGCACGCACAGAGATATCCAGGCCTAGTACATATATAAATTGGAACAGATAGAGTAATTGGTAGGCGAAGACGCAATTTGCCGCACGCAGACGGAGTCCAAGAACAGACCATGCACCTACCACTGCAGCATAGTGTGTGAGACACAAGAAAACACTGAATCGAGGTGGGATGCGTACATCACAGACTCTCCGATGGAGAGTTGAGCACGCCAGCTCCGCCATAATTTCCGTCACTGCCGGACGCACAAAAAACCACGCCCAACATCGCACGAAGCCTATCCTCTTCATGTGTCTATTCTACAGGCCTTCAGGGTGGCAGGACTGCCGGGGGAGTCCACTCGTGAAAAAAAAAATCAAGAAGGCGAAAGCTCGGAGTATGACGGGGGTTCGAGGTTGCTTCGGAACCGCACTGTATCAGGATGCAGAATCCACACGAAATCCACGGACGGAGAGACCAACAGTAGAGCTCAAAAAAACATGGATGTACACACAAGCAGCTCAATTGACTCCTTTATGCGTGTGGGTGGCTCTGCGAACAAAAGGGATGTGTAGAACAAAAATGAGGGAAACGGCTTCAACGCAGCGCGGCCTCACAAAAGGGGCTCCGAAGGGCAACTGCGCATCCGGAATTCCAGGCACAAAATGTAGGCGGACGCGGGTGCATTCACTTGCAAAGCGAGTGGCAAACGTTCTGGGAACTGATACTGAAAGGTTCCTCGTCAGATCCGTTCTTCGCGCTGTTGCTGCTTCGCTCTGCCCCGTCACTCGCGATTACCTGTAAGCAGTCCGGAAGGTCCCGAACCGCATTTTGTAGCGGACACAACCGGAAAGTGGAAGGAATTACAACTCAGTCCGAGGTGAGATTTTCCGAAATAACGGCGGGACAAGCTCCCCTTTTATCTGTTCACGAGTGAACAGAGAATGGAGAAACGGCGCGCCGTTTGTCAGCGCCGGAGTGGGGTATGGCTGCGGGTTTTCGGGGCTGGAACTCTGTGTGGGTGTGTGGAGGGTCGACTGTGGCTCTGTCGCTGTATACGAGAAGTCAGCGCACACTCGAGACGCAATAAAAGGGCAGTGCATGCTCCAGTCGAGTGTGCACGATGTGTGGGCATGCCTCTGATTTTTTCTTGTTCAAATCCGAGCAGAAGAGCCGTGGTTTTCCGTTAGACATCTAGTGTACGTACAGCTGGTTCGCGGCGCGATTCAAAAATATCGCACCAGAGTCAGTCGAGGCATTCATTCTTTTGCAGCGGTGCTAAGGTGTTCATGTGCCGTCGGACTTGCTCTCCACTCCACTGCCGGAGCTTTTCCGAGGACAAGCCGGGACTCAGCACAGTCGACATATTTTCTGCGGCGCAAAATCGCTGCGAAAAAAGGGTGCCGCGTCTCGCGCGTCCTCGCGATTCAGGCCCTTGAGCCACGCTTCCGTTGCTTCTTCACCAGCGAAGTCTCAACGTGTGCGGGTTTAAGAACTCACGCAGATGGTCGATTCATTATTTTAGGCAAGGCGATTTTTCAGGACTGCAAGTACGTACGGTGATTCATCGAACTTTCTGCTGTATCTATAGACTCGTGAGGGACTTAAAAAGCCGCCGGTGAGAGCAGAGCTGGACAAATGACCAGACAGAGGCGGCGGCACACGAGGGAGTTAGCAAGCGACTGGGCCTGCGTCCGCTTGCGTTTTCACAACCGAACAACTGTGGGGGGCGACAGGGGGTTCGGTTCTGTCTCCTGCGCTGGGGTCGTCGTGGGTCTGCCTGCGGACTTTGTCCGGTAATTCGGTATTTTCTGAAGAACGCGATTCTCTCTCATCGTTTGGACCCACAGGATCGTGCAGTCCAACGTTTCTCGGCATCGAATCATTTGTACGAAGCACGGTCCATTGGCGCCGCTTTTTTTGTGACGGGTCACTCAATGCCTCGTCGGTGCTGGCAACTTTTCGTCTGCTGTTCTGTCCGTGAATTTCCGGTGTCTGTCGCCTCGCGGCTGCTCCTTCCTCTCCTCTTCGTCCTGGCGTCCGCGCGCAACTCCGCGCTTCTTTATTCCTCGGCTCTGACGCTTCGCTCGTCTGCCGCACCTCTCGCCTTCTCGTCTGCAGGGTGTCGATTTCGCGGTCCTCTCCACAGGCCCTGGTTTCCCGTCAGACTTACTCCGCCCGACCAAGCTTATCTTTCTCGAAACTCTGCCTCGGGTACCTCGCCTCGTTCGATCCGACAGTTTCCTGTTCCCTCGGGTCTCGCCCTCCCAACCTCCGTTCCACTGTGCGCACGCACTCTGCCGCCTCTCTCTCGCCACTTCGCCTCCGTTGGTACCATGGCGCAGCCGCAAGGTGAAAGCAAGTCCTTCACTCCAGGACATCTCGAGGACCAGGTTCCAACAAGCTGCAAGCAGGCGATTCCTGTCTTTGGCTGTGGATCGACGCGCGTTCGGCTCGCGGCGCTCCTCGACGGTGGCGAGGCGTCCGTGGAAAAGTTCGTGAACCGAGAAACACCCGTAACCGTTTGCGGCTGGAGTCGCTCGGTCCGCAAACAAGGCGGTGGCAGTCTTTGCTTCGTCGTTCTCAGCGATGGAAGCACTTCCTCCAACCTCCAAGTCGTCGTCGAGGCAGGTATTGGTGGCGAGTTTCCTCAACTGCTCAAGTGCGGCGCCGGATGCTCCTTCAGATTCACCGGAGACATCGTCAAGAGTCCTGCCAAGGGCCAGGCTGTTGAACTCGCAGTCAGGGATCCCAGCAAAGGTGAGAGCAATAGAGGGTCGGAGGAGTCGGACAAGCATGCAAGACGTAAGAAGAGGGGATGAGGATACGGGGGCAGAGTTTTTTTTGGATGAGAGAGGTTTCAGGAACGAGCAGTCTGGACTGCAGTGCGAGAGGTGAGGCTCTGCTTCGTTGGTTACAGAGTGTAGAAACACGGACGCAACCTCGTAGTCGATTTCGCCGCGTGGATGCGTCAAAGTGTGCTGGTGAGGTGACTTGTAACACAGTGCCACACAAGCATGCATGCGTTTTGGATGGATCTTGTTTCCGCGTTGCTGCATGCGTTTCAGTTTGTGACTCTAAAAGTAGGTCTAGCCGTACGCGTGCAGACATCCCCACCGTGTGAGTCACTCATTCACGCTCAAAGGAATGTGAGTCTAAACTCAAGGACGTTTGTGTGTTTTTCCTTGATTTCAGTTTTCGTCTGCTCGCATTTGTGTGTTTCGTTCGTTTGGCGATCACGGTGCTGCTTTGATTTCCACTGAAGAGGTGAATACTAGATTATCTTCGTTGCCACGGTATGTAGTGAGGTAGCGTTGAACGTCTTTCGGATTCTCTAGAGGCAACCATGTTCGTTCGCTTTGTCGGCGTCGCTTGTGTTTGGTGCTGAAGGGTGTCTGCCTCTGTGTTGCTCTGTGTCTGATTCCAGGTCACCGTTTCGAGATCTTGGGCATGACAGACGCAGCAAAGTATCCGTTGGCGAAGAAGGAGCACACACGCGAGTATCTGCGTGAGATTGCTCACTTGCGTCCGCGTTCTTATCTTATCGGAGCCGTCATGCGCGTGCGTTCGAACCTCGCGATGGCCACCCACCGCTTCTTCCAAGACCGTGGCTTCCTGTACATCCATACGCCCATCGTCACGGCGTCGGACTGCGAAGGTGCAGGAGAGATGTTTCAAGTTTCCACCCTGCTGCCCCCGCCTCCGCCAGAAACGAGGGAGAACGAAAAGAAGACCGACGGCGCCGCACCGAAAGACGCGGCTGCTGCAGCCGCCGAACCTCTGATTCCCCTGACGAAGGACAAGAAGGGCGTTGACTATTCCCGGGACTTCTTCGGCCGCCCTGCCTTCCTCACGGTGTCTGGCCAGCTCGCGGTCGAGCCATACTGCTGCTCCCTCTCCGACGTGTACACTTTCGGTCCCACCTTCCGCGCAGAAAACTCTCACACTTCCAGACATCTGGCCGAGTTCTGGATGGTCGAGCCGGAAATCGCCTTCGCCACTCTTGAAGACAACATGGTCGTCGCCGAGGCCTACGTCAAGTTCTGTGTTCAGTGGGTTCTTGACAACTGCCGGGCGGGTGAGCACAGACCCAGACGATGGGGCGAGAGGCACACAGCAACTGGATGCAAAATGTAAACCGTTTCGGGGAGGTCGAAGCGGCAAAGACGACCGCTCGGCACCTCGGGGCACTCTTGGTGCGGCAGACATGCAGGCAGAGAGGCACAGCTGCGGCAAAGCAGTCAAGGAGGGGCAACGTCGAATGGGATGGAAGCAAAAAACTCGTGGGCAGCGACAAGCACGGTTACATGCACGAGTATCAACGGATGTCACTCACGCGACTCGTGGTGATAACACCGGTTCCAGCGAGGTTGGGCTCCCCCGCTTCCATGCCATAAACCGTAAACCCCCCCCCCCCCGGTGTGGCAGGCGTAGTTTTCTCTGCAACGCCCAAGCCTTTCGGAGGCAGACGCGTGAACACTGAACAATTGTATGAGTTCGGTTTTTTTAGATTATGGCCCGCCTGCTTCGTTTGTTAGTGTGGGCATGCCGACCCTCCTAGGACCACCTGTGGGTTGCGGGGGTTGGGTGCGTTGTTGGTTGCTCCTCGCCGAGAGCACAAACAGTATCGGTGGGTGTTTCACACGTTTCTCTGTCGCTTTCCATGTGCTCCCTCATCTTTCTGCAGACATTGAGTGGTTCCAGAAGAACCAGGAGGAAGGCCTGATCGCCCGCTTGGAGAACATTCTGGCTGAGCCCTTTGCACGGGTGTCCTACACGGAGGCGATCGAGGTGTTGAAGGCGGAAGAGCCGAAGGCGCAGTTCAAGGAGAAGGTCGAGTGGGGCATGGACATGGGAAGCGAGCACGAGCGGTACTTGACGGAGAACGTGTACAAGAAGCCCTGCATCGTGTACAACTATCCGAAGGACATCAAGGCGTTCTACATGAAGCTGAACGAGGACGGGAAGACGGTCCGTGCGATGGACGTGTTGGTGCCGAAGATCGGCGAACTGGTCGGCGGATCTCAGAGGGAAGACGACCGAGACCGCCTCGCGGCGATGATCGCGGCGAAAGACCTAGACCCGAAGCCGTACTGGTGGTACATGGAACTCCGCGAATACGGTACCATCCCGCACGCGGGGTTCGGTCTTGGCTTCGAGCGTCTCGTCATGCTGGTCACCGGCATCGAAAACATCCGTGACACGATTCCGTACCCCAGATACCCCGGCCACGCTGAGTTTTAAGTTTAAAGCCAGAATCGCTCAGTACGCAGAAAGCGAATTCGCTCGCGTCTTTCGCATCCGACGAAAACACTATCGGCATGCATGTACATTGGAATTATGTTGCCCAGCTCTTTATTTTTGGGTGCGTATCACAGTGGGCGTTTTTTTAGACACGGTGGCGACGCGGACGTTGCGGGTTGAGCCACGGATGAGAAACGAGAAAGCGACGTTTCGAGTTCCTATGTTCCCGTGAGCGCGAAACGGGGGGAAGGTGCCGAGCCGTCACGCTGCGGTATGGACACCGAGGACCCGAGCGCCAGGCAGGACGATCAGTCGTTTGCGACAACCAGGGAACGCGGAACGTGCAGCACCCAATTGTGCGTTTCGGTGCTAGTTTTTTGTGTTTTGTGTCTGTGCACGCAAGCGGTGATGTTACTACCAGACTCCCTTGGCGCGGAGGGACGTTTCAGCTCAAAGTGGTCGCTTGGGTCTTGCCCACTCGGAAACTATGCAGTTCCTTTTTTTCATACTTGTACATTGATGCATAACACGCGCTACACAGAACTGACAACTTTTCGTTCTACTGTGTCTGTAGGTCTGCGCACAGGTAGGGGGAACCGTGAAAACAGGAGTTCGAGAGAGAGGGCTTGCCCGCATGAGTGACGCGATAAACAGGCGCCGGTGTTTGTACTTTGTCGCACGGTCAAACTGCAGACGTGCGGGTGTCAGTCCCACGTAAAGGAAATGATAAAGTCGTTCGGTATCACTGATCTGGTCTCTGCTAGGACCGCACATCTCTGGTTCGGGTTCGCTGAAAAGCGCGGCTTGCTGTGGAGTGCGGTTTCAGCGTGTACCGCGTGACACAGAGAGGCTGGCAGTTTGCAGGCTTTGTACGGGAGGACCGTCTAACGTTTTTGCAGCAGTGTCTGTACTTCGGTGGTCTCGAACGTCGTGTTCCCACGAACGAGCTTGGTCTCCCGTTTGCTAGTAGTGTGATTAGGGAACTCGTGCGGCCTGGTTCTTAGCAAGAAGGATGCTAACGAGATACAGGGGACTCGACACGCATTTCTCGAGATATACAAGAACGATGGGAAAACATCCCGGCCTTGGATCGGTTGGTGCAGAGTATCAAACCAAATGCGATTCAACTTAGTTAAATAATACACATTCTGTTTCAGCGCCTGAGTGTTCAGTGTCACGGGCAAACGAGAATTCTCTATTCACAATCGCGAAAGCACAGCGTCTCGCTCAGAAACGCTGACACTGCGAAAGGCGCTAAACGCAAAGAGCCACATTCCCTCCCAAAGGAAGATGAGAATCCTGATGGGAAATGCGTCCAACTCACTCGAACACAGAAATCAGTGTTGTGGCAGCGTGCGCGGAAGGGGAATTCTCGTTCGCAGCCTGGTGAAAATGGTGGCCCTGAAACCAGTCTAAAAAGTGATTTCGGCCGACAAAAGCTTGTGAATAACCCCTTCTCAACAAGGATTACTCCTGTGTTGGGATGGGTCGGATGATGCTCGCGTCTGTGAGCACAGGATCCCAGTTCCATTGTGCTTTTCGTGGCCATCAAGCTAGGAGCAGTAGGTATACGGGAATCCAGCGAATGGCTCGACAACCATTGTCCCTCGTACTACCAGCGAGAGGAAACGCGAAAGGAAATCGGATAGTTTGAAGTGTCCTGGCCAAACGCGCAAAGCCGTGGCGTGTCCGTGCACGTTTAACAAGTCTTTTCAATTGGTTTTACGAAGCACACGATAACTGGGTGTTCCCGTCTGCCCTGGGGGGTCCGCCTACTGAAGGAAAAGCGCCACGATTCTAGATCTGTAGGTGCAGAATCGCCCGCTTGGTGTTTGTGTCCGAACAAAGGTTCCCCGCAGAACTCTGCGTTCTTCCCGTGCCACTGACCGGGAGTGTTCCCTAGGTCTGCTGGGCACCCCCGCTTTCCATCGACAACCCGAGATTTTTCAAAATCAATTTTTCTACCGCCAAGTACTGCGCTTCGCTGCGAATGTCGCAGTGCAGAGCTTTGCCTGCAACTGTCTGAAGCGAGGGATAAACAAGTTGTCCCGCTGACTCTCTGTTCCCTGCGTTTTCTGCGCCCCCCGGGCACCTTGACCACTCGTCAGGCCCAGCAGAGTAAGCCCCGCTGTTTTTTTGCGGAGGCAGAACGCAAAGGAAATCCACCACACGTGCTGTGGAAGCCTCGGAGAGACGCAGCAGACCATGGCGTCCCTCTGGCACGTCTGCGTTTCCTTTCTTCAAACCAGGAACGACTCGGTTGCCACAGAGCGATGTCTCCAACATCCAAATGACGGCTACTGAAGACACAGCCGGAGAAACAGAACATAACGCGAAATAGGGAGTCTAGCTTCAGAGGCTCTCTGGCTGCTAGTTAACGCCCTGAGAAGGTACGGAGACGGGAACTTTTTACCCGCTCTTGAAACACAAGAGTTCCCGCAGCTGTCATGCAGGGAGAAGTCACTTTTTGTGGACACACGAAAAACAAGGAAGGCCACAGAAGAGGAATAGGTTGCGGCTCGCTGCCGCAGTTGGTCGAGACACAGCGAAACGTATGGGGAACGCCAGCGTGCGGCAGCCTTGCCAAGTACCTCGTCTCTGGGTTGTTCCATTTCTGAATCTTCAGGCATTTCCGGTGTGGCATCTCTTGCATGAACCCTCATGTTTCTGGTTCAACCTTTCGAGGCTCAAATGCTACCGTTTCACCATTTGCACAGAACTTGTTTGAGGGATTCGTCTGTGTTCGCGTCCCTTCGTTCTGCCGCTCTGTCTCTCCGTTCCAGCCGAAATACCCCTGCCAAAGGCCTTCTCACTTCACACATATTCTCTGTGACGCCTTCTGTCTGTCGCCTCACCACCTTAGAGTCCTAAACCAACGACGCAACTACGCACGCTACCTCCCTCGAAATCGCGTCTCCCTCTGGGTCTCCCCCGTCTCCCACAGCAACTTCCCACAACCTAAGACCCTTCTCGTCTTCCCCTCTTGTTCCATTCTCTGTTCCCCTTTTCTTCGCTGCTTCTCTCTTTCTCTCTCGTTCGACTCACTGGCGTCTCTCCGCGTTGCGGTGTGCCTCGCCATGAGTCGTGCATGCGCTTGTGTGAGGCGAAACAAACCTTCGAAGAACCGCACTGTGACTCCGGTACCGCCTCCGTGCGGACCGGCAGGCTTCCCAAACGGACCCAGCGCATGCAGAGCACCTTCCGCCGAACGCGATTCGCCGCTCGACGAGCCCACGGCTCTCAAACGCAGGTAGTAACGTGAGAGAACTTGCCCCGCTTGCCTCGACAGTCCAGGAAAGAACGTGTTTCCAACAAACGCGAGGTACAGCCGCAGCAGCGACGTCGTCCAGGACAGCAGCGCACCGAGTGCAGAAGGTCGACGCCGGCCTTGAGCGGCGCGGGAACACTCCAACGAAGACGAGGAGCCAATTTCAGTCTTACTTGCATGCGTCGCGACGTCCAGCGGCGGCGGGAGCGGGCCTGCGGCTGACGATTTTTGACCGCGACCTACAGCCTGGAAAAGGCGACGGAAAGAGAGGACATCGAGCGAACGTCGAGAGCAACTGTGCGGCGCATGGTCCTGCCATAATCTGCAGCATCTGGTGAGCAGGCGTTGGAGAAGGCATGTCTCACTCAAGTCGAGTGAGACATGCCTTCTCCAACGCGTAGCGGCCTGTAATGAGGCTGAGCCATGACGCGAATTAGAGGGTATCTCTGAAAACGATTTCTGCAAGGATGTCCATTCGTTCAGGCCCATCGAATGGAGGAGACAGTCTCGGATACTTCTTGTCGAGTCACAAAGAGAGACACTTCACAGGTGGACTTGCAATGGATAGAATGCGTTGCCCGAAAACAACCCCGCAGCACATGCACATCTTCGCGTGAAGCGCGACCAGACTGAAAACTCGACTGTGAGAACGAAAGGAAAACTCTGAAACTGCACTCGTTCAGCAGAGAAAGAGAAGAAGACCTATCGATGGACAGGTAGGAGAAGCACCACGAAGTAACGCCACCCGCACTCTGCGGAAGCTGTCCGTTCCCATCTACTGTCTCGTTTGTTTTCTCTTCTTGAAAACGCAGAGCCTACTCGACCAACGATGAAGTCGGTGACAGCATCGATCGCCCGCGGGGCGTCTCCGAGAACGACAACTGCGTCGAATCTTGAAAAGAGGGGGGGAGGCATGTTGGCATCGAGACAGGGGAGGTCGGCGTAGCATTCGCTCGAGCCACTCGGACTATTTGCATCGAAAAGCCTGGAAAGCGAAGAGAAAGTCTTCCCCCCAACGGCACCCGTCTCCGTGCTGGTCGCTGCGATGATCGAACACCGAGCTGTCAGACGCGTGACCAGACCCGCCTGCAGAAAGAGGAAACCAGAGAAGAAACAAGTGAAAAGAGGAAAGAAGAAGAAAACGAAGAAAGGGAGAGAGGGAGAAAAGAAGACTGATAGAGGAGAAGGAAAGCGCGCCACTGAAGAGGAAACGACAACGAAGGTCATGAAGAAGGTGGAGGGGTGTTCGTATCGTCGACACAAGATTGACAGAGATCTGGAATTTTTCAATTTGAGTCGTTCGTCCTCTTTCCTTGTCTCTTCTTCACATTCTTCACATTTCGCACGCGATGCCAGGCATCCCCCAGACTGGCCATGAAGACGTCATTTCAACGGACTTTTATCGCAGCCCGTGGTTAACTTTGAACGGAGCACACGGCGTCAGGAAAGAAGGATTTACGGAAGAATCGGTGCGGTATGGGATGGAATAAAATGCCTCCAAGCCCCTTCCCTGATATCATATCTGCACGACTTCAGCAGAATGTACAGGCATTCTTTTTTGCAGAATCAGACACCGATACAACTCGCAGATTCTACAGGCGCTGTCCTCTCCGTCTATGCGCCTTCTGTCCGACGTCTACTTCTGTTCTTCCTTCCTCTGCTTCGTTTCTGCGCTGCTCCATTCCCTGGCCCGCCTCCTTCCTGTTCTCCTCTCTTCCTTCGTTTCCTCTTCTTTCGTTCCTGCGGTTTGTCTCCGCCTCATCTTGCTCCTTTCCTGCGTCTGCCCCGAATCTTCTTTCTTCCTGGGTCCTTTCTTTCTCCTCATTCCTCTCCTTCCCCACTTCCACCGCCCTCCTCCCTCCCTCTCCTCTCTCTCTTCCGCGTGCCTCCCTTCGTCCCCGTTTCGTTCTCCTTCTCCTCCGCTACTGTGCTCCCTCTTCTCGCTTAGGCTCGCTGTCTTCTCCCCTTATATCCCCCTCTTCCTCTTCCTTCTTCTTCCTCTTCCTCTTCCTTCTTCTTCCTCTTCCTTCTTCCTCTTGCTGCTTCACGGTGGTCGTGATTCAGCTCTCCAGTCTTTGTCGCGTTCGCTACCTTGGCGACCGAAATCGACTGCTGCTCCATGGCTTCATGGATCGCGGCTTGGGCGTCCTTCTTCATCAAATACAAGTCGTCTAAACAGCAGACGCCTTCATCGGCCAGAACGAGGATTCCAGGGTCCAAGTGCCAGGCGCCGTTGCCGCTATCTCGAACAGCGGCGCATGTCAGCCCTGCGGCTGTGCATCCCATCCCTGAAACGCACGAGAACATCGACACTCTGTTCAGTTGCTCGCAAACCTTCAGACCGCGCGAAACCATGAACCTTCACGGAAGAGAGGAGAGAGACACGGGAGACGGCTGAACGCCGCCTCGCTTCTCGAGGCGACGCGCATCTGCGCGCAGACCCCCTCCCTGTCTCTCCGTCCGCGGAGACGGAGAACTGAGCACTTTCCCTCTACACGCCGTCTCTGACGACGCTCCACGACTGCGACAGTGGTTGTCCCTGTGCCGGAGTTTCTTCGCTCTTGCGACGCAGGTCCGCAGCGCCCTGCGTCACTCGAGGATGGCCAACACTCCGCATGCACAAAGTACCTTTTTCTTTCAACAAAGCCTCGTGTGAACGCCAACTCGCGGAGCCCCCTGCTGACATGCCAGGCCGCCAAAGAGGCTCCCGGGATCGCTGGACAGACGCTGCACCTCGGAGACTCCCGGGGAGTTACATGCGTTCTGTGAGTTCGCCTCGCGAAGCGTGGACTCCCCAAAGAAAGTCCCTACAAACTTACGAATCTCTTTTTACACAGTGCACAGGCAGGCCAGCGCCAGGTCTCACGTGACGCGTACTCGAGGCTCGGCCGTTGTCCCTAACTCTTTTTCCTGGACTTCTTTTCCACGCCAAAGGCCTACGAGCATTCATGTTGCCGAGTTTCTGGAATGCGCCATTCCCCATCGCAGACCTGATGAGGTCTGCCTCGGCGTCCCCCAGAAAAAAAGTCAAACATTACGGGAGTCACCTTCGCCTGTAGATCCTCTTCTGTTCTAGCGAGAATTCGCGTTCGCGTTTCGACTCTCCCCGACCCACAGCGAACGCCGTCTGTGCGGAACTGAAAACGGGTTTTCGTTCTTCCTGGCAGAATCCTCCCTCCGCCCAGAGGGTCTCAAGTTGAGTCCTTCCTGAGTTGCCTCTTAAACGTGTCATGGACTCGAAATCAACTGGCGCACGACCGGCGCCAAACCTCACCAGTTGCTCCAAAGGCCTTCTGCGCGAGTCGCCGTCCTGCAAGGAGCAAAGTCGATTTGCCCGTTCCTGTCGCGCCCAAGAGAAGCAAGTGGCATTTGTGTCGAGTGCTGCATCCTTCTCCACTTTCGCGGTCTTCTCGCTTTCTCTTGGCATCGCGATGCCTCACGCCCTCGACGTCGCCGTCCTCTCTGTCGTCTCTGCCCGGCCTTCGGCAATCCTGACACCGGGCGCCCTCGTCTTCCTCGCACGCGACGCGTTCGTCTGGCTGTCGGTGCAAACGCGAGTCGCGTTCTCCGCGACGGCCTCCTTCCCCCTCTCCTTGCTCCCCGGTGGCCTTCTCTCTCTTCGCCTTACTCCCAGACGTCTCTGCCCTCACGTCGTCCCCATCCGCGGCGTCTCCACCCCAGAGAAGGTAGGCCGCGCGGTTCGTCGGGGGCGCCCAGATGTCGGCTTCTCTCTGGGCGTCGCCTGCAGCTGGACGGACGAACTTCCTCCATCGGGATCCGCTTTCTTCTTCTTGCTGGTCGCCTTCCTCTTGAGAAGCGAACGAATTCGCGGCCAGAGCTCGGGTGTCCCCGAAGCCTCCTGGCGGCACTGTGCGCGCTTCACAGCCGCCTACAGACAGCCGAGAGAGACGCAATCGAAAGGGCAGATTTGGTGAAACATGACAAAGGAAACCAGCGTTAAGGCATTCCACGTCCGGCGATGCTTCGGCCATAATCTACAGGTATCACCCTGTCACTCGCACCAACGTTAAGTTTCACACAGGATACACTCTTCGAACAAGAATTGGATTCAGGTTCTGTCTTAGCGGAAAGGGAGAAACGCGACTGTTCATCTGCGCCTGTGGGCCGCAGGGTGTCGCCTGGGAGGAATCAGCTCTGAGCGTCATTTACAAGCTCACGTGAGGAAATCAGGAGCGGAAGGGAACGAGACACAGAGATCAAAACTCGAGGCACTTTGCGTCTCGGGAGGAGGTGCAGGGACAAGAATCGCCTGGAGCGACCAAGAGGCAGAAGAAGCGAGATGCAACCTGGCTCTCGATGTCACAGTCTCGTCATATCTTCTTCCTCACAGTCTTCTGTCGTGTTTGGAATTCCCTCAATCTTTCTTCGAGCTTTTTCCCTGTCGCGCACTCTGTCGATTCCTCGGCGAACGGTTTTCGTCTTTCTCTGGATATGTGTAGTTCTCCATCTCTTTGCTTCTGCGTTTCGCTCCTCTTTTCCTATGTATTTACCTCCCTGTGTCTCTCTTTCTCTGTGTCCTGAGCTAAACGTTCTTGCGTCTAGGTCTCTCGAGCGCTGTCTCGACCTCGCTCGACGGATATTCACAGGTGCATGCACATCTTGGTCTATCTGCTTCTCTGGAGGCTGCGTCTCTCCTTTCCTCCGTTGTTCGTTTCCGTCTCTCTCGCTGCCTCTTTGCTCTTTTCATTTCACTTTGTTCTCTTTGTTCTCCCCACTGCGTTTCCTTCTTCGTATTCCCTCTCTCCTTGATCTTCGTCTGCCTTTGTTCTCCTCACTGATCAACGTCAGCAGGAGGGCAAGTTTTGCCGAGCCCATGCCGTAAAGCGACGGACAGGCTGCGTCGAGAAGACGGCCTCGCGCCGTCCACTCATCCCAGCCGCCGCTTCCACCTCTCAATCCTTCTTCTCCCTTTTCTCCTCTCTCGCGCGCTCTCCCTCGCTCTCCGGCGCCGCCGGTCGCTTCGCCCTGCGCTGCGTCTGTGTCGCGCCCCGTCGACTCCCAAAAGGCCTGGAAAACCTCCTCGAGGCTCGGCAGTTTCTGCCGCAACTTCCGCGGGGACTGGGACTCCCTCTCTGTTTGACTCCCCGCAGAGCCAAGAGAAGAAGACGAGGAAGCAGGTGGGGGATGCGCGTCCTGAAGCGAAGGAGGTCTGAAAGTCTTTCGAGCGTCGGTCGAAAGAAGACGTTTGCGCTGGTGAGCTGCAAAGACTTGGACGAGGTACGGATCCCGAAAAAGCCACTCAACACTGCGGCGCGACGCAGCCAGAGGGTCCGGGCGAATGTGAAAGATGTTGTTTGCCTCGAGAACCATTTCGACCTCTGCTCTGAGCATTCCAAACTCAAACAGCACAGCCCCTCTCATTGACACACACACACACTCCAGCACGCACCTCTACACATACGTCTCATATATATATATATATATACATATATACATATATGCATATATACATATATGCATATATATATATATATATATAAATGTATACAAATATACGTTTATATGTATATATATATATATATATATATATATATGTGGCTAGTTTCATTGGGGTGGCGTTTCGGCGTCGAGTGTCTGGGCGGATATCTGCATGCAAATCTTATCTGTGGCTAGCGCGTCGTCTCTGTGGGGTTTCCGCTCGGGTACAATTGTCTTTCGGACCTCATGTCGCGGACGACGCGTTGCCAGCGTCTGCCTACGATGCCGACGACGGTGACGATGTCGCCCATCGAGACAGTGCCTGAAGGCAAACGTTGAATTCGGGGAAGACAGCTGCCTGTGTTTCTCTGGAGCGACGCACTCCTACGTCGAGGCCCCGTCTGAAGACCGTGGCGCCGCGTTCGAATGAAGGGATTTTTCACACTGCATGCGCTTCGGACGCTTCGGTCGCTCCTTCGGTGGCGATGCAGGCAGTGGGCACCGGCGTAGCCCCGGTTGGACTGGAGTTCCGTCGATCTGAAGCCAACTGAAGGCAGGACGGTGCGGCCTATCGAGTGCGATCCTCAAGTCTTGTTTTTAGCGCAGTCTTCCGCTGCACTTGCAGCCGCGGCAGCGACGTAACAGACTGCATCCGAGATCGAGGACTCCCCAACAAAGCAGGCGACAACGCAGAGCTCGACGAGCAGAAGCATGCACGCTGCCGCAGTTCGGCCCGAGAAGAAAGACGACCGACAGCAGGAAGAGAGGCCAGAGGGAAGTAGGTCACGAGGAGGGTCTCGCAGAAAGAAAGGACGGAGAACAAGAACGAGTTGAGAAAGAGAGGAACGAATAAGTCAGCAAGAGAGAACGACACAGCGCAGCAAAAGAAAACGAGGGTGCCAGAACCGAACACGACGCGAAACGACATCACACAGAATTCGAAAGACAAAGGAGAGCCTCTGACCTGCAAGGTGTCTCAGGAGAACCACAGGTAGCAGCGCGCGGTGTGCCGGATCTCGAGAGAGATACTTTCTTGCTCCCGCCAGCGAGCAGCGAAGTCTGAAGGGAGAGCGGAGAGCGGAGAGCCAAAGCGAGAAGGCAATTACTCTTCGAACAGACTCTATTGTTGCGGCCTGCCAGCGAACGATGGGCATCTGGAACTTCAGTCCAATTCAGAAACGCGGCCTGCAGCCCCTCTCCGCACAGCTACCGAGAACGCGAGAAGAATCGAGAAGAAGCGAGAACGAGATTCCAAGTGGACCCTCGAGGGCGTCCTCGAAGCCACACAAAGGCCGCCACAGAAAACAATGCAGCCGAGACCCACCCCGCGGGTCCCTCAGGTCGGACGTCGACCGTGACTAGGCAGCTACACCGAGAGAGAAGGCGGTGCATGGAGCTCGAATTTTGAAGCAAGAAGAGAAGAGCCAGAGGCACCTCGAAGGCGCCAACGCATGCACAGCACCAGAAACTATTCCGCAAGAGAGAAACACTTTCGACAACTGATGTTCCACTTTTTGGCTGTTCCTCAGTCTCCTTGAGTCCGTTCGCGTTTCTCAGTTTTTCATCTTCCGTCCTTTTCTTCCTTCTCGGAAACGCCCCCCACCCCCGGGGAAGGCAACGACAGCCGCGCATCATCCAAAGACACTCGAGCCGGGCGGGGAGAGCGCGGCTCTCCGTTCTCCGTAGAGCCTTCTGTCTATTTGTTTGGTACCGCGTCTAATGATTCAGCCTCATCTTCATGCTAGGGAGTCACGCCTGTTTTAGTCGAGCGGCCAGCCTGCCAAGCTGAACGTCGGAGACAGGCGATTCAGGACGATCCAGAGCGGCTCTTGTCTCTCTTCACAGAGCGTCGTCCAGTTGTTTTTCGTTTTTTTTCGCGGGTTTCGCCTCATCTGAACCCTCTTCACTGGGCGATCTGTGCCTCTGGCTCTCCACGGACTGCTTCGTTTCCTCTACCCCTGCGTTCTTGTCCTGTCGCTCCACTCGTGCTTCCCTGAGGCGTTTCGTACGCACTTGATTTCTTGGTAGTCCATGAGGCAGGTCGCCTCGCCCAGCGAGTCGAACGTCTCGCCTTCACACGGACCTCGCCGGCGTCCCCAAAAGCCCCCGCGTCCGCGATGAGGGACTTTCTCCTGCGAAGCCGTGCGAGCGCGAAGCTGCTCGCGAATCGCTGCGCCTGATGAACAGAGAGAATAAGACACACGAGACGCGAGAAGGAATGAAGAGGAACGAAGCCGACGCAGAAGACGACAGGACGCCCGAACGAACGAGACCGGCAGGAAGAGATTCCTGACGCAGAAGGAGACAGAGGACGAGAGTGTCGGGGAGCAATGTTCTCTCTCTCGAGTGAGTCGAGACGAACGCAGACCTCACTCCTTACTTCCTGCGGGGCATTTGAGAGGAATGTCGAGTTGATAGCCTTGCTCGGCGCAAGCAAAAACGCGAAAGCACTCGCCACACTGTCGGCAGGACATCGTCCGTTCTTCTTCGACGGCCTGTAGGTCGCCTGACAAGCCAAGGCAGACAGCGAGAATTGACTTCATTCGCGAAAAGAGAAGAAGACCGCTCACAGCAGGAAGGTTGCAGAAGCACTGAACTTGACATGTGAATAGAGAAATGAATAGTCGTCGCGGTTTGTGTTAGAGATAGACGTTCCGAACTCTCTCGAAGAACGCTGGGAAGCGTAATCCCGTTGTAACAGAGAAACGGCGCGTTGAGTTCAACACTGACGCCCGACCGACTATTGCTTCTAACTAGCAAGAAGCGCCCAGGGCGAGATCCTTCAGACGAGCGAACACAAGCCGCGGAAGGCGGCAAAGAAACAACGGCATACAGACCAGACGGCGGAAGATCTGCAGAGAGTCGCGTCCAGAGATGCAGGTGGGTATATGCGTGTCTTCACACAAAAAGCGACGCAAAGTAGAAGTGGAGCATCCAGACGAATGACGCTCTCCAGAGATCCACAGACTGAGTGGCGGACGACAAGACGAGAGACGCCGAGAGGAATGGGCGAAAAACGACTGAGTTGAAAAACAGTCGCGAGAGAGAAGCACGCGGAGTACATGGGGAAATAGAGGAGAAGCGTGAAATTGGGGGTTCGAGTGTTTTCGCAAGATCCTTGCAGACATCTCGTGGAGAGAACAAGACTTGTTTGTTGTCGCCAGCCTTCGCTGAATTGGCGCACAAACAAAAAGGGAGGAATCCTGGTCGCCTCCAGCATTCGGAAGACGAAGCCGGCCGCCTCTTTCTCCTTTTCAGATAATTCGAAACAGACACAGAGAGTCATCAACGGTACCTGCGCGAGCGACGCGACCCGTGATGACCACAAGCTTTCCTTCGTCGCTAGTTCGAATTTGGCTGAAGAGAGAAAGAGCAAGAAAGAGAAAAGAGTTGAATCGACACCCACACCCGCCTCGCGCCTTCCCGCTTTCCGGTATCTAGGCACTGCGAGCGATGCCTCCTCCGTCGTTCTCTCTCTCACGTCCTCGTCTCTTGTTCGTGATTCGCTGGCTTCCGCTGCCCACCAGTCGCCAACAACACTGCTTTCTCTTGTCATCCCCTTCTTTCTTGCCCATCTCCGTTCTCGGACTCTCAACTTTCCTTCGCCTCTTCGCCAGTGCACGGTCACAGAATTCGCCGTCGTTCCTTCCCTTTCCACTGATCTTCTCTCTTCCGCTGATTTTCTTCTCTCTTCCGCTGATCTTCTTCTCTCTTCGTCTTAGTCGCAGTGTCATGCTGAAAGTATCTCTTGGCAGCGCGTTACGTGCTTTGGTTTCCTTCTGTTTCTCGTCTGTGTTCTTCTCTCTTCCGACCCTCTTGCCTTTCCCTGTCTCTGTTCGTCCTCTTCTTCGTTCCTCTTCTCTTCTCCTTTTTCTTCCGTCACCCCTATGAATGGCCTCATCATCTGCCCTGGCTGCTTCTCCTCAATTCTCCTTTCTTTTTTTCTCTTGTCCTTGTCATTTCTCTCTTCCGCTTGCCATTTCTCTTCTTTCTCCTTCCTATTTCTCCTTCCTTCTTCTTTCTATATCTCTCGCTTCTTCTCGTCGCTTTCGTCCTTGTTCGAGAGCCTTGGCTCTCGCTTCCCTTGCCTCCCGGTGTACGCACAGCGGAGTCCTTCTCTCCATGTATTTGTCCTTGGGGATGTGGGTGAGTCTGATCTTCAGGGGAGGCGCGGATCGGAGCAGCAGTTGTTCTTCTTGTCGCTTTTCCTCCGCCTCTTTGCTCTGCATGTCGTGCTCCCCGCAGCTCTGCATATGTCGAAGCAGGCTCGCTGCGACGTCTCTGACGACGTCAGTCTCCAAGAACGCAAGCGTCTCTCGCGGCTTGTTCACCACCGCCGCACCTAGCAGGGGAGCCTGGTGCAGAAGCGACAAGAGATCCACCTCAAACGAAACGGTGGAGACCATTTCGTGGAGGGCGCGACGCTGCGGATCCAGCGCCACAGCTCTCCAGAAGGCGGCAGCGGAGCTGGACAAGCCGCCCGGAGTCTGAGCGGAGAGGAGAGACGCGAAAAGAGCGCTTTTGGCAGAAACGTTCGTCGCCGCAGAGACGTACAATCCCAGAGTGAACAGATGCGACGGCGTAGTCGCGAGGAAGCGAAGAAACTCGGCGCGGATCTGGGAGGGCGCGGCCTCACGCAGCGAGTCCAGTGCAGCTCTCGTCCACGGCTGTGGGGAAGCGGCAGACGCCTCAAGGACCGCTGCTGAAAAAGCTGCGAAACTCGACCGATCGCCGGCGACCGGGCGCGACAGCGGACAAGGAAACTCTGGCAACGCTGGAGGCGATGACGCCGCGGAGGGCAGGAACGACGCGAGAACCACAGGCAGGCAAAAGTCAGAGCAATTCGTATTCTGCGAGGACGCTTGACTCACCGCAGGAGAACAAACATAAGAAGAAGAAGAAGAAGAAGAAGAAGAAGAAGAAGAAGAAGAAGAAGAAGAAGAAGAAGAAGAAGAAGAAGAAGAAGAAGAAGAAGAAGAAGAAGAAGAAGAAGAAGAAGAAGAAGAAGAAGAAGAAGAAGAAGAAGAAGAAGAAGAAGAAGAAGAAGAAGAAGAAGAAGAAGAAGAAGAAGAAGAAGAAGAAGAAGAAGAAGAAGAGACAACAGCGAGTGGTTTGCCTGGAGAAGGGTGGGAGGCCTGTCCCTCCGGAGACCCGCCAGGAGGGCAGGCTGGCCTCCGGCCCTCTCGCAGAACAGACCAGTTTCGCCTGCTCATCGCTTTTGAACTTCACGGAGGTTTAGACGGAAACGTTGATGAAGAAGAAACTGGCAGAAGGAAAGGACGAAACGTCAACAAGAATGAGGCGCGGAGTAGAGAGACCTCTGACGCGTGGTATCGCGGCTGACAGCGAAAAAGATGGCCTTTGCGCATATGTGGAAAACCGCAAAAGCTGAAAAGGCTTCAGAAGAGGAAAGGACGGGGAAAGAGAGAGACAAAGGCGCAGAAGAAGTCGGAGGAGACACAGCAAATCCGGCACCCGCTGCGGTGTGTGACTCCACGATGAAAACAGAAAAGAATGGGGAAGAAGAGCGTCACTCAATGGCGACAATGAGTAACAGACACACGAAAAACAGTCTTTCTTCTTCAGCCGAAGCATCCTTCCATTTGGCGAACAAAAGAGCTGCAATTTCCTACATTGTACCGGAGAAAAAACGAGACAGGACGACGCAGACCCCTGCAGCGACAGCGTTCCGAGGTGTCTCGACAGTAGAGACCAGCTCCTCGGCTCCATGAACGTCGCTGAAGGAGAGAAATAACGAAGGAAGGAAAAACTTTAAATCTACAGCGGCCGTCTTTCTTCACCAAGGACCGTGATAGCGTGCATGTCTTGTCAATAATGGACGCGTGCATCTTTTCTCGTTCATCGAAACCAAGGAGACTCACCGACATTTTATGTTAGCTGAAAGCGTGAGAATAGGTTCTCAACTTTATTTTACTGTCCTCCTTGTTTCCTCTCCAAATATGCTGGTGAATGAAAGAGAACGAGAGAAGGACAATCGCCTTGACACTTTGAGAACCGCGAGAAAGGACAGAGAGACTCGAGCGGTTTGACCGCCATGGTGGGTGCTCGGGTCCGTTGGCTGGACAGTTGGAAAGTTTTTTCTTGCCTCTGTTTCTGTCGAGAAGTGTAAATTTCTCTGTTCTGTTCACCACATGTCTTTCGTCGGCTTCGTTGGGGACTCTCTGCTTGCAGTATAGACTCCATAAAGGAAGGCGAAGGGACAGCACACTCGGGTGTGACACGGGCGCTCGAACGCCGGAAGTCCCCGAAACTTTTTCTTCTTTCGGATGGCAGTTTCCTCTGTCTTGTAAGTCGTGGAAAGTGCGCCACGAAGGGCATGAGAGACCTCCCGATTTCCCGGTGTTTTTATTCAGAGTGGTGAAATGTCTGGATCTTCCAAAGGACTCTCTCCAGTTCTGGTTCGCTGAATCCGACGTGCCTTCGGTTGATTTCATGGCAAAAGAACGGATGATGATTTTCGACATTTGTTTCATACAACATTTCTCTGCTCCATTCATGCATACAGGTGTACATTCGCGCTTACGGAATCTACTTGGAGGAAATTGTATTCCCCTTCTCTTGGTCCACGGTAGTACGGATCTGCGCGTTGCTGCATCCTCAAAAAGTCCCGCTGACCGGGTTCTCCTTTATTGCAGCTTCTGAAATCACCTTCTCGATGCCGCGAAACGTCTCCTCGATTGAACTGCCTCTCCTCACTTCAGTTAATCCAGCAATGCTTTCAGCTGGTTTTCTACATGCACGGGATTTCGCACTTCTCTCTCCTGTCTAAGACAGTCTTGAACCCGTGGAACTTCTCTGCAGAGAGTCGGCACTCCTATATATATAGATATATATATACATTATATGTTTATCCGTATATATATATATATATACATGTATATATATGTATTGACTTTAGAGCTGTCAAGGGCGTCCAGTAAGTTTTGCGTGTGTCAGGGGATAATACCAGGCCATAGTTCAATGTATCGGGCTCGCTCCTCACACTTTGAATCATAGATCCCTGTTTCATGCATGCAAAACCGGAAGCTTTTTTTAATTCTGGATCGCCTCTTCGCATACACCCACGGGTGGCGAGCGTCGACAAAGAAACGATATCTGACATGAGAAATTCTTGCTTGGACTTTCTCGGATCCCAGTGCCTACTCTGTAGGGGCAGTGCAAATGCAGACATCTGGAGTCAAGAAGTTTGGCTCTCCGAACTCAAGGAACGCAGACACACGACCTATGAACCATGCAACTCAGATCTGCCACGATCTTCGGCATGATCATCTACACATATGCAGATAATTCAGAGAGAGATGACTGTCTGCGCAGGTTTTATCGAGAGATATCTCCATCTACAAATATCCATCTACATATATATATACATATGTATATATATATATATATATATATCGGGTGTTTTGTGTAGAAGAGCCCAAGGGCTTCAGCGCCAGAGAGGGCCTTTCCTTCGAAGGTTAGACGAGACCTTTGTCCCTTGCATCCCTCTACTAAAAAGGACGGATCTCGAGGGCAGGTGCCTTTGTGGCCATTTCATGTTTGCCTTAATGTGTGTGTGTCGCTTTCGACTTGAAATCTCTCTCTCTCTCTGTTGGTGTGAAGACGGACGTTCTTGTTTCTCGACCTCTACAAGTATGTGTCTCCGACAGGTTTCGAAGTAAAGTTGAAGGCATGCGTGAGTTCTGAGTCTCTGAACTTTGCGTCGAGGCGGTCCGGTCCTCCACGTTGGAGACGAACTGCTGCGCGCTCGACGTTCCCTCTCCTGTTTCCAAGAATAGAAGTCGAGACCGACGCACCGACTCCGCAGGAACCTCACCGCCCCGGAAGCCCAGAGAGGACTCACTCACGCCTCTCTGCCTCTCACTCTGGACAGTTGGGCATCGCTCCCCTTTCCCCCTTTGACAATCTCAGTAGTTACGCAACCAGAGCCGACGCAGTGGCAGACTGGTACTTCCACGTCGCAGGCAGCTGCTTTGTGCGCTTGTAGTAGCGAGCAAGACGGTGAATTCGAGACTCAACAAGAATCAGACGGAACTTGGCGTCCTTGTCCTTCCTGTTTCTCTCCAAGTGCTTTCGCACGCTCACGGCTTTCTTGATCAAGTAGTACAAGTCCTCAGGCAGCTCGGGGGCAAGACCTGAAAAAAAAAGAACAGTCGGGAGAACACTGGTGGCGCCGGGTCTGGAGGACCTCGAAAACGCACTTGGCGCTCTTCAGAACCTAGAGAAACAGATGAGAGGAGGACTTGAACAGCCGCTTCCACGCGCTCTAAATGTGCATGCGGGAGTCGAGGAAAGAGGTCAGACAGGCACTTGGACGGCTGGCAGTAGATCGGATTTGAGAAACAATACCGAGTTCGCCACGAAGGGAAGGACAGCGACGCCGTTCCTTTTTAACCAGACGAAGAAACGCGGAGAGCATACACTTGGGAGAGGAGAGCAACGTCGCTTCAACAAGCTCTCGATTGCATAGATTGCACGCATACAAAAACTCCACTTTGCTGGACAAAGAGAGAGACAAGCAACGTGATTCTTGCAATGTTGGAGAGGGCGACGGCAGAGAGCTGAACGCCAGAAAATCAGCATCTGCGCTAAATCTCTTCAAGGGAGACAGTGTTGCAGTGAGAGAAGCAGCAGACACACTGACGAAGGCCAGCCTCCTCAAGAACGAGTCGACTGATCTAGGTGCCTCTTCGAAGGGAACCTCTCACTGCGGAGAAACGCGAAAAACGTTCTTTCTCAAAGAACAGAGAACCGGGAAGGCAGAGAACGCCCTCGCGACGACGCGGCGTCATTCCCTCTCCAAACAGACGCAAACTTCACACTTGCTCCTGCCAAAGGCGCTACCCTCACACCGTATCGAGGCATACATATATACAACGTGCATGCATTTGCGTTCGTTTTTCACTCCCAGACCTTCTTGAGCCTGGAAGGAGCTGCGCCCCGATTTCCGCCCCTCCAGTGTTCTCGTGAAGATTGAAACAGTGTTTCCCTTAACGCGTAAACCTACCTTGGAGCTTGAGGATACGGAGGATCTTGTTGCCAGTGACGGATTTAACCTGCGGCACTCCGAAGGAGTCTCTCAGTGTGACGCCGATCTGTAAGTCGCCAGAGAAGCACAAGCAGCCAAAAGCAAGAAGAACGTGAGAATCGAAAAACAGACGACCTTCCACATGCATTCATACTTCTCGAAGGATGTGATTTGGCCTCCGAAAAAATTGCCTTGGTCGTTCGCGACTTCATCGTGTGCAATGACTCTCCCCCGGTTTCGCCGCATTGGATCGTCCGGTTTGCCGCCGACGCGGAACGGCCGCGCCACGGTCACAAAAAACATGTCGTCCTCACTTTCGGTAAAATGCACAAGAAACCATGTTGATTTCACAGGAGAAGCGAACCGTTCAGTGAACAACAGTAGGTCCGCTCGCGAATTTCCGAGAGACTGTCTTCGGACCGCTCGGATCCCAGCCACCCACGCACAGGACCGTGTCAGTCAGGTCTACACAAACAACACAACGCGTTGTTCCCCCCTGTCCACAGTTCGCGAAACGAGGCATTTTTGCGGATAGGTTTTGCGGGGAGGAACGCAAATTTTCCCCCGGCTTCCTCCCGCTCGTTCCCGTTCTTTGGTTCCTCGAGCAAGTCACACGACAGCGGGGAAACCGACAAACGTCCATCCCGTTTGGTTGCTTCAGCCCATCCCCGCGCAAGAAATCCCGACTGGGCGCTTTGGTCAACAGAGAGGTCCGGCTGTGAGGCAAGCGAGCATTTCTGCAGCATTTTTTGAGACAGGAGAGCGGCAGGAAAACTCAGCAGAGGGAGGGAGAGGATTCTCGTCCCCATCTCCGCTGAACAGGCCGAGGGCGAAAAGACTGCGAAAAATAACTGCGGAGAGTCGAGGGGCTGAGATTCGCGAGCGTTTTCCCCCGATGAACTGGAGAACGCGTATTTTTCCTGTGCACTTCCCCGTTGTTCCCCAGACCGCAGCCGCGGCAACTCCGTCGTTTTTCTCCCTTCTTCCCGCCGAAAGTACCTGGGAGGGGGTCTGGCCCTTCTTTGCGAGCTTGGCAATGTGCTCTTCGACGTCCGACGGCTTGATTTTCAGCCATGTCGGGGGCTTTCTGCGCCAGGGGAGAGCGCTGGCAGACATGCCCTTTCCAGGACCGTACATGCGCCCCATGGTGACGGAGAAAAATCGAAATTGGGAACCGCAAGGTGGAAGCGGAGAACGCCCTCGATCTGTCGCGGCACTCCGGACACACAGCGGAGCACGAACGCGAGGAGAAAAACCGGTGACGAAGCCACCTGAGGAAGACGCAGAGAAAGGAAGAGAATTGAGGGGAGAACCCGTCGAGGAAATGCGAGGCTTCCCAGAAGACCCGTCGGCCGCGTAGCGCCGCGTTGCTCTCTCGCGGCACCCCACGCTCGCGACAAAAGCCCCCACCGCAGCTCAGGCTCAACGCTGCATGCCAAAAAAGTTTGCGGCTCCACCCCACCCGTTTTGGGATTTTGCGTGATGCTCAAATTGCATGCGCCCCCGTGGCTCGCAGTTTGGAAGAAGAGAAAGTCTCGTCTTGCCTCCGCGCGAGTCTCCGCGCAGAAAACGCCTTTCTTTTTCGAAAATGCATGCACACAGATAAGGCGATGATCGAGTTCATGCATTATCACGTTCTTGCAGATGCTGCACATGCGAGAACTCGGTGGGTTGGATCTCTCTCTCGGATGCAAGAGACGCACTCGTCGATTTCTCGACTTTTTCCTTCAAAAGCGTTTTGCTATCGCCTCGCACGTCGGGAGGTACGCGCGACGGTAGTTTCTCTGCAGTGTGCCCCAGGAAAAGGCAGAGGATAGAAACCTAGGAATCCTTTTCGATAGTGTGGAATAACAGGGGGGAGTAGTCTAGCTTCCGTTGTTATGTCTCACGGGTATGGCATGCTTGGTGACTTGTATGAGTTTTATGAATGGGAGCACAGTTGTTCCCAAGGTGCGTTTAGGTATACTTCAGAAGCATCTGGTGCATATGTGCTAGCGTTCAACATCTAGTTAGAGAAGGAGCAGCAGCTTGGGACTTTTCTCCGTAAAAACGACATACAAATGCAAAACAAATCTGCAGAGGGGAATTCCTCGCGGGGCACGCACTTCGATTTTTTAGACTTTTCATTTTGAGAAAACAATGGAAATTTCAAAGCGGACTTCCCCAAGTCACATCTCACTTTCCAGCACACATGGAAATCTGCAAACAAAGTCCTGTTTTTTCAGCGGGAGCTTTCCTCAACAAAGACAGAACTCAGGACGGTGAGGGCTGAGACGAAGGCTCGTGAAGCAAAAGAGTTTCAACTACTGAAGTAGAGTTTAAGGAAGCCACCGAGAACCGTTTATTCGGCTGTTGAGCGGCAGATGATGAAAGCATAAATCAGACGATGAGGAAGTGAAATTCCTCTATTCGCAAGAACCCGCAGAGTTGTTGCGCTGAAATTCTTCAAGAAATTTTACTTGGGTCCTTTCCATTTCCTTCGCCGTTTACTCGGCTGCTTCTGTTGTGACGCTCAGTCGTTTTCCTCGTCCCCGTATTACCGCGGCTGCCGGCTTTTCGCGGTTGTCTCATGCACTGACAATCTCTGCGAAGCCTATTTTTCTGCAGCCTCTCTCATGAGGACGGTGCATGCGCAGATGAACCTACAGGACTCGACTTGAAAGTAGACCTCTCTATATATGCATATATATATACATATACATATATATACATATGCATATATATACATATATAGATATGTATATATATATATATATACATCTGTGTGGAAATCGGGGAGACAAAGATGCACTTATCGTGCGTTTTGTGTGTCTATGACTCTGGTGAGGAGCTGCGGGATGGATGAACTGTGTGGCGGTTGTGCCTCACGAAGAAATGGCGGAAAAAGAGAATCGAAAAAGAAGCATGGAGAAGAGGGAGGGAGAGGAAGCAAAAGCTTTTGCACCAAGAGAAAGCAGGTGAGATCTCCTGTCGGAAACAAGAAACGAACTCGACGCACGGCAGGAGCACATTTTAACGGAGGAGAGACTGGACACCCAGAAACGTTTGTGGAGATGCGATTCTCCTTTCGCAAAGAGAAGAGACGATTCTCCACGTAGGTCTTGTCAGCTGTTCCGTTTCGAGGCTCGACTATGCAGGCAGGCAGGCACGCGCATGCAGTTAGGTGCGCTCGTTTAATACGCAGTCGACATGACAATGCGAGTCTCGTTTCTTCGAGAAAAAAATCTAGAGACTTCTGAAAGAAACTCGCGATTGGAGCGCGGCGGCTTTACTCGTTTCTGTGTTTCCCAACAAATGTTCACATCTCTCGCTTTATAACTACTCACATGCGTATGATGTGAATGCATATCTGGAATGATGGATATATACGTATACATGTATTTGCAATGATGTATAAAAAAGTATACGTGTATGTAAAATATGTCTACGGATGAGCGTCTGTAATATGTACACTTTTGTATGGAGTATTTACACGAGTTTGTGTGAAGACTTCTATGTACTTCTACATATCTATATCTACATATCTATCTATCTATCTATCTATCTATATATATATATATATATATACATTGCATGCGCAAGAGAATTTGAGAAGAGGAAGAGAAGGAAATGAAGCGAGACGAGATGAGAAGCACAGCGAAAGAACAATCCTCAGAACGAAGGATCAGAGAAGAGTGGCGAGCAGTGTTTTCTTTTGCTCGACGGGCAGCGTCTGTTCGTTCAGATCTCCGGACGCTGAAGAAAGAAGCGCAAAGCGGCAGCGCAGATGCGCGATTCGCGTCCCCGAAGAGATTGGAACATCCCGAGAGTCATGAACAAATCGCGAAAAATGCGAGAATCGCGCGAGAGAGCGACGGTCTGCCGTAACACGCGGTGTCGCAGCTGGATGGAAATAAAAAAGCGCGGGGAACCAAGGTTGCCGCTTTCTTGCACAACGAACCTTTTCAAAAAGGACAAGCGACGAGGAGAAAACGCGTAGCTCTCTCGGAGCCCCAGGAT
Source organism: Toxoplasma gondii ME49 (assembly GCF_000006565.2). Taxonomy (NCBI): domain Eukaryota; phylum Apicomplexa; class Conoidasida; order Eucoccidiorida; family Sarcocystidae; genus Toxoplasma; species Toxoplasma gondii. Next base: position 5,245,955 of record NC_031476.1, read on the forward strand.
TTTTCTCTGATCAGGAGGATCGAGAGGTGCAGAAACAAGAGCAACAGGCAAGTCCTTCACGTAAGCTTGACTCCACCTTTAGTGTTGCTCTCCTCCATCAACGCATCTTGAGCATTCATCACTCTCAGCACAGCCTTCTTGCTGGTCTCCTGTAACTCCCCGCCGCAAATAATCTCGTCCAAAAGGTAGTATGCCTGACACAGCCGCACAGCAGGCACACCTACGCAGATAAAGTCTCCACAGACCGTAGGCCAAAGCGTACATCTGTCTGCAGGTACAGAGAGTCATCGATGCAGTATCCGGAGAAGGAGATATCTGTACGTAAAGAAAACGCCTACATATGTATAGATGTGTGTGGATCTATGTAGACATGGAAACTGGCAGATACGAACTTGTGACCAGATAGAGAAATGCATGCATCGACGGAACGCCATGTGAGAGGGCGCGACGTCCAGAAGACGCAGAAAACGCGTCGGAGAGAGTCTGCAGAGAGGGTGAGGCCTCGAGAAGAGAAAACAGAAGAACCTGGCAGACGTCGACCTCATGAACTTGAAACTCTGGGTGCCCCGACAAGATCAGAAGTTCCCCATTTCCTCCTTGCCCCTGTTGGCCAAACAGTCGTTCCTGATGCAAGCCGCTCCACACTGACAGCCGCATGCAAGCATGCAAGCTCACTTCCAGGAGTGGTGTACACTCCTACGCAGATGACGAATGACTGTGTGAAAAAAGCGTTCCGAGGAACCAGCGGAGAAGCGACGACCACTGGCGCTCAACGCGACGCGGACGCAAGTGCAATGTTCCGAAAGGAGACTGTTGTGTGCGAGGCGGAAACGCAAGAGTTCGCGGCGCGGGGGGCGAAGGAGAAGAAACGAGAAGAGAGACGAGCCTTTGGGGGAGAACAAGCCTCACCTTGTGAAAGTTGAAGATGAGGTCGAGCTCGCAAACGTTGCCGAAATAGCGATCCAAGATCTCGACAAAGTGGTGGATCACTTCCAGAGTCAGTAACGCGTTCTCGTTGCTGTCCACGCATGCAATGAAGAACAAGCTAGCGTACCTGAACAAAGCAAACAGGAAACCGTAGGGTCCTGACTCCATCCTCTGACCTCACAAAAAACATAAACATAGAAATACATATATATATATATATAGAGAGAGAGAGAGAGAGAGAGAGAGAGAGTTTCAGAGACACCTACACATGTGTACATCGATGCTTACACCTAGAAATCTTGAAGTACATATACATACATACACACATATATATACATATATACATACACGTTTATACATATACACGCACTTTATATATACATATATATATATATATATATATACATGAATATACAAATGTTGTCTGAAGGTCTCTGTGAAGAGAGAAAAGCAGATGGGCATCTGTGTATCCTTGTGAGTTAGAAAAGGGGAGAAACGTAGATCTTCATTGAAGTCGGTGGCTGTGGATTCGTTGGGAGTCCTTTATACCGTTTGAAGACGAGCTTGGTGTCGTCTCTCCACTCGACGACGTTGCATTGCTTCGCACTTCGCTGCAGAACTCTGGAGGCCGCTTCTCGCAGCAGTTCGCTTCTTTCTTTCATGGGGAGTCCGGCCGCGAAGGCGCCTTCCGATCCCGAGGAGGGACCCTGCGAGGAACAGGACGGCGGGAGGTACCAGCGCGAAAGCCGGACCTTGCCCTGTCTCGACACCAAGAGGAGAAAGTGAATCATTTTCCTGGAGAACGCGCAGACGCATGCGAAGGGAAGAAGGCGCGAAACTGCGCCTCCAGCGACGGGGACAGCCTGTGTGTGATGAGGCGAACAAGAAGTCTCCGTTGGAAACCGGAGACCAAGAAGATGGGGGAAGCCGAGGCAAAGATGAAAAACTTGGCAGCCGTCAGCGCAGTCGCTTCTCTTGCCGAGCGAGCGGCAGACACAGGAGAGGCAGATGAAGACCAGCGGGATGGGGAGGCAGTACACAGATCATGTGAGAACAGTTGTCGAGAGGAAAACTCTCCTCCGGGGACAGCGCGCGCGAGGCCGGAGGACAGGGAACCGTTGGTTCCTCTCTCAAAGAGTGGAGAGACACACAGTGACGAAGCGAAAAGACGAAGTCAGGCTTGGAGACTCCTCGCGCGTCGAGGAGACGCGGCGCATCCCGAGAACGCGAAGCAGAGAAAGAAGTCGCAGAAGGAAGAAGTCCGAGACCTGTCTGTGCACCCGATTTGGTGGAAAGGCCTCCCAACCTCGAACGGAAGCGCGCGAAAGCCCCAGACGCCGACGCGGCGTTGAACGTTCTCTGAAGAAGATTTTCGCTGAGGAAAACTCGCAGTTTTTCAACCGAACGACGTCACCTGCCTACGCGACTCACACACACCGCATGGCCGGCCGACCAGACAGCCAGCTGCACAGCCAGCTCCGGCTCGAGAACGAGACTGTGCGACACCTGGGCTTTTCCAGCCGCATGCGAAAAGAGGTTTTGGACGCAGGATTCGTTTTGCGAAGCAGCAAAATTCGCTACTTTCCTGAATGCGGAAGAAGACAAAGACGCCCGGAACCGCACAGTCCCGGCGGTGTGACAAAGGGAGAGAGGGAAGCCAGGCAAGACGCCGAACCGGCATCTGCGGCAAGAAGCGAAGCGAGCTAGAATGGAAGCCTGAAAGGTTCGTTTTTTCGACAAACACAAGCGCTTTCTCTGCGGGTCTGCACCGAAGGCGACAACGGAGCTGAGGGTCTCTCTAGCGGTGCTGCTGCGCTTACAGACCGCGGCAGGAAAAACGACGAACGACGCCGTCAGTCTCACGACGATTAACAGCGAGCCAGCTCAGAGGCACAGAACGATCATCTTTGCAGTGTGTGAACCTAACTTTGTTCTGTGTTCAGAGCTGGAGAGTCTTTCGTTGAGACAGCTGGGCGCGTGACCGGAGCAGGCCGTTGGACTCGCCGACCTTCTTCGCGTTCGAGAGAAACCTCTCGCTTGTTTTCCGGAAAAAAGCCGAGAAGACACCGCGAGGAGAGCCGGATTCGGACCTCGACGAACAGGGAATTACCCTGAGCAGATGAGAAAAAACAGACGAAGCCCTGCAAAGAAGCCGCGGCGGAAGAAGACAGGCGGCGCACGAGGGAGGAGGGGGGGCTGTTGACAACACAGACCAACGCATGCAGAACGGCGTTTTTACGCGAGAAAACGCAGATTTCCTTGTCAAGTCTGGCGCGGATTCGCCTTCTTCACAGTCTCTGCTTCTCCGGACGTCTCCTTCACCTTTATCTCTGCCCAGGCGTCGTTTCATTTTCCTTAGATCCGCAAGCGTCGATCTCTCAGAACGTTCCTCCCTCGCCTGTCTCGCCCCGTTCTTCTGTCTCGCCTCCGGCGTTTGCCTTCGGAGCGCCTTCTCGCTTCCTTTCTTTGCGAGGCGGGGACGCCCGTGTCTGTTTTTCATTTTCATTTTTTTCTTTCGAGTCTCGTTTACAGCGAACTTCCGAGGGAAAAGAGTCAAAATGGCGGCGTCGACCATACCGATTTCTCAGTGGCCTTCGCTCCTGTACGCGCCCCCAAGTTCTCCTGCAAATCCTGCAGTCGAGGCTCTTCCGGAAATGCAGTTCGACGATCTTCACTATCCAAGGCAAATGCTTCTCTGCAGAGGTGCCGGGTACTCTCTGGAACAGTGCAATCGCATGGCACAGGTGAGGCACCTGATTCCTTTTTCTTTGTTGATCTTGCTGTTTGCCTCTCACTCGCGCCTTGGCTCTGTTTGCCTCTCTCTTCTCACCTTCCTCTCCTTCGTGGCTCTCTGCGTTCCTTTCTCTCCTCTCTCAGGCTCTTCTGCGCTTCGCTTTGTTTTCAAGTCTCGTCTTTCTTTCTTGCTCTGCTCTCCCCTCGAAACAAGACTGCACAGATACCGCCACAACCCCCTCAGGAGACAACATTCCTCTACATCTTTCTGTAGCTGCGGTGTCCGTACACCCGAGTAGCTAGCTATTGGTTCTGACTGTGGTGGCGGTGTACCGGGTCTGAGGGTTCCAGCGGGCGTCGCAAAGCAGGACCGATGCTGGCTCCACTTTGTTTTTCATTGTGGTTTTACATTGGCGTGTCACTCCCTTCACACCGTTCTCGTTCAGTCTTTTCTGAAGGTATTTCTGTCTCCAAAAAGGAGGTGTATTTGCTGGCTGTCTTGCTTTGTCTCTCCGTTTTTCAGCCTGACGCCCGTGTGACTCCAGAGAACCCAGCAGAGAAGCTGCTGAAGGAAGAAGCGGTTGCAGCCATTGCCTGTTTGTCTCAGAGAGAAGGGGGAAAAGATGAACAATGCAGGTACTACATTGAACGCATGTACAAGCTCGCGAACAAGGAGAAACAGCCGGAGCCAGGCACGCTCAGCAAGGCCTCTACGCTTGCATGCAAGCTCCTCGGCATTCACAGACCGGAGGCTTGAGAAGGAAAGTCAAACTGCCTCCGTCCTCAGAACCGCGCATCTGGGCACCCCACAACTGCGTGGATGTGTGTATTGGTTTCGTTGCGTACGTATAGGAGTACATGTTTGTGCATACTGTTGTCGGCTGCTTGCTTTCCTGGAGCTCATGCTGCGTTTCGAGAGAGGAAGGGAAGGCGCTGCAGACGAGACAGAGACGCGAGGCCATTCGGAGCTTCACATGTATGCTGGCGTATACAAGAATACGCAAAAGGAGACAAGCGCATGCACAGCGCAGGTTTCTGTCAAAGAGGAGGAGGAGGTGTGCCTTGGGTGCGCTCTGGGGTAGAAAGACATCGTTGAGGTGTACGTACACGCCGGTGAAGAGAGGCTCTAAATGCACGCATGCTGCTGTGTCCAACTTCCTGCTTAACTCGAGAGTCGACGGAAGAATCGGATTTTTGAGGTCGGGCATTTCACGGAAGCGAACAGTCAAGGAAGGAAATCGCGTCGAAAACAGTCGAGAGACCCAAGCTGACGAATCCGACGCAGCTGGTCCAGAGTGTGGACATCGATTTCGCAGACGAGTCGGGGGCGAGGAAGGGGAGCGAAGTCGAATTCAAAGCGACGAGGTTGTTCCTCTTGTTTGCTTCTCTGGACGCGTCTCGAGTTCACGGTGCCAGTTTCAGTACTTCCACTCTACACGCAGACGCTGTCAGAGGTCGAGATAGAGACGACACCGCATGCACACAAATACTTATATGTAGACATGTATTTAAAACTTATAGAAACATCCATATGTATAGTGGATGCATTTGCCCACGAGGAAACGAAAGAGTTGTCGACACGCTACCTGCTGGACTAGGCACTGAAGATTTGACTTCTCAAAGCACTTCGATACAACTCGACTTCTGGGCATGGGGGGATGAACGAAACGTGGACGAATCGTGAATACACATCTCGAAGTTCGAGCATTTCTAGAAAGGAAAGATAAAAAGTAAGTCCTGCGGCAGAAGGGGGGGCGCTACGGACCTTACAAAGTCCTGCAGTTCATTGGCATGCGTGCACGCCTGAAATCCAGTGGTTGAGAGAGTTTTCAGCGCAAACTGATCGTATTTGTGAAAATAATGTAGGGAGCAGCGGACCCATTAGGTACGAAGATAATGGACCATAGCGAGTAGTCTACCGTAGAAGAACTACTGGCAACAAATTGCTTTTGGCAGAAGCATCGAGCCCATGAGTTAGGAAGGTATTAAACGACGATGGACAGAAAGCGAGACTTTCCCTGTCTTCTGTCTTCGACTGGACCTCTTAGCACAATAGCAGATTTTTCTTCATTTCTTGCTTGAAATTCGTGAGTCCTCTCTCACTCTGGAACCGTTTATTTGTTTCAGCTTCTGCGTGTCAGCGAATTCTGTTGATCGTAAATTCAACTCCAACTGTAAAAGCGCATGCCGACGTTTACCGAACTGTAATCTACCTCTTAACGCAGTTCTCTGGTACAGCGAGCTGACTCTGAAAAATATTTCCGCTCTGCAGCCACGAGTACTCTCTGAAATTCGGCTTTGCTTGAGAAGCGTCTCCTCTCCTTTTTCTTTTTTTCAAGGTCGTTTCGTCCCCGAAAGACACAGGACTTTCCGCATTCTTCAGCAGTCACAACTCCACCGGGAAGCTCAGATCTCATTGGTGTTATCCACTCAGATGAATGCAGACCCACCACTGGAAGGTATGTGCAATAAGAGAAATGTTGAGGAAAGAACAAGAAAGCAACTCGTGATTCTGTTCCTGACTGTCGCATCACCGAAGAAACGCCACATGCAGTTCCAGTCCCCATCGCCTCTCAGGAGTTTTTGTTCTTCTCAGCTCCCTTCTTCCACTGCAAGAGAAACCCATTCACCTCCGGGGCATGGAATTCCCTTGACATGCTCCCACACATCTCGTCGCAACGAAAAAACGAATTCAACGTTTTACGACACTGTATTTCCGACAGCGAAGTCGACACAGATGCCGGTCGCCGATACAACGTAAAAATCCACCCTTTACATATATATATATATATGTGCATATACGTAAATATGAACGTATATATCCCTATGTATACATGCATGTACACACGCATGTGAATGTATAGATACACAAACTTAGGTATATGTACAAATATATATATATATATATATATATATATATATATATATATTATTGCACATAGGTGCATGTGAGTATGCGTTCCACGAGTTGTTCTTATCGACGACTGTTGCTTATCGTCTCTTCTTTTTGGTGGCGGTGTACACGCATCCTCCCACTAGGCAGAGAGCGATGAGTCCGCCGACGATTCCGAGGGAAATCGCGACGACATTGGGTTCGGAAGATTCCTGCGGAGCGACGATGCCGGGAGCGAGGGCCGCAGGCGCTGCGAGAGCCGTGGCTGCGGGACTCATTTGCGGGAGCGCGGCGCCTGGAGCTGCGAGGCCGGGAGCTGCGGCCCCGGGCAGAGGACTCGCGGCTGCACCGGGCATCACGCCTGGGGACGTCGGAGTCGCCGGACTGAAAGGACCCATCTGATACTGATTGAGTCCTCCGAGAAGCGTACTAATTCCTGCACCCGCCAGCATGGTGCCGATGCCCTGTGTCGCTTCGTGCACCTGCACCATCGACGCATGCGCCTGGACTGGCGCTTCGTCCGACGCAGGTGGAGTCCCGGTGACGGTCTTCGGAGGACCTCCTGGCATTTGTGCAGAGCGGGAAGCACCCGGCTGTTCGTTGCCCAGCCGGACTGCGCTCGAAGACACACCCGCGGCGTCTGCTCCTACCACCGCAGCAGGAACCATCAACGCGTGTGAAGTCTGCTTCAGACGGACGCGCACCCCGCGTCGCCCTGGCTGGGGATCAGGCGGCGCGGCAGTGCTGTCGGCGGGGAGGGGAAACCACGACTTTCGGCTTTCGCCGTTTTTCGCAGCGAGGCCGAGGAAGGAAGCACCCTCTGCGGCCGGCAGAGACAAAGACTCGAGCGTCCTTCGCGCTTCTCGATCCTTGGCATCCGCCTTCAAAGTGCCGGAGCTTCGCTGAGGGAACAGTGCACGGAATGCCCCGCCCATTGGACCTTCGTCAGACTCAAACAGCGACAGGGACAGCGGTTCTTTCTCCACAGAAAAGGACTGAGGAGAGCTGACGGAAGAGTCGAGACTCTCCGCAGCTTCTGCGCGGAGTGGTGTCGCTGCAGAAGCAAAAATTCCAGAGGTTCGACGGGGAAAACCTGGAGAAAACGCCGCCGGCGACAGAGGCAGGTCCGCCAACGAGGCACATGAGAGAAACAAACAGACGAGAAACTTGCGGCAAGTGAGGTTGGAGAGAAAACGAAAAAAGTCGGGTGTGCGTGCGCCCTGAGGAGTCAATCTGTTAGAGGGAAAAACGAACTTCCTCTGAAAAAGAAAACCCACAACGTCACCTTGAGATCTCGACGGGCAAGCCCGCCGTCGTCGGCGTTTCTCCATGGTTCCTCGTCTTTACGAAAAGAGAGAAGCACACTGTGATTCTGGGAAGGCAACAGCGAGCTCTGCTCTCTTGTCGAGTCGAGAAAAGCCAAGACCCCAAAGGGCCCAAGGAAGTTCGACAGCGAGACTCAAATTGAGGGCAAACCTCACGCGTGGAAAAATTCGGTTGGGGCGAGCGGCTGCGGAACTTTCAAGGAACTCATGCTAAGAAACGAGAAGACCAGAGAGAACGAACTCGCAAGTCTTTAGCAGAGCGAGACCGTCGAGTTTCGTGGAAATTTCAAACCTCCATTTCCGCCAGGTCGCTTTGCCGACGTAGGTCGAGAAACCGTTAGCAAGTCGCACGCGACCCAGACAAGATTTTTGCGGCAAATCTTTGCCATGAGCTCGGAGCGCCACGGCTTTTTTGAATACGTTGTGAAGAAAAAGGCTGTCTCCTTGACAAAGTCAAACAAGAGCTCGACAGTGCGCTTTCTCTGTTCACGGAGACCTCGCATGACAATAACAGGGCCTCCAGCCGTGGCTAGTTCGGGGTCCGCTCCTGCCGGGGAGTGCCTGGGAACACAACGTTTCTGCTTTTCCTGCGACAGAAGTCACTCGATGTTTCTTCTCGCAGGTGCAACGATCGCTCTCTTCCGTTTGCGTTCCTCTGGGTGAAATCCCGAGAAACTCTGACACAAAAATCTCGGACAGACACGCGCCGCAAGACACTGATGCCTCTGCGTCCAGCTAACTGAGGAAAGGCAAGACCGCGAAGGAGAGTCGAAAAAAGGAGAGTGGGGTAGTCGCGGGTGCGACAAGGGAAAAGCACCGCATTTTGGAACAGAACTTTGACAGGACGAGGAACGAGTGGAAAATAGAGTGTGTTTTTTCGGGTGACCCTTGAAAAATCGGACCGAAACCGCCGGTTTTTTCGCCAGAAACAGCTACAGAGGCGGAGTGCGGACACTATACCGTCCGTTGTTGTCAATGAACGTTCTTTGCTTCTCGACGTTTCCCCTCAGGTGCCTCTGCATAACATATACACACTCTCTCCAGAGTTCTTTGACTCTGTTCGTTCCGAAGAATAGCGGGTTTCTTCCTCGTGAGGTCTAGGACGTTCCTCGCTGTCTTTTACAACGACACACAGGAGGCTGTAGGGTCGAGAGAATTGCAGAACAACCGCATTTTCTGGTTTCTTCTCCTTTGCAGAAAACCTAAATAACGCAGGGGCTGTTTAGGCTGCAGGTCCTCTGCGAGATTCACAGAAAACGGAAACGCGTTGTCGCCGCATACGCAGAGAAACGCCCACTAAGGTCAGCATACATTTACGCATGTTTTGAGCCATTACTGGAAGTCTACACTTCTCTGCGACGATGTACGGATATTGATGGCCGGCAGTTTTTCGCGGTCTTCTGCAGTCCGCTGGGGTGGTGGTGGATTAAGAACAGGGCTGCTGCATCTGGTAACTGGAGTCTCATTCAGTATCCTAGCGACTGAGACAGACGCGGTGTACTCGATCGAAGGCACACACAGAGACGAATGCACAGAGCGACGACTCCACACAGATTTCTTGAAACAACAATCCCACATTTACGTACATATAAAGAGATGTGTACATTGTATGTATGTGCACCATGTAGTATGTAAATATACATAGATCCGATTACGTTGGCATGTGCAGTGAAAGGCATGCGTACGGAGATGAACGTAATCTATAGTTTTGCAGACCCAGTTTTTTCCACAGAAACGTCGGACAGGAGGTACAGCAGAGAAACCTGCGATCTGAAAAAGATCTCCAAGTCTTCACAGACATATTTTCAGCCAAGCATGAGAGTGGCACTGCTGAGATCGAGAATTCTTAAACTTTCGAGGACGTTCGTCTCCTTTGGGGGAGTCGCTTTCCGATGTGCAAGCCATATGTAGATGTAGGTAATGGCATCTGTGTATGTGCCTCACATGCACAAATACAGGTGAACAGATTTCAGTAGACCCACTGGTAAAGAAATTTATATATATATATATATATATATTTGTAATTGTGTTTATGTATAAATATCTTCCTGTGCTTACGGATAACTGTGCATGAAAAGAGGTGTCTGAGAAGAGGTGTGTAAACGGTGGTCGTTCAATCCTGGCAAGAGCTCGGCGCACAATGCTTTTTAAGTTGGAAAAGAAACGAGAACTTCAACTGGATCCGCCTTCTTAGGGAAGGGCAAGCGCGAGTGTTGTGCCTGAGGTCTTCTTCACTTTGCTTGTCAAGTTGTTTATGATCTCAGTTCGTGCGAAGGCGAGAGGCCGTTCAAATAGATTGGCCTAAGGAACTCACGGTACGCGCCAGGAGTCAGGGGGGTCGGAAGAAATTCAAAAGTTGTACCGCTGTGTGACGTTCATACAAAAATGTCCGGGAACTGAAGAGAAAAAAAACTCGAAACAGACGGAAATCTCTACTTCTCGAAGTGTCGAAGTTGACTGAGAAGGGGACGCGGACATACAGAAAAAAACTACTATGCTCATATATATATATATATATATATATATGCTTCGCCCGTAGATAGACATGCAGGTATATGTATGCGTGCTTTTCACGTGCATGCCTACACACGCATATATATATATATATATGTATGCAAATACACACAGATAAAGTAGTATATTCACAGATGTAAGTAAATATGTAAAGTATATGTGCATGTATGATACAAAAAAAGTACATATATACATACGTATACATATATATATATATATATATATATATATATATACATTCGGAAAGCACCGTTAGTATATACTGCGGCAGAGGAGAAAGGCTTTCATTTGAATTTCACAAATCTTGAGAAGAAGTACAAAGGACCCAGTCTGTCAAGGGAAAACGACGTTCGGTGTCCGGCGAAAGCACTCGTGTCAGGGAGGAGAGAATGCAGCATTAAGCAAAGAGCGAAACTTTCTCCCTGGTTTGCATGTTGCCAAGTCACGCATACACACGAACAACTGAGCTCCAAACCGTCTCGCAGCTGCATCTCAATCCCCGACGAACTCCTCCTCACAAAAGCATCCATCCAACACAAGGGAAACATGCTAGAAATGTTCCAGTGGGTTATGAGGAGAAAAGCCTTAGTTCTCATCAGCATCTGTGTCCTCAAATATAAAGAGACCAGCATCGTCAAGAGATCCTTCTTCTCCCGTCTCTGGATTTCCAGCAGGAGCTTGGAGACTCGACTCTATCAAAAGAAAAGGTTTTCCTTCGCCTCTGTCTTGCCCGAATTGCTCCTCAGGCAAGCCTCCCAAGGGAGACCGCAGGGCTGAACGGGTCTTCAGCTCAGAGACAGAAGAAGAGGAAGATGAGGAAGCAGAAAACGAAGAGGAAGAAGTCGAAGCAGACAAGGAAGACGAAGGAGACAGGGAGTAAGAAAGACAAGAGGAATAAGTCGAAGGAGACAAGGAAGAAGGAAAACAAGCAGAAGAATAATCGGAGGAAGAACAAGAAGACAGTCCAACTGTTGCGCGCTGACGTGGAAGAGGTTCACGGTGATCCCTGGCATCACTTTGTTTCTTACATCTCGGACTTTCTCTCCGCGGACTTGCATTCTCTTTTCTCAGATCGTTTTCGTGAGGCTCTCCCACCAACCCCCCAAAGAGAGATTCCGAAAGCAAGAGTTGATTTGTCTCTGCGGCATCCTGGCAGTTTCCTCTTTCAGTACCCCCCAGGTCCTTCTCTGGCCCAAACACTCTGCTCTCACATTGGTTCCCCGCAGTTGGACAGTCACTCTGAAGCGTCGAGCGCTCCCTGAAGCTGTCAACGCTTTCTGCAGATGTCTGAGTCCCTCCACCGTCGCTGTGCCTCCTGCGCTTCGCCGTATGTACACCCCGACTGCTACAGACCCCACTCTCTTGCGGTTGTCCTCTGTCGCTTCGGCCTTGACTTGGGGTGCACCCGTCTGCAGCGAGTGCGTCACAGGTCGTCGCGTTTTGACGTTTCTCGACTTCAGTCCACCCGCGAATTTCGCATCCTGTCTCCGTGGATCCGTGATTCATCGGCTTCTCACAACTCCCCCCGGCGTCGCTCCCCGATAAGGTTTCTCTCTCGGAGTCGCGTTTGCTGTGCGGCTCTGGCGCGATTTCCTCGGCCTGAGTCCCGCTCGGAGACATGCAGCTCGTAGCTGAAGCAACGGCGCGAGAAGCGTCGCCTTCGCCGGACGGCGGACTCTGGAGAGAAGGCGATGAGGTCGTTTCTGGGGAGAGGAAACGCGTCGTTCCTTCTTCATGCGTGCCAACTGAAAGAGCAGTTTCCATCTGCCGTCGAGGAGAAGGCGACGCTGCATGCGCGTGGGCTTCCGTGAGCGACCGAGGCGCGGACGAGGAATTCGCGGAAGCGTCTGAAGCAGAGGCACTTGGCAAGGAGAGAGAGCGCTTTGCCGACAGCCAGTCTTTCTCCGAGGAGAGTTCGCCTGATCGAGGAGAAAGAGAAAGGACAGGCAGACTGCACGAAGACTGACACAGTCGAGGAGCCGACGAACAGGCCGTTCCTCTCCAGAAGCGACAGGGGCGAGAACAATGAGGAAACGTTCCATCTCCCGCCGCTCGCATTTCCGAAAACGAACTCGTTGAACATGCATCATGAAACGCACCGCCTGTTTGGTCCCCACTGCTTCCGCGTCTGTCGCTCTCGCCACGGAATTCCTGCGAGGCAGCCGCTGCATGCAGCGCCTCTCCACTATGACCCAAAGAGGAAGAAGAAGCAGAGGAGGAAGAAGCAGAGGAGGAAGAAGCAGAGGAAGAAGAAGAGGAAACAGACGTCGAAGAAGAACGGGAAGAAGAACACGGAGACGAAGAGGTCGAAGATGACACAAAAGATGAAAAAGAAGAAGAGTTGTGAGCAGAGTTTCGACACAGATTGCGGCTCGAAGAGGACAGAGTGTCTTGAAGACTTTTGCTAGATCCCATTGATATTTCTTCCGTCTGCGGCAAACCCAGTTGGCCTTCTTCTACGAAGCCGCGTCGAGAGCAGCAGCGCTGTGTGCATGCGCTGCAGTCGTCCTCTTTGCCCTTGCTTCGACCTCCGCTGCATTCGCTTTCCAGCCACTGGTATTCTGCCCATTCGTCTGTCTCAAACGCCCCACAGGTTCCCTCCTCCAGTGCCGACCTCAGCTTCTTTCGAGGTCGACTGGGCGCCGACGCCGGAGAGCGACGGAGCAGAGAGAGAGGAGAGCTCTGACCGTCACGGTCGAGACAGAGACGCTGCTGGAGAGCGCCGCTGAAGCTCGACTCTTTTGAGAAGTCTGTGTTGTGTCTGCCGCCCTCTGTCGCACCGTCCTCTCTCCGACCGAAACACTGGAACTGGAGTGGTTCTCCTCTCTCGCAGCCGCAGAGCGCCGCAGCCGATACATGCGCAGAAGCCGGCGCGCGACACCGAGAGGCAGCGGGATGAAGCAGACACGAAGGCAATCGAGAGGAATAACGACTTGGGGAGGAACAAGAACAGCACGAACAAGGGGAAGAAGCAGAAGAGGTCGAAGATGAGGACGAAGCAGAAGAGGTCGAACATGAGGACGAAGCAGAAGAGGTCGAAGATGAGGAAGAAGCAGAAGAGGAGAAAGAGAGAGAACGAGAAGGCGTGAGTTGGAGGCGATTCGCGAGTTGCAACTTGCGAGAGGAGAGTTGTGGTTCTGTGTAGGAGCAACGCCATGGACGCGCGATCTCTTTTCCGACAAACTCCGGCGCACATTCACAGCCTCTTTGTACGGTTCCGACAGCGTTCGCTTTTCGCGCAGCGGGCGATCCAGGAGGAAACATCGAGGAAGAGGTTTCAACAAGTCTCGTCCCATACGCAGGTGGGCCTCCTCTTGGATGAAACTCACCATGCAAAAAGCATCGCCTGTGAGGGTGACATATCAAGCCATGTTTTGCATCCCCTCCCTCTCGGCCTGCGCCTTCTCTCTCTCTTTCTCTCTCTGCTTCTCCCTCTCCTTGTCTCAGTTCATCTCTATGTCTCTCTGCGGGGTCCTTTTCGTCGAACTCCCTGCATGCGTTTCTGGTGCGTTCTGTCGAGTTTGCTTCCTCCACGAAATCCAGAGGCGCCTCGCCCTGTCCGCTTCCGGTGTTCTTGGGTGTACAGACAGCTCGCGTTTCGTCCCCAGGGTCCCGGGCACTGTGCGAGTTCCGCCGTCTTGGCTTTTCATTCCCTCGCGAGTCTCTCGCAGGCTCCTGCGCACCTGCGCCTAGAGGTTTCAAGAGAATCGACCCTTCTGGATGAATGGCGACGATGTCTTCGTCACTGCACGGGCTTCCGTCGCGGCTTCTGCGGCCGCGAGGAGAGGCTGCATGCTCTGGAGAGGCAGAGAGAGAAACGGAGGAAAAGGAAAGACCTGAAGAGGCGCTCGACCACCAGCGCTCGAGCAGCTGAAGCATCTTGCCTGCCACAGCTCCACCCGCGAGCGAATTCGCGAACTGACGACCTGCACAGAGAGTCGCAGGGGAAACTTTCGAGCAGCGTCGGTCTCGAAGGAAAGCCAGCGTTGCAGGCATGTACTCAAATACCTGATAGACAACAGTTCTACAGATAGGTAGATGCGTGTACTTCACACAATGACTTTGTTACAAATACATCGCCATATATACCTGCATCTTCACTATATATATATATATATATGTATATATGCAGATAGTTTTATGGGCATATATACACAATGTTGTATCCATATATTTACATAAATTTATATGTATTTACAGATATGTACATGTGTAAATATGTGTATAGATTGGTGTATAGATGGAAGGGGAAATGTGTCTGTTTCGAGACAAATAGAAAAGTACGGATCTCTATGTAAGGGGAGAGCGGACAAAAGCAATGCATAGTGAGACAGGCATGTCGCGGTGGAGAAGAAACTCGGCGAAAAGATTCCCCATGTGTATCGTTTTTTATTTCACAGGATAACGCACTTGCTTTCACAAGGCGACGACAGTTGATACGGCTAGCACAGAAGAGAATCGCCGCAAAATTTTGACAGGACAGCCGGGAGATGATCTCGTCGATGCAGCGTTCGTAGACGCACTGAAAAGCCAGACAAAGAATGACATCTCGATTCGTTCTCCGTCTTTGAAGACGCAGATCGGTGCCTGGGTGTTTGCAGATAAACTGACAACTTCACTGTGCGTATACGAACACAGGTAGCGACGACGTGGAAATCCGGATTTCTGGCGAGTAAACGATGCGCGTCCGTTCGCAAAGAGAGACAGAAACCGTGCAGCGCTGCCGCAACCGTTGGCCTCTCACGGTCTCGCTCTCTACTGTCTTCGTTCCTCTCCTTCCTCTCCATTTCAGTCGCTGTCTGTCCTTTGCTATTTTAACCGAACTCTTCACTTATGCACGCATCACTCTCATTGCATCTTTCACCATAGATATGCTTGTACCTATATATATATATATATATATATATATATATGGGTGTCTATCTTTCTGTATTGATATACCTATACACATGTATAGATTTAAATAATATTTGTATATATATATACATATGTATATATACGTTCATATATATATGTTTGCCTGTACTTTTAGGTAGGGGTAGGTGGCCGTGCAAGTGAATGCTGAGCATGGTCAGTCATAGCAGAGATGACGAAAACTTCTCCTTTGTTCGTCTCGTACCTGAACGTCGTAGAGGTCTGCGGCGACAAGAAGCTCGAGCAGAGAGTTGATGGTTTCCACCTCCTTCTGTTGAGTCGATTTCTCTTCTTTCTGCTCTTCAGTCTCGGCAGACAGCAGAGGGCACCTGGAAACGAAAACGCGTCCAGGGATCAAACTCAGGAAACGTCTTGACCAGCGACGAACGAGACTTATATATCCTCGGAAAACTAAACATACATATGCATACATGGAACTGCATGCGTATATATATATATATATATACATATATATATCTGTGTCTACGTGTAGACTTCACAGAATAAAATCGCTGGATTGCCCTTGCACACACACACACACACACACAAGTTTTGAAAGTCTCCTTCCTGTTAGTCTCACATCTCGCTCACATAGAAATACATATATATATATATACGTATACTTGTATATTTATACGTCTACAAACGCATGCATTCTTATAGGCACATATATTTTTATATAGAGAGAGCGCTTTATGCTTGAGTGGACCTCTCTGTGTGTGCAACGTACGTATCGGTATGCATATAGAGAAGGAGGTTCTTCAGAGCAGAGACGGTAAGACCAGCAGTCTCCGACAGATTGAGTTTTGATAAGTTTCGAGTCTCAGAGCTTTCTGTCCGCGCGCGTTTTTGCCCAGACAGGCGAGGGAGGAAGGGGGAAAGCGCCGCAGAGTCCTTGAGGCCTTCTTGAAAGAGTCCCTTGAGCATGGCTCTGAAAACCTTGAAAGAAGCGCCCGAGGAGCGGCAGAGCGTTGAAGCATAAGAACGCAGAAAGGCGACGGAAGACCGAAGCAGAACAGGGACAGGAGAGGAGACAAGAGAAGGGAGAGGGAAAAGATAAAAAGAAAGCTAAAAAGACAGAGAAGACAAGCGTTTCGCCACAGTGAAGCTGTAGGCCAGACACCCGGGGAGGCGCTGCGACGCGCTTGAGGAGAGATAAGAGACAGCACGAGGCAACAGGAGACAGGAAACGCAAAGGAGACAGGGGAATCCAAAAGGAACGAAAAGTGATGAAGGGTGGGATGGCGAAGAGCGAACGGAAAGGAAGAGAGAAAACCACATGCAAGCCAAAGCACCCGCGGGCGAGAATCGGTAATGAGAGAGAAATGCCGAGAGGAGAAGACAGAGAAGAACGGACAGAAGAGAAACACAGGGAGGGAATGGCGAAGAGAGCGAGCGAGAGAGAGAAGCATACACATGGAAGGAAACGATAAGGAGAGGCGTAACCTCCTGCAAGAGTTTCTTCCCTCGCTTTTTGAGAGACGCCTTTCAGTGCTTGTCTGTTTTTCTTCGAGTGTCTCACCTTGGATCTCGAGACGAGGATCAGCTTGTTCGCCGGGAAGGTCTCTCCGCGGAACTCGATTTCCATGTCTTTCTCATGTTCGATGAAGGCGGCGACTTCCTCTGAGAGGGTGGTCGCCGTGCGTCTCTGCAGGGCATGCGTTTTCCCCTTTTTCTCGAAGCCTTCGCTCTTGCAGGAGAGGTGCCGGAGAGCGACGAGAGGCCGAGGTCGAGCAGCGGAGGACGTGGACGACTGCGGACCCACCAGCGCCTCCAGAATCGGGCAGTCCAGCAATGCACGGATCTTGAGACTACCGTCAGACCAGGTCAAGGCGCGAGCCTTCCGACGCGTGCTCACTGAGGAAAAGTCGAGCTCCACATGCAAACTCTGACGCGAATGCAAACTCTGACGCGAATGCAAACTCTGACGCGAATGGTGTCTCGTAGGCGCGAGAAGCAGCAAGAGTTTCTCCTGTTCACAGAGCCTCGAAACATCAATCCATCCAAGTTTACATGCAGACGCCTGTGCGTTCAAGTAGATGCGCATGCAGTTACGCATGCATACACCTACCTACACACATCCGCGATACATACATGCAAATACCCTTGAACGCACACACCCACCTGTCTACGCACAGCAGTAGAATATGCACATACACGTAGGCAATCTTGAACATGCTTGCGTAGGCGCGCATATCTCCCTCCAGCTGAGCGCATCTGGACACAAGTTTGTTTCGCTTGCGTTTTCTGCGCGTAGGTCTGGACGACGCGCATACCATCGCAGAGGTGTGTGGGGCCGTATCCAACGCCAGGTTCGTTTTTCGAGTATACGTCGCTGTCTTCGTATTGAACGATGAAATCTCTCTTCGTCTGCGTCTGCGAGGCAGGAAAGCCGCTTGGACTTTGCTTGAAAATTTGGAGTTTGTAGTGGACGAGGACATCTTCCGTCAGGTTGCTGTCGACCATCAGATAGAGCTCGAGTGACCCTGCATTCTTGGAGTCGCCGTAGGGATACAACCGAAGAAACCAAAACCCCACCTCAGCGTCTCCGAATAAAGGACTGTCGATGTACTGGTCGTCGTCTTGCGCACGGAGAACTGGAAGCAAAGCAGTGCGACAGAAACTGATGTATGCACCTATATGAGCAGTTGTACACATCCAGGGAAGTGCCTCCCTCTATACTGGTAGAGAGGTCTCTACATTCCAAAATAGTCAAAATCGAATTCAGAAACCACCGTCCATCCGCGAACATATATATATATATATATATATATATATGGATACATGCATATATGTATATATATGTAAATGTATCGTGCGTGCGTGTGTGTGTATGTGTGTGTAGACGCATGTATTTACGTAGGGAGGTTAATGTGTCTACGTAGGTCTACCAAGGTTTCGTGTGCTCTTCATGGCCATTAAGATTAGTGGTCTCTAGCGTATATCTGAAGAACCGGCATTTTGATTCCAGCGGTACAAGCATCATGACACACGTAGTAGCCGCATGCGGCGGCAACTGCATGCATCACTATATATAGAGAGAAAAGCATATACAACTAGTTATGTACATTTTGGGTCTGGATAGAAATGCTTGCACCGGTGACGAGCAGAGACTATTGAGTGGAGAAATGAAGTCGGTCTCTAGACGCACATCTGTTTTTCGCGAGCGCCCAAATTTCGGGGAAGTGCGTGACGCGCCAGTTGGCACAAACGCGCCGTTTGTCGACGTGGCTAGCCAAGTTGAACTGTCTGTACACCGGAGTGAAGGGAAGGAGTTTCGAATCCTTTTTCGCCGGTTTCTGCGTTGCGTTTCTCGTCGTGGATTGTCCAGAGCACGCAGAAAGATCAGAGAGCGCTGCCACCGAAGAAGCAGTCGAAGGCCGCCTCCCCTCCCCCATTGAAGAGACGCGGCCTGTCCGCCCCGTCGAACCAGTGTTTGTCGACCCAGAAGCCGATGTAGATGCTGCAGCGGAGGAAGTAGAAGACACAGAGGAAGAAGAAGAGGAAGAGGAAGACAGTGCAGGGGTGGTTGCCTCGGAGGAAGGATGTCGACTGCTGCGATGGTGGCCGCGTCGTGAAGAGCCACGAGACTCGCCCTGTTGCGCCCTGAAGGAAGAGTGGGATGAAGATGAATGCGAAGGAGACGCGTGTGAGGAGTGAGAAGCAGAGTGTGTTGAATGAGAAGAGTGTGGAGAAGAGCGAGTTTGGTGACTTCGACCTCGCCTCGAAGAGGACGATGTTCGGTTGCTGTGTCGATGACTCTGATGGCTGGAGGCATGGCCAGAAACGAGTGGGAGGCGGCGCGCCATGTTGGGTGCGGTGAGAGACTTCGGAACTTCTGTAGAAGAAGAAACCTCTCTGGAGACGAAGAAGCGAGAGAGGTCGATTGGCTGTGCTCGCCAAGGGGAAACACGTTTTTCGCGGGGACACCGGGCGTTCTCTTGAAGCCAACGAAACACGAGGAAAAGAGAAGCGGACGCGTTTTCCAGTCAGAAGTGCCCTCTCCTGCCTCCACAGGTCACCCAGGCTCAGGGTGTAACCGGGTCCTCGACTCCCTACAAGAAAGAGGTTTGCAAAGTGCAGAGCACAGAACCGGTCCCAGTCTGGCAGAGTTGTTCGGCAGAAAAACCAATTTCTAAAATAACGGAAGAACAGCTCCGTAGTGCAAGCGACGTTGGCGGCGCACTTTACAAATTGTGCAGCTGAGTAACGAGGATACAGAAGACGGCTTGTCTTAGTTGGGGGCCCCTCCTATTCAAAAAGATACATCGAAAACTCGGGTGCAAGAGAAAACGCAGTGTGTACAGAAACAGTCGATGAAATGCCCCCGACGAAAACTGCACTGGGCAGCAATGTGTACCGAAAGACCATAAGCGACACGACTCACGTAGAAATACTTGCTGTTCCAACTTTGTGTGGTCAAAAGCAACGGTCGTTTCCCACGGCTACAGATGCTGGAACGGCACTCGACAAAGTGATCATCTGAGTGAGAATGCCCCTCATTCTTGTTGGAAGTTCTTTTCATGTGAAAGTAACCTTGTTGGGGATGAGAAAGTCGGCAGTGATTCACCGAAGGCCTCGACTGTAACCGAGCGCCGGTCGCAAAGACAGCGGGTTTCTTGTACGAATTTGGTAATCTTTGAGGTTGTATAGTCGGCAAACAACACAATTGGCTCTGTGTTCTGTAGAACGGTTCTTGCTGGTCATATTGACTGTGTGTAACGTTACCTAGGACGAGCAGAAGACACCAACGACGCTGGTGTCCAAACCGCAGTTGGAGTTACTAAAAGGTGGCGTTGCTGAAAGGAAAAAAACGCACTGCGGTGCAGGAAATATCGCGTTCACCGACCAAGTTCAGAGCTGTGTCGAGTCTTCCGTTCCTCGCAACTCTGGATTAGTGAAGAGCAACGGGGTGGATACAGTTCTTGTCCACAGTCCTTTCGTGGAAACCAAAATTTTCCGTCTTGTTTTTTGCTTCTTTTGGAAATGTGCCGCTTCATGTAGCGTCCCTGTGCAGAGCAATTTCGAAACGTTATAAATGAAGAGAATCCATGCGTGAAAACCCAAGATGTGCCCCTCCTGACAAGGAGGTGCTGTGAGCCACTGTGTCGAGGAAAGCGACTCCTGAGGGGGAACGGTAGCGGCTGTTCAATACGGTGAGGCCGTTTTAGTGTGTATCGGTTGCCAGTCAAGAAAAAAGGGAATCCCATCCATTCTAATTGACTTTCTCTGTTCTGCTCTTGCACGGATGTGTCTTTCTTTGCCGGTTTCTGTTCGCGAGCCTCAATTCGGCCAGGCAGGGGAAAAGAATGAGTCGCTCCGGCTGCGATTTGTGAATTGGCACGGTTTACTCTCGAACTAGAAGAAATCGAGAAGATGACACGGGAACGCGGTCATCTGTATGTAAAAAGGGCTGGATGACGATGAGAACGGACGCATCAGAACCAGCTGCACTGATAATGAACATTTATGCAAAGGGTAGTGCGGAGCAGTTTCGTTTCGTTAGGGAGCGACTTCGTTGGCGAGGAAGAGGGACTTTCTTCCAAAACGACGCACAATGGAAGAAGATGACAACGAAGAAACAAATCGAAGAACAGACTGCGGAGCGGCAGCCATTTCATGCGTGTTTTCATCGAGATTCGATAAAACGTAAGGGCACGTTATGACTCTCGAAATTCACTGCTTCGAGAATGGAAAAGGAACCGAAGTTCCGAACGCCAAAAAGCCTCAAAAACTTCAGTAGCAAAAAACGCAGATGCGCTCGCTTTCTGCATCCAAACAATTCCAAACGCGCACATACGGAATACGTTGTCTTCTGAACAAAGGAGCAACTTACACGCACTTGTCGAAATGGCAGATCACTACCCCTGCTCGAGATTGGCGGAGGACAACGAGGCACAGATTTACATTCCGCATATTTTCTGTTTGAGTGTAGCGGAAACCAAGCAAGTCAAACTTGAAGAGTCGTTTCCATCAAAAGCACGCACAAGGTTCTCCCTCTTTTTTCCGTGCGAACAGCCCGCTTTACGCACACCCGTGAATCTGGGTGCAGATCCAGTTTGTGGTTAGACTTTTTTTTTCGACCGCGAAGCAACATGTTTTGCCCCTTCTTCGACAGGAAACGAAGAGGATAAACAAGGCAAGGACCTTGCAAAGCAAAAAAAAGGCGAGCATGTTTTTTGCTGAAGTAGATAGAATCTAGACAACACACAGAGATTCCTGGATTCACTGCGACGGAGTCGTCTCCGGACCACCTTATCGCGGTTAAAATGGCAGAATGGCAGCGTTCTTTGGGATGCTTCGCTATCTGCAGTAAACAACAGTAGAACGGATGACTAGACTTGACGCACCAAAGCGGTTGTCGAATGCATAGAGGCGGGGAAAGGCACCACTGTCGAGCTCTCGAACCAGACGACTTCCGAAATTTTCCCCAAACGTTTAGGCACGCTGCTCAGAGTTTTTGTGCTGTGGTAGTTCGGTCAACTGTCGAGCACGCATTCACGGAGTAGGCGTTTGCCTTTCTAATAAAAGACTTCTTGCACATTATGTGCCACGTTTCTGCCACGGAGAAACACAAGGCGCCACGCTTCGTTTGACAAGAAGGCAAAAATAGGGAATTGGGCGGACAACGAAAGGGCAGAACTCGCTGTTATTCACGCAGTGACTTCCCACATCAGCTGACACACGCACAAATTCACAGGCATATCGTCCAACTGAGACTCTGGTGACCTGCAGGATTTTTGCAGACACATCTTGGTTGAAGCAAAGGCGTAGGGGCACACGCAGAGTCTGTTTACCGTATCCACGTTCGACTGTGTTTGCAGAGATTTTGTAGATGAGATGATAGTTGTAGAAATGGAACCACGGATGGAACGGGTTCGTTGCCACTGATAACACAAACTATCTTCCTTGCCTCAGAAGCTACGACGTGTATGGCTTGTCTGTGTGACGTGACGGTATCTGGATCGCTTATAACGGCGCCAGCAAGAATCGGAAGTACAGTCTTGTCTTGGAGTTCGAAAGATGGGAGACCTTCGACTGACAGTTCCTATAAAAAGCACGTGCTAAACGCACAATTGATTACAGTCGGAGGACGAGCTTCAACGACGATTACCGGCGCAGAAAGTGTCTGTGAGATTGGCGAGAAACATGGGCGCGGGGAAAGACTGTCAGAGTGGGGAGAACGACTGTGGGCAAGCATTTGAAGCGTAAAGCGGCAGTGGATCCTCAAAGAACGCTGGACAAGGACCGACCGACGTCAACACTTTTTGGAGAGCACTTGCAACTAAAAATCGGTGTCCGACGCAAGAAGAGAGAGTTTTGAGGGGAAACACGGTCTAGACACACTGAATGACAGTAAGTAGGAATAGAAAACAGAAACGGAAAGGGTGTCTCTTCAAATTTCAGCGTCCAGTGAGGAAAAAAGACTACCGGGAAATAGCTCACCCCGTTCTAACCCTTCGCAGAGAAAGCGCGCCATACGCTTTTCGGCACGAGCCTAACAGAACGAGGGAGGAACGGGTTCGCCTACCTCAGCTTCAAACGAGTTCAAGAAACGAAATACCACCTATAAAAAACAACTGAATGTCCTCACCTGTCCCCGCAACGATGAGCGGCTGCTTTGTTAGGTTCCCTCCCCCGCACAGTCTCCCGTTCGTCGGTCCCTCACAAATTCGAATCACATAAAAATGTATGTAATGAGTTTATAGACACTTGATATGTATATATATATATATATATATATACATGCATCATGCTTGTGCATCCATGTTTATATATATATATATATATAAATAAGTAGATGCATGCGAACTGTAGAATGGTATGTGTGTGTCGTGATTGACCGCAGCACGTTTGAAGAATTTCGTCTCCGCCAAACGTTTCTGAAACGCGACTGCTCCGTTAGACGAACAAAAACGACAAACGCGAAACAGTGTGCGTGAGAACCGTCGACTCTCCGTGACTGGAGTTTGCTGGTTCACGGTGTGATACGCCGCAACAGTGGTTTTTTCTTCTCTTTCCATATCCCCAAAAGTGGGTAATGTTATGCCGAGACGGCAGAGAAAAAACCGGAAAATCAGCGCGACTTTTCAGCATAGGGATCGTTTGCGTGATCTACTAGTACGCCGCTGTATCTAGCACACCAAAGGCATGCCTCTAAAACCCTTCCGGTGAAACAAAAACGAAGAGGCGAGAAGGAAAGAAGCTTCTCGGTTGCGAGGAGATACCGAAAACGGCTTGAACAAGTAAAAAACATTATATGTCGCCACCTCGAGAGACGACGGAGCTCTTGGGGAAAACATCGTCTGTACGGTGACCCCAAGGTTCCACGCCCATCTGAACGGTTTCCAATACCTGTATGCTCAAAAAGATTCGTAAGACATCTCTACTGGAGACGTCTCTCTGCAAAACACGAGAAAAACGAAACTCGTGTAAGTCGCTTTGCAACGCTGCACGAACAAGAAATGGTCTCCCCGTCTGTGCCGAGTGTCTACGCACATCTAACTCGGCCCTACCAACAGAGAGGTGGGTTCAGCACCCCATCTGTCTGTTTCCACGGAAATGCGGATCCTCAACAACTGAATCGACGACGAAAATGTTTCCTCGGATGATGAACCTCTTCAGACGTGAAGTGCCCTGAATCATTTGCAGAATATCCCGTTTTATGTCTCTTTCTGATTCCGACAACCCCGGCCGTTCACTGAAATCGATGCTGCTGCTGTGACGCAGCCGCCGCACAGCCCAAATGATCCAGACACATCCTTGCATGCGTTTACGTATACTTTTCCTGCGTCAGAATTTGCCGAGAAGATGGACAGGCAAGTCTTTGGGTGAGCAAGGCTTGGGGTTCTGCTGAAACCACCGATGGTTGAGGGCCTCGGCTGCAGTGATTCTCTTTGAGGGGTCGAGCTGCAGCAGCTTGTCGAGCAAGTCCAGACTGTCGGCGCAGCAGAAAGGCAGAACGCTCTTCAGCGACTTCGGCTTTGTGTGTGTAAAGGGGAAGAAAGAGGGGAGTGAAGAAGCCAACGGCCACAAAGAAGGCTCCTCGTCGAGAAGAGCAGCAGCCGTCGTCGGGGTACCTCGCAGGGAAAAAATGCGACTCAACTGATCGATCTCGTTCGCTCCTGGGAACAGCGGAGACCCTGAGAAACGAACAACAACGCACCGATGCTCGCATGCATGCAAGCAGGAGCCTGCGCTAGAAAGAAACTGTCACACAGATTTGAATCCCTCCGGTGGGAAGGTGCCTGCGAACGGCTACTGTCGTTGACCTGCGCGAATAGATACTTGTCGCGCACACACTCTGAGATATGTCTGCGTCTCTCAACAGGCACTTTCCTCTCCCCGTATGCGTCGGTCAGAACACAGTCGTCGCGCGTGAGACGGTCGACAACTTCCCCTGTGTCTCTCGATAAAAGGGCGCAACAAACGTTGGATGACTTCATGTCCTCTGGAGATCTCGACCCGTCTCCTCAGATCAGTGCCACCCCCACATCGACTCTTCAACACACACACCAGGCGCGACGGAACTGGGTCATGTCTGAACGAGTCGCTCGCTTGGATCATCTCGAAGGTCCGCACCTGAGACAAGTCTAGAACGCCTTC
This sequence comes from Toxoplasma gondii ME49, assembly GCF_000006565.2. Lineage (NCBI taxonomy): Eukaryota > Apicomplexa > Conoidasida > Eucoccidiorida > Sarcocystidae > Toxoplasma > Toxoplasma gondii. The sequence continues at coordinate 5,270,867 of NC_031476.1, forward strand.
GAAGCCCGCTCACACTTCCCGTAAATGGACATTTGACACGCTTTTCAGATTTCTTTCGCGAGCCTCACGAACAGGTCGCGTTCGATCCCCGTTCGAACTGAGCAGTTTGAACGACCAGAAGGCACTCCTCTACGTGACCTCGCACCGCTCGCGCTGTTTCAGAGACCCCCCCCTCTCCCGAATCCGCTGCGCCTTCTTCACCTCCCGCGCCTTCTTCACCTCCCGCACCTTCTTCGATGTGATCACCCAGCGATCGACTCCGCTGCCGCCTGGTTCGCCCTGCCCGACCCGCTCGGAGTCTTTGAAGTCCATGGTGTGTCTCCGGTGTTGCGCGTGTATCTCCAGGAGCTTCTCTGTCTCACCTGTCAAGAGTTCTGCCATGATGCAGCCCACGCTCCACATGTCGACAGCTTGTCCATATCTGTCTGCCCCAAAGAGAAGTTCAGGCGGCCTGTACCAAAGCGTGACTACTTTCGAGGTCATGAGTTCCTTCCTGCTGATGGCGACCGGCGCCGTTTTGCTGGCCGACTCGACTGAACTTTCTTTGCCTGGCTGCGAGGTCTCGCCTTTGCTCTGCTCCTGCTTCGACAGAGTTCCCGAGACGACGGGGCAGCCGAAGCACCGGGAGAGACCAAAGTCGGCGACCTTGCAGATGCCCTGGTCGTTGATGAAGACGTTCGCGGGGGCCAGGTCTCTGTGAACGATGTATCGCTTGTGCAGCGCATGCAGTCCGCGCAAAATCTGAAGCATGATGCACTTGACATGTTGGATCGCGAGGCGGGTCTTGCTGTCGACCAGCTTCTTCAGGTCGCCGTGCATGAGTTCCATCACGAGGCAAATGAAGTCCTGCTCGACAAACACATCGACGACCCCCATCACGTTCTCCTCCTCGATTTCTCGCATCACTTTCAGCTCTCGAACCGTGGTAAAGTGCAGTCCGACGCTCCCCACATTCTGCCGCAGCAGCTGAGCTCGCGTCTTCTCTCCAGACCCCACACTCCCGCTGTCTCCGGAGGCGAAGAGACTCCCCGCACTCGCCTTCACCTTCTTGATTGCGACAATCTGATGAGTTCGCAAATCTTCTGCCTTCTCCACACGCCCGTAAGTCCCCTCTCCCAAGAACGCGTCGCACTGCCGATAGCGCTGCTTCCCCTCGCGTTTGATGGGGACAAGCCTCGGAGAGCTCGACCCATTCGCAGCCGCTTCCTCAGAGGCAGAGGGGAGCAGAACGCCTTGTCTCGTCGCCTCTGGAGAATCCCCTACCTCTGGTTTGACTTGCGGTGCCGCCATCGCTTCTGAGGAGGAACCTTTCTGTCGAAACCGAGATATCGCAGACAACGGTCTCTACTACCATCGGGAGACTGAGGTGTTTGTGAGAAACGCAGAAGACGCACAATCACATACGAATGACATGCGCCGAATCCATGCATATATATATATATATGTATATGTGTGTATATGGGGATTTTCATGCAGTTGCTCGCTTTCGTAAACAGTTTATCCGGAGGCTTCCGTAAGGAAATGTGTTGTGCTGAGGCATCGATGAAGCTTTGGACCTTGGCAACAGACGAAACTTCCCGCGACAGAAAAAGACTTCCAGTTGTCAGCGCAAAACTTGATGGCACTAGAACAGGGGAGACTTCGTGTCCAGGATAATGACTTCCGAACCCCGAATTTAGACCGGGAAAGATAAGTTGAAATAGAAACAAAGAAAGTCAAAACGTGGGGAAACGAGCGAGACCCGTAGACGTGGGTGAGGTAGAAAGGCAAAAGAGGCGGGGGAAAGAGAAAAGATAAAGTAGAGGAAAAAACAGGAGGAAAGAAAGAGAGTCGGATGACGGCGAACCGACAGACTTTTCCCGATATTTCCAGGAACAATGGGCAGCAACAGGTGAAAACCTTCCCCCTTCGTGTTGAGTCATCCCCCCTTTTCTGTGCGATTGAGGGGAGAATGCTGAAGGAAACGAAGGGGGAGTGAAGCTGGAAAAAGGACGTCACAAAACCAACCCGAAACTCGGGAAAACAAACAGAGAAAACGGTAAAGGGAAGAATAAAGTGCGAACCTGGACGTGCAGACATCCAGGTAAGACTGCCGACGATTGTGGTGACATCACGGAAGGAGAAGAGACGAAATTTGCTTTTCTCCTCGGCCTGGAAAACACAGAGAAACAACTGTTCTTTCTCTCGCGTTTCATGGGTAGAAACTCGAAGGGCATCCTTCAATACACTGCGGGTAGAAAAAAACCACGAGATGCCTTTGCATGTGCGAAAACGAGGGCGGCAGGGTCGCGGCGCGGACCCCGGCTCCAGGGCACCGGAGAGTGTCTGAACTCTTTTGTTCGGCTGTTGATCCCTTGATAGCGAGAAATCTTCGCCTTCTTCGATTGATTCAGCACCATTTTGATCTCGGAGAAAGATCTTTTCCTATCGCGAAACCTCGCGTCCGCTTGTCTTTCAGATCGCATGAGAGTCACCTCAAGCGAAGCTTCAGGGTGTGTCTCCGTGCTGGGTTTCACAGCCTGCGACCACTAGACTACGGGAATTGACACTCTCTCGCTCGTTGTTCGTTTCTGTCGTTGGTGAGTCTTGTTCTGCAGGCAAAGCTTCAACAAGAAGCAATTTGCTATACGCCTCCACGTCAGTAGAACGGGAGGTTCTTCAGACTCTTCGACGACGCGGGCAGTGCGCTATACTAGATTTGAGGTCACTTTCTCTAAACGGAGTTCCAGTGGGCCCCAGCCTTGCGGCCTACTGTTTCCCAGATCTTATTTCGTCTAAGAAGCGAAAAGACGATCTAAGAACCGTCTCTTTCACGTGCGTCGAGGGGGAGTCTTGTGTGCTCTGAACACTCACTCTGCAGGCCTCGCAGTCTTCCAGATTTCTTCGATCTAGGAGCGTTTGTTGTCTCTGAACTCCGAGAGGAAAGCTGTTCTACAGAAGTCTCCCCTCTGTGGACGTTGACATATGTGCCAGAAACAGAATGTCGAGAAATCCGAATGCAGATACGCCCTGTTCCGGCGAGAAAACTCCGCTATGCGTCCCCTATGCGGTTCTTCCTCTTCTCACGAGGCAGTAAAGAAGACGAACTGGTGCGCGCGTAGTTCCACTTGGACTTTTCGACTTTTCCCCTGCTTTTCTGAGCGTTTCGTGATATGAACCGAGTTTTCACAAACAGTCAAATAGATTAACCCCACTTCAGTGGAGATTCTAGGGATATCTGTAGGCAGCTCTTCCACGTAGTACCCAGCTCGGCGGAGTCTCTCAGGTTGCCAATGTGGCAGGCGGCCACGATGGCACGGCAGACACGCACGGTGGAGTGATTGGGGTTCTTTCAGTTTTCTTTTCCTGTTCTCTGCACCTTTTCTTGTGTTCTTTTTTAAGTCGCCTCCAACAGCAGCCGAGAAAAGCTCTCTAATAAATTCAACCGAAGGATGGAGTTCCACAGAGCAGGCGCTCTCTTAGCGAACGTAGGAGCGAGCAGCTGCGTCTCTCAGCTACTTTCTGTTATGTTTCACCCAGACTTTACCTTTTGTCTCCGAGAATAAAGCTGCTGAGCCCTTGGCGTTTGTTTGCACAAACTTTCCCTTTTTTTCCGCCCTCTCAGAGACACCCTCTCGACCTGCGATTTCCCTCAACGTCTCTCCGAAGAGCCCTGCAAGTCCTGCGAGGATTTCCAGTATCTCTGTGGTGTAAAGGGAAGTGCCGCGACGGTGTTGAGTCAAAGAATGTGTCTGCTTTCCACTATTTCTCTCACGTTTCCCGAAAACGACGGGCATCCAGAAATCGAGAGTTGCGAGCGGCACCCCTGAAACCCTAATCGGTCGCGTACCCTCGGACTCGCAGCACTTTTTATCCCGCGTTTCTGGACAGCTCGGCCTCTCCTGGCCTCGGCATCGCGGACTGCGGTGTGTGTCGGAGATTTCCCGAACTCTAGCTCGCGATTTTTCTTTTTCTTCGTCGGGGGTTATCGGGACGGACTCGTGGAGAAATTGCGGGGGAAAATTCGGCAGAAATGTCCTTCTCGTCTCTCCCGGGACCACAGGCGACTCTGCCGTCCCCGGGAATCGAAGAGGCAAATGAAATCTGACACGCCGGCTTCTCTCTCTGACTTCCTCTTGGTAAGAACAGAAATTCTGTGACGAAAACGAGGGATCCGAACGGGAGAAACTTGCAGTTCGCGTTCTCGCGTGCCGTCGTACCGGTTCCGTCACCCCTGCAGTCTCAATCGACAGCATACCGTCCTCAATTTTTCCCTCTCGTCTCTCTCGACCTTTTACCTCGCTGAAGAGTGGCTTGTTTCCTTACGTGACTGGAGTGGAAAACGCCGAGAAAGATTTGCGTTCAAGGAGGTGTTTCTCGTAGATTCCGTTGGATCTGCCAGTAGCAGGCGATGGGAACCTTTGGCGTTCACTGGGTGCAGAGGGTTTCTTCGTTTCCTGACGCTGAAGAAATGCCATGGCACTTCTTTGTTACCTGCTTTCTTGCGTGTCTGGATCTTCCTGAGGAACCTCCCGTGGTTCTCACACTCAGAAATGACGAAAAAGTGCAAGGTCACGGGTTTGCGCGCGCGATTGTCACTCTTAGTATCCGAGTGCTGGGCGATCCCGTCCACGCTTTCACCAAGGGGAACTTCAACTTAAGAATCAGAACCGGTGGTTCGGAACTCGTTTCCTCCCAAAGCGAAAGCGACCTCCTGTTTCCTAGCAGCTCCATTCTTGCACACTCGTCGCCGCCTTCAGGAGCTCTATGTCACGCATCTCTCTCTGCCTCTCTGTGGATCTACATACTCTTGGGTATATTCGCATATGTATTTGCATATGCATTTAGTTATACGAATATATTTATATATACACATATATATGTGCAGAGAAGTGGCTTCGTATCGCAGGACTGTGTTCGTGGAAATGGTGTTGATCGGAGCGTTTTGCGGGTGGAACGACAGTGCGTTAAGAAAGTCCTTTCGCTCCTTGTAAGTTGCCGATTTTCCTGAGAAAAGCGGCGGCGCGGCTGAACTCGTTCTGAAGGACTTTCTCTGCAGATTTCTCGCTTTCTCTTGCTTACTTCGAACACTCGCCTGTCTCTGCCGCGCCCTCTCACTCGCCCTGCTGTCTCACTTCTAACCTGCTGCTCGTTTGTGTGACCAGGATTCTTCCTTGTCTCTTTCAGAGAATCGTGTTTCATTGCGGTCTTGTTCCTCCTGTCTGTTTCTGCAGGTTGCCGCGGCCGTCAGTCTCGTCAACATGGACTGCGTTTCGAGAGAGCAGGAACTCCGCTTTTTATAGAGAGACCTGCACTCTTCGGGGGTACTCGTTTTTTCTCTGCGTCTCCGTCTTCTCTGTGTGCCAGTTCGACACGACGTCCACGAACTTGCTCTTGTTTTCTAGCTGCGTTTGTGTCTGACTGGAAAGGGCGGGGTCGCTTCCCACGGTGAGAGAGAGACACCGGCACCAGACATCAACGTGTAAGAAAAACAGACAATTTCAGCCGCGGCCGTTGCCCCTGCAGGGCTGCGAGAAGGATTCAGATGGAAGCAGAACTTACGTGGAACGTAGACCATCCAACATGTGATTCGAGATCGAAAGGAGACTGAACACGCAGTGTCTCTTCTTTTGTTTCAGCTTTTCAAAGGGGTTACTGTTTTCAGCACAGTCTTTTCCGCCTTTTTCTGTACGTGAACGTGTACATGGAGATCCAGAAACCTGGAGACTTGTATTGCCGATCTAGGAGTGGCTTCTTTCTAAGGTCCACCGTTTCATCTCTTCCCCTCTACCTGTCCAAGTCGACGTGTGTGTCGCGTTTGTTGCCAGCGTGGAACTCTCTCGCGTAAATGGATCCGCGTTTATCTTTCTTTCCTCTAGAGTTCATTCAATGGATCTCTACGTGCCTGCAGAGGCTCAAAGCGCTTCCGATTGTTCTTTTCTGTTGAGAAGCACACAGTGAAAAGAATCAAGTGTCGACTGTCTGGGATCGTTTCTAAAACATTGCTCGTCTTCCGCTTGCTTCACCGTGTGTTTTTCTCGAGCTCCTCAGCATCCCTCGCGGTGTCCTCGACAGTTTCGCTTTCCTGTAGGTTCCAGAGATTTCACTCCACCAGAAGGTCAACCACGCGAAATACCCCCCTCCGCTTGTTCTGCAAGACCTTCGTCCCTGTCCTCTCTCTTCTTCGGAGACGCGTCAGCTCTCCGAAGAGCGCGTCCTTGCGCCACACTCTGTCTGTGTTATCCAAATTCCACGAAAACAGCCGCTCCCCATCCCCTGTTATTCGCCTTCTGATTTGTCTCGACCGCCTCTGGAAAGATGGCGGGTCCCCGATCTCCTCTCCGCTTTGTTCTTCTTCTCTCTCTACTTGCACTGAAAGTCTTCGTCGACTCTCCTTCAGTGCTTCCCGCGCTCGCGGGCGAGTCTGCGGCTGACTTGTCCACTTCCATTGACGACGATGACTTCGACAGTTCCTCGGGTGTCGCGGTCCCCAGCTTGACCACCGAGCAGGAAGTGCACCGGACCCAAGAGGCTCTCGATCCGGAGGTGGTTGACCTCGGAAAGCCCAGTCCGTACGCAGAGGAGGAGAGCGGGATTCTGGCGGCGTCTGCGTCGCGACTGAACTTCAGTCCGATGATGGCGCTGAAGAGTTTCTTCCACATGGGAGGCGAGACAGGCGCCCCAGGCCACAGATCCCGCATCGACGTTGTCAAAAACGCGGCTATGGACCACGTCCACCGTCTCCTGCAGATGCTGCGCGAGTCGAGTGAGGATGAAGAAGAACGGCTCCTCTTTGCTGACAGAAGAGAAAAGAAAGTCATCACTGTTAATGAGTGGTACACCACGACGGTCGCCGCCACGATGCTCGGCAGGCGGCCCACAGACGAAGACGTAAGGCAGGACGAAGAGGGGATGGATTCAGGAATCGTCAAAACTAACAACGCCTTGGGTCTCGTGGTAGTGCGAGCTGTGTTGGGCGTCATCCGTGAGGAGCAGAAAAGTCCGTTTCCGCCTCCGTGGAAGAGTGTGTCTGTGTGCCTGAGAGGACGAAACAGAACGCTTCCTTCGCGGACTCCCCGCTCATTCTGCAACGGAGGGCGATGCGTCCAAGAACGGAAACGCGCTCTCTGCATCCTGCCCACTTGGTCTCGTTCCTCTCCGCGTCTCGGTGTGTTTTCTCCGCTCTCTGGTCTGCGCATTTGTTCCCTTCAGTGGCCGCCATCTTCCGGTCTGTTCTCTCGGGTGTGTTGTCTCTGCGTCGACTTCCAGGGGGGCCGGGAGACCCGTTTTTACAGTGTCGCGCGTGTCTCCGTTTCCCTGTCGGGTGCCGAGCATGGGTTTGCTTGCCGTTCCGGTTTCCTGTTTTTTCCAGGCTATCCTCGTCAGTGCACCTGCGACGAGTCGCCCAAACGTTCGCATAAAAGCTGTATTCGACGGCCATGCAGGGGAGGCCACCTCCCAGTACTGCGCCAAGCACGCCGCCAAACACTTGGGTGAGGCATCTCGACTCCTCAAAACAGCGGACGGAGAAACGTTCTGTGGAGACGCACCTCGCGTTTGACTGATGCAGAAAGTCGAGCGACAGATACGGCCACACACACATCAGCAATAATACGCATATCCATATCTGTATGTGTATACAGACTTATGCATGTTACGGTGTAAGGCATGTGTGAACATGATGGACGGATACCTGAACTGTTGTGAATGACAAGCGTTCAACTGCGTTACTCTTTATATGTGTATATGCTTGTGCACACGTACATCCATGCATATATATATATGTATATATATGTATATATATGTGTATATATGTATGTATATGAAGAGGTTTCTGTTTATGTGAGTATGGAAACGTATGTCAGTGAGACGGTGTACAGAGTAGTTAGCCATGCTTCGAGAGAAGCAGAAGACGGGCCTTCTTCGTGTGTGAACAGAGGTAGTGTGTCAAAGGCAAGAGACTGGAAGAGGCCACATTCGCCCCCGATTTGTGTGGAGCAAGGTTTCTGTAGAATCAGGTCGTTTAGCGTAAGAAGGCAAATCGTCAGATTCTCCTTTCGACTGGCAGACAAGGGTCGTGAGTGGACAACAGTGCTGGCTTGTTCTTCGGATTCAAGTCAACGCCGCCTCTGTTTTTTCAGAAGCCGAAATGAGTATTCTGTTTTCTCTCTCTTCCTTCTCGCAGGGAAGCTCTCCGAGTTCACCTTCGCGGAAGTGAAGAAAGCGTGTCTCTCTCTGGACGCTGAGATCATCCGAAAGCTGGGACCGAAGCACGTTGCAGGGTCCACAGGTATGTCTCCAAATATCTCCACTGCTTGCAACACTGCATGCGAGTTTCCCCTCCGTCTTTTCAGTGGGAGCGTCTACATAAGCAGAAAGCCTTGGGCTTCTTGGTGGTCTCGTCACCCCCTCTGCAATGTGTGAATTCTAAGATGTTCAAGTCGGCACTCACCACACTTCTGCAATACGTGGATGGAAATCCAAGCATGCATATATATATATATATATAGACATATGTATACATATATATTTTTATATGTATATATGTATATGCAGGAGTATACCCAAGTTGAACAATGCGTGTATATTCATATATCTGTATGTATGTGTGCAGTAACTGTATATGGAAGTGCGTTCCTGCGAGTGAGTTTTCGCACATGTCTTTCCTTCTGTTTGCCTGCATTTGTCGTGTGTGAGGGTATGGTGTCCCTCAGCTGTCCGTGTGGGAAGTACAGTCTCCGCGATTTTGTTTGTGTTTTTCACTTTTTTTTCCACAGGCATCATCGTCGCGATCGAGCGTCTCAGCGCACCTGTGGTCGAGAACGTTGTGGGGCGGGAGATCGTTCCTCGTGCTCACGAAGAAACGTTCGTGCCTCTGGAGAAGCTGATTCAAGAGGAAGAGGAGGCAGAACATCCGGAGCTTGTCGGCCGCTACCCCCGCGTCCCCGACGTGCAGCAAAAGACGATTCCTGCAGGCTCTTTCCTCGTCACCGCCATCAACATAGGTCCGTCCTCCGAAACGTCGAGGAAGCCGAGTCTGGGGGGAGCCGCTTGGCGGAGGGAGAGAAATCCATTTTTTATGCCTTCTGTGAGGCGGGAGAGAAGTTGCGTTTGTGTCCTGGTGGCGCTGAGCAGGACGCATTAATACGGAAGAATCAGAGACCGGCGTAGAGGTTGGAAGTGGCTCTTCATTGGGAGTTTGTTCTCTGCATGGTCAGTCGGGGCCAGAGTCCACTACACTGGATCGATAATTTCTTTCAGTTCGCCGCATTCTCCCCCCCGTTGATGCCGACCTACTATGCCCGAGGCGTGCTTCGTTCTCTCCTTGTGCGTGTCTGTGCATGCTCTCTATCGCGCGATTCAAGCATTTAGACATACATAAAAATTTATGTGCATTTATATATATATATATATATATATATATATATATATATATATACATACATATTTATGTATGTTTCTGTGAAAGTGTATGTTGCTTGTATATATACGGAGAACTGTCTGCAACTTGAGCACATGTAGGGATACGTGAGTGATATTTGTGTACACGGGCGTCGACCTTGATTGGTGGTAAGGTGTGTTTTTGAGTTGTGCAGAAAGCTCGTTTTCGAACTTCACTTTTGCACCTGCCTTGGGAGGACCGGTGCGATCTGTCGCTTTGCTCTCGTGCCTTGTTTCCTCGTTCGCTGGGACTTCCGATGTGGTTTTGAATAATGCCATTTTTGCAGGCGATTCGAGAGCGACGCTGATCCACAGTGACGGAGGACTGACGCGACTGTCGAAAGATCACAAGCCGAACCATCCGACTGAGGCCTCTCGCATCGAGAAGGCCGGGGGGTCTGTCGAAACGTTCGACGTCCCTCGCGTGGACGGTGTTCTGGCGCTTTCACGAGCCTTCGGAGACTCTGTAAGCGACTGCTTTCCAGCGTTCTGCAAACGTCATACGCCTCTCCACATCGCGAAGTTTCAGGAGCTCCGCAGTATGTAGCCGAGTTCTGCTGCCCGCTCGGAACTCAAATTGGATTCTTTCTTTTGCGTGGCGTTTCCGGCGTCCCCCCAAAAAACTACACAGACACCTGTTCAACATCGCTCTCCTTGTGTGTACGTACAGCTTTTTATCCGCGTCCATTTATGAAGGCATGCACGCATGCACAGAATGATAAATGTGAGGAGGAGCGGTTGACGGCAGGGAGCACGCATGCAAGTGCGTACATGTATATAGATGAAGTTGTCGCATTTTTGCCGTTCGCTGTCTGCATCTCCAGGACTTCAAAATGAATCCCAACCTTCCTCCAGAAGAGCAGAAGGTCATTGCCGTTCCAGACGTCAGGCAGTTCTACGCGCTGTCGAGCGATCTTCTCTTGCTGGCGTGCGATGGTGAGAGTTACTCGCTCATGCGTTTCTTCTTCGCGTCTGGCCTTCGCTCTTTGTTCTGCCTCGCGCCTTTGCATGCATGTGCGTCTAAACATGTGCCACACTCCTATGTGAAGATGCATGCCCATATGCGTTCTTCCGTCGACGCACAGCCTCTAGTATACACGATGAATGCATACCGATCTGTACCTCTACTTGTAGACAAACGACTGTAGATGTCTCTTGCTTTTCTTGTCGTCGATACCTTGAATACGGCCCCAGGCACTGGTCATATTTCCCTGCTTTTATATACACATAAATAGATATATCTATATACATATTTATGTTTTTGTACATGTACGTACAGTTGTATTTTTGGTGCGTAGCTAGAGGAAATGGGTCTTGTCTGGTAGACAAATTTGTGCAAAAACGCGTTCGAAAGATGCTGTGTTTTTCTTTCAGGTGTGTATGAACCAAGCGGCATGGACTGGGCGTATGTTCGAGACCTCACTGTTGCTGAGATGCAGAGGTCAAAGGGGGATTTGGAGGAGGTGGCGGCTCGCGTGATGGATTACGCCTATGACATGAATTCTCAGGATAACATCAGCGTCATGCTCGTTGCTTTCCATAACCAAGAAGTTGAACACCCTACTGCTGTCTACAAGGTCGTCTCTGGCCAAGGTAGGAACACAGACACAAGACACCGGCTCTCCTCCCTGCCCCTCAGAGGTGCATGCGCACTCATGCGCGTGCAAGTGGAGAAACCCCTCAAAGGATTGGGGATATGAGGCGTGACGCAGATTATGTCTAGCAATGCTTGGAAAAACTTTGTGTCTTCTCTGTTTCCTGTTCCACGACTTCTACCTGTCACTAGACATGTTCTTGTGAAACAGCCCCAACGTGTCTTTCGAACGATCTCTGATTCGGTGGATTCCGCAGGCGACTCCAGTTCTCTGTTTGTAGTCGAGCGCAACTGTCAATCTGTATCTCTCTCTTTGAACAAGTTTGCGTTTTTGTATAAATAAAGATGTAAATATGGATGTGTAAGTGTAGTATCCCTCTCCCGCGAGAACTAGGTCGGGGAAGGTTATGTGTCTCAGTTTACGGTCGTGTACGTTTCCGTCGATGTTGTGTTCTCATTCATGGTTGATGTATTTCCACAATTATAGCTTGATATGAAACGTGACTCTTGCGATCACACAAGGACACTGGTGATTCAGTCTGTTTTCCCTTTGCCTCCACCTCAGGTGTAGTTCTGTCGGAGACACGACGGCCGAGCGACGCGGAGGACGACAGCGTCGAGGGCGACACAGTTTCCCTGTTTTAGATGGGACTTGACTTTTGTTGACTGTGAACGACAGTGAAGATCCAGTCTCATCCAAAGGCTCAAGATAAACGAGATGTCGCATGTCGTTCCAAGCCTCTTTTGAAGAGAAGAGGCTGTCTCGGATTCTTGTGCTGGTGCGCGGACGCTGTGCCTCGCCTGCGGGGTCGGTTCGCTGCGGCGCCCGAGTGTTTGCTCAATTGCACTTTTCGTGAGGTTCAGACGGCGAGACGCGATGGGCCGACTCGGCGTTTGGCCCACAAAGCCTTGACAGAGAGAGCGAGGGAACACGGGAAGCGGTCTCAGATTTACCGCAACGTCTAGAGAAAGCTCCTGCGAGAAGAGGTAGACAATGCGTCGGAGAAAGGTAGAGACGGCATGGTTCTACGGTAGAGAAACGTGGTGAGCACTGGGTGAGACGCGACACTTTGGAGAGCGAAGAGTCGCGGGGTGCGCTTGCGACTTGCGACCTTCCCTTCTTCCGTTGTCTTTGTGCTTTCTGAAGAGGCTGTGCATGTCTGTAGATTTTGCGCGCATGCGTGGGGAGAGTACTGGAGACACCCTTTTCTCGGACCCAGATTCGAAAACCGCTGGCGGGCTGTCTTGCTCACAGAAGCATTTGTGAAGAAGTTACGCCATCTCGAAGGGGTTTTGTATGGTTGCAGCAGAGGAAGCCGAGAGTGTGTGAACGAAGAAAAGTGGAGCAACGCAGATGCCCGTCTCTTTTTCTCTGCACGAGCAACATGGCGCTACATTTCGTAGAAAAGCCGCCGCTTTACGCATGCCGGACGGGGACGGCGGTGAAAGGCGAGCGTTTTTGGGAACTAGCCATGGTTGCTCCCAGATCCCGGGTTTGGCGGCTCCAGGTGGTGGAGCGGAGGAGGGAGGAAACAAGGAATGGGCGAAGTAGTGTGTGTGCTGAACTGGAAGAAGGGGAATGTGCCGGAGAGGCGTTTGCCGCGACGGACTTTAACTCACTGCTCGGCGGGTACATCGGGATGGAGGCGGGAGTTCGAACCATACCCGAAGAGGCTGCGAGATAACTCGAAAATGAACGGAAAAACACGGGTGGAATGCGCAGCAGAGCCAAGAGGGAAAGAGAGGGATCATCCCCTTCGGTTTCTCCAGAGAGCGGGAGTGATAACGCTCCGCTGTGAAGTCCACACGGGATCGAAATCTGTGATTTGAGCCTCAATGTAAAAGGAACATGGGCACTTGAGCTGGCGAGTAAATCGCGTTTGAGTGGCCACACCGAAACTTTGCTGATCCAAATGGAACAGCCACACTTGTCCGAAATCGATTGTAGCCGCGCCGTGAATCGCCAGATCGTCACAGAAACAAAGCCTTACATTCCCTCCATTCGTGGGTACCGGCATTCTTTTGGCAACCGTTGAAAAAAGGAGAGGCATTTCAGATATCGGAGCGTTTCACAAGTCAGGGATTACTACCTTTTGTGTCGTAGCCACGCGGACTCGTATACCGCCTAAGGGGGGACGTTTGGTGTCTAGCGAATCCAGTCCAGACGTTAGAGTATCTCTGTAGATCAGGGGTTCTGTTTTGAAATTATTCTAATTTCGTTAGACCGGCCTCTTTATCGTGCCGGACATGCCACGGTCACCGTAACGTGTCACGCAGGGACGAGTTTGACCTCGCGATTTCCATATCTACGGAACCACCAAATCTATAGGGCCAATTAAATCTCTCTCGCATTACCTCCTTATACATATAAATATATATATATATACTTACATGAAGTGTTTTGGTTGCTTTTCTTCCTGTAGCCACTCAGGAACTACCCACGTGCTTGTTGCCACAAATAGACCTAGTCTGTGCGTACGTCTACGGAGATGAGCATCTCTCTGTTCAGCTGCGGGAATGCACATTCCCAGCACGTTGGCATGTAAGTCTATTGCGCTGTATCGGTAGCCCTGTAAATCGTCACGGTATGGAAAACAAAGTGTCAAACGGATATGTGTCGAAGTTGTTCAAAGCACGGAGTGGTGCTTCATTTCCAGCTTGCGCTGTGGTGTCGAAGCTTTGGTTGATTCAACCCAAAACGCCGCGGCCGTCTGCAGCCGCTTCTTGTGTTGAGGTCTGTCTTTTTGAGTTCTTCCTACTTCGTTCGAAAAACAGAAAAGATGTCGGATTCCATTCTTGTCTGCGTGCCAAGGGTCTGCGTGTGTCTAGAACAGGAAAGCACGTCTTCTTTGAGACACTGGGAGGCCACACCATCTTCCCGGCCTGTCACGGCGACTTCACCGAAAAGACCCAAGCGAACGATGAAACGCGCCACGGAAGAAAACAGGGAAGCTGGAATACCCACGAATCTCCCTCATATCTGGTAAGACGACTTTGCGTGAGACAATCCAGGGTCGCCTAAACACCACGAAGAGAACCAATTCTTTTACGCTGCGCGCAAATGAAAAGGGTTTCTCACAGATGGCGCAAATCACGCAAGTCGAAAGACCTTTTTTTCGTTGACATTCGTCACTATGGCGCCAGACTGAGAGTGACGAAGCTTCCCGAGCAAACGTAGCTGTGCCGACTGAAGAAGCAAAAGACGGTGGAAAACTTTCGTTGTCTCACTGGTCCTTCATGAACTTGCCTGCCTTCGCTCTCTCAGACACCACGAAATCCGCAATTTCCTGTAAGGTCCGTGACAACCACACACACTCATAATGCAAAGATACACCCATTTACATATATATGTATATACACACGTAGATATACATGGATATATATATATATATTTATACACGCATGTACTGCTTCATACAAGCCTAAGCATGCGTCGACATAATTGCTTTAACCCTTGCGCATCTCTCTGGACAAGCACTCGAAAATATTCTTATATATGCACGGCCAGAGTTACGGAAGAACTTTACGCGCAAAGAGCTCCTAGACGTAGTCATATATATATATATATATATATATAGATATAGATATATTCATGCACGCAACTGCACAACAGGAAGAGTCATGTTCAGTTTACCTGAAGTGTTTGGAAATTATCTGCAACTTCGTCTGGAACAGTGACGTCGAAGATCTCCTCCACCTTTAGGAGAACGCAAAAGAGTCACACATGGTTCGCGCATACACACGCAGAAATATGATTCTGTCTCTCCCCTCGAGACTACAAGGAAGAAAGGCGGTCAACAACAGAGGGCTTGAAGCCGCATGTGCGGCACTACCTGAAAAGCGTCTTGACATGGTCTGCAGAAAAACCGCTATCCAGGGAGACACTTCAACTCGAGCATGCGAGCTTCACGATTCACTGGCAGCAAATGAGTGCAGACAAATCTTGCCATTTTCGGTTCATTCCTACTTTGACAAGACCGTCACATGCATATAGAGGGTGACTCTTGTGCACGCTTCGAGGAAGCACGCCGGTGGCTTACATCAAGAACGAATTCAACTGTATCCAGACAGTCCCAGAGACGGTCTTCCCGAGTTCGCAACTCTTCCAGTTTGCTCGAGGGCGTCACTTTCTCTCCTTTCTGCAGAAACTTCTGACACATGCCGACAATGTAGTTCGTCACCTGAAGGAAAAACGCCAGCGAGCACATACATGCGTTTCTACACACAACTGTCTACACTTCTGCATCCACACAGATTCACTTGCCTGCACACCCATGCATACAGACGCTTGCATATATATATATATATACATGTACATATATATACAGCTACTTGGAAATTTAGAATGGAATGCACGCATCGGTAGGCACAGGTGTTTCATAGCTTCTAATCTGCAGGGTTTCCCAGTTAATCCATAACAGAGGGAGACATATCTCGGCTCCAAAGCATGCAAGCATTTCGTCCATAAACATATATGTACATAAATACATGTATCACGTATACGTAGGGGGTACACTTGCATTTGTACGTTGATTAACAGTTTTTCCCAGACAGCAGATTGCCCTTCCTCGACCACGACGAGCTCACCGCATTGATGTCAGTGTCAACAACTGGACTTTCTTGTTTGGTCGTTTCGTTAGCTGCCGAGGAAGGCAGTTCCTTTCCACTATCTCCCTGTGGGGGAGTTGCGGCGGTTGTTGAGAGAAGGCGACAGAGTGGGAAGCGGAGACCAATCGTAGCCTCCACGCATTCAGACGCACGCAAACCTGAAAGCACTCGGTCAGCAGCGAGCACCTTTCTCTCTGAAGCCAACCCGCGGGCAGAAAAAAAGAATTTTCCCGTTTTCTCGACCTGAGATGTCGACTGTGAGTGGCGTGGCGACCACACCCCCTGGGCGGTTCCCTTTGCTGGGATGGAGGATAAGCGCGCTGTAGACAGCATGCATCTGCCTTTCTCGATCAACGGCAAAAATGCAGACTGAGACGGAACCCTGCGAATGAGCTGCTCCATCTTCACAGTGCAGGCTGAAGAGAGGGTGAACAACATAAAAGAAGGGTGGACGGAACGAAAAACGGAAGCACGGAACCCGGAACGACGCAGCGAACCGGGTCCCGGGATGGCAGGGACGAAGCGGAAAACGGCTTCCTAGCCGCAGAGCAGAGAACGCAAGACAGAGAAGCAGGAAGGATTCACTGTGGAGAAGGAGGAAAAGGACGCAGGCAACAACTCAAGAACAGATGTGGCCGACAGCAATAGGCATCTTGGGAACGAAAAAGAGTTCTTCCTGCGATTAATCGTCGTCGCAGTCTCCCTCAGCGAATCGCTGAGTCGGTATGCGAAGAGAGAAAAAATTTCTTTGAAGAAAAGAAAAAAAACCAGATGCGACCCAGGGTCGAGCGCTGCAAAAAAGTTGACTCCGGCGACTCAGCGGCTAAAGAAAGTTCGCGTCGATCCCGGGGGCCCCTGTTGCCTCTTCCGGTTGTTCGCAGTTGACAAGGTTGAATGGGACGTTGCTGGCAAGAAAGGGAATCTTTGCAGAACTCAAACGGGTACACGAGCGTGGTATTTCGAGATCCACGTGCGGTGGGAGGCGGTCTAGTCGCAGCAGACAATTGCAGCACTGTGCCCTTTTGAGAAGAGTCTTGTCTTTGTGCTGACCCAGCCGAGTATCAGTTGTACGGCTGCCCATTTATTGTGTATAACACGTTTTGACGGGTGACATTCAGCGAGCAGCGAAGTCCATAAAGACTGGTAAGCAACCTTTTTCCATATTCCGTGACTCTAGTTCTTTCTCTTGTTCTGGAAGTCGTTCTTCGTCCTACGAGCATCGTGCGCGACACTCTCTTTGCTGCCTCGAAATTGCGTACACAGCGGTCCCCCGAGGAGGGTATGGTGAGGGGGAGACATACGGCGAGGCACGTGCAATGCGCGTTTTGGGATGTGCAAGTGCATTGTAAACTCTCTCGAGAGCGAGAAAAGCTTGCTTGGCCAGGCAAACACTGTATGCTAGAGCCACAGTCACTGCAGATATCGCTTCTGACGGATAAACGCGGGCTATAAAAATCTCTTCCCTCGCGCTTTCCCCCGGTAGAGACTGAACTAACCATCGAGAGATTGGGCAGGCGGCCGGTTTCTACAAGGAGGGTGTGCGCGTACGGCTCCGTTTTCTCATCCATTTTGCGTCGACTTGCATACCCGCAATATGAGAACAGCTTTTCAAAAGCCCTGGGAAAGCGAAACAAGGCAGATGCATCCATCAGTGCACGAAAAAGAACTCCTTTGCAGCTCACACTTCAACCTGGATTTTCCTGCAGGGAGCATTCGGTCGTGGTGTTACGTCCAATCGGCCTGTGGCATGTGGCTGCTTGCGGAAGTGTGTCGCCCTCTCCGTCTGTCGAGATTTGCTCGCATTTTTCCTACAAATCTCTTTCGGTGACTCGTGAAGGTTCTCGTCGAAGTCACGAGTAGCCCTTTTTGGCAGAAAGGGCGCCGCTTTTTCCGGTGAAGCTTCTCTCTTTTCGCAAGCTTCCTGTCTAACTCCCTCAAGAAAGTATCTGCGTACCAACGCTACAACTCAATTCACGCGTTTCCGGCCAACACACGCCAGGCACGCTTTGTTGTGTCGTGAGTGCGTGCGTGTTCGACACGAACAATTCTTACGGGTGCAAGTTTCGGTTTTGGTGTCGGTGGTTCCTTTCTCTTGGGTTCTGTTTCGTTCTGCTGGCATTCTGCTCGTACCGCCAAGAGAACGGCTGGCCACGGTATCGTTCCCCGGTTTTACGCCGTTCATCTTCCGTGCGAGTACCGGAGAAGCGTTTTCCCGCCAGGCCTTTTTCCTACTACCGCTCCGGAAGAACCGCTTGATACGATGGATAGGTAGCTGTTTGAAACTGAAGAGACTACGCTTTCCGCCTTTGGGAAAAAACAGGGGAAATGGGGGATACGCAGTCGGTGCCCGCTTCACGAAGAGGGGGGCAGGGGACCGAGACGGCAGAAGAGCATGGAAACGCAGACAGTTCGTTTCTCTCTCTGAATTATTTTTCTCGGCGGACGCCTGTGGAAATTTACGCGGTGCCTCTCCACCCAGGACTGGACAACGATGGGTCGGAATCACGTGGCCTTCAAAACGGCGATCCACCGCGCCAGAGCCAAGTCGCAAGACGCATTGACGGAACGACTCAACAAATCATGATATTTCCAGTCAATGCAGAGGACGAGGAAGAGGACGTACGGAAACTCACAGGCGAGGCTCCTGAGCAGGAATTCATGTGCTCCGTATGCCTCGAGCTCCTGTGGAAACCCGTCGTCCTTGAATGCGGTACGCCTGCCAACTGCCTTTGCGGCACCGGCGGGGGTGGGCATGTCGTGCGGAAAAAAGGCTGAAACAGATGCTTCTATTCTCGCTTTGACTCACCAATTCACGCGTGATTCGTCACTATGGCGTCATGCGACACGCAAGAACTCAAGCTTGTGCCCCATGGAGTTGAGATGCGTATACACCTGTAGATCAACCGATCGCTCATCCCCCTTCGTAGTCATTTCCTCCAGTCATAATTCAAGTTTTCCTCTGTACACACGGATCTGTGGACGTATAATTGTAGATAGAGATTTGCATATCTGTCGTATCAGGGAGGGTGAAGACCTGTGCAACTTGGAGCCAGACACGGAACAACTCGGTGAGCATCCTGGCGGATAGGTGCGACAGGTCGCTGTCGTCTGCTTACTGCAGCCGCGGCTCCCTTCGGAAAAACATCTCTAAACACAGTTGAATCGATTTCTACCACGTCTATAGGAGAACGCCATTGCACATGAAACCCCGTGTCGTGTAACCGCGCAACTCTCTGGTTCTGGTTTCATGCAGATAGTGTCAAAACATGTGGTGCTAGTGTACAGGTTGACTCCAAATGTGTGTCTGTTTCTGAAAAGGGCACCACGTATTTGCGTACCGAAAGGCATTCAGTCGGCACCTCTTCACACCCAACATATGCGTGCAACAGGGAGACGCAGGTGCGGCATCTGGTGTTTTCACTGCGTGGCTGCCTCTCTTTTTGTTGCATCTCTCAGGACATGTTTTCTGCTTCTGGTGTGGATACCAGTGCATGAATGTGTACGACGTTTCGCGTTGTCCACTATGCAAGAACGCGTTCGACAAATTTCCGCGGGTCTGTCGACCTCTGAATCTTTTCCTTCTTCAACATTTCCCTCGGACCACCGCACTGCGTGACCGGGAGATGGCGGAATTTGAATTCAACCGGCGACGTCAAAGCCCGTGTCATCTTCGCATCTTTGATTTGTCGTCGGGAGCCTCCACCGACGTCGTGAATCGTTGCTCACCGAATCTCCTCGAGGCCCTTCGCGCAAAAGCGCCTGACATTGCTGAAATGATGTTGTATTGGAGCAACGTGGCACGAAATTCCAACTCCTGGGGCAGGGGTGAGGGAACGGATGCAGACTGTGACAAGGCCGAAGCCGACAACGAGGCTAAAGATGACACAGACAACTTTTCTGTCGACGCTGAAATGGACGACTTAGATGAGGGCGACACGACTGTCCGCCCGGTAGATATAGCAGCCATTGTCACTGGACACGTTAGAAACCGCGGTGATGAACCCATCCAAGCAATGGAATCTGAAACTGAGGAGATGGCAGAGGAAGAACTCAGCTCTTCTCGCAGTTCAGGCATTCCAGCTCCACCGCTCGAACCAGAGAGCGATGGCATGGCGGCGGATCAGGCCCTTCCGGACGGCAGCCCCGAAGAGCAGCCGACCCTTGCACGGGACTCTGATTCTGAAGACGGTGGAGATACCTTAAGCCACGTAAGACAAGCCGGCGTATGACGCATATGCATCATTTATATATTCTGTATGTGTAGTGAAAGAGAGATACGCAGGCAGTGTCAGTGGATACGTTTACTGCTCAAGTGTTGTACGTGTAAAAGAAAGTGTAACAGAGCGTTTGCTCGTCCCTGAAAGTAACCCAGTTCTTGAAGGTCCACCCAAACGGTTCTGCATCGCTTTGTGCTGCTGTTGGTGGATGCCAACCCAGAGACAGTCACCCAAGTATGCACGTTGTTGTCCTTCCTTTGGGATATTGCCTTCTTCAGCATCCCCTTTTCAATGAGAACCTGCTGAACATGGAGGACTTCGTCCATTACGGAGTTAGCTGTGATGGTTGTGGAAAAATGCCGATCGTCGGGAGGCGACACACGTGTGTCGATTGTGGGAAAGCGGCGTGTGACTTCGATCTCTGCGGAGCATGCCAAGATGCGGGCTACAATAAACCTGGTCGCTTCAATCAAAACCACTCGTAAGAAGTCAGTTTCTATCGTCAAGCATATCCCTTTGGAGGCTCCGCGTGTTTTTAGTATTTTGCGTAAACGTGGTCGCGAGTTTGTTGACCCGGTCAAAGTACACATGGTTTTCTGGGAAGTGACAGCTATTCGTAGGTGCAGTCATTCACTTAGATTAACTGATAGGAAAAGGACTAAGATCAGTGGCTGAGTTATTTGTGGTTGAGCGAGGCCCATCAGTCTCCTTTGTTCTGTACACCCGACACATACGTTGCTTCTTTGTTTTATAACGTGTCTGCAGGGCTGATCACGAAGTGCGGCTCGTGGAGCATTCAGCAGCCGAATGGTGGATACAGAGCTTGAACCGCATGCGAAAGATTCACCCCGAACTCAGTGTGTAAGCGACGAGATCGATGGGAACATGGCTTTGTTTAACTCATCCCTATGCGGAGTCGGGGGTGCGAAGCCAGTGGATAATTCTTCTGTGTGTGCTTGCGTTGCTTTCTCAGTCACCAGATACTTCAGTGGATCCTGATGCACTACCAGGATATCCGGATCGCGGACAACCAACATCACGAAGAAGCGGGAGTTACCAACGCTACTGCGGTGACAGAAAACGAATCAACCACAGCATGACGAACGTGCCATTCCGATATGCATGACGTTCATGTACAGATATGCCCAGTGTTTGCAGAGTGTGTGAGTGAATTCATCAGTGCGAGTAAGTTTCGGTCGTTTTTCGCTGTTCATTAAATCATCATCATTCGAAGTAGACCGCGTTTCTAATGTGACTATCGAAGGGCGGCAGGTTGTCGGCCTGTGGAATGAAATAGCGTAATGAAGTTCTGCTCCGAAAGCTGTTTCGCACACAGGACTGGACAATACATGTAGAGGGTCACTCGGCTGCTGGATTAGCAAGTTGCATGCTCCGGCGTACGATCACTTTTCCTCGTGCTTTTTTGACTATTGCAGGTGTTTAACTTCGCTGGTTTTTAACATTTAATATATCTATCTGTGGTGCGGCGGCGAAAACGATGATGAGACGATCAATACGAATTTTGATGGGGGAGCATATAACCCTAGTGGCTGGTACGTATGGCAGTCCACAATAGTAACTACTGCCTCTTTCATTTGGAAACGAGGGAAACAAAGACAGGCGAATGGCCTGAATGTTTTGGCAGGTGGACACACCCCTCTCGAGCACTTGACAAACACTAGTATAAGGTGTCCTGTATTAGCAGTGACATGCTCAGCACGTCTGGCGGCCACCGTTGACCTCAAACCGATGTGCAACAGGCAGTGCCCGGATTGTGGTACAGACGAGTACCCCTGACTGCTGAACTGCCTCAGGTTTGTTAGTGCATAGATGAACACAAAGGTACTTAACCAGTAGTGAATACTTCAGTCAAAGCGTAGGCCGGAGGAGCACACAGAGTAGGACTATGGCAACGAACGAGTTTCCGACTACGGCGTCGCAGCGTACAGCATGCTTTGTCGGCGAGTATTTTACAGATACGCACACTCTACCTTCGGTACATGCACAAGCTCAGCGTGGCGCTCTAGTCAGCGTCTCGTGTGCCTAACACTCGCTGCCCAAGTTTATTCGTTGAAACGGAAGCGTTCGTCGAAGGAATGCTAATCTTACCTTTTGAATCCCACGGAGCTTATCATGGGTTTCCTCCTTAAATGCTCTGATCATATCCTGTACGGAGATCCCGGCAGCCTCATCGGTACCAGCCTCTTTTTCGGCCAGCACAGCACGAAATGCTGGGTGTTTGAACTCCAGATTGAATTCGGGGACACGGTCTGGCAGAACCTGCATTCTCTTCAGAATGTTCCTCTTCTCCTGCATACCCTGGTATCTCAACAGAGACTCAATCTCGTGTCTTCGTGTGATGCTCACTGTCTCAACGTTGATGGCAAGCTTATCAAAACTGGCCTTCTGGCACTCGATGAGCCGCAGAAACTTCTGTTGAATCTCGGATTCGGCATTTTTGAATCTGACGGCAATGGATAGAGTTGCCGTTACCCTGCGTAGGACCACTTCAGTGCGCAGCCTTACTCGGAGTGTACTAGATTTAAAAGTTTATGTTTCCCATTTTCTATAGACTCGGTTGCCCTCACCTAAACCAAAGCATCAGGAAGTTGCAAACGGCGGAGGAATCTCCTATCGACCTCACCAACATACGGACAACGCTCTCCCGATCGTCCTCAGGCTGAGCAGGATTAAGATTGCCATAGCTACTGAAGGACTCTTTTGCTTGAATGACATGCTATCGGCAATGTTAGCACGTCATCTTGATTAGTCATACTCACGCGGAGATGTTTCGTGCAGCTGTTTAGAGTGGGGGCAGTGGCCTTGGGTGTACGTTCTCTGAATTCGGATATATGTCTTGTAGCCGTTCAGACTGCGAGTGTCTTCTAACTTTCTTTCTCGGCATGATATCCACAAAAGGTGAAGGAAACGACCGACAGCCATGCAGCCCCTGCGGCAACTGGTGAGCTCCAGGTGATTCCGCGAACATCGCAACAGGTGCCTTCGTGTCGGCGGGAGGGAATATTACTTTTGCACCACCTCGTCGTTCTTGTCCGCAAGAGGTCTAATTTGAACATCGGTACACTATGGACAGAGTCAACGAAAGCTCTCATTTACATACGTGCGCGCGATCGCGTCGTGTCGTTGTCACCGGTGAAACGGCACTCAGAAGCGTGTCTGCAGATGCGCCAGCAACACCGCCAACAATTCAGTCCGTTCTGTAGTAGGGCACAAGCGATTGCAGGCGTACGCTGAGATATGGATGAGTTGACCGCAGTAAGCTTCGAATGAGATTCTGGGTGATTCAAACGTCTTGCGTCCTCGGCGGTGCAGCATGCTTCTCCTTTGTACTCAGCCCTACATTGTCAGAAATGGGTGACAAACGAAACGAGGTCACTTTTCGTCACTGTACCCGAGACCGATGCTGGCAGCCGACGCCTGGATGTGACTACTGCCGACCCCAACACCATCTTTGCTTCCGCATGATGTTTCGTGTGGAGACAGCAGAGTCTGAGCTTCTTGTGTCTGTCGGGATGGCGTGTGTTGGGCAGTAGCTTTCTGGGTGGCTTGGCTTGCTGGGCCGCAGTATGTTTTGCTGTAAACAGTGACGCAATTTGAGTTGTCACCTTGAAGTGCGGCCTGACCATTTTCTGCGTCAGTCCCAGGATCAACGTGAACATCCGAACTGCCCGGTGCATCGTGACGGTCCGAATGAGAGAATGACCACGTCACAATTTCGCCTGCAGCCTCCAAGTCTTTCGTTGACGCGAACTCTACGCGACGACGACGAGACTTCGCTTGATGCGTATCCTGTTCTGTGTCAATCGGCTGAGAAATCGGGCCTGCTCGGTAGCGAATGGTCAATTGCATCGACCGCTGCCCCAGAACAAAGTGCTGTACTTTGTATGGAAGTGATACTACCCGCCATGCTGCTTGTAGGTACGTCATGAGCGGAGACCTTGTTTGCCGATAGGCCCGCGGAAAATACTAGTTCTTCTAAATCCTGTTGGAGAGAGCAGTTGTCCCATCTGCTGGTGCCCTCTTTTCGGTCTCCGTAGCTCACTTTTGTCGAAGCAAAGTCACACGTTTTTCGCAGTTTCCGCGGCTGGGAATTCGATTGGCTGCTCGGTTCACTGCCATCACCGGCATCAGCAGATATGTAGTCCTCATTCGGGCTCGCCAGCGCGTCAAGCAAATCCTGCTCGGGGCCCTCCATGCACTGAAGGAACAACTATGAAGTCCACACAACGTCACGGCGTTTGACCATGCTACACCTGACCTCAGAGTTCACGACTCTTCCTAGAGCCTCCGAGAACTGAGCAAGTCTCGATTGGTCAAGAAACTCCATATCTAGTGTGACAGTTTCCACTGCGTCGACACTGAAGTCTTTGCCTGGTGGTACGCTGCTTGCAAAGGCCGCTATATGTTGAGATTGAACTCGGTGTTCTCACAGTCCTCAGGCGCCAGCATGAGTTGCAGGCTTGCACGCGAGTCCTCGTATGACACTGTCTTCAAGCAATACAGAGGAACCTCGAAATGCTCTTGCTGGGCGCACAGATGGATGTCTGGCGAGCGACGGCAGTCGGTTAGCTTACTGAATCCTTGTCGCTTTTCACAACGATAGAGAACTGGCCAACCGTAACCAGACCAGAAAAAGCCTTATCCTGATCATACGGTCCTTAAAAAACGTTTGAACCTGTCAGGAACTTCAGGCAGCTCACCTCCACCTCAATGCGAGCGGCGATATCTACGGGCGGTTCCCGCTCTACAGCCATTCGTGCCAAAAACGTGCTGATAAACGCGGATTTCTCCATTCCATCGACAGTAGGCATTTCCTCTCTGTGCTGACGGGGGCCTAGCACTGCTGTAACAAACTTCAGCGCTCTCCTGGTTGACGATATTTTGACAAGCGCGAGTCTCGCTGCATTCTTGATGCCATGGAACAGCACACTGGCTGTTGAGACGAGCTATATTCAGGCACTGCGGGAAGCAATAGAGCATCTTGCGTCTTACAGTACACGAGTCCTATTTCATCACATGCTGCACGTTCGGCCGCATTTGCGATCTCCGTGAGCAGTTCATCAAACTGAATTTGAACGGAATCGCTGAGTTACAGTCACCAAAATTGGGAGTTGTCTGTTCTGACCTCTCGCATCTGGAGAGCTGTCGGTTTGAAACGCTCAAAAAGCATGTCTGCAGCCTGCGCTGCCGCAGTAGCTGATTTCGTGGTCAAATACCCACGAGCCAGGCGTGTGCGAAGCGGATGCTGCTCTGCAAGCCGGTAACGGTGTTGTTACCGCAATTCCCGCTGTGCTGGCGGCTTACTGTTTGTCCATTCCTTCTGCGCAAGCATGTAGGCAGTGAGCGAGGCGTGGAGGCAGAACAGAATTAATTCTAAAGCGTTCTGAATGCTTCCGGGAACACTTCTTGACCATGTTTCATAGTCATACGTTTGATCCTGCTTCCAAGGGCGGGCAAAATAGCGACGAGGCTGTGCGAAAGTATACGAATCTGAGTTTAAGAAGCATGCAAATGGTGTTTATCGAGAGAAGAGAGCAGAGTCTTTACAAGTAAATCCATGCAGATCTGCGTCGCCCTGGCCTGGTGCACCGCAGCATCGTCCAGCCATCTCTGCGCCACAGCTTCAACCACATCCTGAATGCGAAGCGTCGGTTGACGATTCTTTACGGACAAAGTTATGTCAGACTACCGTATAAAGGAGAATGATACTGGGGAAGGAAAAACATTCGGTGAGCTGCTTGTCCTCTAGCCCTTCAAGCATAACCAACAGTGCCGCTACAGTTTTGTCGGTACGCGGCTCCGTCGTGCCTTCACGGGCGATTGCCAGTAGTTCCTCTACAACTTGGAGATCGATCATTTGGCACTGTTGCGGTTCAGCAGACAGCAGAAGTCTGATTTCTTTCAGAGCCAGCAGCAGGTCCGTTGAGCCACTTTCTCTGGCCCTCTTTAGGCCTGACCAGCAAAGCTGTGCCCACTCTCGCTTTGAGTCAACCGCCATTATTCTGGTCGAACCGTCACAAGCAATAGACCTAGACTTGAATTTGAGCTGACTACTCGCAGAAAAGCAATACTCTTTGTTACTCGCGGGAAACATCCTTTATCAGAATCACAGCCAATTTTGGCACGGCTCGGTCCATTTTCTGGCACAGATGCCCCCCGTCTCAGGCTGTAAACTAGTTGGGTGTACGGACACTCGTGACGTGGGGTCTGCATATCAAAAAGAGCTGTCAGTTGCAGTGCATGCAAAGGCTATGCGAGTTTCTCATTGCCGCAATTATGAACGTGCATAATTTGTCTCACACCATCCTGCCAGCGCCAAATAACCTGTCTGTTGTAATGTAATACACTGTGCGACGTAACTCAACGAAGTGGCATCACGATCTACGAATATCATGTCGACAACGCGTCAGGTAATTAAGTAGCAGAGGAACACGAGTCATCTACCCTTTTCATGCCAATGTTTCTTCCTTTCTGACACGTGACCGGGTGTTTGGTTTTGAGACAGTATACCAGCAGACATTTGTCAACTGTCGTGTTCAATATACGCCTGTAGTCGATTGTATCCATCCTGTCCGCCTCGCTGTTCGCGTGATGGGCTACCACTCGGTGATGGTGGTGAAGTGTCCCCTTTTAAGTGTCAGGATGCTCGTTGATTTCAAGACGAATCCGGGACTTTCTGAAGAGCGTTCGTCAAGCCCATTAGCAACCAGGATGGTTACTAGACAGCATCACGAACACTGTGTAAGCCGCCTGCCGCATCGGGATGAACGACAGGCACGACACGAACAAATGAAACGACAGAATATCGCAGTGGCGTCGCTCAACCTAGCGGCAACTACCACATATATACCTGATGGGAACAAATGTTAGTGCTCAATCACTGGGTTTTGCGAATAGAAGAAGCATATGATTGGCTTTTTATGGCAGTCAAAACCTGGGGTGTATATTTGTTGCACTAGTCTCAGTCGCAAGCGGGTGCTTGTGCGCGTAGGCACGTGATAACTTCCCATGTTTAAAGGAAGCCACACGATCTCGAGCCGTCGTAAATCGAAAGTCGCGAACCGAAAGACGCATGCACCCTTCAAATACACCCTAATTCTTCTTGCCTTTCCATCCTCTTTTGTTGCGAGCGTTCTTTTTCATTGCTACATACTCTTCGCGTTGCCTTATTCCTCGCCAGTACGCTTGAAGAAGCGTAGCCGCTGCAGCCAGCCTCTGTAGCTGCCTATCGATGATTGATTGGCGAACCTTCTCTATTTCGTATTCCTGACGTATCCGGTCATTCTCTTCATTGACAACTTGCAACTGCTTCTGCAGATTAACCACTAACTCTTCCTTCGTTGCGTTCGCTTCCGCGACTTCTCTCGCTTCTGCAGCACATTCACCCCGCACAATTAGAGAAGTGTATCGGCCTCTGTTTTGTAGGCAATTCTTCAAATAGCCCCTCAGAAAGAACTAGAATGTGAAGGTGCTTACTGGCGTTTTTCTCCATCATTTCACGATCGTAGGTTTCGATGATTCGCTCCAGATCTTTCTCTGCAATCTTCGTCTTGCTCTTCAATGTGTCTGTTTCCTGTTTCCCTCGAGAGAACACCATGGAATTATGCTTTTGTTGCTGGTTCATCCGTGCTACAAGTTCCGATGCCCGTACATCAAAATTTCGTGTATGTTCCGCTTCCCGCTTTCTATACTGCTCATGCAACTGTGCCAGACGTTGTTCTGTGAAATCATGGACATCCTGTAAGTCTGCCTTCAGCTTGACAACCGTTTCGCACGATCTGTTTGAGGCTTTCTCTCTCTCCGTTCGAAGAAGTGTTAGTTGCTTTTCGAGTTCGGTCCGCCGCGAGGAGGCGGCCTTCTCCTGCTGGATATAACGTTCCAACAGCTCCTTCCTGGCTCGCTCTTCTTCAACTGTCATCTTCATCCGCTTTACCATGACATCCTAAACATGACAAGGAAGCACCATAGCAAAAGCAATCACCGTATCACACTCCAATCTCAAGCAAAAAGGGCTGGGGATGTGGTTGGAGGGGCTGACAGTCTTATCAACAGTCAGGGGTGATTATCCTTCACCTGCATATCTGCCAGAGCGTGAATCAGCTTCATTGAGTTTATAGGGCGTGTCTCCTGGAACGTTCTTAACTCCTGAACAATGTTTGGAATCATTCGCATTCTTCGGCATAGATCCCGAGTGTTCTTCTCAAGCTGCTCAGTAATCTCTTGCATGTCATCCGTATCTAGTGTAACCAGGGAATCCTCATTGGCATTGTTAATACTCCCTTGATACAACTCTTCGAGGCGAATTTGGTTGGATAACTTTCTGGCCAATTCCGGTCCGAGTAAGTTTGTCGCCTTGTCGCCTTCGTCACCTTGAATACCTTCAAGAACCTGTACAAGCACGTCTTCATTTCAGTAAAATTTTGTGTGCGAAACCGTCTCTTGGGCGTTTTTTTCTTTGATGGTACTCGACAGGCACATAATGCATACCTGTCGGGTGGCGACTGAGAGATACGTTAGCTTCTCTGTCACCTCCTCCATAATGGCTACAACACGCTGGGCGTCAACAGTCATTGACTTGCTAGAGGCCATTTTGCTTAAGAGTCTTGCTTAGTCTCCTCTGTAAAAGGAACCCATACTCCTGGGCATTTCTTCTTATGCCGCTTGAATGCTTAGATAGACTGCAAGCATCTGTCCGGGTGCTTGAACACAACTTCGAGATGTAGCAGTTGTGAAGGACCGACGCCCAGCTTTCCTATGACCCAGAGGCGAGGCTGACGAAAAAGGGATATCCGTTTCAGAGACGTCTGGGTCGTATGCTTGATGCCAAAACGAGGCTCTAGACACTGGGATAATTCAGAGGTCCATAAGCCATGGCTTTCAAACAACAAACTGCAGACAAAATTGTGTAGCCGTGACCGCAGCAAATTGGGCATGGCTCGGTGGGACTCTCTTTCCTAAAATGCCACGGAAGACGGCTAGAGAGTACACGCCTTGAACTACCTCTTTTTCACTCTGGACTTTGTGAATGTACAAAGGGTTGTCAGGACAGAAGTCTCGGTTTTCCCTTCCTTGTTACAATGATACCCTAGAGGGGTAAAACGCCTACCGCAAAGATGCGTATTCAGCAGGGAGGAACAAACTCCGGTGTATTCACAATTACAGGCCCATTCGTGTGCATTGAGGACGCTATCGTTGTTGTTTTAAGCACAGCCACAACCAGCTGGCTTGGTTATTGACGCAAAGTCATATTTACAGATGAATATGATCCAGAAATGAAGCACTGCTGCCCGATTGTTGCAGCCTCTGTCTTGGTTGTGATACACATCGTGTTTGCGGCTGCTTGCAGAGACGCTCTTTGTGCACCATCTCGCGTTATAGCCGTCTACCCCGTGAGCCTGACTTGATAGCAACATACAGTTATCTTTTTTTGAAAGAAAGGATATTCTACGAGTCAACAAAGTCAGACAGAACGAAGCTCGTCGCGGAGCCCCATGAGGCGTTTTCGCAAGGTTCAGGCGCCACACGCTGCTAGCAGCGCCAGCGTGCGATCAACCACTCGAGGTCACCTTTGCGAAGCCCGTCTGTTTCTGGGCTGCCGTTTCATCGGGAAAAGTGTGATCTCGTGTATGTCACCATGCTGGCCCCTGGTTTTCTGAAGGTTACAGTCTCCTTTCTTTCGAGAACGAACAAGACAGCTTTTGACGAATGCCTGCGCCTGGATGCAAAGGCAACAGAGGGGATCCTTGAGTTGTTGCCGGTCTTGCTGGTCCCTTCTCAGGGGGCATGTGCATCCGACATCTTCCTTGTTTCCTGGCCCCTTGACATGTTGCGCATCCCCTTTGTTGTCTCCCATTAACAAGCGCGTGCTTTTACGCTCAGTGGCCTAGTCATATGCAGCTGCTAGTATCGCGAAAGTCCCTATTGCAGCACCGCTTACCTAAATTTGCAGAAAGTGTGCGCAGTCCCTGGAAATCGTTCTTTGTCTTTGTACGTTGGTCGCCTGCGGGTTCCTCTCTCGACGTAGGAGGGAACAGTGCATGCTCTGTCCGTTGCCGCCCCAGAGGTTTTCAATTGCCGTGCCATAAAGTGTGCCACACACGAAAAAAGCACACGGCTTGCGCCATAGCACATCCGGTATCAGAGGCGTTCCTACTAACGCATGAGACAACGCCGAAGGCCTGCTGACGATTCTCACCTAAAATCGGTGTTAGTTTACAATAATGTCGTCGCAAGCTTCGGCTAGAACCGGGCTGAGCCCGGCAGAGGAGGCATTTCTGTCTTACGACTGGGCAAAGAGCGCGAAATGGCAAGCGTACCTCGACAGCTTATATCCCACTCCACCGCTGAACAAGATGATGAAGTGGAAGAAGAAATTCTTCAAGACACACGAGGTGGGTTCTACTTGAATTGCTCCTGTCGGGCTTGCTTCACGGTTTTCCATTTCGCATCCTGTGGTTCTACACAACAACGGCGCGCATGCACACGAACACACGCGTGGTCTGAGTGTAGAATGAGTTCTGTGTGTCACATATCCTTTCCGCAGTGAATTCTCTACTGTAAAAACATCATGAATAGGTCTACTGTGCCAAGCTGTGCATGAATGAACCATGGTCGTTTATCGGGTTGGAGGACTCGCAGACATGAATTCCATAGGAAAGATGCAGGATGTGTTAACGGTGGCTTACTGATAAGAAACAGGGAGATGGCCGTGTAGAGACAGTCGCTTGGGCCACAAACGATCTCTTACATCGATATGCAGGCACTTAAATGTGATCCTCTGAACGAAATTCAACGTGTGTGGTACAGTGACGGATCGCATTATTTCTCTCCTGCTACACTTACCCCTCGCGTATGAACATTGACTGCCTACGACAGCGAGCCGACTTGTTATCCAAACTGAAAGTTAGCGAGCTTGATAAAAAAGGAGGGGCAAAATCCATTTTCTGGACTTGCTCATCTTCAAGGGGCCACAAAGACCGGAAATTGCACGAAGTATCCGTGTCGATGTGGATCTCGTGAATTGATTCTCGACTTCCACTCCCTCGTATGATGCGCTGTTCTAACTGCAGGACCCAACATTCGTTCCGGATTCCCCCGCTCTGGCAGCTGCCCTGAATGAGGAGGATCCATCGAACGCTCAGCAGTCGCACACTCAACCTCCATCGTCGGGAACAAGCGGAAATGTGCCAACATATTCGTATTCTCAGCCTTCTCAGAGATTCTCCCCACCGGCACGAAGGTCCTTCCTCCGATCCAAACTTCTTCCGCCACTCTGTGCTGTGGGTCTCGTCGTCGGTGTCATCCTTTCTTTACTTTCAGTCTTTACACCTCGTCAGGACTCCGAGCCGTCGACGGTAAGTCCTCTCCGCTGCCACACTCGTGCTGCTACACGTGACGAAAGGGAGAAGCTAGATACTGGATTTAGGCATTCTAGGTGTCTAGCACTCTCGGATCTTCTTTCTCTCAAACGCTGCAGGACACATGTCCGTTTTTTGACTTTTGTCCCTGCGACCGCAGGTGCATGCTGGCATGTAACACTGTTTCGCGGCTAGTCGAGGAAAGTTGCCCGAAAGAGGTTGAAGAGGATACGTTCTTTTTTCATTAGTGCGAGTGTAACCGAAACGCCCCTTACTCTTCGGATAGGACAAAAACACTGGTGCGTGGACCGTACTTTCGCTCTTCCCTTTTCTTGCGGTGTCTCTTTCAACGCACAGCGCCCCGGACTGACGGGTTCCAGTGTGCTCTTCGTATCGTTTCTTCTGCACGTGTACATCGTCTTGGGAGGCCCGCCAGTTCGCTTCTCAAATTTCACGGAGTCAATCAGTACAAACCTCCCGCCGTACGTCCAGCAAGCTCTGCACTTGGATGCTGCTCACGCAATCTTCTACTTGCTGTTCACGGCGTCAATGCCTCCCTCGCTTCCGGTCACCCTCTCTCCAGCCATTTCAGCCCTTCTCGTCTTCTCCACTTTGATGGGAGAAGGAGACGGCATTCCAGTCGTTGTCAAAACGTAAGCGTGGAGTACCGGCTCCGAGAGTATCCCCTATTCATGGGACTGATGTTACGCTTGGTTTTGCGGTCTGTATCGGCGTTTAAGCAGGAAAAAATGGACTGGATGCATCCGGATGTGCACGGGCAGGATTCTGGAAAATCCCTCCGTTCTGGCCGCCAACACGGCAGAAAAATAGAAGTAAAAGAACGAGAAACGAGGCTAGGTCAACAGATTGGTGATAGTCAATTTGGCGTTGTTCGACGAGGTTCTTCCCATAAATTCTTGAATCTATGGTATCTGTTGCGTTCACTACTCTGCAGGTTCCCTTTCACGTGAAAATTTGTGTATTTCCAGACTGCGGTGTTGTTACGTCCTGCAGCAACTCCCTCGTGCTCAAGGCCATTACGAAGGTGCAGATGAATGTAAGTCTTTTCTGACATTACCTAAATGTGATTGGGTCATCTACTAGTTTCTTTTCTATAGAGAGGACTGGCGGCGGTTGATCCTGAGAAAAACTCGAGGCGTTGCATGGGTGCCACGATAGTTTCGCTTGAACACACACGACGGGTACCCTGATTTTTTGTGGCCTCTTGTTTTTGCAGAGAATGCTCCTCATGCAACAGCGTGCCGACGTCGAAGTCTTCTTTGGCGTCTTCTTCATTGTGTCACGGATTTTGACTCTCAATTTTTCGGTCTCCCACAGCATTATTCCCATTTTCCTTTACTTCCACCTCTTCCGAATTCGGTACGCAAGAAGACACCGATTTGACATCTGAACGTTTGCGTACATTCATTTTCACCACTCGAGAGGAGATGCCGATGGCAAAATCGCATATTGCTCTGTCAACATATTTCAGCCTTGGCGTCACAGTTTGTCTTTGCTGTAGAGAGACATGCCCACGCACACTTTTCTGGTCAACAGGAAATTACACAAATTAAACGACCTGGTTCTGTGAGACCTATAGTCGCTTCGTCGCTCATCGATCACAAACACATTCACCGGTCTGTTCTCTGTCGGCCCTTCACGATTGGCTGTTGGCAGCGGTGTGGTCGTTGATGCTGATGCGCTACGTGTGCTGTCATCGTGATTTTCTCTTCTGATAACTTTGCGTATAATAGCGGCGCTCGGCGCCATAGTAGAGCACATGCACAGTGACTCAGTTCAGCCACAGGCATTCAGGGCAAAATGTAGTGCCTGAGCAAAGAAATAACGTTTTGCTCGTGTTTTTGTTCTGTGGCATTGCCAGCTACTCTACATGCGGTTTCACGCACACTACGTTCCGGCGAATTGATGGTAATGCATGACACCAGGAATGAAAAAGTCGAATGGCTGTAGACAATGTTACCTTCAGTTGGACGAAGCATATTATCCCTCGTTCTCTTCGACGGTTTCCACCCTGACACGTGATGCATGTTGTATTTCAACCACTGCATTGAGAGCCGCATACGGCACTAGCCACAGGCAACGACTTTCGTATAGCATTGAACATTTGACGAAACGACACCAACAAAACGCGCTGGAACTTCCACTGACGCATGCTTTGAAACCTCATCATTTAATGTCGGAGAACACGACTTTTAGCGATTCGTTATTGCTAACAAACCAAACTGGTGTTTGTACGTTTATGATTTTGTCCATTTCCAGCGCGAAAACAGTCATCATCAGCATACTAGACAGGGACAACCTGCTAGTCCTCCGCGCATAGACTGGCTCGATGGTTGACAGCTTGGGTTGTGTCCCGATGTGATGTACAGCGATCGCGACGCAGAGAACAATATCGATATGCATTCAGCGGAAGGTGGCGTGTGGGACTCCCCGAACGGGACGTTTTTTCTTGTCGTGAATAATGCTACACCTGCAGCTTGCGTTTCTTGTCTTCGTGTGCAGCCTTCATTTCTGGACTCGTGTACAAGCCGATGTGCCCGCCATTTGTTGCCTCTTTATACCGTCGGGTACGTGCTGAAGTAGTGTGCGCTATGCACTAGACCTAGCGCCTCTATTTTCATTTTCTTCAGCTTTACCGCCGTTCGCAGAAATGCCGTGCCACTGGGGATCATGGCCAGCGAGCCTACATTTGGGTGCTGCCCCTGGAGAACGTTTCTGTTTCGGAATTTGACGGGGAATGATGGGCTTCTCCTAGTCTTTGGGAGTTGTCTCAAAGACTAAGCCAGCTTTCGTTTTAGGGTGTTGGACAAGACAGCGACAGTGATAGTGTATGTCGGATTGATTCAGAAAAAATCTATGACTAGACCCCATCCCTATCAGACTTCCGTGTTTGCTGTCTTCCTTCCAGGTTCAGACACTGTGCAAGGCCCTGGTAAATCCTCAGACTACGTCGCCAACTGCAGCCGCGCAACAGCGCTGCGTCATTCAGTGAAGTTGAAAGGCTTGTGACCTTCATCTTTTGCGACAGTGCCGACATTTAGAATGTTTGTGACCCGTTTCCGGTCGGAAGCCGATCACATGCAGGATCGGGAACAGTGCTACGGGCCCGCGGAACTCGGTCTTGTGCATGCGTGAACTCTTGTGTGTACGCCTACGTGATCGCAGTATCGGCTTAGAAAACAAGCGCCAGGTTAATCGTGTCGGGGGATTCCGTTGTGAGAACACATTCCCTGGCACGTAACAAGTCAGACGTGGTGTTTGGATAGTCCTTTTCCACAGCTGGACAGTGCGTGGAGGCACTGACAACAGTTTTTTCGACACCATTAGTTGGTATCACCTCGTTGATTCAACTTGATCAAAACGGTGACCCTCAGTCTCGGTGATATCGGCATCGTATTCACATTCAGAGAGGAAAGAGTTCCGTCACTCTTCCCCCCTTAGCACATCTGGAGAACAAAAGCATCCGTGCGTCGCGAGACTAAAATCGAGTGAGAGAACGTGGTTACCCTAGAGAAAGCCGCTGCCTATTACTTGAAGAAGACGCACCTTGTCCAAAAGACCTAGATTGTCTTCTGTCAGAAGTGAAATAATCTCGGCCGGGCGTGGCAAGGGCCGCAAAGTGGTCTACGCTTCTAGATGCTGTCGGCGCATGCGGCATTGGCACCGACTCACGAGCGGGTAACTCACACACAGGACTTGGCTGAAGTGGACAGCAGATAGAGGCTAAAGGATGATAGAGTGCCTGGGGCGAAGGCTGGCACACCCTTGCAAACGTGACTTTCGTGCCAGTGCGGGTGCTAGGAAAAGGTCCTGACGACCGCAGAAGCGAACGATGCTCCTCGGTGGTCGTCCGGTGGGAGTCTCGCCGCGGCGGTCTCGCTGGGCTATCTAGAAGAGTCCCTGGCAAAATTCTGCTTGGAGCCGCGGTAAAGGGTGCCTCTAGCAGGGGGTTCTGATCTCCTTCCGCAGGACACGGGTTGCCTTCTTGCGAATGATAGGAAAAGGGCTGGAGGTGGCCTTCCTGCCGGTCATTTCTTCCTGGATTCAATTCTAACTTAAAACTCGGTGATATGTGCGTATGCCGTCCAGTGCGTTGGGTAATTGTAGGTGGCACGGAGACGGCTGTCCGAGCGCCTGTTGGCGCGTAATTCGTAGACTGTATGCAGCACCATGGACCAGGAGAACATTCGTCGCCAGATGTTTCACGTGTAGGGTGTACCAAAGGATCCTTCATAGAAACGGCACCTTTCGCACTCGACTCATCTCTCGGCAGCGGAGCACAGGGAGACTCACACGTACGAGGGTTCAAATAATGGGGATATTCTTTATAAGGCTGGTGGGACATCCTCCAAAGAGGTGCTGAACACGGCGAAGAGAGACACCGACAGGCAAACGTGTTGTGAGAAGCAGTCTGATGCGTGTTTCTGCAACGCGAACTCGGTGTTTCGCTCTTGGCTTTTGCAGAGGTGGAACGACAGAGGGCGCCATCAGCCTCTTCCGACACAAAGCGTCCCGTCAGAAATTTGAGGCTGCTGAACTGTGTGTCCCCACTGTCACCATTAGATGGTATTTGAGCTGTTAGAACAGATTTCTGCGCACTTAGACTTTTCGGTCGGCTACGCGGATCTTCCACGAGACACGCTGACAGAAGTTCATCCCTGAGTTGTTCTCTGGTCGCGACCCGCGAACCTGGATGCGAAATTTTGTCCCCTGACTCGAAGGGCTTCGCGTCTCTGGGATACGACGCAGACCCTACTAGCGGCATGACTGATGCCCGAGAGGAGCAATCACCGTTGTCCTCCACAGCCTCAGCGGATCCGTGTTGCAGGCCACTCTGCGCGCGCAGCAGAAGTGTCGGAGCAGGCTTAACAGTTACCGGCCACGGTGGTAACCGGAACTTCTGACGTATATAGAGGTCGTTGTAGATCTGAGTTAGCTTCTGCCGACTTTTCTCCTCCAGAATGTTTATTCTGCACTCAAGTCTTTCCGCAAGCTTAGAAGATGAATCAATACAGTCAAGGAGTTGTATATAGGTTCTGCGAGCGCTGTCGCGCCTACATTCCTTCAGATTGTCTGGAGGAGAGTGACTCGAGGCAGACGCCTCTGTAGAACATCGGTTTGCGTACTCCCGGGCCTGCTGGAGTCCCGTCCAGAGGCGCTGTGTTTCGACTCTCAGTGTTCGCAAGCCTTTGAAGACGCCTTCTAGCTGACCAGGCACGGGTGCGTTTTGGTCTTCTGCAGGTTCATCCTCAACACCCGACCGAGTGGGTTTTTGACGAGACCCAGTCTTTTTTCGAGGTCGACTTCTTGAAACCCTTTGGACACTTGTGCTACTGGGTGAGGATATGCTGAGTGAATCGCAGAGAGGCTTCGAATCTACTGCAGGAATAGGGGGGACTGTTGAGGACGTGGCTGGGTATTTCACGCTTGGCGAATCATCGGCAACTCTGTTGTAGAAAAACCGGCGGGGCAACCGGCTTCCAGTGAAGCCCTGCAGATCTTCACTTTTACTCCTTGCACTGCGTTGCTGCTGCGACAGTCCCGCCGTCGATATTCGTCTGTCCACAGCTTCTAATGTTGACTTGAGGCACTGAATACTTTTGTAGCTTTCCCTATCGATCTTGTCCAAAATGCCTCTCAGTCGGTCTGTTTTATTCTGTTGGTCCAAATCCCAGTCAGCCAGTTCCTCATCCATGGCTACAGAATAATCATCTCGAGTCACCATTGCTCCATCGATGTTACATGACCTCAGGTGTTTTTCGTTACGCAGGTCTATCATCTCGCACTCGTAAAGGGTATGGCCATCCACAAAGCGGCCGATTAACCAGGATCAAGCTTGTCAATCTGGGTTTCACCCGACTTCACAAAGAAACTCAATAGCAGCCCCCGCTTGTTTTCGCGTGTACGCGGCATCGCTTTATGCGTTAAATATTCGCAGCAACGTATAAGGTATGTTTCTTCAAACATCAGTATTCGAGCGAAACTCTTTTTTCAGAACGGTAGTTCCCTACGTACTTCCAATGTTTCATAGTCAGCACGCACTTTGATTCTCGTGCAGAAGCAGACATTTGCATGGGAATTATATTCGTCGCACTGATACCAGTCGGCATGGGCAGCGGGGTCAGATTCATGTAACAGAACAGAGACAGGTGAACACCATACTGTTTCTTCAGTACCACGTAAATGCACCACCCTCCAGTGCACACGGTCCCCCTTGCGCTCGACTGACGAATAATCCTTTTTTCCGTAGGGATCAAATTCCAGAACCGGTCCTGGTAGCCGTTCCTATCATGTGTCAGCGACCCCCCTCACGGCCTCCCCAGCAGCGGTGTCCAATCAACAGGATTGTATCCAGTAGACTGTTTATAGTATTGCACAGATTCATGTTCCCCTTGCCACTTCTCGTTACGCATGTTAAAAGACGGTAGCCTTTTCATGGGGCTGAAAGTTCCCACATGC
The DNA here is from genome assembly GCF_000006565.2 of Toxoplasma gondii ME49. Lineage (NCBI taxonomy): Eukaryota > Apicomplexa > Conoidasida > Eucoccidiorida > Sarcocystidae > Toxoplasma > Toxoplasma gondii. Next base: position 5,308,564 of record NC_031476.1, read on the forward strand.
ACTTCGTTAGCGGGCTTCGCACACACCAGGATAAAGGGAAGAATCAAGCAGCTACCTGTGATTCTGTAACTAGACGCTGTCACCCGGCGGCCGTTCTCTGCTAACACCGAATAGCCTCTCCTTAACAGCACTTGCCACGTCAGACTACGAAGCCAATTTCCGAATAGGTCTACGCATTTAGTTGCCATTCTCAAATGCTAATGCATTAAACTAAAGACCTCTCACCGAAAAAACGTCTCTTAACAGATCCGATGTACGCTTTCAACCACTTGCAAGGTGTGCTTGAAGAGTTCCTACCTACCGTCTCTTACACAGATCCAATGTACGCCATCAACCCCTGGCAAGGTGAGCGCAGGGAAAGGGGACGGCACATTGCACCTGTTTCTTGCAAAAACACCGAATCGTTCTCAGACACGATGCTGTTACCTTTTATCGTTAAATAGAACTAGGAAAACCCACGGCCAGCCGAAATGGTAGATGACAGTGCTCTCACCATGTATGCGAACGGATCGATGTTCTCGTATGAGACGTAGCTGGAATGTGTTCCTCACTCATCCTAGCGCTCCGCATGCACGACTTCCTGCTTCTGCGTGCGGCGCTGTGTTGCGAGCTTCCGCTAGAACAACAGACTCTTTATTCGAAAGTTAATAGATCTACACAAGTTACATGGTATAGATTGGGAACAATCTGTCTCTACACGTTTTTAGCCACACTTACGTATTACACCTGATGAACTATCCTTCCTAACAATCTAATTCGACAAAAGAGTGAGCTGCTTTGGTGCTGTTGACACAATCCGACAAGTAGAAATCTAAACCTTTTCGAAAACAGAAACGGTACTTCAACTACCGTACGCCTAAAAGTTGCTCTCTTAATGCAAAATTCTACAAATCTCGTCCGTTTCTCCGAGCTCATACAGTAGCAGAGATGAGAGTCTACAGAAAAACAGCAGGGTCCTGATCGCCAAATTGTGCAATGCTTCCCCTCCTCCACGGTGCGCGATTCGAGCTCGCAAATACAATACTAAGTTCGTTGCAACTGTTGACTGTTGTAGAGTGGCGACGGCAGCCTCGACTACGGCTTCCATTGGCAACTCGTCAGCGTGCAAAATTATTCTTGCCTCCTCTCTTCTTTCCTAGTTTCTTGACCATCTACATCTGCTGCCAGCTAGCAAAACGCAAAACGCGACGCACGGAATTGAACTGAGCAACAACCACCGGGAACTACATTATACTCGGTTGAGAAAATGGAGCTGCACGCCAGCCCTCAACCCAATGTAATTCACGCCCTGCTGGGTTGCGGCCACTGCTCCCCATTCTATCGGCCGTGCACACGTTCACTTTTGCCGTCACTGAGAAAGGACTGGAGAACTGCTCCCATAAGACCATGTCACGCGTCTTTCACTAATTAACCTGCGATTCGTCACCGGGTACCAACCATCAACTTTCCACAGCTGACACACGCAGTCGATTGAAACCAAATGAAGATATCCGAGCAACCAAATGAAGATATCCGAGCAATTTCCCCCCAAACATATGCGACAGCAGGTGAAGTAACATGGGGTACGATCACAACAAAGCTACCTCCAATTACTCTCTCTCTCCTGTTAAGAACCCTATGTCATCCTTAAGCTGTTGTTTGTCCTTTTCAAGCTGCTGCACATCGTCGATCACGTTCATCTCGTCTTGAACAACAGACGCCACCGCGCTCACTGCATCTTCCAGTTGCAGGGTTTGCTCCGAATTAAGCCCTTCTGCTTGAGCCACGTCTTCGATCGCTTCCTCTACTGTTTCGCCTTTGTTCAACGCACGAAAGAAAATCTCCTCGTCCCTCTGCATGCTTTTCATAGTATCAATCACCTCCTCCATGTTAACATTGCCGACTTCGCTGTACGATCCATCTGAAGTTTTAATGCTGAACGCAACGAAAGCATAACAAACACGCGTCGAAGAACGTGCTTCACTCCACTCCAGACGACGCATAGAATATAACGCAAAGCTTTCCGCGTCGCAATCACTTGACCGGCTGTCTTACACGTAGTCAACTTACGCGATCTTGAGCAAGTCCGGGTTGCCTGTGGGTCTCTCCACACGATACGTGTTCCCCATCATCTCCAGCTCTACAGATTCTCCGATTCCTAATCCCTGCCCTGTCCCTCCACTCAGCAAACCAAGGAGAGACGCCCGATCTGAGACGGCGCTCGACTGGTTGTCGCCGCCTTCGGCAGCGTAAGCGCCGGCAGACAGGCACACGAACACCGATGCAGCAGCTCCGACAATAGCGCTCACACGCACCATCTTGCTTGATTTCTTCAAAGAACAACAGCAAGTGAAAAATGAATAGCCTTTGATTTGGCCAGCCACCAAACAACACAAGCAAACCGAGTTGCGTCTATACAGACGTGTCGAAACAAGCTGACACTCACTGTACAACTTAACTGATAAAAGGTGGGAGAAGACAGCACCCAAAAACGCAAGCTCGCTCGGCAGTTTCAACCGATAAAATTGCAAAGTAATGTTATGGCTTTACCGATTGCCCAATGCGAAGTGGGGTGGTCACAACCGTCGAGTCGAGACGCAGCGGTGGACCGGGAATTGGTCCGCAATGAGACGAGGGCAAACAACCTGTGCCCGCTTACGGCGTCTCAAACCATGTTTTCGTTCAGCGTGATCGTATGGTCAACAAACAGCATATTCCTCCCGCCGCGACCCCAGCGATTGGTATTCGTGACGAGTACCACGCTATGAGAGGGGTGCCTCGCGCAGCTGAGACGCCAGGTGACCGGTGGTCGCCCACGACTCCGCGCGCTTCAGTGGGGAACGACGCTCATCAGCAATCCCGCTTGTCGCATACGCCGTGAATCCGCGTGTCGCATACGATCACCAGTACTAGCAGCCTCGAGGTTTTCGGTGGAGTTGCAGTTGCGTATGCCAGTGCGTCACAGCGCTGAACTACTGGCAGGTAGACACATCTGGCAAGCTACTGCTGTGTCTGAAGCGTGCCGATGTGTGCGCGTACGCTTACAGAGAGCCTGCAAGACACTGGTTGGAAGACAAAATTTTTCTTCTCAAGAGTTGAGCTTTAGTTTGGTCACTCGCCGTTGGTTGTTCTGTGTGCTAGACGTACTCTAACGCAAACCAGTCGAGGAACACACGAACGAGAGAGACGGCAATATCTCCCGTCGCGCTATCACACCGGGTAAGGTCACGAGCTTCCGACTGGCACTGTGTATATCTTAATGGGGGGGTGACGCACGATTGGATCACCCAAATTCCGAGCGGTTTGAGGAAGGGAAACGAGCGCGGTTAACAGCTCGTCGTTGGAGGACCTGTAGTGGTCGGGACTAAAGACGTATTAATGCAGTCGGACGCCACTGACCATCCATGGGGTTTAGAGGCATGCTGATTTGCGGAGGAGGGGGGGAGGGTAAGCATCTTACCCGAAGATGATGGCACTCGGTCACTGAGAGACGATAGAGTGAACTGCGGGGAAGGAGGTCGACTAGTGCGACCAGGGAAAGCACCTGGTAGGAAGAGCGTCGGGGGTGGCGGTAACAGGGGAGGCAACAGAAAGGCACAGCAGCGCTACTTGGTGGGTGACGGCTATCACAGCGAAGGCGGCGCAGTGTTACACTACCGTAGTGCGTGTGGCACTCGTATTCACTGAAGTGATCGCTATTTTGTTTGCGTTACTGTGCACAGCAACATGGATTGCGGACAGTGCAGAAGGCAACTGCACGCAGCAGGTGTTCTAGGCTTGTTTGTCACCCTTGCCACAGCAACCGTAGGATTGAGCCAAAGGTGAGTCAAGCGTCGTAGAGTTTTGCTACGTGTAGGCACGGGAAGTTGCAGTCACCCTTCTTGTTGGTAAGTGTTTTGCAAGGCGTTGTGTTGGCACAACTGGCGTGCAGGGTGCCAGAGCTACCAGAAGTGGAGTCCTTTGATGAAGTAGGCACGGGAGCTCGACGGTCCGGGTCCATTGCGACCCTTCTTCCACAAGACGCTGTTTTATATGAGAACTCAGAGGACGTTGCCGTTCCGAGTGATTCAGCATCGACCCCGTCATACTTTCATGTGGAATCTCCAAGTGCTAGTGTGGAAGCCGCGACTGGCGCTGTGGGAGAGGTGGTGCCGGACTGTGAAGAACAACAGGAACAGGGTGACACGACGTTATCCGATCACGATTTCCATTCAGGTGGAACTGAACAGGAGGGTTTGCCGGAAACAGAGGTGGCGCATCAGCATGAGACAGAAGAACAGTACGGGACTGAAGGGATGCCCCCCCCTGTTCTGCCACCTGCACCGGTAGTCCATCCGCGTTTTATTGCAGTACCAGGGCCGTCGGTGCCTGTTCCATTTTTCAGTTTGCCAGACATCCACCCGGATCAGGTTGTGTATATTCTAAGGGTTCAGGGATCTGGGGACTTCGACATCAGTTTCGAAGTTGGCCGAGCTGTGAAGCAGTTGGAAGCCATCAAGAAAGCATACAGAGAAGCCACCGGGAAGCTAGAAGCAGACGAGCTTGAGTCAGAAAGGGGACCTGCTGTTTCACCTCGACGAAGGCTGGTTGACCTGATCAAAGATAACCAGCGACGACTCAGGGCGGCGCTTCAGAAGATAAAGATACAGAAAAAGTTGGAGGAGATTGATGACTTACTTCAGCTGACACGCGCACTGAAGGCCATGGATGCCCGTCTGAGAGCCTGCCAGGATATGGCACCGATTGAGGAGGCGCTGTGTCACAAGACGAAGGCGTTTGGAGAAATGGTGTCCCAGAAAGCCAAGGAAATTCGGGAGAAAGCGGCGTCCTTGTCTTCATTGTTAGGTGTCGATGCTGTCGAAAAACAATTGCGGCGCGTCGAACCGGAACATGAAGATAACACCAGAGTTGAAGCCAGGGTAGAGGAATTGCAGAAGGCGCTGGAGAAGGCCGCGTCTGAGGCAAAGCAGCTCGTGGGGACCGCAGCAGGCGAAATAGAGGAAGGAGTAAAAGCGGATACTCAGGCGGTGCAAGATAGCTCGAAAGACGTGTTGACGAAGAGTCAGCTTGCGCTCGTGGAAGCCTTTAAAGCGATCCAGAGGGCTCTTCTTGAGGCGAAGACAAAGGAACTAGTAGAGCCTACGTCTAAAGAAGCGGAGGAAGCTCGTCAGATCTTAGCGGAACAGGCAGCTTGATTTCCCAAGGATGCAGTTAAAGATGGGGATGCATGATAGGTAGCGCGCCCATTATCCCAATCCTTTAGCCGTCTACCGTGACGTGGATCATTATAGGGGAAACAAGCATTAGCAGAATGATCGTGTATCGCGGAACACACGCATATCCGCACCAGTTTTTCTAACGTATGGTGAATGGGTTCAAGTCTGGGTTCAAGGCGCAGTGTCTATGCAACAGCGCCGGTTTCTGCCCTTCGTTTTTGCACATGTGCACAGGTATGTACAGTGTTTATGTATATGGGGCAGTGTGCGCTTCGTCAATGATGTACAGAACGTGTGTAATGCTCGTCTTGGCAGGGCCAGCAAGCCCGCATAGCATTCGTGGATCACGTGAAGCCCGACACGGCGCCGCCCGATTACAGCCGCAAATGCTGTAAACCGGAAACAATGACCCTGCAAGTCAGCCTTCATAGACAACAGACTTGGCGACGTCATAACTACAGCAGGGTAACGGGTACTGGAAGACTCGGTACGAAGCGGTTTCCATGACAGAGCGACCGTACCAACGCCAACTCCCCTCCCCTCGTAGTCTTGTCGAGCGTGGCTGATTCGGTGTGGGCGAGTGCGACCAGACAAAGCACCCCAGACGAATAACTCGGCGAAGCGACGGTGACAGGCTCTCCCGTTCAATAATGCCGAGCAGCGTGCTACCACAAACTAAGCAGGTATTTTTTGGCTTCAGACGACCCTTCCTAGTGAACAGCGCTCTTGCATTGTTGTTTTATTGTAGAGATGCTGCACGTGGAGCGACTGAGCGGGTACACGTTCATCATGTGTTCAGGCGTGGCAGAGGGAAGGCGAAGAAGGTATATGTTCGAGCATTGATCACCAGTACAACAAACAGAATGCAAATGTGAACAATTACTGGACACAGCGACCGAAATTGTTCAGTGACGCTAGAATGTGGATCAGCAAACGTGGACAAGTGCTCGGAAGGGGTCCCGTGCCTCTGAGCAGGGGTAGTTCCACTTATGACAATCCGCCTCACGGGGAATGTATTCACAAGAAGGCGGTTCGCATCCCGGAAGTGCAGTTTACTGCCGGAATACAAAACATTTATTTAACAGCTAACGAATGTTTTGATGACGGTTACGAATATGCTTACAGCTGATGCAGACGGTTTTTCATCAAGGCAAGGAACACCACGCATGCTGGCTTTTATGAAGAAAACGTCACAAATGTATAGATGCTGACATGTTCACTTGGCCACCCGTTTCTCGCCAACCGACAAGGGCGTTGTCACGTGGATTGCCTGAATGGGTCACCTAAAACGTAAGTGGAAGCAGCGCATTTTGCGCTACCTGCGACACGGCTTGAACGTGAGAGTAAAATCTACCGTCCTCAGAACAAGGAACGAGTGACCTCGGCACTTCTTGTGTGCCCTTCATTTGCGCTGTACTCTCCCATGACGCCCCAGTTTATACGAACACAATAGAAGTAGCGTCGCCTTTTCATTTTCTCCGCCTCACTTTTTCCTCAGTGAGACTTCCCAATCGCGGATACAGACGCTCTGTCCTTGTGATTTCAGACACACTTAACAGCTCCTGACTAACAAAACTCCAAGCTCCCTTTGATTACGGCAGCGACAAAAAATGGTGTCGTATTCCGTGATCCCCATCTACTCACGGACTGAAACGCAAACTTGCAGACCGCTTCACACGATATCACGGCAGCGGGGTGCCTTTGCTGAGTGTGTCGATGCTTTTGTCCTTTCCAGAGAGAGCATCGGGAAGATTTCCAGCATGTGGTTGCACGCAGCTAGACAGAAGCTTGGATTGAGGTGGATACTCTTTAAGTGCACACATTCTCTTTCCTTCAGTCCCTCGTCTCTCCGTTGGCTTTTCAGTGAAGAGTGTCCGTGCACAAAATCAACGGTGCCATGGCGAGGGCAGGCACGAGGATCTTTCTTCTCTCTGGAGGGTCGCTGCAAATCGCTCAATGTCTTCTTTGGAAAGGGTACACCCCTGTCCCCGCGTTCGAACAATATCACCAAGCCACGTCTGAAAAACGGCAACAGAGAAAAGCCGACAAACCCGCATAGATTCGTCAAAGGGAAGGCCGATTGTGGGTGGGAAAGACAGGTTTTGAGGCAAGAGAACCATCGACAGAGAAACTGAATGTGATTTGCAGACAACACGCCAAGTGGAACTTCAAGCGCGCCTACGCTGTCAACACTTCCGTCCACAACACGAACTATAGGTGACAACTACAGGAGACGGACCTCCAGACGAGAGCAAAAACACACCACCACACGGGTCATGACGCGGGGCTTGACATGGCTACTTGTTTGCCTGCACACAGCTGTGTAAAGCTACTCATGTTGTTCTATGTCTGTCTAAATCTCTCTACCTGTACCTACAGCTATCTACGTCTATATCTATTTGTATCCAATCTACCTATACCTGTACTTATCGGTATATCTACGTACCTACACCTAGCTTTATTTATTTCTATCGAGATATACATCCCCATACCAACATGCCTCGATACACGTGGCTACCTGTTTGAATCTATATATAAAATCAATTACGTAGTTGTGTAACTCCCTGTGGAGTAGATCCCCGCTCGCTCAGACTGCTTGTCAACAGGTTCCTCGCTGAACGTCTAAAAAGACGCGGAAAGTCGCGTAAGTGTATATACAGTAGGGACGGGGGAAGAATGCATGCTCTGTGCAGCACCTAACCATACGACATACCAAAAATTGATCTGCGAAATGACGGTAGCTTGCGGCTACATTCATCTGCTGAGAAAAAACACACGAACGAAACACACACCGAGATTGGGCATCTTCATTTCATCGCCACAGACTATGCTCAACCCGGTGCCACGCGAATTGTGTTACCCCTTCAACTCGATGTGGGATGCTAGCAAAAGCACAAGAAATGCCGAATTAGATCGAAATGCAAGTAAGCGTCCCGGTCGGGTGTACCGTACACGAGAAGAGAGGTCTCTCTTGCTTCTTCGCAACAGAGAGAAAACTTTCGTTGCGCTTTTCACTTCCATTTTCACCGACTCCGACCCCGCAGAGAAAACACACAAAGTGACCTTCGTTGGCCCTTTTGTGCTCGTGGCCTATCGAGTCGAAAACACCTAAAACATGAACACACTTCCTACTTTGTCTGCAAATCGCACATCAGAGATACAATCACACGCAAATCTCTATGTATCGATACATCCAAAGAACCACATGTTTGCTCACATTAGCATATATGTATGTATGTATATATATATATATATATATATATACCCGGTGTTCTGCGGGGTGCCTCGCTGACAGTTCCAGGACAACCTGAATTCTCGATTAGCCGCAAGTCGCGTGTGTCAATTCAGGAAGATCGCGGGCGCGGTTTGACGACTGACTGCGATTGATCCTCCACGCTATGAATCGTAGGCATGATCGAGCAAAAGCTGGATCTTGAACGATTGTCAAGTGCATTTTTTTGACTGCTTTTCTTCCAGCTCTCTCAAAGCATAAAGCTACCTCCCCAGCCGCTTGCACGTGAAGCAGCAGAAGACAGAGAAAACGTATTAGCGTAGACTCTTTGATTCCAGACCCGTGAGTAAAGACTAGCACCAGAAGCGTACCGTGAGGAGCGGGAGGGAGGCGAACTGCGCGTGGAGCGCATGCAGTGCACTCGGCATTTCCGCTGTTCCCTGCAAAGACAAGCAACATGGCACGAAGTCAGGTTAAAACTTTAGAAAACACAGGCTGCAGACAGACGGCAAAAAAATCCGAAATGGATGAGATGACCAAGCGCCTGCGCATCCAGGACTTCAGAGGGTGCGAAAAACGGCATGTTCCACCAACGCTATTCCTGCCCTTCCACACTGAACCCCGGATCCCTTAGGTTCACACTCATCGATCGGTGTAGCTTGTCCAAACCTCGTCTTCGTTTTCTATATACAGTAATAGAGATCTGTGAAACACGACATGGAGACGTACGGCCAACCTTCACAGAAATATAAATGTATCTACATACGACTATGTACAGGAAGCAGTGCAGTGGTGACTATGTGCACACACGCATCACTGAGGACTACGTGACACGATACCAGAGCAGATAGAGCATGTAATGTACACTCAGCTGCCCTGAAGGCACGGACACTAAAACATGTCGGTGATACGCCTGTTCCTTGATTTGACCAGCGGTAAATTCCACACGCTGTCTTTCAAAATATGACTCCTGTGTAAAAGCACTCGACGACACTTGCGGCAACGCGCTTTGAACCGTTTCTCACGAAAGACAAACAGCTCTGCCGGACCTGCTCTTGATCTAGGTGTGCCTGCTCCTGCAGAATTTCGGCGATCGAAACAGACGCGTCACTTTCTGAGTCGTAGTCCTCTGAAGAGAAACACACGCACAGGGTCGGTGTCAAAAGGAGGACTCGCCGTTGCGTATACAGACCTTGTGTCAAGCAGCTCTCGACAGAGACGCGTCCGCGATGGAGAAGTGAAGCGGGTGCGCTGCCCCCTGCGCTCCATAGCGTTTTCGAGTGTGCTCCTGATCTTCGGCGACAAAGCGACATTCATCTTCGAAGCCAGTGTCCCTCTAAAACATGTAAAAGTGATAGAACCCACGGTGTATTTATTTTCGTGCTGGGACCGCGTGCAACTCGCGGCTCTTTATTCCCCAAGATACCAAATCTCACTTTTTTCTGAATCAGTGTCTATCGTCGCCATGCATGTTGCATTTCGTTTGACCACAGCCTAGACAGGCCACAACTCAACGGCTCTGTAGAGAGAGGCAGTGATGTTCATGTGTAGTTACATATGCAACTGCTCTCAGCCCCCAGTTGTCTCAGCAAATCCTGCTGCACGTTGCCTTTGTATCGCACATCTGTGGTCTTGAAGCTGACGCTTTTTGTGAACCTAGCGTTTTCAGTGGCGCCCCCATTCTCCGGGTTCTGTGGATGAACGTCGCTCGGTAACAAAAACAAGAAGAGGGGCAGCACCCTTCTCCCTGTCGCCACTGGTCTGGGCTGGTTGCCGCCATAAGCGTTTCCTGTCTGTAAAATCGAGTGGCGCTCTTGTTCCATTCTAGAAATCCAGACGGAGGAACCAGGAAAACTGTGAGTGAAACTACGCTATTCACAAATCTAGCGCTATATATATATATATATATATCTGTACATAAATACACATAAATGTGTATTTATAGAATTATATGCTGACTATGCATGTAGCGAGCACCCGGATGCTTTTGTATATCATACATATATATATATATATATATATGTGAACGTGTACGTTGTGTATATCTTCCCGTGTGTACACCCAACTATTCACACAGAGAGGTGTGACGTGTCGCCACCCATATATATATATATATATATATATATATATATACATATATGTTGCGAATTTGTATAATGCGAAGGACACAGGAACGGCGAAGTGAGAAATCAACAGATGCATTTCAGTTCTTTGAGTATCTTTATTTCTCACCCGGTGGCATTTCGCCTGGTCGTTTGAAAATGAGGACCGGGGCGCGTGCTTCAGAGCAAGTAGCCGCCCGCCTGTTTCCTTGATGCTCTGTCTCCCGCCTCCGAGGCGCGCCTACCGCCTCCAACGTCCGTCCATACGATTCAGCCTCCTCCGCGATTCGTTCCGTTCCGTTCGATTCCTGACAGGATGCCTCAGGAGATCCCAAGTGAAGCAGACGGTTCGGTCCAATGAAAATGACTTGCGCAGATTCTCCAGGAAAGTTTTCGAAACTACTGTAGCGCAACAGCATGACGCGCCTGCCGCTTTCTTGTCCAACGCGTCTCTGTCCTGGAAGCATCTCCACTTTCGCTGGCCACCAGACGATTTTTTCTCCACCACGCGTTTCCTCGTCTTCGCTCGCGCGTCCGGCTCTCGCGCCTCCCCCTGAAGAAAGGGAAGATGCTGTCGCTTGCCGTGTGTGTGCTTGTTCTGTGCGTCTCAGGCCCAGGTCAGAAGCAAGCGAGAAAGCGCGTCGTTCCCCTTCATCCGCCTCGCGCAGAGTTGTGCTTGATAGGTTGTCTCCACACTGCGTTCCCCTGCATGCACTCGCGGTGTCAGCCGCCCCCTTCCTCGATTCGTGCTTTATTAGCTCGACGCCTCCTTCCTCGTCTCCACTCGCGATGCTCCAACAGACCTCGATGCGGTCGCCAACCCTCACGTTCCCCACCTTCTCAACGCTGTGCAAATCGCGGATGTCGAGAGGAGAGAGAGAGGAGCTTCCTCGCGTTTGCAAGCCTCCATCAAGAGCGGAAGGTCGCTGACGAAGCGGGGACGAAGAGACCCGTTTTGGAAGTGAACTCGCTGCGTCTCGCTCTTCCGCGGAACCGCCTGAAACGCCCTCCGAAACGGCGTCTGCGTCCCGAGGTGTACGTCCACCTGTGAGGCCAGACGACGTGCTCAGCAGAACCGACAGACGGGAAGAGACAGAAGTCGGAGGAGAGGAAGAAGAGAAGAGAAGTCCTGAATCAGACGAAACACATACTGCCTGTGGCGCTCCTTTCACCTCTTCGGCTGTAAATGCATTTGGAGGAATTCTGGGCGCTTGAGAATCGGAGGAAGATGCACAGGTAGCACCCAGCGACTTTACGTCACATACCCCTCGCACCGCTGTCACTTCTCCATCGCCCTCCTCCTTCCCCTCTTCCGTTCCTGAGATTCCTTTCCTCCCATCTTTCAATCCTGCGGTCTCCTTTGCAGCTTGCTCCGACATTTCTTTTGAGCTGTCGCCTCCACATGTCACGTGCGATGGTGCTCTGTGGTCGCTTCGCGTATTTCGTTCTCTCTTTTCGTTGGAGTTCACAGCTCTTTCGCCGTCGTTCTGCGAGAGTACAGGCTGGGGAGAGGCAGGATCACGAGGCAGAAAAGCGTCCGCGGCACCTGAGGCAGGGTCAAGAGACGCTGCGCACTTCGAGACTAATCTGGTGGCGAACGAAGAGGAACCGGAAGCGCGAAAGGCTTCCAGACTCGCAGAGGGAACCGCGGCGGCAGGAACACTCCTGCCCGGAACTGTCGACGGAGAGGAAGACGAGGAAGAGGAGGAAGAAAAGAAGGAAGATGACTCGGAGGAAGAAGAAGACAACCAGCAAGAAGTGGAGGAGACGACCGAAGCGAAAGCAGAAGAGGACGAAGAGGGGAGAGGAAGAGACGGAGAAGGGGAGTCAGCAACACTCGATCCAGACAAAGAATTGGACTTTGACGGGGAAGCCTCAGTAGAAGCAACAGACAAAGAAATGTGAGTAAAGGATTCAAGTGACGTCACAGAACCGATTCCCTCCGATGCATGCGACCCGCTCTCCAGTCTCCCCTGCATCTCTGCATCCAGCTCTGTCTCTCGTTCTGTCTCAATCTCTGCCTCAATCTCTGCCTCTCTTTGGATCTCTGTCTCTGTCTCCATCCCTCGTTCTGTCTGAGTCTCTTGCTCACATTGGCTCTCAGTCCCTGTCGCCCTTTGAATCTCTGCCTCTCTTTGACTCTCTGTCTCTGTCTCTGTCTCTCGTGCTGTCTGCGTCAGCGCGTCCACTTCTGCATAGGCTGTCCTCTGAGCTACGAGGCCCTCAGGGAGTTCCCAGTTGGGCGGCGAGAGAGTTCGCACGCGTTTGCCTCTGGCAGCACTGGTGGGGAGACACGGAGGCAACGCAAGTGTCTCCCCATACACCGCGCGACGGAGACAGGGCGTGGGTGAGGCCGCCGGAGGTGGTGAAGGGACTGCAGGGACGAAGAGAGGCGAGTCTTCTTCAGGCGACCTTGACGGATTTGAATGCTTTCTTTCTGCGTCAGGTAAAAGACAGGCACTCGCACTGATTTGCCTCTTGCTTGGAGTCAGAAGCTCCGCGAATCTCAGCGCTGGATTAAAAGAAGAACGAGCTGTGAGAAGAGAAAAAGCACTCGAACCGTCCAGCTCGCTCTGCTCGTTCTTTCCTGTTTGCCCCTCCTCCTTATCCGCCTTCCCTTCCTTCTGATGCTTCTCAGTCGTTTGATTCGTCGTTTCCTCCTTTGCTGCGAGAGTCGCTGACACCCCAAAACCGGAAAGACGCTGTCTCTTCTCGCCCTCGAGCCTCGAGTCGGAAGGGAGTTCTTCCGTGCAAAAAGGACGACGGCGTTCAGAGTGGAGACGAATCCTGTCTTGCTGCGCGACTGAGTGTGATCCTGGCAAAGTCTCTTCTGAACGTGTCTCCCCCGGGGCTCGATTGTGTTGTTTTCTTCCATCGGAGGGAAGCCGGTCAGTCTCGCCTTCTCTCTGCATGCACTGGAGAGCTTCGCGGGGCATCACACGCGTCAGCGGCGTGTACCATTTGTCTCTCGTTTCTTCTCTCAATTCACCCCCTTGTGTTTCTCTATCACCTCCTGTGTCTGCCTCTCTCTCCTCTCCCTGCGTGGTCTCTCCCCCTGCATCTTGCGTGTTCCCCAACTCCCGTGCACCAGACAGGAAACGAGGACAAATCTCAGCAGAACCGACAGCAGGGTTGAGCTCTCGCGCGGCGCCGAGTGGGGATCCTGGAGGCGCCGCCGCTGTCCTCAGGATGTCCGCGCAGCTCGTTTGGCATCTGCCATCACAGACAGCATGAGAACAGTTCCCTTCTTCGTAGCCTTCGACTTCTCGTCCGTCACACCCTTTTAATGAAAAACAGCCTCTTAATGAAAAATCTTTACACGCGACAGTTTCTTCAGAACTAGCAAGCTGAACGCTTCCAGCAGCCCCCTGAGTAGGTGACAGCGCCGCGGAGAACGCGAGGTGTCTAGACATCCGTCCTGCTGAGCTGTCCCCCGTTTCCCAACAGCTGACAGGAGAAACCGCCTTTCCACTTGGTGGTTTTCTTCCTCCTCTGCGCACCGATGCGTTCAAGCCAGCATCGCCACTGCAAGAACACTCTGTCTCAGACACACCAGCACAGTGCACGATTCCCTCGTTTTCTTGTCCAGCAGTCGTTCGTCTCTGCTTCGTCGTCTCCGCCTCCTCTTCGCGTCCTGCGCACTCCTCTGTTGCGCCAAACACCACGGAAATGTGTGGGGTTTCAAGATCTGCAGTGCCACCCGTTGTCGCACGCATGCATCGGCTTTCTTCCACGTTTCCGCCTTCTCCGTTTCGCTGAGTTGCAGAGGGAATGGCCTCCACTTCGCAGCCTCCTTTCCAACCTGCCAACCAGCTTGGAGATGCGCTTCCACGCAATCCCGGAACCTCCTGCGCGGGGTGGAGGTACAGTTCGGAGGTCTCGCTGCTCCTTAAATCGCTTGGCAGCCGACCCAGTGTTCGGTCCTTTTCTTCCAGGAGTAGTTCTCGCCGTCCTTCGGTGCTTTTGGTGTTCGCCCCGATTCCATCTTCTTTGCGGGTGTCTTCCTCAGAAACTGACGGACGGGGATACGCAAGAGACACAGTTTCGTCGTCATCCAGAATCGTCCCGACAGACACCCGTTGCCCGCAGACAGGGAAGCCGTCGGTCGCGCATCCAGCTTCCGTCTGCAGAATAGACGCCGAGAAAAAAACGCTCGACACGGCGTCCTCTCCGTCCCCATCCCCCCTTCGCGTTCTCTCCTGACGTCTCTCCAGAGTCCTCTCCAGGTCCGTCAACATCCTCTGTTTTGCACACTGCTCCTTCCCCGCCTCTGGGTGCGTCTGAAGCACCAGCGCTCCGTGCGGCTCGCGGCGCGGCACGCTGCTGCCGAAGACCTCCGCGTTTTTCTTCTCTGCCTCCTTGCAAACACCGCTCGCCACAGTTATCGATTCAGTTCCTCGTCTCTCGAGATGGTGGCGGACGCTTCCGCCTCTCTGAAGGAACCTGGTTTCTTCCCTGACCAACCACGCCTCGCGGACCTTGGGGTCCTCTGCTGTGGGGCATCCGCCTGCGGCCTTCGCGTGACTCGCCTTCTCGTCAGAGCTGCCGTCGCCGAAGAGCGCTTTCCCTTTTTTCTCGCGAACCTCTCTGTCCTGTGGAGAAGCCTTCGGCATGTGAGCGGGACTGTCGTCGTTTGGTTGTGTTTGTGCCTCGTCTCCATGCATCTTTTCTGATCTCTGCAGAAGTCCACGTTCGTCACGACAGCTGTAACTCACCCCCCTGCTGAACTGCTGGAGACAGGTAGAAGAAGTCGGCGGAGAAGGAAGTTTCACAGAGACGAACGTCTCCTCCGCGAGAAGGTCAGCTGCTGCAAACCTGTTGACAGCGAGACGGTCAGTCCGAGCAGCGACGCCCGCTGCACATTCCTGATCTGTGCTTCTTGCGTGGAAAGACTCGCAGCGACACCCGGAGACGACGGAGTGTCCGGGGTCTTCTGACCAGGGTGCATCTGAAGAAAATCGAGGCTGCGCATGCATGCCCACGCTCCCGTCGAGTTTTATCTGGATTCCGTCTTCGCCTTCGCCCGCGCAGAAGGAAGATGGTAGAGGAAACGCGACAGCGACGGATGGGGTGCTCGAGGTGGAGAGGGAGCTGGAGAGACGACGCTCACGGGAAGAAGGCCCGCCGGTGACATCACGGCCTGGAGAGAGTGTCTTGTCACCGGAGAAATCCGCATTGTTAAGTGACAAAGAACAACCGCCATCCACCCTCGGTTCACCCTGTCCGGGTGGAGTTGGCAAGTCCGACATGACCAGCGTTCAAGTGGATAGAGGCACAGCGAGATAGATGAAGAGAGAGAGGCAAAGACAGAAGGAGAAAGAGACACTGAGAGAAAGAGAAAGAGAGAGGATACTGTAAGATGGTGAGGAAGGAGAAAAAGCTAGGCAAACGGGAGAGGCAAGAAGGACATGCAGTTCTGCTCGCGGTGGAAAGCCTCAGAGAAACAGAAAAGACCCACCAGAGTATCGCCAGGAAGCCGCAGTTTCTCGAGAGATAGGAACTGAAACCTTGTACGAGGGACAAGGAAGCAGCTTGAATCAATTAGAGACTGTTAGAGGTGAAGCGAAGGTGAGGAAGAAGGTCTTTCTCTGAGAAAACGGAGCGCGAGTGTACCATTTTTTGCCAGAGGTTGCGTCACCAGTAAGCCTATTTGCACAGAAAGGAAAATCGACTCATGTGAAGCAGAGAAGGGGGAATACTGTTTATCTCAGAGCACCGAAGGGATAAGATAGACGTGGAAAGAGAAACGTAATGATTTTGACAGTGGCGTTGACGACGAGGCTTCTCCGCGTGGTTCGTTAGTCAGTTGTCCGTACACCGGCGCCAGTTTCTGTTTCGAACAGGCGCAGCAGTCCGTGGACTAGACGGGAAACGCGTAGGGTTTTCGAATTCGACTAACAGGAACAACTGAGAGCTCCGTGTTGAGGCGAACAACAAGAAGAGACATGCAAAAAAACGTCAAAAATATGCGCCAGAGCCTCCATTGAGTGACACGCAAGATTTGCGGGCGCCGTGACACCCCTCAAATTGACCAAAGCAGCGACGCACACGGGTTTACGGTGTACGCCTTCCGAAATTAAAACTCCGAAATCGATCCCGTTTATCTCCAAAGACTGCAGGAGCAATACACACAAGGAGCGACAAAAAAGCCGCGTTTCCCTCGGAAGCTAGCGAGTCGGCCGCGCAGGTCACCCAGGCTTCTTGTTGTCTCTCATGTTTTCTGAGCGAGGAAAAATAGAGACTTCCTTTCTGCCGACTCGGAGGAATCTCGAAGATTCAGAGAGACACTCAGAAGAGGAAGCAACGCAAATATCTCTTTTCTGGAGTATGGAACAAGAAGGTAGTCTCTATTTAGCGCGTCCATCCTCCGCCTTTGTCTCGTAGATCGCACACTGGCGAGACAAGCGCAAAGGTGACTCCACCCTCGGTCAAGCGTTTCCGACTTTCCTCAGCGTCAACGAAAGTGGAGGCTCTCCCGGCTGTGACGGACGCCGATTTCCAGGGAAAGAGGAAAATCCCAAGAGAGTGAGAGAACGAAAGTTCGACTTGCGCCTGAATCCGCGCCGTTGTGGGCAGCCGAGAAAGTTCAGTTCTCCCGTTTCCTTTGTCTCTTGTTTGAGAGACACGCAGAGAGGGAAAGGACTTGGAAAAACAGGAATTCGAGAGGAATCAAGCCACGTGGATTCTTAATCCTTCCTTCCAGGGACGGCCCACTCTGTGAAGGTGTTACATCTGTTGATTGTGTCCGTCTTCGTTTTCGATTTCTTTATGGTAACTGTTACACAGATGCGTCTGGTGGAGACCGACGCCGGGTCGATTCGTGATATGTGCTTTAGGATTTTTGTGCAGAAGGCAAACATGTGTATCTTTGTTGCTGCTCAGAGAGATAGAAGTGCCTCTAGAAAAGGTCCCGGGAAGGCTGTGTGCGGCTGTCTCCTCTGTCAAGACTCTTTGGTCCGTCCATCGCCTTGTGTGTCGGGGACAGAAAGGAGTCAACGCCCTTTTAAACGTTGAAATGCCCGGAGTTTTCCCCTCTTCGTTGCAAATCAAATGCCGTCTTCGTCGTCCTTCCCATTGGTGTCTCTCTCTCTGCGGGAAGCCGCGAGCATCCCTTCGCCGCCCAGTTCTGTGTCCATCGCAGCCGTTAAGATAACCGCCCTCTCGTAGGCATGTCTTTCCCTCCGTCGTCCCCGGAGACTCCTTCGGGTGCATTGTCGATTCGTCAGAATCGTGAACTTTGGCGAAAAAACTGAAAAATTTAGACTAAGACTCTATCTTTTCGTCCGTGGTGCCTTCGCGGATCCTCTGTCTCCGTCGCTCCCACTGCCTCCGACAATCCCCGTGTGTCTCAAGTCTTTCTCTCTTTCTATCGTCCCTCGTCTCTGTTCTTGTTTCACTATTCTTGTCTGCCTCTTCGTCCTTCTTTCTTCGGGGGTGTTTCTCTTTTCGTGTTTCCATCTCGCGTTTGTCTGTAACTACCGCCGTTCTCTCAGACGGGAGTCGTTCTCTTCTTGCTCCGGTCGCACAACGCACATTTTTTTGGCGAACACAATGCCGACAAGTGCGCAGGTAGGGAAGCCGCTGAAAGCACGGACTTCACTGCTTCGTCTGCGTCTCCGCGTACTTTTCCTTGCCTTTCTGTCGCGGCTGCTGTGTCTCTCACTCACCTGCTTGTGGGCGCATCTGCATCCCACCTACAACAGCCAGTCTTCTCTGCTGCACCCCACAGCTCCAAAGAGACAGGACTACATTTCGCCATCCCTCTTGGCTCGCCGTCTGTCTGCGCCGCACAGCGCGGCTCTCAGACACTTCCACCCTTTCCATCTCACAGTTGAGTCTGCGCCTCTGTCTCTCTCACAAGAACAACGTAACGACCGGAAGCAGAGAGCAGGCTTGGAGGAGGGAAGAACTCGGCAAGACGCTCCACCTGCAGAGCAAGCCAGAGTGCTCGTCCTTACATCTGTCACAGACGAAGGGATCGCGCAATTGTTTCCTCGACGCGGCGTCGGGTCGGGTGTACGTACACCTCAAACTCAGGCGCGGTTGCCGAGCCCGGAAGACGCCCCTGGTTTTCTGGCGGCTGACGTCGCACCTGTGAGTGCTCTGCCTCCTTGGGGACGCGACTCGCGTCTCTCGTCCTCGCTTTACAGAGGAGAAACGCAATGGGAGGCAACGAAGAAACAGTCTCTGAATTCTGGCGGCCGCCGCGTGTCATCTGGGGGTTCACCGGCATCGCGTGTCTCTTCCTCCGGTTCGAGCCCAGGGTTTCAGTCCGATCAGAGAGTCTTTGGGAATTCTCCAATCAACGAAGTGAAACTTGATGGCGTTCTTTGGCGCCTTGTCGTGCCCTTCCTTAGCTGGGACGGCGAATACTTTCTGACGTTTGCGCTGCAGAAGACGGCGTACTACTTTGAGCTGACGCATGCCTTCTTCCCAGGTCTCTCTGTGGTGTACATACACTTAGGTGGCTTCCTCCGACGCCTGCTGTCGCGCGCTGCCGAGGTCGCTGATAGTGCTGTGCCTCGTTCTTCCTCCCGCTTCTCTGCCAGCCAGTCAGAAGAGAGCGAGGAGTCCCGGTCAAGCAAGGGATTTCAGTCGTCTCCTCCTCTCCAGGACTCCTTTCCGTTTCCTGCGCGCATCGACGACGCCGTTGTCTTTGGCTTCGCCGCCGTGCTTGTCAGCAACTTGGCCTTCGCTCTCGCTGCGCTAGGTGTCTTCGAAGTGGCGCGCATGCACCTTGCTGCAGAGGCTCGCGTGAGGGGGGAAGCCGACGAACAAAGCAGAGACTCTCGGGATTCAGCGTGTCCACTCTTTCCTGGGGAAAACTGCTCGCCTGCTGCGGCTGTCTATACAGCTCATACTGACAGCGACACGGAAGGACGGAAGTCTGTCCATTCGTCTTCAGATGGGACACAGCGTCACTCGTACTTGCAGGCTTCATGGAAACGCGAAGGCGAAGACGTCTATGTTATTGAAGAAGAGAGAAATCGACAAATGCCCAGTGTGGAAAGGGTCCGAGACGAAAATGAAGAGTCTTGCAGAATCGCGTTCCTTGCTGCCGGTTGGTTCTCCTTCTCCGCCGCCAACATCCACATGAGTGCAGCGTACACCGAAAGTCTCTTTGCGGCGTTGACCATGTGGGGTTTGTATATGCTTCTCTTCGCTGAGCACCCACCGGCTGGGTCCCCGCAGTCTTTCGACTGTCTCGACACTCCAGAAGAGGCACCCCAGGATGGGAAGGACATGCCAAAGGCCGTAAGGAGCAAGAGGGAATTTAATGCAGAGAGTCGCTTGAACTGCACATCTGTCAAGCAGTCAAGACACGAGGCGTCTTCTCGCAGCAAGGAAGTCGAGAAGGCTTCTCCGCGTCCCTGTCAGTCGACGTGTGCAACGTCTGCCGTTCGTGCAATGGGAAAACGCATTCGCAAGCGTTTTTTGACACTTTTGCTTCCCTTTCTCCTCCGTTTGGGGGCAACGTTTCTTTTCTTCTTGGCGTCTTTTCTCCGATCCAACGGGTCGCTTGCTCTCGCCCCGCTGTTCTTCCATACTCTCCGGACATGCCCTCTCGTTGGGTCGTTGAGACCAAGAGGCAGGCAGCCACGTCCGCCGAACGCCTCGTCGGCCATGGTAGGCAACTCGCCACACGACAGGAAAACGCACGGATCGCGAGAAGGCGACAAATCCGAAGCGGCAGCACTTTCCCGGCGTTTGGGAAACAGCGACGAAAGCGTGGAAGGACGTGGTAGAAAGGACGAAGCAACGGACGGCTCAGTTACACACACCGCAGTGCAGACACAGACTTGGCTTTGCCATGTCAGAGGACGAAGAAGTTACGGGAGACTCCTTGTCGCCACAGGATATCACTGGATTTTTGCGCTCTTCCAGGCTGTCGCCGTCGTCTTACCTATTTTCCTAGCTATGGCTTACCCCTGGTACCTCTACTGCGCATGCCCTAAAACGTCTCAAGTCGTGACGTCGACCTGCCACGTTGCATCCGCTTTTCTCGGCCAGACTGTCCCTACACCGTATAGCCAGGACGCGGAGGCGGACTCACTGGATGTGCTCCCGTCTTTCGTACCAGGTGCTGAACCATCTGCTGGTTTCGTTTCTTCTTCACTGAAGGAGTCAGACGCAATGCCTGCTCCCCGCCAGGACTCTGGATACTCTACCGTGTCGCAGAGCTTCGGTCCGGCTCCCCTTCGTCGGCACACCTTGACTTTCTCGCAGTTTGCCTACCGTGTCCTTGCTGTGGGATTGCCTCAATCAGCCGCTTCCGTTTTCTCTCGTTTGCGTCGGTTCCTTTTTGGCTCTCGTGCCTATTGGGCTTCGGAAGCTGAGCAGGTTGCAACCGAAGCAGCTCTCGACAGTGCAGTTTCACTGGGCGTACATGCAGTCGGGAGAAACCCCGTGACGGGTCCAGCTGTAGAGACACCCGAGCGCGGGTGCGTTTCTGGCCCTTCTGAATTCGGGCTTCAGTCAGGTCCAGGAAGTCTGCGGGTCTTTCTCGGCAATAAGGAACGCGTTATCTCGAACGCTGCTTCGCCGATGCCGCCGTGGTGTTCAGCGCGCGTTCCAAACATATACCCATGGATCCAACGCGAATACTGGGACGTCTACTTTCTAGGCTTCTTCCGCTTCAAGAACTTGTACCTCATTATTCTGGCTCTGCCTTTCTACTTCCTTGCCATGTCGTGCATTCTCTTTTTTCTCCGGCGAACGTGGGGCCCGGGGCGCTGCGCCGAAACGCTGAGTGATGACGCAGTCAATCAAGGAAGGGAAGCGACTGGGGAACTGCTAGAGGGAGAGAAACCGCGACACTCACTACGTGGCATGCAGGGTTCGAAGAATTTCAACTTGCGATGGTCCAAGAATGTTACTTCTCTATGGAGACAAGGTGGACGATTCTGCCTCAGCGTCGTACTGGATCCTGCCTTCGGCGAAATCTGCCAACTCGCGTTCCTCATGATGTTCATGTTTCTGTGCGGCAACACAAACGTAAGTTTTTTATCGATGTTCTGCGTAGCCTTCCACGTTTGCTACTTCTTTGAATCTGTCCTTTTCCACATGCGCCTCGGATGCTTGAACGAAGGATCTTTTCTCTGTAAATCATCACGCCGCCACTCTTGTCCACCCACGGATACCCACAGACAAACGCGTCGATTTGGTGAGCGCCTAGCCTCGTTTCAGACCATGACGTTTAAGCAGTTTCCGTTTTACGAGGCCGAGTCTGCTGGCTGCAACCGTTCGTATGCGCGCATTTCTAAAAATGCGTCTTACGCGTTGCTTGACCCAGACGCTTCCCTTGTTCTGAGATCTATCATCGAAGGCGATATTCTTTCCACCACCGTTTGGAACTTCATTCCTGAAATCAACGTATCACTGGTGCTTCTAACGTTATGTGTTATGCTTCTTTTTTGGTGCAGGTATTTGTTCGTCTCAGCACCGCATCACCAATTCTTTTTCTGAATATGGCGCGTCTACATGATGCATACAGCTGGAGAAAGAAGCATTTTCTCGCGAAAAGTGTGTCTTCGAGCTGCGTGTCGCCGTCATGCTGTCTTTCTGGGCGTGCTTCTTCGATGACAACCGTCAGCCGTGATCAACATCAGAGAGGCTTTCGCATGCACACGAAGAATGCAAGCGAGCACTCGAGTGCCGCGGACCGAAAGCCAGATGGTGCTGTCTCACGGGCTGATGCTACAGGCTCGGGCTCCTGCGACGAGGATATTGTGAGATCAGGCAACAACGCGAATTGTGCAAAGGTCCCCCCGCCTGTTGGCTGGAGATGGTGGGGCTTCTGTAGCTCTATAATTCTCCTTTGTCACTTCTTAGGTCCCCTGTTTTTTGGCTGTTACGTTACATGGACTTAGGTAGCTTCGTGAGGACGCGCGGCGATACAGCATTTTTACTGCCGAAGGTTCCTGTGGTCTTGTCTAAAATTACAATTGGCTTCGAAAGAGTGAGTCTGGTAGTACGACCTGAGGAGGCTGCCGTTTTTGATCTGTTTAAAATCAAACTACAAGGTGCTGTACGAAGAGCAGCGTCGGGATTATTTCCCCGAACAAGCTGCATACCCCCATGCCATGTACAGAGATGCGTCAGAGAATCGCATATTCTAGTGTAGCAGCACGATGGAGCTCAACAACTGCAGGGGACGGAATTAGTTGGCTATCTGTTGCCCTGTACTCACAAGCATTTGCAACCTACTCTGTACCGCACTCCACAGTGTTACAGTGATTCAGAACTGGCCACCTCCACGTTTGAAGTCGATGAAACTACATGCAGACGCATACCTACGCAAGCTCGGGAAGATGACCAACAAGGATACTGACGATAAGAAATGACTACATAAGAGATGCAGTGCATGTTTTGCTATGAGGCGTCAGCTGGTTCGAGGTTGCTGGCTAACCCTTCAGCGGTCGGGAGCGAGACGGCTTCAGTCACAAGGGGTTTCTGCTGTGGACTCATAGTTCAGATAATTACGGTGGCAGTTGCATGAGTTAATCGAAGGCAAGCTGGCTCGGACGGCAATGACTAACGCATCATGCCTTCTGGGTGAGGCGAACATCTGAAACAGTGACCGAACATCACGCAAGCACCCCCCTTAGTACCTGGTGGTGGGAATTGCACACAAAATACCGGCAGAATGTGCAGCAACAAGAGCTTGTCCCGGTCCTAATGAAGTTTGCTTTTGTGTGTGAATGTCAGCGTTTGTTAGCATATTTTCCACCAATGGGTTTTGAGAGCATACGCGCCACGGAAGACGTCTATGTGTGAGCTAGTTTGCGAACAATAGTGTTGCAAGCCTCACAAGAACGCATTGAGCAACCCTGCCACAAACGAAACGACTCCGTACGTCCTTGGAGGAGCGAAAACCACGGGATCTCTGCTGAAGGTTGCCGTTATTGAGGTTTCAACCCCATGTTTCCTCTCAGGATGGAGCATGCAGTTTGCTTATTTGAGGAGCCAGTGACTGATAACCTGACTGAAACCAGGCCCCCGACACTTGTCACTGGAGTTTTCGCGTGTTCTTCCAACAAACGACTGCCCATATTCGCAAGTAGAGGAACAACGTTCAGGCCCACAACGGGAAGAATTTGCCACATCCCAAACGGCACCTGTATCGACACGAAACTTCTCAACGCAGGACTATTCCTTTGTTTCCGTTTTTCTGGAGGGCGAAGCCCGCTATGCCTGTCCTTTTAGAATCTTGCACGTAATCCCATGTTTTTTGAGGGAACTGGTTCTAGATAGTTCTTAGCAGCAGAGAATTTTGGTCACCGAAGAAACAATTTACCATCTAAGAGGGTCCCGAGGCTGCATCAACATCGGGCTTCCGTAGAGAGGCTGGCAACGTGATACAACTGTTCTAAATTGGTTGTCTCTACAGAACTATAACCCGCAATGAAAGAAGGAATAACCACTTTAGTGTTTTCTGTATTCTCTTCAAATCTCTGTTCGTCTGATCCGACAACCGTTGGCCCCGCCTCTGCCTTGCGAGGGGCCCTCAGTGTCCTGCATGCAACCCGCAGCCTCAATGCTGATTGGTAATTTTTGAGCGACACTCACGCGGATCGATGAAATGCTGAACATCGATTTCTCATCTCTAGCATTCAACGACGCATTCACTCACCCTGCACGCAATGGCATACGGCCGCTGCGCCGCATACCCTGTTCAAGTATACGCACTGTTGCTTTTCGGGAAATTCCGAAAGTGGGACGGCCTGGGTGTGCAACGGCGTAACCTAAAAGTCGATTTTTGGCAGTGAAAGGACTTAAGAATGCATTAAGTCGCTTGCACCAAGATGATCATCGCCAAGCTCATATATAATTCTGCTAGCGCGCAACAGACGCTAGTCCTACGTCCATCATCTCATTTCTTCTTGTGCTTAGTAAATGCTGCTGTTCTCTTACACAACTGAAACAACTGACACACCCGCACCGTTTCAGATGAAGTCAGCACTTCCGGACGCTGTCCATAGAGTAATCAAAGAGCTTGAGTGCCGGCAGTCCTGATCGTCACGAAGAACGTTCGGTTTTCTGTCAGGGACCGCATGTATAATCTTCTTCAGGTGTGTTCTTATGCATGCAACCTTCCCGACTGTACATTATGCAGGGTCATTCTCTTGTGATACACAAGAAAGATCCTGAACCACAAATTGTACAAAGTTCTTCGTTCTCGTGATGCACTGCTCGGGGGTTGGGGGCATGCCGACTGGCAATACGCTTTCGGCTTGTTCGGATAGCACGCTGAGCAGGCCGTCCGTCGTACCGTGTGTCCCATGCTCTCTTGGCCCACGTCGCAGGAGCGGCAGCACGACCGACCGACTGGCTGCCACTAGATGCCATCTGGTGTCGCCCATCCAGGTTATTCGCGGCCGAGACAGGCGACGGACCTCCGTACCTGCAGGTCGATTTAACGGTGGCCAGTCCGATGGTAACTACACTTCTGAGGATGGCTACTCACGGAGAGCGAGCAGCCAAGGAGCGGGCATCAAGAAGCCGAGTAATGCCGGGGCTGCTGATGAACGCTGTGTAACAAGTGGTTTTTCCGCTGATAATGTTGGAGGATCTGAGAGAAACATTTCAGACAAGCGTGTTGTTGTCCGAATTCGGGGAGTCGGTCCCAGGAGCAGCAGAAACCTGGCACTTTGTGTGCATCCCGAGGACAACACTCGAGTTATTTGTCACAGAGGAACTTGCCTGCAGGAGTTCCGGTTCAGTCGGGTATTTGCTGATCCGGAATCGAATGATGACATTTACCATGAGATAGGAGGCCCACAAATAGTCGAGGCAATTGGCTTGGGCGTCAAAGAAACTGTCCTCGCATACGGGCAAACCGGAAGTGGGAAAACACACAGGTATCAAGGCACCTGATGTTTCGTACATACTTCCCAACCAGTATCCGACGCGGGTCGTACACACACATTTCCTCTGCACGCTGCGTGTTCAAAAAGCCAGCACACACTATTCTGGCCGTTCCGCCAGTGAATCACTTACAAAAGCCGAAAGCCAACGCCATAGGAGGCATTCCATCCCAGGATATCTGCGCAACGCACATTTTCCATCTAAGTCGGTTGCCGGGGGTCGGGGATTAAAAAAATTGCACAGCCTCGTAGATATACGCATAAGCGACCTTAATTGTCATTCAGCCGGTTAGCTGCTTGTAAGGTCTAAGCTGTCGTTGCACTGTAATATCTGATACAAGGTAAAGACTTTGTGTTGAGAAGGGAAGCTCTGCTGTCAGTTCCGGTACGTCAGGAAGACACGAACCTCGAAGGCCCTGATACATCGACCGTTCGGAAGACAACCTTTATCACTCGGTCATGAACGGCAGGATGTGCTTATTGTGTGCTTGACTGCAGCTTGTTTGGGACTAAAAGAGAGAAGGGTTTGGTCCAACATTTCATTCATTCGCTGTTCGAGCACCGTAACGCGGCGCGGTTGCAACAAACAATTGCCGTGTGCGCAGTTGAAATTTTTGGGGAGGCACTCTACGATCTTTTACCCGAGTGTGAAACTGATAGGAGAACCGGTGCTCCCTTGATAGTTCGCCACGAAGAATGCTTCATCAAGACATCCAAGTTTACGTACAAGGTCTGCACAGTCGATGACGAGCAAACGGCACTCGATCTGTTGGAGGATGCCCGACAACAAAGGAGGGTTGGCGATTCTCATCTCAACTCGAGGTCAGCTTATATATACGAGTTCACCGGCTACTCCTTGGCCTCATGGGTGGTCGTGGTCGAATTGTTGATATTTGGAAGCACAAAGAAGAGCCTTCGTTGTCCCAAAGAAAGCAGGATCCCCCCGAGCATGAGTATGACACTCTAGCGACAGCGATGTGATGCCAATGCATCCTTTATCTGACGTGGTACATAGTGACGGATCTTGGGGTGGGGAATCGCTACGTCGGGTTCGTCACTTTCGGAAAGAAACTGGGAAGTTCTGGCTTGTCCTCTCGTCTCTTTGAACGCAGATCTAGTCGATCGCACGCAGTGGTTCAGTTCTTCGTGCACACCCGCGTTTCTGAAGGACGAGCCTCAGAACTTCTGAAGCGCCCGGTGATCCCGGAACGTCCTGTCGGCGAATGTGCATTCTACGGCGTGCTGACTCTCGTCGACCTCGCCGGATGCGAACGTGAGGCGCCGTCCTACCTGCCCCGACGTCTTTATACTGGAAATGGATATAAGGACGAATCGAAAGCTGGATGCTGCAGCCGATCCCTGAATGCTTCGATTTCGACGCTTAACCGACTCATACGGAAAATGCAGGTCAGAAGGTCCACATTAGTATATAGGTATGTACATCTGAATGCTCTAAATGATTATTTGGTTCCGCCTTCCGCGGTCTGTAGTTATATTTCTGTACACAAAAGAGTATGAGGGCCCATCTTGCAGCTCCCAGTGACACCATGCTGTGGAGGTGACGACGTTCGCGCCTCTGTGTGGTTCTCATTCGCGCAGACAAGCACATTAGACGAATCTGATCGGCGGCAGTCAGCCCTGAACAGGGTTTTGTTCGACTATCTACAGCCAGAGTGTGGTGTTTGCATGATTTTTTGCCTCAATCCAGAAGCATCAGAACTCCAGGTGAGAATCATTCCCTTCTGTAAACAGACAAGAACGCGCCAGCTTGACTGATGGCGCGCTGATGACCGGAACAGGGGGGGGCGCCGAGCCATATTTAGCTCTCTGCTGTTCCGCGTCATCCCTCCTCCCTCGCAACTGAAGTCACACCGACTGAGAACAGAGGAATGCAAGCAAAGTGTATGTTCAAAGGCGATACTATGGTTCTCCCTCTCTCTGACGGAGTGACACTACGGCTGGCTTTTGCCTTTTTGTAGGTGTCACTCTCCACCCTCTCCATTGCATCAGAATCGCGTCTCATCCCCTGTTGGCGGAGGCAGTATTTTCTTCCATTGGGTCCCCTGCGGGAGTACTACAACGAATCGGTTATTTGTCAGTCCGTTAACCCAATCAGTGACTTGATCAAAGCGCGCCACCCAACGGTCAGCCAGGACACCGGATCTTTCTTATCGAGTAGCAGCAGTCATTGTTCGAATGCAGTTGATAGTGCCGTGCGAGGCAGGCCTTCTTCTGTTGGGATACGGCCTTCTCAGCAGAGTAAACATAAAGTAGAGGTGGAAGGGCGCAGACCGGGTGTCACGTCTGACGATCTTTTCCCGGTCTCGTCCAGCGATCCTCCAGATGCATCCCCTTTAAAACCTCGCCAAAGAAGGGCATCAGATATTCCGGTCTGCTCGTCGCCACCCTCGTCGCCCTTAGGGACAGAGGAGTCCACCCAATCGAGCGGGAGTGGCTCGAACGCCTGGGTCGTGAAGATGCGAAGTCAATCGTCGTCATCATTTCAGCTTCCTTGCTGTCCCCGTCGGAAGAACATGGGAACGCAGACGAATTCATCTGGAGCCTCCCACCCGATTTCAGATATTGGTGCTGGAGGCCAGAAAGTGGTTTCGGCTGTACCCAGCGAGGCTCTAGGTGCTCCGCCTTGCTCAGGCGTGTTGCACGTTTCAGTTTTGAACGCCGCATCACTCGAAGAGATACTTCGAAATGCCAGAGCTTTTACTCCCGATGTACTTCAGAGAGCGCTGGCACAACAAGGACGACGATGTGAGCTCCGAGCACATTCGGATGGCACCAAGGGAGATGGGATTTCCACCGACACAGGGAGAGTTATTCGCCACCTTAGCGAGGCGCAAGCTATCCCTGTCCAACTCGGATCTAACGCCGGTACAAATATGTACCTCTTGGTTCCAGCCTCATCAAACGCGATGTCGGCAACTCAGAGGGGAGGAGCGAAGCAGTCGGGCTGTGAAGGCAGGTTTAGTCGAGGATCAACAGACGGAGGTAACAATATGAGTGGGAGGCGGCCTTCGTATTCTAGAGAGGTACCTCTTCCTCCGGTCAGTGCACAAAACGTCGTGGAAGCGAACGAATCTTTCTCATCCTGTTCTCCGAGGAGACAAACGCGCCGGAAATCCTCTCCCACCACTAGTTCTGATGCTCGTTCGGTGGAACTCCAGGATCGTTCAGAGAATGGTACGCCGAGGAACAAAGGCAGAGCTGAATGTGACGTCGCGTCTGAGTTCGTACTCAATGATGGCGCCTTAGTGAGCGAAAAACACATTTTTCGTTTGCAAGAAACCCCACGCGAGGGAGCAAAGCAACATGAAACTGATGATGTACAACAGCGGGAACAACTGAACGGAACAATGCGTCTCCCATGCGCATCCGCCATGTGTTCTTGGTCGTCTCATATGTGCCCGCCTCCACCCATCTGCGCTTTGAAAAAACCTGTCTCTACTTCCAGAGCACAGGACAGCGACAGTGGTGAGTTGCGATAAACTGCTGGAACGTTTTATGCCTCAGCATGAGATGCGAAGACTCAAACAGATGGAGACTCAGATGAATCAACACTTGTCTCATACGTACCCGTCGCGCACTCCTACAACCAATAATACGAGAAAGAACCGAGTATATACGTGTGCAGCTACTGAATATGCCCAACGAGTTCAAGCACACTGTTCTAAATACCACATGTGAATCTCCTCTCTCTACGGGTAGATCTATCGGTACACAGTGGTGTCTGTATGTAGGAATGCAGCTACGTCACCAACGGCAGTCTGGAGTCGCGGCTTCAAACGTATCATTGTCTATTCGACCAGTTGACCTCCTGGGTTCCTGTTGTGGGCAATGCGAGTCAACTAAAAATGCTATCAACAGTGCTGTCCTCCTTGCAGATGTATCAAGAGAGGCAGTGACATGATTTGTGGATCAAAAATCAAGGTGTTCTCGTCTTCCGGTTTCACCTGTTCCTACAGACCCCGGCAATGACGTTTCATCGTGTGTCGTCGAAAGCGACATTTCTTCAGTTGATTCATGCTCCCTTGCGCCGAAGGCCCGACATTCCTCCCAGTCGTCCTCCTCTATCAACTCTTCAAATGTTCTCCCCGTCACCGAAGCTACACCCGAGAGCTCACTGACACCCCGCCTCTCACGCCCAGTCACTGAAACCAACATCGAGCAGTGTACTTCCTCTCCACTACTCCCATCTCTATGCTCGGGCAGTAACAACATATCTCTGCGTTCTGCTTCAGACGAAGGAATGTCACTCAAGCTCTCTTTATTTGCTGGCGTATCAGAAGGAGTAAATGCAGAAACGCAGCCCGTACAGGGTCCGGCGGCAGTCACCGGAACAGCAGTGAAATCGGCACACAGGGACAACCGCTCACCGTGTTTTTCGTTCGTAAAGAATAAACCAATCGTTAATTCAGATGAAGGAGTGCCCTGCGGTGGACCGGCAGAGCAGCGCACGAGTTTTTGTGAAAGGCAGTTGGTTGGCTCAGAATGGGAGCAAAGGGATCAAACATCACAACCGCTTGGTATTCACAAGGCAAAAGTCATTGGTCGCCTCCAGCAGTCACCCTGCTCAATGGGATATGTAATGCCGCAACGAACGCGAGATTTACCTTTCCCTACCTTCACGGCTCCGGCTGGGTGCAGTGGACAGCGTCCTCACGCAACCGTTTCTGACCATGTGGCCGAGACCGCTGAGAAACATCCTGTAGGTCCTTTGTCTGCAGCTCCAAGACCCCCTTTTCAGTGTTGCTGTGTAAGGCAACACAAGGAGCTGTGGCGTGACATCGAGCTGCGGAAGGAGCAACAGCGACGGGAGGAGAGGCGCATTCAGGCGCAGATCGACCTGATTGAGAATCAGCTGCTCTCACTCGCGCACCAACCGGGTCCTTCATGGACAGTTTTCCCCTCCCGGTTGCACCGGCCAGAGAGCAGACTTGAATCTCTGAACGAATCCAGTGCTGCAAATACTTGCACTGTAGACACCCTCCTCCTAGCCCACCGCTTGTTGCTGAATTCTTATCGATGCACCACAGCAGCAACAAGTCCTGTTTGTCCCGCCTGCGAAGGCCCCGGTGGCTGTCCGGAGCTACCGAAAAGAAGATCTTTTTCTTCTCTCTCGAAAAACGGTGCTGCGACCGAGCAACAGCGAACGCTTCTGTCACGAAGAATGGACCACGGCGCCGGTGTGGAACATGCATGCGAAGAGACAGCAGCGGACAGCACGTACCAGCCTATCAGCTCTGCCGGCATCCGAGGAAGTCACCGTCAACAAGCAACTTCTTGTGTACAGCATGCCCTCACAGTTTCGGATGATGCTCAAGATCAGAGATCAAAGCCGCACCATGTTGCACACCGCGGCTTATCGGAGTTTCACGCCACGAACGACGGAGCCTCTATAGGTGGAGTCACGGGAGGGCACCAACACAGACAGGTTTCTGATGAGTTCTTGCCTGGCACCAGTGAAGGAGATTTGCTTTTCTCTTCGAATCCCGGAAGCACTTTCCGTTCGCCTTGCGAGGCGGAGACCTCAGATAATGTGGAAAACTACTTAGGAGAGATCGGCAGGAACCTGTAGACACTTCGCTCCTTGCAGATGGACACTAGGGTGCAACTGGACAT
This sequence comes from Toxoplasma gondii ME49, assembly GCF_000006565.2. NCBI lineage: Eukaryota > Apicomplexa > Conoidasida > Eucoccidiorida > Sarcocystidae > Toxoplasma > Toxoplasma gondii. Next base: position 5,339,594 of record NC_031476.1, read on the forward strand.
CTCTGTCAGAGAGGTGTGATGAGGTCCGAAGACAAGGGAGAAACTGAAAAAGACAGAACAAAATCACATAAAGGAATGTTCATAAAACAGAAGTGCGCGTCAGAGCTTCGTAAAAGTGTATTCAAGGACAGAACCGAGGATGGTGTAGTTGGACAGTTGGGTGTTCTTCCACGCCCCAGAAAAGGACGCACCTGGTAAAGTATCTCATCTGCCCTGGGAGCACAATTTTCCACCATCAGGTGCAAGGAGATGAGTAGTAGGCAAAAAGTTGTTGTTCTGGAATGGGACCTTAAGTGCCTTGAATCGCCCGGATTGCGCTTCCGAAAAGTTGAAGCTAAGCTGCCAGAATTCCTGCCTCTCCTATCGAAAGCTCAACGATATCTCCTCCACCCGCATCACCTGGACCCTCCATCAAAAGAGGGGAGGGCATGCGAATCCTGAATGAAGTGAAGCATAGGGATGTCCAATTATGCCCACACGTAGAAACTAGTTGAAACCGCAATATCTTGTCTTGCCTACCGACGTTGGAACAGAGACACGAGAAAGCTACCGAAATGAATGGCTGATTGCCGTGTCTGACGCCCGGGAGCGTAACCCCGAATAGCACGAATGAATGGCCAGAGATGCTTTTTCAAGTCACGCAATTGTTGTCGTTGTTGTCTGTTTACTCATAGACGAATGACGTCGTAACAGGGACGGACCAGTTCGAACGCACCCTGCATTTTGGTGTCAGCGTTCTGACTGTGATCTGTATGTGGTTGGACGGTGTAGCGCGTTTGAGAGGATATTGTTACGTGGCCACGACTATTCTGATGCCCGCTTCCAATTTGGAACGAAAGGATCATCCGCTATATGTTTTCGGGATTGCATGTGACGAAGTACTTGCCCACCGTTTTCCTTCGCTTACTGCTGTATCCCAGATGTGGTTTAGCCCTGTGATTGATGAGTTGTCATTAGGCAAGGTATCGCATATACGTTTTACAAAAAACTCCAGCGCAGTCACTTGTCTGGAAACCGTAATATGGGCCAGCTGGTTCCTGTACGCATCAGGTTGTTTGTTCAATTGTGCTTCCTGATATCAACATGTTGGTCGTGGAACGAGGGGAACATATTGTGTATTCCCCAGAGACACTCGGTCGCGCTTCAGCCGAGTCTACTAACAACGAAGGTTCTAGCGAGACAGGGTCCTTAGTTCGAAGAAAAAAACAGTGACACGCGTTGTCAATGGAAGACACGGACGAAGCTACCTACGACATAACTGGAGCCAACACAAAGAAAGCTACCTTTGTCGCATGTGAAAAGTAATTCAGCGCCGCAAGCGACCGCTCGTGCGAAATGAGTTCAATGCTTTCCTCTGGAAACCAGAGCCCTTGGATCGTACTATGTGAGCAGATAGGCAATTGAGAGCACGCGGATCAGTGAACACTTCCTCGCTTCGATCTCGACCCAAGGAAAAATATCTCAAGGACACGCTTGTGTCGTGGCTCCGCAGCCCTTTGGCCCGTTAATGTGACTCATGGTCGAGATGCTCGCTTGGACAAATAGGGGTATCGGTGGCCTTCAAAAGCCTTCCAAGAGCCGACACTCGTGTTCCCCTGATATGCGGCGCCTTCCGCGTGGAATTGACCGCTTCGTTTGCTGGAAAAAACAGGTTATCTGCTGGAGGTTTCTTTGAAAATGGTCAAATACGGCCAAATCAACAAAATGTGCTGGTCACGGCGACTCCATACCAAGCAAAAACCATTGATTTCCCGGTTACAAACATCAACGCAACACATACGCCGTCACGACATCCCGTCAGGGTTGAACCAGGAACACAGCATGCGGGAAACATGCTCTCTTGAAGCAAAAGGCAAAACTTCAGCGCGGTTGCCATGCGATATTTTACGGCGCATGAGAAGCGTGGACAGGGACGGTTCATTGTTCGTTTCCCTGCCTGCTCCGCTCCCTCTCTGTATTGTACTTTCCCTAATTTTCTTGGACTGTAATTTCATATCTGCAATGTATAGTTACGTGTGCTGCTCTACACAACTGAAACGGCGGAAGTCCTGTACACTGGCCTTCTGTAATTCCCGATTGTCAAACGTCTACACGTTTACTCCACCTTTTTTCCAAAACACGCACTTCACTGCTTTCTACGCTTTCCCCAAATAAGATCTGCATCTGCTCCAACCTGCTTGAAAATCGCAGCGACTGAATGTCGCTCAAGAGCAAGGGGCAGACCGGTAGCTGCAACCAGCATGTGCTTTCCATCGAACTGGTCGCATGGAGTGCAGCGGAAGCAGAGGAGTGGGATAGCACCGACGACAGCGCAAAGAAGAAGCAACACTGCCAGCGCATCGCTTTGAAGCCGGAGAAGGGTGAAGAGGATGTCTTGAAGCAAAGGCGCTAGCAGGCCTACGGAAGCGAGAAGTACCACTTGGATACTCAGCAGCTGTTGAAAATGCCGGGGACCGTAGGTATCTGAAGAACAAGCAGCCAGGTCAAACCTATGCGCGGCAACTGTGCAGCCAATCCTAGAAAGGAGTCGCAACGCAGACGTACGAAAAAATGCCCTCCGCTTGCGAAAGGCATCGGCAACATCACTCTCGTCTGAGACTCTAGGCATAGAAAATATGTACACACACAAGAACTTAAGTCGTCCACTCCAACTCGGCGAGCATTTTCCAAAAAGAATATCCACACCTGAATCATAACACGACGGCACAATATCAGAACACGCATGCGGCTATGTCAGCTGATCATTCTTCTCACGAACAAAGGTAACCTCCGAAAACCCACGTCTTTCGCCGTTCCAAGAGAGTGATGCGAGACATCCGTTTCGCGGCATCGACAGTTTGCAATGAGTCGAGTGTTTCTTCCCGGGTGATGCGAAGCTCATGTGTTTTTCTTCCCGCGTTTACCATGCCCGCTCTAAAAAGCATTTCTTATCCACTTCTTCCCCCCAGTTCTACTGGCCGCAGAAACACACAGTCCAATGTGCCGTATCTTGTTTTACCCAATTTTAGAGCTCTTCGCAACGTACTTGACAAAATAAGGAACATGCTGGTTGGTGCCAGAGCTTGGAGAATACAGTTGAAGACCATGGCGATTGAGCAGGGTACAACGGATCCGGATTTAAGAAGAAGGCCGATAACTGCGAGAAGTCCACTGGATATCAAGCCCAATCCTCTTTGTGAGATACGGGGTACAACTAAGAGTTCCTCACGACACCATGCACCCAGTCGTTTGAAAGGCCCCACAGCTTCCGGCTGGAGCCCTCCGGGTTCCCCTTTTCCGGGTATCCGGAGTTTTCCAAGCCCAGCAGCGGAGGCATTTCCTTCGATATCCGTGTCGAAAGCTTCCTCTAGACGACGCTTCTCCTCGAGCCTTTTCCGGTGTCTCTGCTCGCCTTTCAAGTGAAGCCAGTAGACACCAGGGAGGACTAGACAGCTGAAACACGCACCCCAACTGGCAACTTGCTCGACAAACACGGCTGTATGCGCACCGACCTCTGAGTCTGTTTGTAAGGCCCGTCGATAGTACAGCCGAAGAGTTTCTGTTCCTATGGACGAAGCCAGCCACCACAGCGACAGGCCGTAGAGATGAAGCGAGCACAGCTGTTGTCGAAAAGAGAGGCGCCACAGCTGGGGTGGAAACATGTCACGGCATTCAATGACGGAAATGTGGCACGAAGTGCCTGAAAGCGTCCGCTTCGGGGCTTGCGGATCTTTCTTTGTCTCGGTGTCGCCTGCACCCCCTCGCTGCGATGCTGTTTCTTTAATCAACGAACGTCTCTCCTCGTCTTCCGACGCTTCAATCGCAGATTCCACGTCGGCGGTTGCGAATGGAGCGGCAGGCAGAAGAATCACGAGAAGGAGGACGATTGGGTAAACAGTCCCCACGTACACGGAGAGTGCAATACGAGGGTTCCACTTGAAGATCTCGACCGCGCAGCGGAGAAGCTGCAGGGGGACGGTTCCCGTGAAGTCTCCGGCGCACACGAGTGAATAGACCAGCGCCGCACTCTCCGGGTAAAGGGACACCACGGGAAGCAACGCATTTGTCATGGCGCATGTCAGTCCAAGGAGTATGAGCGGAACCATCAGCGCAGCCGTTGTTTCGGCGAAGGCCGAAAGAACCAGACCGGTGCCTGCGGAGACGACGCAGAGGACGCCCAGGACCTTGGGAGAGCAGCAGCGAGTGACAACATTGGCGAGGAACAGACCGACGACCAGTCCTATTCCTGAGCTGAGACCGAAACTATTATAGAGAACGATGTTGACGTCCTTGGGATGGAGCCCCTCTTTCCATAGAAACTGCGGAGACGCGGACATCAGCGCCTGCAGAGGTTCAACACAGCGATATAAAGAAGATGTGAAAGTCAGAATGACGAGACAGAGAAGGAGGACCAGGTTTCTCGGAGCCTTCTGGGAACCTGGCCAACACGAATCCGAGTCGCGTGCATATATGCTCGGTGCCCCGACGCCCTTGTTCCCAATTCTCGGTGTTGCACATGGAGAAGGGACATCAGAGTCGGGGTCAAAGGCAGACCGGTGGAGAGCCCACGTGCAGTGAAACTCGGAGGGGGAAGACAGAAGAAGATCTTCATCTTTGTCTGAGACGGAGGACGCGAGAGAGGCAATGTAGGCGGCGGAAAGTGTGGAAGACTCGCGCGAATATTGTCCAGGGTTCATTTTGCCGACAGGAAATCAACATGAGAGGCAAATGAGCAAGTAAAAGACTCATGCGAAGGCATGAAATGCATTCAAAAGCTTCCACAGCGACAAGGTCGACTAAGAAAGCAACGAATTTCACGGGGCTCGTTGAACGGCGGACTCGAGGCAGCTCACGAGGCTCGAATCAGGTGACCGACGCATCGATGAAAATCGCGTCGCACCCTGGAGAGAGCTAGCTTGAATAAAAACTATCTAATCGCGTGCTACTGTGTCTCGGAAAAATCTCTGGAAAACGGCAACACCAGACTTGAAGTTTCGCGCCATGATTCAGCCCCTCGCTCTCAGGCGCTAGGCATAGGGGTCGGCGACTGACTTGCCGTACTTCAAGTTATGTTTGAACGACCCCCAAGCCGGAAAAAACGAACATGGGTGTTTGGAAAATTGAAACGATAGACGAGAAATGCAGCCGGGTTGCGACACGAAACGCATACTGGTTTTGACTGTTGGGTTCCGTGGCTCGTGCCTTGCGGGACATATTGAACGGGTGTCCTGCCTAGCTCGCCATGTAGAGGTCTCTCTCTCTGAGGACGGGACAGAAAGGAACTAATTCGTTGAGAAAGTGTAGAAAAGAAGTCAAACTGAAGTCAAAACGCAAGAAAATAACCGGGCACGGCAAAGTGGGCTCAAGTTTCAAAGGCCCGGTTGCGCGGCCGACGAAAGTCAAGGCAGCAACTCTGGCTAACGACACGACGGTTGTACTACAGGAAACTTTTGACCGAACCGTGACAAGAAGTTGCATTTCCACGGCATCGTCTACAAATTACGAAGTTGAAAGTGTGTCTAGTCAGCATGAAGGAAAGCACTCCGAGACTCTTTCTACTCGTGGTGGACGACGCAGCCGTCTGCGTGCAGCTTCGAAGAACGTGCTGTGTCCTGTTAAGGGCGAGTCGATGTCACCATGCGCATGTTGTCTCCGTCGTTCCAAATCTGCACGTTCTTCGCAGCTTGGTGGGTTCCTTAAGCATGTATTTCAGCGCCGCCTTTTCTTTCTTTGGCCTCAGGCGCGCGTAACGTTTCTCCTAAAAATATTTCTTCTTCGGGAAGCACAACACCTCGTTCTGGATGCATGTTTTTTTTTGCAGCGAGGCTGCAACAGCCAGTCCAGCCCGTGGTGACGAGACTAGCCAACAAGTTGGTGCGGCATCGCTTGCCTTCTCACACTTGCTAGGAAAGCAAAGCAAATTCCCGTGTGTTAAGACATATCTCTGAGTTTGCATGTGTGAGGAGGCAGCCGGGAGCGTTCTACTTTCTGAGGCGCTTGAGGAGCCGATCAAAGAAACAAGGAGGCAAACAAGGGCAAACACCTCAAGTAAAAGCACAGCGTTCCCGCGGAAGCCTGTGCCTTCCACAACAAATCGCTTTCTCGGTCGCGGAAACGTCAGAGTGGTATATGCGATGACGACAGCGGAAAATGCTGCAAAATGGAGAAGCGACTTCGTTAACGACGCTCTGTAGGACAGTGTCAGGAGGTGCCTTTTGACATCTTTGTGTTTTCCTCCTCATTCTCGTGGGCACGAAAGTGGGAACTTGGTGTGCATTTCAGGGGCCGAGTCTCTGAAAGAACGTAGAGCAAAGATGTCGCTTCGCAGGTTTCCTCTCTACACCGGTGCTACGTTCCTTTTGCGCCTCTGTTTGACAACGCAAGATCCATCCGTCATATAGGCCAGAGATACTATGTATCCGCTGCACTACAATGGCCTTCGCTTTTCTTTCCCTTTTGCATCTCCAGCCCCAAAGCAGAAAGCCACGTGCTTTTTTGCCAGCCCTCTGGGTGTTCGCTGTTGTGGGTGCTGGCTGGTGGCGTGGTCTCGTGGGGACTCTGTCGAACCTCGAAAATAAACCAATGGCGTGATGATAGGAGTTTGCGGAATTTCGCTTTGTATCCGGTGTCACACCCGCAGTCTTCCTCTGCGTTTTCCACCAAGTGAATGGTGCCGCAGCGTTCATCCTCGACTGACCGAAACCCCACCCGTTGCTTCACACCCTTCTCCAGCACTCCGTGAGTTTTCGCGTAAACCGACCACTCCTGGCACCCTCCTTGATCCCCTGAGTTCCTTTGTGCACTCCCGTCCGCCCCCAGTGCACGCACATCCGTCCTCAGCGCGTCGTTTTCCGCTTTTTCCGGGTTTGTGGCCGCCTGGATTTTCCGGGTGGCAAAGTATGTGTCTGCTCGATTTGAGTTCTACAGTCTGGGATCGCAGACCAGTTGTACAGAGACACGGTCTCTCCACCGTCCCCTTTGTTTCTTCGTGACTTCCCTCCTCCTTGCTCTCCTATGCGCCGGTGACCCCCTTTTTGCCCTTTTCTTGGGCACGGTCATCTGACTTTCTGTCGCGTTCCCAAAAACACACGATGTTTTCCTCTGCATGGAGCGTTGTGTCCACGTGCTGTATCCGGAGACACTGGTCTCACCGGTGGCGTTTGGACGGAAAAGCGGAGCTCGGCGCCGAGTACGCAGAGACAGACGACGGCACACCTACGTCCCCAGTCGAGGAGCTACTTCACTTCCTTCCTTCGTTTTCCCCCGCAACTCTGAGTCCGCCTTCGATCCCTCTTCCCGTCGCACTCGTCGTGTCTCGACGGCTCTTCCCTTTAGCGCGGTCGCAGCCGTCTCCCCTCTCCGGCTCGGACCCCATCTTCCAGCTTCTTTGCGACCCGTCGGCCCCCCCGCTCCTCACGGCTCTCCGTTTCCTTTTTGTGGCAGCCGCAGCCGGGGGTAGGGTGAGACCCGCCTACTACGATCGATCGGGGAGAGAGCATCTCTACCTTCTTCCGTTTTTTGAGGGCGAGGGAGAAGAGCCAGTCTACCTCTGCGTCTGCAACACCTCTGAAAGTTGCGCCGCGAGCCGCCTTGCTTCCTCAGCTTCGCTTGTATCGGTCAGCGCCACCGGTTCCGCCAACGAGGAGCGCAGTGCGAGCCACGGGCGGATTTTGAAGCACCGTCGCAGTCAAAGTTGTTTTTTCGTGGCCTCGGAGAGCCCCGCAACTGGGGAGCACGGGGTGTCCGGCAGTGGCGAACGATCCAAAGCACATAAAATCATTCCGACATCTTCCGCCCACAGCCTCGATGAGAATGTCGCGGAGGTGCCCTTGGGGAATGCCGAGGGCGAGGGTGAGGCGACCGAGAGAGGTGGGGACTCTGGCAACTTCAGGGGAAGTCGAAGCCGTGTCACCGAAGACCCTTGTTGTGCGATAGAAAGCGAGAGAACTCTGGAAAAGCCGTTTTCTCCTCAGGCGTCAACGATCCCAGGTTTGTCACTTTCTCACTCCGGAACCGACCAGTTCTTCGGTCCGCCGTGTCCGACCTGCGGTGGCCTCAGACTTCGGAAAGAGGCGTGGGAACAGCTCCTCTCAGCTGCTGTCTATACGGTGGGAGTCCCCCTTCAGCTAGCGACAAGCGTTTTTGAGCACACTCGAGAGGCGCGAAGAACCCAGAGTCAGCAATCGATGTCTTGGTCCCGTTCCAGCTCGTCATCTCTCCGGAGATCCGTGAAGAAACGTCAGCGCCATGTCGCCCTTCGTCTCCTCGAGGTTTTGAGTGCCGCCGCCAGGGCTGCAGGCAGGGAAGTCGAGGCGGCGGCCGCTCGAGCTGCGGCGTCCTCTCCGGCGAGTTTTTGTGTGATTGGCGCGTTTTCCGACAAGTGGTTCTCGAAATCTTTCCAGGTGAAAGAAGTCCTCATTCTTCCTCCCGCAGCCGCCCTCAGCATCGCCGAAACCCGTCGCTGCGCGGGGCTCTTTGGTATCACGGGAGACGCCTTTGGACTCCGAAGTGAAGCCGCGACGACGATCCATTCGGCAGCTGATGCTCTCGCCGCCGACCTCGCCCTCGCCTCAGCCAGCGGACCTGTGCATGCAGAGGGACTGCTTCATGGCGAAGGACTTGCAGGCGTCCCGGGGAGCTGCGGGCCTCACCCAGACTTGCCCGCGCTTCACAGAAACCTCGCAGCGATGTCCCGAGCCCTGGACGAGCTTCAGAGAAGGCTGCCGTGTCAGTTCGTGAACCAGGAACAGGCGTTTGTCTGCAGAGCGCGCGGTGTCTGTCTCGGAGGCATCGTGGCTGGAGTGGGACCTGAGGCGCAACAAGCGAGCGACGTGGTCGCCCTGAAAATCCTCCAGGTAAGGGGAACAAGTTGGAGCGTAGTGGGACGAAGGGAAACAGCAGGGGGGAAAACGTGGACGGAGGTCTGCTGGAGTGCACTCACGGAGTGGAAAGATAACGACATATAGGCGGGAAAGGAGCCCAAGCGATCGAAGAGTGGGCAAATAATGGGTGAGGGAGAAGGCCAGCTCGCAGACGGACAGAAAAACCGACGGACAAAAAGGAGAGACAGTCCAGGAGGAAAGCGAGAAGGAAAGGTGTCAACAGGGCAATGCAGAATGGTGAGGAGTACAAAGAATGACCGGAGGGAAACTACGCAGAAGAACGGGCTTCGCCGCAGTATCGAGTGGCGAGTGTGTGCGGGGATGCCTTATTCTGTCTGAAAGGATCCGCAAAGACTCGTTTATTTCAAGCTCTTTGCCAAACGCGTTCGAAACCTGTGGAGTCACGTCTGAAGAAGAAACGCGTCCACGTTGCCTTCCCCCTGCTGCACCTAGGGTGACAACACAGATGTCGATGTCTCTGCTCAGGTTTCGACTGAAAGGCGTCTGTCGCATCTTCGGGGGGAATGGCGCTTCCAGTAGCAAGCGCATGCATGTGTGTCTCGTGTTTGTGCACCCTCTCAGGATCTTCTGGTTCGGCTCCACGTCGCCCCGCCTCAAACCGACACTGTCCAGAGCAAGCCTTCTATCCTAAGACGGCTGACCGCTGATCGGCTTCAACAGATTCTCTTGGACAGCATGCGAGGTATGAGAAGACAGAGAAGCAACCGAGGGGAACGAGGGACCAACCCCCGCGTGGGTGACAGGCGTCGTGTAGCGACTTCACCTCTGTAACAGTGACTGTGTTCGTTTCATATTTCCGGTCGTTCCAGTCTTTTTGCCACTCTTGTTTTTGTTTTGGGCATGCGCATGTTTTTGGCCGTGAACTGGGCCACTGAAAACGGTGTCGCTGCCAACAAGCTCGCCGTGCTTCGGACACCGTTCCCTCTTCAAACGAAAAGCTGAGAGGGACGCGTTCTTGATCCAAGCACAGCAGATATACACAGTTCCGGTGGGGTGTGAGCTCGACTTGTCCCTGCGTGTCGTATCTCTGTGTTTCTCAGGTGTGGCGGCGAGCCTAGAACGTCCGCCGGCCTTCGCACCCCCGCAGCGAACCTCGTCGTCCTCTCTCGCCCCCAGTCTCCTCCCTCTTGTCTCTCTGTCGTTCTCGAAACCGCTGTCATGGGAGACTCTGTCTGCGCCGACAGGTGACGCGTCCGGTTCTGCGCGAACCTTTGCAGAAGAGCAGACGGGGGGAAAAGATGGGAGCCCACCACGGCCGCCTTTCAACAACTCCACGAGTGGGTGCGCGGCCAGCATCTGCGTGGTCCATGAAGCATCCAAGCGGCTTCTAGTTTGCCAAGTCGGAGATGTGACGGCGGTCCTGGCACGACCCGCATGTAAGAAAACGCATGCGCAGACGCGGCCGAGTAAGATGGGGGAGGGGACGAGGTCGGCTACGCAGAGGGCCTCGTCGACTGAAGGCGGAAGGAGGGGAAGAGGCAGAAACGCTCATCGAGAGAGAGGAAAAGAAATACATGACAGGTCGGCTCACAACGACGGCTCAAGGATAAAAGACGATTTGTCAGGAAGCAGTCCGCGCGGGCGGGCGGTCGAAAAAACGGATCGGATGTCTGCAGTTTCGTTCTCGAAAAGAGAATCCAAATGCCGAAGCAAGTCTGTGGCCTCGCAGACAGGATCACCTGATTTCTTCGGTCTCCTGGGGTATTGCTCTGAGATGGACAGAGATGTTCTGAATGCAGGCTTCTCGTTTGAAGCCGTTGTCCTAACACGAGAACACACTCTGAGGGAAGAGGAGGAACGCAAACGCATCATCAACGCAGGTAGGTTAGACCTTGGGCTATCCAGTGAAAGAACAAGGTCGACACAGGCATGGCCTGACGTGTACACTTTTGTTGTTTCAGGAAACAAAATTCCCTCTGGAACCACAGCCGATGCCGAACCCAAATGCTTGCACATGTGTAGGGTACACCTATGTCTTTCTCGCTCGGTCGACGTTTCTGAGTTCCGTGTTTCTCTAATGCCCTCTGTGGCTTTTTTGTGTCGGGACGGATTTGTTGTTTCTTCTATCGGATGGCTCTGGGTGTCTCATTTACACTGGAATTCTAAACTCCGCTGATGTTTGCATGCTTTTGCAGCCCAAGAGATGGATCTACCGTGTGTCGTTGTCGGCGTTTTACCATTCACTGGATGTGGCCTAAGTCTTCACTTTACTGTTCTTTCACTGAACGTTCTCCAGAACTTGTTTTCTACGCGAGATTCTTCCTGGCGTCGGTCTGCGTGTATCATTCAAAGCTGTTCACGACAAAGGGCAGTGAAGACATCGCCGCGTTCCTGTTGTTGTTTGCGCCTCTCTGTTTGTCTCGTTCGCCGCAGCGCGTCCCCCTTCACTACCCGTTTACTTTGTGCCTATTTTGCTGGCGTGTGTATCGTGTGTATCTCATTCCATCTTGTTGAGGCTCTTCTGGGTGCCTCAGTTGTACGGTTTCGGGCTGTCAACTCTTGATCATTCCCTGTCCTGTGTGCCCTTGAGTTTTCTTCTGCTGCTTAGGTATCGTCCCGCTAGGCCACATCAGCGAGGGCGCGTATCCGTTTTCTTCTGGGGTAGACGGAGCTGGCTGTAGGCATGTTCCAGCTCTCGATTCTTCTCACTTGCTGGGTTCCAGTGTGGAAGGGTCGGAGGAAAAAGAAACAGGTGCAGGAGAGGAAAGAGGCTCCTTCTCTGCGTTGGGGAAGCGTGAGTGGCGGTCGAGACTCAGGGAGGGGAGGGCAAACGAAGCTGGGAATCGAGCATCAGAAGCCAAAGATGCGCAGCTTCATCACCAACTGCCTCATCAGTGCCTACTTTCTGAAGGCCCGGCATGCCTTTTCCTGTGTCCCGATACCGACTGTCCCCCGCTTCGCTGTACGCGTCTGCTCGGAATGGTGGCTGCTCAGCCGTTCGGCGTCTGCAGCACACCCGATGTCACTTCTGTCAACATAAGTAAGGCTAAAACCAAGAGATGGCGAGGCAAAGCGGCGCCTCGCAGCGGGCCACAGAGACAGGAGTGAAGTCCTCCAGAGACTGCCAATATTTAGCCCTCTCTAATTATTATTTTTAGCAGGCGCATGACCTTTTATCGTTGCTCTTTGCGTCTGTTGGTGGGAGGGTTTGGACTTGGTGTGCGAACAATGCCTCGTCCACGTGATCTTTCGTTTGTTGACAGAGAAAAACGAGGCAAAGCGCTTGCGAATTAGCGTTCGTCTACAGCTCGTGCCAACTCGGATAAAGCCCGGAGAGAGCTTTGGTTTCTGGGAAGACACGGACCCCGAGGTCCAAAAAGCTGGCTGCACCCGCGTCTCTCTCGGTGTCTCTGCGAGCTTCCCCTTTTTTCACCATGTAATCCATCTCTCTGCGCACCCACCTTTGCGTTGTCTCCGCTGTGTCTAGGCAATGTTTCGTCGTTCGGCTTCGTGGTGGTTGCCTCGGCAGTAATCTGGGATCTCTTGGAGCCTCAGGAAGCAGTCGACCTGGTGGCGTACGAACTGCGGAGGCAACACATTGAGGCGCTTCGAATCGCGCACGCGAGGCGGCGGCGCATCGCCCGGCAGCATCAGGCTTTCCTTCGCTTGGCTCGTCGAAATCTGCACTTTCTGCAGGATTCGGCTTTGCGTTCGCTTGACGACAGGAACCAGGAGACAGCATGTTGGGCGGGAAGTTTCTTCGCGATGCCGCGAGATGTCCTCCGTCGTTTGTTCAGTTTTACGATAGATCCGTCGGCGCGGGCTCTGCTCCGGTCGCGTAGCGGCGAATTCCTGCGTATGGGCCTCTCTTCTCGACTTTGCTCGGGACAAGGAGGTGGACGCGAAGAGTCGTCGCTTGCAGCACTTCCCCAAGAAACGGACGACGGACGGCGGCCGCGGCGCGGCAGAAGTGTGAGTGCGGGAACTGTGCGTGAAGCTCAACAGTGGCAGGGGCAACCCTTGGTTTCGGACGGCCGTTTAAGATCTGCTGGGGTACCATCAGGTCAGAATCGATTCCCTTCAAGGGACGCAGAGCGCGTTGGAAGTCCTCGCCGAAAGGAAACAAACGAAGGGAGAGGATATCCAGCAGCGCGAGTCCGGGCACAGTCTCCCCAGCTGTCTTCCTCACGCTTTGCTCTTTCCCGGACTTTCACGTCAGGAAGCGTGGGGGCTCCAAGACGGTCTGTGAGTCAGGAAGATTCTTTGCTACGAGAAGTTCGCCAGCGGGTCGACTCGGCCGCTGAAGCCGCAATGTGTGACGTCGGCACAGCGCGGGCGATCGCAGGTCTTTTTAGTGAGACAGGGGAGGGAGACGAGTCCGAAGGAGCAGAGCCGTTTCCCGTCGGTCTCGATTTCCAGGCTGCTGCTACTCTCGTCGTCCAGCAGTTCATGGAAGCGTGGCAGCTGCGTCGGGAAGGCATCAGCATGCCAGACGCCACCGTTCTCGTGATTCCTTTTCGAGGCCCTTCGAGGGGACCACCCGACCCTCCAGCGGGCGAGAGAGACTCCGACCAGAACCGCAGAGACGCGCGGAGAACCAGAGAAAAAACACCGGAAACTCGGTCCCGGGGAAGCGAAGAGGAAATGGTCACGCGATATCTCAGCGCAACGCGGAAGCGGGAGACTTAGGGAATTCATTATTTCAGGGACATGTGAACGTGCGTGCAAGAGTGATGTCGTGGGTGTAGCTGCGTGAGTCACTGCGTCCGAGCGTATCTTTTATACTGTGCCTCGCCATGCCGCCGTGAATTCAAGACCTTCCGTAAGTGTCTCTCCTTGTTAAACAACGGAACCGAGGAATGCGGCGAGAGGTAGCCGAGACCCTTGCCGTCGGTCGCCAGGAAAGTCAAGGAGAAAACTGTAGCGTGCGACTCAGCATTCAGCTGCACCGGTTGAGATACATTGTCGGTAAACTTTATCGGGTCAAACAAACCGGCAGCGGCAGAGTCCCGTGACCAGGAGGTACAGAAATGAAAGGGCACGCGCGCGATGACACAAGACGCAGTCGATGGCAAGCGAAACGTACAAGACTGACGGGCGGCCTGCGTCAAAGCTTACGTCAAGACACGAGGAATGGGTTGGCTCAACTGCGGCAAAATGTTTTGCTGAAGGCAAGCCTTTCTGGTAGCTCTCCCACCACTCTCTTTTGGATTCCAATTCGCGCCGCGGTTACGTTGCTGACACTTTCCTGTGCTGCCGGCGGATGGATTGCTTTGATATCTTAGAGGAACCATCTGAGGTTTGTTTGGTTCATTAGAATCTTTTGACCTGCCGGATATTCTGTCATTCCGTTGGCAGTGAACTGTGGAAATATCTTTGACGAAGTCGCGAGAATGCTGATTCTACTGCGATCGGCGTAGGGATCCCTAAGGATGTGTAATGCTGTCAGTGTGTTAACTGTTACTAGTGTGACTCACGTCCCAGGTGCACGGGCCGCTGATCCTCGCAAGCGAGACTGTTGTGGTTGAGCGTCTTCTGGAGTCACTGGAGACGGGTTGGTCAGTCCCATGCCTGAAAGGAGTCAGGTTGTAAAGTGATGACTCGCAACATTCTGGAACTCCTAGAGGCGGGTGCTTCTCTTCTTGCAGTGGTTGGTCAGTACCGCTAGAAGAGAAATCTCTCACAGTCTGTAGCTGAACTGCCGATTGTTAGGTTGTTCTTCACAGGGCACGTAACGTGCGTTCAACAAAGAGGCGTTGCCCGTACAGAGCGCATCAGCGATAATTCGAGCGTTACCGTGATGCAGAGAGTGGCTTTTACTTGTGTGTAGAAGACAAGCACGATGCGGACGAAGCTGCTGAATTCGGCGGGAGGCTTGCCTCTCTAATGCGAGAATTACACATCTCCTGTGCTTTTCGGAAAAGACAACACAAATCTGAAGTCTAGCAGCGAGCGGATCGGGTAAATGGCTCACTTCACAGAATTGTGCATTCAGATGGTCTCATCCCTTTTCCACAAGAGTTCGCTATACGCATTCGGGCGAAGCCTCAAAGTGTTTCTCGTAGGACGCCGTCGTAGAGAGACCGTCTTCTCCAAGAAGAACCCTGTGTCCTTTCGATGTGGATTTACCCAATGCCGGAGGAAATGCGGCTCTGGAAGAGCTGCACGAGTTCCAAATCACAAATGGCGGTCCTGCACACGTCGCTTCTGGAAATCAGTTTCCTCGTATTCTCGCACCTTCCGGGGGTGATGGGTCCAAGCACTGACACTCAGTCGACCGAGGCCATCGATCCCTGTTAGAGATGACGGGCATCTGTGCTGCAAAGGAAATCCGTTTCTCCAGGAAAAACACCATTAAGGCTGCTTAGTCTAGGGGTATGATTCTCGCTTCGGGTGCGAGAGGTCCCGGGTTCGAATCCCGGAGCAGCCCACGGTCTTCTCTTCTGCAGAACGAGAGAATGTACCCATGCCGCTGTTTTGTCTTATTTTGTTTATGGATCACGGTCAGCAGCTGATACTAGCTTATCTGGACCCTGGAACCTCCACATTCAGGTAAGAGTGTGGCATGTTCTATCCGAGCTTCAGGCTCAAGTCGCAAAATGCGCGTGATGTACTATCTCCTCGAATCAACTAGACATCACCGTTTCCTTATAAAATGTCTGGTTTATTAGCACAACCTTTAACTATTTCCCCTGTTGCAGTGTTTGTTCATACGTCGCAGCGTATCCCCTCTTGTTCACTTCGCGACAAAAAAGGAGAGGGCTTGTTCGAAAACGTGAATTCGGAGCTGCGGTGGTAACTCGTATTCGCCACCGCCCCTGCCTGGTGCACACCATCAAAATCGCCGATTCAAATTATCTGTGCTGCTCGTTGAGCACTTTCTGGACTTAGATATATTTTTCGGATGCCTGTGTATTATACTCCCTTATTAACCCTTTTCCTCTCTCTGTGTTGAAAAAAAGCCCAGTGATTATCTCAAGCTTCTGCTGCGCTGGCAGGTTCCAAGCCCAAGGATCTGCAGCTGTTGTTTCCAAATTCAGTTCTGTCTCTCTGAAAGGAAGACGATACATCGGAGGGAATCGATCTTTTTGTGACGTGACCAAGCGCTAGTGCCGACGGCAACCGCCTACAGCAACAGAGCATCACTGTTATATTCGCTCTAGAACACACCACGGTGCGCACCCTGAAATTCTTCGACAAGAGGGCCAGGGAGAAAGAAACAATCAAAAGTCGTGGCTATAAAATGTGTCTTCGGTCTTTTTTATTCTGTGCATCGCATAAAGCAATTTCTGTCTTCTCTCTAACTTGTCGAGTTTATCGATATCGAGCACATAAGCCCACATTGGTTAGGGGGGAATCGTGATGTGCCTCAATTTGCATCTCGCTCCACTCGCGGTCCGTAAACGCTATCCTCCACCATTAGTGCACGAAACGCCCTGACACTACATTTCTTGTATAGACCACAATCTCGCTATTATATAAACAGTCTCGCCCTCAGAAGGTCGCGTGTGGTGGCTAAAATAAATAGATTTGCCACAAGAAGGCCACGTTTTGTATGCACGACCCGCGTAAGATACGTGAATCCTTTCTCCCTAAGCCCGGAAGGATGTGCTAGCAACTTACAGCTACGGCATCTCAAAAGTACAGACAGTGTCGAGTAGGACAATGAGCCAAAACAACTTCCCTATCGGAAGTGACAGTCTATCTTTAGATTAAGTGCTCTATCTATTTTAAATAATTTTAAACAGCCCGATTGGTGTTTTTATGAATTACCTGAATCTGCCTGGCGCGTAGCAAAACCCCGATCCTAGGTTTGAATCAGAAGAGCTGAATGCCCGCTATCGGGGCATAGTGATGGAAGATGACGGAAAGCTCTCTTCAGTTATTTCTCAGACACGTGGCGGACCGCCCTCTCTTTTCTTGCATCCCGAATACAAGAGCACTGGGGCACAGGCTACATGACCTTAGTCACATGACACACCGCGTCCGGTGAATGAGGTACAGCTCTTTCACTCTTTCACGTGTTAAGAGTCAGAGGCGACACTCCTCCTTCTGCTAGCTCCTGAGTTGCTGCGTTATAGGAGAGCAGCAGTGCTCCTTTCTTTGTTGAACAAGTGGCGATATTCCGCGAGCGTATCGAAACGCTACCAGGGGGAGGGCGAAGGTATAAAAAACACACAAGTTCCGACAGACAGTTGCCACGCCCGGCCGCAAGCTTGAATTGAGGTCAACTAGTTTTCGTGGAAAAGAATCCTAACTAGCGGCATGTTCCTCTGTGTATGGACGAGGAGCTTGGCAGAAACATGCAGGCAGTTACCTTGACCACCTTGACCAATTCCGACTGCAAAAACGGGGTGACCCTGCGTTTTCCCCAGCACGGCCCTCGCGCCATCTGGGTGGCTGTATCCCCCTCTGGTAACTGGTATCTGCGCACGGATCTGTGGCGTTCTGGCTCGCTGGCATTTGCCGTCTCGCCGAGTAGTCCGTCGCTGCTGGCAACCAGGGTGAGCTGTGCTTCGGCATTTTGGGGAGTACTGGGAGAGCAACAGAGAAAACCGGCATTTTTCCTAGTGACCTGGACTGAATCCAGGAACAAATAAGTGAACCGCTACTGCCGCTTGGAAGCCGGTAGGGCATGCGCGGGTTGCAGCGTCTAGCTCTACGCGAGTCTTGGTCAGGTTTGCGTACCTTGCTCTTGGTGTCTAGATAATCCCGAAGAGATGTAAATGAGATACTTTGAGTAGATGTCAGATACAAACCCCCTTGTTTTCTAGCCGCGAGGCAATAGTCCCCCCGTCCCGTCGCAGTCTACGAAGGAGCGTGTCACCGCGTCCGTGTCCCTACAACCACAGTGGCGTGCGCTTGCAGACCGCTCGAGCCGCATCATTGTTTTTCGTGCTCCCGTTGTCGCATTTTTTAACCACTCGTGTATCTGTCACTTCTTCTCTAGCGGAGGGGGACGGCTTGCCCTCGCTCCGCGTTTGTTGTCGACTAGCCGCGTGCTCCACACCTCCTTTCGCAGTGCCGCCCTGATTACGATCTGCAGGTGTTCTTACTTCCGTGTCCTGTTGGAGCTTCGTGCGGACCCGCCGTGTCTGCCCCTGTTACGTGCTGCCTCGTGTCTCTACGGTCGGCTCGTGCACTGTGCCCTCGACCGGTCAAGATGCCACACAGTCTGACGGTGCTCACTGCCGCGATGACTGGCGGGGTAGTGGGAGGCCCTGCGACTGCGGGAGGTGGGGGGTGTTGTGGCTTGTGCCCGTGGTGTCCTTGTTGCCCCGCTGCACCAGTCGCCGCAACGGGAGCGCATGCTGGCATGACTTTAGGTGGAGGAGCAGTTCCTGGCGCCGCAGCAGCTCCTGTCGCCATGGCACCTGGTGCCGCAATGGCCCCTGGTGCCGCAATGGCACCTGGTGCCGCAATGGCTCCTGGTGCAGCCGTTCCAGGTGGATGGGGGGCTGGCACGGCCGCTGGGGGCTACGGAGCTTCCATGGCTCCGGGTGCCGCTGGAGGTGTTGGCTATGGGACAGGAGGCTATTACGGGGCTGCTTCGGGGTCACCCGCGTTAACAGCGCTGATGGCGTGGTTCAGTCGGGCCAACGACGAGGCTGGGAGGCTCATCCAAGAATCCAGGGGAAACCTTCCGCAGGGACATGGAGGAAAGGAAGACTTCGAGAAAGAGCTCAGTGAAGCCAGCACTTCTGCTTCGTTAGGGAAGTACAATGCCAGAAGACGGAGGGACTCGAACGCGTGTGCGGTGAGAAGGGTGAGGCGGTCTCCGGCTAGCACACCCAGTGCGATTGAGCACTGCACTGGCTCCCTGGACTTCATTTAGCTAGACATGAGGGGAAGACATCATGGGATGTCCCATCAACGGGACACTTTCTCCATGTAGTCCTTCCGTGTTTACGGAGTTACCGTGAGGAAGCGTTTTCTACAAACAAAAAGTGGCGGCTGACACAATGTACAGATTTCGCCTGGCAAACATTTTGCCCGGTGAAACGACCACTCATTTTCTTGCCCGTCGAAGTGCGAAAGAGTACAGTATACGTGGGGAGATCAAATTCTTTCACCTTGAGGCCTTTGCGTGCAAACGTACGTGGTGCTTGTCTGCAGGTTTACGGTTTTGTCAAAACAGGAGCATGTCGCAAGGCCAGATTCTATTAAAATCGTGCAATGGAGCCAGTGGATCGTACTGTCCCTACTTGGTGTTGCCAAACAACACACTGGATGTTTCTGATAACAGCGCAAGCTCCTGTAATGGATCTGCACCCCGTTTCTGTAGCATCAGTGTTAGATCGTTGTCAAAATTCTAGACATGGTGTCGCCATTTGCCCGATATGTATAGAGACCCCGTTCTTGTGTTGTGTCAGGGTTGTCTGTGACCAAAACGAAAGTGACAAGACAAGGAATCGGGTACATGTGAATAAAAACAGTTGTTCACCGACTGTTGTTGTGTGTGTGTCACTTGCTATTACTGCTCTACTTGCCGGAGTCTAAACGTTGCTTGTCAGTTTTTTCTTGACACATACACCACGCCCGACTGCGCTGCGTTGGTCTCTTTGTGTATAGCAATCTGGTCGGTGTATATGCGTAGCCAACATGTGCATTTTAGCTCTAAGGCAATGGAAGGCTTGACTGATCATCAAAGACGTCGCCTGGAATAAGGGGATTGTCTTGGTGGTCTCTGATCCGATCAGTAGTGGAACAGACCAAGCGGGTGCCTGTATTGTTAATTTATACGGGTGCACAGATACAGCAAGTCCTGGTATCGATTCTGCGCGTTGTGAAAAGGGACCGAACGGGCGCCAGGTATTTGAAACGTGTGGACTTACACGGTTACTGAGTGTATCCTCTTGCATTAGCTGTCGAAAGGTTGATGCTCACCCAGTAGCTGACCCGATTACTAGCATCTCACCCTGTTGATTTACCCCAGTGGTCTGACAAACAAAGGAGAAACCCGGACTCATGGAAACACTGCGACACCAGAATTCCTCAGTGTGAAACTAGTCGACTTAGGGTTCGGCCATTCATATAGAAGAAAAGGGGAATACCATTCGTGGCACCTCCCGCCCTACCTCTGAACGCGGGAGCATGTGCAGTAAGCGGCCATCTGTGCTGATTCACCGAGGTTGAAATTGGGTTTGCTGACTTTGTGGTGGGAGCTTGTCTTAAGCCCAAAAGATAGTGTTGGTAACGCAAAATATATTTTCTGCCGCTGACACCACC
This sequence comes from Toxoplasma gondii ME49, assembly GCF_000006565.2. Taxonomy (NCBI): domain Eukaryota; phylum Apicomplexa; class Conoidasida; order Eucoccidiorida; family Sarcocystidae; genus Toxoplasma; species Toxoplasma gondii. Next base: position 5,359,645 of record NC_031476.1, read on the forward strand.
TTACGACGAAAGTCGTACACTTAGGTCTAAAGATATCCGAGCATCCACTACCGCAGTCTCGTTGGTTTTTGCAGTCTGTGCTCGTTTCTGAAGTGACGCAACATACGACGGGCTTTATTTTCGGAATTGCCGTCGGTCGGTAGGGGCCTCTATTTGAGTGCCAAGTCTCACAAGACTAACTTAAACGGGAACTTAATTCACAGATGCTAGTGACGTATGTCTGAAATTCGTTTTGCGAGCAGTTCCGTCGATCCCCGAACTGAAAAAAGACAGAGGCGTTTTTACCCATGAAAAAGCTGCTGGTTGCGTGTGCAGTCGCGACTACCTCGGAACATTCACCGCGGTAAAAATTCATATTTTGATCGGCGTTCACTCATCTCAACGCGTCACGGTGATCTGCTACGAATCACTGACAGGCAACGGTCGAAGCACGTGCAGCAGAAATTCGGACACGCGACGCCTACTTCATCCGCTCTTTAATACGGTGTCGTTGCTTCCATGTTTCACACATGAAGACCAGGGTTGTTGAAAGATGGAAATGTGGCGCGATGCACGACGTAGCAGTAAAACAAATTGTCTTCCCCTTTCAAGTGTTGCTGCGTATATCAGAAACGGTAGCCCAGTGTATCTAGAGCTTTTGCGTAAGTGCCGAGAATCAGTTGGTTCCATCCGCACGACGAGAGGAATTTCGACATGGACATGTGCTGCTCGTATACCACAGAATGCGGCACAAAGCTCCAGTTCGCCCCTGCAACGGACCGGAAGTAAAACCCCGCTCTGTCTCGTGTGAGCCTCAAAGAGTCAAAACAGGAGTAGGCAGCTACCGAGCCGGCCAGAACACCCAGAAAAGCGAAACGCGCCGACATCCTTGAAATCAGGAACGAGTGAGAGAAACCAGGTTTAGCGTCTCCCAACTCAGCAACAAATCCGCTGAAGCTGAAGAACACGTGGGCAAGGTGGCACTACCCTCCCACTGCGTAGAAATTTGTGTACTCTTTTCAATCGCTGAGAGCAGACGAATGGCGACACAGGGTCACGAGTGATCAACGAATGACGACACAACTCGCGGGAATCTCGAGATGCAGCGCACCACCTGGGAACAGAGCGTAGGCAGAAAACAAGGTTAAATGGGCTCTGTCTCTGGCAACGTGGGGAACGCTTGAGCAAAAAACACAAAGACCTATCCGTCGCGTGGCGTGCGCGGGCGCACTGGAGGGAGAAAGCGAAGGTAGACCAAAAATGACCCCGGGTTTCACTTCAGGCATGCGTTGCGGTGAGAAACAGGCCTGGAGGGTTGAAGCTTCCAGGACAGAATACAGACGTTCTTACCCTTTACAACAACAGGGTTTGAGCGAGAAGACAACATGCGGATGCAAGTTCGAAAGTGATGACTGCGTGAGGTGCGATTCAAAACGTTTTCTGGGTCCTTAGATTCCCTGTGGTCCGTCTGAACCTCGAGGATCACTGGAACAGAAGCTCGGGATGTTCGGACAAAGAAAACTGCGCTCAAAACGATTCCAGAGAGAAGCCGAGATGCAACGGCATCAACTCCAAGATGTAAGCGACAAAATCGGGGCAGAACACACCATCCGCCAAACTCTAGGAACACTTGTGAACCCACCAGTATCGTAGCCAGCGGACAGAAAGGTGACCACACATACTTCGACATCGTCTTCCACTCTTTCCTTTGCGTTTTTCCTCGAAAACCAGGTAGGCTTGCCACCGACACCTACTCTCTCGCAGTTTGCCTGTTTCTTGGCAAAAATATGCATGCATGCACAGTCGCGAAAGGAGTCTCTCTAGCCGCCTGGACTGCGCGAATCCCGTCCCTCACTCGTATGAGTGTCAGCAACAAACGGAAGAGCTGCAGATTTTGCCACAGGTCTTTCTGTTTCTCTTTTCCCATGTACATACTCAAATGGCAATCCAAAGGAAGCAAGTTCATGTGATGACAAGGCATCCGTGGAGAAACGGCGGCCCAACCAGAAACCTCGCTACCCCGGGCGACGCCTTACCATTGAACGGAAGTATATCGAGACCGTCACACTTTTGAGAGCCATTCTTTTTATCGCGTCACACTCGACTCGATGCTGTTGGTTGTGGTTGGTCTCTAAAACGTAATAGTGCCGAGTTGATTGATATATCCCAAAGAAAACGATGAAAAGGAAAGCCTGAAGGAGGCTCGTATTGCAGGAGCACCGCCCCCCAGTTGTGTCTTGCGTGTTGTCTCTCCTCCAACTTGAACTGGACGGGACGAAATGAGGAAATTTCCACCCATTTTCTCTCATTTGATGAGAACGCTACGGTCGTAAACCGACAGATGAAGATCTCCAGGCATTCAAATGTCGATTTTGACTCATTTGGGTCGAAAAAAAAATAGTTAAAACGATTGCGTGCTGACCACGTGCGGGGCTGTCAAGTGTTTCTCCGGGCGCTTAACAGACGTTCAGCGAGTCGCACACCAGAACATACGGGATTGTTTTCAGTTTCTTTTCCATTTTTCTCTTATTTTTTAGCGACCTGACTGTTCTTGCTGGATTTCGCTGGTATTCCCCTTTCATTTCCGCGTTTCCTCGGGCGCCACTGGACGCTGTGTCGGTGTGGCGCGGGCGTTTTGAGTTTATGGCACAATTCCTTCATCCAAGTGAATTATCTTTGGCCCCCTGCCTGATTTCCCTTTTGTCCTTTTCTTTCGCACCTCTTCAGAGCCTCGTCTCGATGGTTCCCTTTTCCTTCCGCGTTTTCCCCGTTTTTGTCACCGTCGGTGTTACTCTCGCGCGGGTTTCCTGCCGTCTCTTCACTTCGTCGTTGCTCGTTTTTCCACCCACTCCTTTCTCGTCTGGCTTTTCGCTGAACGTTGAGGGCAAATGAGTGGGCGTTGATCACTTTCTTGCTTTGCAAACATGGGAGGAACGGGCATTCTGGCTATTGCCTCGTGCACGCTTCTAGGAGTCGCCATCGTGGGGGCTGCGTTCGTGGCCATGCGAGCAGCGTATCGAGATTGGAAGAAAGAAACTTCTGAAAGAGAACGGGTGTCCGAGTGAAAGTCGAAGCAGTTCCACTCTTTGTCTTTCGCTGCTTCTCTCGACTTCTTCTCTCGATTCCAGCCACCCGAGCCGTTCAAACCGTCTCACGATGAGGGAAAAGGACCCCCGATACAGGACGGAGAGCACCAAGGGAATGAGACTGGACGCGAACATTGGAACAAGGCGTTCACTGGATTTTCCGTGAATTCTTTTCAAGACGGGGGATGCCGAAATGGCACTCCCGACAAGCCTCTCGGCGTCTGTGCAGTGGACTGCACGCACACCACAAAGGCGCAAACGCGTGCGACGAAGTTGTTTCTGTTGCGTCTTTTTGCTTCTTTTCAACAACGCCTTTGGCACTGGTTTTTGCGTCACCAGAGTGGCGAATCCGCAAACATGCTTTATCGGTTCCATCCCTGAAGTCACTTCTTCACACGGTGATCACGTCCACGGAGTCTCTTCTCCACTCGTTTCTGAGTCCTTTGTTCCTTTCCTCTGCATCCCGTCTTCGTCAGCTCGTCGGTCTCTGGACCCGCGCTGCGAAGGTTGTCTTCCAACTCCTTTGTTTCTTCCTGCCTTCGCTGTCCCCTCTCCGCCTGGCGCTGCTCGACTGGATGCGGCCAGGCAAGCGCTCATCAACCTCAACACAGAGGCGAGAGGGGTGTGTTTGCTCTCGTCGCCTGTCCAGCGGTCTGCGGAAGTCAGACACCATACTGCTTTTGCCTCACCATCGACTCCTACTCTCCACGGCTGTCGGGCAAGTTCGCGGATGTCTTCGTGGGCGCATGCAGGCAAAACATGTCTCTCGGATCCGTCAAACAGGGGAAGCTTCTCCAGAAGAAAAACCTCTTCGTGTCTCGGCTCTGTAGGGTCGCAGGGATCGCCGTCCTCCCCGGCGGATTGGGACAAGACACTGTTCACAACTCACGTCAGACCAACGGCTACGACTCGTGGAACTCGACTGGGAACTCGTTCTCACGCGATCTCCACTAGCGCCGTCGCATCCTCAAATGCGGCGTTCGCGTCCTCTCCTGTGCCTCGTAGGTATCTGAGAAAGGTGCCGTCTGCATGCAAACACAACCGAAACCTGTGCTGACCGGAGACGGCCGGCGGCCTCCCCCACAGTGGTATGAGGTGTTGCCTGGGCTCTCGGTTTCCTCCCTTCTTTGGGGCGACTGCTTGAATGATCAAAGGACAGGAATGAAAGAGAAGAATGCAGAAACGTTACGCACATCGCGACGGGTGAACCGTGACATGCATCTGTGAACAAAACATTAGGCATGAAGGCGCAAATGTAAAACCGAGTCTTTGTGCCACACACAAACCGTCTTCCTACGTGAACCTGCCCCTGCTTAAATCGCTTCATGACGAGCTTTCTTCGTGTCGATCTCAAGGCCTATCGATCTATCGATCCTTGTCTGTGTCTCTACGTCATCTACGTCTTCTACCACAACACAAAGCATCTCTCTCTATCTTATCTATACCTGTCAATCTCTCTGTATGCATATCGACATATGCGTGTCGATATTTATGTGCATCTGCAGAAAAGGAGGAGAGAGCGTGCACTATGTTTAGACGTTCCTGGAGACACACGGTTTCCTCGTCCTTTGATGGTTTTCTCTTTTCCTTGCAGACGAAAAAGAAGACGAGAACCCGCTTCGCGAGACCCCCCAAGAGAGCGCATGTGGAGAGTTCAACGTGAACGGAGAGGGGAGAGGAGAAGCTGTCGGACGAGAGGGTCGCCGGCGATCGCTACTTGAAATGCGGTGTGATGGTAAGAGACCTCTGCATGCAGAGGTGCGACTTCGTTGAGCCAGTAGCCATTATTGGTTGACACTCATGCCAGACTGGAAGACGGACGCACACAAGAGTGCAGCATGTGAAATCGTCTCCAGTTCTCAGAAGTCTACAATGCCCTAGGTGGGTTGTGTCACATACTTACGTTAACACATGCATGCAGAGGTTCACACACATAAATATCTATACATAAATATATATATATATATATGTATATATATATATATATAGATCTATTCGTAGATACGTATGTAGGGGAACGCGCGTCTATCTCGAAACGCAAACTGACGTAGGTTGGTACCTATGTGTGTATGAAGGCCAAGGCGACACAACTTATGCATGCGAGGAACGAGCCTTCTTTCTGTGATTCGTTGTCGCCTTATAACTTCTTGCGTTCTCGAAGGCGCGCCCTACGTGGGCCTAGTCACGCAGATTCTGCCTCCGCCTCTGAGTGCCGGCCGCCAGCTCTGGCCTCTCGCTGTGGTGGATATCGGCTGCATGCGCAGCGGCACTTTGGAACTTCGACCGCACTGGGACATTCGCGTCGGCGACTTGGTGGGTGCATGCAAGACTCGATAGACCCTGAGGAAAGCCGATAGAAGCATGTTGAATCGTAGGGACGTGTCTGCTGGATTTGCCGTTTGACTGCGTTATTCGAAACGGTAAATTGAACTTAACCAAACTGACGGGAAAACGGCTTACACCACGGTACAAATTAGCCGTTGCGACGAGACGAGAAGACACTGAATCCCGCCGGTAGCAACGTCCACAGACTCAAGGAGATTTAGTCCGAGTGTTTTGGTTGCTGGTCGGCTATCCATCTACGCAGATCGGGAGATACGTTCGATTTTCTTTGCCTCTCATGAATGCGCGTTTCAGGTTCCTGTGAAGGTTGCGAGCGTCGACCTCGTCTGCCACCGCCTGGTCCTGCAGCTCGACAGTTCTGCGAAAGAACGTTTTTTTCAGAAATTCCGTGGGCCGAACACTTGGCTCAAGGGTACGGTCCGCGCGGTCTCCGCGTCTGTGTCTACGTGCAGTCGGATGTTTTGGAGAGTTTATTCTGTCCTTGAGAAAGTGACTCTGGGAACGAGCACGGATGGAAACCGTTGGCTGTTTTGTTCGCCTTCAGTAGCAAATACTGATCTTGGCTGATGCGTCCCCGCCTCTCGCGGCTCTGGCGGTTTGCGCTGGGGGTGAGCAGCCGCGGTTTCGTCAGTGTGCGCGTTTTCCTTTCTCCCAAATGTACACTGGATGCCACTACCACTGAGACCCTTTGGACGGTTACGAAAGGTAGAGTGAGACATGGATGCGAGAAACGCAGAATCCGCATTGGACTAACCAAACAGTGCACCACATGTTGAATTCGTAGGGATGGAGGAGCAACCCTAGCAGGCCTCGACCAACGCGCAGAGACTCAGGTGACAGGCGACTGCATGGGGACTCGGCAAAGAAGCTATGGAACAGACTCGCTTGCACAGCTTGAGCCAGAACATGAATCCTCACACGACATTGAACTCCTTTAAAGAATGCTGAGACGTTTCGACCTTGTCTCGGTCTGTGTGTGTGGTTCTGTGTGCATTTTGATCATGTCGTGATCAGCAGAGTCAAGTGCTCCATTTCGTTCCTTTTGCGAAGTCTTGTCTGTGCAGGCACAGTTGCTCAGATCTTACCTTTCGGGGCGGTTGTCAATCTCGCACCAGGCATTGACGGGTTGCTTCATATCTCTCGATTCCCACCTCGCTTTGTGAGTTTCCTCAACTCGTTTCTCCGCCTTGGAAGCCGCGGCTTGGCTCGCTCTCTCAACGCATGGTCTTTTTGCGCGATTGCCTGATGCTCAGTTCTCTCGCAACCACGTTGTCGTCTTCTGTGCCCGCCTGTGTGTCACCTGGCAGAGGCTTCTTTTCTTCGGTTTCAACGTTCGCCTCCATCCTTTCTTCGCCGCTCTCCTAGCCCTGCCGCTACTCGTCTTCCCTAGTCGATGGCGTTTGTTGTTCCCCGCATTCGAGACTCTCTCTCTCTGGCCTGAAAGACACCACTGTCGCGTCCGTTTTCTCGCGCGTGTGTCATGGAAGTATTCGCACTTGGGGGTTCTCCATCGTCCGCTCAGAATGTGACAGCGACACCAGGTCTGGGATATGAACGCCAAGAGTCTTGTTGTCCGGCAGATCCTGCACACACCTCCTGCGTTTATACAGACAATCGCTGCGGGTGGTCGGCGCGTTTTAGGAGTTTCGCTTCGCCTGCAGGAGACACCGTTTTCGCCTGTTCTGACAGCCCAACACTTTGTGGTCGCTTTGTTCCTCAGGAGAACTCACCGGGTCGACAAGTGAAGCCTCGAGGGTCGCGGCCATCGGTGAGGGAGCGCGTGCGCATTGGGGACGAAATTCAGGTGTGCCTTGTGATGTTCGATCGTGATAGACTGGTCCTCACGGCTCAACCTCACTCTTCGCTTGCTTCACCCTCTTCTCGCGCCAGCTTCGCCCCTCCCGATCTTTCTGCGTCCCCTAATTCGACTGCTGCATCCGATCCAAATGTCGCTGCTTCTTCCTCTACGTCTTCCGCGACTTCCCTCTCGGCTTCTTCTCCTACATCTTTCTATGCTTCCGCGGGGCCTGGTTCACTTTCAAAGTGACCGTCGATGGCGAACGCGAAGGAGACTCGGAGGGTCCACTGACATCTGGGAAGCAGCTGCGACAGGTCGCCGCGCCGCCAGGCAGCGCCGATTTTTCGTATTCACAGCGCGCAGCGATACTTCGTGAAGGCATAGATCGTGTTGGGAGCAGGGTGTGTACGTACAGCGGTTTTTCCAGATGAAATACACATACGCGGATGCACCGATGAAAATCGTGGGGACACAGAAGAGTGTGTTTGACCACAGTGAGGCGGATTGCTGGTTATGTGTAGTTCCACGTTCACGACGATGCTTCACAGTGCAGGTTCCGGATGAACGCACATGTTGCAAATTTGACGGAAACGTCAGAGCCTTTTTTATTTCTTCTGACACCTTTGCAGTACACTGACTGGGGGCTCACGTCCAGGTAAATCGTTGATGCACGCACAATGGGTGTAGAAGTCCTCTGTAGCACTTCGAAGCTTCTCGAACTGGAGGAACAAAGAGAGGCGAGCTGCTGTTTTGAGGAGCCTCTACGGCTATGCGACTCCCGAGTCGTGGCTGGGAGTGGGTGCGCGGCTCGCGCTTGTTTCACATCTTCTTCAAACGAGAACAAAGATATCGGAGAAATGAGGTGGATTTACGGCTTTGGCATTTCGCTAATGAAGCCGGGACGGTCACGTGCGTCGGCAGCCTGCGCTACAGAGTGTGGGGGTTCGCGGTTCTGCACATTTAACTCTTTTGCTCGGATTCGAAGAACGCAGTGGGCGAAGATAGAGTCAAGAAAGGTGACAAGCTTTAGTAGATTTACAGGAACGACTAAGAGCCAACACGACCTCCGTTTCTTGTCCAGACGACGCCGCAACAGAGGGTTCTGTAAAGTCGTTTTACGCAAGGTCCTGTACTCTTTGTGGTCTGCTATTTCGATCGTGCGTCCTCCGCTTCCGTACACAGGGTACCCCTGTAGTTCTCTTCAGTGAAGTAGAAAAGCAAAAAGAAAGTAACAGAAGCAAAAGAGAGAGGAACGTCGGGGGAGGGGGCCGGCCCGACGCTAGAGAGACCGGAAGCGAAACGCCACCACGAAGCAACGCTTCAGGTAGTAGACGGTGCTCTGACTCCATAGGGAGACCGGGGACGGCGAACATAAAATCCTGAGGCGCGCGAAATCGGATGTTACTGATGATGCGTTTGCGTTAAACAGCAAAAAACGGAAACTACGGACTGCACCATCCCGTCAACCTCTTCTCCACGAAGGCGAAGACATCCAAATAGAAAGACATTCACACATGCACCCATAGGTTTCTGCTGTTTGTCTGTCTCTTTCTCTACGTGTGAAGAAGTACAGAGAAGCACTCGTGCCGCGACCTATTGTGGGTGCATGCATCCCTTTCTCCTGTGGACTCGTGTACAGTGAAAAAGAACACAAGGGCCAAATGGCGGACATGCAGACCGTTGCAAATGCCCGTTAATGCTCGCCTGCATCTTCTCAGGCTCATCTCCAACATATGAATATCTCTAGAGAAGGAAGGATCAGAGATAAAATTGTAGGGACCGAGTACCCTTCACTCCCGCCGCCAGGCTTTTCCTACACACCCAGTTGTTGATCCCGTCGTTTCGCTCTTCTGCAGAAGCGACGAAAAAGAAACAAACTTTTGGGGTTGCAAGCAGCCCGCTGTGAGTGAGACGATCGGATGCTTCTCTTTTTCCAGTTCTTTCCAAAAGGCCGCGACGCCTTTTTCTCTGCGTGTGCCCGCGCTTTCCTCTCTTCACTCTCGTGATGTCTCGCACTCGATCGGGTGCCTTTTGCCTGCCGTCGGTCCCCCGTTCTCGTCCTTTCGAAATGCGTTCGGACTCTGAGGTTCGCGCCTTCGTGTCGTCCTCCTGCTTGTCTCCACGGCTCATCGGCGCATGCAGCTCCGAAGACAACGCCCCTACGAGAGATTTGTGAGACTTCGAAGAAACTCGTCTCTCTCCGAGTCCGTTCTCAGCTGGCGCCACTGCAACGCGGAAAACAAAGAAAGGGATCGATAGGCGAAGAAAACGAAAAAGGTCAAAAGGACGTAATTGCTCTAAAGTGTAATTAGACTGAAGCGCCAGGGAGGACATGCACCATTTCTTATGCCTCTTTTAACAACGCCCTTCTCCACGGAAATGGAACCTGAAAGGCGGTTTATAGCGAGCAGGTGGCTTCTGAGATTCTCCCATCTCTTTGTCATCTCGGATTCCTATCTGAGCGTCGAGCCTCGAGGACCGGAACGAATGCGAGGCGTCGGCAACTCTTCACTGGAGACGTTACAGTGGGAGATGCAACGGGTATTCGTTGGGTCGATGGAATGCCCTTGAGAGAGAGAACACCGCCAGATCCCTTTCTTTTGCATTTGTGGCAAAAAGGTTCCCGGAAACAATTTAATATTTCCGACCTTCGCAAGGCAGCTGTACGCACCCTTCGCATAAGCTGCTGCGTGCGAATCCCTCAAACATTTGGCAGAAAACCTCGTATTCCAACGTTGCTGGCGCTCTTCTTTTGCGGAGTTCAGACATCTCTCCTCCGTATGGACATATACTATCTGACACACATCTACACACAGTTTTGCTGCACAGCTCCACAGATAACTATATAAATATATATACAGAGCTATATACATCTTTATCACCTATACCTTTCAATATACATATATATATATATATATATTTGGACAGCAACGAAGACATGTAAGAATTGAAGTGACTGTTTTGCATTTCGCGCCTCACCTGTGTGACGAAGAGAGGAAGGACGACCCATCCGGCTTTCTTCAGATGTGCAATGCGTCTCCGACTTTCTCCGAAAGGAACGAGAGGAGTGACATTTCCAGAGACGCCTTCTAGCCAGCTTGCGTTTCGCGTTTCGTCTGCTTCTCTCGAACGCTGATTCGGGGAGAACGGGTCTTCTTCCTTTCGCGTGACCAGCCGGCCGCCGTCGCCGCTGTCGAGCAGAGACTCGTCAGGCGCGCCTTCCTCGACCGTCCAGGACGCCATCGTCTCTTCCTCCGGCACACACAGCAGCGCAACGCCGGTCGGCCCTCGCGACGCAGCGTCTGCGAACGAAAGTGCATGCGAAACAAAAGACTGCGTCAAGCGGCAGGAGTCCCGTTTGGGAGGCGCAAGGCGCGAAGCAGCTTGCAGAGTCAAGCTCGAGAGAAGAGGCACAGGACGACGCCCATTGTGGGGGCGTCGGGGAGGCACGCTTCGGTTGAAAGACGAAAGCGATGAAGCAGACAGCAGAGAACGAGCGACCAGAGACGAGAGCGGAAAGAGGATTCGCTACAGCTCAAGAGGGAGACGAGACTGGCAATGAGGAATTCGGCGACGAAAACAGAAGGCAGTGTCGGCCTTGGTTGTGTTTTTTGAGGGAAACTGTGACTCGAGCAAACGCTCGCGACTCTTTGTCGTCTCCCTTCGTGATCGCACCGAGGCTATCTCAGAGAAACAACTCACCCCGAGAAGTCGAAACAGAGGCAAAGTGACAAAAGCAAATTCCGGTGATCACAGGCTTCATTGCATCTAAGCCACGACGCCGCAGAGCTGCGCTCAGCTGCCGACTCTCTTCAGTTAAACGGAAGCTCGCCGAACGGGATCTCTCGCGTTCCAGCCTAAAGGCAAGAGAGACGCCCTGAGGATTCTCCAGTTGCAACCCCAAACGCTCTTCAGTCGATTCAAACCACCCGGCCAAACACAAGCAGATGCATGTCATTCTCCGACCAGAGAGTTGTCGACTCATACCTACTACACCATCACCAACACACTCACCTACATCTCTCTCGTTTACTATTCCCTCTGCGTCCTTTTCTTTCTCTGTTTCCATCTACTTCAATCACCTTCGACGGTCATCTCCATTTATACAAATACACATCTACCACCTACGTATACATATCTGTCTCTCCGTCGATTCATGTCAGTAGATCGCCTTTCCCCCAGCCTTTCCTCCACCGCCTTCGTCCTCTGAGTAGCCACTGCTACGCCGTTTCTTTCCTCATTTCCTTCTTTGGCTGTCTCTCCCTTCAGTGCGTCTCTGCCGCCTGTCTGTCCGCGGACTGTTGCTCTCCATCCACGTCTCCGAGTTGAATCCCAAGACAGAGTCGCGTCAGTGAGGCCCCGAGAGTCACGGCAGCACCCTGTCGTGCGCGTCCTCAAGATTTAGGCGTTCACTCACCACTTCAGTCTGGGCAAGTCTTTGAGGAGGAAGTGGATCAGTCGGCTGTCTCCCGGATCGCTCTCTTGCAGATGCAGGAGCGATGGGCCTCTGAGAAGGAGACAGAGGTAGATTTCGTACAAACTGACCAGCTCCTCGTCGCGAACGGGAACTTCTTCTTTCTGCTGCCGCGCGCGCTCTACACCTGAAACGCAGAGAGAAACGAGACTCGACGGAAATTAGACAGACAGACAGCACGACCCCGCGAACGCACAGAAAGAACTGTGCAGCAAACGGCGAGAAAACGGAAACAACCAAACGCCACCACTGCCCTCAGCGCCCCACAACCACGCACAACACCATTTGTCTCTTGTTGCCTCTACCTCAACCTTTTCAAGACTGTCCTCTCCACATTTCTGCCAAACAAACGAAAAGGGAAAAAGACACACCTATCAGTCGAAGACACGGAGCGCATCACCTTGAAACGATATGCCACATTCAACTGCTCATACACACTTTAATACACATATGCATGTACATATATGCAAATGTATATACATATATATATATATATAACCACATACATATAGCTATTTATTCATATAAACATATATATATATATATATATATATACTTGTAGACATAAGTAGGTAGATAGCGACAGATATGCGGATGTGATGGCTCCACCGAACAACTAGATGCCATGCGTGGAACAGAAACTTCCATCGACCAAATACGTTGCTAAATGTTCGATCGGCAAACTCTGGGCACATGCACAGACGTCTGTCAGGGCTCGACAAATACCCATGAAATGCGGTGATGCTTCCGTAGAAAGAAAACGTACAAGTGCGTGTGCCAATGTTCGACAAGAAAGCCGTGGACGTACAGGCTGCACGCCTTCGTTTTATGTTCACTTTTCTAATTTTTCATTTTTGAAATTAAATTTCAGCCTGCTTACGGTCTGCTACGAGGCCAACGCAGAATCGAAAGTGGTCCACGAGGCTGCCGAAAAAAAACAGAGACAGAAAGAAAAAAAGTAGCGCGACGAGATCGATAAATAAATAAAAGGAAAACAACACCCACGAGTGCAAAGCCAATGCCGCGATGACACAATCCTCGAGAACTCAGAGCATAGAGTTATATATATATATATATATATATATATATATGTACACAAATTGCTCTCAAAATATATAGCTGTGCCCATATATATATATATATATATACATATTCACATACATACAGACGTATTCATACACAGCTATGAATATATATATATATATATATATAGATAGATAGATAGATAGATATATAGTTGTGGCTTTAGATGCATGGCGATGCATTTGAATGTGTATTCACTACAGTACTTGACATTGCCTAATGCTCTGGAACAGGACGCGCAGACGGTCTGCCGGGAAGTCGAAAATCTTTGTCTCGACCGCCGCGCGTCTTTCCTTATTTTGAGGTGACCACGGCTCATCGCCTCGTCTCTGCGACCCCATTTGCTTTTCTCGAGTTCGTTCAGCGTCTGTCGCGCCTACCGCTGGGTCACCGGCGTCGTGGGGGCGAGGCCGAGGAGAATGCGAATCTGCACACGAAGCGCCTCCGAGGGAATGATTTCCAGGCGGACGGAGTCGGGTGCTTCTGCGCAGGCGTCTCCTCGCCAAGCTGAGGCATCCCCGCGCGCAGTTTCTCGGTGTGACGCTGCATGCAGCGACCCTGCAGGACGCAGGCAGGAGGCCTGGAGAGAAGCCTGCAGCACCCCGAGACGCGCCAAGGCTGCGTTCTGAAACGCGGCGTGTGGAAAGTCCAGGGTGGCGGCGAAAAGGGCAATTTCTGCGAGGAGGCAGTCGAGGAGACACGGCGACGGAGAAGACTCGCGAAGAACGCGGTCGGCGAACCTGCAAGCGGAGCGGAAAAAGCCGAGCGCGCGAGAGAAAGGAGAATCGATGACGAACGGCCAGGCCCACACTTGGGGGACCAAACCCAAAGGGATGAAAGAGCCAGGGGGAAAACCGAAGAGAGGGGAAGAGAAAGAATATAGACAGAGATATTGAGAACGGCAGCTTGGTAGTGAGAGAGATATGAACGTGGAAATCAAGCTGTGCATTTTGATGTTCTAGTACCGGTACGGAGTTTGCGTTTCTGTTAAACTCGAGTTCTGCATCGTTTCAAGAAACTGTGTCCCCCGCGTTCAGGGACAGGACCCTACCAGGAGAGAAGTCGCTGGAGGACAGGTCCGAGCCGTGTGCGCGCCGCCACAAAGGCTTCCATCAAGTCGAGCAGGCGCTGCGGAAAAACCGGTGCAGCGACAAAGAAAACCAGCAAGCTAAACGCGTCACCGAGACTAACCACCACAGGAAACACTACGCCTTCACAACGGCTAGAAAACAAAAAACACACAGAACCTTATACACACACACAAGCGATGTGCATGCTCTTGCTTCCACCAGATGCCGCATACATATAAATATCTATATATATATATATATAAATATATATAGATATATGTATAAGTAATATAAATATATATATATATATATATATATAAATATATATAGATATATGTATAAGTAATATATATATATATATATATATATAAATAAGTAGCTGCATGCTATAGATTGCATGTAAAGAAGCGAGCGTACATGTGGGGTGAGAAGAGACAGATCGGCCACCAGAAGGACATTGAGAAGGCGTTGAAGATGGCGCGAGTCGGAGTCCATTTCGAGCAGTCTCAGCATGCGCAGGAGGGTGGGGAGGTGTCTGCACGCACAAATGGAAACGGAATTTGTAGGAACCAGTGAAGGCATGATTTTGGAAAGCTATCGTGTTCTTCTGGGACATCCGAGGCCTTCGCATCTGTCCGTCGGCATGCATTTTTGACCTTGCTTTGACGCCTTTCGTGCAGATAAAACGCCAAGCGCTCTATTTGGCGCAGAGACGGTAGCCCGGTTGAGAGGAGCAGCCGTGAGCGGCACCCCACCTCAGACGAACAAGGCACACATCGACGTTTATTAGATCTACTGAGAAGCGAGATTTAGGGAAGACGTTCAGCGGAAACACAGCGCAGCTGGCAAACAGAAAACGGCTGAAAACCAAGAATGCCTATCGAAGGACAATGAACTGAATTCTGAAATACGGGACTGCGATCGGATCCATCTCAGGAGCGCATGGAGAAAAAGGGGGATGAGTTCGCCACCGACTGGCTGGTCCCGAAAAAAAGAATGAGTTCTTGGGTACAGTGGAAGATCGTCCACGGTTTCTCTTCCCCCGGTTCTTCCTTCTAACGAATTCGCCACAAATTCCTCCACCAGCTGCGTCCTTGCACATGCCACCAAGTGTGTTGTTAGGCTTCGAGTGGGTCGAAAGAATCTGTGCTGGCTCTGCGCTTCCTGGTCGCCGTCTCAGCCTCGCGCCGCCTTTTCCGGACCCTTCTTCTCCCACAGATTCTCTTCCCGTCCTCGTTGCGTTCTCCCTTCTCGTCTCCTTTCCATTCCGTTTCTTTCGCCGACTGCGCCTTCGCTCGCTTCTGCTCTCGCTTCTTCGCTCGCTTCTGCGCTCGCTTTGCCTCGCCTTCCCCTGCCTCTCTCCGTTGCTGCGGCGTCTCGCGTTTGTCCCCTGCGTCTTGTCTGTTTTCCAGTTCTTCCATCTCACCCGAGCGCCAGGTCGGCGGTAATGCCGTCAGCGCATGCTGCCGCCTCTGGAGCCTGACCGCCGCCGCCACCTCGCGTCCCGGCCTTCAGAGTCCACTCCAGGCTTTCGCCAGGCTCTCTCCGGTCTCCGCTTTCGCTGTGTTCACTGGACTGGGAGGTCTTGGCCCGCGCGAGGACGACCATTTGATTGGCTTGCGCATGCAGCACCGCATGGCCAGTGGCGACTCGGAGGAGCGCGAGAGGCGTGTACGGCACTGCCTGTCTCGCGGCGCGACACAGGCGCCTGATGAGAGCGACGTTCCCGGAGAAGCGCTGACTCGCGGCCTCGGCGAGTCCGAGAGAGGCGGCAGACGAGGACGCGAAGCCTTCGGTTTCGCGCAGGCGTTGCGCGTGAGCCGCCCCCGTCGGACGCGGTGAGGTCGCAGGCTGCGCGTCGACGAAGCGAACGACGGAGGGGAGAGACGAAACTGTGGGGAAGTACGCGGCGTAGCAGGCGGTGGGAGCCTCCGTCGTGCACAGCGGCGCGAGCAGCATCGCCAGATCGATGGGGGAGAGGAAGGGAGACAGCAGCTCAGGAATCAAGGTCCGGAGAGAGGACGCAAGCGGCGACAGAAACGTAGTACTGCTCGGGGACGACGCAGACGGAGGCGTCGCGGAGGCTGCGCGCGGCAACAACGTCGAGGAAGTAGTGAGAGAACTCGGCCGCGAGAAAAGGTAGACGAAGAGCATGGGCAGAAGCGACAGAGGAAGCTTCGAGGCAGACGCCGGAGGTGCCGTCATCGGAGACTCCGCCTCGACAGCAAACGCGACGTCAGCCGCGCCAACGGCGGCAGTCAGACCTGACACGCGACTGTCAATGTGCTACAAACACACAGAGAAGAATGCGAAGCAGAGAAGAATGCGAAGCAGAGAAGAATGCGAAGCAGAGAAGAATGCGAAGAAGAGAAGAATGCGAAGAAGAGAAGAATGCGAAGCAGAGAAGTGAAGCAGAAGAACGAACGGACCTAGACGCAGAGAGGGCGCAAGAAACGAACGCGCAGGGACGCCGTGCGGTGGCCAGGAGGCCGTGCGGTGGCCAGGAGAAAGGAGGAGAGAAAAACAGGCCCCGAGGTGAAGCACAGAACGAAGGCGCGGAGTGAACGAAAAACGCGGAGCAAGTGGAAAGGGCATCGGGGAGAGCAGGGACGAAGAAAACGCGAGAAAGCAAGAAGAGCAACAAAACAGAAAGAGAGAAAGACGAAAGAAGAGGAAAGGAGACAAAGAATGAAGGAGAGAAACTCCGAAAAGATCAACGGAAGAGGGCAACCTGGGGGCGAAAGACTCTTCAGAGAAAGCCTGCACGAAACGAGTCCAAGCCAACAGCAAGCAGGAACCGGAAAACGTCTGGAGTTTCCCTACGCAGAAGCAACGGTTTCGGAGAAACGAGGAACGTTTTTTTACCTTCCTCAAGTCAAAGAGAGCTGCAACGCCGAGCGTCGGCTGGCGTTCGAGGGCAACCACCAAAGCCATCAATGCAGCTAAGTCTGTGGAGAGAAACAGACACACAGGCTTGAGCACATGCCGCACTGCATCCACGCAGGAAGGTTTTTCACCTGTGTGAAACCAGGAGACGCAAAGCTGCAGAAACGACACAAAATGACATCCCAACGAGGTTAAACGCGCAAGCAAAGGAGAGGCAGAGGTGTAGCGAGGCACTTGCTATTCAAGCAATTGAGAGGAAGGTGAGAGCGCAGCCATACGACGCGCCTCTGCAGAACTCGCGACAACGGAATCTAGCATAAATGCACACATGCATATACACGCACATACACATATACACAAAGAATGAACAAATACAGATCTACACAGAGTCAGGTGTACCAACATATATATATATATATATATATATCCATATGCAAACGCACACAGTTACACATACATGCATACATACGCATCTCCGTCAATCCCTACGAGCAACCACAGAAGCACAGATGCATGCATATTGACATATACACACACACATATATATATATATATATGTATAATATAAGGGGCTCCAAAGGATGGTCGTCGAGGAAAGAACAGTGCGTAGATCGACGCTTTCGGGTGCTTTCGCTGCCTGCAGCTGCTGCCCTGGCGCTCACCTGCGGACTCCAATGGCACACGGCGGATCTGCGCATCAAGAATGCGCTGCAGAGGATTTCCGAGTACGAGCTCCTGCCCAGCAGAAAAGTTCTCGCATGCACGTCGATTGGCAACCACACAGGAGACGTCCGGCCGGCTTCTCCGGCAGCCAAGAGCACCACGGGGACATGACGCGGCAAACAAGCAAGCGCTTGAAAAAGGGAGAAGCGCAAACTGGCAACGAAAAGGCAGAGGCGGAGCAATCGCGCACAGCTGTATAGGGCAAGGAAGGAGCACGACGGTGGATGCAGGGGAGGAGGAAGAAGACGAGCGGACGCAGGATTCGACGTGGAAAGGAACTCTCGAGAAACAGCAGAAAGGCGAACAAGCGCAGAAGCAGGACAGGCGAAAGAAGAGAAAGAATGCATAACACAACCGACCTCGGAAGCAACAAGCAGCCGGCAAATGTCCTCGGGTCGCAGGCTCCAGTTTTCCTCTTCTACGCGACGAACAGCTTCCGTGAGAGCCAGGCGCTGGAGAGGCCGATTGACATAGCCATCTGCCGAGACAAAACAATTAATTCCGAAGAAAATCGCAAAAGCATCTCCACTAGGATACACACACACATGTGTGCACAGAGACACTGATTCACTCTAAAATATGTATGTATGCGATATCTCCATGAAAAACAAGACCTGTGGGTGTGTGCACGCGTCCTTGCGCGTCTGAATGACGACCTGCAAAATGTACTAAATCGCGACCGTACATATCTTCCAACCACAGGATCCAAGGTCGATACAGAAGAGACGAAAACACCAATATTCGACTATGCTGTGTTTTGTGAAGGCGGCTCCGTATCATGCATTTGCGGTACCTACGTATACATCATATACATCAATGCATATATATACATATATGTATTCCGATCTTCTCCATGCAGGTGCCTCCACGTATACAGCATTCCATATACCTAAATATATAAAAATATAAGTACACAGGTATTCGAGTATCATCAGTAGAGCTGTCTGCGCCTATGCAAAGGTTCCCGCGTAAATGCAAACTTATATGTCCATATGACTTTCAAAGCGCTCTGAAACATGTGTGAGCGCATTGCCTCCGCAGCTGCTGCTCGGCCTGGAGTCTGCACGCAGATGCTCACAGGTTCGAAGGCCGACGAGAAAATCAACTACTTCGTGGAGAGACAGGGTGGCCAGGTGTCGTTTGAAAATGGCGAAGTTCTCCTCGCATACATCGGGGAACGCGTTCCGGACTCCGGACTGGGGTGCGGCTCCTGCGTTGTCGAAAGGGACGCGAGAAGATGGAAGCAGTCTGTCTCCGAAATCGGGTGAGCCGAAGGAGAGCCGAAGGAGGCGGTGCACGAGAGCGACCAGGGACGAAGGCGGCGCCAGCGTTCGCGAAAAAGGCGCACACAGCGCCTCGTTCCGCAGCTGGTGGAGAGACACCAGCGGTTCCAGCTGAAAACGCATGCAACGCATGCAAAGGCCGGGGAAAACCCACACTGTGAGGTCGGAAATCTCAGACTCAACGTCGTCACAAAACCCAACGTCCTGTCGGCGCGTGCACTCGCTTCCGATGTGTAGCTTGGTGGACCTCGACAGGCCTATTTGAGCGTTATTACATGCAGCAGCCTTAAACATCTGCAGGCATGTCCAGGCGCCTTACTCGGTACGCGGACCTAGAGCCAAATTCACACTCAGACCAATACACTCAGAGACGTATAGTCTCGAATGTGCACATTTACACATACGACTTTATACATATATATACATACATATACATATACATATATATACATATATATATATATATATATGTATATATATGGAGGGAGATAAGGACGAAACGAACGTAGATGTGAGCATGCGAGCATGCGCGTAGGCAAAAGAGTGAATGCATGCCCTTTCTGCCTGGGGGAAAGCAGCCTGCATACCATCTTGAGGAACCGAATCCACGTCTGGAGAGACCAGGCTTCCCTGCGTGCGATGAGAGCATCCAGGAGCTCCCTCCACGCATCTCCGTTCTGATCAAAGAAGGCGGCACCTGGAGAATAAAATGGAAATGGAGAAGAAAGAAGACACAACATCGGGGAATGCCCGAGCGATGTAACAGCTTTCGGCGCATGTGTGCAGGTCTTTGGAATCCCCAAGAGAGTACATGGTTGCATGCCATCTCTCACGGAACCGCGGCTCGGTGGTTCTCGCCAGCTTCTCAAGCTCGTACTTCAAGTGGTGTTGCGGAGAGCTGCAGGTGCCCTTGTCTCTCTGCTTTCTGTATCTTGTCGCTTTATTTCTATTCCTCGCTTTCGATATTTTTTTTTGTCCTTGGGTTTTGTCCGCTTTCATCGTCTGTTTGTTGACGTTACCCCCTCGCATCTGCTGCGTCTCGCTTTCGAGTCTCGTGAGAGTCCTTCTCTCCTCTCTGAGTTCTTCGCGCTGCCGTCTCCGCTTTTCGCTTTCCTCCTTTTTTCAGATCCTCCTTCTTCACGATCTGTATTATCCTTCTCCCCCTTCTTCTCTACTTCTTCCTTCCTCTCTTCTGTGCTCGGATCTCTCGCGGTCCTTACAGGCTTCCTGCCTGCGACACTCCACCGCGAGGCGGCGGAAGCTGAGCGTCTTCAGGCGGTGCGCGCCACTGGCAGCGACCGCGGCGATGAAGACTTCATGAGCAAAGACTTCGCATGCCTTTCCAGAAAGGAACCACACCACACGAACACAAAGAATGAGACACAAGGGAGCGCGAAGCGACACCGTCGACGCTCTAAAACGTTCAGAGACGCTTTTCTCCACTCTCAGAGATATTCAAATAAGTGAAAAAAGATGGTTCACCCCCGCTGTGATACGTCTACACACACATATACAAATATACAAATATATATATATATATATATCTGAGTCCATGAATACGCATGTATATCGATCTATATATTTCACCTACCTATTAACTATTTACACACACACATCTTGATGTTATATATCTATATCTATCTATATATATATATATATATATATATATGCATGTCAATATATCACATGCAGATACGCATAGTTGGCTGGGAATAAGTTGATGAAAGCAAAGCATGTTTTTGCAGAGAAGATATCTCGGAATTCGATAACCGGAGGAGAACGCTTGATCCCAGACACTGCCCCTTCGTTGTCTCTCTCGACTGCGATTCGCACGCCTAAAGACGAAAAACAGATGTACATGTGCAACGCCACACAGCCGTCAACCTGAGGACAAATGCATACATGTATATATATATATATATATATATATTGATATATACATATATATATTGATATATACATATATATATATATATATTCATGTAAGTACGCTTTTGAGCTTTTCCTTTTGAGCAAGGCGAGAGGGTTGTGTGCAGATGCGTCTCTTACAAAGGCGAGTTCGTCGACGGAGAACAGAGGCAGAAAGCGGCGAGCATGCGGCCACAGGAGCGCCAGACACGCGGCGCTGCTGCAGACGATCTCGCGCTGCTCCTGAGGCGATACGCGCTGCCGCAATGCGACGCAAGACAAACAAGTTCGCAGCCACACACGTTGGCATGTTTTGTTCACTCTAGAAGCGAGGCTGAGTTGTCGCGCTCTTGTGCAACCCGCGAAGATTTGCAGAACTGTATCTTTCTTCCCCTGCGTCCATCTGCAGCTGCGTGGATGCATGCAAATATATACACCTATACATACATATATATATATATATATATATATACATATATACATATACATATACATACATATATGTATATATATGTATAGATATGTATATATATGTATATATATGTATATGTATAAATGCATATGTAGACAGAGATCTTGTTATCTTTGTAACAGCGTCTGCACATGCACGTCGACTGGCGGAAGAATTACATATACACATATCAATATATATATATATATATATATATAGCCGTATGGAGGTGGAGGACGTTTCATGTTTGTGTGTATAAAAAAGAGCTGCAATAAAGGAGGTTCTACTGCACTCGGAAACGATCAGAGACGCGGGAACAGTGGCGCCCAAGACACACTTCGGAAGCGGCAATGTCTTCCAAGAAAAACTCGCATTTTCCATATTTCCTGGCTCACCTGGAGATGCTGAATGCCAGCGAGCAGGTGGAAGACATCGGGAACTTGGAGCAGGCCAAAGCGGGAGGAAAGCGACGCAAACGCCTTCTGCATGGCGAGGCCGCTCAGCACCTGGCGACCGAAAATCAAAAAATGAGAAAATACAAAAATAGAAAAACGGAGCAGAAGAGAAGTGCCACAGCGACGCTATTGAAGTGGAACAGGCTGTGCGTAGACAAGGAGAGTTTTGAGGTTTTTAGGAAAGTTGACAGTTCAAATCGAATTTCGAGTCGCCATGAATTACGTGATTGAACCTTCTCCGGCTGGAACTTCAGCACAGAATAGTGACACTATTGAAAATGATTTTTGAACAAAATATGCAGGGATGAACGCGTTTAGATCCTCACTTGTGTTCTTCATCAGCATCTTCTTGGTTCGTCGGCCACTGATCAGCGTCGTTGTGTCGACTACATTCTTTCACCGTCTCCCCTCTCTACTTGGTTTTCTTTCTTCTTTTCTCGACTCGCGTTTGTCTTTTTGAACTGTTCGGTCTTCCTACCAGATGTCGAGAATCGAAGGACTCCCGGAAGAAGCGACAGGCCGCACTGACGGAGAGCTTCGACCAGTTAATTTTCCTGAGCAACACCGGAAAATCACTCTCGAAAATGAAGCGAAACACAGACTCCCGACCTCTGTCAGTGTCTCCTGCTCTACAGTGTGGCGCCCGTCTTCTTCTGGAATTCTTCTTCATTTTTATTCTTGCGTTTGGATCTTCCCCTTCTGCTCTTTCGTTCGCTTTTTTTCCTCCCGCGTCTGCGCCGTTGTGGCCTCCGTCTCCTCTCTCTTCTTCGTATATTCTGTCGGCTGCTCCCGCTCTTCCTCTCTCCCATTTCGCTGCATCTTCTCCTTCTCGGTCCTTCATCTATGTGCCTTCTTCGTCTCGTTCTTCTTCTCCGTCTTCCCTTCTCCCCTTCCCGTTCGCTTCTGCTCTGGCTCTCTCCTGTTCTCGTCTCCGACCAGTTCCTCGCACTGTCCTCACCAGAGCAGCTTCTCGATCACGTCGAGCTGGTTGAGCAATACGACGGCGCCGACCTGGTCGACAACCTCCCACTGTGCGACGCCTGCAGGCGAAGAAATTTCTTCTCGCGGCTTCCCGAATTTCCACCCTCGACTTATCGGCGCGTGCCTCGGAACCGCAGAGACCGAGCCGGCGTTCTGCGAGGAAGCTGAAGACGCTTGAAAAGAAGGAGACAACGCAGCAGACGCCGAAGCAGAAGACGCATGAAGCGGGGCAGCAGGAGATGAATGTGACGAAGAAGAAGGAGAAGAAGAGGAAACATGGAGAGGCGAAGGAGATGGAAGAAGAGGCAGACGGACGTTTGCTGCATGCAAAGCAGCGGCGAGGCGAATGGGGAGCTGGGGAACGAAGCGGAGAGTTTGAGGAGTGAGAGAGAGGACGGTATGCTGCAGCCAGAGAGCCAGCTCTGGGCGAACGGCCGGCGAGGTTGCAGGTGCAGAAGGCACCCGAGGAAACGCCTGGGGCTGGTGCCGCATCGAGCGTTGCGAGGGTGAAGTAACAGACGAAAGAGAAGAAAGCGAAGAAGAAAGCGAAGAAGGAAGCGAAGAAGGAAGCGAAGACGGAAGAGAAGATGAAGGCGCAGAAAGGGAAGAAGGAGCAGACGGCGAAGGGGAAAGGAGAAGGAGAGACGCTTCCGTGAAGTGGAGCACGAGAAGCGAAGTCAGGTCCCGATCTGCTCCAGGACGCTGAGGGTGATAGGCTGCAAGGAGGAGAGGCAGAGCCTCGCGAAGATCAATTTTCAGATTCCCACCGATATCCACTTGTCTTAGCGTCTCTTGGCCGTTTTGGCCCACCGCCGGGGATTCTTTGGCCGGGCGCACGCCGTCTGCGCTCGCCTCGGCAGAAGCTGCGGAGACGCCTTGCGGCTTATATTCGGAGCTGGGCAGCTGCGCCAAACCGACATGGGGCACCAGTGAGAGCAGGAGCAGGAGATCCAGAGACGCAGGCGCGGCGGCCCTGAGCAAGCCGTCGACGTGCGTTTCGTTTATCTTGAACTGTGCGAGGTAGCTCGAGTAAAGGTCCTCAGAGGGAAGCCGAGGGACTGCCTGCGGACTCTGGTTGGAGACGGCAGAAGCGAGAGGAGACGCCACGGAAGACGAGACGGAAGAAGAGACAGAAGGAGCTGAATGGACGGGGAAGACAAGGCGACAAGATCTGAGGGAAGGAGACACGAGGACGTGAGGCCAAATGTCGGGCAGCGCATGCAGAGAAAGAAGCAAATTTGTCAAGAATCTCGGATCTGTCGAGGTCTCGAGAAGCGGCAGTACTGTCCGGAGTTGGGCCTCCTGGGAAGCGCCGAACGCGAAGAACGAGGGTCGCGCCTCGCAGACAGAGACAGAAGAGACAGTCTCCAGGTCCGAGACAGAGGGTGAAGAAGAGGCGACAGAAGATGGAGGCGGCGGACAGGAAGAAGCCGAGGGAGGTGAAGCTGAGGAGGGAGAAGAGAAAGGAGACGCTTCTGGGGATGGCTCTGAAGGAGGCGCGCGACGCGAAGAGGGATGGCCGCTCTCACTGAGGAACTTTTCCGGAAAAAGAGGTGACGAAGCTGCATGCGCTGTCGAGAAGGAACATGCAGAAATCCGGGAGCAAGAGACCCCAGAAGGGCAGGCGCTTTCTTCTCTTCCTAGCGAGAGCGATGGAGGGTGCGTGTCTGCAGAGCAAAAGGCGCCTGAGCAGATGAAGGACGGATGCACTCGAGGAGACGCAAGAGCCTTCCGGAGAAAGCGCCGGAGAAAAGCAGACATCTGCCTTCCTCGCTCCCAGTCGGAGTGAGAAGGAGGCCTCTGCGGCAGAGTGTCTCCTTTCTTCAGAGACAGAGCCCTCTGCCGGGGGACGCCTGCAGAGACACGCGAAACGGCCCGCGAAAAAACGCACCCTGTCTGTGGAGAGACAAAGTCGGCAGCGCGGCGCGAACCACAAAGAAGATGAGACACAGCCGCGCCGGAGGACGGACGCGTAAGAGAACAAGGTAGGCGCGCAGAAGAAGTCGAAGAAGAGACAGACAAGAACAGAGAAGACGAGGAAGAGTCGGACATCTGAAGATCAGATCTGGAAGACACAGGAGAAGACGAGGCAGAAGAGGGAGAGGAAGAGGAAGAAGGAGACGAGACGGAGGATCGCGAGGAGACCCTCAGGCCTCGCATCCCCTGACGGCGCCAGAGGGGCGAGAAGGCCATCTTGGATGCGTGGACGCATGCAGGTTCTTCGTTTGTTCGAGAAGAAAAGCCTTCGCCGCGAGCCAACAAGGACCCGAAGGAGGCTGCAAGACGAAAGCCTCTCTCTTTCAAGCTGGCAAAGAAAGATGAACAAAACGCTAGAGTCGCAAGTGGACATGCATAGTTATGAAGGAAACATGCATCCACGCATGCATGCCAAGTGTATAGGCAGAATCAAACGTATGTGTGCATTTACCGGCTGTCCACGGACGGACGTGATTGCGCAGAGATACTTGCGTGCATGCGTCTACACCGCGCCGCAGAGATCTGCGTTTGAATCAGTCCTTGCGCGCATCTCTGCGCAGGAGGAGAGGAGAAAGAAGGAAAGAGGAAGCAGACAACAGAGACATCCAGAGACAATTTGGAGAGTTTTCTGCACCAGACACCTCGACAGCCGCGCGGAGAAGCAGTCTCGAGGACAGGCCTAGGAGAGAGAAGCGCAGTTCGGAGACGTACGAGTGGAGAGGAGCTGTCTGTGGTGAGGGGGTCCGGCGGCTTCGAGCAAGAGGAACATGAGAAGCAAGAAGGAAAACGAGAAACAGAAGAAGAGAGACAAGATGGCGGGAAAACTCCCACAACGAACGCCAGAGGTCAAGGCGCGGAGACAGCGCAACTCCACTCTCCAGTCCGACGCGACGGAGGGGGCGCGGATCGATGAAGACACAGACCCACAGGCGGCAGACACGGAAGAAAGCATAGCAAACACAGGGTGGAAAAACAGAGAGACGGCCAGGAGCGCGAAGCGATGAGGTTGGACGGGGACGACGCAGCAAGTTGTTCAGAAAGATCTCGTTTTCGTACCGAGTAACGCATGTTCGGCCGTGCATGCAGTTCGCGTGCTCGCGAGGTAAAAATCACAGGGTCAACTTTTCTCCGGGGCTGCAGGAAGGCGAGTTTGTACACAACAGAAGTCCTGGAGGCCGTCCTCTTTCCACTCGCTTGGCTCCTGTCCGGTATATGCCTTTGCTTTCCGAGCCGTTCTCGACAAGAAGCGAATCCCCGCCGCAATAAAAAGTGACAGCGTCAGGTGGACGTACACCCGCCACAGGGGGTGAGAGAGGTCTGTCGCCGAGCACAAAAACTTTCGACAAGACAGTCAGGGATTGGCTTTCTCGAGGAAATGGGCGACGAAGCGCTCTTCTCTGGAGACAACGCAGACTAGAGGAGTAGGATGGCTTCTCCGTTCTCCTGAAAGCCATCCTCGTCCTTCGCAGATTTTACGGATTCACTCAGGTCGCTCTCGATGTCGATCCATCATGCACAGTAGTACCACAAGGAGCACCCGACAGCTCCACGGAAGACTTCAGTCTGTGTTTCTAACTCTTGCCTTTTTTGTGGAGTTTGCTCTCCCGCTGTTTCTGCATGTTTTCTCTCAGGACTCCTGTCGCTCTTCGCTGCTCCTCCCTTCCGGGTCTGTGCTGGTCTGTCGCCACTTTGCTTGTTTCTTTGTCCAGTCTCTTGATCTCTGCTCTCTCCCATATGTTCCTTTCCTCTTGGAATCTGCAGCTTCTCCGTTCACACAAAACTTCCCTGGAAGGAGAGGCTTGACCGCGCTCCCATGCGAAGAGAGGCTTGGAGTCACTGAGATGTTTGTTCGCTGACTCGCCACGAGTTCCGGATCTTCCTTCTCTCTCTGATGTCTCTGTTTTCTGCTCTCTGTGTGCTGCTCCCCGAGTAGAGAGACAGACGAAAAAGTCACAGCAGCAACAAGAGAAGCTAGCAGCTCCTGTCGCACGAGACTAACTCTTCACTTTCCGATTCCTCGCACACCCTCCATGGAGCAAGAAAAGCACCGAAACCATTTTTAGTCGCCGCCTTCAATTCCTCGCGGGAGGGATGTGAAGTGGATGCTGCAGTGCTTTCCCTCGTGCTTCCTGTGGAAGCTGAAATGCAGCATTTCGCATGGAGGAGAAGAAATAAAAGAGGCAATGGGAACCGCACACGCTGGACCGTTCGCCCGTCCGAAGTCCGCATGTAAAACAACAGAGAAAGAGAAAAAGTCAACTCTTGTCGAGACTGAATTCACCAGAATGCATTTCCAAGAGTGTCGATTCTCGGCTGGCCGTATCGCCTGCCCACACAGCGTGCAAATGCAGCATCCACCAAACCCAGCGGCTCGTTTTCAGTCCGAAAGTAGCACACAGCCTTCGCTGCTTTTCTCGACTTCACTCCTTCTCTCTCGATAACGCAAGTCTGCGAGAAAATATAATATACACCTGTGCAATTAGAGAGCATGCTGGCACTTGAGTGGTGTTGGTTGCTTTTTATACTTTTGAGATTTTTGCATTTTTTTCTTGCTAAGTTTCCTGTTCGGCGGAGCTCGCAGCTGCACCGGCGCATCGAGGGAGGCACACGTCGGCGGTATTTTTCTGGATCTAAAGTCTGTTCTCATCTTCGTGCTGTTCGAATGAAAGGGGGGTCTCACACAGTCAAACTAGGATTTTCCACAACTCCATTCGCATAATGCCTCTTTGCGGCTCGAGGTCACTCGTCTCTCTCCGCGCCAGAGTTGCCGCTTCCTGTTTTCCGTGAAGTCTCTTCCTCGGTCTGCTCTCGCGAAAACCAGTCTCTCCCTCGGCGTCTTCGGTGCCGCCGCCGCTTTCTCCTTCTTCCATCCCACAGGCTTTGCCGCCAGCTTAAACAGCCTCTCGTCCATGCAGAAAGGAGAGGCCGACAGAGAGAGAGAGAGACAGTAGGCATGGGCAATGCAGAGAACGAGAAGGGGAGACAACAGGAAGTGAGGAGAGTGAAATAAAGAAGACTGATGGCTGCGGAGAAATGGGAGCGACCAGAGAGACGAATCGCTGCCTGTGAACGCCGCAGACAGTTGCGTGCATGTGTGCAGCCCACAAAGGCGCGGAAACCCACAGAGAAGCGACATTTCATCTCGACAAGTTGCCATGAAGAGAGCTGAAAGCGGCACAGGAGACGAACGACCAAAATCGAACAGAAAGAGGAAGGAGAAAAACCTGGCAACTCAATCGTGCGCGAGTCTGCCATCCCGCCTGGGTGTCTGTTCAAAAGGCGAGACGCGCGAAACTTGCAAAGACACAAATCAATCCCCCCATGCAAGAACGCGCGCAGTCTGGATGAGGAGAAACAGCTCCGCTCTATTCTTGGACTCCCGATGCCCTCTGACTTTGTGTCTCTCAACGACCAGTTGTCGATGGGCGGATATCTTGGAAACAGAGAAAACAAAAACGACGAAGGCGAATGGCAACTAGTAGCGATACTTCGTCGAGTAATCCTTCGGAGAAATTACCAGTCCTCGGCCTGACAGGACCCGGCACACACAAACAGGGATGACAACCACAGAGAGTGCTCAGACGAGAAAGGAGACACTCGCTCCCCGTCTTTCGCGTAGGAAAAACAATAACTTACTCACATGCGCATAAAGATATGCAGATGAAAAGCCAGCACCTAAAGGACCCGATGCATAAGGTACAGACACAGCGGTGGACAGATGCAGCGACGCGCGTTCCCAAACAGAATTCTGACGCTGCGCAAATACGTAAGAGGACGCGTGAAAACGCCATGCGCACAAACAAGTCCATGCATACAGCTACACACATACACATACACATACATATATATATATATATATTTTATTTAATTACTTCTATTCACGAAGATAAAGGCAAACGCCTAAGTATACTAGTAGTGAAGCGAACGCCCTTGTTTCCGCGTTTGTGCATTTCCGTTTTTTTCGCTCTTTTGCTGCTGGGTCGGATGTTGATTGTCGCCGCTTTGCCTCGTTCACTTTGTCCTTCTTTTTCGAGGATCTCGCTTCCAAGAGCGTTCTGCGCTCCTTCCCTCTCCAAGATGTCTCGCGCCTTGTCGACTTCTTCTCGTCCGTTTTTCCACCGTTC
Source organism: Toxoplasma gondii ME49 (assembly GCF_000006565.2). Classification (NCBI taxonomy): domain Eukaryota; phylum Apicomplexa; class Conoidasida; order Eucoccidiorida; family Sarcocystidae; genus Toxoplasma; species Toxoplasma gondii. Next base: position 5,388,266 of record NC_031476.1, read on the forward strand.
GCTCTCCTTCAGAATCCTTCGTGCCCCCTTCTGCCAAGTTGTTTCTCGCGATCCTCGTCGGCGGCGAGGACGCAGTTCCCCCGCTGCGTTTCGCGTCGGTCCACACTCACCTTTTCGGGCGCCTCTGTAGATACACTCGATGATGTCGATCAGCTCCTGCTTGTTGTTCAGCGCCCAGTTGATTTTGTTGTTGTTACCTGTCCCGAGGTCAATCATCATGTGTTTGTTTCTGCAACAGGAGAGGCAGACAGCAGAGCGAACGAGTAAACGAAAGGACGCGCGACGACTGAGCCCGCCACCGAGAAGAAAGAGAGACTTGGCTAAGGCGGAGACGGGGAGAGTCCGAGATGGAGGAGAACGACTGAACGGAGCAAACGAAGAGACAAAAGGAGCGAAACGGAGGCTAACTCATGAAAAGGATGGATGGTGGTCGCCGGAAAGAGGCAAGAAAAGGATGACCTGTGGTGCGTCGAAGTTCCTTGTCGACTGCACTCTATTGCAAACTGAATGTGAATTCCTGGATGTTTCAAGCTTCACTTTCTTGTCAAGTTCGCGTCGGCTTCTCCCGAGTCACTTAAGCCTGTTCACCCCGACGAAGTCGCCGTGTCTGCATTGAAGTTGCCTTGCTCGCAATCGACAGCTGCGGCTTTTCGAGACACCCCTTCCACTCTCGCTTCCAGTCTGCAACGCATGCAGAAGACGTTTGCTTGAATCAATGCATGCACATCCCGACATGCATTCTCACCTGTAGAAGAACATGACGGTGACGGGGTCGTAGAGCTCATACATCGTCGTAAAATCGGGGACCTCTGTGGTGTCTACCTGCAGAACCACAGACGCACCGAGTCCGGAGACGCACCACCAGAGTGCAGATGTTCGAGCACTGCGAAGACGGCAGCACACAGAAAGCAGTCGGAGGGGGACATCCGCGAGAACGAACGCGGTCGGCGGGTCTCCATGCGGCCAGTTCGCCTCGGATCGAAGTTCGCGGCAAAGACGCAAGGGAGACAAAAGGGAGAGGGAGAGGGGAGAAATGGAAGACAGAGAAAGAGAGCCAAGTGAAATTAGGGGAGGGAAGGAACGCCCGAATGAGGAGAGTAGAATGGAGGACAGTGTGGGGAAGGCAAAGACATGCGAAGAAGGACGAAACGAGGCTTGTTTGTGACGGTGCGACACCCTGCTCAGAGTTTCCTCTCAAGCAAAAAAAGCTGAGAAGCAGAAGGGCGTCGAAATAAAAAAGAAACTTACAAGATAAATGACACAAAAATTCTTCACGTCTTCAGCAACCTTGTAGAGCTGTTCGTCCATCTTCATACACTCGGGGTCGTAGTCATGCCCGAAGCGGATGCACTGAAAAAAAATACACGTCACGAAAGGAGCACTCGCATATGTTCCGAGAGTAGGGCATCCTCATCTGAAAATGACATTTTCGCGAAAAAGGAATCGTCTCTGCTACGCGATACACTTCGAGATTCAAAGAGCGTTGACAAAGTGGATGCACATGTGTGAAAATCGAAGTCGAGACGCTCTGCAGACCTGGTGAGAAGAGCACCAGCAAAGAAGCGCGGGAGTCAAAAAACCAACTCGATGACATCCAAATTCCACGAGCCCCGGAGAGCGGTCCTTGCGCACACCAGTCACGTGGAAGAAGAGTGCGAATACAGGAAAACAGAAAAGCATGCCCCAACCGAAAAATCCAAAAATTAGATAAAACGTCCCCACAGATCTTGACCCAATCATATATATGTAGACCAGAGAAAACCACATCTCCATACACTCACAGATAATGATACATACATACATACATACATACATATATATATATATATATATATATATACTTCGGAGAAATAAGCATGCGGAGAAGTACGCATGAATAGACAGCCATAACGATTATATATATATATATATATGATGGATATATATATATATATTATAGAGAGAGAGAGAACTTGCTGGATGCATAAAAGGTGGCGAAGGCAGAGTGAGAGGGAGACCGTGCAAGCGTTGAAGTTCGCCAGACAGAAGAATGCACTGGATCACACAACTGAGCAAATGTGGAATGGAGCATCTCCTCCAGCGAATGTGGAGCAGCGTGGCGGGAGTGAACATCGATTCTAAAGTATGCATTCATACGCATATATCTATATATATATATATATGTACATATATATGTATATATATATGTATATATATATATATGTATATATATATGTATATATATATATATATATGTATATATATGTATATATATTGGCATGGAACACGAGATGCAGGAAGGTGGTCAAGATGTGAGGTCAACTTCTAGAAAGAGTCTGAAAAGCTGTAGCAGCATGTGAAGCAAAGGCAGAAAGTGCCATCATTTGGAGAGCGTGTGATGCCGAGAGCGAGGAGAGGACGCGCTGAGAAAGACGGGAAGAATGTGAAAATCGGCACTCACCACCAATCGCTCCTCCTCCGTCAAGATGGCCTGGTCCTGCGAGAATTCAGAATACATGCAGAGGAAGGAGACAAAAGACATGGAACCGGACCGAGAGCTGTTTCAGCGCCGTCGCCGTTCACGGCCCAGGACGCCTCCTCCACTGCATACACTTTCACACAGTCGATTGGTGGAACGACGGACGTCAAGCAATGCATGCAGACACAAGGAAGAAATGCGGGCTGGCACATGCATGTGGAGACCCAGACCCCGAGACTTGTGTACATGTGCAGCTGTTTTAGGATCCGTGCCTTGGCTGTCTCGTTTCGCTCGTGAGTTGGTGATCGCCAGACTTCTCCGGTAAAATGTTCGCTTTGTTTCGAGACGGAGAATCCTCAACAGAGAAGCAGAGAGCACGCAGCGGCAACGCAGGCTACGAAGCGTGGAGACTGGCGGCTTCTCGAGTCTTCGTGGAGTGTTGCATCTGCGCTGGAAGAGAAGAAAGGACATTGCATTTCCCCGCGTCTGGTTATCTGCAAGCCTCACCACCTGCCAGCCAGAGTGAAGATGCTGGAGCATGTACGACATTTTGCCTTAGGGGTCTCAGAGGTCGCTGTCTCTAGAAGGCGAGTCGCCGTCAAGCGTGTCTCGGAGGAAGCCAGCTCGTCTCCTTCGAGCGTTCCCGTCGACGGACAACTGTACGATTTGTGGGTCCTGGAACGCAGAGAACCTTCGTTTCTCGCGTAGGTGACGGCTGGAAACATGGAGAAGCCAGAGTGGCAAGCGCCTGCACAGATGTTTAACACAGAGTGCGAAGGAAGAAAAAGAATGCGTGCAAACGCCAGACTGCAGGGAAACGAAAGAGGGCGCAGGGACGGAGGTCGAGCACCTTTGTTTTCCAGAATCGGGTGGATTCTCCACTTCTCAGGAGCGTGATGAAGGCCAAGAGAGACGGCGAACGAAGAGTTGTAAGGAAACACGACAGAAGGTGGAAGGGAAAGCAACCATGGCGTGCAGACACAGAGGTGTCGTTCCTCCGTGCTGAAATGAGGAAATTCTGTTCTGCGAGGAAACACCAACGGACACGGACAGTGGCAGAGGGAAACCACGGAGAAGGGCGACCCCGCAGGCGAAGAAAAAACGGAGAATGGCGAAACGCGTGGACCTAGAGGGCAGAGAATTGGCAGAATATTTTGAGTTCTTTCCCCTCGAAGAAGACACGATAGAAAAGGTTTCTCTGCAAGTCCTCTCTGTCCCGTGGGCGCCTACACAAACAGGGACGTGGTGAATACCAAAAGTCTTCGGCTGGGAAAGTGCCGTCTCCTCACAGAGAAGATGCTAAGTCACGGCAAAGGTATTTTGAAGAGCGGGACGCCACAAAACGACCGAGAAGAGGCACTCCATCAAAACGGTCCTTCGCATGCAACTTCCCGGGAAGTTTTGCTGCATGCCGCAAAACCCGTCGCGTTTCGTGCTGTTGGGTCGGTTCGGAGAGGATTCACGAAAGCGTAAAACGCCTTTTCGTCGATATCAATCAGAAGAAAAACGCTCAGCCTTCTCGAATATCAGAGGCAACAGCATCTGAGAGAAAATAGCGAGAGTACGGGCTCGTTTTAGAGCAACGGTGTCGCGCCGGCTCTGCAGACAGCTGTCCCCTCTAGGCCGGTCTGCCGACAAAGTCGTCGTTTGGGGGTTCGCTGGTCGACGATTCTCCTTTTTTCTCGGGCACACAGACGCACACATTCGCCGTAAAGATGTTGTGAGAGAAAGGGGTGACGGAATTCCATGACTTCTCCACCGGTCAGACTTCGAAAATTCACCTGTGTTCGCTGCTCTCGAGTTGTGCAATTTTGAGGTGTACAGACACCTTAGCGTCAGACGCGAGGCGTGTGCCAGGCAGCGCGTTTCCTTAGAAACCGTCTTTCTCGCTAAATCTTGTCTGTCTGCCTTTGCGACGACATATTCGCAGCTTTTGGCGCACAAACATGCAGAAGTATTCTTGATCTTCGTCGTCCTTTCTTTGTCGCCTTCTCGTGAACGTTGGCTCATCGCGCTGCTGTCGACCCGCTTTGCTCATTCCCGTAGCAGCGAACGAATGCCGCGTTCAGCTTTTCGCGCCCAACAACGCGCGAAGTCAGCCGGCGAAACGGCTTCAAACTGGGTCAATTCCCTCTTACCAATTGCTGCTTCCCTTTCATTTCCTGCTTTTTTTTCGCCGGCTGGACGTGAATTTTGTGTGCCTGGGCCGCCTTTTTTTGACTCCGCCTCCTCAGACCGGTACTCGGAGACCACTATGTTGGCACTTCGGCGCGGCGCAGCCACTCTGCTGGCTCCTCGTTCGCGTTTTTTTTCTTCCGTCAATTCCTTCTCCTCTTTCTCTGCGTCCTCTCTCTTCTCATGGAGACAGAGGTTTTCTTTGGGGGCTACTGGCATCCTGCAGCGACAAACGGCGACCGCCGACATCCGGAACCGCTTCTGCGGAGATTTCCAAGTTCGAACGATCGTCAACGTAAGTCTTGAACGAGTTGATTCAGGTGCATGCATGCATAGGAAAAGCAATGCGTTGGACCGATGAACTTTTGAGAAGCAAGTCTAAATATGTGTCTCTTCAGAGCCTTCCGCGTTGTTGCGAGTCTTCGTCGAGCGCTCGAGTTGTAACACACCCCTCAAACACCAGAAGCATCATTCACTGTGATACACACACGAGGAAGGAGACATTTATACGAATACAAGGTATGCATATGTATACGCATTTTCCGGTGGTGCGCACATATGTAGTATCTCTGCATTATTTTGGAAGCACATAGTTGGACACTCTGGCGACGAAGAGGATGCAGATTCTTTGTTCTGGTCTCGGTCTGTTTTCAGCGCGTGAAGAAGGCGGAAGATTTCCAGAAAGTGACCGACTCTGAAGAAGACTGTTCAGTGAAGGTGGTCCAGTTCTCTGCCTCCTGGTGTGGGCCTTGCCGCCAAGTGACTCCAACCGTAAGACTCCCAGACACATGTCCATAACTCAACTCTCACGTGTATAGATGTTTCCACGCGTTTCTAATTCTGCAGTTCATAGATATTTTCATGTGTGCGTGCGTGTTTGGGTGTGTGGAGATAACGAATGGGACTGGAACGTCTATGGAAAACCCTATGGAAAACTGCACTTCCACCGCTCCTCATTGGAGTTACAGGATCACAGATGAATGCAAGTATACACGAACAAAGCTACATCTTGGCCGTCTTGTGAATGCTGACATCTGCGTGGATGTATTTCGCCGGTTCTGCGATCTGCACCTTTCGTCGATGTTTGTCGGCACCAGTCGCCGGTTGCAAAGCTCTGTACATGAACTCGGCGCGTGAGAAGAGGTAAGGCCGAGTCTAGACACGCAAGTGGTCATGCCTGTACGTCTATTCAAGCATGTGTAAAGTCCTGCTTGGCACTCGATTTCCCGATCTCTCACGGGTACCACACTACGTGCATGCATTCGTACAGACAGACAGGCGTACATTCGTTCATACAAACCTCCACAGAAGAACGAATCTCTCTAGATGTTCGAATGCCGTGTGTGCTTTCTAATGAATCGCTGGATGCGTTGCGGAGGGTCTTTGCAGATCGAGGGATGGAGTGAGAAGATGCCGGCCAGCGAGGTCCAGTTCTTCCATGTGGATATCGACGAGTGCCCAGGTGAGGAACGTTACCATGGTGGACGGCTTCCGAGGTAGCATCAGCAATCAGAGAAATGTAGACTCGTACGCGGTTTGAACGGGGCATTTCCAAATCCATTCCCGGTGATCTAGAGAGCTAAACGTAGTGCTTCTGACAGACAGGAATCCACGAAGAACACTTGGAGGAGAGGAACAGGTCAGGCCAGAGGGGTGACGGACCCCTACGGAGGAACGGGGAGACAGGCACATGGACGAGTGTGGCGCGATGCCGCCGTGTTCGCAAGGCTTTTGAGAGTTGCAATAGAGCCAGAAGACACCGAGGCCGAAGCAGAAAAAGATTCCGCAGACACCAGGAGCCGCGAGATGCAGCGATGTACGTCTGCAGAAGTCAGTCTGGAGAGAAAGAAGAGTAGAGGAAGAAACTTGGAAGTATTTCGCTGCGTCAATCGTTGACGCATCCAGTGACAGGTGCGGGAACAAAATTGGAGAAGGGAAGGAACACGAGAGAGGGATTGCGTGAGAAGAACTGCAATTCAAGGACCAAAGCGGGTGTACACTTTTCTTTGGCGCGTGTACTGTTTCTCTTCTTTTCTTGTCGCACTCCCCTCCGTCATCTCGTGCTCGGATTATTTCTCTGCCTCTGGAGACTTATGTCGTCTCTTCGTCCCACTGTTCCTCTCTTCCTCTCTTCTGTCTACGTTCGATACTCCTGTGTGTAGAGATGTTGTGTTCCGGCGCTGCCTTCTCACCGGCTTTGTTTTTTTTCGGCCTTGCGGTTTGCATGCGGTGCAGAACTCGCGGAAGAGTACGACATTTCCAGCGTCCCGACTTTTCTCTTTTTTAAAAACGGAAAAAAAGTCAACACAGTCGTGGGTAAGTTCTGTCGTAGTCGACTCTCCTCCCCTGTGTGAGGAGCGGCGCCGACGGCTATGCTGGTGTGGACGGGAGAAACAGCCGTGTGACAAGGAAAAAAGAAGGCAACAGGGTTCTCTCGACTCAAGAGAACTTTCCGCGACGGTTCGCGTTAGAAGCTGCTTCAAAAAAAACACTGGGGGCTCCTTACCATTCACTGAGGCGTTGGTTAGGTACAAGAGCTCCTTACCATTCACTGAGGCGTTGGGTGGCGACAAGCCGAACAAGGTTGAGTGATGCCTATTTGTACGTAGAAAGGGGATGCCCCGTTTGAGATTTGGATGCTGATAAAGGAGGCGCTTCGTTGATGAGCAGACTGGAGGGATCGAAGAAAGCGAGTGGCATGCGTTTGGCAACACGGGTGTGTCAGGATGAAACAGGAGTGCAAGTCAATTAAAGAGTGACGGGGCTTTCACTCGGCGCTGGTGCTGTTCACTTCAAGGGGAATTCTTGCTTGGTCAGCATTCCTCTATTTCTACGGCGCATGCTAAGGGGGTGTGAAGTCTGCGTTTTCATGTGGGCTTTCTGTTCTAAAACCGCCGTTATTTCACGGAGAATGTGGTATTTCCTTGAACACCCTGATCGGCAGGCGTTCGCAGTTCCGTTGACTGGACTTGCCTGCACTCGGCGGATTCTTCCCTGTGTCTGCAGGCGGCAACACGGCAAAGATCGAAGAAGCGATCAAAACGAGCGCCAACTGATCGCTTATCTCTATTGTTTTGGAAAATCGACGGTTTTTTTCCGAACACAGGACAGTCACACAGAGAACGGACATGAGCCACAGCAGCTGTGTGCAGGTAGTTGTGACGTCTGGAATCACGATGCTTTGCAGTTCCGTGCTCCAAACTAACATCGGTGAAGTATTCGATGGATTGTCTCAAAGGGACTCGACTTCACCTGGCAGAACCAGTGACTCGTGGATTTCTTAGACACACAAACGATCCACCTGAGAGTTAGACTCACGCTGGGAACAATGTTGGCAGCAAAACGGAGGGTGCTCAGCGTTCGTGTACAAGGGCGGGCGGTTCGCGTTCAAACGCATGTCAGTGTCGAGTTTTGTGTCGGGAGACGTCTGCACAAATGCCCCTGACAACGACGCAGCGCGGGATCGTTCGTTTGTGGTGGCCTTTTCAGCCTGACAACTTTTACTTGTGAGGCTTTGTGTCTCACGCTCGAAGCGAAACGGGGGTATCTGACAGCAGCTCGCAGCCAGCGGCAGCACGGCGGTGTTCCGCACTCCGACACAACAGACGCTGAAGAAAGTTACCAGAGTTGTCAAACTAAGCTGAAGAAGAGATCGCACAGCCTTTCTGATGACTCAGAAACGACGACACACACAGGACTGGTATAGACAGCTAGAAGGCCCAGAATTCAATAGCCTACCGGCTTCATGAGCGGAAGCTCCACCAATTGGTGCCACCCCGGTATCTATATTGCTGCAGGGCTGCTAGAAAGACCATTCAGATATGAGCAGACGGTAGACAAAACTCCTGCAATACCACCCCTAAAAGGCGAGAGAAGACGGATTCCCCAGAGACGTTATAGTGCTCAGAAACGCGGAGAGGTCGCCGTTTGCGACTGACGACACAGAGACGTCCGACACTATTTTAGATGGGTTTTGATCAGAGTATGCTCTTGTGGTTGTCGACAGGATTTTGGGGTGTTTCGTGTGTCTTCGCTTCGTATTTTAGAGAGCGTGGTGGACTCCGTTGATATTCATCAAAAACAAGAAAGGAGCTTCCTGAAAAGGTACCACCACCAAGTCTTTCACCTTTTTCAATGAAAGGAGATGGACCCGATTAATCCTCGTGTAGCGGACGCCCTCTGTGCGCTTCTCTGTAGCCATGTGTTCACTCTGTGGTCTAACAAATCATGACGCGGAGCCGGCTGTAAATGCTTCTGAGCAAGTCTGTCTTATTGGACCAGCGTCAGCCAAAAATGCGAATCTTAGGCTTTCCATGAAATCGACGTCGCGAAAGAGTACAGGCGGCACTCACTGGTTTGCCTTCTGCACATGAAGCGCATTGCGTGGGGCATCTCCACTTGGGTCGAATTGACCTGTCAAAAGAAGAAACGAATGACAGTCCACCAGCTTTGAGGGAAGACCGTGTTCCTCTCTGTGTTCTGAAAGAGAAACACAGATTGCCGCTTACAATCGAGGTTCATTCATCCCTGGTTGTTTGCCTATGCATGTCGATGTGTAAAAAACGCTGCGCTTCTGCTAGGAGTGGTGGAGACAGAAAGCGGAATGTTGCGCTTGGTATACTTCCGATTTCGTTTCCGACAGAAAGTCCTTTAGGTCTTGGCCATTCCTTGGCTTGTTTCGCCGTCACGTGCGTCTCTCGCGTTTCAGAGGAACGGACGGAATATAAGCAGCAGTATCCCGGCGTTTTCTTCGGAGAAACACAAGTCAACTAGCACCGAATCGGATGGGAGCAAATAACTTTCAACAGAAAAGCCGTTCTTTTCGCTTCTGAAGAAGAGAAAGTCAATGCACGAAGTGGGATTTGAACCCACGCGGACTACTGTCCACCAGAACTTGAGTCTGGCGCCTTAGACCACTCGGCCATCCGTGCGATGACTTACCTCGTTTCACCTTGACAAAAAACTCCCGCGAATTCTTTTCTGGAGCACCTGCCTTATCGATGCGCTGTCTTCTAGAGCACCCAAGAGTCTTTGATTTTCCCTCTCTAGACAAAAAATTTGAAACGGACACAATAGAAAGGCCCCTCTCTGTCAAGCGGTTTTGCGAGTCAAGAGGCAGCTGTCTGTCGACGCCGCGACGACGCACAGCACATGCAGCACTCGCCAGAATCCGCTTTCTGCTTTTTCTGCGAACGCTTCACGCTGGAGTTTACCTCGTCAGTGCTCAATCCGCAGAAGAAGCTTCTGCTTTCCGGGTGTCTCAAGATTGGTCGTCCTTCTTGGAGGGAAAAACCGCTTCTTCGGGAGTTCCCGCTGGTCGGCCTTGCCTGCTTTTCCCGACTACACCCGCCACGAAGGGAAAGGCGAAAAGCTGGACGGACTGTTACCAAGTACGGGGATCGGCATTGAAACAGAAGCAACTTCTTTGAGTCACTTCTTCTAGCAGTCCGTTGCGCGTGACGAAACGGCTCCAAACGGCACATTTTCTCCCAGATCGTCAACGCACACAGAAGCCGCAGAAGGTCACACACAGGCGGGCCGAGCTCAGCGCTTCGATTGTTCATTTTACAGCCGAACTGCTGGAGAAGGCGGATCGAGGAGCTTCTACTTCTTCGTTCGTTTGATTCGACCGGCGTTTCCACTCGTCCGCGACAATCTGGAGAGTGGGGAGGTCCCTTTGCACACGCAGACGAAGGTGTCTTTGGAACAGGAATTGCTCTCCCTATCCCGTGAACCGTAGTAAAGTGAAATGTTTACAGAAATGACAGGTAAAAGAACGTATGCGCAAAGGAGCGTCGGGTGGAGAGAAAGAGAGAGGAGCGGACCAGGTGGGGGGATGCACAAAAAGAAGAGGAGTTTTCGACGCCCTCTCCCGCGGAAGGTCTTTCCGGTTTTCCGCTGAAGAAGCCACAAATCTCCAGGTCTGCTTCGTCCAGCCAGTGTCGACAGTCTTCACGAGCTTGGAAACATCTTTCAGGTGTCTTATGTCTATCGCTTCAACTCTGTAGTTCCTGTCACCACGGAGAAAAGCGCCCTATTCTCTCTGTCCACTGTTTCCGCTGTCTCCTCCGTTGATTCATGTCCTTCGTACTGGTTGCTCCTTCTCCTCGTTTCTGCAATTTGAGATCCCTTGCTTCGACTTGGTCGTCGCCTCTCTGTCATTCGTTTGCTCCTCTTTTCAATGAGGGAACCACCAGAGTCTGCCCTGCAGCCTGTCTCCTCCTGGGGAGTTGTCTTTTCTCCCGGATTGAACGACCCGGGTGGGGCCAGGAGAGAAAACGAACGCATCGCATGCCGGCTGACAGAGACAGTTGAGCGAACTTCACAGCTTCGGGTGTTGTCTCTGCATTCGGAGTGCGTGCGTCGATTAGCCGCGATCGAGAAACGAAAAAAGAAGACTTTTTCTCGCTGCCTTTTCTTCGTTTTCTTTTTCGGTGTCCTCTACCTCTTCTCTCCTCGAAGTTCCACGCGGCAACGCCGACAGGCCAAGTGCAATCATGCCGCGGACTTCTCTGCTCGCTTTTTCTCTCCCGGTTTCTCTTCTCGTTTTGCTCTCTCGCTTCCTCCCCTTGTCAAGCCATCATACTGTTCGTCCTCTTCGCCTCTGCCTGTTTCTTCGTTCCAGTCTCCGTCTCCGCCGACCGACTTCGCTCTTCAGTGCGTGACCTGCAACGCTCACGAAGACGAAGACGAGGAATGGGTCGCTCGACTCTTGCGAGTGCGTGAGCCTGCCGTTCAGGAACAAACAGAGGCGCTCTTTGAAGAAGGGGGAACCTTCTGTCTGTCTCGCTGCTCCCCCCTGCTGCCTCGCTTCCTCGACCGTACTGGCGACCTCTCTTTTGCGTCTTCTCTGCTCTCTGGCTGCGCCTGGCCTCCGCGCGATCTTCCCCTGAACTCTTTGTTCTTCTCGACAGAGACCAGACGGGGATCTTTTGCCGAACCGCCGTCATTCGCCAGGCACCTTTCGAGCCTTCTGAGCCTTCCAACTGTCTTGTCCGCGTCCGCGCTCACTCTCCCATCTGCGTCCTCTTTGTCCTCTTTGTCCCCGTCTGTCTCTTCTCGGAGAAAGATTTGCTGGCCTCCTCAAAGTCCGCCTCTGTCCAGAGAATCCACTCCGATCTTTAGGGTGCCTCATGCGCTCCACGCGCATTCGACCTCCACCTGTGAAGGTGCGTCGTGCTCCCCCAGGTTTTTTTTCCTCCGTCCTTCTGTTCGGACTCCATCGCGATCATCTTTTTCTCTGGCTTTCTCACCCTCTGAGTTGTCTTCGTTTTCCTCTTGGCAGGGGGGTCCACATCGCACATGGTTGGCGTCTCCTTCCTCTTCTTCTTGGCCTTCTTCTCCTTCTTTCCAGTCTGCTTCTTCTCTCTTGTATGGAGTGCCTTCTTTTCATCAGAGGAGGCGGAGCTTTGACTGCGGCGCAGCAGGCAGCCGTGTGCTGTGTTCGCTCTTTTGTCTGGGGTCTCTGCGGAGCCGAAACAGGTCAAATCTCTTTTGCTCTGTTCTCTTCCCCTCTCGCTTCCAGAAGCCATCGCACTCACTTCTTGTCCCCCTGAACTCCGTCAAGACGCGAGAGCCTGCTTTGCATCGCGGCAGTCATCGCGGCAGTCAGTCGCGCTTCTCTCTGAGTTCTGTTTTCACTTTCCTCTCTCCTCTCTCCTCTTCGTCACTCCGCTGCCCTCGCGCGCTGGTCTCTGCGGCCTACGCTGCCTCGACGAGTTTTTCGCGGTCCTCTGAAGACGCATGCACGGATCAGGTTAAAAGGAGGAGCGCTGAGGAGAGGTCGTCTCTCCCCAGCCAGAGGGTGTCGTTCTTTGCTTCTTCGTCTCGCTCGTCGTTGCTCAGGCAATCTGCCCTGCATGCGCTGGGTGCGACCTCTGCAACGGAAAAAGCGCGCGACCTTCCCAGAGGAGACAAACGGAACGGAACGTTCCCCAGCAGAGAAAAGAAACTCGTCGGTCAAAACCTCACTCGTAGAGGCGAGACGACAAGTCGAGGCGCAAGCTACGATGAGAAACGAGAGATAACGCAGAGAGAAGAGGCAGACGAGAGAAACGACAGAGAGGAGCCTGAGGGGGGAGACAGAGAGGAGACAGAGGAGATGGAAAAAGGAGACAGTGAGAAGAAGAAAGGGCCTTTACCTCCTCCCCTGCGGCTGTCGGCGAGAGAAATTGGAAGAAGGTTTCGAAGAGCAGCTCTCCAAGAACAACACAGGCCTAACATCGCTCAAGGTTGCTTCCCCGTCGAAGCAGTCTTCCAACATCAGGATTTGCTTAATGGTCCGCACAACTTAAGACATTGACTTGCACTCAACTGCCTCCTGCTCGAACGCTCTACACGCATCCTTCTCATATCTTGAGTGCTCCCTATTTCTCTATCGATACATAGATATATACATATATATATATATATAGATAGATAGATAGACAGATAGATAGATACGCAAATGTATGCGGTTGTATTCTGAGATGTCGATACATGAGTGTCTGGTGATTCATTACATGTATGCATGTAGTCAGAGGCATCCAGAGCACGCACCACGGTTCCTATACTGATATATATATATATATATATATGTATAAATATTCATGTATGCATATGCATGTATATCGTATACATCTATTTATGAATGTGAATACATGCATTCGTTGTGGCTATCGATAGCGGTAGATGCCCGTCGACGAGGCGGTTTGTGATATGTTTCTGAAAGCTTGTCAGAAGCGATAAGAATAGCTCAAGAGGCTCTCTCAACGCCTCTTCAAGACAGAACTTCTGAAGTATGTTCTGCTTCTGTGTGTTCCGTCCGAGTGTGGGTTGTCGACTCTCTCGCTCCGTCTGCTGGCTTCGCATCGGCTGCCTGGGCTGCGTGCATGTACAAGTTCCTTTCGCGTTTGAATCGAAAGGTCGGTCTTTTCTCAGTCTTCTCGTCAGCCAGAGCGAGGCTTGCCTCACGCGCCCACGAGTCGCTCCGAGGAATCGTGTATCTGTGCGTTTCTGTTCGTCCGTAGGTCTGCCGTTCAGGCGTCTTGGCGGCGCGCCGCCGCCCCGGCCGCGGGGAGCGTCTCCGCCTGTGGCTGGCGGCGCTGGAACGCCTGTGGACTCCGGGCAGAGCGAGGAAGATACTTTGGACTCGGCAGCGAAGCTGCCCAAGGACCTGGGAGGAAAGGCGAAGCGACCTCAGGACGACAGGGGAATGCTCGTCAGCGGCTTGTGTATCGGCACCAGCATGGTCGGCTCGACGGCGATGATCGATGATGGAGATGCGCGAGAACTGCTTCACTGTGCTTATGGAGAATACGGCATCAACTTTTTCGTGAGGAGCCTTGGAGAAAGGGACTCCCATCCACGCGTTGGTCCTTGGCGAGCAGTTGAACCATAAACGGTTCAATTGCTCGCCGTTTAGCTCTGCAGAGAAGTCGTTTTTTTCTCCAGTTTATCTCTTCCGAAACTGCATGCCACAGAACTGTTCCTTCCGCCAGCTGGCCTGCTGGAGCAGGTCTTGAAGCGTTGCGGTTTTCAGGGGACCGGACGTCTTTTGTGCATGCATGTGAAAGCGGCAGAGGTGCTCAGCAAAGACGACGAACTCGAGAGAAATGGACGGATGATGAACAGACTCTCAGTCGCTGCTGCGGTTGCCCTCTGTCCATTCCGGCAATGCGTTTCCGTTCAGCAACTGTGGAGTGTGTGAGGGGGAAGCGTTGTCTCCGTCGCCTGCGTTTCTGCACCAGTGAACGCCGAGAGCAGTCTGTCCACGACCCTCGGTTCGGCTGCGTCTCTCCTTCACTAGACGTCCATGCAGGCATGTGCGAGTTTCCATGCATGTGTGATCGTCGCTAGGTATTCATGCGGAGCGAGGACTCCTCAGGTAGACAGTTAGAGACGCCTGTACGGACGCGTCGCTGTGGCGGAATGTTGTCTCCACGTTCCTGGGCCTGGAGCGCGCGCCGAAGAGGGTTGCGCATTTTTTTTCGACGGTTTTCTCACGATCTGTTTTGTCTCCGTTGTCTCCAGGACGTCGGGGAACTGGACCCCATTCCGTTCGCGCCTGCGACACACGGCCGCGGACATGTGGAGGTCCTGCGGCCGTTTCTGCGAGCTCACCGGGCTCGCGCAGCGAGCCAAACTGCCTGCACGGCTGCAGAGAGGAGCGGATCGCCTGCGTCTTCGCTCGAGGCCGAGATGCGGCAGATCCGGATTTCTGCGCGCATTCTCGGCGGCGGCCTTTCAGGTTTTCGCCAGGAACGCGAAGCGCTGAAGAGAGAGATGCAGGACGCAGACATGCGCGGAGACACCACGGGCGTGAGGTGGGCCTGGGGCGAACATGACCCAGACACGATCGAAGGGGAAAGCGACAGTCGCCAGGCTGAAGAAATCTGGAGCAGAGATCGCGGCTGGTGGACTCGGAAAGACCGCGCAGAGCGACGCATGCAGAGGTAAAACGCGAGGGGGACGGTGGCTGCTAAAGCACAGTTCAACAGCTTTCCATCGACTCAAGGATCTTCGATCGTCTCAGATATCTATTTATGTATATTTAGACATATATATACATACATATGTATATATATACATACATATGTATATATAGACATATATATGTATATATACATATATATATATATATATATGTGTGTGTATGCGTAGAAGTGTGCATAGGCTCGGACGTATAAATATATTTGTATGTCCATGTATGTGCGTATATGAAGATGTCTAGAAATGATGTGAACTGCAATTCTTTGTGCATGCAGATGATCCTTTCCACCAACGCGGCAGTACATGTACTCACACTTCCCTTCAGATCGCTGTGCCTACTCAATATATAAATGAAGACGTATACCCACGAGTGCAGAAGTATGTATATATATATATATATATATATGTATGTATAGAAAGATAGATATATGTATCTCTATGCATATATTTATGTAGATGGTTGTAGAGGTGAGAGCTGTCAGTGTGCACCTGTCTGTGGATGTCTGCTTGGGCGGCCGTGCTGTGTCTTGGCGCTGCTGTTTTGCATGAGAATCCAAGAGTTGCGTTCGTCTGTCTTTGAGAAGTTGTTGTTCGGTCTGGCGCCCCGCGTCGACTCTCGGGACTGTCTCTGTGTACACACATGCGTGCTCACATGAGCTTGCGGTTTGAGACTTGATTTCTCGGCTCTTTCTGCGCTTCCGTTCCCTTCTCTTCTCACACCCGACGGTCTGTCTCTGCGGCTTGTCGCGCGTCAGCGACCATGTGGAGCAGGCTGTCGACGACCTTCTTCTGCGCCTCGGCATCGACTGCGTCGACCTCCTTCAGTTCGACGTCCCCCACCGCTACGTCCCCCGTCACGAGCTCGGCGAAGACACTTACTGCTGGGGGGTAAGTGGGGAAGGCCAAGAGAGAAAAAGAAATGGTCAGGAGGGAGAACAAGTCGTTGAGAGAAACGAGCACGAGCGTAGAAAGAACAGGGACCTGACAACCGCGGAGCAAGGACAGAGAGAGACAGAAGCCGGAAGGAGACCGGAGAGACAGAAGCAGTGGGTCTGCGAAGTGACGGCGACGCTTCCTCTCCTCTGTTTCTGACCTTGGAGGTTTCGTCGTTTTTTGATGTTCGCTTTCTTCTCTCGGTGCCTGCTTCACATCGCAGCTCGAACGCGAAGACGAGATGGCCATCGAAGAGCAGCTGGTGATCCTGCAGCGTCTGGTCGACAAAGGAAAGGTGACTGCCCACTCGTTGACTGTCGCGCTGGCACAAGTCTCGCGTTTCTTGAGAACACAGAACTCAACGGTGAAGACTCCACTGTGGAGGCCGTCCGGGGAGAAAGGGAGAACGCATGAACGAGGCGCTGGCTTGAAACTGGGAGAAGCAGTGTGCAGAAAACGAAAACGTTCTTGTGTAGAGGAAGCCTATGACTCGGCAGGCCTCTCACCGCCACCGCCACAGTCTCTCGCTGTCTCGTCTGGATTTTCTCTCTTTCCCTTTGGAGGATTCCACGTCTCCTCTTTGTCTTCCTGTGCGGACCGTCTCTCCTCCTGCGCGTTCTCCGTAGGTTCGGTACATCGGCTTGAGCAACGAGACTCCTTGGGGTGTCTTCAAATGGTGTACCGCAGCTGACCAAGTGAGCTCGGTGTCTTCGTCGTGAACGAAACTGTGGTGCATGCGCGAGCGTCGGCGCGTCCTTCGCGTTCTTTCCATTTCTGTCCGTGCTTGCGACTTCGCCTGGAGTTTTTTGCACCGTGTAACGCGCCCGTCCACGACCTCGACTTGAGGGGCGGTCTCTTTCGTTGGTCTTTTCGACTGCCTTGCGCCGTAAACTGTCAACCTCCGTTCTGCGTTGTGGTCTCGTGCACATCTCCGTTTACCTGGAGTGTGCGTCTTCGTGAGGCTGCGGCACTGAAAACTCTTGCAGAGATACCCGGCGCTGTCTTCATCGACACTGTCGGACGCATGTGGAGCGCGCGTCTTTCATTTGTCATGCTCTTTCCGCCAGTCGAGGGTAGAAAAAAAATACCTTTTTTTATGTCCTGGAGGTCTCTCGGCGACATGCCCTTCGCCACACCATCCACACGGCTTGTGAGTGCGAATGGAAAGCCGGCGATATCTGGTTCTTCGCAGATGGGTCTGAGTCGCGTCGCCAGTGTTCAAACGCTCTACAACATCATGCATCGAAACGAATTCGAGTCTTCGGGTGAGCAAAGCGTCCTGTCGCCGGCGATCTTTTTCTCCGGCACTCTGCGTCGTTGACAGTGTGTTTGCATCTGTAGGTTTTTTCTGAGGACATGGAGAGGCCGACGCTTCCGCGGGTGGTGAAAGCGCAGTCGAGTCTCTCAGCTCTGGCCAAAAGTGGAGAGGCTGCACGCAGAGGGTGCATTGTCAGTTGGTCTTGTCAAGTCCTTCCTTCCTTCTCTGCTGCGTCACTGTGCAGGCTTCCCGGAGATGTTGTGGAACCTCAATGTGCCTCTGTTGGCCTACGGAGTTCTCGCTGGAGGTGTATTAACGGGCAAATACCTCGATCCGGAACGGTACGTTTGCCCTTTGCTCTCCGCGGTCCTCGTTGGCGTTCCTTCCCTCGAACGGTGCTGTTTCTTGGAATGGTGTCTCTCTTTCTCGCTCTTTGTGTTGCACTGTTCTCTGTCTGTTTCTCGCTGTCTGTTTCTCGCTGTCTGTTTCTCGCTGGCTCTCTCGTTGTCTCTCTGTCTCTGTCGCGTCCTCTTGCTTTGCCCGCTTGATTCCTGCGCCTCTCTTTCTCTCTTCTCTTTGCCTTCCGTTTCCCTTCGTTTCTCTCGCGTTCCTCTCCCTGTGTTCTTTTCCGTTCCTGGCTTTCCTTTGCGCCGCTCCACTTTGCCCGGCTGTGCACAACGTCCCCAGCCGCCGGCCTCTCGCGCGCGCTCTGCAGCTTCAATCCGCGGGGTCCGGACGAGCGACTCGGCCAGGACGAATGGGACAACGCCGTCGCGACCTACCGCACACAGTTGCCGGAAGACTCAGGCTATCTCTCGTATGGCCCAGCGAACGGCAGGTGCAACAAGTGGAAGGAAAGCTACTCCACCCACCGCTCTGTCTGGGCGCAGTGGCTGATGGGGGAACTCGTGAAGGCCGCGCGACAGTTCGGCCTCACGGCCTCTCAGCTTGCCCTCAGCTGGGTCTACTCGCGACCGTTCGTAAGCGACACACAGATACGTCTTGGATGAGAGCTCGTCAACAACTGAACACCGTCCAAGCGAAGTTCAGGTCCGCTGTGAACTCTGTGGGGACCAGGAGCCGCCGCGCGGCGCCGCGACGAGGACGGCAAACGATACATTGCTCCCAGTCAACGAGTGCAGCACAGAAGGCATTCGTGGAAAGGCGAGAGGGAAAGGAGCGCAAGGAAAGCAGAGGAAGGAGAAGACATGGGGAGGAAGGAGAAGACATGGGGAGGAAGGAGAAGACATGGGGAGGAAGGATGGGGGAGAGAATGGCAGCAGTTGCGGATCAAGACAAGGAAGAGACGGAATGCGGTAGTGTGACCTGTAAGACCTGTAAACCGTAACCGGTTCCTCGCCAGCTCTTTTTTTTGTGTTTGCGGCTCTGTCTCTTCAGCTGGGCAGTGCGATCATTGGACCTCGAACGATTGGCCAACTGCGGTAAGCGAAATACAGCTCTTCGTTTCGTTTCTGTCTCGCCGGTGAGTTCATCTCTGTGCGTATCTGAGCTCCTGCCTGTTCTCACTGCGTTCCTCTGTGGCGCATACCTTCGTCCGTTCTCCCCGCTTTTCGTTTGCAAGCCTGCGCCTCAACTGTCGCCCAGGCATTGCGCGGTCGTCTGAGAGCTAAACACAGACCAGCAAGAGACAAACGCAACAAGAAATAAATCCTGTCCACGCAGACGCACACGATGATGAGAAAACGCGGTCGCAACGACCAGAGGCATTAGGACTGCGTGCATGCGCGGGAGGACAGAACAGATGACGCAAAGCGCTGCAGATCCTGTCGCCTGCGAGAGGTTCACTTCTCGAGTGATATCTGTTCTGAATGGATCTGGACGTCGGGCATCCTCTGTGCTTCTCGGCGCGTTGGCTGCATCTGTGTGTTGCCTTGGGTGTATGGCTCCCTCTGCCTGTTTGTGACGCCTTTTCAGAGAGAGCATCCGCGCGCTGAACTATCCTGTTCCACCGGTTCTGGAAGCAGTTCTTCACGACCTGTTCCTTCGTTATCGAGCGCCGACCATGGGCGGCCCTCAAGTCGGAACTCAGCTCGACGACCTCGATCACGGCCAACTGATTTCGCAGTCCGAATTCATGAGATGGGGACGACAGCCTATCTGGAGCGGCGGAACGTACTGGCCGAACTGGGTACGCAGCAACTGCATGCAGCGCTCAGGATCCTAGGCTCAGCGACGTCTCGATTCGATGTTTGGCGGTGCATCAAGGCTGGATCCTGGCAAAGGCCTCAGAGGCCATGTCGACGTAAACTGGGGCGTACAGAGAATCGAACGTTCGCCTTTTGCAAGTTGAGAAAAAGTTCGGCCGAGAGACGCGAAGCCGCGGCCGTGACGGGCGAAAGTTGTCGCTGTGCATGCGTGCTCGAGGCGACAGCTGGAGAGCGAGTTCGAGTTTCTCCTGAACGGAGGCCAGCGCCGGTTTTTCCGTATTTGAGGCGCATGTCGTTGAGCATCTGCTTGGTGTTTGGTCGGGAGGCGTGGAAACCTGCCATGCGCTCAGATGCTTGATGGCTTACAAAACCGCGTTCCTCTCTCGTTCTCTCTGCCCTCGCAGCCGCAGCCGCTCGTCTCCGAGAAGGTCGACTATTTACGCAAACGCGAAGAGCTGGTGAGTCTTTCGATTCGCTCTCTCTCCCCCTTTTCTCCAGTTCGAGTGGACGCCGTTCCGTCACTCTGCAACTGTCGCTTTTTCGCGTTTTCTTTGTTCACGCAAGGCCTTCCTGTTTCAAAGCGTCGCCTGTCTCGAGAGCTCCGCTCCCCTCCTGCGGGGGCGGGGATGGGGGCGTTCAGACGATGCAGTCGTTTCCTAACCGATGTCTTCCTGGCCGAATCGTGCCTCTCGTTCAGCTCGAACTCCGCGCGGCAGCGGCAGACACAGACGACCCCTCAGACGACGGCGCCTTCAATGTGCGAATGTGGAGGGAAATGTTGGACGACCGCAGACCAGGTGAGCGACGAATGCACATCCACTCTTTGGCCGCGAGAACGCAGTTCGTTTGCCGCGCAGAGACTCGTCGAGCATGCGCAGTGCCGCGAGACAGCGAGACCTACGCATGCAAGCAGTTGCGGTGTCGAGTCTGCTGCACCGCAAGTTGCTTAACTCGCCAGGGTGGCTGAGCCTGTCTCATCGCCTCCTCTGCGACGCATGCGGCAGTGCGAAAGGCCTCGCCAGCGTCGGTGTTACCTACAAGCGTAAAGATGCAGACAGGTCCACTTCTCCCTCCCCGTCGGTGTTTTTCTTTCTACTCTTCCGCATATATATATATATATATATATGTATTATATACATATATATATAAATATATTATATACATATTATATATATATATATGTATGCATGTGTCTATATGTGTATGTGTGCGTAGTATACGTTAGAAGCGAGATAGAGATGGATAGATACATAGATGGATCGAGCGATAGGTGTAGATAGGTACGGATACGTTAAGGTAGAGAAGGGCAAGTATATCGATGGTCAGATTGAGAGCGATCCAGAGACAGACACACTGCGATAGGGAGAGAGGTAGGCTGATGGAGAGTGACGCGTAGATCGGCATGAGGAAGGACAGCCGACGGAATTCAGCAGGGATGGAAGGGGATTTTGTGCGTCGTTTGCACTTTCAGGAGAGTATTTTGCGGTGAAGGAGCAGAAACTGTTTGGGTGGGACGAGAAAAAGTTTGCGGACATGGACTGGAAAAACTTGACGAGACACGAACGCGAAAGTCAAGATCACTTCGACTTCCACTTTGTCTGGCGCGGAGACAAGGCAAGGACCGATGCGTGCAGTTCACAACCCCACACAAGCCAAAAGAACTTTTCCTCCAAATGTCTCTACATGTCTCCATTTATCTATTTGTCCTTCGCAACTCACACTATATATGCATGGGTACAGAGAGACAGAGGCACGAGAAAGGAAAGAAACACTCGTATACAAAAAATCAGGCGTTCATCGAAAGGTCCATGTATATGGGGATGCATACGTATACTTATACATATATATATATATATATATACATATTTATATATGTAATTGCATATCTGTAGCGAACGCCTTGTGAATAGTAAATGGTTGACAGAGACGGCGAGAGGGAGAGACAGAGAGATGTGATGTGCATCCGTTGTGTCTGTCTCTGACTGCGGTTACTGGGGAGCTTATTTTCCAGTTTTCAGACTTTTGTGTTGCCATTGAAGGTTTCGTCGCTTTCCCGGCGGATGGCCAGGGTGTCGTTTGTGCTGACGCTCTGTTGGCGCCTCATCATTGTCGCGTTTTCTCTCCTCCGCTTCTTTGTTGAGTTGCCGTTTCTGGGACTGTGTCTCTCCCTTTCGCTCGATCTTTTGCTTTATCTCGCACATGGCACTGTTTCTGGACGCCTGTGTCTCTCGCTTCTCTCGTTTGCGACATGCGTTCTGTTCTTCTCTTTTCCCTCGATCAGATTTACCGAGAAAACACGACGGAGGGGATGCGGAACTTTTACCGCAACAAGAAGGCCATTTGCGACGTTATGCACAAGTACAGACTCTTTAGTTCCGCTCGCGCGTTCGCGCCTGCAGCCGCGCTTTCTCCCCCGTTCCAGCCTTCCACGGTTCCTGTCTGGATGCTTGCAGAATCCGAGGAAGACAGCTTTCGCTGTTGTGGAGTTTGGTCGTTTCTCCTTCTTCTTTACTGATGTGATTCGTACTCGATAGCCTCTCCAGTGAGACGATGTAGAACTGCGGACTTCCGACAAGTCTCCTAGGTTCTCTGGAGCAAAGTAATGAGTCGCTGCATGCGCTGCCTGCCTCCGGTTCCTCCACGAACACACCCGCTTCTGCCCCTGCACATCAGGCTGGTGATCAGTGTAATTGCTCGCGTACTCACAAACAAAGAAATGTGTGAGTTTACACCTACATATCCAATATATATGTCGATATAAGTATATATACCTGTAGAAGCATACACACATATATATATAGGCATATTTGTATGTATATATGTATGTGCCTGTGGAGGCAATTTCTGGTGGACAAGCAACGATTTGTTAGGTGTACGGTCTGAAGTGTCTGTGTGGTTTGCTTTCTTGTCTCTTGTTTTCAGAAACATCATGCAGTTTCAGGATATTTATCAGAACATGGAACGCGTGAGTTGGGCGCTTCCCCTCCTTCCTGTCGATTTAGTCTGAGGCGGAATTTTTTTCTCTGGTTCTTCCCCATTTTTTTCCTCCTGCTCAAGTTTGTGCATGCACACTTGCCTACCCCTGCACATCAATGCGCTGCATCGATATACATTTCTGTGTTCTTTCCTTCGCTAGTCGATTCTCGAGAAGAGATATTGACATCCAGAACAACCGCGAAGGAACGAGACGCACTTTTCTGCATATGCATATATATATATATATATATATATATATATATATGTACATATATATACATATATATACATACACATATATAGACATACATACACATATATATACATATATATACATATATATACATATATATACATATATATGGATAGATATGCATATACCTACAGTCAGATAGAAAGATGCAGGCAAGGCCTAGGTAGGGAGAGACGTGTGAAGTCGCCATAAAAGCCATCGTGCCTGTTCTTATCTGCAGATTCATTTTTCGTATCAGCGTCGCAGGAAAGGCTCTCGATCCTGTCTGGCACAGGTTGATTGCAGTGTGGACGTATCAGTGGCTGGCACAGTGTTCATGCGATTTTTCGGTCGACGAAGGGTGTAATTGAGTAACTCAGACGCTGAGCATCTGTCGCCAACGCCTGAGACCTTTTTGAAAAGGGGACAACACACAGGCAAAGTTGATCTCGGGAGAGCTCAGGTAGACGTCGGAAGCGAAACACCGAGAAAGTTCCGTCGTTCAAGTCAGTGCATGCATCTGTCTAGATGGGCATGCATGCATTGACGTTTGTCTGTATCTAGTTGTAGCTTTAAGCATAGATGCAGAGATATCGTAGACTCGCGTAGATACATACAGATAAGCATTGAGAGCTACAAGTAGCTCGAGAGGGATAGACAGATCGATGAATTCATTGATTGATAAATAGTAGATAGTTAGCTATAGGTAGAGAGGTAGACATAGGTAGATAGATAAACATAGATAGATCGATATCGATAGATAAATAGGTTTTATGAAAGGCCTGTCCTTGTCTGAGTGAGTGTCGCATTCGCGAGCGACTTGACGAGGCGACCTTGCAGATGATTTTGTGTGATTTCCTCAGACCCCCGGACTCTGGTGCAGCATGTGGAATGAATGGGACTACGACCTGATCGACAAGCGGCTACGAGAGCGCCATGGCATCGACATCCTCGACAAAAAGGCGAGACTAAATCTAAAACTGCGACGCCCGAAACAAAGGAAGAAACACATATAAATATGTGCATATATATATATATATATTTATATATAGGTATATTCTTCCGGATGTTCGACATATCTATTGACTTTCAAAGTCCACCCATACACCGTATACATGTATATATATATATATATGTGTATATATGTATATATATATATATATATATATGTAAGTCGATATCTACCTCAGGAGATACGTAGAGGACCAGCAGGTGTGGACGCATGCGTTGTGGAGAGTTGATGGTTTTTGCGTTGTTTTTCAGGTGTGGAAGGTCGTGGCGGATGTTCCCGACAAGCAGAGAAGAAGGCGACTGGAATTCACAGAACCGTTTTGGTACTGGGAAGACGAAGGACAACCAGACATGCCTTGGGAGCATGCAACCGGGGAGGATGTGACCGACGGAGGCACGCAGCCGTAGGCTCTGCACTCTTCCTTCCACGCAACTTGGCTTATGCTCTACCGCCCTCACTCTCATTTGTATACGTGTATATACATATACATTTACATGTATATATATATATATATATATATATATATATACATATACATACATATACATATATATACATACATATACATATATATACATACATATACATTTACATATATATACATACATATATATTTACAAATATATGCATATATATATATATATGTATATGTATTTGTTTATTTATTTGAATTTGTGCATGCATGCACTGAACATAATTGAAACCCTGGCGTTTTTCTCTGACCTGGAGAAGGCACTGCACTTTTGCTTGAGGCTCTCGAGCGTTTGCTGGTCTGTCGGGCCGCGGCCTCAAAAAGTGCATCCAGTGCCTTTTATGAGAATCCGAAGCTGCGTAGCCGCGGCGTTTCTCGAGTAAGAGTGCAGTAGCGGCCGCTTTGACTCTGCGCGGCGCAGTTCGGCTTCGTACGTGTATGTCTATCTGGCAGAGTAAATTGTGATCCGACGGGGGAACAAAGAGAGCGTGTGTTGTACGTCGACAGTGAAGACCGGTAAAGCCTCTGAAAAGCTAGAGAAAAAAAAACCTCCGAATCCGGTGACGCGGCGGGTACCGGAAAAGCGGAGAACATTTCTGGAACGCGAAAAACGCAGACCGGAGAGAGCGCCCCGCCGCGCCTCACGCACTGGTCCTCGAACAACAGTCGTTTGGCTGGCTAGTTGGATTCTAGAGAGATTTGGCCATCTGACACTTGCGTTCTCTCGCCTTTTGAGTTAAGGCTGCAACGGCCGCATTTCATTCTCGCGCCGGACAGGAACTGCGTGACGCATCCGGCGTTCGTTCGATTGGGAGGGAATGCGAAAAATGTGCAGGAGAAACGGGCGTGAGATCAACGAAAAAACGCGCGTTTCATCGTTCAAATCGCGGCCATTGTGCGCGTTCCGACGTCCCTACGATCGCCTTTTTCAGACATCGAGGAAGGAACAGACCGGCCATTGGCAGAATCGCGCAGGCGATGTTCGGAGCTGAAACGGCTCTAAGTCGGGCTCCACGCACGCAGGTTGATTTCTCTTCCAGTGCAAATACCAAATGAAGACGCCACTTTATACACATATACATATATATGCATATATATATATATATATGTGCATATATGTAGGGTGTCCTTTTGGGCTGCAGCACGCTGTGTGCCTTGGTGAACAGGAACGAAAGTTTTTTAGTTTCTGCTTGTAAGAGGCTAGTGTCAGACTAGGAGATCTCTCGACGAACAGCTGCGTCTCCACATGTGGAAATCGTGGCGCGACGGGGGCCTCTGTCGATTCGCGGGGGTGTGCAGTAGAAGTGAGAGAGGTTGAAGTTGAAATCAAAGATCTGAGCGTGTAGCCAAAAAAAGTCTGTGTCGCTACCTTCTTTTCCCGAGAGCGAAGAAGAGTCCAGAGAGACTGGGACCTGCCTTTCACATTCGTTTTCACACAATGCAGTGCTTGAGAAGGAATCCGGATCTTCTGGCACTCCGAAGACGACGCACGAACCTCCTGTAATAACTGCCGGACCAGGCGCTCGAGGGGAGTGTGGGTTTGCTTCTCTAGACAACGGAGAAGAGCCAAGTTCTTGTGTTTGAAGGCACATAATGAAACAAGTATCCGGAAAAAAGAAATACCCTTCAGACGCTGGATCCTGGATCCCACGACGCTCGCAAGTACTTAACGCGTGCAAGCTTCAGGAATCCGGTTCTCTTGAAAACCAAGCCTTCCCCGTTTCACATCTTCCAGTGGTTCCTGTCCCGCAAGCTTGCGGCTCCCGCCAGATCTGCTCGTTTATGCCAAAGGTCCAAAGGCATCTCCTACGGTCATGACATCCCGTTGTTTCCACCCTTTGTGGTTTTCTCACAATGGCTGTCCCCGATCGGTTGATCCTTCCAATCCCCGCAAAAAAAAGACTCACAGCAGCCAACAGCAAGAAGTTTCCTGGCGACTCCTTGTAACTATCCACGACGCCGCGGTGTTTTCCCATAGATCAGTGAATGTTCATTCTCACATGTGGAATTTCATGTGGATGCGTTTTCCTCCGGACCAAAAATCGAGCACGGAGAAACAGACCTCCTAGATTCGGAAACCCGCCACGGTGTTTTGTGTTCCGTTTTTTTTTTCTGCGCGAAACCACGCTGGTTTGCCGCGTCGGTCTTTCCAGAAAAACTGCCAACGGAGCTGTTCCGCCCCCTGGCCGCTTGTATATTTCGCTACTGCGCTGGGTGCGGGCATCTAACGAAATGTAACTGTGAACGCCTCCGCTGCAAGCACAGCCGTGGCGGCCGGCAGAAAACGGACGCCTTTCGTAAGATAATCGCCCACCGGTTTTATCGACAGATTCCCAGACACCTGTAGTAGAGGCATCAAAAAAAAGGCAGGACGCGCTACAACGGTGCCTGTCGTGAACGACACAGCGTTTCTTATCCGCAACAGATCTCACGCTTGCCGCCATTGTCACGATCTGCTGCTCCAGCGCCGCATCGACAGCTTCTCAAATGCAAGAAGGCGGCGGCCAGATGCCTTCTGTGATGGCATCGAGGGATGGGTGATCCACGGGGACCACTGCATGCAACTTTCGGGCAAAATGAAACAGTGCCTGAAGGAAAGAAACAGTGAAAATGAAAAACGAAAGGGGTCCATATCGCTTTCAAAGCGCTCTCTCCAAATCCCTGGCACTCCACTCCTTCAGATCTGGACCTTTGCTGCGTAACCATACACCCGTCTGCACATGGATACCTATTCTGCCATGGATTCCGAACAATATCGGTCCATCTCACCACCTTTACATGCATTGCGCAGATATAGTTGAACATTTACATGTATATAGGCATGCGCACACATATACAAATACATATGCATATACACATACATACATACATATATACATATATATATATATATATATATATATATATATAGATAGATAGATAGATAGATACGAGTAGGCACGATTAGGGAGAGTTATCCGTTTGCATGCGCGTCTGGAATGTATATGGGAGGAACGTCGAGTTGATTCCGGTTCTCTTCGAAGTACGACGGTCGCATTGGCGGCTGGTTTTGGACTGCGCCTTCAGACGCTTGTCTTACATCTAACGTCGGATCCTGTCGAAGAGTGACAGAGTGCCCGATCACAATGAGACCTTTTCGCGCTCGCGAAAAAGCAACATTCAATCGTCTCCAGTCCGCCAAGAAGCCAACAGCGCCCTGCAGACGCGACGCGACAATTCGGTAGGAAGGCGACGCCTGAATGGCGTTATGCAAATGGTGAAGTCAGCCTCAGGTTTCACCACAACAAAGACACCCTGGTCTCGTACGTCGTTCCTCCCTTCACACAATTTACGCGGCCCGTCAACTCGTTGGCAACGTCTGCCTGCTGCCTCTCTTCCCGCAATTCGATATCTCCTCAACGGTTCGAAATGACTCATCGCTTGCACTCACAACGTAGCGACTTGTGCAGACATGCATGCGGAGCGACGCAAACAACTTGCATACAGTGAGGGGAAAAGCGGTTTGATTCCTCTCGCTACCTTGTCTCCAAAGATCGCAACTTTGTTCACCTCAAAACATGTTTCTTGTTCGAGTTGTTCAGTTGCCCGGGTCGGGTGCCCGCTCACGCTGGCAGCATCGTGTGAGTTGGAGACTTTGGTTTCGCTCTCAAGTGCATGCATGCTCAAGTCTCGTCGACTACCATGACTGACAGTCGAGAGACTGGCCAAACGTAGAGGCCTCAGCAAGACAGACGGACAGCAACAGTGACATCTGCGTCGTTTCATGAAGACGTCCAGCTGGAAAGAAAGGCGGGGGTCCGACGCTCTAATTCATGTGTATAGTCACCTAGACAAATGATAGGTCTTCACGGACATCGAGGACAGCTGCGTCGAACGGTGGACACAGAGTGCTGTTCAGGAAATGATCCACCCATATTTGGAGACACACAGAGATACGGACGAATGCAGATGCAGGCACTGGCATTCGTCTACGTTCAACGCGGCAGCATTCGCACCCGACAGGAAGGCGGGATCTTCTCGCGATTCGCTGCGCATGCTTCTGACCAGTCAGGAGACCTACCGCAGGATTGCTCCTGACACAAGTGAAGATGATGTAGTCCTTCTCGCCGCCTTGAAAGGAGTCCACAGTGGAAAGAAGAACTTTGTCGCTGGGCGCCGTCCTGGGATGCATGCGGCCGTCGAACGCCTTCTGAGGACATGCGCCGCGAAGGATGCGAAACGACTCGTCAAGAAAGGAAAGACCGCAAGCGACCCCAACAGGCGGCAGCCTCCTTCCGCGAAGATCCAACTGCACACGGGGAAGTCCCTGCGCGTCAGTCCAGTGCAACAGGCGACGACTGCCTTCTGCCTCTCTCTGTGTCTCCTCCGTTTGTGTGTCTTCGCTGCGCATTTCGGTTCCTCTCCTTCCCTCCCGTTCTTCTCTTCGTCGTGAACGCAAACGCCAGGTGACCTGTCGAAGCTCCCTCGCTCTGCCTCTCCATCTGTCTCGCGGCCTGTTTCTGTCCGAATATAAGCCGAAAAAGGTCTCCCGTGGAAACCCGGAAGAAACGCTGGCCAGGGCAGGCTCTGGTCAAGCAGCATGCTGGACGGAACAGCCTCAACAGCCTCATCCTGTGGTCACCACTGGCCGGTCTTCACTCTTCAACTGCTGCGTGTACACAGGTCTTTTTATTCTCCGTGTGCTTCCCATTTCGCGTCTTCTTGTGTCGGTCTTCATTCTCTTTTTTTGAGAGCTTCCTCCTTCTTCGCTTCTCCTCCCTTCCTGGCTTCTTCCTCCTGCTCTTCTCCATCCTCTGCTTCCGCGTTCTCTTCCTCTCCCTTCCCTGCTTGTCGTCTCTGCGCCGTGCGCGTCTTCTTTCTCTTTTTACGGCTCTCCGTAGGAGGTTTTTCTTCGTAGTTCTCTCCGGCTGCCTTCCTCTTCCCCGATTCGCGTTCCTCTCTCGCAAACGGCCTTCTTACCTCTTGGCGACTGACGCGTCGGTAGGCCTGGAAATTGAGTTGCATGCAGAGGCAAACGCACACAAAAAAGTCCACGCAGCGGGAAGGCCCTCCCCCTTTCCAGCGGCATGCCGACCGCGAAAAAAACCTGCGTCTCTCGAACGCGTTGTCTGTTCTTTGAAACAAATCTGGGTGTTGCCTAGTTGCTGAGCACGTAGAAGGAACTTGACCAGTGTCACTGGAGTAATATAAGAACGACAGAGGGACATCCCGAGTGGAGAAGCTCCATGGACGAAAGGAACGCTTTCCTCTTCTGTTCCAAGCCCCATTAAGAGGCACCCTTGCCTTCTTCGCAACGTTCACTCTTAAGTGCGAAAGCTGGAGCCACCGAAATGCCACAGAAGAAGCATGGCTTTGGTTTTTCTGCCGACGCGGCCGGACAAAAAAAGCGAGCGCGTTACACAACGAGGAACCCAACAAGAAGAAACAGGAACAAGCGGGAGTGACGGGGAGTCTGCGAGACGCCTGCAGTGGTGGATGCGAGGCGCCTTTCAAGCTCGTCGGCGAAGCGGATTCTGAGGCGACATCCCCGTTTTACTGTGTCGAGTCGAAAGAGGAGTTCCTTTCCATTTCCAGCTGCGCCCAAGTTTTATCAAGCTTCTTTGGGAAGCCCCCCGGTCGCGCGGCACGACTCACACAGCGATTGCACCTCAGCGAGCCACAAGGCAGTTTTTTGCTTGAGCGAGGCGTTTTCTTCTCGCGTCTTCTGGAGTTGCGTCGTCACCAAGGATCGACGGGGGAAGACGAGATCTTTGTGGCTTCCCCGTTGATATGCACGCTGTCGCTGCAGATGCCTTCAGTCTCACAGGACGTCTCTCCAGGCACATCGCCTTGTCTGGGGTGTTCAGTCTCGAGACGCGCGGAGAGGGTCCTCTCACACTGGATACTCACGAAGACAGTCTCTCACCTTCCGTCCGAGGATGCGCTCAAGAAGGGCAAGTTGACAGAGGTAAGGACTGATCACTCCAATGGCCTCTGGCGCTACACCGTCGCGCAGGAGCAGCGAAGTGCAGCGAACTGTGAGGAGTGCCTCCCTGGAAGACAAAGCACACAGAGGGTTGTTTCCAAAGACACAACGCGAATGAGAAGGATCCCAGATGCGCCTGAGTGTCTTTGTCCTATTAATGCACGGTGTTCAGTTGGTTCTCTTTCTCCAAGAAGGATCCTCTCAACTGTGCTCTGCTAACGCTCTAGAACTTGGGGAACGGTTTCCGTCCGCAACAGACGCGCAGGCTCAAGCGAAAGTAGATGTCGAGAAAAACTAAAAGAACGACTGTTGGTCTCTTAGAGACTCAAACTCGCACGGACAGAGGGATCGAATCCACCGACACACCGGCAGGCTGTTGCTCGATGACAGGAGGGGAGACTTTCGCAGAAAGAGCGGGATGCATGCAGAGGACAGCAGAGCGGCAAAACAACGCAATCGACGCCTAGAACGAAGCGTGACGCGCGTAAAAAAGGTGGAGCACCGGGAAGAAGAACGAGACGGTCCCGAGACGCTGACGGCGCTTGAGAGGCGGCATCAAGCCTCTGAGAAGACGGCGAGGTCTGAACGAACGCCCGCTGCGGCACCAGTCTGCTGCAGGTTTCGCGAACAGTCTTTCAGGCGAAAGCAAGGTTTAGAAACAGCCGATGGTGGATCAATCTAAAGCCGTGTGTCTTCTCCACTTGGCTGGTCCACTCACGCAGCGTTGTAGTAGGACAGCCAGACACTGCCTTCGGTGTGCAGGGAAGCAGACCTGCCTGCTGTCTCCTGGCCCTCTTTGAGGAGGCCTTGTCGCCGCTGCATGCGCGAGCATGTCGCTTGGTCTTCCCGGAGAAGATCCACCACGTCGCCATCGTCTCGGTCGATGATCTCCCTCAAATCCCACTGCCTCTCCGACCAGCTCAACGCACCAGCAGCGCCTGACGCGGCCCTCAAAGAGGACGAGAGAGAAGAAGAGACAGAAGAAGAGGGAGAAGAAGAGACAGAAGGAGAGAGAGAAGGAGAGGGAGAGAGACGAGCAGGACCGGTATCAATCACCAGGAGGGGGACCGCGCTGTCGACGCCGGCGTAGTCGTGGCTGGCGGAAGGTGCAAACGCCAAAGAAGGAGAAAGAGAAGAAGAGACCGACGAAGGAGAAAGAGAAGAAGAGACCGACGAAGGAGAAAGAGAAGAAGGCGAATCATTGGACGGAGAAGGAGGCGGAAGGAGAGAGCGAGAAGTTCGATTTCTCTTTGGCCAAGGAATAGAGGGAGAGAGGTCAGCTGGACGCGAGAAGACGGATTGGTGGGTCTTCAAAAGGCCTTGGTAAAAGAGAGAAGAAATCATTTCGCACATGCTCCCAGGCATGCGGAACTGTGTGTCGAGAAGAAAAAACTGTGGTAGCGCGCCTGCACAACAACAGGGAAGTCCGAGAACAAGCCGAACCGGTTCACGACTTGAAGAACATCCTGTATATGCGCATCTACCTATGTGCATACGTACATGCATGCATTGATAAATATGTACATTGTCGCCGCGTTCGGACGCTACATCCATATTATCCGTTTGCCTTCTCAGTTGCAACATCCTCTGTTGTCCAAACAAAGGCAACACCCCAGTCTTTTTCGAAAAGCCTCAGACGGATCTTTGTATTCGCTCGGTTCAGCAACTGTCTCGAGAAGTCACAGCGAAGACGGAAACAGAAAGGATCATGCGGCGTCAGTCACTGAATCTAAGCATGGCTGTCGAGTGCGACGACGGACGCGAAGGCAGCGAGAAGACTAAAAATTCATATGAAAGGCACGGACGAACAGAACCTGTCTGGACAATTGACAGCTGTGCATAGGCGTATACTTCAGTGGAAAAAGAGAACAAGACTCGGAACCACGCATACAGAATCAGATGCAAATATCGACAGAGAGAACAGCTAGGCCGACATGCAAATCCAGGCGGACCTACGCCCTTCACGGTGGCGTCTTGGAACGCCGACCGACTCCGTGTGTATCACACGAGATCGACGAGACAGGGAAAACAGTGAAAGCCTCTCTCTCTGCTGGGATGAAGTACGAATCGACCTTCAGCTCTAAAGCCAAATTCTTTTTAAACTTTTCTGAGATGTCGCTTCTTCGCAATATACGCTTCCCTCTTGCCATGACAACACACCACGATGTTAGCTCGATTGACCCAAGTTTTCCGACCTAAGATGAATTCACACAGTTAAACAAACAGAGCTGAACTGCACACCGCGACCTTTATCGGTGCTGTCTAAGTCTCTAGCCCCCTTAGGATTTCGGCATCCGGAAAACAGAGACCTGCGCGCGCGTAGCGACATCGAGGCCGAAGCGAAAAGAGATTTGCACTGGACCACAAGCGACTCAACGAGGCGACGAGAGCCAAGGAGACATGGTAAATTCAGAAACGCGGACTTTGCGTTAGGAAGCTGTCGAAGGCGGAGCGAACCGCGATGGGACCTGCTTGCATGCTCTGCCCAGAAATCTGCGCCGGATCGCCCACGAGAACGAGCTTTGTGCACTTGGTTTGCGCGAGAACAATCAAACTCCGGAATTCTGAAAAAAAAGACAATGCGCCTTCTTGCCCGCTATGTGCCGCCACTGCGACGAACAAGTCCTTCCCAGGCACACAAGATATATATATATATATATATATATATATATATATATATATATATATATATGCATGTGCATGTGGATGTGCATGCATGTATTGGTATGCATACGTGCATGTCCACAGTACGGCTTTTGTACGCTTTTGATAAATACATAAACAAATAGATATATATGTATATATGTTTATGTGTAGATGTATTTATATAAATATATATATATATATATATTTATTTATGCACTGATTTTCATGGTGTTATATTTCTGTGCACACAACGGACCACGCATGCAGTCCCTGGCGCGTAGACTGTTCCGCTCACGAACCATGATGAGCGCAGGCGCATGCAGTATGAGGGTTGCACTGATTTTTTGGAGAGGCATGCATGCACGAGGAAGACCTAAGGGGAAGATGACAGCGACGAAACGCATGCTCGGTAAATTCCCGTGCATCCGGATTTGGGAACAGCCTTTCAAGCTATCACGAAACGTCGGGTTGTCTGGGTCTCGTCACTGGACTCTGTACCGGTGATCTGAGAGGCCTCATCGATCAGGATGCGGCGCGGCGCGATTCTGCGGAGATTCTTGCCCTGCACGCCAGAGTGTGGAGAAGCGAAAAAGACGCGGGTGCATGCAGCTCTCAAATTAAATCCGACGAGTCCACAAATTCCCCTTGTGGGGGTCTCAGCATTCGCTGCGGTGCACAAGCCATATCGAGATACACGCCCTCACGCGCCATCTCACAGGTCTCCAGACACCGAGGAGACACTTGCGTACATAACTACATGCATATTTGAGCATGCCAACATGCATATGCATGCATGCATCTGCACACAGGTTCTGTAGCATCCAGAGTACTATTTTCCGAGTATTCCCTTCTTCACTTGACAACCTAAAACTTTAGCGAGGACAGAAACTCTGAGAGAAAAACCCCTGTACCTCGAGGAAAGGATCCGTGAAAACAAGCACTGAGTTCGAAAAACTCAAGACGGCCACAAAGGACGCCAGGAACCTGAAGGGGAGAGGCCGGAACAGCAGGGCGCGAGTGCGGTCTCGTTGACTGTACCTGATAGACGGTGTCAATGAAGACTGGAACGCGCTGGCGATAGGCGAGCGTCTGCGTCTGGAGAGGCACACGGAGAAGAGAGTGAAGAGCCGCATGCCGTTGAAAAAAAACAGCTTTTATGCGGCACCAGTCGATGCACACAGCGTACGACGACGCGGCTGCATGCACTGCATGCATGTGCAGCTATCCTGGAGAGGCGAGAGGATCCGAGAAATGCAGAGCAGTCCAAACGAGGGCACAGTGGCGTCGCCGTAGCTCCACGATTCCAGAGGCAACGCGAAACTGCATGTGGTGATGCATGTAGTCACACAGAAAGTGCAAACGCATGCGCATGCAGAGACAACGGCGGCAAGAAAGCTCACCTCCGATCCACCGAGCTCAGAACTGCGGCGCGGCGAGTAGGGGGAAAACGAGCCTCCCGACGCGGGCATGAAGTCGCCTTTTCGCTCGAGGACTCCGAGAGCGTGCGACCTGACGCCTGTTGAAGAAAAGTCGAAACTGTGAATCGCTCGCTCTCCTCAGGTGCCGGAAAAACGGATTCCATCGACATGGAAACATGTGCATGTATCACTGGTAGTATCCAAAACTCCATGTCTCCAGAAACGCACACAAACGCCTATCCATATACTTATATATATATATATATATATATATGCATTGGTATATATATATATGCATTGATATATATATATATATGTATATGTATTGATTGGTGTCTGTGTATATGTGTAGAAACACACGTAGAAATATATACGCATGCGGGTGGTGCATCACTTCTGAATTTCTGTTTAAATGTCCTTCAATGTGAACCACAACGGTTCTGTGACCGTCAAAACGAGCTGGGGTGTCTCGCACCTAGATTGTTCAACTTTGTTCGAAGCGCATCGACGGCTGCATGCGTCCCTGCCCCCGCGAAAATCGGCGACGCTGTCTCGCCGTCCAGTCCAGCGGCCCAGAGACTCAAAATGCATGCAGCGACGAGAGTTTTCCCCGTGCCTGGCGGTCCTGGAGAAAAACAAAGTTTCCGTCGAGACACACGCAAAATATGGCAGATCGCCGTGGAGTGTGAGAACGCAGCAGAGCGTCGGCAAAGAGAGATGCAGGCAGGTGCACAGAGGTAAGGCGGTAGACGTATTTAGATAGACGAGGGGAGACAGAAGCAGGAAGAGAAACGCAGATAGAGCTCCACGCACGCATCTGCAGTTCATTCTGTTCTCTCTGGTCTGTGGGTTCTTTGCTCACCCTGAACAAGGACGACAGGCGCTGGAGACCGCAAGACAGAACAGACGACGTTTCTCTGACTGGCGGTGAGAAAGGGGAAGAGAGACGATAAGACCTCCTCCAAAGGAAGAGGCGTAGCTCCCTTTTCTGGTGAAGACAGAGACAAGGAGCACCCGTCTGTCTTCTTTTCGGGGAAAGTCGCTCCGTCGACGACAGGGGAGTCCATGTTCGAGCTGGGTGTTGCATGCCTCACCTCTCTGTCACCAGCGAGGCTTGCAGCAGAGAGAAGCGAAGGAGAAGCAGAAGGTGGACGAAACGGAGACAGAGGCGAAGGTGAAAAGGCCAAGAGAGAAGCTGCGAGGTGATGATCCTTCTGATAGGCTTCAACGGCGCCTGACGGAGACTGCATGCGGCGCGAGAGCGCTGGAGAGTCGCCTGCGAGTGCCGGAGGGCAAAGAGAAGCAGATGCTGGCGGCGTGCATGCAAGAAGTAAGGCATAGTTGATTTCCCGACCTGACTTCTCCTTCGTTCCTGTGAGTTTTCCAAAAGCCGCCTGTCGCTTCTTGCGACTCTTGCCCTCTGCGCTGTCCCGGCGAAGCGGGTGCTTCTTCGTTTTTCCTCCGTCTCGCTTCTTTCCAGCTTCGTCTGCCTGCAGCTGTCCCTCCTCGACATCTGCACATGTCTGTCTTTGTGAACGCTCTCTGGTCTCCCCTCCGGCTTGAATGTCTCTCTCATCCCTTGCGCGCTCCGGCCGCCAGCCTCCATCTGAGCCTCCGCCGCGGGTCTCCACGAGGCTCGCCTCTGTGTCTCCTTGCCCTTCTTCAGCGTCTCTCTGAGAGGCCTCATTGGAGGTCTCGCGAAGGTGTACACTCTCCCGATCGTCTCCCTGGACGGTCTCCTCTGTCCTCTCTGCAGGCGTCCGCTCTGCGTCCAACAGCCTGCGACGTCCTTCTTCTCTTTCCTCCTCCAGCATCTCAGGCAAACGCAGCAGTACCCGCATCGTCTGCTCTGTGAGTGAGGGAATAACCGCGCAGAGAGGCACGACCCAGCATCGTGCGTCTGTGCTGGCAGACAGGAGACACCAGTCCCGGTCCTCGAATCCCTGCTGTCCTCCTGCGGATGTCTCCCCATTCACCTGCGATGAGGTGGAAGGAGCGTCACAGGAAGAAGTTGACCAAGAAAGAGGAGAGGAAGAAGGACAAAGCATCGACGAGGAGAGGCACCTGTCGGGGGGGAGATCTGAGGCAGATGTGGAGTTGAGGTCGACGGTGTTGTCTCTTTCGTCTCTGTTGGCCGAATCCAACGTGATGTCTTCGCTTCGCCTCTCGCCTCGGGTGTCGCCGCCGAGGCGGCATCCAGGCAGACTCGTCGGAGGCGTTGTCTGAAGCATCTCTGCGGTGTGACCTCGTCTCGACGCGGCGACTCGCGAACCAAGCTGCCGTTTGAAGCTCGCGACCTTCCCGAGACCAGCTGACGGGTCGAAGATCTCAACGTTCAAGTCCGGCGAAGGCAAAAGCGGTGTGAGGCACACACTCGAAGACTCTGAAAAGGAAACGGTCTTCACTCGCCGCCCCAGAAAAGTGCATGCATGCAGAGGCGGCAACTTCCCCGGTCGCTCTGCGTCGTCTGCGTTCCTCGGTTTGCTCATGTCCTGAAAAAAGCGGGAAGACAAAGGACTCAAACGGGGAGTCCGTCGAACTGCTCGCCCACTCAAAAAGGCAACAAGACGCAGTGCCGACAGAAAGACTCACACACACAAACGTCCTCCGTCAGGACGCGGAAGAGACACGACAGAGAGACGAGACAGCGAGTGCGAGGACGGAGAATCTTTGGGAAATTCCACGAGTTTTCTCATGTCGCCAAAAATGCGCATCCAAACACTGCGCGGTTGTTACCACAGAGAAAGGAGCGGAAAGTAGCGAGGAAGCGGCCAGAGAGAACGCGCCGAAAGGCGACAGGAGAGAGACCGTCGGGACGCGCGCATGTGGCGAGCTGCAAGAACTCCATGCCGCCTCGGATATCCCAGACCATCTCTCCCTCGCCCAACGAAAGTCGACTGTCCCCTGCACTCGCCTTTCTCCAACGAACGAAGCGATGCCACAGT
This sequence comes from Toxoplasma gondii ME49, assembly GCF_000006565.2. Classification (NCBI taxonomy): domain Eukaryota; phylum Apicomplexa; class Conoidasida; order Eucoccidiorida; family Sarcocystidae; genus Toxoplasma; species Toxoplasma gondii. The sequence continues at coordinate 5,425,394 of NC_031476.1, forward strand.
TGTTCGCCGTCTGTGCTCTCCGCGTTTCTTCCTGCTCGTCTCTCTCCGTCGCTGGGCCATGCACTCATGCCAGGACTTCTGAAGCCTTCCCACCCAATACGCTCCGCAGTGGTCTTCGCCGTTCTCTCTGAACCTTCTGGAGTGTCTCTCCTCGGAGTTCTTTCCTCTTTCCAGCCGGAGCCGCGCCCCGCGTCGACGCCTGAAGAAGCGAAAACGAGACAAAAGCCGCAGACGACAGCCCCACAGTCAGAGAGACCGAGAGTCGTCGCGCGTCTCCGGAGAGATGTCATCTTGACGCACTCTGAGAACTGCAAGCCTGTGCACCCAGAGATCCATCTGAGTGTCTGCTACGCTCTGGTGAGACGCTCCGCTGCATGCGGCTGTCTCTCCTGCGTACCTGTCTCCGGACTGCTTTCTCTTCTGCCTTCCAGCCAAAATCGCAGAGTCTCGTCATCGCCGACACTGTCTCCTGCGGTTCCAGTCAACGCGGCAACTGGCGGCGCGTCTCCCCTCGGGCAAGACAGACGAGGCGTTCCCTCTCTCTCGCCGTCAATCTGCTTCTGTCTCGCGTCGCTCACGGCGAGTTCTGGCAAGAAGGACTTGCGCACCGCGGACGGTTGCCGGCAAGCTTCGGAGGGGCTGCTGCTCCTCCTGTCACTCGCTTCTGCCGCCTGATAGGGAAACGCAGAGACGTTGCAGAAACCGTTGAGAGGAGTGAAGAACTCTGCACAGGCCGAGAACGAGAAACGGTCTCCGACGTTCGCGACCCCAACAGAGTCTCCCATCCTGACTGGCGCCTGTCGATTGCAGATCTCGATGTTGCCATGTCCGCGAAGATACACTTTGAATTCGCGGGGTGAGATGCACGGGATGGAGACGACATCCACACCCAAGGCCGGTTCCCTCGTCTGTCAGTTGAACTGTCAACGTGCTCAACCGTATCTATAAACTTTTGTGAAAATACAGGCAACTCCGTATATGAGAAACGGTGTGGAGTCTACATGTACGTGAGTATAGAAGCATCCACCGCCATGCAAAACAACATGTCGATATGCGCGTCTCGACGAAGGGATGTAAATCAACGCGTCTACAGATGCTCCATGTTGCAGTCGAGAAGCAACGCTGCTCGCCGCAGACGCCTGGAAAGCCTCGCATGCGAGAAACGAGAACTTCACCTCGTCGATCAGAAACAGAAGGAAGTACGACTCGCGGGAGCCTCTCCACGGCGCCGCGTGGTGAAGCGTTCCAACTCGCTGCTGAGAATTGTAGTCGGAGAGAACGGCTTCTGCGCCGTCCAGCCAGCGCGCATGCAGCAAACTCTGCACACAAAAACAGCGCGAACGCGTCTTGCATGGAACACCGTGTTTAGGACAAACCTTCGGACAGCGCCGGGCAGCCGCAGGTTCGCCAGGGTATCGCAGTTCGACAAGATAGACCAGATGAAGTCGGAAAGCAAGTGAACTCGATGAACCACCGGAGCTTCGTCCTGTGCAAAGAGACCTCCACGAAGTGAACTGCCGAGACTTCCGCCCTCTCCTGAATCCTCGGACGAGCCGCGAAAATGTATTCAGTCTGGCGACGAGCATGGAGCGCCAACGGACAGAAAAGAAAGGAGTAAGAGAGCCATTTTTGTTCTTCTCTCGTCTCTCGTCCTCTTCTGTTTGCTCCATTCCCGCGCTCTCTCTGTCTTCCCTTCCCCTCGTGTTTCGCTGCTCATGTCGCTTCTCATCCGAGCGTCTCTCGGGTCGTTTGCGCGCGCGGTCAAAGTACGCGTGAGAGCAGTGGCCGACAAACGGCGCCTGGAACCTGGCAGAAGGGGAATTCCTCAGTGGCGCAGGCGATTTAACGAAACAACTGACTTCGATCCCTTCCGCAGTCGAAACTGTCAACCTCTCTCACCGCTCCGAGGCGAGCAGTTAAATCGTGAGCCTCCGCCAAGAGCCCCCGCTTGACAAAGGCAAAGAGAATTTCGTCTCGCGAGCGGCTGTCGCCTTCTCCAGCCGCCTCTGCTCCACTCTTCCCAGAGGATGCGCCTGCGCTCACGAAAACGCAAAAACAACGAAAGAGGAAGTGGACGCAGAGCTCTCTGTTCTCTGACGACTCTCGCTTATCCTGAAGACACACATTCGAGGCGTTTCGCAAAGCCAACGTAAGTTGCTGCTTGAAAATCGCGTCGACACCCGGCGCCTTAACGGCAACTCGACTTTCTTCCTGCACAAGCGCTGTAGCGTTTACAGGTCTTTTGCGAAAGTGGGCGCCATCCCTTTCACATGAAGTTGAACAGCTGCGCCCAATGCCACCGGCATGTTCTCTCTGTCCAAAAGACCTCGGACTCCCCCTTGTCCAGCGCGAAGCGAACAAGAGAAGAAGAGGCAACGTCTTCCCCTGAGCCGGCGTTCCCCTGAGCCGGCGTTCGTTTCTGAGAAAACGAGTTCCGAACCCCCAGGAGCGACTCGCACAGAAAGTCGTTGTCACACGGCCGTCCAGCGAAGGCGTCACTCAGAACACAGAGGCGACAGCTCGACCATGGACACTGAGCAGGCGTCCAGTTTTGAGACGCGATCACTCACGATGGCTGTCTATACTCTGCCCGCCCACTGCCCGTTGCGTTTCTTGAACAGACGCGCTTCCGACTGTTTTTCTTTGTTGAATCGGCGCGCGGTGCTCGCCTGGCTGCAGGTTTTAGCTATGGAACGCGACTGCGTCTTCTCCCGGTCGAAAAGGAACTGGGTGGCGTCTCGACCGCCGTGCTACGGCAAACGAACGCAAGAGAACTTGTCTCCACGGTCTCTTTCCTTCGTCGTCACTGATGCTTTGAGTGAAGGAGACGAAAGACTTTTTTTCAAAGTATAATATTTTATCCGTATTTAATTTTTTCTTTTTTAGGGTATTTCTTTAATAATACAAAAGCCTTTTTTGTAAAAAAGATATTTTTTCAAATAAAAAATGTAATTCTCGATTAATACGCTTTGACGGGAACGCCTCACAACCCCAGGGAGTCGGCGTTCTACCGGACGCAACTCCCGAAAGAAACAGAACGATCGAGAACGATCGACGGCCACTAGCCTTGTGCCGCAGACTCTGTCCGGGAACGAAAGAGTCATGGAGCTTCAGTGCAGCTCCGTACCTTGCAGATGCTGTCGACCTGCGATAGCGAACGCGTTGGCCAGATGCGTCAGCGCCTCGTGAGACGCATGCAGGTGCTCGCTAGCTGCAAGAGTCAGGTTACGGAACATCGACGCCGACACCCGGTACCGTCTAGGACCTCCTTGCGCTTCAGAAATGGAACGAGAGACAGACGATGAGCGAGAGGAAGAAGAGGACGAGCAAGAAGAGGACGAGCAAGAAGAGGACGAGCAAGAAGACGAGGTCGAGGATGACACGGATTCACGACGGCGTCTTTCGATCCTTTGTGCACTTGGCGTCAGTACGGTTAAGGGAGGGAAGGCCTTGATGGCCTCGCTTCGAGCCTCAGCGTCAGGGAGAGCGAGAATCTCTCGCCACAGAGCCTCGGCTTTTCGTTGACGAAGATCTGAGGTGCCTGTCACTTCCTGCGTTTTCGCGTTTCCATCCGCCAAGTCTCCTTTCTCAGATGAGCCTTTCGTGCTCCCTGCGTTGCTTCGCGTCCGCTTCTTCCGACGAACGTCCTTTTCTCCTTCCAGTCTCAACTCTTGTGCATGAAGTTCTCCTGTTTTGGCCGCGCTTTCTCTGCATGGTTCTTTCTTCCTAACAGATTGTCCCTCTGTCTTCTCAATCCTCCTCTCCAGGACTGCATCGCTTCTCTCTCCTTCTTGCGCCCCCAAAGCCTTCACCCCCCTCGGTCTTCCTTTCTTCTCTTTCGCTCTTTTCTCCAGCCGCCCTGAGGCCTCCGCCTCTTGCCCTGTGTCTCTCTCTGTCTCTCGCACTATGTCTCTCCCAGGAGCCTCACGGAAAGAGGCGCCGGCTTCTTGCTCTTCATTTGTTTCGGCGTTTCGCGACGAAGACCAGGACTCTTTTCCACTCTTCGCGGCCGTCTCTCTGTCCGCTGCTCGGTGCCGCGCGCAGCGCCTGAAACTCGCGTCCTGCGGCACCTGCGCCTCGCTCGAAAGGGGACCAGTGGCGCCTGTCTCTCCGGCGGCCGCGGCCTCCTCCAGGAAAGCTCGCGCTGCCTGCGGCGCGAGCAACAGGGATGAGGCAGCGCGAGACGACACAGACGCGTCAGGCGAGACAGACGTCCAAGTCGACCGCGGCAGAGACGTCATGTGTGGCGGAATAGAAGCGGCAGAGGAAGGAAAGCGAGGAGAAAAAGACGAAGAGAAAGGCGAGGCGCAGAAACGCCGCCGAGACACTTGCGTAAACACAGAAATACAACGCGAGAGACCAGGCGCAAGGCCCCACAAAACAGACCAACGCGAAGCAGAAAAAGAAGAAGGAGAAGAAGAAGAAACACAAGACTCGCGAGACGAAGAAGAACAAGGAGAAGCACAAGACGAAGAACTCGAATCCCGACACTGAGGAGAAGGACGACGTAGCTGGCTGGGCGAAGCGGTCGAGTCCTTATGGCGAGTGGAGGAGCTCCGCAAGGGGAACACAACGCCAGAGAGGGGATGGAGAGAAGCGGCAAATGCCAGATGTGGACTTCGAAGTGCAGCTTGACAAAGAGGGCGCTGGGGCGCCGAAGAACTGGCGCTTCGTCGCTGCCAGCCGAACAGGAGAATCGTTTTCCTCCGTGCGAAAGCAGGGAACGCAGCACAAGGCCGCGTCTCCCCTGCTCTCCTCATCTTGGAGAGCTCCCGTATTTTCCTCCAGTCGCGTCTCGCGAGCGGGTGCGTTCAACGAGTTCATCCTACCGCAGAGAAGGAACTGGCGCCGTCCTCGAGTCGCGGAGAGAACAGAGACCCTCCGCCAGAGACGCTCGCGCGCAGAAGCGGAGACAGAAGACGAGAGACTCAGGAGACGCCGAGGAGGAAGAGAAGGAGGAGCAAGGGAAGGGAAGAAGAGACAAAACAGTTTCCTCCGTCTCGTCTGTCCTCGCTCGCAACAAAGACGTTGCGCTCACAGCTTAAGTAGACATTTTCCTGCACAGCTACTTCTTGAGCTGGCTCTCGCCTGCGCCTTCTGTCGAACTGAAGAGCGCGACGATGGGTGACGATGGAGAAAGAAAACAGCGCTCCCTCGAGATGAATGTAACTCTACGGCTCCAGCGGTCGCGGCGCGGCGCTCCACAGACACCGCGAGACCTCACTGCTTTATCCTCGTTTCGAGCTCGAGCCGCAATTGACAGCTGGACTCCTCAAGTCGAATGGCGACGCGACAGGCCCCAGGATAACGTCTCCAGCTCCAGTTGAAGCGGGAGATGAGAAAGTGACAGACCAAGAGAACCTGTTCGCAGGAGCAGAGAGAGTGTGAGGGAGAAGCGCAGAGAGCACCAGGTAGCATGAAAAGATGTTCTCGTTCGAGAGAAAATCCGATTTGCCTCTTCGGCGCGCTCGTCCGCCTGGAAAAGGAAAGCGCTCTTCGCCCTGCCTCCTCGTTCGTCTCTTCCTCGCGTCGGAGCCTCCACCGTACTCTCTGTGAATCTGTTGTCTTGCGGAGAGAAGAAGGCGAGAGAGGACTAAAAGGAAAGAGTCAGAGAGCCTGTGTTGACCTTGACGAGAGAAGGCGCTCCAGTCGAATGCATTCTCTGTTCTCTCTGCTCTCTTGCTCCGCGCTTCCTTCTCGCTGTGTTTCTTCCTCTATCGTACTCTGTCCCCGCTTTCTTTGCGCAGTCTCGCAACATCGCGGAACTTCGTCAGTGGTCTGGAGCTTTCATCTGAGGCCGCAGCGCAGAAGAAAGAACGTTGGAGAGAAGCGACGGTGCCAACGATGAGGGAGGAGAGAACAGAGAAAGGAGAAGGGAGCACGGAAGGAGGAAGCAAGGGAAGAAGAGAGAAAAAAGAAAGAACTGCTACAAGAAGGCGAGACGCCTAGATCGTCCAGAGAAACGAGACAGCCGCAGAGGGTCGAGTGTGCGTTGTGCCGAGAGGGTCAAGACAGAGACACGAAGGGGGAAGGAGAGGAAGAAAGAGGGGGAAAGGAAGAGAAAAGAAGAGAGAGAAGAAAGAAGAGGCAAAGAAACGGGCAGAAGAAAGAGGAAGAGAAGACGGTGTTTGAGAAGAAAAAAGCTAGAAAAGAGAAGACGTCCAAGACGAAGAAGACACGAGCGTCGACTGTGCATGCGTTGCCGCGCGCCTCAGGTGGCGCGGAGGTCTTGTCGTTCAGGTGAAAAACTGATTCTTCTCCTCGTTTTTTTCCGCTCCACGGATTGTCTTCTCTTCCCTGTTATTCCTCTCAACTCTTTGCTGGTGGAAAGGAACAAAGGAGGGCAAGAAAGCGCGTCTGCGCTGCGTGTGCATCTAACTGGACTTCCTCCCGCCTCGGACGGTGAAAGAGAAGAAGAGAGCGGAGCAGGCGGCGGACAAAATAGAGGAAACTAGGGGAGAAATTAGAGAATGAATTGCCGAATAAACAGGGAAGAAAGCGAGAAGAAACACATGGACGAAACCAGCACAGAGGAGGGAAAAAGTTCCAGGGATCGGTACGTTAAGATCCCCTCAGCTTGCTCTCGCGGTCTTCCTGGGGCTTGTGCAACGCGAGAAAAAGGTCAGTTTCTCTCGATTTTACGTGGAAACGCTGGACGAGAACGGAGATGCTGGCCACTGCTCTTGGTCCTACGAAGAACAGGAGAAGCACACTAAACAAGAGAGACAGAGAGAGTGTGACAAAAAGAAGGACATCAAACGCCAGAGGCAAACATTCGTGTAGAGGCGGAAGGAGGTGCATTGGAAGAGATACACCGATGAAGAGCGAGACATAGAGACTGAGAGAACCACAAGGAGATACAGTGAAGGAGAGATACAAACCATGAGAGAAATAAAAGCGAGACGAAATACCTCGAGCAGGACCCAGCCGCTCACATCGCAGATAAATCTCGTGGTAGAACAAGTCTCAGAAAAGGGGAACCGCATGCCCATAAAACTGGATATGTCCATGTGGAGTTGTGCAGATGCGATTGTCGAGGGACAGATGGACTGGTATGTCTGTGTAGAGATGTATGTTTCACTCCCAGGTCTGGTCATCTCTCTTGGTGAATGTCGTTAGTGTCTAGCGCCTTCTCCGGGGAACTCTTCTGTCCTCCTCTGAGCATGCGCATCTCTTCCGGCGATGCCCGTGAGTCCAACTGTCTCTCTCTCAAGCTACGCGTCACACCGTTTTCGGATTCTACAAGGTACCTCTCTCTGTAAACATACAAGATGTCTCTCTCTCCTTTCTTGGGCATCTCGCCGTCCTCTCAGCCAAGCAGTTCTCCGTCGCTCCCTTGCTCCCAGAGTTTCACAACTTCTCGCGACCTTCCAGCTGTTGTCAAACCTGAATCTCCGCCACGCTCACTGATTCCTCCCCACTCCTGCGAACCGGAAACTTCTCAGTCTCCATTTCCTCTACCGAAACTTGCAGCTTTATCTCTCTGGAGCTTCCATCATCTCTACATTTTACATAAAAATACGGTTGGATGTCTCTCCTTCAAACCCCGTGCAAGCATACATATATGGTGTGAATGTGTATATATATACATATATGTATATGTATATGATTGAATGTCTTTTCTCTAAACGCCTTGCGGGCATGCAAATATAACGAATGCATATGCATATATATATATACATATATATATATATATATACATCTATATACATATATATATATATATATATATGTGTGCATGTTTCTCTGTCCGACGCCTTCGCCGCTTCTTTTGCTTGGAGTCTGCCTGGTCTCCGTACCTGCTGTGTTGCGGTGCCTCCACTTTGTTCAGTGCTTCTTTTGTTATCTCTGTGTGTCACTGCTCCTTTCTCTGTCCTGCTTTCTCCTGCAACGCATCTACAACTTTTCTCAGGCGTCGGCGTCCGTTTCAGGTTATCGAGAACGCGACTGTGCAGGCTGGCACATTCGGGAGAAGGTTGTACTTTCAGTGTCTCGCTTGCATGTCGCGCGTGGAGAGAACGAAGAGCGAGAACGGAAAGGAAACCGCGACGAGACAGGAGAGAAAGCGTTCCAGCAGTGGCAGAGCGAAAGCGAAACGGAGGGAGCTTTGAGAGTTTCTGCCGAGAAACGGCGAGGAAAAAGAACAAGAGAGAGAGGCAAAAACAGAGAGGACTCCACAGGGAGGGAGGGCGGAGAAGGACGGCGCTACGCAGACAGAATCGGTGACAAGAGCAGAGTGTCTCCCTTTGTCTCCTCAACTTGTACGCAAGCGACGCTGCCGCAGCACGGTAGGCGACAGACGTTCAAACGTTGTCTGTGCGAGACGGCGCTCCGTAGACAAGAACTGGGGTACAGAACCTTACCACGTACATCTGCGTAGGCGAGCGGTCATGGTTGTTCTCTCTTCTCGAGAGAGCGGCAAACGCAGGCTGTTCCTTGAAAAACAGTAGGCGAAAAGTCAACGCCGCGCAGGTGCCGCGAGCGCTAGAGAGGAGCCGCGAGTCCGAGGAAGAACAGAGAAAACGAGAACGGTGAGGCCGTCGAGAGTGCAGGAGCCAGAGAGGCTCTCTCCGACGACAGGCGACGCACACAGGCGAAAGGAGACCCCCCGCCCTTGGAAAAAGCTACAGCCTGTCTCGAGGTGCAGAGAGACTTCGCGACTCTTTGTTTCTTTGAAAAGAGAAGAGCTCCAAACCGGCGGTCAGAGGAAGAGTTTCCAGAAAATCAAGATCGCGAAAAAGAGGCACATCATCACGAGAGGTGCATACTGCTGCAGCATTGCCCGGAAACTCAGCGCCTTCGCGAGGCCCTTGAACTGCAACGGAAAAGAAGGAAATGCACAGAACGCGAGTTGCAAACGAGGGCAGGAAACGGACTTGGAACTCCACAACAACGCGCGAAAGCTGGAGTACGTACAGCCACGAGCAAGCAAAAATTTCCCCAAAGACATGCAAAAGTGCATGCAACGTTTTCTCGACTGCCCTCCCCAGCCCAGCTCCGCAGAGGACGACGCGGCGGCAAATCGAAGGAGGCGCGACAGAGCGTCGAGATGGACGGCCAGACCCCAGGAGAACGCTCGAGACGGTGAATCGCTACAGGAAGATGTAGGAAAAGAGGAGCAGCTCTACAAAGCGAGAGCCGACACCCAGGAGTGAAGACAGAGCTGCGTCGCAGGGAACCGGGCAAAGAGAAGACTCCAGTTGTCGAGCCAACTCGTGAAGGAAAAAACCACAGAGACAGACACCGAGTCGAGAATCGTGGCGCCGAACACACGGCCGAACGCAGCTAAAACGGTGGCTCCCCTCCTCGACTGGCGAGGGAAGACATAGATCCTAGAGAGCAGAAGAAAGAAAGAGCGATACAGAGATATTTCGCGACAAGAGAGAGTCTCGGGCGCCTGAGACGTTCCACTCTGGAGCTTGCTGTCTCTAATGGGAGAGGCGAAACGCAGAGGCAACGGACAGCGAAGCGTGAAGCACCGACCCTCTTCTCCCCGGACGTTTCCCCTTCCTCCGTTTGCCCCGATTCTCTTTTCTCTGCACGATTGAGCGCTCTCCCGCGCAAGAAAAAATGTCTCACCTTCGCTGAAGCATCCTTCAGGTCTCCAGCCTTCTTCCCCACATCTGCGAAAAGGGAGACAGAAGCAGAGAAGTGAACGCGAGAGTAAAAAGAGCGAACAGGAAAAACGACAGAGAGGACGCTCCGCAGGACTTTTTAGCAAAGGAGACATCGAGGAAAGCGTTACCTTCAAGATTCTCGCCGCGCTGAAGAATGTCTTCGATGTTCCGCCTCATGATGCCTGTCACTTCCGTCAGAGACTCGTTCAGCTTGTTCAGTGCGCGGCTGGAGTCAGGGTCGCGGTAGTCCTGTTTCTTTCTCTGGATGACTCGGTCTGACAGAACGAACAGAGAGAACGAAGAGCCGCGATCGACAGGAGGCAAACACAGGCCAGGCAGAGAGACAGGGAAGAAAGGGGATGCGCGCGTTCAGACGCATTCGTCTCGGCTCCAAGGAAGGCCTTTCTGGCTCCCCTCTCTCCGCAGACAAAGACGCGCGGGTGCATTCAAGAAGAGCACAGGCGACTACCAAGTGAAGATCCGGATGCGTGCACAGCTTGTTAACAACTGTTGGTTTTGAGGGGAGAAGAGACCTTAGAGGAGGCGAAAGGAAGTCGCCAGGATAGGACGGAAATCGAGGAGAGACAGGCGAAGAAAGCGAGAAGAAGGACGACGCAACGCCTGAGGAAGCTGTTGGGTCTGTCGCCCTCTGCCTCCGCAAGACAGATCAGATCTACGTACAGTGTCTCTTCTCTGCTGATTGCCGAAAAGAAAAACGAACTTTTCCTGCTTTCTCTTCTACTCCAAACGGGATGATGCCACGGTCCTGAGGCCGCATGCCACCCCGCGGAAAGGAAAACGAACTTTTCTTTGAACCAAGAGAGCAAAAGCATCGCGGAGAGAATCTCGTCGCCTCCATCTCCTCTTCTTCCTCCTCGCCTGTCAGGATTTTTTCCTGTGCACACCGCGGCGCGCGGCCGCTGACTTTCCAGCGAAGCATCTCCTTTTTGTATGCATGAACTTCCTTCTCGCCGTTTTTCCCTTATCTAAAGCGTGAACGATCTTCTCTTCATCTTCTGCGCTACGACGCGCAACGCGTCTTCGCGCCTTGGCATTGGACTCCTTGTCTTGTTGGGCGGATCCACGAGCCACCGTGCGTTTCACCGCCTGCACCTCCCTTCCGCCGTTCGTCCAGCTTCTTCGTCCTGGGAAGAGGCACCCACTTCGCATTTGCGTTTTGCTCACCGAATTTGACGAAGTAGTACGGCTTCTCGATCGTCTCGATGATAGAGCGATAGTCGACTGCATGCGTCCCGAACGACGTCTGCAGCTCTTCTTGAAACGCGCGCTGAATGTCTTCCAGAAACGAAAAAGCGAGTTTCTTCGGATAGGAGCCGCCGCAAACCGTCATGAACGCAACTCCATCCGCAATCAGGTAGCTGGGGAAGCAAGACCCGCACAGCGCATACGCCAGTCTCCCGCCTCTCTGTGCGCTGCCGCAACTCTCACCCCTGTGAGTCTTTCGAACATCCAGACGGCTCGCCACCCATGCCCCTGTCCAAAAATCCACCGACCCACAGGCATCTACGCCTACCCCACAAAGGCAGACGCATATACGGTACAAACACCGAGACACAGACATATACATATACATACATATACATATATATATATATAAGCGTTTACAGAGAGAACGATGTTGATGGACGGATTCAGCGAGACGCAGAAGTGGACAAGCGAGTTTCGCGCAGAGAATCGTGTATGCATGTATGTATATAGATAAATAGATATAGATAGATATAGATAGATATAGATATAGATAGACATAGATAGATAGACATAGATAGGTATCGATAGATATAGATAGATAGGTATCGATAGATAGATACGCATATATGTTGGAATCGTGTGGGTATGGGTCTTTCGACTTTCTTACTGGTATTTGTAAGAGCCGGCATCGATGGAGCATCGAAGTGGGCCGTGACCAATGCGTTTCAGAACTTGTTTGGCCTGTTGCTTGAGCGCATGCAGTTGGGGATTCGCCGTGGCGTCGTCCCAGGACTCCGCGAGGAGCAGGCCGTCAGACGCCCGGCTCACGAAAGTGATGTCGCACATATGGAGAGAGGCGAAGGAGAGCCAGCGCAGCGCCGCTGTTCAGGCTGTCGAGAGGGTGGCGACAGAGCGACTGGGGGAAAGTTCCCGAGCCTCAGGAGCCGAACCTGTCTACAGGGAGACTGAACGTCACGGCTGTCCAAGAAAGAAAAAGTGGAACATCGAGACGTGTAGAGGCGTCTGCTGCTCCCCAGCATCCGAGTCGACGGGACAACTTGCGAGACAGACGCTGTCGCTGCTCGCTTCTCAACGGGCATACGAAAAATGAGAGAGCCGCGAAGCAGCTGAAGAACGGGCGTCTCGGTAGCCTGAGCGAAAAGTTTCGGTAAAAAGGAAGAAAAACAAAGGCACAGGTGAGGCCTGCCGCTCGGGTCGTTCGTTTTAACTGAAAAAAAGGGAAACAACAGGACAGAAGAGATTCCCCGTGCACCTCGACCGTCGCTTCGCTGTTCTCGACCAACAGGTTGTCACGCACACAAGGTACACACACTGAAGAGTCTCGGGAGAACGGGTGGGGAAAAAACCGCCGCGGTGTGCCTCGAGAGCAAGTAACTCGCTTTTCCCTGAGGCAGGAAAAACGCTCCCTGGAAAAGACACAGAAAAAGATCAGACCTCCTGAGGAGCGCTGCTGGCGAGACAACGAACGAAAGTGGTACGCTGAGTTGCGTGCACGAAACGTCGAGTTTTCAGTCGGCGAAGAAGCGAAAAGCACGTGAAGCGTCATGCAGAAAAGACTGCGTTCGTTTCAGAATTCGAGTCACAGTCGACGGCGTGTTTTTCTCAACAACCTGTAGTGTGGAAGAAGCGAAAACGGACGGAAGTGGAATGCGAAATCGACGCCATGCATGCGGTAGCGGTAAAGGCAAGCCGACGATCCTGAGAAACTGATCCATGGAAAAAACGGACTCGGGCTTCTCCACGTACAGAGAAAACACTTTTTCCCTATGCCTTTACCATGTTCGTCTAGCTGTTATAGACTTAAACTCTAACTCTTCATTGTCCGTGACACTCTGAAGCCCTCTACACCTGTGGTCACTTCAAGTTCCAATCGACAGAGTTGACGGTTGCAGCGTCTGACTCATCCAGAGTTTTATGTTAGACTGCCTTGTGCAGCTTCCCGTAATTTACTTCCCAGGTAGCCGCCACAGTTGTGGTGGGACAAAGAAGCGTGCACTGAAAATGTGGTTGTTATCTCTTGAGTCCACACGACGCTAACTTACATGCCGGGACCTACAGGTCGAGAAGTGCTTGAATTCGTGGGCAAGCATGAATATTTGCTTCTTTCCACGGGCATTTTGATATGATCACCTCAAAGGCTTTACTACGTCATGTGCCGATTCTTCTTTCTAGACCTCAGTGCGATTTCTGCAGCTCCCTTTCCAGTTCAACTCCTGAGGTACGTGAGTGTGAAGATCGCTTAGTTCTGAGGTAGCACGTATCGCGGTTGCGAGGATGTTAGTCCGGCAAGTCTGTTCTGCCACAAGGAGAGCCGTTTTAGTCGCATCACCTGTTCGTTTTCTTCGAGGGTTTACTGACTTTCTGACCTCTTGACACCCAAGACGCGAGGCTGGACTCTCGGTTGCCCTCACACGGACACGCTGTGCAGTTTGTTCATGGTTCTACGTGAAAATGGTGAATGCAAACTTGTCTTCATAAAGACTCCCCAAAAGAAATCACGTTTCTGCCGCCAGTTATTGTTCCGGCGCCCTTCCTTGCTTGGAGATTCCCAGGTGATACATGTCGACACGAGTCGCATAGCCGTTATGCGAGAAAGTGGCTCCCCATCGAAGCAGTTTGCCAACTCCGTTTCACAAAGTGTATTTAGGCCTAGCGACAGCAATCATATTTCACAAAAATCATTTTTGAGAGCCTCATGCAAAAAATGAACTCAAGCACCGCGATAAGGCAAACTCTAACACAAACACCTGCTGTTGCTCAACTCTATTCCACGGTCTGTTTTAGCCGACAAAGGGCATGCGCATGCTCTCAGAGACGAAGCTACTTTGACTAATATGCCACGAGAGATTCGTTCACTTACCGAGCAACCCAGTTTGTGTTAAATTCAACTATGCTCCACTACCAAGGTGGCGAAGGCTGGCAGTCGACGGACGCACGTCGCATGCGTTTAGGCCTGCGGCCAGCGACCGGGATGTGTCTGTTGCCAGCAAAAAAACTGTGGTTAATCCAGCTCACGTATTACATCTGATTTCGCAGCGTGGTTTCCAACTGAAACTTGTTCAGAGAGAGGAATGCGCCGACGTGGAGATTAAGTGTCTGTATGTAGAAAGTATCTGAGAAGCAATCGTGGTAGGCCGTCAACGGTGTTCCGTTCAGGCAATTGGACCTGTCATCTCTGGTCATTTGATTTCGTTAGCACGATTACCACCAGGAAACTTCGCGTTGATAAGAAAAGGCGTCTATTTTCTAAGGGTTAGGGATCCGGGATCGGTCACACATCTACGGAAGAAGGCCGCGTAGGGGTGCGGTCAAAAGCATTAATCACGAGTAGAGAACACCATGCGTACGGTGCTGAAAAGCAGTGCTGCCTTACGACCAAGTTCCTACCATGGCACAGAGGTGAAAGGTCTGCTGCATCCGGTGGGGCATCGTTCCTTCCACACAGGCGAGGGATTGGCTATGCTTCTGAAAACGTCCTGAATGAGGCGGGCATTCCGTCTCACGATATCCGCGCTGTCCAGCAGCCATTCACTGCACGGGGCAACTTTCCACTGTCAGGGACAAAAACAGAGGCACGCGCTAAGATAAAACGCCTGAAGCATAGTCAAGACAACGGAACTCCTAATGGTTTTGATCTGCGCTATACGCAGATATGTACACTCGGGAAGCACCGCGATATATCACGCTGAATGAATGTGAAGACACCAGTTTGGCGTCTTTTAATGAAACTCCCACATGCTGATGTTTCTTGAAAAGTCCCACGCACTTCAGATTGGGGATCGCAACGACGAAAAAAAAAGAATTGGATATCTGAAGTGGCGCGCGTGAACCCAGAGGAGCCCCAATTGTTCAGCGCGTCCTGCAACCTATACTCTGGTGCCTGGTCTCAGAGAAACCGGAAGGGAAACAGCTCCCAAAGCCAATAATTGCAAGCGAAAGACCCCAGTAGCGGCTACATTACGTTTGTCGCGGCTCAAAGCGCGTGCAGCGCAGTCGCTGGCGAGCTTCGAATCAAGAAACGGACCCCCATCGGCATTCACGCATCATTGGCGGAGTGCAATATACAAATCAACAAATACCCCGTTCGCAAGCGCCTCACAGCACGTATCCGGGCTACACCGGGTCGCTGGCTGGAATTCGAAAGAGGAAGATTTACGGAGAGAGCTTCCCACCGCTCGCGATCACTGTCACCCTTAATGTTGGCTCATCTGGACCCCCTCCGCAGAGCTCTTGAAACGCGTCACAGATATGTTGAGCGAACGAAACGATAATGCAAGGTTACGCGTACGTCTCCAAAGGACCTTCAAATTATTACAGTTGCCGAAACAAGTCTGTCAGGCTCCATCCCGAGACTCAGCACCTCCATTTCTCGGCGGCAGGTAGTAACGGAGCTCGCAAGAGTCGTAGCCACTGATCGAGTTCGCGAATCGTGTCTTCTTGGGGCCGATTCGGGTCCGCACACGACGCTGGCTCGACCGACACCCGGCGGCTGGGACTGAAATCGCCCACAGAACTGCTTGTACTACAAACGCGTTCACAGTCGCCCACTGCAGGCAGGATTGTCGTGTCAAATGGAGGCGCCTCAACTCCGCCGTTGGAGCACGAGCTCGGCGCCAAGGACGAGGTCACAGTGACAGACGGTTCCACAGTAGGAGCCACAGTGGACGGCCCCGATCCCGACTGCGGCCGACCTATGTTCCACTGGAACCTGGACGGGTGCGGTGCCTGCGTCATGACTCCAGGCGACATGCTTGGTGGGGGCGTCCCCCACCCAACACACAGACAGCCCCAGAAGCCCCCACCGGACCCTGCCGGTTGGCTTGGACCTGCCGTCTCACTCGGATGTGACCGAAGCTCTTGAAGAGCCGTGACAGCTTGGCACAGTGCCTCAATGACGCGGACGGCTTCGCCGGGGTCCCGGGTCTCCTCACGCGTTGGGGGTACGGGTACATCGTCCGAAACAGCGACGTTGTCGCCTGTTCGATGACTCGTGACGCGTGTATCCCCCGTCGCTTGGGTTGAATCCGCTGCGCCAGATCGCTGGCCCACCCGGAAAGAGGCTCCCGTGCTCCCGTCTGCCGCAGTCGCGTTTCCAGTCGCAGTGCCCACGACGGCGTTGTTGGGTCGCTCAAAGTTTGAACTGGGGCTCCCGCGCCTCTCTGGCCTACCACCCGAGCTAGGAGGCTTCGCCGGCCGTCGACCGAGGTCCGGCACCACCGGTGCGACGTTGTTTCGTTCGCTTCCCTTCTCCTGGCTAGTCGCGGTGTGTCCACTGACACGAGCTGCACGGCTTTGCGTTTGCTTGCTGCTTTGACTTTGTTTGCTGCCTGCCGCATCTCGCACTCTGCTCCTCGCTGCCGCTTGTCCCCCACCCGACGCGGACCTGACGAAGCGGCCGTCGGGGCCCCTCGGTCTTTTGCTCGGTCCACTTTCACCCGTTCTCCCGTTGCGATCTGCCGAGGTCAAAGAAGTTGAGGTGGGTCGGCGAGAACGGGAGTCCCGAGTTCGGGGGGACGGCGGCCGTGCGTCGGACTGCTCTCGCGAATTCAAAGCCACCGCGGCGGCTGCGTCCGCGCGAGTAACTGCGCGAGGTTCGCCAGGCCGAGCATCGTCGCCGGCTTTCTTCCTGTTATCCCGCTGCCCAGTCGACCGATTTCCACTGTCCCGCACGTTGTCGCATGCAGTTCTGCTGGCACCATCCGTCCGCGGAGCTGCGTCGAGAAGTTCTCCATCGTTGGGCGTGCGAGTCGCCGTGTTGTTTGTCTGATCCCGGGGGCCGGGCGCCTGTCGGGGGTTCGCGCGATTCATTGTGGCTTCTTCGGCGTTTTCTCGGCTGCTTTCCAAGGAAACCGGGGGTCGCTCTTCACTCGTCGGACGCGTTGAGGCGGCAGAGCGGCGCTGGAGAGAGGCGAAATTCGAGGGTGCCGCTCGCAGCGGAGCAGCTCCACTTCTTGTTGTGTCTAATGCTCGGGTGGCAGAGAAAGAACGCGCCGCTGCGTTGATCAACTCGTCGACCCGTCCTGGAGTTTCTTCCAAACCGTGCCGGTGAAGCGAGGGGGTGGGAGCGACCGTCCCAGAGAGAGAGCGTTCTGAAATGTGTTCGATTGCTTGGAGAATCTGCGCAGAGAGTCTCTCGTTGCACGCGGGTCTGAGGCACTGCACCCGCACAGATTGTTCGTTTGCACTGACCTCGATCGCCACTTCGGACTTAACGGAAGCGGACAAACCCTGTCGCGGCATGCCGGCACCATCTCGCGGTCCTGTGAGTTTGGAAGGCAGAAGAACGGGGCACTCTGGCGCTGGCGGCCCAGACGGCATCGCGGTGAGAAATTCTGGCACTTATTTCCTGTTCTGCACCGTGCGTGCGCTGCAAACAGTCACGCAAGTACACTTGAGGCACTGCTGTCCACGGGACTTCGACAGTCACGCATTTGTCCAAGTGTGTGCCAAAAGAATCCCAGGTTCAAGGGCAACCGGTGACTCGCTCGCGTGCAAGAGGTGCTCGTTGGAGTGGACGACGACAAAGTACGGCGGTCTGTGCTGCGCCCTTCCCTCACCGGAAAAGAATGAAGATAGCTGAAACAGAAACCGGTCTCTAGGTGTCAAGTGCAGTGGAATTTCTTCTGTGCTGCAACCTCCGCGCGGTGACGTCGGCGATATACAGGGCTTGACTCAGCTTAGTCACGAACCTGGGTCCCCCGACGGGTCCCGTCACAGGCCTCCATGTACCAAGGATACAGACCCTCCGAAAGTGCGGTAGAGAACTAGCGAAACATGCCAACGAAGTCAAGCGGCCATTGACTTGCAAAAAGTCTGGTGCCCTCCCCCCACACACTAAGTCTCTGCACCTGCACCACCCCGTCCACGCGGTTGCCAAACGTCGAGCGGACAGTGGTTTTTCTTGCGGTGGTGAATTCGAACAGCGACGCAGGAAAGCTGCGAGGAAAACTTTTAGAGCCACTGAGAAAACCAAATTTCTCCTCAAAAATCCGCAGTAGAGATCGCACGCGCTCCAGAAAAACTTTTGGCGTCCCAGTCCTCACCGAGCGTCCGCGAATTCCTGCCACTGGGCCCCCCCGTCCGCATTCTACGCTGTAAACGCCGCGTCCGCAGATGAAACGTGTGTGTATTGCGTACCCAGAGGTAAACACATCGCCAGCCAGCTTATCGCGGAAACCGGATACTCGAAGAACGTGGAGAAGGAAAAAACGTCGAAGCCGGATCCGCCTTTGAAATTTACCATCGCTAGCGTCCTCAGACGAGGTTAACGCATTCTGTGCCTTGCTGGCGGCTGGTGCGCCGGCCGCTCGTTGAGGTCCGGGAGTTCAGGAGGCATCAGGAGTGTCAGCAGGGATGGAACGTAGCTTCTCTTCGGCTAGTGTACGGTATTATGGTATTCAGGCTATGTATTTCCTCGACGGGACAAGCTGACACGGAGCGACTGCACGTGTGCCGGAAAGACCAGAATGGCAGTCAGTTCATTCAGTTCTGCCTCGAAGTTCCCGATGGAGTGTTTGCTAGAGTGCTGTAACCTGGAGACCTTCCACATAAGGTTCAGGTACAATTGTGGTGACTATCTACGTGTTGCGAAAATTGCCGAGCCGCGGTGCTCCTGATTTAATGTCAGAAAGTCAGAACCGACCCACGACGAGCAGCACCAGAGGGGCCGTGTTCAGACTGAGGCATCAGTATATGTTGAATCATTATACGGTCCAGTCTCGTGCCTGACACAGTCTCGCCTAACGTTTTTGTGGCGCATGACTGTACACAGTCCTTTTCCCGGGTAGACCCAACAGAATCAGACACACATGGCCGTTAACGTTCTCAACGAACCTTCTGACAGTCTGGGAAAGATACAACCGTACCGGTTGCACCAAAATATATAGAACTTAAGCCAGTGGCATTCTCCTATTCAGAGAGCACCAGACGCCGAATCACCCGCTGTGGCTGCAACAAGAGGGAATTTTGAATGCAGTCACGCGCGCATCCACATAAAAAACGTTACACACACACACACTTCGACCACTGCTGTAATACCTTGAGCAACGGTCAAGACCACGCAGTCAACACATCGTTCATCACCAGAAGGCAAACATGCGAAGAAACGCAGCGGATATCTCAGAAATCGTCTGCAGTGATGAAGATCCTTTTGAAGAGGCGGTCCTAAATTGTTTCCAGTCACTACACGTTCGGCTGCGCGATGTCGCGAGTGTAACTCCTCTCTGCACCCCCTTGTTTCTAGCTGGTGGTTTTCGAGCGTGCATGTTCCTGACAAGTGGTTCCGAATTCCGGACTACATTCTAAGAAGTCCATCTTCAACAACCTTTGGAGCGGATGACACGTTCCTGTCGCTCCACTCACACGTCATTCGCTTCCCATGTCTGCTGCTCGAATTCAAGGGAGAACGCGCAGCCACGACGCACTCAGCATTCCAGCCGCATGCGTTGACGCCGGCGGCGCCGTGGTGGGGTTCGGTCAGAAGAGTGGCTGGACCCAGAGAAAAGTACGATCCCTCTGCTGAAGCCACCGGCTCTGTTGTTCGCGTAGGTGCACATGCGGCAGAAGCCGGCACAGCTGTGGACACTGGCGCAGGCACCGGGGTGCCTGGACCAGATGCGACCCACGAGAGTGGGACCGTCGCTCCTTGCAGCGTGGATCCTGGAATCGCTGCAGCTGACACGGACGATGCTGGCACCGCTGAGGGGACAAATGAGACTCGCATCGGTGCTCGCACAGACGATGGCAGGACAGTTACAGATCCGCGAGCAGGCGCCGGCACTCGTTCCGCCGGCAAGACCACAGAGCTGGGGTTTCCCCAGACGCCCGCGCTACCGTCCTCTGGCGGATAGGGGGAAGTGACACCGACGAATCCAGGTTGCTGCAGCGCAGGAATGGAAAATCCCGGGGGCGGCTGCCCCCACCCCATACAGAAGAAACCCCAGGACCCGACAGGTTTAGTGGCCGCGTTCCCAGCCGCCGCCTCAGGTGTCTCGAGTCCTCGAAGAGCCGCTGCAATTCCCTTCAGAGCACCTGCGATCTCATCCACTTGACCTCTGGGTTTTCCAGGCTCTCCTGGTTGGCTCGACGGCCTGCTCGTTGTGGAGGGTTCGCCTCGTCCTTCTGTCGCGAGGCGTCGGTCAGTGATTTGAACTGGGTGAAGCGCCTGCTGAATAGAATTAACAGGTGTCGCCGCTGACACCTCCTGCACTGAAGGACGCGGAATCGAATTTGCGTCGCTTGCGCCTCCGTAGAGGCACGACGCCTCTGTCTCAGCGCCTCCAAAAGGCTCTCCCGACTTCGAGGCGAGGACTGCCTCCGCGCCAGAGGTCTCCAGACAAGTCTGCATGCGTTTCTCCGACCTCTGCCGCTTCCGCCGCTCACGTCGTGACTCTGGCTGTGTGCGCGTAGCAGAGTTGCTCCCCGGAGTGTGCGGGTTTCTCCCACCAACACCTCGCGAAGAGGCTTGAGCTGGCCGGACACGAGCTCTGCGAGATTCACCAACATGTTCCCACCCCGGTTCTCGAGAAGCGGGAGCAAAAAAGCGAGAAATCGCTGCATCTGCTGCGGCCGCGGCCGAGCGGCGAGGCCGGTGAGGCACCATTTCCGAAGGCGTGTCAACGGTGGAGGGAACAGACGCAATGGCTTGCGCCTCTCCGCCGCTGGGTTCGGTGGCCGCCCCCTTCATGTGTCCTGCGGCTTTGTCTCCCAAAAAAGCGTTGTTTTTCGAGGGCCAACTGATAGATAGGACAGGTTCCAGGCGAAGGGGAACTTCCGCCGTGGCTTGTGGCCTCACTGAGGAGCTTCTGGCGTTCCGCAAAGCACGGTCAAAATACCCTGCAATTCAAAGTGATATACAGGTAATCAATGAAGAGAAGGCGGTCTTCGACGGCACACCCGACAGAACAGATCTAAACAGGACTACCTCCAAAGGCGAGTTTCAGCCACGGCTCGCGCGGCATTGCCGAGACCGTAGACTGAGAAGCTTGCTGTGAATTCGTGGGGCTGCGGGATTTGTGAATTCACGGTAGCGGCCGGAAGAAGCGAAGGGGGGGGGGGATACGAGCCGGCCTTCCCGACGTAGGTCCAAAACTGTGTACGAAGTTCGTCTAGTTGAAACAGAGAGTCGCTGCCTTTCTCGCTACAATCTTTGACCTGCAGATCTCCTAAAACGGTTGCTACACTACATCTAGAAGCGCACTAGGCAACTGCGTTGACACCTCCGGGCAGACTCATCGCCGTCTCCTCGCTGTTCGCGAGTCGCGCCAGGCGCACTCCGTCGTCCAAATCTCAAATATCACAGGAGAGTATGTCGGAACGCAGTTAGTGCGGATCGGCTAGGAAGCCGCTTTCCCTGTGGATGGAAGGCTTTGACAAGAGAATAGTTTCTGATCCACTTCCGGGAAATTTGGAATGATGGACCCTAGACGCTCAGCAGCTTCTGTGTAGTAGTCAGCAACTGGAAGTCGGGCAAAAGGAGAACGACGGACTAATTCGCGTTTCCATTTGCGGACACCAGCGGCAGCAATTGTTTGTCTCGATGCACTTGGGTGCTGGCCGGTCGTCGAGAAAAACGTTCCAGAACGCTCCAAAAGAACATATTTCTTCGGAAGAAAAGCGAGAGATGTGCAGGGATTTTCCGTCCGGCGGGCAGTCTCGTCCCCAGTTGCCTGGTCACCTCTCGTCGCTTCAGTGGGTGCACACTTCAAATGTCGGAGACGCCTCGAGCACCTTATCTGAGCGATGAAAAAAAAAGAATCTGAAAATCAAGTTGAGCATTATGCGTAGTGTGCACTTGGTCAACTCTCAGCGCGTTCGCGTGCGAGCACAGCTTTTACGCGGTAATGCATTGTTTCCTGCCCCCGACCCCGTTTGCGACACAAGCACGAGGACGACCATTTCAGAGCGGTTCGGTTTATGATCGCCGGACTCTCACTCATTAGCGTTTTCTCCTTGAAGCGAAGGGAAAGGAGCAGGAAACGTTCAGTTTTTTTCCAGAGTGATTTATCTTTTGCACAGTCGTGGGAGACGAACTGGGCGCTCGGTTGTACGGCCGAAGCGGTGTGCGTCTCCCTGGAGCCGTTGGCCTTCACCTCTGGCACAGTATGTGAATTTCGGCCACAAGGTTCGTTGACTGAGTCCCTCAAGAGGGTAATCGCGCGCAGGCTAGAGTATATCTACACAGATATTTGTGGTTTAGGGTGGACCCGGTTTTGTCACGTACTTTCCCTTAGATACCGTAACCCGAGGAATAGCTGTCGACTGTGGGGTGCCGAGTGTCACAGGAATCCTCGTCGTCCTTTGTGTTCCACGGCCTCTCAAGAAAAGATTCGGTTTCGTTTTTCGCGAATTCGGCTGCAAAACAGTGCACGGCAGGAGAAGTCTAGCTTCCTTAGCTTGGACAAGGACGAGAGTAGTGGATCCCTCGGCCGCACCGATGCCGTAGTGTTTCAGCTCACACATCACAAACTGACCGAAAGCTGCTGACCGACCTTCTCGACGTTAAACTTCCATCAGGGATGTATAAGCTTGAGCGGTGAAATGTGTGCGGAGTTCGAGAGCCGGATTCTGGCGCTGCCGCTTCTCCCCACCGTCGGGCACTTTCTCAACCGGCAAAGCCGTCGCGAACTAAACCTAGATCGCCAAGGCAAGCATTTTCTTCAGATGCTCGGTTCAGGGTTCAGGGGACGTTCACCAGGTGTATTCTTAGAACGACGCACGTTATCGGAGGCGCACATAGAGGTTATCCTGTGAGGATATACACTGTGGCAAACCTCATGAGCATACTCGTAGACATCTGTGTAACGGTAAAGAGAGCATTTTACCTAGCGTTTTGCACGCTGTTCGCCCGCACGACAGTACTTGCTGCGGCAGCTGGCGTGACTAATATTGAGTCAGTCGGAAGCCCAGCTGTACAGCTGGTTTGTGCAGGCGCTCCATATGCGAAAGTCCTGAACTCACCGCCCGCTCCTTTAGCTACGCTCAAACGACCTCTGAACTCGAGTTACAGAGGTCTCAGTGCGATCGGCGGCTTGTGTTCCTACATTCAGGTCTATATGTCTCTTCTGGTTCGATGAAAAATTCGGGGTTGTGATCATGTGGTTGACACTGTGACCGTCTGTGAGACACTGCCGTACTAGGCGGGCAGGTATATCTGTCCGTCGCTACCAAAATTGGCACTGGGAAGTTCTTTTATCCTCTTCATTTACCGAGGAAACGGCACAGCTGCTCGAGGTGGCGCAGTGGTGGCGTGCGGACACCCTTAGTCGAATGTAGGTTACCCCAACGTCTGCGGAGCACTCGGAACGCTGTGAGTGCTGATAGACGAGCCCCTGCGATGGCAACGGTGCGTTTGTCCATCTGCTAAGAAACGTACAACGATGTAGACGAAAGGCCAGATGGATAAGAGGCACGATCTTCACGGGGCAACTGCTCACACATGTGCCTCTCAGATTGGACGGTATCCAACGGGACCAACACACACAGGTGTGGTGTGTCGTTAATCATAGCGGCATGCCACTTAAAGTTTCGGGACTTTCCATCGTCTGCTTACCCCTGTTATTCTCTGAAATGTTCGGCATTCTTCTTCACACTCTACATCCGTTCAAGAACTCCCGTGGTTGTATGGCTTTTTCCGCTACCGAGAAACAAGCTTGTAGCGTCAGTAAGCGACCTACGCGTCAGGGACGCAGCGACCTAAAGAGCGACACGGGCATCGTGGCCTGCCCTCAACAGGGAGAACTCGCCGAGATACTTCTTGCGTTCGCTTGTTTTATACGTCCACATTCTCATATGCGACTGACCACCTGCTCAGGACCGACCGTGTCAGAGCATACACGTTGGGCAGACCAGCAAAGCCGTTTCGATGAAGTCGGTGTCTTGTGTAGTCAAAGGTTTTGCTGGGTTCGTCTTCTCTCATACACAAACAGGTATGGCTATGTACTGCCGGCGCGGGGTTACGTGCGAAAGATCTGATCAACAGTCTCGTGTGTCAAAATGGTAAGACTTACCTGTGAGTAGCCTGACAAGCCGCTGTCGATGAGCAGTGCCTAGAAAACGTCCGTCTGTGTGTGTTTTCCAAGAATTTTCCTGTTTTTTTGTCGTCCGTCACTCCTCTGTGGTCTCATGCTGTCCGTGGAGGGGGGGGGTGCTCAAATCCAAAGTCGGGAACGAGTACTTGCCCGGTGCCTGAGTTGGGCTTTGTTTCTCTCGATCTTCCTCATGTGGCAGCAAAGTAAATCCTTTTTTCGCGCTGGAGATCTTTGATGGGGGAAAGTTGAGTCGGTTCGTCCTGTCTTCGTCAAGGAGCAGGTGACAACTGTGCCAGAGGAAAAGCTTGTCTAGTCATTCCATTATGCTTACCTCCGGAATGAGGGAATTTACTAGAGAGGAGCATCGCGTAGAAGGTTTCAGCAAACGGGTGTGTGGTGTGGAGCGTCTGATGAGGCAGGTACACTGTAAAGTGCCTCTTCGACTCATCATTCACTACTTTCTCTGCGTAGAATTTGACAGTCGAGCACTGTGTAGAGAAAACAAGAAAACGCAGGTGTCGTAGATATGATTCAGAGAAATCAGATGAAAGAAGGATTTCTCAGTGCTTTGTAGGAGCCGGCATTTTACCTTAAGACGAGAGAATATCAGGTGTTTTTGTATAATTGTTGAAATGCGCTTCTTCGAGGAACGGAAGTTGTTACCGGATATAGTGGACAATGGGTTAATGCGAGTGTAGTGCCGCCTATTTCACGCGAGAGGTTGCCGTTGGCGATGCGCAAGAGCACGACTAGACAATTAAACCCAAAGTTTTATGCGGGACGTATATACTTTTCGTCGTGTCCCGGAAACTGTATGTATATGTTTCGAGTTGTATTACTCAGTGTCATTTTGCTTGATGTTCATTCTTCAGGCGTGATGGAACTGGGTACGTCAACGATATGGCGGTTCACGTTTTCGGATGAGCTCCTCAGCGTGTGTGCACATGTATGTGTAAAGCCACGTACATGCATAGGTAAGACGATCACCATAATTGTCAGCAAAAGACAATGCAACAAACCAATTCCTCTTCACTCGTAAGCACGCCAAGGGTTTCTCTGGAGGTGCCGCCGGAGTTGCTTGTGACTTCAAAAGCGCCTGAAAAGAAGGTACTTGCTTCTCGATTCTTGTTGTCATTATATCGGCTGTGTCGTCTTCACGTTACAGGGATTCACATCCATTCTAATTTGTGTGGCTTGCATGGGTTCACTCTCACGTTTCACGACGCGGTAGAGCAGTGTGTCTTTTTCTCTGCCCCTTGTTCTCGCGCGGTCGGTGGTGAATGCGGAGCACAGGGACAGTTGAATTGTGGCGCTGGTCTCTTGATGCTGCGCCGAGCTACACACCACGCACAATTGATGCGTGACAAAACCGGCGTGGAGTTTGTTTTTCGTTATGCCACCGTGGACGGCCTCAATGTACACTGACGGACGCGAACACCTTTCTGAAATTCCTTATGGCACATGCGTTTTTAAATCTACTACAGGATTATACGGCGAACCCGAAAAAGTTGAAAACCTTGTCTTTGTGTCAGTGTGCTTGGGTGGGCGCTGGGTGTGCGTGTGTGTGGAGAGAGGCAAATGAAAAGACATTTGTCTGCACATGCACATACACTGTGTTTATGTGCGTCCAATTCCGCAAGAGACATTACTTCGAAGCTTCGGAGCACATGGCTCTGTTGTTGTCTGCTCGTGTCTGGATTTCGGCGGTGGTACGGCTCGTTTTGCCTTTTTCGAGATGGACAGACGGCACACAGACCGCTGTACGTGCTTCGCTACACAATTCATACGGTTCCGTGAGTCGCCCTCCGCAGACGAAAGATGGGGAAGAAACGAGATTCAGAAACGCAGAGCTCTTCTTTCATCAGTGGAAAGATGTGCACATCGACCCACCCATGCGTGCCAGCAGAAAATCCATTGCATTCTGGGTGGTTTGCGTAAAGAGAGGTTTTGACAAAAACAGAGGGAAAGAAAGAGGCATTCCACACTTTGTGCTCTCCTTCAGAGAGACACAGACACACTGGATGGGACTGAACCTCCGGCTATACTACTTCTTTTCACGACGCCAGAAACCGAGAAAAGCGGAAGCACACGGACGAAAAGCTACATCCCCTCTTCTTCTGTCTGCAGGAAGAACACTCCGGCGCGGTAGCACCTGACCCCCGTGTGGCAACTGCATGCGCGCCACTAGACGCGTGCATCTGGCCAAAAAGATTAGGTTGCACCTACGTTTTGGTATCAGCAAAGCTTTGCCTACATTACTATTTCTGCAGACACACTCCCCAATGCACAACACACTCATACATGCAAACGCATACGCACGCTGATATAAAAGGAGTACGGCTCTGTGCAAGCGACCACAAGAGCACCCGTCCCCCATACAGAGGTATGCAGGCGTCCGTATCAGGCACACGAATCCAGCGGGTGACCTTTCCCAGTGTCAGTCTGTCGGCACATAAGGCCCTGAGAGCATTTCGTCAGGCGGCGGTGCGAAGCTTAGTTTGTTGGGTCTGCGATTTGGCGCGACGACTGCAGGGTGTCCGGGGGATCGAGACCTGAAAAAAAAAATAACGCTTCTTGCCCGCGTTTGTTCTGGTGTGTCGACATGTCTTCCCCAACCTCTTTGACCTCTCCTTCTCTCCCTCACACTCTCCAGTTTCACCACCGGCGACATGTGAACTCCACAAACAGGTCGCGACAAAGCTGGAACAGAACAGGAGACACGCCAGCTTGGTACAGCCAGCCAAGTGTTTTGTGACTGCTGGAGAGCACCAGCCCACTGGACTGTTGACAACCGTAAAAAGCGTTGGATTTCAATTTCCCGAGACACTAAGATTATTCCAAGGCGCGTAAATGTCCAGAACGAAACGCAAGTTGAGTTTCACACCTGTATGTCTACCTAGAGACCGATGTGCCATGCACCTTCTAAGAGAGTGGACACCACGGACACAGACGGCAAAGAAAAGGCGTTGCCTAGCTACCTCTCTCTTTTCCATCACGCAAGTCTGTCTGCGGGATTCGAAACGAGAAAAAACAGAAAACGCGGCAAATCCGAGCTGACCTAGACCGGGACCTCCGGCCCTTCTTGTCTCGTCTTCTTCGCCGTCTTTCTTCAGCCTCGCGGCGCCGCCGTGCCATCTCCTGCTCGTCCGGCAGGCCAGTCTGCCAGAAGCTGTTGGCGATCATCTGCTGCACGTTGCCTACGGCGGAAGTTACGCTTCTGATCGAGAGACGCACGACAGAGTTTCAGCAACACAGCAACAGCAGGCGACCCATGCAAACTGCAGGGAGACACGGAGAAGCCAGCGACAGCCAGAGCGCACAACGATGCCGAACGCCACTCACAAACGCCCGGATGCATCACCATGGACAGGCACCCGAGGCAAAATGCAGGCTTCAGCACCCTCGCGTCGTGTTCATGCGGAAACAGAGAACTACCAGGCTCCGGCAGACGGAAAAAAGTCACCGGCGAGGTGCCCAATGAGAAGCAAAGGAAGAGCGACTGGACTGGAGACAAAAGAAACAAAACAAAGAAACAAAACACTCCGACGCACAATGATCGGTATATGAACGCCACTTACCGGAGATGCACTCCACCTCTGAACAATCCGACTATCACGAAGAAACGCATGGAAAGAAAAACACACTGCATGCATGTTTACTCCGCGAAAGAGGCGTCTGACCAATTTGGCTGCCGTTCGCTTAACGCCCATATATATATATATATATATATATATATACGCATGTACTTTTTACGGTTGAGGGCTTCGCGCGTCCACACACACACACACATTGCAGACGCTTTCTTTCCAGCACCAAACGCAGACGTCTTTTGAGACGCATGCACATACACATACGTCTTGGCATGTTCATATAGAGACATATACCGTATATATATATATATATATATATATACTTTTTTTTGTGTGGTCTGCATATACATGAGTGTGAGTATAAAGACATATCACCGATTCGTAGGTCTCTCGTAGATCAGAACCGTTTCAGAGTAGCGCAGTTCGCATCCCTGTCGTGAAACAACGCGTCTTCCCTGGAATCTACATTCCGACCTGAGTGGATTCGTTCACCTGTCTCTACAGGCGTAAGCGGATCAGTGTGCACCCAGTTTGGACTTGCATCAGAATAAATCTACTTGTGTGTCTCGCCAGTTTGCTTAGAATGCCTTGATGCCAACCCAGTTCCTCCTCACACGATTCCCCTGTGCGGTGCGAAAGAACAAAAAACTCGCTCTCCCGAACGAATGCGATCTCATGTTTCCTAGAACCTGCCGGTTTCGTGAATACTCGAAGCGCACGTTCTGAACTCGGTGCCGGCCAAGATGGACAGTGTGTTCTCAAGAATCAGAATCTCGGGATTCTCTCTGCCTCCGACTGGCCTGGAAAAAGGCGAGCCTTTCGGTGAAGCGGGCGAACAGCGGCTGAGGTCCGCGCCCCGCTAGAAAACAAGGACCGGAGACGCAGAATTTCTGCTGCTTTGCTGTTTTTTTCCGGCTCCCCCGCCTTCCCCAACAGATGAAGAGACCACTGTTAAGTTGCGCGGTCTCAGCGACAAAAGTACAGTGTGCACACGCGCGAAAACTCTCCCGAAAACGACAGAGACGAAGGCCGTACCCGGGCAACCGTCGCGGATCAGGGAGTGGCGCCTGCATGCAAAAAACGACCAGAGGCGCGCAAAAAAAGTGGATCGGCCACAGAGGCAGCGAGACGTACCGGCGACGGAACGAAAAAAGAACAGTTCTTTTAGCGGCCTCGTTCTAGGAAGATCTACAGCGAATAAACTGATAATTTACGTTGCTCCTTTCCTCCTGTTTCACATGCTTGACTCCATTGCCCGATTCTAAAAGTCTCAGATGACAACTCCCGCGTTCCGCCAAACAAAACTGTTCCACTACCTGCATGCAGTTCTCGGTTGCCGTCACACTTCCGGGGGCTGCAATCCCTGCGAGGAAACAAGACACAGCGAGGGAAAGATATGCAAACAAAGACGAGAAAAAAATTCAGAAGCACTGCCATATACGCAAAGGTATGCACGCGCATGCGAGAATTCCCCGGCACACGGGGGCCTCCATAAGACAAAGTGTACCGCGTCCACGGGTGTAGACATCTCCCATTAGACGCACACGCCGATACGCATCACTCCTCCTGCGCAACGTGTATATAGGCCTGCAACCATATAATATATATATATATATATAGATATATCGATATATATAGATATTTATAGATATATTGATATATATAGATATTTATAGATATATCGATATATATAGATATTTATAGATTTATCGATATATATAGATATTTATAGATATATCGATATATATAGATATTTATAGATATATTGATATATATAGATATTTATAGATATATCGATATATATAGATATTTATAGATTTATCGATATATATAGATATTTATACATATATCGATATATATAGATATTTATAGATTTATCGATATATATAGATGCACGCCAACACCTCCGCATACGCGCACGCCTCCACGAAATGCGTATGCGTCGCCATGTGGTCGAGGAGCAACGACTCCAATATACAACTCTGCACACATGTACAGTTATATATATATATATATACTTATATATATATATATATACTTATATATATATATATATTATAGTACGCATGTATAAATACGCGTGCACAGGTGAAGCTCTAAGGTATCTTACTTGGTTGAAGCGTTTGGGAGGTGTCATTTTGCTGCTCTCCCGCTTGCGCCTGTTTCTGGCGAAGAAAGCTGTCTGGGTCTGCATGTTGTTTCAGCGCCTCTTCAACGCATGCCAATCTCCACTTGATCAGAGCAACCGCCTTGTCCAGGGAGTCTTCCGTGCATGCGAAGATCGCGAAATTCAACGGTTCGTCCGCAGACGAGCCGCCATTGGATGCTTGTGCAGGAGAGGCGCCTGAAGAGCCCAGCGAAAGAAAAATGGCCGTGGGATGCGCGAAACGACGTCGAAACGAGAGGGGCAGAAGCGACAGAAACAGAGAAGACAGGAGAGGGGAAAGAGGAGCATGAGAGAGAGACGAAGCGACTGACAGGAAGAGCAAAGGAAGGCAAGGCAACACCAAGTCGATGCATCCACGAGCCCCCTCGCCGTCCCCCTGTCTCGAAGATGCAGTTCTTCACCGTCATTGGTTGTCCAGTTTTCACCTGTCTTTTCTCACCCTGAGAGAGGCGTCCCTGCACATCCACGAACGCGTGACTGATGTCGAAAACCTGTCGAAGAAACTCAGCCTGCGCGAGACGAAGGGGAGAAGACGCGCACACCAAACCAGCAAACGTCGGAAAGGGAAGACTCCAGGAACGACCGCCCCGATCCGACATCTCTCTGAGAAGTCGCTTTTTTCTCACGGCGCTTCGACGAGAGAGAGTCAACAGCAGTCCACAGAGACTGTGCCGAGACCGTCACCGAGGTCGACGAACTTGAGAGTCCGTGAGACAGAGCAACATGCGACCAGCGCGACGACGAAACACCTGGACTCCTCACGACGAGAGGGATTGCATCTCGCCGTTTCTGGACAATTCGCGAAAATGCGTCGATCTCCACCGCAGACTCGACCTCGTATCCCGGGACCCTCTGCAGCGACCACAGGGCTGTGGCGCTCTGAAACCTCAGCAACGGCGAGAACAGAAGCGCGTTTCGAATAAGAGGCACTTACATCAGGACCTTGCATGGCTGCAACAGCGTCGAAGTTGGCAGGCACCGCGACGTGAGGCGGAAACATCAGCTGCTGTTTCGCGCACAGCAAATCCCCTGCAAGCAAAAGGAATATCAGTGGGGCTTGGTCGGACACTGTGTCGCAGGCTGCTCGGAAGTCCCCCGGTGCATGCGTCTGGAAGATCGCAACGGTTTGGTCTCGACAACACCGCGGGCATCCACTGCCCTTCCTAGACGTTGAGGAACAACATGAGGAAGCGGATGCAATGCTTCTGAAGCGTATCGAAGCGGCAAGCAGAGCACTGTGTGTGTATGTCTCTTTGTCTCTGTGTCCTCAACCGAAAAGACGACGCTGAATTCAGAGAGTGAACAAGCGCGCAGTTGACCATGCAAGCGTTGTTGTTGCATGCACCACACTCTCGCCGGCCACAGACCGAAGAACGCATGCATCGGCTCTGTTGAGGGAAGCCTCCTGAACTCCAAAAGCAACTGCATGCAAGGGAGGCTGTCCTCTTGAGCCGGCGCGCGACCTGTCTCTGTAAGCTTGCCATCTCAATCCGAGAATCGAGGGCGATGCGCGACCGAGCATTGAGCCGTGAAGATCGTGATACGCGTCCCCAAACTTCAGCCGTCCACTGACTCCAGGGGTGCGATCTTCCACGCAGTTTCTTCACCAACCGCAATCACACAGAAGAGATCTCCCGACGACAGGCACCTGCGTCTCCTGAAAACGACGCATGCACCTTCTGCAGACACAGGCATCTTCTTCAGACGCATGCACCTTTCACACGTACTTGCGCAGATGGCTCCCCGGAGCACTGTGGCTTTTTTGTCGGCAGTGATGCGCAAGTGGAGGCCTTTCTTTCCTTCGCCTCCAGGCTTGCCGCGCGCGAGGACGGCGGCGCCGGTCCGCTCTCGAATTTTCTGCTGAGTTTCTTTCTTCAGCAAACGCTGCCAAGACTCAGGCCGCACAGCTGTGGCCGCCGCCGTCGCAGGGTCTGAGGCACTCTCGGTCGAAGAGGCGGCCGGCAGGTTTGTGGAGATCGCCAGGTCCATCGAAAAGAGTCCGTTCGGCAGTTGCTGCTGTGAAGCAACAAGAACAAAGCGAAGAAGACGGAGGTAACGGCAACAGAACGAGGAAAAGACTTCACGCAAGGCAGAGAAAAAGCCGCGGCGAAAAACGGCAAACACGCAAGAGTCCCAGAGTCGCTCGAAGGCCCCCGCGACAGGTCGGAAAGAGGGCACACCGGACTCTCGGTTTTCTCTAAATCTTCTGAAACGGTGTCTTGTTCGACCTCCCATCTGCACGAAACGAAAAACCTCCACCTCTCTCTCTCTCACTATATATATATATATATATATATGTATATATGTATATATGTATATATTTATATAAATATAGATATACGTATTTACAGACGCAGATACCGAAATAATACACGCAGATGTGGTAATCGGCAGACAGGTACAAACATGTACTGACGCCTTCTTATCCATCTATACATAAATATACACATACACATATATACATATATATATGTATATATACATATATGTATATATATATATACATATATATACATATATATGTATATATATATATATATATGTCGCAAGAGTGCATGCAGATGTGACAGTGTGATTAGGAATCAACCTGTGTCTTTTCGGCTCTCCGAGGAGCCGAGTTGGAGGGTCAAACGGGGAACGAACGCTTTCTGAAGAGGAAGGGATGTGAAGGCGCGTGCGTTGCTGTCGGTGAAAGGCGGAGTTCGAGAGACTGGACAGCGACGGCACTCACCACCTCTGGAAAAGAAGAGTCGTCTTCGTTCAAAACTTCTTTCTCTACTTTCGGCTTTGGCAGCATCAGACTCGCTACACGCATCGCCTCGTAGGCGGCCGTGCGAGCTGCAGCTGCTCGCATTTCGTTTGCCGCTTGCTGAGAAAAACGCAGAAAAAAACGACCTGGCATGGGCAGTGCGTCGCCATCCTTCTCGAGAAGATCCTGAGGGGTCGGGCGCCACTGAAACACCCGAAACGCTGCCTTCGCAGTCTCGGCGGAACTCCGAGACGACAAAAACCCATCGAGAGGGACAGATGGCCTCGAAAACCGCCTCGCGCGCGTTCACGGGGATTCTTGGTCCGTGCAGAAACGGACCGGCAGAAAGACACAAATGCCGTCACAGATCCTTCAGGACCGACATCGATAAGCGACTGTTCACCGAGCACTTCCACTCGGGAATCGAGAAATGAGGACTGGCATCAAGGGAGGTCAAGAAGCGGATCTACGGAGCTTCTCGGCGGACCCATACCACAGACCTCTCAATTTTCAAATATGCGTCGGCAACAGGTTTGTCCTGGGCGACATGTTCCCTGGCCGTTTCTTTGCCTTCTGAATATACCAAACCATTTCTCGAGACCGTTGTTCGACGCGACGCTGCCTTGGACAATTCCGGGAGACCGACTCTACTTGCACTACTTTATTCTGTTTAGACTTCATCGATGTTTAGCTTCAGTATTTGAGTTCTCTGTTTGCCTTTCGGTGAAGAATCACAGTTTTTCTCTCTTCACTGCATGCGGCCCTTTCTCTCTCTCTTTCTCCTCTCCCCTACTTCCTTCGTCTGTTTCGCCTCTTCTCCTCTGTCCAGATCCCTTCCTTCCCCGACTCCCCTCCATCTCCTCTTTCGCCTCTCCTTCGCTTCGTTTGCGCGGCTCGTGCGGCTCCAGTTCTGCGGCACAGACATGTTTCTCTCCTAAAACTCTCTGCGAGTCTGCTGTGAAGAACCGAGACTGGACGGCTGCCCTGTCTCGACCCGTCACCTAAATTCAACTCTGCCAGCGCGCGAGAACGAAACGCCGCATAGCCTTTATATATATATATATATATATATGTAAACATATATATAGTACAATATGATATATATTTCTATATGCATAGTACAGTAAACATGTAACATCTAATATATAAGTCTACATATATATATATATATATAGTGTAATAAAAGTAGAACATATATATATATATATATATATATATATATGAATCATGAGTGGGATTTCTGGTTTTTCGCGTGTCTCCCGTTTTCTGAACTTTGATTCTTTTGGAATGGCTTCGAGGAGCGTCTCCGAGTAGAAACGGTTTCTTGTCTCTTCTGAAACCGTTTGGGTGTTTCAGCGGTGGCCATCGCGGAGTTGAAAAGCGAGCGTGTGTATGCAAGCTGTCGACCGATCATGTCGACCTTCTCCTTCCTGTCGCGTCCACAGCAACGAAACCGAGTAGAAAAAACGAAAAAAAAAACAGTTCCTTTCTACACACACTCTGCGGCGTCTGCTGCTTACGGGGGAGACGTAGGCAGACGTCAAGTAGGTCGAGGCCTGAGAGACCGGCGGCGAAGACAAGAAGCAGGATCTCGTCGAGTAGGGGATTTGCGTCCCCACTGTGTTTCCGGATTTCCGAGTGCAAGGTTCGTCCTTCGAAGGAGAAGGCAAACAGGAAGGCGTCGCAGCGTACGGAGAAGCCGGCGGCTGAGGAAAAGGCGAGAAGATTGAGGAATCGCTCTGCATGCCGGCCTGGCCCACAGGAGGCGCCGGCGTCCTTACGCCGTGGGCAGTTCGCACCTGGAAAGCATTCGAGGGTGACGCCGAGAGGAGCGACGAGGGAAGGAAAGGAGATACTTTCGGCTGAGAAGCCGCAGCCTGCAGGGCCTCCAGGCGTCTCTGAGCCGCCCGCTTCAACTCTGAAATGTCCAAAGCAGATCCGGAAGAGGTCGCAGAAGCGTCTTCTGCAGAAGACGCTCCTCCTGTCGCTGCGGTCGGGAGAGGTAGCGACATCTTTCAAAGGCGGACGAGAGAGAAGAAACTACACGTCCAGAGCGTCTCCCTTGTTCGCTCGGTCTCCGACCTCAGGCTTCGCGGCTCTTTCCGACGTCCTGTGTAGAGCTTGCCCTCTCTCCTCCGCTTTGGAGTTCCAGGACTCTGGCGCAGAACGCAGGTCGTCCAAACCTGCCCCCCGGTCCGCCGTTTCCCTCGCCAAGCAGCGACAGTCGAGGACGAAGCGGGCAGAGAGAGGAGACAGCAAAGAAGGAGAAATCCGGGGGAAGAGAAAAGAGAGAAGGCAGGCTCAAACAAAGAGCAACAGACGAAAGCAGAGACAGGACCGGACGGCGAGAGAGAGAAAGCCGAGGACAAGGACAAGAAGGAGGAGGAGAAGGACAAGGAGAAGGAGGAGGACAAGAAGAAGGAGGACAAGGACAAGGAGAAGGAGGAGGACAAGGAGAAGGAGGAGGAGAAGGAGACGCGGAGAGAACAAGGGAGTGCCAAGGAAGGAAAGAGAAGAAAAGTCTTTGCGACTTGTTTGAGGAACATGAAAGTTCGCAGAGTCGGGGGAAACTGCAAGAAGGCGGTGGAGAAAGGAGAGCGAGGAATCGGGAGACGCCGAGACCAAGCTTGGAACTGAGACACCAGCCAGCGTTGGTTGCGGAGTTGCTTGAAAAGAAAGCAGAAAGGAGAGAACAGTGGAACGATCGCGCGAACGACTCACTGAACGCCAAGCGAAGTGCAAGCGCCGTGAAATGAAAACGTCAACAAGGAAGAAACTTGGAAAAACTGCATGTGTCTCTTCACAGCGCGCGTTCGTCGATGCATGCGCGCGGAAGACGATCCTCCGCGAGCAGGTCGAAGACGCATGAACCTCGGCAAAAGGGGAGGGTCGAAGAAAATCCAACATCTGCCAATTGAACAATGACAAGAAGGAACTGCAGATGACAAGCCTGTCGAAACTTCGACGAAAGGACGAGTTCTGAGTACCCGGAAACGCGGTACCACCCGTCGCACATAACTCGGTCTCTGACCCCGCTGCCGAACGAAGACTTCTTCACTACATATATATATATATATATATATATTCATATTTATATATACATTTCTATATGTATAGATGTATATGTATAAATGTATGTATCTGTAGTTGCCTCTAAAAAGATAACTGTAGGTGTATATGCTTGGTTGTCTCGGTTTCTGTATAGGGGGAGTGTAGAGTTGACCGCCTTTCACATAACGCGCAACGCAGTTTTTCGTGCAACGCAGCTGTTCGCGTCTCTGTCTGCATTCTTAGGAACAGTGACTCCGATTTTCTGCAATCCTTTCGACTCTGTCTCGTGGAGACTTCTTTTGGGTCTCACAGGCGGAGTTTCGTTTTTCTTCTCCACTTCTTGACCGGTCTCAGCCGCACCAACGAGGGCCGTTCCTGTCTCTGCTTAGAGGCGCAGCCGCGCAGCGAGCAGCAAACGAGGAACGTCGTGTCGTCCTTTTGTTTTCTCTTGAAAAATAACCTGTCTGAAGTGGACTGGTAGCTCACCATCTCTCCCTTACAAAGGAAACGCGCGCAAGAAGAAGGGAGAGCAAAAGAGCGAGCTGCAGAGAAGAGAGTAGAGAGAAGAGAGACAGAGAAGAGAGACAGAGAAGAGAGAGCGGAGAAAGAATTAGAATAAGCGAACGCATGCAGAGAAAAGCAAAGACGCTCTAGGAGGAGGCCACCAGGGAGAGAAGGGGAGAAACGAATCCCCTCTCCTTCGGTTCTGTGTATCTCCACGTCCTTGTATCCGAAGAAAAGTCACACCGACTTGGCGAATTTGCCTCGTATTCTTCTTCTTCTTCTCGAACCCCCCGGCTCGCACTATCCGTTCCTTCCATCTCAATCGACAGGCTCGGCCTCCTCACTCTCCTTTTTCTCACGGAAGCGTCCCTACATGCCAAAGCGCCCCCCTCCAGTTTTCTCGCTGCTCCTTCTTCCCCCTTCTCCTCATCTTCCTCTTCTCTCTTTCTTCTTCGCCTGCTTCTTCTTCTTGTCCAGCGTCGTCTGCCGCTTCTTGTCGCTCGCCTTCTTGTTCCGTTTCTTCTCGTCTCCCCTGTTGCTGTCTGGTTCTGTCTTGCGAGTGGAGCGCGTCAACAAGAGAGGACGCCTGCATGCGTGGAATGGCGCAGAGAGGAGAAAGAGACTCTCTCGTTCCCTCAGGGTCGCGGCCGGCCGAGCGTGTGTTGATTCTAGGCGGAACGGCGTTCATCGGACGGACAGTCACCCGTGAGTTTTCGACGAGACTTCGGTGCAAACGCGCGCGCGCGCTCTCAAAGTGATCCACGAATGAAGTAGAGACCGAAAGAAGAAGAGGGAGAAGAAGGAGGAGAGACTTCTTTCAGAGGAGGGGGAGCGCAGAGGTCGGAGATCCACACGGGGCAAAGCGAGCAGATGCGTTTGCGGGAGAGGAGATAACCTCTCCGCAGAGAGCGCTGAAGAACGTTGAGACATCAGACGCGGCCGAAACGCGTTTTTTCCGAACAATGTTTTCGTGGAAAACCGAGAGATTTCGACAGAGGAAGAGTGGACTGTGAGACGGAAGCAAAGTGCAGAAAGCGAGGTTGAAACGATCCGACGCAAGGAGAGCAACCGGCGCAAAGCATCTTCTCCCTCGGTCTTGTCTTGTCTCCTTTCTTTTCTGTCCTGTCGTTTCCTTGCTGTGTTTGGACTGATTTCCCCCTTCTCTCCGCCTCCTCTGCGCTCGATGTCTGTCTCTGCCGAGAGAGCTGAACGTCTTTCTTCTTCGCCTTTCTCTGCACCTCTCTGTCCTTCTGCGTTCTGAACCTTTCAGGTAAACTCCACGAGGATGGATATCTGCTCGTCTTTATCAATCGAGGGCGGTCCTACTGGAATGGAGAAAGTACGTTTCTCTTGGTACTTGTTCTCCCCTCTCAGAGAGCCTTGCGCACACCCTCTAGCCGCTTTCTGTGCGTCTGCACTCTCGTTGGACGCTTCTCTTCGTTCCTGGAGAGAAACCTCTTTCAACTCTCTCGCTCGAGTTTGCTCTTCTCCCAGATATCGCGGACGCCGAGTATCACCGCGCAGACCGCAGAGCTCCGGAGGCCTTTGCGGAGTGCATCGCTTCTCTGACCGACAGAGAGGAAGTAAGCTACCTTCTTCGACAGAGTGTCTGGGGATGGAGTTTGCGCCGGTCTTAGCGCTCTCATGTTTCCCTCCAACGCATTTGCTGCCTGCAACCGCGTTCTCCAGTCTCCACGCTTGCCGACTCTCCAGCGCAGAGTTCACGAATCGCTTCCGCGAATTCTGGGATTTCTCCTCGTCCACTGTCTCCCGTGGAGCCGCTCGTTTTATCACCGTCCAGAAAGCGGACCAGGTGCGTTTTCTGCGCTCTGCTGCATGTTTCAGGATACATTTATATACACATATATATGTATATATGTATATATATGAAGAGCACCACGAGACATATATATGTATGGTTTTCTTCGTTCGAGGCTCGATCGTCTTGGCATTTCTAGGATTTATTTTTCTTCGTCTCTTGTTTTCGTTCGAGTCGGCACTCTGATGAATTTTCTTCTGCCTCTCGCGCTCTCTTTTTTTACAGGCGAGACGTGGAAAATCGTGGCTGGCGGTCGTCGACTTCTCCGCCTATAAGCCGAGAGACATCTTGGTGAGGCGACACCAGTCCCCGGAGGTCTTCGGCGCTCTCGACGCGCGAAATAAGTTTTCTCTTCTGTTGGTGTTCACTTGCACACAGGCTTTCAAACGCCTGTACATACGCCGCTACTTCAGCGCTTCCATCGATTTCTTATCTACGCACATTTGCATATAGGTTTATATACATATATATATATATGTATATGTAGGGAAAGTATATATATTCATAGGGAGAGAGAGATACAGGCATCTAGGTATGTGTGCGTATATGCATATCAGAACGTACATTTACATGCATATACATACATGCATATACATACATGGATATACATACATGGATATACATACATGGATATACATACATGCATATACATACATGGATATACATACATGGATATACATACATGCATATACATACATGGATATACATACATGGATATACATACATGGATATACATACATGGATATACATACATGGATATACATACATGGATATACATACATGGATATACATACATGGATATACATACATGGATATACATACATGGATATACATACATGGATATACATATCCTTGCGTTTCTGTCTGCATGTGCACTTGGATGCATTTTTCTGAGTTGCCGAGAGAGAAGGCAAAGTATGGGGAGGCAGGAGAGTAGGGGAGGGAAACGGGAGGGCGAACCGAGCAAAAAAAAAGATTCACAATCGGTCTCAACAGCGAAGGCGAGAAACAGAAGTGGCGGCCTTTTTCTTCGTTTTCGTTTCAGTGTTCCTACCATTGCTTGTTGCGTTTGTTTTCGCCTCGGTCTTTTGCTCGTTTTCGAGTCTTTTCGCGCTCTTGCGTATTTCGTTCCTTGTTCTTCTCTGCAAAGACAGCTGAGAAAGGTTCCTTTCTTTGCGCGTAGGCGTCCTTGAATGGTCTCCGCGGGCGCTATGGAACGTACATTTACATTTCAACTGACAGCGTGTACGAGGTTTCCGACTCGAGCCTGTAAGTGTCTCGCTTTTTTTTTCAAGCTGATTTGTGGGTACATTTCTGTCGGTTTACGTTGTGAGGCGCCTTGTCTCGCTTCTGCCTCTTGATTTTTCACATTTTCGCCTTTTCTCTATGCAAGGTGGAGTGTTCTCTGCCTCTTCGTTCCTTTTCTTCCAGATTCGGCTTCCCTTTCTTCTCCCAAATTTCCTTCTCTCCTTCTGCATCTTGTTTTCTCCTCTGTCTCACGTGTTGTATTTCTCTCCCGCGCTGCTTGTAGATGGCAGGGACTCCCGAGCGTCTCTGAGGACTTCGCCGTCCGTCCGAAGGAGAGGCAGCGCGTCGCACTTCTCAAAAAGAAAGACACTTACGGACATGTGAGGAGAACCGAAAAAGCGAGGAACAAAGAGTGAAGAAGAGCCTTCTTCCCAGCTCCTCCTTCCGCCCAGAAAACATTCTCTTTCTCGCAAGCCATGTTCCGCTATCAGTGTGCAGTTTCGCAGACGTTTCTCAGACTACGAAACAGGATTGTTTCTGCGAACGGCGCTTTCCGCGCGGAAGCCGAGCACATTATCTGAAGCTTCGAGGGTCTCTGAACTCTCAAGAACAAAAGCCGCTCTGTAGAAAAGCAAAACGAGAAAGGTTTCCTGGCGAGCAGGAAACTCCGCAAAAGATGAGGGAACTCGAAATCTGTCTCTCTTTTCTCCAGCCAAATCGGCTAAAGTGCACAGGGACTGCTCGTTCTCTGCTTTACACGAGGGGGAGC
This sequence comes from Toxoplasma gondii ME49, assembly GCF_000006565.2. Taxonomy (NCBI): domain Eukaryota; phylum Apicomplexa; class Conoidasida; order Eucoccidiorida; family Sarcocystidae; genus Toxoplasma; species Toxoplasma gondii. Next base: position 5,465,166 of record NC_031476.1, read on the forward strand.
CTTCCAGGAAAACATCGCGTCCTAAATGGAGAGAGCGTCGTCAGCTTTGCCCCCGGCGACTCTTGCAGTCTTCGTTTTGTGTCTGCGAGGCTTGTGTTCGGCGTCGCAGAACAAACTTGCGGTGGAGGAAATTCTTCGCGAACAGGCGAACGCGACAGGACGGCCGGTCGCCTGTCTTCGGCTTGCTGATGTCATTGGTTAGTGGAAGAAAATCACCGCGTAGCGACGCCGAGGCACAACGAAACACTGAGTGGCGAACGCAGGGATCATGGGAGACAAAACGAGGCCTGGAAGATTTCCGAACCGGTCGTGGTTCGTGTACTCTCCATCAAGTACTGTCTTGACGGATCTCAATTCGGAGGCTACTGATAAGTTGATTGGAGAACTCGCTGTTTGTGGTTTCTCAGCAGAATCCCTACATCGATCGACTTCTTCAGAGATCTAGATTTCTCTGTCGGCATCTGTCTGTCTGTCTACACCTATCTATCTATATCTACCGGTCTATCTGTCTATATCTACCTGTCTATCTGTCTATATCTACCTGTCTTTTATGTATCTGTCTGTCTCTCTATATCCATAGGTCGATCTCTCTAGATCTCTCTAATTCGATCTACCTCTATTGGTATCTCTCTCTCCAAATCTATCTGTTTCGGCGGACGAAGTAGAGTTGACGGTTGGGGTGCGCAGGCCTCGGTCCAGTTCCTCGTCTGCGCCTGAAGGTGCGGCCTTCTCCTCGCTTCTCTCTCTGCTGACATGTCCAAAACCGTAACTTTGTAACCTCGGTGGTTTGCGACAAACCCGTAGCACAACACAAGGAATGTTTACACAGTTCAGCCCTGTCTTATTTAACTCAGTTTTTTAGGCACGTGTGGCCTGTCTCTCTTTTCGCTTTTTTCGCTCTTTTTGCTTTTTTCGCTCTTTTTGCTCTTTTCGCTTTTTTCGCTCTTTTCGCTTTTTTCGCTCTTTTCGCTCTTTTCGCTTTTGCCGTAGTGACGGCGAGGCAGCTGCGCCCCTGTTCTCTGTGTTCTTCTAGCTGCGTTTCTTTCAAGGCGCTTCCTGTTGCCTCGGCGTTGCCGCCTCCGCCTCCTTGCTCTCTTCTTCGCAGGACCTTTCGACGACACAGATCGCTTCTGGACCTACTTCTGGTGAGGCCTGCGTTTGTGTGAAGTTGCGAGCAAAGGCGAAGAGGCGTCTCCGTAAAAGCGTTTCTCCTTTCGCGCCCTGAGGCGCCAGCCGAGCCGCAGTTGAAGACCGAAGAGGAAGGCGACCAGCTGCTCTGAGGACTGAACTTCATCCACGCAGTTCGGGGCCATGGAGATTTGCCGATTTGTTGTCGCATGAAAGCAGCTCGACCGGATGAAAACACAGACGCGCATACGCATGTGGACACAGTTGAGAATCACACTAGATAGCGAGATAGATACAGGCAGAGATGGACATAGATAGGTATAGGTAGCCAGATATAGATAGATAGACAGATAGAGAGACAGAAATAGATATAGGCATCGACGGATATAGAAGCAGACAGATTGATATAGATAGATAGATAGATGAATAGATAGATAGATAGATGGATAGATAGATAGATATAGATAAAGCCATCGACGGATACAGATATCGATAGATCGATAATAAGATAGCGCGACAGAGACAGCTGTGTGAATTCAGCGGCATCGACACTGTTCTGAGACATGTCTCCGAGCAGTTCCCTGCAGGAAAGCGGACAGTGAAACAGTGGGTGCGGTGTAACTTTGTTTCGTCTCAGGTGGACGCAAGTTGCAAGGCAGCATCCCGTCCTTGTGGTAGGTGCATGGGTCTGAGTCATTGAACTGGTTCTTTTGTTTCAGGGGGGCAACTGTTGTTTACGGAGAAGAGTCAGAACTCTCGGGATGACGCCAGCGGAAAGTCTTCAAATGCTCTTTACTCTTTGACGCTCGAAAGCGTCGAGAGTGTCTGGGAGTCGTGAGGAAGACGTCCAGAGATACAGAAATGAAGATCTGCAGCTCCGTCTTTTGAAATCGATTCAGAACTGTCTGCAGTTTCCGTTTAATGGTGGAATCAAGGTCTACACAACCTGGTGTGACCTGCTCCTCTGACTGGTTTCGCTTGAGTCGCTCTTCGCTTGCTCGTTCTCGTTTACGTTTTCTCGTTCAGTCTCAGCTTCTTTTCCCCTAGGAGCGTCTTGCTAGCGGTTTTCTGTTCTGCCTTTTACTACCTGTGTATTTGCGCGGCGTCTCATGCTGCTGCTGATGCGACGGGATCGATTGGCTGGAACGGTTCTGTGCTCGCTTTTGTCAGGATCCGACAGGCCCAACGCAGCGCATGAATCTGACTTTCGTCGAAGATGTCGCCGCGGCTGTCTCCCGTCTTCTCCTATGCGCGCGTATCGCGGAGCCTCAATGTTCTGCCCAAAGCAGGACGGCAGACCTGCATGAGCATCTGTCTTCCTCTGCCTCGGTCTCTGCCTCTCGAGACAAGACGGAGGCCGCAGCGACAGGCAATCTCGAAGCACAGGAGAGCCTCTTCCGTGCATTCAACTTGGTATGGTGTTCTGCGAATCCTCGCGTTTCGGGGGACAGCCCTCTGCGATCGGCGCTGTCGATCTCACATCGAATCAACGGACGCCAGAGCCTCTCCCCCCCCCCCCCACACGCGAGCGTCAAGTCAGGACCTAGCGCCGAGCAGCGAGTGCGAGGCCGCGGATCTGAATGCAGAAACGAAAAAGAGCCAGGCAGCACCGTTTTCTCTTTGCATGCCCATGTATATATACATACATATATATACATACATATACACATACATATACACATACATATACATATACATACATATACATATATATATATATATATATGTGTGTACGTGTACATTTGTGCATACGCTCATTTGTCGCCATTAGCGGCAATCGCTTCGACCAGAGAATCCCTCTCTAAGAACTTTTCTCGTGGTTCCGGACGCGGCCCTCCCTGTGTCTTCTTGCTCGCACCTGTCTGCTGAGGTATGCAAAGGTTCGATCTTTTCAAGTTCATATCTATATATATATATATATATATGTATATATATATATATGCATATATATATAGATTTATATGTATATATTTATAATATACATGGATATATGTCTAGGAAGGTTGGTTCCTGCCGCAGTCTCTTTGTTTTTCATCCACGTATGGTGTGTGTGTTTTGCTACGCCGCTCTTTTCATTCGGATTTAGGCTTGCGAGGAAACAGTGACGCTCGTCGAGATGCTGGTACGTCTTCTCCGTTCTGCAGAAGGCGTGGAAGTTAAGGTGACGTTTTTCCAGGAAGTCGCGTCTGTGCTTCATCGTGCATTGGATGTTACTTTATCCACCGAGAGCTTCCAGAGTTCGCTGCCAAGTTCCCTTGCCTCTTAGTTTGTGTTTTCTCTGTCGCTGCCTCTTTTCCTCACTGTGACGGAGCTGCTCAGAGCACATGAGACTCCTCCTTTCAATATGCCTGCTTCTTCCCCTTGGTCTCTCGTTCGCCTTTCTGCTTCCTGTGTGTCTCCCGTCTCGCTCTGTCGTTTCGTCTCGCCACTCCTGCCTTCGTCTCTCTTCGCTTCTTACCTTTCGGCTGCTTTGTTCTTTCTGTTTCCTTCTCCCTCAGGAACTGCTGCACCAGCGCTGTGTGTCTTATCGCCGCGAAGGCCTCCTTCCTTCTCCATCAGTCTCCACCGAGACGGATCGCGCTCAAGGAACGCCGAGAGGACGCGAAGAGGAACTGCGGTGGCGCATCGAGGAAGACTGTCTCAGATGTCCCTCATTCCTTCCTTCTGTCTGTCGAGAGACGCCGCTGACGATGAAGAAAATTCGTGCAGAGCTGGGGCTCTCGCTCACGCCTTTGGTGAGGCAAACGTTCGCTTCCAAGCTGCACAACTTCTCAATAACGCAGTCTTTAGGTCTGCCTTCGAGTCTCTCCCGAGGGCTGCTCGAGGTTTAGAAGTGACATGCAGAAGAGAGTTTGAACTTTTAGGCTTGAACAGGTTCGCGGATCTAGGGAAGAGTCCTCATTCCTCAAGAATCAGACGTTTAGTTTGGAAGCTTTCATGTTCAAGAACTCTGTTGCACCTCCTGAGCTCCACCTTGCATGTGTATCTAGTATTGATTTCGTCCTTATCTCTACGAGTTCAGTGATGAACGCTTTCGGTCAGAGAGGTGCATGCACAGGGCATGCACGGCTCATAGGGATTTGACGAGCAAGCAGTCTCTCCAGATCTTTCCAAGGTCTGTTCCTGTCTCGCCATGCATCGCTACCTCATCAGACACCTGGCCATTCCTTGGTGTCGCATTGTTCTGCGTTGTCGAGACAAATAAAAGCCAGAGGTTGACAGTCTGTGGTTAGACGATCGAACTTTTCGGGTGTGCAGTCACTCGTCTGTAAGTCGGCTTGTGTCTCTCTCCCGTTTTATTTCTTCCGCCCTGCAAAATGTCTCCCTTCTTCAGGTGGAAGCAGTCGACACCACGTGCAGGTGGATGGCGGCCGCGACTCGCGCTTTTCCCAGTGAGATTGCTCTTTCGGACTCTGTGTGCTCTCTGCTTTTCTCTCTTTCCGTGAAAAGTCACTTACCACTGCTCGACTGAAAACCATGTACTGCAGGAGGACGCGTTGACCAGAAACGTGCCAAAACGCGTTATTTCGAGTCGGCTCTCGAAACATTCAACTTTCAAGGTGCAAAACGATTCCCTTTTACCGCAAAGAATGTTCGTTTTTGCACCTGGTTCACACAGGAGCCTACCGCGGTCACAGGGAAAAATGCACGTTTCCTCGAGGTCACATTCTCTCTCGCCTCCTTCGTGATTTCGTTGGATCACTGGCGACAGAAACATAACAAGGATAACAAGGGCGTCTACATAGGTCATCCCAGCTTGTCGACCGTCTTTCGTTTCCGCGTTGCATCTTTCTCGCTGGACGCGCTGTCGGTCCTGTTCTCTCTTTCCTCGTAGTCTCTTCTTCCTTTTTTTGAGCTCCTTCTCGAGTCCTGCAACTGTTCTGTCTATCTTCCTGCACAGAAGAAGCTGCTGATGCCGCCAGAAAATTGCCTACTGACGCCCGGCAAACCGTGAGAGCTCTCCACCAGGATCTTCGACCTTTTCTCCCTTCGTCTGCCTCGTCGTCTTCCTCTTCTTCTTCCTCGTCTTCGTCTTCGTCATCTTCTTCGAGTAGTTCGGAGGAATCCAGCGACGAGGAGTGAGACACACATTCACAGAAAGCACATTTTTTCTGTCAGGCGCTTCTGTCTTGTCTCCCCCGTCTGCGGCTCTCTTCTTTTGTCTCTTCCTTTCCGTCGTTTTCGTTTGTATTTCTCTTTCTTCCCGACTCAGCCTTCTCTAGACGGCGTTTCTCAGGCTGTCTCTCTGTTCTTCTCTTTTTGTTGCCAAGACTCCTTTCTTTTTCGGCCATGTCTTTCGTTTTCTGGGATTCGCTGTGCACTCGGAGCCATCTTGACACAGTAGAACTTTGATTTGATGCCGGCATTCAAGTTTTAAAAGTGAGGAGTTCACCTCGTTGTTCCCGCCTATGGAGCCATCTTGGTCAGTCTTTCTTAATTCAAGACGACTCAGCTGGGACTTGGAAAAGACGCTACGCGCATTCGTCAGGAGCTGCGATGTGTCTTCGAACCTTTAAAGAGCAGTCGCCTCTGATGAACGAGACCCGACTGGATGCAAACTCTAGACACTGTTGTCTGTCGCCTGACGCGCGAGTTGAAACGTCGAATGATCTCTGCCCCAGACATCTCTGAAAACGAAGTGCCAGCACCAGTTGGTTTCTTCTGCTTGTGTACGCCAAGGGAAGAACAGGCGTCTTGGAGAGAGTAACGAGAGAGCGGTGATGAGACAAGAGAAACATAGATGCAGAGTTGCGAGAGGGAGAGGGGCAAAGACTTGTGAGAGCGAGCGTTATGCAGCTACCATCAGAGAGAGCAGAGAGGCTAGGAACTCCTGCGACCGGTGAAAGGGACAGAAGGCACAGTCCTAACTAGAGACGTAACGAGTGCGTTAAGGATGTAGAGGGAAGGCACTGCACAGTTTGTGTCGCAGGTTGTCTAGGTTGGCCAGGATTTCCCTATTTTTTCACTGTCACATTACAGGCGCTGTTGGCCTGTTCCTGCGTCGGATTATACACTCGACCTCTATTCCAGTGGTAGTAGCGGTCTCGACTGCTGATGAAAAGCAGACGCTCTCTTCGTTCCACTCCCGAGTAACGCGGAAAGGCCTGTCTTCCCGTCGCGTGTGAGGCCACTGTCGGACGCAAGTGCAGGCGAAGGCTGCAGGCCGCGACCGCTTCCGAAGTGCAGAAACGCGCGGTCGGGTGGAGAGCTACCGAAGAACGGAGAAAAAAGAGGGGCTGTGACAGAACCTGTTTCGCTTCCGGCAAGGGATGCGATGAAAAAACAGTGTCCTCTCGAGAGGCACAAAGCAAGAGACTTCCCTTTTGCTGTATAGAATACAGTCCGCTGTAGCCAAGCGCATTTCAGTCGCGCTTCTTCTTCGCTCTACGCAAGGGACATTCGAGACAGCTGAAACACTTTGAGGCTCTTTCCGCTTTCTCGAATCCGTTCTCAGGGCCTTCTGGACCTCCCCAGTTACTTCCCCACACCCTACCACCCAGCCAAAAGCTAAACTGGATTTCGTCTCCGGAGTCCACAGCTAAGTCTTTTCGAACTTCAGTCTCCGAAGTCCCCACTCATGCTAATGCTGGTATCTGTAAACCTCCATCACACGAGTATACATGCATGCAGAGGTGAGGAGGTACCCAGTTGTGCATATACAAAAATAAATATTTATACATGGATGTTTGTATAGTGTACATATGTTTTCCCGCAGCCGAATGTGCGCGCGCAAACACACACACACACAGAGGTACATGTGACTCCGTAAGTGTACGTAAATAATAGTTGCAAATGAGCGTCCCCGTTTGTTCTCTACTCGAGAGTCGCCTTCTTTCTTCAGTTTCGAGTCTGGAGTCTTTGCTTCAAGATTCTTAAGCCTCAGGAGTCAAGGGGGACATCTGTGTTCGAATCGAGAGGTGCCGCAGGGATGTGCATGGCCGGGAGGGGGCTAGCGCCAGCCATCACCCACTCGCGATACGCGGAAACTTCTGCATGCCATTCCTTGACAGCGATCTTGGCGTACACTTGAAGGTGACGCGGGAGCTCCACGAGGCCTTCTGCCCAGAGCCGCAAGTCGATATCCTCGAGATTCCCTCCCGCTGACGACAAATCGACTCCTGAGCAGTTCACATTTGGGCTTGCCGCGCGACCAGAGGCTCCTGCGGGCGCTCCTCTGTCTCCAGTTCTGTCTACGCTGCTCTTTCGAGGTTGAGTCGGCTTCCCTGGGCTGCCGGCAGGCTCGGAGGGCAAGGCTGCGGCCTCATCGGAGTCTCCAGTTGCCGGCGCATTGGGCTCCAAGTCGTCAGGTCCGCCAGATGGCGCCGCCAGGGAAGCGGTGTCGCCTTCAGAGCCGGCTGCTGGGCCAGTCGGCTCGGCGGTGTCGGCGGGTGCCGGCGCGTCAGGCGTCCAGCCGGGTGTGGGATTGTAGCGGAACTTTCGGCGTCCTGCAGTGGGTTGGAGCGAGGGGAGCGTCGGATTTTGGCCCTGGCGCTGAAGTTCGAGAACATGTGCGATCAGTTTGGTGGCGAAACCGGGCAGGACCAGAGGGGCGTTGAGGCGCTTCAAGAAGCTCGCTAAAACCATGTACCCTTGGAAGACGATTCGTTCTTCGGGACTGAGGCGAATCGACGCAACCAGCTCCGCCTGCAGCTTCAAGACGTTCGGATCACCCTCCTGGGGGCCTGCAGGCCCAGGGGGGTCGTCCGCTCTCTCGCTGGGCTTCGCCGCCGCGACGGACTCGCGGGACTTCTCGTCCTCCCGTTTGGGTGGCGCGGACAGGGTCTGAAGCAGGGCGTTGACGGCTGCGGCGTTCGCGGCCGTCGCAGTGTTTGTTCGAGTGACGATCTTCCGAGCGCCCTCGCAGAGCCGGTAGAGCAAAAACCACATGTAGGACTTGCGGACGAGCCAAGACCAGTTGAGAAAGAGGTGGAGGAAGTAGTTGTGCAGCATGAGGTCGACGACGATCGAGCGCAGGTGCTCACGGTGGAACAGCGGGAGGTTTTTGTAGACGAACCACACAGCCTTCGCCGCGTTCACGCAGATGTCGCACGCGACGACGATGTCCAAGCCCTTTTTCAGAAAGTTGAAGTCGAAGCTCGTGGGGAGTTCCTGCCCGCGGATCTTGAGAACTTCCATCCAGTAGTCGACGTAGTTCAGCGCCGCAAAGACCGCCGGCGAGTTGTACACGGACGTCTTGAGGAAAAGCACCTTGCTGAAGACCGACAGCAGCTTCTCGTTCGCCAACATCGCCCCGCTGCTGTTCAGCAGCGAGTCGGGGTACTTGGTCACTGGCCTCAGCTTCATCTCCAGCAGCAAAGCCTTGAGGAGAATTGCGTACCCAGGCAGCTGCTGCCATGTGAGCGCCTCAGGCGTCGGCGAAGACTGAAACACATGGCGGCACCACTGCTCGAGAAAGCAGAAGAAGAGCGCGCCCCGCTGCGCAAACTGGCCCTTCCACTCCAGCGGCAAGTCCCCGACCGTCTTGTCTCGGAGCCGAGACAGTGCATCTGCCAGCGCCGTTTCCCCAAAGTACGACTTGACGTACGCGTGGAAGGCGCTCCAGTCCAGGGAGATCCGCAACTCGCAGTGCCTGTTCCACTTCTCCATCTTCTTCAAACTCTGGGCGTCGAGCAAGTACTCGGTTCCTCGCCACTCCTCGATGTCCATCTCCCGTTCCTCAGCCGTCAGGAGACAGTCCAGGAGTTCCTCCCGGAAGCCCGGCAGGCGAAAGTACGCAATCGACAGGAAAACGGAGATGTACTTCTTCTGGCCTTCAAAGATCGCGTCCGTGCAGAAGTTGTTCAACGCGTAAAACAGCATCCGGTGCAGCAGCAGGAAGTACTGTCGGCAAATCTTCATGTGTTTGTGGTGCACCACCACCAAGTCCTTCTTCTCTGCAGGCAGGGATCGCGCGAGAGCCGCAAGCGTCCGCAGCCGATCCGAAGCCGTCACCCCACGCTCGAGAGCTCGAACTCCGCTTCCAGACTTCCCGGTCAGTTCCGGCTTCTCGCCTTCGCCTGCCCCCGCCGCGAACACCAACGTTGACTGCGTCTCCGAAGACTCCGGCTCCAAGTCCTCGCGGCGCTCCTCGCCCGCTGGCTCGCTGGACGGGTCGCCTGTCCCCGCTTGGGGCTTCAGACCGAGCTCCGCGAGCGCGGCTCGCAGTGAGGCCCCCGCGCTCGACAGCAGGACGGTCGAGACGCGCTGCTGGTGCTCCTCCGACCGCGGACTCTGTCCCGTCGTCGGCGAGCCGCTTCTCCGCGGCGCAGCTTCGAGCAGAGGCGTTTCCTCGCTCTCCGCCTCCGCTGTCGCGCCCTGCTTCTTCTCGCTGCGCTCCATGCCCTCGGCTCCTGCCTTCGGCGACCCCGCCGTGGTCAGAAAGTGCCGAAAGAGGTCACCGTCCTCGTCTTCTTCTTCGTCTTCTTCTTCCTCGTCGAGGTCTGCGTACTTGACAGAATTCGGCACACAGTACTCCTCAGCTGCGTGCAACTCGCTAAGTGTGCTGAAGACCGGCTCCTCGCCAGGCCGCTTCTCCTCACCCTCCAAGTCCGTCTCGCCCTCGCGGTCGCTTCGGTCCTCTCCCGTCCGTTCCTCGGCCTTCTCCTCTTTTCCTCCTCCCTGGCGCACAGGCTCCGTTCTCTCTTCTTCCTTGGAGGGTACCGCGGGGTCGCGGCTCGGCTCGGCCTCTGCGCGGGGTCGAGTCGAGTCCTCGCGGGAGTCCAGCAGGTGATCGCTTTTGCCCGCGAGCGCCAAGTCGCTGCGGATCGAGCCGCGGGTCTCGCCTCTTCTCTTCCGAAGCCTCACGGCCTTGATGAGTCCGAAGTTCCGGCCCTCGTCGTGCTTCCCCGAGCCGAGGCCGAGCGCCTTGCCGTCCGCGCCAACCGCGTCGTCGTCCTCCCCACAAGAGGAGACGGAGCCGAAGGAGGCCCGGGTGAAGAGCTTCGAAGACCTGCGTACGAATCGATACAGAATGTACACTTCCGCGAGGTCGAGGCGGTTTCCAGGGAGCAGCGACGAGCAGATCCCCTGCGGCGGCAGCACTGTCCCGATGTCCAGTTCGCCTCGCCGCAAGATATGGTGGAGAATCGAACAGTACAGACCGCGGTGCTGCCATAGCACGTAGTCCATGTACTCGAGAACGTGGTTTGCGAGACTTAAAAGGACGCGCTGCGCGGTCAGCAGGGCTTGCACAGAGCGGTAGATGAACGAGCGCCGAGTCTCCGCCTCCGACGAACTCAGGAGAAGCAGCAGCTGCTCGCAGACCGACTGGAACTCCGTGGATACTTGCTCCTGCACAGGCCAAAGGAGAGAGAGCGCGTGTGGGGTGAGAGAACAAGGGGGAGATGCGTCAACTCAGGAAGAGAACGGACCGGAGGACGAAGACCGAAAAACGAAGGAAAAGAAACCGAAGGAAAAGAAACCGAAGGAAAAGAAACCGAAGGAGAAGAAACCGAAGGAGAAGGGCGCGAAGACGCGAGGACAGAAGAAAGGCCTGACGTCACCTAGAGCACACAGAGAAAAAGAAGGAAAAGAGACGGCACCGCCGCAGCGGTGATAAAAGAGACTCCTGGCATGTGCGAGGTAGCGTCAGAAGTAGAAAACGAAACATCACCAGGAATTAAGCAGACTACCACCGAATACAACGGCGTTCAAGTGCATAGACCTTCGAAGCAACGGCCAGACTTTGGCGACTCCGCACCGGGGCCTGGTCTCTGAAGAGCGAGGCCTCTGAAGTTTTGTAGATCTCACTCGCTTTGCGTCTGAAAGGAAGACCATTTGAGGAGTGGGCGTGCTGCCCGGTTGAGCGAGGTCCGGAGCCTGGGGCTTCTGACGGTGGGCACCTACGACGGCGAGGAGTCCGCCGACGCCCATGTTGAGGAGGATTTCTTGAGGGCTGTGTTGGGCCTTCGAAAACAGAAGGTCGAGGAGCGTTTTGTGGAGTTCGGCGATCTTTTGGATCTCGGGTGGGACGCTCTTGGCGCGCTGGTAGTGGAACTTGGTCCGTTGTTCCGCGCCGAGGATCGGGGGCGAGATGCGCATGAAGCCGCGCTCAGTGTGGACCCCGGCGTACATCTGTCGCATCATTGGGTTGTTCTGGAACACGATGATGCCTTCAATGTCTCCAATGCATCGGCCGTCCAGCCAGAGCTTCTCGCGGAAGAACGAGTCGAAGAAATGCTTCTCCAGCTGGTCCACGACGTCTGCGTCGTAGATCTTGAAGAAGGGCAGCCAAGACTCACCCATGAACTTGGGTTCGTCGTGCGGGAAACACCGCGAGTAGAGGGCGATGTGCAGGTGGTTGTGGCGCAGCTGGTCAATCGTCGTCACCAGCTGGATCGTTGGGAAGTCGTCGTAGAGCACCTCCTTGACGAGCCGGCCCTTCCGCGCCAGCGCCGCGAGCTTCTGATACGTCCCTAGTTGATCCACGCGGTCCATGCAGTGGGAACGCGACGCGCAAGAAACCAGCGAAGGCTGCGTCGCCTGAGACACCGACGACGCTGCACTCACGCTCTCGATCTCCGAAGAAGGCCGCCGAGATACCCCGGCCTCGTCGCCCAACTCCTCCCCCGCGGCGGCCTCGCCCTCACTCGCGCGCTTCACCGCGCCCACAGGGACCCCTGCACTCGATGCAGAACTCGGCTGGCGTCCAAAGCTCGGCGTCGAAATCACCGCCGACGTGCACCGCCCAGTCAACAGCGAGTGGTCGACTGTGTTCCAGTACGGTCGGTCGACTTTGTCTGTCCACGTGCTAAAGTACTCGGCCGGATTCTTCACACCTGTCGGGCGGAAACAGAGCTGCCAGTGCGCCATCAGCGGGCCAGGTTCCTCGTCATGCGGCGCGGTCGAGTCCTCTCGCCGCAAACAGTCCTCGTCTTCCTCCGCGAGGCCGCCATCCCGCAGCCAGCCGAGGGTCTTGACAGGGTCCCCGAACTGGGCGTCTGGCTTCTCTGAGGCTCGTGGGGTCTGCGCAGCCCGCAGTCTCAGGACTTCCTGCTGCTGCCAGAGCTCCTTGTTCATCAGTGGGCTCTTGCCTTCAGCCACACCTGCCCGCGCCAGGCCTTCGCTTTCGTCAGGCTCCTGCTGCGAGTCTCGGGACCGCGTGAGGCCCTCGGCGTCGTGCGTGGAGCTCAGCGGATCTGCGACGCGCGGAGGCCCAAAGGGCGCGACCCGCGGCTCCTCGCCCTCCGCGTCTTCTTCGTCGGAGACAGCCTCCTCGATGATGGCCTGCCCGGCCGTCGGTTCGTGGAGGTTCACCAAAATTTCGATCGGATTGATGATCAGGGGACAGATCTGCGCCATCCTCACGTCGATCATCACCCGCCCACAGTCGGTCTTGCCCTTCTCCGGATGCGAAAGCAACAAGTCGTGGTGCACAGGCCCCGTCGCGACGGTCAGCAAGTCCACGGAGGCGCTCCCGAGCAGGACGCGCCGAGACTGCGCCTGCGGGGAAGACATCCCGTGGGTCGGGAAGCCTTCCTCTTCGTACACACTCAGCTCGAGGCTCTGTTCATGCAGCCGCGAAAGCTGCGGAATGCTCCAGGTGAAATGGTACTTGGAAGCCCACTTTGGATTCGCAACGCACGCAACCGCCTCCGTGGTTTCGTAGAAAGCCAAGTCCGCCCAGTTCACGCTGCAGAAGAGCCGCGAGCCGAGATGCTGGGAAGACCTGGACGAGAGTGAGACGTTCCGACATTTGATCCCGAAGATTTCCACGTAAAAGGTGAACGTTTTAGACAACTCCTCCACCTCCTTCATCTCCAGAAAGTGAGGCGGCTGCTGGAAACTCTCCGTGCGCGCCACCACGACGTCGCTCGCATTCGCAGGCTTCTCGCCGCCTGGGCTCGCTGGCCCGATCCCCTCTGCGGTGGGTCCAGTTGATCCCGAGGGGCCCAAGGCCTTGAGCAAGTGCAGTCCGGGAGAGACCTCGCGGGCGGCAAGCAGCGACAGTCGTGTGGTTGGGCCGCTCGCCTCCGGAGAACCGCCGAACTGGCCCGCAGGCCTCGACGTGAGAGTCTTGAGGAAGCGGCTGACCGACGACCTTCGCGGTGCAGGCGCAGGCCCCGAGGCCGGCGAGGCCTTGCCGGTCTCCAGAGACTCTGTCGAGCCAGCATTGAAGGCTGTCCTCTGGCCAGAGGAGGAGACGCTGGGTCTCTCCGCCTCGCTCACGACCGAGTCCGGCGCGACCCAGACGGTATCCCCCCTCCCAGAAGAGGAGCGGGCGTGGACTGACAGTTCCTTGCTGCATTGCTTGCCCATTGGACAGCAGAGAGAAAGGAAGAAGGACAGAGAGAAAAGAAGAAGAAGAAGGGCAGAGAAAGGAGAGCAGGGGCGCGGAGAGAAGCAGGGAGAAGGCAGAGAAGTCGGTAAGACTGGTCTCCGACGCGAAGCCAGAATCCTAGTCCGTCTCGACAGACACAGGGTCGCCGGGCGACGCAGCGGACCCACCAGCGCGCGTCATCTGACTCCAAAAGAAATTGCGAGGAAGAATCGGAAGACAGGGTGGTCGAAGTGTCAATCTTAAAGACGAAAACCAAGGCAGACAAGACGAAGCTGGACACAAACGAGATAAAGGCCAAAGACGCAATGGTCGAAAGACAGCGAAACTGGAGAACGACGAAGAGCGACGACAGACAAGAGGGGCGAGAAGTCGAAACCGGACAAAAGAGACAAATGCCCCGGAGACCTAGACAAGGAGAAGGACAAAAGGGAGACCGACAGACGACACCAAGGGAGAAGGAGTTTAGTCTCCACAGAATGAGACAAATGAGAAGCTGTTTAAAGAAGCATTTTCACCTGCTGTGCATGCGACGTACCGTACAGACACCTGGCACCGGAGGCAGTTTGCGGAATCTCGGAGCACTGCGATTTGCGAAGGAATCCAGAGAGGACCTTCCATTCATGCCAACGCAAACGGGGATTTATCGACAAGATGAAACTGGGTGTGCAGCTAGACAAAAGCGAACGCGTATGCTCACAGCTGTTGACACCTACCGGCATCCGCGAATCTACTAAGCTCTGAGTGTGTACGTCCAGACACCGGAGAAGGAGACAGCGACGAAGGCAAGATGAAGACGGTAAACGAACGCAAGAAGACAGAAAAAAAGGCGTCAGGTCAGAAAAATGCGAGGCTGTGGCGAGTCGGGGAGAGATTAAAACAACGGAGGCGAAGATCTGTCCTCGAAGGGCGTACAGCGGTGTTGCATGTCACTGCGGAGGCGGTCTTTTAAAAAGTCACAGATACGCGCGGCGACGGGCAGGCGGGCAAGGCTTACGAAAACGGGATGCAGCAGCTAACATACGAAGAAGAGGATCTGGACAATACATCGAATAGAGAAAGTGGAGACGCGGGCGAAGCCAGAGGGGAACTGTCGAAGCCGCCGAGAAAGGCGGCAAGCTCACAGGGAGAACCGCTCTATCTTCGTCCTTCCTACACCTGGATGGGGACGAGTGTGTAAGTTGCCAAATTCATAGAGGAAGCAACTGCTGTCGCGACTCAACAGAAGCGAGGAAAGAGAGTGAAGATGGGCCAGAAAAGACGGCACAGCGTAGGTGGGTGTAATGCGAATTGCTTCGGTTAGTCGCATTCAGGCAGGGGGTGGACAGACGAGAGAAACGATCGAACGGCGCAGAGCCGGAGCGAAACAAAAAACATCCCAAATTCTTTCTGAGGAATCATGCGAAGTATCTAGGAAAGCAGACCGAACACAGCAAGGCCAGACGACGCGCCGGAATTTGAAAACGGTTCGCTTTTGTAACTTCGGAACTTCCAAGGTTTTTCAGAAGCGGCCAGGACTGTGTAAGGCGCGCGAAAATGGGACTCGCGGCGAGAGCGGAGAGACAAGACAACCACAACTTGCAAAAAGGCGAAACTGATGATCACTTTGTCACGAGTTTCATGACATTTTTAGAAGTTAAAAGCGAAAACAACGCTGTGAGTCCGCGCAGGGAGGGCCCAGCGACACGCAAAGCCAGAACGTGTAAAAATCTCGAGAATGGAATCGCAGTTCGCTCCCCATTCTTTCCGGCGTTCTCCAACGCTCAGCTTGGTCATAATCTGTTTGTTACCGAAACCTCGCAAAAACGCTGTCCAGACACTCTGCAAACCGTCGTGTTTTCACTGATTCTTTGCCCAGACTCGCGAGCGATTTGCGCAACCTCTGCAGCAGGGATCGTCGCCCTGGCTCCATGAAAAGTCCTGCTAGAACGGATCGCGGAACGCGTTGGGTTCGGCAGAAACAGAGTCTTCCGCGTGAGCGAAAACGTTGAGCCTCATCATGGGCATAAAAACGTGAGGAAAACGACCCAAAACGGCTCGTGCTATTTAGGAATACGAAGAAAACTGAGAAGGCAGGACCGAGATACCTTCGGGCAGACAAACGACGAGGAGCACGAGGAACGAGTAGTGGGTGAAAACGTAAGCACGGGAGGGCCCGCTGTCATTGTGTCCGCCCTTCTTAGTTGTACAATGTTGATTCTGTTCCACTCGCACTCGTTTCTCACTTTACATGAAACAGCTGAGTCGTCCCGTTGTTTTCAAGGAAAGGTCGGAATGGCTGCTCCGGTGAGTAGCCCCACCCGGCTGAAACTGTCGAATGCCGAACGAGGAACTACAGAGGAGCTGAACAGTCATGCGTCACACTTGTGTCTTAAACACTGTGCCTTCGACTTTCTGGCAGGGAGAAACGGCAAGGTGTGGGAACTCAGGGAAGACCTAGCTCCCACTGTCCTGCTCGGGCGCTCCCCGGCGAAGAAGCGATGCGGCAGGAGTCGCGTTTCAGAAGAAAAGAAATTGAAAAGAGCCGAGACCAGGGAAAGGAAATGTGCAAGAGAATGGGCAGTCTGTCGCGAGGCACGCAAGACTGGAAAAAAAGGTCGATGCAAGAGCCCATGTCTGTAAACTTCCCCCGATGTTACGCTTTGACAAAAGCGATGAGAAACCAAGAGGATAAACGGCTTGCTGATTGGGCCACCTGAACTGTTCCGTTCTTTCGCCTCACCCGCACGAGATAACGCAGCATATGTTCTGTGCAGTCGAAAACGACATCGACCACCAGAATAGACTGGTGCTGGGATGTCAAGTTTAGTTTATAATCGACGTACTATAGCGGTGGCCTTCTCCGGATATGTTCAATCAAGAGGACACACGAGTTTCTGGGGTTCTACGATACCATATTCGGTGTGGTACCCTTTTGATTGTCATGGTAACGAGTGCAGCTTCTGATTTAGGTCTTGACTAGCGTGGTGTGTGTACAGGCTGCATACACCGGTTGATTTTTGTAAACAAGGGACTCTTTATCGTAAACTGGGTAGAAAGACACACGGCAACGCTGGGTCAATTCCTGAGGCATTAACTCGGTCTGTCGCTTAAGACGGAAGCCTCTCTCTGCCACGGA
Organism: Toxoplasma gondii ME49; assembly: GCF_000006565.2. Taxonomy (NCBI): domain Eukaryota; phylum Apicomplexa; class Conoidasida; order Eucoccidiorida; family Sarcocystidae; genus Toxoplasma; species Toxoplasma gondii. The sequence continues at coordinate 5,481,689 of NC_031476.1, forward strand.
GGAGCGGGTGAGGCCCTACTGCCCTACTGGAGGTCAGGACAGAATGCAGTCTGTATAGTTTCTACGTCTTTTCCAGCGCCTTCGAGTCCGCGGCAGTCTCCATTCTCCGCTTTCCCCTTTGCTCCACTTTATGTTCAAAAATAGACAGCTCTGAGACGTTAGTCCTCCATCACTATACGCACCGGAATTATGCACATGCACGCACGCTTATATATATATATATATATAGTCCTCCATCACTATACGCACCGGAATTATGCACATGCACGCACGCTTATATATATATATATATATATGCAAATACGATAATCGGCATCCAGGTGTGAACACTCTTGTCCATATCCATAAGCATGTCACGTGTCATGGTTTGCATTCTTCTGTGAAGAGAGCTACGAGATTAGAAGCCATTTCTACACCACTTTGCCGTGAGTGCCTGCACGTTTCTTGAGAACGCCGCATTCCCCGTCTTTCGGACACACTTTGCCTCGCTGTTTTGAGCTCCTGCCGCGAACGCAGAGACCATCAACTTTTCCTTTGGCAGTAGAGCGATAGAGCGAGCACTGACATTTGTTTTTTCACCTGGATACCCACGACAACACTGCTGCCACGTGTCAGTCAAAGTTGCCTCTTCGGTCTGTTCTCACCCAGTCTTCCGTCCTGCAAATATACAGGGGGTCAGCGTTGCCCTGTTCCTCCCTCGAAGAAAAACAGGTCGAGTACACGTGCAGACAAACCGAGTCGCTGAAAGGCTGCAGCGTTTCAGTAAGCAAATCAAATGCACGCATGTCGCGAGCATTTCAGCCGCCTTGTCGCTCTTGTTACGCTAGATTCACAGCTACACCCGGGTGTAAAAACATAGAGGAGCTCGCATCGAAAGAGAGGGGAGGGAAGCGAGAGCAAATCGTCAGCAAACGGAGAAAGCTGGGTGTCATTCCGGGTAACTGACAGGTCTACCTGCCTCAAGAATCCATCTCTACGAAGAGGCGTACAGCAACTAAAAGAAAGACCACAGCTTCGAGAGTTCCTTTCCGCTGCGTTGCTTTGCCTCTCGATCAGATGTCGCAAAAAGAACCGGAAAGGCCTTAGTTAAGACGACAGCGAAATTCAGACCTCAGCTGCAGCGTGCGCGGTACGATTGATGCAAACGCGCCGTCTACACACTGGCAAGCGACGTTCGTTACTGACCCTCTGCCACTCACAGGTGGTCCACATTTCAGACGTGTGACAAAAATGGAAAATCGGACAGTGAGGATATTTGCTCCATATTCAGAGGCAAAAGGAAGAGGCCTGACAGCGTCCTCCCCTTCCAGCCGAGAATCGGGCTACCGCAGATCCGACGAGCTTGCGGATTCACATCGGTGTAACTCAAATAAACCGAGACACTCTAGCTCCCAGAATCCTGAATACGACTCCAGCTACGAAACCCACTCAACCACGTTCTCGGTAAGTTTGCTGTACGCCACCATTTCCTTTGTCCTGTGGTAAAGCTCCACTCTTCGCGTCTTCACGCTTTTCTTCAGGTGTCTAGCGATCCATTTCGTGTGCGTTGCCTCCCACCCTCCTCATCGGTTTTGCGAACCGGTGAAAGAAAGGTCCCGAATCTAACAGGTGTCATCCCGGCCTTGTTGCCATCTGTGAATGTGTACACAACTATGTTTAGGTACATGAATTTATATGTGAATGTGGGTGTAGGCGCAAGGGAGGCAAATCTGGAATGCGTGTGTGATGTGTATCTGTGTTTGCGTCCAGCCGCGTCCGGATGACTGTCGCGACCTTGGAGGTCCTTCTTCCCCAGTTCTCTTGTTAGCGCAGTTTCACGCCCACTGAGTGCATGCGTACGTTTCTTCCGGTCACTCCTTGGCTCCTAGTCACCTCGTTTCGGCGCGGCAACTTTTTTCCGCTGGGCATCCGAGATTCGTTTTTGTTCTCCGCACAGAAACAACCGGAATTCCGAAACGAGTGGACTGGAGAGGGACGGACGCAGAGACCGTGCAACGCGCCCAGAGAAGGCAAGAAGGCAGAGACGGCCGACACCAACACCGCGACTAGCCGCAAACCAACAAACGAACACAGAGAGACTCTCCTGCATCTCGACGAGCCGACGACGCACACGCAGACCCCGCCTCACTCACTTGATCCAGAGAAACATGCTCTGTGCGCCGTTTCCCCTCTCGATTGCCGTCGCAGGTTCAGAGACACCGGCGACGCCTCGCCAGTTGCCCTGCGCGAGCCACAGCACCCGCTTGCAGAGGAAGTCCAGGAAAACAAAGTTCTTCTCTGCGCATTCTGACAGAGAGAGACACTGATTTTTTCAGCCTCAGCAGGCCTCGTTCTTCGTCCTTCCCCTGACGGGAAGCCGAGAGATCCACACGTCCAGCAGCCTCACTCAGAGAGATGAGACAACCCAGAGAATCAGACAGCGAAGAACCACAAGAACTCCGGGACGCACCACACTTTCGCGGCGCGAAGAAGAGAAAGAACACAGGGGAAAACGCATTGGCGCACAGGAAGTGACAGAAGAAAACGCGAGAGGAAGACAGAGGAGAAGCGGCTGTGCGCGCCACAGCCTAGAAAATCGAGTTGCCTGCAAAAACACAACAAAACCGCTTCTCAACGAGCTTGAAAAAATGTAAGCGAACAACTAAAGTGATCTCCCACCCCAGACATCGCACACATATTCAGCTCGAGAGATGCGACCTGTGCACCATCAGCGGATACCTGCCGGGAAACGACTTTCTCTCCTCTGAGCAAAACAGATCCATACAGCCGCTACAGAACGCGCCTTCGCGATGAACACGAAGCCTGACTTTCCCACCCAGTTCAGTTCCCTCGAAAACATGTCGGCGTGCATGGCAAAAAGACGTCCACGAAAAAAGAGTTGCGGTGGAAGGAACCTTTAAATGTCGTTGTGAAGAGGTCAACAGCTTCTCAAGAGCTCGAGGAAGACGAAGACCTGAAAAAACGTGTACGAAGCAAGGTTTTCCTCACACGCTCAACAGTGAAAACCACATACCTTGTTCGCGTTCCTTCGCCAGCATCTCGTAGTACTGGTAGATGATGGTGACGGCGAGGAGAATACCCGTTCCACTTCCGATCGCCCCCAAGAAGTCCGCAATGATGGTCAGAGCTCCAATGCACATGCCACCGAAGGCAGCCGCAGTGGGGATGTAGCGATTGAGAACCTGAGGAAAAGGAGGCGAGGAGTGGGTCGCACCGGTTTTCATCCTGCGAAACTGGGTTACGCGTTTCCTCTCTCTCTCCCCGCGTTCGACCTCTGTTCCCCCGAGGCGACTCAAGCGAGGCGCAGGCACTCCACATATTCACCCGGTCGACTCATGCAGAGGAAAGAGACGACAACCTCGTTTACACCACAGCTCCACTCGAAAGTCGTCGTCTCACCTGGACGAGGGAGGAGTCGCGGTACCCCTTCATGACCATCTGCTGGTCGCGGAGTTGCTTGGCGACATCGCGAGCGCTGCTGCCACTAACTTCGATCCACGTTTTGCTGAAGAGAGCACAGCTGACGAGGACGAAGGTGATGTAGATGAACGCATGCAGGGGGTCCTCCAGGATGTCCCCGAAGGATCCGGGCGGCGAAATGTAGTACGCAATGCCTCCAACAGGCACAGAGTGTCCGCCGACGTCGACTTCTTGCCACTGACCGAGGAGATTGACCAAGACGTTCGTCTTGAACCGCCGGTAGAGCAGCTGAGAGAGGAAGTAGAGGTTGGAGACGAGCGCAGTCTGCAGAATGATTGGAATGTTCGAGGTGTAGAACAGCTTGATAGGGTAGCTGCCCTGCTGGCCGCGCACGCGCTGGTACTTCACCGCGAGGTCCACTCGGAATCCTTGGAAGTAGATGACGATGAGGAAGACCAGAATCGTCGCCAGCAGCGAAGTGATGTTCGGTGCGTTCGACCGGTAAAACGCCTCCTTCAGAGCCACGATGTTGTTCGACTTGGTGAACAAACAGTGAAACAACGCGACCAGCGCACCCTCGAACTCCGTTCCCTTCCCAGTCTTGATCGTCGTCGGACTGAAGGCCTTAGAGAACGCAGGACAAAAAGCAAACGAGACGCGATCACAGACAGGACAGACACACTCGACCTCCGACTCGTCGATCAATGCAGAGAGCTCCAAAAACGGACCGAAAAACGCCGCAGCTGGCTACCTCAATTACACGCCACACATGTACAGATATACATATATATATACATACATATATACATATATATATATATGCATACGTATGTATGTAAATGGTCATTCACATGCATGGGAGAAGCGGGATAAAGACCTCCTGAGCTCTTTCCTGCACTTATCCATGAATCCTGTTTTTTTCAGATCTCTTCAGTTGCATGCACATGCAGAGAAGGCGTTTGGAGAAAGTGGGTCGGCCTGCCTGACTTCAGCGCATGTGAGCGTACCTTCCACACGATTGTTTCGCAGATGTTGGTGGCGATGAACAGAGAAATTCCACTGCCGAGACCGTATCCCTTCTGCAGGAGCTCGTCGAGGATGATGACGACGACGCCGGAGAAGAACAACTGGAGGATAATAAGCACGGCGTTGGCTGAAAAAAAATGCCACAGTTGAACGCAGACACACACACACACACACACTCATCGCCTCAAGCTCTCGACGCCTATCCAGATACACATCTACACAAAATCCGTATTTACACATATGTAGAACCATCCATTGAGAACCTGAAGCCGAACCCCCCGTTCACCACGGCCGATTGCGATTGCTATAGAGATACACAAACTGGAGACAAAGAGACTTGGAGCACTTGACATGGTGGCCGCGCAAGCCTTGAGAGAACTTTGTTTCCAGCAGACAAAAACCTCAAGAGGAATCGCCTCTTCGGACGCCAGGGCGCGCCATCGTCCTGGGAGACACCACCTCTGAGAAAGTCCTGCGAGTTGGCCTAACGTCCGCACGCGCATACGACGAGTCGGACAAGCGAATTCTCTCTGAAAAACAACGAGACTCACTCGCGCCCAGGTCGTGGATGTCGCCGTACATGCCGCTGATCACGTACGCGACGGCCTCTCCGACTGTGATGATCAAGCCGAGCACTGGAGACGCACAGACAGAAGAAGCGCGCACAGAGGACAGAAGGCCCCGTGGAGCGAAACGCAAGGCACATCTGCATGCGAAAAAGGCGTCCTGAGACATGCGGATCGGTGGCCACAAGACCCCCACTCTTGAGCGAAGACACCCCAAAACTTTGCGGTTGGCATGTTTTCTGCAGCTGTCACGGCTCAGTCACGAAAGGAATCTCGAAAGAGTCGGGCAAGCATACACACAAGCGTAGAAATAGATATTTATACAGGCAGAAATGTTTGCCAGTAGAAGGTGCCTCACGCTTTTGAGCTCCTTGGAAGAGAGCGCGATCTTCCTTGAGAGACTGGTCGACCTGGATGATGCGGCTGCCAGCCAAGAGCTGCATGACCATTCCACTAGTCACGATCGGAGAAATACCTAACGGAAAAAGACAAGATCGATCCGATGGAAACATCGTGGTGTTATTTTTATGCATGCTTCCTCACACCTGTAGAGACTAGACTCGCCCCAAAATGGAGTTATCCGTGGACGCAACGCGACAGATTTGAGGACGCACCGATAAAAACACAGAGACCCGTTTCCCTCCGGCGTATGCCCACTCGGAACCACCACTGCTGGTCACAGTTCCTCTCTCGAGTTTCTTTAAACGCGCTTCTGGGAGTCGACCTGGACCCACACCAACAGAGTGAAGAGCTGTTCCGACACACGGGCGCCTGAAAGCATCTTTGCGGTGGCCATTCCACCTTTTAGATCCGCCTACGCGGTCAGGAACTGTCAAGCGGAGGTCGGTAAGACCCACTCGAGTGACCAGGCTATTATTCTACATGGATCAAGTCGCCAGACACAACCAAGATGTTTATGACGTTGCGGTACAGCAGGACGTCTTCAGTGGAGTGCGTACAGAGTGAAACGCCTGCGCCTTTGCTACCTTGCGACAAAGACATTTCGCGGAAAAATCTGTTTGTCTGGCCGCCCTCGAGCTAGTGTTTAGAACTCAGTTTCCAGAGAGAGGTCGTGTTTTCTTCGAACCGAGGAGCGAATTTCCCTGACGTCTCTGCTCTCGCCTTACCGAGCTCCATGAGAGTTCCTCGGTTGGATGCGAGGATGACTCGCATCCAGTAGAACGGATCTGCGCTCTTGTTTGTGCGAATGCCATAGAGAGGAATTTGACAGCAGATGAGGAAGACAGCCAGGGAGACCAAGGTCCAGAGCACCTTCTCCTTGAAGGGGATCTTGCGGTCGGGTGCCTGCACCTCCGGCAGGATGCACATGACCGGCTTGATCAGGTTGAGAAAGCGAACTGAAAAGACGCCACACAAATCGATGGACAGACACCGTGTTCACTATCGCCGTCGCCTTCCTCCGGTTCGTCTGTGCGGAATGGGTACGTCGGCGTCTCGATGAAGAGCGGCGCCAGATCTCCTCTACCGCTGTTTCCAGCGAGGACATGTCTGTTCCCGTCCTTCTTTTTCTCGAGTTAGTTTCTACCTGCTGTACGCGAAAACTGCTCTGTCGAGGACGTCTTTGGCAAAAGACATGTTCACAACGGGCGAGGCTCTACCGACAGACCACAACGACACGGGAGGACTCGCAGGAAGAGGGCGCGCGAAAAGGCAGGTCACACAACACAAAAGAAAACAGAAACAAGGATGTCGGAGCGACAGGTGAAGGTTTCTCTAGAACGGTCGCCACATATCGGCGCTTCTCGACTGAAAAGTCTCGGCGCAGCTGCTCAGCCGGTGGCAGTAGTATAGCCTGTCCTAAGTCAGACGTGCAACACACACGATTCTCGGGTGTTTGGGAATTGATCCGCTCGAAACGCGCAGAAAAAGCCACGGAAAACCCCAGTGTCTGAGGCTCCGACGCGGAGTTTGAAACGCCCACACACACACGGACAAAAGTTGGCCATGTCTTAACAGCTGAAAAAAACTCACAAGTGTTCCCCACGCACAAAGACGACCGCAAGGAGGGAGTTCGTTTCTCGTCTTTGTCTGAACAAGTTCTGTGGAGAACCCACTTACATCCTTTCGCCATTTTGATATACACGCTGGGAAATTGGTGCCGACGTGTCGGAGGCTGAGGGAGGGCGCTGGTTGCGAGGAAGAAAACTGGCTGACCCTCACGACGTTTCTTCGAGAATTTTCTCGGAGAAAAACGAAAGCAAAGGAGCAAAGCAAAAGGTGTTGGTCGAGGCTGGGCGGCGTCGAGAAACAGGCGCAAAAAAACGGGTGCCGCCGCCTCGGAAGGGCGAGGTGCTCAGAGAACCTGTCTTCGGCGAGGAGAAAAAGAGAGGAAACGTCGAGCTTCCCCACCTTTTTCCGCGCACAAAGACCCTTAGAAAACTGGTGCTGAAAGCGTGACGAAGACAAAGGTTGGTTTTTCCTCGTTTTCTCTGCCGCGGTAGGCTGGCGTTGGGCGCTCCTCCTGGGAAGAGACAAGGGAGGGGAACCGCGCGTGAGACAGAGTGGAGGCAGGAACTCGAAAAGGCGCAAAGACGAGCACGGAAAACGGCAAGAGAAAACACGGAAGAAGACCGTAACGTCAAACCTCGCGGACAAGGCCTCTTCAAAAATACGCGAGTATCGCCTTTGCCGCTGTGCCGTTCTTCCTGCACACGCGAGCGGACAAAAACGATTTTTTCGTTTCTTCGCGATTCCTCTCCCGAGACTTCACACAAATCTCCTGCTTTCTCTCTCGCGACAAGACGCGAAAATAAGGTGGGGTTGCCTCAACACCTCCGCGTGACGACAGCCACACTCAGGTGGCTACGCCGCCACCAGGGAAGGAGCGACCTGGAAAGAGTCGGAAGAAACGGGACGCACAATGCCCAGGAAAAAGCAGTCGAACTCCCCTGTTGAAGACTGCAACACTCAAAATACCAGCAAGAAACGAACCCACGCCAAAAACACTCCCCTTCCACACTGTGTGTACCCGACCTGCTCACACATCTATCTAACAAGCTCACCTTGCTGGGGTGGACGGTGCTTCTTTCTTCAGCTCAGCACAATGCTTTGACAGGGATTGAAGAAAGCAGACAACGCAAAACCCGGGGGATAAATTTCTGCTCTCGCATCGGCGTTCTCCGTTACCGGAGCACAGAAACTCGGGAAACCGCGTCGCGTGACAGCGTTTTACTGCAGTTTGCCTTCATAGAGGGGAGAGAAAACACGACCAGGGGAAACCACGGCAGAGAAAGCCATTGGGACGGAGCACAGAAAAAGTCCTTTCCCGTTCGCCGTAACACACTCTTTTGACCATTCGAAAACAGTCGGGAAAAGAAGGGAACTATGGAAACAAAGGAGGTAGGAGATATTCTCTGTTCTTGTGGGGACTGACGGTAAGATGCCTCTAGGCGGAAGTGGCAGAACGCCAGAGAAGAAAGGTTTACTGCGAAGTTAGCATCGAAAGGCAAGTTGATACGTTGCCCCTCTCCTTTTGTAGAATTCTTGCAACGGAGAAGGCAGCACTCGAACGTTTGCCGCTTCTGGAAGCAAAATTACGCACGATGTCCCTTGCATAAAGACGAGACAGAGAACCAGCAATCTTCAGAATAACCAGCCACTTTCTCGGCTTGCAAGCGTCTACACACAAGCTTGTACAAACAAGTCCGCATCCAATTTTCTGCACAAGTTTGCTGATCTCGATCTTTCCCTGCTGTGTCTGATACAGTGCGTTGGCACATCCAAGAACGGGCGAGGCTGAGGTCTCGAGCGACTCCACAGACGATCTTGAATGACATTTGTTTCCTCTCAACTCTTCCTCGCACGATACGCGGAACTTGCCAGAGAGAAGACACTTCAGTGGAGCGAATGAAGCGTGCAAGAGTTTTCAGGAACTGCTGCACTTGTCTTCCACGAGTTCTTCCTGTTCACGGTTTTCTGGAACGAGGCCTTTCCACCCCAAAGTCCTAGAAGACGATCTCTACCAGCTTATCGACCAGCCTGTTTGACTTGTGTTCTCTAAGCTGCAAGTTTTTGATCTGTCTGATTATTTCGTGTTTTCGTTTCTCTCCAGGTCAGCTTCACTCATTACACACGTCAATTTTACGTTACCTCTCACCTACTCGGTCAAGGAATCTACGACGCCCTCAGCTAGACTGTTGCTCCTTCAACTCTTTCGTTTCCTCCTCAACTAATCTGTTGCTCCTCCTCCTAATCTGCTTTTCTGCATTTCCATAGGGCCTTCCATCTGTGTGCGAGTCTCTGTGCTGATGCCTGCTCTCTGCTTCTCGAATTTTCCATAAAGAGCCACGGCGCACAGGAGCGAAACGCCCTCAGAGGTAACGATTTTTTGTGTACGTACACTGTATCTTGCCCTTGATAGGTTGTATTGGACGAGTTTTGCGTGTTTCCTGCTCACATGTAAATGGCTTCTTCCGCACCCCCCTCCCCCGCAGGTATATAGATACCACGCCTAGTGTTGGTCCTTACTCATCTTGCGTTTTACCAACGTGATTGAACAAGATCATCGAGTAAGAGCTTTCCATATCTCGTTGCTTTCCTGTGCGTGTGCCTATTCGTCACGTCACGCGAAGAAGGGCAGTTCGAACGATTTTCTCTCCTTGTTTTTCACGCTTTTGCTTGAAAAGAGAGTGGGCGGCACGTCCCCGTCGTTCTCCACATCTGAAAGCCTTTTTACGACTCAGCAAAGAAGGTTTGGCGTAGATGCCGGGCTGAAAGTCGGTCTTCATCTAGTGGACGTGCGTTATGCCAACGCAAACACTTTAGGTCATCGAATGAGAGATTCCCGTGGTCAACAGCGTTAAAATCTACGCGAGTTATCTTCACTTGCACAGTTGACAGAAAGGAGAGAGAAGCCACAGAACCCAAAAAACGGTTCTCTCTTTCCTGCGGCGCTGTCGGGGCGGTTCTGACTCCGTACACGGGACTACCCAAAACACTTTTGATCTCTAGAAAAAGAATTTAGTCGAAGCCCGTGGCCTCTGTTTCCGACCTTGGCTACCCGAGAACACACCCCTCACCTGATGTAGTCCGCTGTTTTCTGTTTTCTCTCGGAAGTTCGCTTCTGCCCGACACACTGAAACCACCCCCTGTTTCCTCTCCGCGCGTGTGCACTCACACCGAAGTAGCGACTCCCAGAAGGTCTCCCTTTTCTTTCTTTTCTTTTTCTTTCTTCCCCCTCTGTTGCATCGCACTCGCATGCGCAGGCACCTTTCCAGCGCGCCGCGGCTCAGACAACCAAGTTCTTGATGATTGCTGGTAAACCACTGTACACTACTCGACATTCACTGGAGTACCGTTGTCTGAGGAGCGCATGCGCGTTGCACTGCCCGAAGTCTTGAAAATCTTGTCTACCGGATGCAGGTTCAGTCAAAAAGAGAATCTTCTCGCTAAGACACCCGATAAAAACCTCCCACGCCCCGGAATACCCAGGAAACGAATAGTTCACCGAACAGCCCCCTTTTACCAACGCGTAGACCCCCGGGTCAGTCCCGACATGTGTACACGAGAGAAGAGCGACGAAGACGACTGTATTCAACATCCTACAGCATCACGGTTACTCCAGAGCTCTTGCGTTCAACGCGTAACATAGCGACTGCCGGTGTCTCTCGTACGCATCGCGAGAGAACACCGCTTTTCAGAGGCTTTTATGGTCAGTGCCTTTGATCTGCGCGTATTCACCTCTGGGACAGGATTCGTAAACAAGGGATTAAAAGAAAAGATCCGGTTCCATTCTGCTCCGCACCGAATTCAGGCAACCCTCTGATCACCCACCTGCTCGTGTACACTACTCACTGTGTCTGCCGCCACCGCTTAGACCTGTTGAGCGAGTGAACAGCTGCAACGTGGTGCTGTCTGTGTGTTTCAGTTTTCCTTTCTCTTTCACATGTCCCCAGATCCCTGGCCTCCGTCACTGCTGACTGGACTCGCCTCTCCTGCTGCCTGCGTTTCGTCTGCCGTGCTGGCTTCCATGCTGGTCTCCGCTGGTGTCTCCTGCGATCCCTTTTCTTCACCCACACCTTGGTCACTCGCGGCCTGTTTCTCGCGCTCTCTCTGTAGCTCTTCATTTTCGACTCTCCTGCGTTCAAACTCTTGTCTTTCTCTCTCGCTGTCTGAACCTTGGTAGAGAAACCAGCCGACGGCCCCCACAGCGAGGGCACCCAAAGTGGCGCCGACAGCGACGGGAAGCCATGAAGTCGGGGCGTCCTCAGATTGACTCTCGCGAGAGCCTTGTCGCTTAGAGGGAGACACCATCGGAGCGAAAGACGGGGTTAGGAAAGGGGGAGGAAACCGGGAGTGGTCCGTGCATCGAACAAAGTCACGGCAGAAAAACCAAGGGATCTGCGAGAGTCGAAGTTGTGCACGGGGTCAATTTGTCGGCTATTTCTCTGACTCAGAAACCAATCCGCGGCCACAAAATAGGACACTCCTCGGGTGAGACTGAACGCAGAGAGACCGGGTTCAGGGCGCTGACTTAACCACGCGGGCTCAGAACAAGCGAAGAAAGGACAAAAAGAAAGGGAATCCGACAACTACGAAAGCCAGTGCGTCCGGATTGAAAACGCAGCAACTCCGTCGCTTCGTTTACGCCAGCGGGTAAGGGGAAAAGGAAACACGGTAAGGACCTTTTTCTCGGCGTCTACGACTCGCAAGAAGCCAAGAACGCAAAGCTGACCGGCTTGAGCGCACCGCGCATTTCAAAGAACCGGAAAGAGAAGTTCACGGGTAAACTTTTTCCGCGTGTTGACCGCTAGAAGCAGAAACGAACCACGTGTCGTGAACAAAAAGCAAAGAAAAGACGGACGGAGAAAAACGCCGTATCTGGACGGGGAGTGTTGTAGCGGGAGCGCGCCACCAGTTACCGCGCTCGGTGAGCTGCAACTTTGAGAGAAAGTGCCGATAAGAAATGGTCGCCTTTTCTTGGCATTGAGAGGGCCTCGGCTTTTGCAGCACTTTCCTAATCTTTTCATTCCCTCAAACACACACTTTCCTCTCCAACGGATTACAGACTGCCGCGTTTCGTCTGTGGTTTTCTTGCGCCGGGAATCAAGCTGCGGCCGGCTGCCTCTCCCAGATGAGAAGCCGATGCAATGTGTATGCACCTCGTGACTTCGCATCGAAACCTACACATCGCCGATTTCTTCGTAATGCGCTGAAGGCTTTTCATACCTCTGCCTCACCCTTTCCCCGTCTTCTCTGCCGCGGCTTTCACTCCTTCTGTATCCCGAAACAGCTCAGACTCCCTGTGCCCTCTGAAACGGTTGCTGTCGATGCTGGCAGACAGCTGACTTGCGTTGCTCTTATCTTGAGTCCCGTTTGCGTCGCTCCTTTTGTAAGTCGAGAAGCCTCCCTGGCGACTGCATTCCTCATGTAATGCCTCTGTCCTTCCTTGTTCCCTCTCCTCCCTTCTCTCCCCTTCGAGTTGCGGTCTCGCGACTCCCCGCGATCCCTCTCTCTTCGAGTACCTGTGAGAGCGTTGTTTACCTCGAAAGTCGGCGTCCGCACGTCGTTTCCTTCCTCGTCTTCTCTTCTTTGCTTCCCGTCCTCGACCTTTTCTGTCTCTCTTCCTTCTTTCTGCGTCCTTCTCCTTTACCCCTCTAGCCCTCCGTCTCTCTCACCCTCTCTCCCCCCTCTCTCTTCCGACCTCTCACTTTCCACGTCCGTAACAGGTCCCTGAGGCGTCTCGTGCCTGTTTCCAGTCGGTGTCTTTCCTTCCCATCTGCCCGAATATAGGCCGCCCTTCTGTCGGGGTCGAACTCTTCAGCAGTCGCCGGGCTTGCCGTTCCGCTCGCGGCTTCTCCTTTCTTCTGCTGTGACCAACGCAGTCTGTCTCCTCTGAGCTCAGCATCTTCTGAAGAGAAGACCGCTCATCCCCTTCCCGCCTTCCATCTCCCTGGAGTGCGGTTCTGACTCTGCTTTTCTCCTTCCTCTGCATCCTGGACCTGCGGCCGTCAGACACAATGGCGAGTCTCCCTGCCCCGCTGTCGCCAAATTCTGGGTCTTCTCCGCCCTCGCCTTCAACTGCGTCGTTGCCTTTCGGCATTCAACTCCCCCTGTTCGACTCGGCTGTGTCGCGGCCTGTGTCTGGCGGCGATGCACATCGACACACATCGACTGCGCGCATCTTCCCAGTTCTCTCGAGTCTCGCGGGCGCCGCGCGGAATGCAGCGCTCTCTCCTGCGCACAGTGAGCAGAGAGCAGCAGTCTCCCTCGGCGCCCAGGAGGCTGATGGAGACAAATGGAAACAAACGCTCTTCGAGGGAAACGGCGGGAGCCCTGCGGAACCTAGAAAAGGCTTCCTGCCCGACGCCCACTTGCTCCTTGCTCCGACAGCCAGTACCTCTTTCGTCCCTCCTCTCGTGAGCTTCCAAGAGAAAGAAGCTCCACAGACGCGCGCCGCCGAGGACTTGGCACATCTTCAGGCGCAAGCCAGCATCGCCGCAAACCTCGAAAACTGGCAAGGTAGCGACGCACTCCACGCAGAACAAGACAAAAGCCTGACCCTCACGCTGGACGTCGACAGCTGTGTCACGTCACAGGAAGACGGAAAAAAAAGAAGATTGTCACGGAGCACGCAGATACGTTTTTTTTGCGAAGTGGAAATCCACGGAACGTTTCCTGAAAAGGGCAGTCAAAAAAACAAAAGGATCTGCGGATACATGAAGTCAAATGGGTTTTAAAAACGGTTCTCAGCTATAATAATCGTTCCCACCATTCTATTAAAAATAAAGTGATGCAGTCTCTGGAAAACACAGTAGCCGCGATACAAAAAACAAGGACAACGCGAATGTTCACGGCCTCTCTCACCAAGAAGCCGTCACGCGACGCAAGTCGGCATGCACATGTAAAAATATACATTTCGGTGTTTACTGTGCCTTGCCTCTATTTTCAACATATATTTATGTATATTTATATATACTTATATATATATATTTATATATACTTATATATATATTTATATATACTCATATATTTATATATATATATATATATATGAATATAGATGTTTCAACACGAAAGTGAGTCTATCTCATATCCACAGATAAGCCATGTATATATATATATATATATATAACTATATATATATGTATGCTGTGACTTCTATTTAACATGAAAACGCCCGCTGTTTGTAAGAGCGCATGTGCGTCTGTAGGCCCCTGTTGGGGTATTTGCCTGCTCGATGTTCTCTGCTGCCCCCCCATTCTCTGTTCATCGACTGTCTATACACCCGACAGTCTGGGAGCGGCTGTCTTTCTGTTTGCAGATGTGATCCGAGTTATGAAGAAATTGGCTCAGGTGCATCCGAACCTGGACTCGACGCAGCGCTCTCTGGTGGTGAGCAGCTCTTCCCCTTTCGGTTTCTTGTACTTTTCTCTCTTCCCTCTTCTTTTCTCTCCACCGCACCTCTGTCTTGTCTTCTAGTCGGAGAGAGCGTTGTCGGGCGCTCTCTTATCTCTGCGGTGTCTCTGTTTCCTCGAAAAAAAGCCTTTGTCGGGGCCCTGATCTTCCGGCTTCTCTCCTCTGTTCTACAAGCTGCCGCCTTCTGTTCTGAAAAGCCATCTCACTGCTTCTCTCTGCTCTACACGGCTCTTTTCCCGGTTCCTCTCTCTCTTTAGGTACACACAGCGATACAAAACCATGCACAACGACGGATCCAGATGCACTGCTTCTGTAGATCTATGTCGCGACACTCTGTCCTTCCTTCTCTATCTGTATCGGTATAGCTTCACTTATGCTCTATGCATGCACATGCGCAGAGCCAAACGTGAATATGCAGAGATGGATGGAACGCGGCAGAGTGTCGCTTTCTCCCTCGACCATCTGCTTTTTTCTAGAGAAATCCCCTCCATCGCACACACCGCAGTGCTGTGTCTCTTCTCCTTCTGCATGCATCTGCATGACGGATGACGCAAATGCCCTCTCCACTTGCGTATACAGCTTACGTGGATACCTCTCTCCTTCTGCCTCTCTCTCTCTATCCATCTCTCTCTATCCGTGAATAGATGCATAGTCTTGTCCGGCTCTCTCTAGATATTTGTGAGTGTGTGCGTCTGTTGCTTTTCGTCTCTTAGGTTGACGCATACACGAACCTGGCGAATGAGGCCTGTGCCGCGCGCAAGACGCTGGATGGGTGCTCTTCAGCTCTGGCGGCCTTGAGCGCCGAGCCTGCATGCAGTCCCGAAGAGCAGGGCGCCGAGAAAAGTGCCGTTGCTGAGAGCGAAGAACAAAGCCTTTCTCGGGATGGCGAGGAGAAGCAGACACGCGAGGAGGCAGCGCTCTCGACGTTGAAGACGCTGGGGCTTGGGCTCGTCTCCGCCACTCAACTGCACGAATTCACAGCGTTCTTCGAGTTCTGCGTTAATCTCTACAAACAAAGAGTCACCGACGATCTCTTTGCCCTCAATGAAGACGTGGATCGCTTTGTCCTCGGCGTCTTGCTGCCTCAGGCAGAGAACCATGTGAGCAGAGAAGCGCGAAACTGGCATTCTGTATCTGTGGGGAAGCGTCTCTTTAAAGTGACGGCAATGGGCAGACGCGAGAGGCGCGTGAAACGCATCTGGAGAGCTCCTGTGCCCAATTGTCTCCGCTCTCGTGTTGCCTCCACTGTTGTTTTCCTTCTTTCATTTTTCCATTTCCATTTCTCTCCTTTTTCGCAGGAAGCCACTGCAGCCTATCAGCAACTTCGAGGCGACGTCAGCCGACACACGGCGGCGGTAAGGGCAGGTTGGGTTTTTCTCCTTTTTTGTATTTTTTCGTTTTTTCCTTCTTCGTCTTTATGCCGTTTTGGGAGACTTTCCTCTTTACACTTCCGCGGTCCTCCAGGGGAAGCGCGAAAAAGCAATTCACACTGATTAACTCACAAGAGTGCAGTACCCGACACGGCATCTTCGAGTTTTCTGAGGAGAAAGACTGCGGCCTCGTCTCGATTGGTTGTGTTGACAGAAGAGTGAAACCTAAACGTAGAGCTGTAGTTCACACTGTCTGCATAGAGTCGTCAGCTGCAGGTTTCTTCTTCTGAGAGACGGTTTTCCTCCCTCGGCTCTCTGAAATTAAGCCATGCCGACTGCGTAGAACGCAGTCCTTCTGCACATGCAACTTCTTCCATCACTCCACGTTTTCAGCTTCTCCAGAGAGCTCCCTTTCGATTCCGAGTTTGGGATTTTCTCTGAGGTCTGTGGTGCAGCTGACGAAGAATGCAGAGATCCGTCGACGAATGGAAGAGCGAGCACTTCGAGCCTACGAATCTGCTCTTCAGTCCACAGAGCAAGACGACGAACTGAAGGTGACGCCCTTGCATCTCGGGATTGTGTTGAACTACGGAGGTAAGAAAGTTCGAGAAAACGTCGTGAAATTTGCTTCTCAGGCTCCTGAACTGGTCGATCAGGACTCGGGGACGCAGAGAGAGGAAGACGTAGGAGAGGGGAAGGGAAGGAGAACAGAGGACGGAAGTCAGAACGAAGGAGAGAGGCGAGGAAGACGCGCTGTTCATTCTGGAAAAGACTGAGGAGAGGAAATTGGACAGAGACGGGAGAGATGTCTGTCGGCATAGAGATTGCATGCGTGGCTGCGGCATTTCGAAAGAGGGCGGCACTGCCTCGAGCTGCAGAACTGCGTTTGTCTTGACGGGAGGTGTGTCGAGCAGGAAAGCGAACAAACGAGGAAAGAAAAAGAGGAACGTGCAGGAAGAAATGTTGTGGCTCTTACTGTGGGTTTGTTCTTCTTCTCTCAGTTCTGCTGAAGAGCATAAACCAAGGCCAGCAAACCAACCGAGCCATCGAACTGATCGCTGCGGCGTTCAGATACTCCGTCGAAAATATGTACCACGTTCGGTAGGCTTGTCTCCTGCAAGCGTTGTGCTTGCGTCTATGTCTTGGGACTCGGAACCCCCCCGCTATACATGTCTCTTCAGCAGAGTTCAAGAGGGCAAAGCGGCTTGACGCCTGTCTTTCGACTTCACGGCGTCGTCTCGTCTCTCTTCTTCGTTTTATTCCGTGTACTTCGATCCTCATAGGTCAATCCACGCGGCGGCTGCATGTCGACCACAACTCCGTCGACAACCAGTTGCTTGAGCCGCAGTTTGCTCTCGTGGAGGGCGCCGGATGCTCAACGTCTTTCTTTGCGTTTCTCCTTTCCTGAAGAGACACACGGAAATCACCAGCGGTCTGCTTTCCCGCTGCGTCAGCTGTTGGAGACGTCGGGACAGCGTTTGGCTCCGACCTTCTCTCGCTCTTTCGTGCACGCAGTTGTCTCTCCGACCCTATTCCGTTGCTTCTGCAGAAACGAAGAAGAATACCAACGCGTCTTGGTCATCCTCAGTCTCTTGCGCGACAACATCGAAAAGTGGTGTGCCGGTATGCAGCCGTCGTCCTACATTGCGTAAATCGAGCGTGTTCAATGAGATGTGAAGCTGCGTGTAATTCTTCTACGCCGATTCACCCATACAGTTACCTTGCATATCCACATACATCCATATATACATATACATATATATATATATACATATACATATATATATACATATACATATATACATAATATACATATATATATATATATATACGTCTGTACGTGTTTCTGCGTATGTGTTTGTAGATCAAGACACAAACTGTTTGTTTACCCTCTTCACTATTATATTTCCAAGTGTAACGAGCTCTCTCTTTGAGTGTGTCTGTATATGCAGAGACATAGACAAAGACACCCCATCAATAAATATTATAAATGTACTCTTAGGTGTCTCTTTGAATGTGCATACGTATGAAGAGCTAGGATAGGTCCACATGTCGGCGGGGTGGATTCCATTGTGGAGGAAGAGTCCGTTTTCTTCCTCACAGCTTCGATATTTGGCCTCTTCTGTCTCCGTGAGGAAAACGGACTTCCCAACAGACCATGGCTACTCTCCGGAGAAGAGAGGAGGTTCGATGTGGCGAGAAGGAAATCCTTTCATTTCTTTTCATCTGGGTCGTCGTTCGCGCCCTTCTCAGAAGAACGAGTTTCCTTTTGAGGCTTCCGGAACAGTGTTCCCGTCTGTTGTGGTGTCTTGATTTTTTGCTAGCGTGCTTTCGCCCCCATGTCTTTCTCGACATATCTTGTTTCGCTTCTCTTCCTCACACTGGAATCCTTCTTCAGTTTACTCTGGACTGTTCAGAGATCTCTAATGTATTGAACCATAGAAAAAGACTAGACTGGATGTGACTCTTAGGGATCCTCTTTCAAGTTGAACTGGGAACGCCCTCGGCAAGAAGGCGAACTTCAAGCTGTCTGATTTCCAGTGTACCCGTTCTACGAAACAAAGATCGGTGTCAGAATCCTTACATTTTTTGCGAAAATCACAGTACACTGTGTAGCTATGGTCTTTATGCTTAGAATGCCAACTCTGTCCGCAGGATACGGTATGTGGACCGCTGTATTTTGCGAATTCGAAAGTGCTTTGGTCCTTTATAGCTCTCTATTTGTGTCGCATTGGCGTAGTACTTTCTAGAACGTTGTGCGGTGTAAAAGTGATTCCATCGACAACTGTGGTTCGTTAGTATTGGTGTCAACATGCCAGTGAAATATCAGTAGGGAGCAGAACTTTTGAATAGCATAACAACACACCCATTGCGTTTCTTCAGCTGTTCAATTTGCCACCCTTTTGTTTTTCTCAGAGACAGGCCGGACGGACGTTCAAGCTCTGCTTGGAATGGACTACCGCTCTCTTTCCTCTGGACAATCTCTCGACGCAGGGAGCACCGCTTCTTTCGCCTAATTTGATGTTGAAACACGGTTGTCTCAGGGAAAGGTTTTTGATCGTATTTTGACGCGAAGAAACAGCCACGAAAATGCCAGTGTTTTCGACCAGCGAACAAGCTGACAGAGACAAGACGCGGTGAGAGGGTGCATGCGCCCAGTTGACAGGGGTTTCTTCCGTCAGGAAGGCTCTCGCAGGGGGGAAATTCAGAAACACAAAGCAGAGATCCCCGTTTCTGCGCTTCGAGGCGATAAAGGAACGCGCCATCGGGCAAAGAGCAGAGAAGCGGAAAAGAAGAAACCCAGAAA
Source organism: Toxoplasma gondii ME49 (assembly GCF_000006565.2). NCBI lineage: Eukaryota > Apicomplexa > Conoidasida > Eucoccidiorida > Sarcocystidae > Toxoplasma > Toxoplasma gondii. The sequence continues at coordinate 5,500,756 of NC_031476.1, forward strand.
AATCGGGAAGGACAAGTCCAGACTTGTGCGCAGAAGCAAAAAGATCAACAGCGACATCCGCTGCATTCCTCGGTCACAATATTAGGTGATAAACAACATGCGGATGTACATATCGATGTACACAGTTTTATGTCTAAAAATATACATTATATATATATATATATAACTGTAGGTATATTTGCGTAAGTATGTCTAGACTGCTAACAACAACAGCATGCACAGTCTTGATACGGATGCACCAGTGGGACGGCTTGGAGTCTGGATTTCTTCGTAGTGCACACCATACAGATTGTCCTTTTCGTGGAGACCGACGAAGACTGTTTTGAGGCCGAGATTTGGAAGAAGCTTCGCCTGGGGTTCTTCATGTCTGGCGTTCCAGACTCCCCGCTTTCTTGTCTGTCACACGTTTCTGCGAGTATTCGAACTCTGAAGATCTGAAGGGGAATTCCTCAACACCCTCTTCACAATTGGAAATGGAAAATCAGTGGGTGGTACAAACGGAATGGCAGTCCACAAGGGCTCGGCGGTAAGTTCACTGTCTCGTGCGCGAGGGAAATCGGTTTCTGTGAGTGTGTGAGGGTTTGCGTGTCGATTTTTGCTCAAAATTTGTTAAACAAGAAAGGCTTATTTTCTCTTTTCTTTCGGCTCTCGTCCTCTCTAAATCTTGGATTTTCCCCCGCCACGAAATGCCCGCGTTCTGCTGTCTTGCCAGCTCTGAAACGGATCAGCAAAAGAACGGTAAAGGGTTTCGCCTCCGAGGCCGCAGTCCACTCCGAAAGACACACAGATAAGTCGTAGAGAAAGTCGTTTCCTTTGTTTGGCATGGAACTCCTTTCGATTTCCATGACCGGAGTTACAAGACATCTACGTAACAAGAAGGCCTGCAGGATTTCTGCTTGTCTGCCAAGAAAATCCACCGGAGAAGTTTCAAACCGGCTCCGCCGGCAGAAATTTTTACGTTGTCGGGAAAAGGTGGTCACCACCGTCAGTTTCACCACTCTAAACACCCCAGTGACATCTATTTCTTCTACCCACACGACTCCACACAGAGCACCGGAATTCCGTCAACTTCCACCCCCCAAAACGCAATGTATATACAGGTATCTATCGATCTGTTGGCAGTCTCCGGCTACTCAGAGCTCGGTCTATGCTTGTCTCTGCGTCTGGGTCACCCACTACTCAGTCTGAAAACGAAAGCCTCTACAAGCGTGTTTGCTATGTACGTATACTACGTATATCGCAAGATTGATGTGCCTGGCTGTCCGTCTTCGTTTCCGACATGGCATCGCATTTTGAGGATCTTTTGCCCTTAAGGAACTCTTTGGATCTGTATAAATTCCAACGGTCTCGAGTTTCTTGATTCCCCACAGGTGTCTACACAGTTTTTACAAGCACACCCTTTTTGCGTAGAATAGCATAAAGCGCCGCAAACATTGGCTCCCGTTGAAAAGGAAACCCTTCGGGACACACAACCTTTTCCGTGCATTCCAAACGCAGATGACGCAGTTTTAGGACATGAGGGCACACCTGTTTCTTCTGTTCAAGGCGTGGGCCGCTCGAGGCAAATAAACGCATGCAACGGAAATAATCTTTGTTGCCTCCTGTCCTGCAACTGGGATCCCATGCTTTGCAAACACAACCGTGACTGTATACTGCGCGTGCACAACCGAAACGACGCGAAACTGAACTACAGAGAAACACAAATACACACACGGAGATCTACACTGCTAGGAGAGCATTCCGCCTTTGCCTCTAACACTCCCTTGCCCAGGTATATCCACCTCCATGCATGCTTATGCGCACATTTACATGTATATACAGAGAAACTCAGAGATGCACACGCAGATGAATGTAGCTCTAAATGGAGAGATGAACCTCAGTCGTTCCGTTTCCGGCGACACACTTGCGTAAAACTACGTCGTCTCTTTCGCGGCCGACTCTGGACGTTGACCCTCGTGAAAAAGCGGCAAATATCGGCAGCACAAGGCCTCCACACCTGCCGTTAGAAACTCGGAGCGATCGACAACGATGCATATAGCCACATGCGGTTCCTACACGGTTCTCCGGTGCGCAGAACAGACGCACTCGTCATTGCTCTCGCTCTATCTGACAAAAAAAAGCCTGAAGGCAGGAAGAATCCCTCTGAGGAGCGCGCCTCAGGCGTGTCAGTGACACAGGGAAGAAGCAGGCCCCTTCACAGAGTTTCTGGTACGTGGGTACCTAAAAATACAGCTTCTCTACTCTACACAACTACGCCTGTACACAAGAAATAGAGATGTGCGACACCGATTTGAAAACACAAAACCTACGCCGATGCACGGCCTACATGCACTCGCGCGCGCGCAGCCGCAACAGTCTTGAGCGCGGCTGCAGCTCGCGCCTTCCTCTCGCTCTACATTCTGTCGTTCTCTCTCGTCACCCACATGCACCAGCGTCCTTCCCTCTGTTCTGTTCCTTCTCCGGTGACGACCAGTTGGCGCTTGAAGACGCCTGCGGCCTCCGTTCGAGAGCCAGTCTGGTTCGGAATCTGAAGAGCCTTTCGCAGCAGTTCTTTTTTCGCGAGAACGAGCGCAGACATCCACCCCACTTTGAGAGGTTTTTTCTTCCAGATGTGTTTATCTGGAAAACCTGACGGGCTTCACACCCGCTGCCTACGCTTCCTGTCGCCGCTGCCCCTGAACTCGAAGTTGCAGCAATCTCGCATCTTCAAACGTCGTCACAAAAGACCGTGCATATCCCCAATGAAACCATTTCATTTTCGAGGGAGCTGCCGCTCCAGTGTTCAAGAGACAAGTGCCTTTTTGCTCGGCCATTCACTCCGAAGCTGTCGCTTTTCTCGCTCGTGTGTTGCCACTTTGTCGCTGAATCACCGACGACCCTCCCTCGCCCTATTCTCGCTCGCTTTCTTGCTCCTTCTTCTCTTCTCTCGCGCAGTTTCTTTGCTTTTCGCGAGGAGCGACACAGAAAAACACACCCTCGAGTTACTGGTCGTCGGCCTCTACATCCCTGCGCGAGGAACCTGGAGACTGAAGCCTGGCCTTGCTCACGGCCCCCTCGTCTACGTCGCTGGCCGTCTCCCCCCAAGTCGAGCCCCAGTAGGTTTTTCGGAGCCACTGGCGAATTTTTTCCAAGTCGAAGTCTCCAGAGAAGTCCACATTTTCGCACAAGTGCACCGCGTCCGTCGCGCCGCGAGCCGCCACGAAGTCGAAACCCAGTTCGAAAGGCGCAGCATCTTCACGCAGACAGGACGCAACTTGAGCAGGAGGCCACCGCGGATCTGTATGCAGAAAGTACGCACTTCCCAGTCCACGCTTGGCCATTTCACCGATCCCCAGAGGCTCGCCAGTTGCGGAGAAGCCGGGAGTCGCGTTGCTGGGCTGCGCCCTCGACACACTCGAGACGTCCAGGGTCTCATCGACCAGTACCTCGACGATCGCCTCCGCTGCTGTTCTCACTGTTACGGCGTTGTGGAGTCGCCACAGCCACAGCGCAAAGTTCCTCAGATTCTCTTCTTCCTCAGCAACATCCAGAGGGTCTCTCACGCGGAAAAACTCCCCTGACAGCCACAGACTCGCTGGCAAATGCGACAGCAGCATCTCGCGCTCTGCGTCTGAAAGGGAGCCGCCTGCCGCCAGGCGCGCAGCGACAACAGAAGCAACCGCGGAGGGGGAGGAGTTCGACTTTTCTCCCAGCTTCTCGACGAAGGAAGAAAGACCACCCTGAAACTCCATTCGCTTCTGCGCCAGCGCCGCCAGGCTCTCCTGCTTCACAGCGGTCGGCGGCGTAACTTGCTCGCGGCCGTAAAATCCTTGCTCGAAACACTGGAGAAAATGCGTGCGACATGCGACGCACATGAAGAAGGAGAAAAGCCAATCCCGGAGCGACGCCATCGCAACATTCGCGGGGAGAATCGACCGTCGCTCCTCCACGAGCAACTCCTCCTCCAGAGCCTGAAAAAAGATTCGGAAAAACACACAGCTCCACGCTGGTTCAGAAGAAAGTAGAGTCAACGGCTTACCTAACTCAACACAGAGACAACTGACGGAGAACAGACACGCGCATGCGTCCAGCATGCAAAACACAACAGAGAGAGACGCACAAAATACGTACTTCACGGTCTCGCTTGAAAAAGGCATTACACTGCATTGGGGAAGCGCAGCGGAACGTAGACCTATGCTCTGGCTCAAGATCGAAACTCGAGTTCTGAGACTCGCGGTTGTTTCCTGGACCCACGACCTCCGCGACAGGGCGTTCCCCAGGACTCTCTGACTTTTGCTTACGCTGAGAGCTTGCTTGTTTTTCACAGGACCGAATGTCTCCTCTAGAGCCTCGATCATGAACGAGACGTCGGTCTCGCGTCTAGACTCCCCGCGCAAGTTGGGTGTGTCTCTGTCTTGTCTGTGAAGATGTTCGTGCTCTTCCTGGCGCAGCAGTTCCTTGTACTTTTGAGTCGCAAACACGGTCAAACTGTCGTAGGGGCCTAGAAACTTCAAGTCGATTCTCCCGCTCCTTGCTTGCTCCGCTCGCGTCTGCTCCTCTTCGCTAGCTTGAGACAGCAAGTACATCTCTGTCTGCCGTTCGCGGTCTGCGTGCTCCGTCTCGCTCTTGTCGGTTTGTCTCTGAGTCTCATGGGCCTGGGGGAGCGGAGCACCTCGTTCGCGGGCGAGACGAACTTTCCGCTGAAACTGCGTCTGCAAGCCTTCAGCGATGACGTGGAACAAGGTCCACACGCCGCACAGAACGGTGGAGCAGTGCCGCATCGCAGGCTGCTGCGCTCCCGGGAACGCGTCTGCGCCCGATACGTCCGCGACCTTGAAGTCGGTCAGCCGTTTCTCCCAGTTGTCTTTACGCAGGAGAGACACAAAGGGGAGTTCTCCCTCGACTTCGGACTGCGGCTCTGAGGGCGGCTTCGAAGTCACAGTCCAAGCCGTCGACGCTGTCTCAGCTGCAGCGTTTTCGTCTGCCCCCGCCTCGCCCATCCGGCTGGCTTTCTCCAATGCAGCGTGGAACTCCTCGCGAGACAACAAGCTTTGAGGCAGCGGCTGAAGACCAGAACCGAGGGTCCGGAGGTGCAGCAGCAGTCGGAAGATAGCGCCCTTGATGGCCTTCCCCGGCAACGCGTACAGCGCGAGTTCGAGGAAACGGGCAAGCGCGAGTTCCTTCTCCAGCGACAGATGCAGACTCGAGTCGGACGCCACGATCCACCTCCTCAGCACATGCAAAAAGACGGCGAGGGCGTCGTGCAGACGGTTTCCAGGCGTCTCGCCACTCACCCTTTCAGCATCTGGCGACCACCGTTCGCCCCCGCGACACAGAGCTGGAACAGGAGACCCAACAGGAGCGGGGGGAAACTCTGTCGTTGGACACACCGCCTCCAGCAGCTTCAAGTTGCTCTCCAAAATCTCCTGACGAGAACGTCTGAAGCACGCAGAACGCACAGCGCAGACTCGCCGGGTACACCTACGACGTCGAGGAGTGGACGGCCCCGCTGTCTCTGTCGACGAAAAACATTAGCTGTGCCCACATTCGCCCAGGTACACAGGGATGTCCAAACAATGTATGTATTGAGTACTGCAACGCGCTGAACTGCAAACATAGCTTCGTAGCCTACAGATACATATACACGTACACATACATACATGTATATCTATATGTGGAATCATCACACTGTATGGACACCACCACCAGAGCGATACGTGTCTGTAGAACCACAGGGTCGGGAAACGAAGCGAACAAGTGGATACGCAGAATCACTGCGTGGACCTTTTACCTTTTTTCTGAGAATTGTTCGTCGTTTTCCTCGAGCTTGTCGAGTCCAGTGGTTTCAATGTACGTGCGAAGAAGCGTATCGATGCCGTCTTCGGACATTTCATGGTGGCTGACTTGAAGGGTCCACGCCGCGAGGGAGCCGTAGTCAGGGCCGAGTTCCTTGGCGGTTCCTGGACTTTCGTTCTTTAGTTCCGCGCCGTCCTCATCCGCCGCGCTCCTAACTCGGTGCAGAGGCACCAGGAGGCGGACGTCGGGGATGAAGGAGACACGAAACTCCCGCAGAATGTCCCAGATGGAGTCCTCCTGGTCAGTGACTTGTGCGGCGCCCGCGTCGACGGCTGCGAAGAAGGCGCCGTTCTTCTCGGTCTTGACGCGCTGGCCGAGCCGGTCTGCCAGGCGGCGGTAGGTAACCTTGAAGCGGATGCAGTGCGGACAGTGCCGCGAGAAAAACAGGACGATGACGACGTCCCCCGCCGTCAGATGTTGCGCGACGAATTCGCGGAAACCTGACGCGGACGTCGCCATATGGACGGGGCTTGTGCCGAACGGGTGCTCAGAAATGACCGCAGGGACAGCCCGGTGCGCCGCGGGGGATAGATTCGCAGGCGCTCCATCGACGCGGGAGAGAAGAGACCACAGCGAAGCGGAGAAAAGCAGGGAGACGACGACGCTCGCGCGACCCGCCATTTTGTGACGCCTCAAAAAGTGAGAAGAAAAGAGACCTATCATACATTGCGATCCACCGGGGAAACCCACGACCAGCCGCACCGAGCTGCCTCGCGAGCGAAGCCCAGTTTTTTGCCTGTGCACAGATCTGGCTGCGTGAGAAAAAGCAAGGATTCTCCGCCACAAGGACTACAGAAACTGGACAACGCAGAATGTAGGCCGCTTCCACGGAGCATAAACAGAACGCACCTCACGTGGAGCACAGAACGCACACACCCGTAGCTCGCGCGCCTTTGCAGTCTTGTCCCAGTCCAGCGCCGAAAAGGCAGGAAAAGGAAGAATTGGGCAGGAAAGGTCGGGAGAAACGTGTCAAAAAAAGAGCAACTTCATTCTGTGCGATAACCGCGCAGAAGGTTGCACACCTGCGAGGCCGGGGTTTTGTGCACCCTCGCAGGCACAAAGGAAAACCGAGGCCGATATCGTGCGAAAAAAAACACAGAAAAGGGAAAGGATACAATGGACAGTTCGCGGGGGCTTGTCTTTTGGCTGCGCGCTGGGACGCTCACGAAAAAGAGGGAAGAACGGGAGCCGAGTGACTTTGGCGCGCGGTGCTTTGCATGGATGTTTCTCCTTTTACTCAGGCAGAAAACGCACGACGAAGGCTTGCGCGAACCCGATTCTTTCGGTTCGTGTGGCAGAGGAGCGTAAAAAGGGAAACAGGATCGAAGAAGAACCGGACACGGACGGACGCCGCGCGAGAAAGGAGGAAACACCAGTGTACCCGTTTAGCCGAAACAACCATTTCTCTGTACGGCAAAAGCTTCATAAAAGACCGAATGCGGAAGATTCAAGAGCGGTACCCACCACCCTGAGAAAAGAAGTAGCCTGTGTCGCATTCCCACGTAAAGAAATCGCGCGCGACGGCGCACTCCGCGGGGCATCTGAAGCGGACGTGGACGCAAATAGTTCCTTGCCTCTGTCGTGTCTTCTTCGGGGTGCCTGCAGAGTTTCCTGGCGGAGTGCTTTTCCTGAAAACATTCCAAAAAACAGACGCTTCTGGCCTTTCCACCGCTCAAATCTGGGCAGGGGACGCAGTCCAACATCCGATCCACAGTCAACGAAGTAGAGTGCAGCAAAGAAAAGATCTTGCCCAGTGCTAAACGGCAGCCAGTTCTGCCGGAAAAAACTCCCGTCCGGCAGGCCGTGAGCAAACCAAGCACCGCCTTTCGCGTGTGCCGACGGGGAATCTCAAGAAGAGAAATGCCGGAGGGCCTCAACTGACTCACCAGACAACCAAGTAGGGTTTGCGCGTTTCGTCGAGAAAGTGAAAGCGGGGACGTCCATGGAACTTCAAGACAGCAAGAAGAGTGCAATGCCGGACAAGTGAATGCCGAGGTGTAGCAGTACGGGATCTTGCACGCAGTGCTGAACTGAGACAAAGTCGTGCGATATTTAAAAGAACCTCTCTCAGACGAAAAAGCCAACCAGGGCCGCCGTTCGCCACACCACTTCAGAGAGTCAACACGCTACGGACGGTCGCGAAATCGTTCATGTTCACTCCGGTAAAAACCACCTTGGAACCCACTACAGATGGCAAAACATCCTCCCACTTTTAGCCTCATATACACACGTACAAATGTGTATCTGTATATATCTATATGTAAATGGTATTATTCTATGATGTCGAGAGATAGGAGCACTTGAGCGTCGTGAGGTTGCGACATCGTTCCCCCGTGATCAAGAGTGATAAGGGTCTTACAAAAGCCATCGGCAATCGGACAGATGGACCGAGCTGTCGAATGTGCACCGTTTGTGCAGTGATACACTTCACTACACATGCGTTGTCTGCCTCGAGTTCCTCATCGAGAAAGAAACGACACTACAAACAACGCAAATACGGGTCTATACGGTCATTGAACAGCGGGGAATCTGAGGACCTTTGCAGTTAATATATATATATATATATTCGTACATATATAGGTGTAGGTATACATAAATATGCATAGGTATTTAAATGAATATCTGTATATTTTTGTAAGCTATATATACATATATATCTAGGTATATATATATATATATATATATAATAGTAAATATGTGTACATATGTCTACCAAAAACTTCTCAGAGACACAGTTTGTCCACATGTACTGATATTTATAAGTAACTTAACTTCCTGCATGTCTGTGGCGGTATTTAGTTTACTTATGTGTACGTGAAAAACGACGAGAGATGCAGCACACACGCTAACCCCCCCTATGCAGATTCTTGAGCCTGTTGTACACGAGGTGCACAGACGCATGAGGCTCGCTTCCCGAAGAAAAACATATTCTTCGTGGAACAAACGTTACTCGAATTATCGAAAACGCCGGACGTTTTCGCTTGACTTTGTGGCTATGTGCCGATATGTTTGTCACGACGTTCACTGGATCGGAATCTCTCTGCCGTACATACGAGGCGTCGCCCGACTCCATTACATCGATGCAAGCGCTTCTTAGGAGAATCGACTTCACACCTGCGCACAAATCTATGTTTCTACATAAATTTCGACGCGTAGATTTCCGCCTCAAATACAGTTCAGCCTGCAGCCGCGACCCCGCTACTCGTCTGTGTCTTCCCGTGTGCAGCACGATGGCAAACCTCTTTTCCAGATTGCGTTGACGATGCACAGACTTCCTGCCTTGAGAAAGCAGACAAAAAAAGTCCTTCTGACAGAGAAAATGTGCCGGTGGGTTTGACAGACCCTCTGAACCACAGGTGTGCGTTTTCATTGACCGGGTGCATGCAGTGATAAACATACACATTGGAGAGGCGTTGTCACAGCTCGAAACGCGTCTTCTGAAGCGCCGTTTACTCATTTTAACTGTTTGAGACTTCGTACCGTTTTCGTTCTGCGTTCTCGAGTCTGAAAACGAAGAACTGTCTTTCTTTCGTATCGCCAGAGAGCGGCGATCTCGATGTCGAGCGAAAGTCGCGTTGCCCGCTGGCGCTTGACCCGGCACAAAAGAGGGACTTCGGCTTTTCGTCAGTCGAGAAAGGGACTTCTTTGTTTCTCGATTTAAACTGAGAAGCGAAACTCACAGTCAGTGCCGACTCTACAGCGAACACACGGTCATTTCTCGGCAGTCGGTCCGGCGCTCGCCGTCTCCTCACTTCCCCGTGTATCGCTTATTTCTTCTTTGAGCCTTTCCTCTCTGTGTTGATTACCTCCTTCTCTCTGTATGTTGGTTCTCTCTCTTCCTTCCATTCTCGCTCTTCCGTTCTCTGCGTCAACCGCCTGTTTCCCTTCTCTCTTCTCTCTGCTCCTTCCGCTGTCCGGAACAGGCCTGTGTGTCGCAGCGGGTCTGAGGCGTCTCTCCGAGTCTTCTCGACGCATTCGTCTCAAGTTTTCTCGCTCTCCGCTTCCTGTTCAGATGACAGAACAACCGTCTCTGCCGCCTGAGCTGGCCGCTTGGGCTCTGAAGAAGCTGAGAGCTCTGCTTCAGTTCGAAGATGCAGACGCCTACTTGGTGGAGGAGCTCGTCTCTTTCATTTCTGGAGACAGCGGCCGCGGCAGAGAAGGAAGGTTCCGCGACCTAGACGACCCTGAAAAAGAGCGACAGAGACGCGAGGAAGAGGATCTGAGTCAATTCGTTGAAAGCCTCGTGGCTCCGATGCGTCCAGACTTCTCTCCAGAAGTCGCAAGACAAGTCGCTGAATTCGCTTCCGAGTTCGCCTGCCGGCTTCGAGACTCTCGGAGACAGGCCGTGGGAGAGACACCTGGCTCGAGGGACGAGAAGAAAAAGTTTGTTCAGATACAGGAATCTGAGGGAGACGTTCGTAGAAATGATGGAAGTAAAAGTCACATAGACAGTGAAATCGAACACACACACAAGAGAGAGACACAACACAGTACCGCGCTGCCGCCAGGCCTGGGTGCGTATGATTCTTGTTCCTCTCCATTGTTCTCGTCTGTCTCCTCTTCTTCTCCATCCTCGTCTCCCTCCTCTTCGTCCGCTTCTTCCTCGTCCTCGTGTTCCTCCTCTTGTTCTTCCTCTTTTACTTCTTGCTCATCTCTCTCTTGTTCTTCTTCCTCTGCTTCGTCGTCTAAATGGGGGGAGGGCGTCACCCGACAGGAGGAGGCAGTGAATGAGAAGGAAGAGAAGGAGAAGGAAGAGAAGGAGAAGGAAGAGAAGGAGAAGGAAGAGAAGGAGAAGGAAGAGAAGGAGAAGGAAGAGAAGGAGAAGAAAGAGGACGCAGAGCTGCAGAAGGAAGATGAGAGAGAGGCGGTCCTTTTGAAGAAGAGAGAGACGAAGAGAGTGAAGAAGAAGGCTGGAGTGCTCCAGCTGAACGCATTTGGCCTGGCTGCGTCGCATCTGTCGCTAGGAGAGAGCAAGCGACCGAAATACATGTGTGTTCAGAGGGCGAACGAGAAGAGTTCTGTTCGCTGTGTCTGCCTCTGTATGGGCACTGAGCACGGTGTCCACGGCAGCTGTATGTACTGCGGGAAGGTCGCATGCAAGATGGAAGGCGGCGGAGAATGTCTTTTCTGCGGGAACAAGATCAAGACTCACTCGAGCGTCTCTCCACCCGACCGAGTTCCTGAAAACAGCCGAAGCAGTAACGTTCCACCAACAGAAGATGAGGGGGGCAGAGGAAGGAGAGGAGCACACAGGCAGCGCTTGCAGCGGAAACTCGAGTTCAGCTGCTCTGGAAATAGACGCTCAGAGAGGGAAGACACCGAACGATATGAAGCTGAGAGCGACGGATGGCTCGAAGAAGAGCGACTCACAGACGCAACCCCAGAGGACAGAGAGACTGTCAAACAGGAACGCATTCACGCTCTCAGACGAGGTAAGCAAACGAAAAATCGAGATTGTCTTTCGGAAACCACCATTGCCCACGCAGGCGTCTTCGTAACTGTAATTAACAGACACACACACCTACATATGCATGCATATATATATATATATATATATGGATGTGTATATGTGTTGTCAGTAGATCCTCATGCGTTGAGAACAAGTTCTGTTGGGGTGAAGTTGTTTTCCTTTTCTGTTCTTATGACTCTGTCTCGCTCGACCGCCGATTCGCTCCACCTTCTCGGCTCTTGCTGGATTCTCCGCATGCGGTGTGCATGCAGCGGTGGCCCTCAAAGACCGGCTCGTGCACTTTGATCGGACGAGCGCAGTCCGCAGCGTCGTCTTCGATGACGCGGCGGACTGGTTCGACGAGGCGCGAAATATTTGGATCGAAGCAAACAGACGAGCTGAGGCAGCTGAACGCTGGGAGGAGCAGGCCCGCCAAGCAGATGATGACAGAAGTAAGGAAACTCCCAACACTCTCGGATCCTCTACACGCCATCCGAACAACGAATTCGGCTTCAGTATCATCCTATATCTATATATATATATATATATATATAGATATATATGTATAGGCATATACATATGTATATATATATCTTTGTCTATACATAAATTTATATATATGTATATGTATACTATTTCGGGCAGTCCTTGTCTTCACTGGTGTGACTTCGCTCTGTTGACGCAACTCTGAGAGACTGCCACCCCCAGGAGGAAGAGAAGTTGCGTGGAGAATGAACGCAAGAAAGGCGGAGCAGGCCGGACAGAGGACAAATGCGGGGAACGATTCTTGGGAGGATTTCGGTGGAGACAGGTGCGAGAGAAGGACGAGATGGGCGGTCGAGGCGGCTAGCCTTGTTCTGTCCAGTCGTTCTTCAGGTTCAACCTGAAATGGATGAAAAGGTATCTGTTCAGCGAAGCAAATCACTTGTGATTCAAAATGTTGAAAGGCGTCCCTATTCGGCTACCTAATTTCAAAGTGTGCAAGTAGCCAGCTGTAAATGCGTTATTCGTAGTCGCAGGGCAATTTCACCTCGAATCACGGGCGAACATGTGCTCGAAGGAGAACTCTTTTTATACAGCTTCATTCCGGTAAATTTCATTCCAGTGAACGGCGTGCGTTGACAATCGTCTCAGAGTTTGTTGTTGTTCTTTTCCCTACCAAGTGAAAAAACCTTTTTTTCACTGTTAGTGGAACTGATTGCCTTTGCACTGTCGCTCGCTCTCGCGTTCATCCTCGTTTCTTCCAGGGCGCGTTCGAATCACTTTGGATCTCGTCAACAAGACGGTCGTCGACGAGACGCTGATGCGGTCTGAAGAACGAATGAAGGAGCAAGAAGAGAACCTCCAGCGCTTCCAGCTGGCTTGCGCGGCGACTACAGAAGAAGGGCAGGACGCTGAGGACGCTGAGGGTGGCAGCTCGCAGTGGGGTGGCCAGAAGACGAAGATTTACTTCGACGAAGAAAAGAAGCGGGGGGCCGAAGAAAAGGAGCTTAAGAAGCCGAACGCGTTTCCGCCTCTGTCGAAGGAAGACACCCGAAGGCAGCTCGAGAGACTGGAAGAGATCCAGAGACAGGTCGAAGCGCAGGCAGCCCGACGGTGGAGAGATGAGAGAGAAGCGGAGGAAGAGCTCGCTGAATGGGAAGCAGAAGCCGGGGAGATCTTTGCAGACCGAGACGACGAAAAGGAAAATGTGCAGCACTCCTCGGGACTCTCATCCGTTCAGAACCCGTCCCTTTCGGCCACGTCCCGGCGCCTGCTGGAAGTGCTGCAGGCCTCGCGACTCGAGGGCGGTGGCGAGCCCGCCGACGTCGCTAGTTGGGCTCCAAAGCCGCGGTCGCGCGGCGGCCGGGCAGCCACCGCCAGCGAGGGTGCGAAGCCACCGGGCTTCTTCGTCTCGCGGTCTGCGCCGTTCCAGCAGGAAGAAGACTTCTTTGCAACTCGAAGCCAAGAACCTCAGGGAAAGTGGCAACAAAATCTCCAGAGTCGTCTCCGAGCGCAAGCGGAAGCGGAAGAGCGTCGGCGACTGGAGGCGCAGGAAAAAGCGAGAAGACAGACACAGGGAGAGGTCTTTTTGCCTGGGGCGCCGGCGCGTTCGCCAGAGGGCGCCACGAGTTCAACTGGAGCCGCAGACGACGCCTCCTGCGCTTCGGCTCTCCCCCGCAACGATTCCTCCCGAGTGCATACGCTCGAGGCAGGAAAGAAGAAACGGCTGTTTCGAGTTGAAGAAGCGGGGCTCTTGGGAGAGGAAGACCAACCAGAGGAAAGCGAGTTCAGCCACCTGGGGGCGGTCCAGCCTCCAGCTCTTGGTGGAGGCCCGGGAGACGCTTCTTTGCAGGAGTCCAGTGCTTTCTCGGAGAAGCCGTTTGGGCTGAATGAAGGAGATCCAGAGGCCTGGGACTGGGAGAGCGACGTCGGCGGTTCCGAATTCAGGGAAGGCGAGACCGGGGAGGCCAGAGAAGATCTTGAAGATGCACAGGATGCAGGGCTTTGCCTGACAGTGCGGCAACCCTTTGCCTCTCTGATCGTGCTCGGCTTCAAGGCGAAGGAAGGACGGAACTGGCCATGCGCGCATCGCGGACGGTGAGAACTCAGCGACGAAAAGCAAGCAGTTGGGGGAATCAGGCGGGCAGCCGACACAAACACCCTGAGAAAAACCCACTTCACCCTACGCGACAGACCACGCGGTATACGGATCCACACCGCCAGAATGGCGTCGTTCACACACTCACAGGCATTTATTGGTGCATGCACAGGTAAAAAAATCCGTGGGTGATGTCCTTCGTCCCCCTCTCTCTAAACATATATATATATATATATTTATATATGTATATATATAAAGGTGTATGTGTGCATGCCTGTGTACGTCTGTGGTGCACAGAGATGCGTCAATGGCTGCATGTGGCCAGGTGCAGAGGCGTTTGTCTTTTCTTCGTAGGATGTGGATCCACGCGGCCGCGACACCACCGAGCCCCGCGACAATTGAAGCAGCGCGGCGCTTCTATGAGCAGCTTCTTCACTTGTCCGCGTCTGCCTCTTGTCTTTGGAAAGACACAGAAGAGCGCCACTGCGAGGCCAGATGTGACGCGCAGGGGAGCTGCGAAGCGAAGGAAACTGCACTGCCGCCTTTCCCTCGCGAATTTCCGACGTCTGCTGTTCTGGGCTGCGTCACCGTCGTGGACTGCGTTGAGAAAACGGAACAAGCGAGTTGGGTGAGGAAGGGGACAAAAAAACGGAGAAGAAGACGAGGAGAAGAGAAGGAAGACTCTCCGCAGAAGAGAGGACGAGTCCCCGAGAGAGAGAGGGAAGCAAACCCTGGGAAGAGCGCGGAACAGCGCGCCGCAGTTCGTCGTGGTGATCTCTGCCCAGACCCAGATCAGACACCACCGAGACACAGCAGTCGATTCAAACATGAAGTACAAATGCGTATATACATGTATTTCTGTTGATATGTAGGTGCATACGTAGATATGTGAACACTGATCTCAGGTGTCGCGACGCTTGAAAGAGTTCTTCTTTCTTCCTTCTTGGTTCTGTCCTTTTCACGACATGTCTGGGATCGCGTCCCGTTTGCCTTGTTGCTGACCATTCTTCAGGGTCTAGACGAGACAGAAGGATGCAAGTTTGAGTTCACTTTCCGACGACCGCGCAGACTCATCGTTCCTGTCAAGGTGAGACATCCGAGACCGGACTGTGAGATCCTAAGTGCACAGAGAGCTGGGTAGATTCGAGGAACATGACAAGCACTTGTAGATTTATCTAGACCAAAAGACGTCACGACTGTAGATCGGTTCGAGCCGCTGACCTTCGGGTCGCGAGCCCGACGAGCTACCCCGTGGAGTGGTTTCGCTTCCTTAGAAAATTGGAATTTCATCAACAAGAAATGGACTTCTTTGCGGACACCTGTGTTTTTGACCGACAGACAGTCGCTTGGAAATTTGAGTTGCGACCGCGACAGTCCGCATCAGTGTCTTTTAAATGGCGCAAGGAGAGAGGCGTTCAGTGTGCATTCGAAAACCAACAGTTGCAGAGAAAGTGAAGCAAGGACGTGGTGAGAAGTTGCGAGTGAGAACGTGCCAAAGAGCCGGGTATGAAGAAACGAGGGAGAAACAAAACATACAGAAGAAAGAGAGGCTAACGAAAAAGACCACGGAGAGGAAGACGTGAAGCCGAGACCAAAGGATCTGTGTTTACCTGTTTCGTTGTCTGTTTCCTTCCTCGCCTCGATTCGCTTCCGCTTTCTGATCCTGAAACTCAGGTGGTGGGTCGACAGCCGCGGATCTGGAATCTCGCTCGAGGAAAGCTGCCGCACATGCAGGCTGCTTTGCTCAAAGCTCGGTGGCCGAGGGTCCTCGGACACAAATTCAAGGAGCCGAGAGACAACTGTGGAGAGGACAACTCATGAGGAACGCCGAGACGGCACGGGAAAGAAGGGGGAAAGCCGCAGCGATGAGAGTGCAAGGGAAGACCTGCACGTTCTTTTCCAGCGCATTTGGCGGTGATGAAAGGATGAAAGGAGAATTTTTGTTTTAGAACCGGACGTTTGTCAGCATTTATGTCACCGCGAAGCCAGTGAAATATCAATGGCAGTCGAACTCCGACGGGAGTAAGGAAGAGGTGAAGAAAGGAAGTGGAGAGGCCCGACCGACAGCCAACGAAAAGCAGACACACGGAGCAGAGACTCACACAAGAAGGCAGGAAGGAATTTTTGGTGCAAGTTGTCGAAAACGTTCCAGAGAAGAGAGCACGGAGAAACAAGGGTGTCTCCGTTCTCGGGGGGTCTGCTTTTTTTGCCGTTGATTCTTATTCAAAGTGACTTTATCTCCTATGACAGGTATCTTTTCGGCCCTAACTGCGTGCGGCTAACCCTCTGTCTGCGTTTCTGTGAGTCGCTCCATCACCTTCCTGCAAAGGCGCATCTCGCGCGTCAGAGAGTCGTAAGTTCTGTTTGTTTTCGGACCGTATATAATACCGCCCGCGTTGCCGCATTCTCCCCTGTCTTCTGGGCTTACCCGTTGCTGTCGTGAAGGCCCCCTCGTTTACCGCTTGCTCGACGCGCAGATGTACCTTTCTTCGACTCCCTCTGCTCTGATTCGTGTCTCTTTTCTCCGGCTATTTCTCTTTCTCCTTTTCGGCCTCAATCTCCGATAGACAGCTGAACGTCACTCCACCTGGGGTTCTTGGCGTCCTTCATCACATCGCTACACACAGATTCAAAAGTGGTTGATAAATTCATATTTAAATATACATGCGTGGATGCTGGACCACTCCACACTTCGTAGCCTAAACGTGTATACGCATATGCTTTTAAGGATCGAAATGGAGAGATCTGTACTTCGTACATTGCCAGACACCGCCCTGAGCTGCGTAGAGTAAATCTGCACATATATGGTGCAAATGATCATGTTTCGTCGGCCAGCCTTACGCAAGAATTAGGGGATACAAATCCTCTTGGTTCCAGAAGCTTACACAATTGTAAGCCAAGCACAACTCCATTGAGTGGTGTACAGTTTCTCATACAGGCGTTGACAATCGCGTCTCTCGAACCCGCTATCAGTCGTTTAAACTCTTTCACCCGATCTTGTGAATGGACAATAGCTGGCGCTCATTTTTCTCCTCTTTCCCATACACAAATTTGACGCGTCGTAGTCTTCTTGTTCTCGCGTGAATGATGCCACGCACGATACGAGTGTTACACTAGAACTAATGCTCACTTGGTATTTTCCTTGAACTCTCTGTACTGGTATATTTTCCGCTAGGCACACGCGTCTTTTGGCATCTACATGACAAGAGCCACTTCTAAGTGAACCATGCTTTTGAATAAAGGTACTTTCGGGTCTAGTTGACATTTTCCCGCAGGGTGTATTGCAGAGATTTCCTGCTGTGCATGACTGAAATGGATGGCGAGTCGACGCTACATGGCCGCATAGCGAATCTCGTTTTGAAAAAGGTTTCAGTGTCGGATTTTCCTCTGTTGCTTGTATGTGGACATCAATTTGCTCCTGAGGAGTAACGAACCGTAAAAATATCCGGAAGACGGACAGACAACTCAAAAAAGGAACAGAACCCCAGAGCAACACTCTAGAAGATACAGCCGCGATCTGCCGTTTGTCCCTTAGGTATCCCTTATGGTCGTGAACCACCAACTAGAAAAATGGCTGAAAGGACTTTATTGAAAAAGATGGAAGAATGGTCTTTAGTGTTTTGCTCTTCTGCGCATTTGACACAGTTCGACAGCAGGGAGTTGCCAGCGGTTCCGGGTCTGTATTGTTTCGCACGCTCCCAGTTGCACAAAAAAGTGTAGGGAGGCGACTAAGGAAAGGCATTCTTCTGTAGACTCAACGCCTTTTTCATACGCTTAAGATGCTTTATGCAAGTAGGTAAATCTCAACAGAACACGGCTTGTGCCTTCCTGTCTGTTTATTTTTGAAGTTCGTAGTTGGCTGTATTAGAACGGGACAAAAAACAGATCGATACGTAAAGACGACATATCCCGCCATTCCGCTTCATGCATTGTATCTCAATTTGTCTCGTTTGCACTGACGAAGATCCGAGATCAGTCTTTTATCGTCAACGTCGTCATTCAGAAAACAGGTGAGATCTCTGTTTTCTTCTGTACCTTCCAGATTGCGCCCAGTCTGCTGTCTCGCGTGCAGTGCGGTGCCGCCGGATCTTGCCCATCGATTCTACTCTGTCTCTTCCGGCCACAGTTTCCTCTTTTTTCTCCCATGTCTTCTGTGGTTTGCAATTCAACTTGCTGAATAATATAACAGGTGCGTCTTCTTCCGCTAAGCATTGCTCACCAAAACCGATATTTCCAAACGCTGTCTCCGGTGGTGGACCTTGTGGATAGAAAGCACGCTGAGAGCGATTTGACTTTTTTGCTATTCAACTTCCTCATTTTCTTCGCATTTTGCTCTGTCTGCATCGCCTGTTATCAAAAAACATCAATATGTGCGTGGATGCTACGTGTGCGATGCCGCCAGCGCTATCGATCTACCAGCGCCGCAAACACTTTTGTGGCTTCTGTCGCCTTTTCATTCTTTTTTGAGGTGAAAAAGACGGTGCGTGTCTGAAGGTCATTCTCTTTTGTTCCACAGTGTCATTTGCGTACAAGGAACTGGCTCGTTTTCGATTTCAGTGTCCTGCTGCTCGTTTTGACTCTAGAAAACGCTAGAGAAAGCTTTTCCCGTTCTTCTCATGCACCTCGTTTCTTTGTGGTAAGTTTCGCTTTTGCTTCCTCTCTCCTCTCTGCTGTTGACTTAAAAGTTCCGATTGGCAATCGCATGAGAACGTTGGTTCACCTGTTTCTAGCTACTGTTTTTCCTGTCTTTTGTACACAGTCTGAACGGCTCTACCGCTACCGAGCGAGTGTATCTTTCGAACATTTTACCTCTTTTTCCTCGCTTTCCTGTTGACTTTGCTTTTCGATTCGCGTGTTGACTCTCTGATGCATTTCCTTCAGTTTGTTGTTTGGAGGGAGGCTAGAAGTGCCCTGTTTGGGGGGACAAAGGAGACAGTCAGATCTCGGTAGGTTTCACGCGAAGTACGTAAACGACTCTGAGGGTAGACTTGTGTGGACCCTTTCGCGGTGCACATGGAAATGCCGACATGGCTCTGAGATACCATCCTGCGCGCGACCTTGTATTTGACTCTCACTTGCTGTCTGTCTTCTTCACTGCAACGTGTTTTCTGCCGTTTTCCCACATGTTTCCCTTCCGATTCTGTCCAGAGAATCCTCTGGCGTCAAAGGTTTCGCTTGTTCCTTTAAAGATTCTGGAGGGGAAAAAGGTGGAAAAGAGAGGCTGAAGACTTCGAGAGAGGCGGAACGTTTTGAAGCTTGAGCCCACCCCGAGTAAACACCTTAGTTTGACATTTTCTTTCGTGGTCTTTTTTCTCAGATTTTTTCTGCCCTTCCCTCAACTGTTTGATTCTTTGGTATCTTATCCACCGTTTGCGGTTTTGCCTTCTCTCCGTGTCTGTGTCGATGGAGAACACAGGAGGGAAGTCAGCCTCCGGAGGGACAGTATACAGTTGTGCTGACCGCTCTGACACATGTCGAGATCGATATATTCGTCTCTCGATGTCGCCGTCTCTTCGTCTGCTGCCTGTTTTCTGTCTGCATCTTTAGTCTCTTTAGGTGTGCCTCTCCCCTCATCTTCTCTCTCTGTTCCGTTTTCCAGTCTATCCTGCCTCAGCGTTTTCTTCGCAGTCCAACATTTCTTCTCATTTCTCTTCGTTTTGTCCGTCTATTTCTTTCACGGTTTCGCGCGCGCCAGCGATGAAGTCGAGTGTCAATAGAGAGCGAAAGACAGAACCGAGACTGCGTGCGGCGGCGTTAGCAGTTGACAATTCGAGCTACTCTCGCGATGCAAAGAAAAACCAGCAAGGCTGCGCGGGTCCGAATCGAGAGAAGGCGGAGAGAAACTTGGGTCGACAGCCGATGGAGCCGCGACTCCCTTCCTCTTCCTCTCAGATGGCCTCACTGTCTTCGTTGTGGCCTGTCCTCCATGGTCCCTGTGCTTCTTTGTTTTCGCAGTTCTGTGAAGAGAAATCCCGGTTTCCTGCCAAGACACCGTCAGCCTTCTCTTCCTCTTCTGTCCGTCGGCGATGTTTGCTCGTTGCCGCTTTCCTTGTAACCATTTCGGCGTCTTCTATCGTCGTTCTTCCTCTCTGTCGAGCGCTTTTGTTCAGCCTCAGTGCTTCGTTCCTGGACTGGTATCTGCAAACGCCATCTTGGGAAGCTTTTTTCGGAAAGTGGATGCTCGAAGGGGGGGGCTACTGCGTTGTCTTTCTTGGCACCTGTGTGGCTCTGACGCAGTTGGGCTTCGCTCCGTTTCTCCTGTCCGGGAAACACGGACTTTCCCGGGCGTTTTTTGCTTGTGTCTGTCCCTGCTTTTCTGCGCGAAACCCATTCGGCGGACAGTTCCGACGTCCGAAGCCAACAGTTCAGTCTTTCTGGAGACCACGAAGGTCTCCGAAATGGATCCCCAGAAGGAGAAGGCCTGCGTTTTTCTGGTACGGCCTTTTTCTTCTTACTCTGGCTTTCCCTCCCCGTGGTACAGCGACCGTTGTCGTTCGTGAATCCACGCGAACACAGATGCTCCCGCCGGCTGAGAAAGCGGCAGAGAGATGGCTGCGAGAAGGAGACAAGTGCTCTGGGAGAACGGCGACGACAGTTCCGCATGAGTTGACGGACGAAATCAACAAAATAGTCTTCTTCTGTCCCCTTTCTGGCGAACGCGCCGCGCGCGCCGAAACAGGGCTGAAGTGTCGCTCTGCTTTTTCGTTTCCTTTTCGCTTCTCCCGCGCCTCCGCCTCACTCCTGCGGACCACACATGCGAGATTGAAAACGCGAACCTGGCGAAGGCAACGAAAGGCACACCAGAGCTCGCCGACCTCTGTGAATCATGTTGAGGCTTCTTGGCTACCCACACTGTTTTCCCGTTCCTTCTGCTTGCCTTCATTCTCTTCTTCCTCATCTCTGTCTTCCTCTTCTCTCGCAAGTTCTCTCTCTTTGGAATCATTGTTGATGCCCGCCGCTGCTAGCCAGAAATGTCGGGAAGCAGTTTTACAACGCAAACAAGACCCTGTTTTGCCTGTTTCGTCTCGTCCTTTTTCTTCGTTGCCGCCTTCTGTTCCCTCTTCTCGACCCTCGCGTCCGTCTGACACACGGCTCTCGATCTTCTCTTTTTTCGCCGACCTTTCTTCCTCACTCTGTTCGTTGTCTCTGCGCCCGGCGTTTTCTCTTCTCTCGCCTTCCTGGGATCTCCGAGGCCTTCCCGTCCTGCTTTATGGCAGCGCTGCGCCGCTCCTTGAAACGCCCCGGAAAGAACGAAGAAGAGAGAAAGAGGAAGGGAGAGGATGGAGAGACAGGAGAGGACAAGTGGGGAAGGAAAGTGCCGAGGGAGCAGGAACCGAAAGTCCTGAGCCATGGCCCATCGGAGAACAAACAAGTCCAGTCCCTTTTGGGGGCCTTGGCCTTCGCTCTGCGGCGCCGTTCACACTGGAGGCTTCACTGGACGGTTTCTCCCCCCTTTCATCTCCTTCCTCGGAGCGGAAGAAATGCCATTCGAGTTGTCTCTCTTGTTCTCGGCCTGCAGCGCAGAATGCCTGTCGCTCTTGTCCGAATCAGATAGCGTCTCCTTCCGAAGTGTTCACCTTCTCATCTTCTGCTTCTGCCTCGTCTCTGTCCTCTCCCGCGCTGTGGTCTACCCCCGGTGCGTCGGTGTCTTCAGGTTTGCCCTACATCTCCGGGTCGAGCGAGTTCCTCTCTCCCTCGTCTTCTGCTCTCTCTTCTTCGCAGCTTCACTCTCTGCCCTACATCCTTGCTCCCCTCTACCCCGACGGCAGCGGTTTCTGTGTTCCAGTCGCTCCTGGTGACGTATCGCGGTCTGCTGCGGACATTTGCTTGAACCTGAACAGCGAGCAAAGCGACGCTGTTTCTTCCTGCACCCACTTCTCCCCTTCTCTTCCTCACCCCGAAAAACCGTCTTCGGCCTTCTCCTCCTCTTGTTCCCTCTCTTCTCCCTCCGCCTTGTCCTCTTCTGCTTCGGCGTCGACCATGCCTTGCTCCTTCGCTGCTGAGAACCGGCTTGTGGGAGGTCGCGTGGACACTGAGCAGCGACGGGGAGAGGGAGAAAAGGACCGAGAAAAAGTGAAAGATCGTGTAGTGGGCCACTGCCACCCTTCTTGCTTGACATGCCGAGCTGACTGTTGCTACCAAAAAGCCGACAACTGCCTGTCTTGCGATTTAAAGTTTTCCTCGCTCCGACGTCTGTACTCGGACGGAACTGGACGCTGTCTCTCGATCCGCAAGAGAGATGAAGCTCCACCAATAGTCGGTTCCAGTTCTTCGGGGCGGCGAGAGGAAGCGAGTGAGCTCAGCGATGAATATGGGGCAGTTGGAGACTGGTTTCAAGCGCTCGCTGGATTTGTCGATCTCCAGACCTGCTGGGAATTCATCACTGGACAGACGTCTGTGTCCAATGCGACTGCGTCCTCACCTCCCAGTTCTTCACCAGCTTTCACCTCCACATCCTCTTCAACGCCTCCTCCCTCTTCTTCGTCATCTGTCTTCTCCTCTGGATCCCCTTCTACGTCGGCCTCCTCGACGTCGTCAACCTCTGCTTCACCTTCTTCTGCTTCTTTCCGCCCTCTTCTTTCTTCCTTTGCTGAATCTCCGTTTGCGCTACCTCCGCCTTCCGCGTCTTCTGTTTGTCGCGCACTGCCGTCCTCAGCTTCCGCTTTGCCTCTGCTTCACTTTCTCCACCTCTTTTTCCTCCACGCCGACAACAACTTAGAGGAGTCTGCCCTCCTGGACATGGAGGAAATCTTGAGTCCGTACGTAGGCCGCCGGGCTCTGAATGCGATTTTGGCTGCACAGAACTCAGGCGTCTCTGGAGGTGGCACTCCTGGAGGCGCAGCTAGCCAGACGCCTCCCCCACTCGCGCCTCACCTAGCGCTAGGCCAGATGTATATCGTGGCTCTCCTAGATCGACCCAAAAGCGGAAGCCCCAGCAAAGCGACAGAAGCCAGCATAGGCCGCGTCCACATTTGCGGGAACCTTGAGTACACGCAAAAGGGGAAGATTCGCGTCCGAGGAAACAAGACGATTTCTGTCCAGGAAGGCTGGCAAGGAACCGTGGAACTTAGCTCAGAAACTGCTTATGAACTCTTGAGAGTTAAAAATGAGGACGGAGGATTCGAATGGATGCTGCTGAGAGATCTCGGAGAGGTATGGAGTAACGAACTTCATCTTGGGATGGTCTTCCTCTTGGAGTAGAGGCGAGAGGTTCAAACTCTTCCTCGTGTCTAACTCTTTACGAAGAGGTCTATTTGTTGCACACACATATATAAATACATGTGGTGACGCACAGAGAGTGCGGATCGACTTCTATTCATGCGCCCATATGCATCGCTTCGTCTATGGAAACATACCTGAAGGTGCATGTCGGTTCACACAGCTTCTCTCCTTTTCACACATATATAGATACTTCCTCCTGTATAGTCATTTGCATCCGGCAGGATGCCGTTTTCCCTCTTCAGTCTAAACACATGTTTTTTTGCTGAAGCTGTTTCAAAACGAGAAGAACTATGCAAAAAGGAAGAAGATATCATTGTCAGGTAAGTTCCGACCCGCGGGATCTATTCCAGAATTCATTGGTTGCGTGTGCCATACATGTAATACGTGAACAAAGGACTACACAGTGGTGTACGCTTTGTCAGTCTTTGGTTGTGTCTCGTCTTTTCGCGCAAGGTGGACATGAATTCACCCTCTGTTCTCGCGGCCTTCATTGAAAGGAACCTGAACCTTTTCCCCACGAGACATGCGGCCCTGACTCTTTGGAATCACGGAAGCGCCTGGGTGGGTTTCGGAGACGACGAGAGCAACGCCGACCACTCACCGATGAGCTTGAAGGAGATAGTGCAAGGCTTGCAAAAGTACGAAAGAAAAGAAGGCACTTGTGGGGATGCGAGTTTTACCATTTGTCAAGCAACCTCCTGACATTTCGAGATGAGCTGAGAGTGTCGGTGCAGTTTACCTCTTCCGAGATTTGTCCATCGACCAAACTGCTTGTGTGATACCAGGCCTCTCTCTGTGTACGGCCAGTTCACCTTTCGGTCTGCCTTCGTCTGCTTTCATGAAGAAAGAGGTTTGTTCGCTTACGTCGTAGTCTCCCCATCTCTCACTTCCCACACAATTGTGCATCCGTGTCTCCATAGAAAGAGAGAGATATATAGAATGGCCTTGTTTCTGTCGCTCTGGAGCGCTTTCCATATGGATTCTGACACTCGGTTCTATCGGTTTACCTGGCGATCTGCTTCTCTGTTTACCTGTCAACTCTCCATTCGCCCTTCTAATTGCACATATCTGTCTGCCTATTATCTTCCACGCTCATGTATCTGTACACATGCATTCCGCTTTTCAGTCTTCTGTATCACCATTGTGTGTAGCTTCACCAAACGATGTTGTCTCCACTTGTCCTCTACGACGCATACCCACCACTGGTGGTTCCGTAGCTCGGTCCTCACTGTCAGACTCGAAGGGACGCAAGCGACACCAGTTTTCGTTTCGCAGGCGACCGCCGAAGACCACTGTTTCACCGTTTGCCGAGAGACAGGTTCGCGTCTGCATAACGTAGCGGTATTTCTTGGCTGAATCTCTTTTCATTTCTGTCTGCTAGGGGTCTGCGAGGAAGCGTTCGGGGCAAGAACGACCCCGCATTCAAATTCAGCGTCTTAGGATTTGATGCTTGTCTGATGGCGAGTTACGACGTCCTCGAAGCCGTTGCTCCCTTCGCCCACTTTGTTATTGCGAGTGAAGACAACGAACCAGGCCATGGATGGAATTATCAGTAAGAAGTTGACATTGAGGAAGTTCGGTCTCGTTCGTGTCCTCATCTGCTTCGCTGCCTCCTGTCCTCTTTCCTCGTCCCCTCCCGTGTTTCTGCGGTGCCTCCCAAGCTCCATTCTCCTCTTTCCCCCACCTGCCCCGTTCGCTTCACCTCCTTTCTTCGAGCAACTCGGCGCCTGCTCGCACCCTTCTCTTCCGAGCTCGACACACAGTTGTCTCCTTTACACGCGTGTGAACTGAACAGGCAGGACCTGGCCACAGAGACGGGACCCAGCTCCTGTTACTTTTCACTTCTTCCTCACCGTCGCAGCGCTTCCCGTCCCCGCTTTCTGCATCTCTGTCTCGTTTCTATTGCGCTGTTCTCTCCGTTCCTCCAACTGGTCTCACCCGTCGATCTCTCGCACATGTTTGTGCCAGAGTGAGTCGTTCTCGCCTTGACCTTTCAGCCTGACCGACCCTACGACTCTTTTCCTCGACGACGGCGCACATGCGGCTGGGTCTCGCTCTCGCCAGCCTCCGTCCCGAAGAGCGTTCTTTTCTTCAGATTTCTCTACCCCGGCGTCTCTGTCAGCATCTGTCTCCTCTCTTGCATCTCCCGCGCCCTTTCGTCTCTCCACAGCCTACGAATACGCCTCTCGATTCGTCGCCAGTTACGCGCTCCATCCGCGAACCTCTGTCGCCTTGACGCTCTCGCTGATAGAAGTAAAAACGTTTCTGACATTCAAACACAAGTTCGAAGAAGTCATGGATGTGAGTCGAAAACCGAAACACGAAACCCCGCAGAAGGAAGTGGGAGAGAAAAGAAAACACAGAAGTGAGGGAAACCTGGCACCCGTCTTCTTTTAAAGCGGCCTGCGGTCTCAGACGTTCTTAATGCCCCGACGGACGTCTCGAACTAAGAAAGAGAACCCAACGGAGAGAAGAAAGACAAAAGAGAGCAGACAGCAGCAGCGGAACCTGCAGAAAATGGGTGTTCCTTTTGCTGTTGTCATGTCAGGTTTTCGCTCGTTTTCGGACGCGTTGGGGACACTGCATCTCTTCAGGCTTGTGGCTGCCTCTCTTTCGCTGTGCGTCGCACTCTTACTTTTCCACTTTCTCTTCCTTCTCCCGCCTTTACCGCTGCAGCTCGTCGCTCTGTTGGTTGCTTGTCTTTCAGCATTTGTTTGCGTGCGGAGGGAGTTCCATCTCTGCCGTCGTTCGGCGTGCCCTCGCGGCCTCCTTCACAATCCGAGGTTGTGAAATGGTCAGCTTGTGCTCCTGCTTCGACCTTCTCGACTTCCTCGACCACCTGCTGCGCCTTCTCTCTGCCCAGAGACAGCAGATCTACTCTTCCTCGCCTTCTCTTTCTGCCCCGACAAGCTCAGCGTCTCCGCCTAGGAAAAGAGCTGCGCCTGCGCCGCTGCTGTCTGTCTCCGAGAAGGTTGCGAGTCTTCGACGGATGCTGAAGGCCATGGTGGTCATGGAGGTCGGAGGGCGGGAGGACGGCAGATATGCAGGTCTGAGCATGTACTTCCCCGATCCCAATATGCAGGTGAGAGTTCCACGAGAAACGAAATCCTCCGTGTGAGTCCTCGTTAAATGTTAAAATCGACGAAACAGGGGTACTCTTGATTCTTGTACCTCTGAGACGGAGTATGGCTCCAAGTGTGAGATCCCGACCAACGGCTACTTCGATGTTTTCGAAGCCGCGCTCTCCCTGAACTCCCGAAGGCAGCGAGAAGCGGTAGAGAGCACTTCCCTTCCTTCAGAAAGGCCTCTGCGTAGACAGGGAAGGAGCCGCGTTTCGCGAAGAGCAGCACAGCCTTTTCTTGTTGGCGTCGCCTTCCTCTTGGTCTCCCTCCAGCGCGTTCCTTCTCTGAACTTTCGTTGGCTGCAGCTACACTGCAAAAACACCCGCGGCGCGGCGTTGTGGGCAGAACAGTATCACCGGTCGGTCCAGTCTCGCTACGCCTCCTTCGTCAAGTCGGTCCAGAACAACCAGAGAGGAGGCGCGTGCTACTTTTCTTCTCCTGTTGGGTCTGCGCCACCCCCGCAGGCGACGGAAGCCTCTCCACAACCAGCAGAGGAAGCTGAAGAGGAACCGTTCGAGGTGTTGGAGGCGCGACTCCTCGGAGGGAGGAGACAGCGCGGCAACCCTCTAGTCGGTCTGGCAGCCATCGCACCCTCAAGTCTCATGTTCGCTCTCACGTTCAGGGGTGAGACTGAAGTCGCTGGGCGTCCAGAAGCCAAGGTTCAGTTCCATGTCCACTTGCTGAAGCTGCTGCGTTCTCTCCCCCCCCCCGAAATGTCCTCCCCTCTCTGGGATACTCGCGTCTCTGGGGTGCTCCTGTCTTCACAAGCCTTTTTCCTCCAGTGCGACACTGGGTACCTTGGTACACCCACACCCCACCGAACTGCTTCGATCGCGGTTCACCCTCCGTTTATAGACGAAGCTGTTGAGATGGAGTCGCCTATTTAACGAGGCGGATATCGATCCACTCACAACTTTACCTCAAGTTCTAGACACACCTCACCTTCAGGTTCTTCCCTTCCTTTTCTGAATGCACGCAACAGAGACCTGGGTCCATGCACTCCTAAAAGACAGCAAGTTTCAGCCACGGCCCACATCACCAAGGTCACACAGTACATTGATGAACAAAATATCTAATTATATATATACATATGCACATATATGCATGTTTATATATATGTATATATACAAGAACATGAGCATGCTAGCGCTCCCTTGCACGCAGCATGCCTGCCAGGTCGCGTTTGTGGTGTGTTTTTCAGGATTCGTTTCTTCGGTGCATGGCAAGGAGGCGTCGGCGTCTGACGCATCTCATCCCCAGCGCAAGAGAAACGAGCAAAGCACAGAGTTGCAGAGCCACGAAGTGCATTTGGCATTCCTTCCTCCGTCATCGTCCCTGGTGCCTGCGTCCTCCTCGCGTCCTGCGTCTCTTCGTCCGCCTCCTGCTTCCCCGAGAGGAGTGAACTCAGCGACAGAGTGGGCGAGGGCGAGAGAGAAGGGAGATCTTCACATTGTCGTAGAAGTTTTCAGCACCCTGCAGGCCTCCATGACAGACATCAACGACATAGACTGGGGAGGGTCTTTAGGCGAAGAACGAGACGAGGACGAGCCGCAGGAAGAAAGACAAGACGACAGGAATCCAGAAAAAAGGAAACACAGGACGTCTGAAGATGAGGAGATGCTAGGGACAGGCAAACAAGTCAGGCCAGCAGAAAACTCAAGAAGTCCATCTGTTCGATACGGGGAGACAGGAGCGACCAGGAAGGACGGCAAAGTAGAGGAGAAGAAGCCAAGGGGTGAAGAAAAGGAAGAGAGAAACGAGAGAAAAGACACGAAGCGGCGCGCCCCGGAAGCCTCAGAACCGGCTTCCATTTCGTCTTCTGTGTCTCCAGAAAAGGAAGGCGACAGAAAAGAAGCACATGCAGATGGAAATAAAGCTAAGGCGCAGCGACGGAAGGCAGAAAACCTTTCAGTCGTTGAAAGCTGGTGGGACGAGCGCGTGTGGCTTCTTCGACAAAAGCGAGCAGTTCTGCCTTCTTTCAAGGATCCTCGGAGGCTACCGCTGGCGCTGGACCGACAGACAGAAAGCGAAGAAGATGACGCAGATGAAGAATCCGACGGAGAAGACTGGATCCAAGATGAAGGAAAGGATGACTACTTGGAGTCTCTCCTAGTCGCCATGCAAGATGTCCCTGAAAGTCCTTCTCGACGAAACACTGAAGAGCGTCGAATCTTCACATTTCCTTTTATTTTCTACGAAGACGCCGCGGGACTTGAATGCGCTCGGGGAAGTGTCGCGTCCTCGGCATTCGCGCATGGAAACTCGACCTCTCTTTCTGCTCCGTCTCTCGCCCCGTCTCGTTCGGAGTCTCCTGGAAGCCCCCTGCCTTCGGCCTCTTCTTCTCACGAACCTCGGACTTCTGATCGAACCAGTGTGCTCACGGCGCGCCGACTGGCGGACGCGGAAGAGTGGCAAGAGGCTAACAAGGAGACAGAGCAAAGAAGTCGGAAAGAAGGCGGTTTTTCTGAGGTCCTAGTCAATACGTCCAGGGAACGGCTTTCCTCTACAGGGCGACCAGGGGAGAGCGGAGAAGACAGGGGAGGGTGGGAAGTCGTGAAAAAACGGGCAAAAGGGCCTTTTTTCTCTCGGCCTTTCGTGGTCTCGTCAGAGACGCTGGTTTCCTTCCCCGATGCTGCAGCCGGGAGTGCGGGTCGCCGCCACCTGCAATCGAAACGCCGCGAAGCTCTTGGCTCTTCTTCCTCGGCTTCTTCCAGTTCTTCTTATGTGTTCCCCGGAGCGTCAAGCGGCGTGACAGGCCAGAGAGAAGACGGAAGGGCGTGTGGAGAACGCGCGTACCTCCTAGGCGAAATGGAGGGAGACAGGGTGGCCAACTTGTCTCTCTACGTGGTGGTTAACAACATGCCTACCGAGCGTCCACAGACCAGCGGCGGGATCCTCCTGCCGATTCGAAAAAGGTTCACGTTCGAGCGTTTCCATCCGCCGGACCGTTCCGCTTCGGCATCCTTGACCTCAGAGAAAAGCCAAGCCCCGCGCTGGGGAGAGGCGACAGACGAGGAAGCAGAGCGGCGTGAGACCTTGCTACAGGAACAGCTGGCTGCGGCCCTGCGGGAGGAGCGAGAGGGGCAAGCCTTCGCTGCTTCAGGAGACCGCGAGAAGCACAGAGAACAGAGTGAGGCGGGACGAAGGACGGAGGGGAAAGAGCGAAAAGACGGAGGAACAGAAGATGAAGAAACGAGCTCAGGAGCGTCGCCACGTGAGGCGGAGAGAACCGATTGGTGGCTTGGGAATGCACAGAGTGGAAAAAAGGAAGGCGGAGGGGAACAGGAGCAGGGCCAAGAGGGGGGAGAAGATCCGGGACCCAGGAGCAGCGAACGCGAAGAGAAGCGGGAGGAAAGAGGGGATGAAGGAGAAACGCAGGCACCTCAATGGACGAGAATCACGATGGAAGAACTCGCTGGGGACGTCTTGTTTCTTTGGGGAGAAAAAGAAGATGTCGGTGAACTGGAGATCGTTTCGGTCTCCCGGGGAACCTACGCGCGACTGCAGAAGGAGAAGAAAACGCATGGCAAGGAGGGCGACTCCACACCTGCGAGAAAGCAGAAAGAAGGAGAGACCGACCGCAGGGACATGTCTGAAGGTAACGGCGGGGGCCTCGCGGAGATCGACACACGCCACATCTTAGGTTTTGTGATGCAGAGCATCACGGAAAAACGAGGAGGCTTTCTTCTGTCTCTGCCCGCGCCCCCAGAAGAGACGACGTCTTCGCCTTTCTCCTTCTTCTCATCCTTCTTCTCGTTCGACAGCGGAGAACAGAAAACGAAAGGAGACGTTTGCGAGCTGACTTGGATAGGCGACGGGATATGCGACCCGCCCTGCGATCGGCCAGAATTCGCGGCTGATGGCGGTGACTGTCCGCACCGCAGTCGACTAGGCCGCCTGTGGCTAGACCAGCAGCAGGTGGGTGAAGTGAAAGACAGAAAGTTCGAACGAGAATCAAATGGCAAACCACGCTGTATAGCCTTGGGGTTCGTGTCTATGTGTTCTCTGTCTTCTCTCGTCGGTGAAACATGTGTGCTGCTCTCTTCTTTACCTTCAGATCTCTCGCCCACTTTTCGCTGTTGTCTTCGAAGGGTCTTTTCCTGGGTCGATATTTAGCTTCACACTTGTGCTATCTCCTGCCTTTTTCCTCTCCACTGCAATCGGGTCGTTTCGCGTGAACTCGTCCTCTGTGTTCAGGTCGTCCTCGTCACCGTTTGTGCTCGAGTTCTTTCTCTCTTTGCTTTTGTAGCCCACAGGCCCTTGCATAAACAACCAGTGTGGCCTGAACGCGATATGCGAAGAAAATCCCACTTCTTCGGACTTTTCGCTTTCTGCTGACAATCTCCCGCCTCGCACCCGTCTCGTTTACTTCGAAAAAGGGATCCAGAGGCAACCTGCTTCTTCTTCCTCCTCCTCTACTCCTTCCGCCTCTTCTCCTGCTTCTTCCAATTCGTTTGTTCCTGCTTCTGCATTTGTCTCTGCCCCGTCATTCGCCTCCTCGACTCTGTCTGACTTCCTTTACTCACCGGAAGCAGACGACAGCCAGACATCGATGGGGAAGGTTGGTTCCGACAGAAAACCAACGACGCAGGAAAGTGCCATAGAAAATCAGGTGAGCGAAGCTGTGGTGCGGAGCGAGCAGCAGAGAAGCGAGACAAGAGCAGGCAGAACATATTTTCGAGTTCGTCTTCAGGCTTTCCTACGTCCGACGTGTCTCTCACAGCTTCACCTTTTCTCTGATTCGTTTTTAAGGCCCATTTCTGCTCCTTTTCTTTCCCTTGTCTACCATTTGTTTTCTGTCTTGTTCGCCTCCTTCGCCTGTCCTTTTCGTCTCTCATGTCCCCGTGCATGCTCGTCCTTTCCTGCGTTTTCCCGCTTATATCTTCTCCCCGTCGTTCTTCTCTGAGGCCTCTTCAGGCTTCACAGAGCGCGCCAGCGACGTCCACAGTATGGTTCACTCCCAAGGGCTCGTATCGGTGCCGATGCAAAGTTGGCTACGAGGGCGACGGACTGAACTGCAGAGACATCGACGAATGCGCAGCGGAAGAAACTTCTCCATGTCACCCTGCCGCTCTTTGCATCAACACAAAAGGGAGTTTTCGATGTGTCTGCAAGGCCCACTACGTCGGCGACGGCGTCACCTTCTGTGTGCCTCAATCAGACCTCGTTCCAGGCGATACGAGCAACTCAGTCGCGCAGTGTGTCGACAAAGAAGGCAGGCCCTCATGCCTCGCGACCCTGCACTGCTTGCCAGACGGCTCCTGTGGGTGCAGCGAAGGCTACGTCCGAACGACGTAAGTGTCGAAGCTCTCTGTTTCTTATCGCGTGTCATTTGGTCTCCCAGAGCTTGATGCGAAAGTGAAGCGTTAGATGTGGACTGTAAAACGAGACCCTTGAAGGGGGCGGGGAATCGGGGACAGGCGCATGCCGTCGACTCTGAGCAGTTGCTTCGAGGGCCTTCTCCATGTGCCGCAGTTGAGAAACGAAGCGCTTCCTTTCGGTGGTTTGCGGCGAGGTCTGATTCGTCGCGCTTCTCAGCCTTCCCTGCCTCGCTGTCCTCTCTGTTAAGACTCTGACTGTTCCAGTGGGTTTCGCCGTGAAGCGTTTCTTGCGGCTTTGTGGCAAAGTCTCTTGGACAGCGGCGCGGGGTTTGTGCGGGGTGTGTTGTCCCGTTCCTCCAGAGCAGACACCTGCGAAGACATCGACGAATGTGAAGAGGGTCTGGCTTCCTGCGCCCCTGCCTCGCTCGCGCTGTGTATCAACACGGAAGGAGGTTATTTCTGTAGCTGCCGAGAAGGCTACGAAGGCGACGGACGCCAGTGTGTCAAAGGACCGTCTGTCCTACACGCCAGGTTTGTCGTTTCTGTCGACTTTCGCCCAACGATGGAGAGAGAAGGAGGCATCGATGGATTCACGCGCCTGTTCAGAGACTCCGTCGCTGAGGTAAGCATCGCATGGAAGGAACTCGGACAACTGTGCACCTTTTCGCGTCCATGCATGCTCATAAGACACTTTCGAATTCCCGCACGACGAGTTGGACACAAATACATAGATGCGCATGCAGCTATTCATGTTATAGGCATACATGTCAAGACATGTCAATAGGCCTGAGCCAGTACGCATTTCTGTCAACTAGATTCGTATGTGCAGCGGTACCTCACGGTGAGACGGAGGCGCAGCCACAGTATAGGAGCTGTATCTCATATATGGTGACTACTCACTCGAAAGGGATACAACTATGTATTTACATATATCTGTGTCTCTACATTTGTGTCTGCTTGTATGTCTCTGAATTTCCCGGTCCTTCAGATGGGTCGTTTGTACCGCTGTGCCTTGTTTTCTGTCACACATCTTTCCCGATCGTCAGGCAGTCCCAACGCTCAGCCGCGAGCGAATTGAGGTCCTCAGGGTCTCTGAAGGAAGTATTAGCATTCTGCTTCGCATCCACCCCCCTTCGTCTTCTCCTTTTTCGTCTCGGAAAAAACGTCCCTTTGCTTCCCGCGACGCAACAGAAGGCGGGGTACACCAGACGGGTGACAAGGAGAATGCCTTGGCGGCAGAAGGAAGAGACGCGAGATTTGTGAAGGAAGATGAAACGCCTTTGACTTCCGCGGAAATTCTTCTGGCGCTGCAATATCAACTCGAGGACCCAACGTCTCCTCTGCGGACGGGACCCTTTGGGGAGTATGCCGCAGTCAGCTCTCTCGGTAAGAAGACGCTTCAAGCGGAAAAGAGAGGGGCGAAGGGGGTAACCGCAGGCCCAACTGAACACAGACTGGAGAAGAGTCAGCGTAGATTGTATGGTGCCTGTCTACACGGGAGTTCTGTACGAGTTTGTGGCGTCCTTCACCCCCAACACATAAAGAAAGGAACCCTTAGACACGAACACGGTACCCGCGAGAGCGGCTGGTTTGTTCGTAGCCTTCCCGTTTCTCGGACTCTTGCTTCACATGTTCACTTTCATGTTTGCAGAAGAATACCACTTTCTCACGAAATCTCAGGCGTATGGCACACACGATGTGCTGGACCTTCTAACCAGCTGGTTGCCTGCTTGGATCACGGACCACGTTCCTAGGTCCATCATCGTTGGAGTGGAGATATGTTTCTTCGTTGTGGCCTTTCTCATTCTCCTGAACTGCCTCATCAAAATATGCAGACGGAGAAAGAAAAGGTGAGACGTGTCCATTTTTTTCAAGCTTTTTCTTCGCTGCCTGGGCATTGCTTAAAGTGCAGAAATGGACACGCCCCTCTAGGTGCGCTTTGCATCCCTCAGGAGTGATGCAGGCCGGACTAAAACGGAGTGACTCGCTACTGCTGTTCGCCTATACCGCTTTCAACTGAACGTGTACACACAGGCAAGGATCTGCTGTTCCGCTTCTTGTCTGTGCCCTGCACCCTCTCGAACACCACGAAAGTATATAAATATATACTGGCATTATATACGTACGGGATAAATATATACTTGCATGGTGAAGTGTTTGCTTGCACTTATTTGTTCCTTTAGTGTTGACAAGAAAACGTTAATGTTGTTCTCCTCATGTTGTCGACTTCTAATCTTCAGAAATGAAATACGGTCACAAAGTGCGAGGACCGTCCGTCGTCGGCCGGCCTTCTGTTGCTGCTGTATGGGCGCCTCTTCTTCTGAAGACGAAAGAGAAATTCCTCTTCCGCCTAGAAGGGCACCAGTTTCTTCTTTTCAGCAACATCGTTCCACCCCCCACCAAACACCTCTCTATTCTCTTCCACCGTCTTCATCATCTTCTGTCCTTAGTTCCTCTAGTCGGCCGCTAGGAGAGACACGGACCGACCGAGAGCGGAAAGAAAGAATTGGGCGCATTTTTCCAGGAGATAGCGAGGAAGGAATGAGAGATAAAGAAACACTCGAGAAAATGAAGAGCGTTGAAGCCTACCATAGACAAATCATAGCAGAAGAACAACGGCGAAGATACGCATCACGGGTGGCACTCGGTTGAAAAGCAAAAAAACAAACCATGACGATCCCTACGCAATTTCTCAATCACATCACCTCGTGGCAAAATCATCGATGCGTACAGCCACCTTAAATAAGCTTTTTCAGGGGATCAATAATGATTGTCTGCATGAAATTTCTGCGTTCGTTTTCAGTGAAAGATGCAGGAATTTCTATGTTGATTTACACTGAACGACGCGAGCGACGCTCTGGCAACTGAACCACGGACGTTCACGTTTCACGCGTGGCTTTCTTTCATCTGTGTTTTAACCCAGTTATAACTCTCGGATGTAAATTTCATTGTCACGTTTACGGCCGCACGTACACAACCATTCGTACTTATGCATCTCTACGCATAATGTATATCAGCACATGCGCATATATTCCACTAATGCATCACTTTAACGACATTTAGGGGCTCCACGGGAACGGGATAACGACACTGTTCCTGATGCGTCTCCATGACCTACGCAAAAAGTTTGACTGCGAACGCTGATAGACATGGACACAACGATTCACAATTTCCTTATTGCAGAAACCTTGGTAGCTGTCAGACGGTCTTCCCTCATAGAATAAACTATGCATCTGCATAAAGTTAAGTGTGCGTGCGTGCATGTGCAGATGTGTGTGTAGTGAAGAGGTAACAAGAACAAATGCGTAATATTTACGCATAGAGTCTGACTAGATGCAACGTATATGCCCGTGTGTCTGCTGACTTTCCGTGGTTCTCAGCACAACCGTGCAAACCTGTGTTTACAATTTCGAATGGACGCAAAACAATGTAATCCGGTTTCTGGACAAGAAATATAAAAGCAGCTCGAGACACCACGGCTCTGTGTTTGCGCACAGAAACTGGCATGTGCTCATATGGACACATTCCCCTCTATAAACGTTTTCTCCAAGTTCGAAAAAACAAAAAAAATTATGCGCGGATCGAATCAAAGGAATTCTGCAAAGAGGTATGAATTTATGAATGCGTGCACATGTCTATACGCGAATTTTTTTTCGGGAGCTCTGGAAAGGAATCTGTGTCACTCATACTCTGTAAAACAACACTCATTCATCTTTCCCCCCACTCACACAGAAGAAAACCATCTTTGCTCCAAAAAATGGTGATCGAGTGGCAATTTGAGTGGCTTTCAAATCCACGATTTCGTTTCAGTGACTATTCGGCGCATGCTTTCTCAGAAAATCCATTCTTCGCGGTTATGACACCTAGGCCCATCCTTTAACAGACGCAAATGAATGCACCTCAATGAGTCCACCAATCGAGAGCGGCATTTGAAAGGTGTCCATAAAAACGAAACGTGCTGCGTGTGTTGCAGTTGTGCAGATGGAACCCGATTTAAGAAAGCAGCTGTCACTGAAACGTTGAAAATCGGTTTCAAACTCACGGCGTAAAACAGCTTGGCCAGAGCTGAGGTGAAACGCAGGCGAAATCACGTATATGTGTGCGGACAACTCGTGAAGCAGTCTCGAACGCGATTCCCTTTCCGGGCTTCTTCTCTTGATCTAGGCGCTTGCACACCATGGGTTCGCATACACAGGACAAAACAGTAAATTACAACTCGATTCTGTACCGGCCATACATCATTTTCCCCTTCTTGAAATATACCCGGGAAAAAAACACATTTCATTTGCTGTGCGGGCAATGCTTGCATAGAAAGCAGAACGACACGAAAGGACCCGCATGCGGACTGCACCTGGTTCTGCGGCTAAGCATGCCTTCACAGATATCAGTTGATACAGAGGAAAATTGAGCAGAATCCAAGAGAGGCTGTTAGGGGATGTGATACTGAACAGAGATAAGTTGAATCTCCTGCAGCCAAAAATATTCTATATGGAGAGACTCGAGGTGGCGAAATTTGCTTGCTAGTCGCATTTCCCTCTCTCTTTACATCTTTCACAACGAAATTTCGATATACCGCGGAAACGTACTTCATAAATGATAGGGCAGACAAGACACAATGCGAACGAAAACAACAAGCGTGAGCACCGGCCACCCCTAATTCCCTGCTCCGCTGACATGAAACAACTCAAACAAGGCGTGCGTTGCGGTGTTCGCTTATTCTCACTGCACACCACTACCTTGTGTCAATTCTTTCAAAGCAGGTATGCCGATTTGTGGATCGGCAGCCTTGAAAACGCAGGGAGCATCATGCGTATGTCGCACAAAACCAAAAGCATCTTTCTGGTCCCGGTGCTGTTTGAGAAAAAAGGCAGAAGACGGAACAATGTGAACCGTGC
This sequence comes from Toxoplasma gondii ME49, assembly GCF_000006565.2. Classification (NCBI taxonomy): domain Eukaryota; phylum Apicomplexa; class Conoidasida; order Eucoccidiorida; family Sarcocystidae; genus Toxoplasma; species Toxoplasma gondii. Next base: position 5,537,181 of record NC_031476.1, read on the forward strand.
CAATTTTGTCCCCTAGTGCACCGCATAGAAAGTACCATACTAGCAGCGGCGTCATGTGGTCACTGGTGTACCATACACAAAGCTAAAACGCAACTGCGAAATAACGTTGCAGCACTGTCGCTCTGTTTTAAGTTGTAGGAATGCGCATGAGTGCGTGAACTATCGGTGCTCTCTTCAATGAAAAAACTGATTCGCTGTATACTTGCAGTGCTTCCAGTCCTCAGAGATCCCCATTGGTAAGCACACCCTCCGAGATGGACTCCTCTCGCTTCTCCACCGTACGAATTGCACAGGTTGTAGATGTGGTACCGACTCGGCTCTCTTCCCAGCCACCCTGGCAAGGCTCTGTTTGGACTTCAATTTTCGTCGTCGCCACTCGTAGAACGCGACCGTCCTCTTGTTTGCTTCCTGTGGACACCTTGAGCGTGAGCAGCACAGCTCGCTCTGGAAAAAAACACACGCAACAGATACCGCGATTGACGGTAGGATCGATATGACAGCCGAAGCGACCCGCAGGCACAACAGAGAATACCCCCGAAACCCGAGACTTGAAGTGCGGGTTCGCAGGCGAAAAACAGGACACGTGCAACGCGAAGAACATACACACCAGAATGGGAAGGACTCCACGGTTCACGGGAATACTTTGCATGCTTGTGAGACACGCTGGCGAGACTTAGGTCGTCGTCTGGTGTCCAGATCCTGTGGAAGGGTTCCTTCGAAAGATGTATTGTAGAAAGGCAGTACGGAAGAAACCAGCAACTGTGTGTGGCGGAGCGAATGCTAACAGATGCCCCTTCGAATCACGAATTGGAGTAGTGCAGTCGAGTTTGGTGTGACTCACACGCGGAGTTAGACCCCTGAGCTCAGCGGTGCTACACACTCCTTTATGTTTACTTGTCTAGGGATACCAAAATGTCTTCTGGACGAGAATGTGGGTCTTGACTCGATGAGGATTCGTTTCGCTGGTCCCCCTCCAGGCTCCGCTCGAAGCCCTTCTGCTTATTCGATGATCCGGTCACCGCACTTACCAGGTAGAAGGATCCACGTCGCATCGATGCCCCGGACAAGTTTGCCCAATTTCTCGTCTCCAACGCATCCATAAAAGGGATGCTGGAAAAGAAATTGTTCATCTGGGGTTACCGTAGCAGTGAGAGAAACTTGGCTCTGCCGTCCCGACATCTGCAGTCTGATCTGCTTCTTGTCTTTTGCTGCGAAAGAAAACAAATACAGGAAGCAGCAAGGACACACGATGAGAAATTCTCTTATTCCGCAGCTGCCCTGGAGCCACTGACCACGCCATCACACTTCACAACTGCTGGTCAACGAAGGAGTTTCCATGGCGTCAGGATGCCATTACCAAACGAGACACGAGGACAACACGCATTTCACTGACAGGACCAAGCAGGCGTCCGTTGATAACATCCAGGTACCTGTCCCCACTTTTTGGTTCGGCCATCAAAGTCCGGCTTACCCGCAAAGCATCGAAAGCCCTCACGGATGACGGAGTCGCTACCGTTGATGTTTTGCCGTAGAACTTCCGGTTGGCCCAGCACAAGCTCCCCAAGATTACCATTTTCCTATAAAGCAGCAGCCGGTAGGACAGAACACCGGTTAATTCACAAACTGTCTCTCCATGCGCAGAAATCGATTGAGACAGGTAGCTGTGTTGATACTTCGGGAGGTAGACAGTGAAATCGACAGTCGATGCAGGTACATGAGTGAGTACGCGTGTGGTGTGTCGAATAATACTCAACATATATACGTATCCTCTTACGCATACGAAGGCGCCCTAGGCATATACGGAAACCAAGACATTATCACTTTTTGTTGCCTTTCTGTGAAACGTCGCAGATGAAGATTCGTGTATGAACGCGTATGCACTCACGCTCTCAAGCATTTCCTTATGGTCGCCTTTACGTCTGTGCTGGGTTAGCTGTTTTGAGCCGTCTACTCACCGTAGCCCATCGTTTCAAGAGGTAGTGTGAAAGAGCGAAGCCATAGAGAAGTCCACGTTCTGTGGCGCGGAGAACTTCGGCCCACACACGCCCAGGCTCCTGACGCCAAGCGCGAGGAGCGAGCGTGTTTTGTTTCAAAATGTCATCAACACTGGATGTTTTCTGGAGGTGCTTCCAAAAGTGGAAAGGTGATTCAAAGTTTCCACGAAATGCGTTGCATCTCTCTTGAAGAGGCCTTTCGCGGCCTTGTCCCAGATAGCCTGCTGGTTGGCCTGCCGCAACGTGGGAGCACTGGCCGACAGAAGTCATATCGAAGTCTTCAGGTGCCTCGAAGATCTGCAAAGGATCACACACACACAAACTCACACAGCGTTTATGAGACGTGCAAAGTGTCACACAAAAAGCTGAATAGCAGTTGCTGAACCCACAAAAATGTGTACGGAATACTTAGGATCGGGTCGTCTATATGCACAAAACGACAAACCTGTATACACGCAGACAAAAGACAATCAAATAAACGAATACAAGTGCCCAAGTAGAAATTCACACCATTGTTTGTGGAGCGGAGTAAAAAATGACGCACGGAAGCAGGAAACTTGCGCTTTGGCTGCTTTGGTACAGGCGCTGCTATGAAGAGCGCGTGTCCGTAAAATCGAGTCCGCTGCGAAGTGGGACCGGGAGGTGATTAGGTGCACATGCACAGGCCCGGATTCTCTTCATAGATCGCAATAAACATCATCGACTCGCGGTTATAATAATGTGTTATGCTGTCGCTTCAATAAAATCTTGTGACGACCCTCAGAGCGGCGAAACCACGTGACTTTGGACGTCGTTCCCCAGTTTACCACAGCGTGACACTGGGATGAAACGCCGGCACTGCTGAGAGAACGCACAGGCCTTGCTGTGCGTGGTGGCATTTCGCCTTGCATCACAAAGCTAGAAAAGGCACACAGTTGTTTGACGTCAATGCACTGACTGCTACGCAAAATCATGGGCCTCCGGTTAGCCGAATCTCAAGTGAACGCAACTTTGAGGAATCTGCACAAAAGGGTAGCTGTGCAAGAGACAGGAAAGACAAAGTGCGGTTGATCTCTGGTAGAGAACGATACAGCCCGTTTCTTGTTTGTCCCAAGCAGTGCTTACCATGACGACTGTACTTCCAAAGCGAAAAGCTCCGATTTCCTGGCTCGCACACAATTCCACGTCGACTTGCTTCTCGTAGGACTCGGTGTATCTCGTGCAGCGGCCCAATCTCATGCTCGCACCGAGGGGCTCTTCCTCCCAAGAGAGACGCAAGCCTCCGACGAACATCGCTGCCACCATGGTCACGGAGAAAAACAATTGCTGACCATTTTTCTCTGGATCCCAGTGTCCAATGAGCGCCGTGCGCTCGTATCGGTGAAGCAAATCGCCCGCCTCCAGATTTCTGCGGCTCACCTGAAAACGCGGGAGTACAAGGGGAGAGAGAAGCACAGTTCATCTCCCACCGGCAGCGGCATTGGTGTATGCCCACCCTAACAGACAAGACACTGGAGACCTGGATGAACTGATGGGTGCATTCGCATAGAGGCGCATCTATCCACAGAAACCTGAACACGAACTGATAAAGGCTGGTGCTAGTTGAACCTGCAGGTGGCCGTGTAAGGTGGAGACGCATGCACACCATTCGAGTTGTCTCTACACGCCTAGCTCGTCAGCGAGGACAGGGAGACACCATGGGTACGTACGCGGTTTAAAGCCAACGGAGAGGAGCACGGAGGCGCAGGTGCGCGCACAGGTACGTGCAATTCAACGTCGAAAACATAAAAACCAAAGTCCCAGGCATGGGAGGATTGATCCCTAGTGAGTACCGCTTTGGCAACCGCGCACGACGTACCGAGGGAGTGCACCCCGGGATATAGGTCTGTGATGTGACTGTCCAGTCTGCCGGAGAATGAACTCGGTGGTAGTCACTCGGGGCAAGATACAAAATGCTAACGAAGAGGCGGTTTGAAGGCGACTGAAGCTGGAGAGGAGGCACTTGTCGTGCTCCATAGAGAAACTCCCGCAGATTGAACGACGTCGATTTCACCTGGAGAATAGAAACAAAGAAGGTGTCCGGCGATAACCTAAGGGCCTTCACTCTGAGCTTTCTTTTACATACGCACACGACAGAAACTAAATGCACTATGTGACGTCGACCCCCTCGATACGCATCACACTGAGGAGACAACTTCACGCTCGAATAATCGCGTGCAAGTGATAACAGTCGAACGAAGGGTCGAAGATGATGTGTTTCTTGGAGAATTTCAAACAATGATTCTGCGTGTGCTTCCCGAGAGCGCCGAGAAAAACCTCGATATGCCGTACCGTGGCTGCGCTACTGGCACCAACAAGCTCCAAGACCCGCGAATGTCTCGTACGTCAAAGCACGCGTAATGAGAAAAAAAAACTGCCCGCGTGACGGGTGAAACAAGAGTGAAAGGATTTCTTGTCAACATTTTTCGGCGTATAACGTAACACATCACACGACTTGGACGCAGCACGGATCCATCGCACTTAGACTGGCACTGGTACAGTCGACGCTAAGACTGCGACCCTGGTAGGTTCCTCGTGAGGTAGTTTGAGAAGGGTGTCAACAGTCTCCTTGAAGGTGTTCCCCATTGACGTGTCCACACCTGAGGAATGATTGGATGAGAAATCTCGCCTTTAAAATCAGGTCGAATCGTGTAAATATTTTGAATTAGAGAATCCGCCGGAGCCATAATGGATGCTCGAGGGTCCATGTCGCGATAGACGTGGTAGTTGATAGGTCGGGTGAAGAACTCTTGCACGCTCCGAAAATCTGCTGCAGAGTGGCGTCTGTCCTTGTCACTCATGCTGAAGGCCTCTTCCAGATCTGAAAAAGGTACAGAGGAAACATGGGTATGTCCCACTATGTACCTCCTCCATACACTTCTCCCGCGAGCGTACGTCAGCGTGAAATGCTGTATATCCACCAATGAAACGGGCGTGTGTACAGGCAGGAGTATAGGAAAAGAAGCCGGACTGCATATACGAATACGGATATGAAGAACGGGGATTCTTCCGACACAGTCGAGTCCTTTCACGCACACACGTGCAGAAAGATCACCGTAAAAACGTGCAGAGTCCCGTTTAAATATGTATATATATATATATATATTTATACCAGCCATGGATGCATGTGGGCGTTCACAGTCATAGCTACCCCTGTACGTGGGCAGAGTTGCTTGTTTGGATGTACATATACGAGAGTTGAGTACGTACACATCAACGGAAGATGCGTTTCTCCATGAGGATTGATGCATGTAAATATGCAGGCACGTACCTATCCATGTGTCTACACATTTGGGAACGTATACATGTCGGTCGATTGGTACAGAAGCCTTATGTTCCGCGTACGTTTTTCCCATCCCCTTATCTCTTACCAATATTATTTAGCCTAATCAGTGTTCTAATGAACCTTCTCGAAAAAGATCGGGAAGCCAGCCAGCCAGCCATTTTCCCTATGATCCGTGTGTTGGCGGCAATACTGGAAAGGATGCCGCTGCGATATTCTGGAAGTGACAGTGCAAACGAGTGCATTGACAAAAGAAACAGAAAGCATAGCCTCATTATAACCCTTTGACACAGCTGGATTGGTCCGTGGGCCCCTCTCCTATAGAGAAAAGGAACTGGAAATTCATGCAACCCTGTGCAGAGTGTCTCTTGTGTGTGCATGTCATGATTAACCTTCATGCAACTGTGACACACGTACGAGTGTAAAGATGTGTTACCCCCCCTAATCGCTGAAACGCTGTCGGCGCATGGAACCAGTCTGTATGTTTCAGTCTCTCCGGAGCAGCATTCTCGTATACTTTCAGCAGCAGAAAGTCGCGGCTTCCCCACCTGTGTCAGTTCTCACCGCCTGCATCTTCGATTGCCTCGAGCTGAAAGAGACAACGCAAAATAGCGAGCAATAAATGCTGCGTTGCGGCCGTTGAACTTCCACAGTCGAGCGATGGTTTGAATATCTTTTCTGTGTCGCGATATGCGGGGCAGTTTCTCTTTTGTCCCACAAGAGTGACACATTATCGTTACCGAAAACGATAGTGCTCATACGTATCTGTGCAGGCCAGTTGCGTGTACGACGAAGTGACCACATAGTGGCAAGACACCTACAACAGAAAACGGTTGAGAAGTGAAGCTGTCACTCCGTCCAGTGCCAAGGATACTGCCAGTAGGTCACAGGATACCGGCTTACCGTGTCAGGAAATTCCCACATAAGCGGAGTCTCTTGCCAGCTCTCAGAGCCTTCGGGTGTGCGCCAAAGCTGTAGGAGGACGACCGTCGGATCTTGTTCGAATACACCGTTTACGGGTTTGCGAGCAGCCAACAGATTGAGAAGCACTTCGGCACCCTCACTGGGCGGGTTTTCTTTGCCATGCACGCGTTTCTCCAAGATGTTCATGCCTGTTTGAGTCAGTTTGTGTGTCTGAGATCCGGTGCACATGTACGACATCGCAGAGAAGGGAACGAGGCGAGACGCGGAGACCGGAATTCGGAAAGTGCCATCCGAAACAGAGGTCACTTCAACGCCAAAAAAAGTCTTCGAGGGAAGAAACAGAGCCAGTTGACTGGCAGTGGGAGTGTACACCTGTTTTTCGAGCTCTGCGCCGCTGGCATACATGGAAATCTGTTTGAGGTTCGGTTTTGCACTACCAAACGCGCCTATGCCAAAGCTCGACGCGCCATCAAGAATCGCTTGAGCTGCTGCGTAAGTGGACACACTCGCAGGCCCGGGTTCTTCCTCTTGGTGTTCGAGCGGTTCTCGCAGAGACATTCCCAACACATCCATGCTGACGTGAAGGGTGTATTTGTCTTGGACACCCACTTTCGGCACACCGTACAGGGGCCGTGGGTCCAGCGCAGCCCGCCTGCATGATGAAGTCGGTGTCTGAGGAAGACAGAACGCAAGCGAGTCAACAAAGCGCAAAAAGCCAAAGTCGGCAAAAGTATGTTGCGCTCAACTCGAGGAACAAACAACCCTGGACAGGAATTCCAGAAATACACAAACGGGGGCGAAGGCGGAAGGAGGACCTCACGTGGTGAGTGCGGGAGAATCGCGACATTCTCTCGACGTTGAGGAACTGGCTGTAATGCGGACCGAAGATTCTATCACGCGCCTCCCCATGAGATGCACACGCAAATGGCGGGGGGGACAGGTCTCCCCAAGCCTTGTATGACATGTCTCGATTTCACAGGTACTTCCTAAGGTTGACCAGCGTTAGATGTTGGTGTGTGAGGTAGCGGAGTTTAAGGGTTCCCTATCTCTCAAATGCTTTGGCTTACTGGTTTGCAAACAAACACGAAAAGCCGCTGTTTAGCAACTTGATAAAGCGGAGTACTGCGGGGCAAGCCGCTGCCAGTGCGAACAGCGCGTCGATTCAACGTGAGCCTCAAAAACAATGGGTCCTTCCAGGACCACCTGCGGATTGCCAACGTCGACGAAGGTTCCTTCAGGCTGGAAGCGAATGTGCGCGTAAGGCTAGTCTGCACATCGCCCAGTGTTGCGTTATTTAGCGCTTTGCCGTGAACAACGACGGTGAGCTCTCCAGTCGCACATTGTCGGGTGCCCACTCTGCAAAGAAGAAACCGGTATACGGCCTTAAACGACTTGTTGCCACGGGGCGAACTGGCAAGGCAAGTTGTGACGGTGACACAAACCTCCTACCTCTCTCCCACTACTTGAAAACATGCGACACGGCAACAAAAGCCGCATCCCCTATCGAGCGAGAAGAACGATTTCTGTGGCGGTCTGTGTTACGCCAGGAGGCAGCACAAAATCCGCTGCATTATTTAACTCAGTTGGCCAGTATTACGTTCAATATTCTGCAACAGTGTATCGTAAATCATGCACTGCTGCCTTGCTGTACGAGGGAGACTGTTGACCAGGAGTCGATTATGTCTGCAGGAAATAATTTGTTGCTTACAGCCTCAAGTAGACGATGTTGAGATATACCACTGAGTCTGAGGCTTCTTGTCCACGGCGTCGGAAAGCGGAAAATGGTCTGACGGCAAAGGGAATCCGAGGCTGAAGAAAATTTGCCGACGTTTGTTCGGAACCAACAGAAAAAAACATGACACTGGGTATTCCTCCTTCTACTTACATTTTAATGGTTCTAGATACCATGTTGTTACAGAAAACGTGCTTAAAGTTGCGGCACGTGACATGTGATCAAGCAATGCAAGCACAGTACTTTCCGAGCAGACACAATGGCTCTACGAGTCCAGGCACCGACGGGAGCAGCGTTATATGTTGGCCGAATGGTCCTGTGAGGTCCGTGTTTCCTGTATGTTCGCCAGTCTGCGGCCACCAACAAGGAAAAGACAGAGTTGGGCGAAGCCGACACATATATGACGGATTCTGCGCGGCAACTAGGTAAACGACAGCCCCTCGTCCCGTGACGCTTCCAGTACAGCGGCCGTCTGAGAACCGCCGGCCGCAACTCTAAATAAGTGGCCACAGTCCGGCCACCGTGCTAATCGGTAGCCGTGGAAATGTTCAACCCTCACCTAATGGACGAAGGGAGCCGTTGCCGGAAGCCAGGTCTGATCCGCTCTTGTTGACTCTGCACCGAGGACGCTGCTGGTACCGAAATGGCCACCAGGGCCACGCACACGAAAATGATAAGCCTCATAACCTTAGCCATGTTGTTTGCAAGACTCGTACGCGTGTATACTCAAATGCAAGCACACCAGCAAACCGTCTAGAATCAATACGGAAGAGACGACACTGCTCCAAAACGTAGCACGATAGATTCCCTGATGGTCGTTATGTCAACTTCGTAGACATTAAATACACATCACACAAGCAAAGAAGGTCGGTCACCGCCGTTGTACGTTTGACGTATCCGTGCAGTGTCTTAGTTCCGACCGTGAGAAAGCACGGGGACGGGACAGAGCTGTTGAACCTGCGAGCTTGACGCAACTACATTGCTCCGGAACTCCGCAACCCCGGAAATTCCTCGAGAAATTTCGGGGTTGAATTTCTTTTAGCAGAAGCTAGTACGGTTCGAGGAAACCCCCGCCAGATAGCGAGCCTCAAGCAAAACTTATCCGGAGCACAGTATTGGAGTAACGGCACGGTGGACCGCGAAGTGGAGGGGCGGCTGGCGTCGGCGCTGTCGTACCCTATTTGACAGCGCCGTCGCTACCGTTTGCAAGACGTCGCCCCTCAAACCATTCTTTCACCGCAGTCCTTAAGAGCTAAACACTGGAAAATGCCGAGTCATTTCCCCTGACGATTGGCTGGTTCGAGTGCGTCTTGGGATGAAAGCGAGAAACGCGTTGCGGCGCCCTTGTGTACACAAGTAGGTGTTCCACAGTTATTTGTCAAGACACGGGGCGCAGGAGACCGTGCCGCAGGAAGTGATTGTACTGACCACGCAATTGTGCATCCTTAAACGCCACATGCCGTATGTTCGTTTTCACTGCTTGGTGGCAACGACACGAATCAACCCCTGCACAATTAGGCAGCACAGTACTGCAGCTAACTGACAGTGGCGGCCGATTGGATGATAAGCGCTCGTCTGCTTCAGACATCCCACTCTGCCCGACAGGGAAAATTCGTTTCTTCCCGTGTAACAGATTATGTTTGACCCGCGGTCATAATGTGAGAACCAGCTCGTTTCAGAGGGCTTGCATCCAATGGCATTATACGATAATAGAAAGGAACTGCAGGCGCTGCTGGCCTCTCCCTCTACATGAAGAACGAACGACCAATCTTTTTAGAGACGCGCCATCCACTCTCCACTGCTGGATACGTTAACCAAAACCGCTGTAGAGACGATGCGGGCCGTGCGATATTCTGACAATTTCTGTTTTACAGTCGAATCGTGTGGTGCACTTGTCACGGAACACCCGGTAGTTACGAAATCAAAAGGAACGGAGAAAAGAGGTGACCGTCCGTTGCACCCCCCCACATCACCCCCCATAACTCTGGAAGAGCAGTGTCTTTAGCGTTGTTAACTCAATGATATTCACGGAGTCTTTCACCATTGAGGAGATGACAGGATTTCGCGTCTGCACACATGTACATATGTTTCTACGATGCGGCATTCACACAGAAAAATCATCCCACAAGAGAAATAAGACGGAACCATCCTGCATCAGCTGGTTCAGCATGACACCGGGATCCAATTTCGTGATACCGACTGCTGGATCAGAGGAAGCGCCATCGTCTTCTGCCTCGTATATACCGAGTGCCCAGAACGTCGCACTACCTCCAGTTTCAGCGTTGGCATTGCGAATCGATAGTTTCTGACAAATTCTGTCTAGGTTCCATCCCGCGGTTTTGCTTCCATCTACGTATATCATGACACCGTCCTTTTTATCTTTTGAGGAACGCAGTTTGGCGGTAAGCTTCTCTTCAGGCACCATGGTTAGGTCCACCCTAACCGCTATCCTGTCTGCTTCTGAAATCGACAAATCGGGCTTCAATTTCATTTTGATTCTTATAGCATCGAGTTTTCGCATCGTCGCCAGTGCTCTTGATGTCATAACTCTCTTCTTCAAGAATCGACGCCCCGAGTGGGCGGGCACGCATTGAGTTCCGTCAGAAACGCGCCCGTCTTTCTTGGCGACTTCCTTTGAGTCAGCAGAGACATCGCCTTCGCTTCTTCCCTTCAGATATCCTGCTTCTGCGATGATACAGCTGCCACGTGCGTGGTTGGGAGATGCGGTACCGACAGCTGTACGATGCGAGCACTCATGGTCGGAAGGAAAGCGATGTGTCAGGCAGAACAACTGCGAGCAGTTCGGACACTCCACTAAAGACAATTTCATTGTCTGTACCCTGCACGACTGAAGAGCACATCGCGGCAGTCGACTAACAGCATCGGCGCAGGCAGCGCTCTTCTTGTGCAAGGAAAGAAATGCTTCAGAATCCGTATTATCAGGCACCACGAATAGACGCCTGCAACGTTTGCAGCCGACAGTAACAGGGCCCTGAACAGAGTCACCTGCTCCAGAGCGCTTGCAACATCGATGGGCAGTCTGGCTGCGGTGCTCAAGACAGTAGAAAGTACTGCAGCCATTGCAGAAAAAAGGGAGAAAATCCAACTGGCGACACTCTGGGTAGCCGCAGTGTTCCCCTATGTCATTCATTTTCTTGATCTCTAAACGCACATAATTGCGGTGTGTATCCCCTGGTCTCTGCTTGCGTGACGACAGAATCCCAGGAAGCCCGGAGAAAAAGTCCTTGACAGATGCCTTAACATACCTCACCTGTTGACGCCTATCTTGACCGATCCGTCAGTTCAACTATTGGCCCATGACTGCGTGTATGTTGCAGATCATCTCCCTTAGTATGCCATCGATGGCACAATCGGCGAATGCAAGTCAGAGCAAGCAATACAAAGAAATGCCGGTAACAACAAAAAACGAAGTGAATGGAAAACAGTCGGAACGCAGGCAATACAACACGACCACAGTGTTCACAAGAAAGCGATCCCGATACTAAATGTGGCCGCTTTTGCTCGCTCACAGGCTAACAATCCTGAGCTCCTTGAAAGTTCCGAGTTCGAGCTTCCTGGCGTGAAACCTGTCTTGACTGACTACAACTGGGTACGCCAACCAGCGGCTTGTTCTGTTAGATTGCCAGGTCACGGGGGAGGAACTCCGTAGTTCGACGGTCATATGTTTACGGTAACCAGGAGAGGCACGAAAAATTGACGCTTCTCTGAGAGTCAACTGTATTTCTTCTGGTTCACATAGAGGGAGGCCACCAGCCGTGCAGGGAAGCAGAACACAGAAGCGATAGACCCCCTTTCCTGCAGCACCCAATCTGTCTCCGCGATCGAAGAGACACACGAAAAAACGGGCATGTTCGAAACAATGTTCCTCGCATTCGGGAAGTCTTCATAGCAATATCTGTCACTGCGACGCTCTTGTCAACCGGTGTGGCGGTTCACTTGCGTGGTAGATGCGATTGCATGCATCCAGAAGACAGCTCTGCTGTAGCACAACAACGCATGCAAGGATGAATGTCTTCTTCCCTGCAGTTCCGCTTCAATACATAGTGCAGGGAGAACAGCAGTGCCTTCTGACGTGCCCAGTTCTCCGTATGCTTTCCTAAATCCAATTGCTGCGACGCCTTTGGGTGACCTGGCATCGACGCCCGGTGAGCGAAATGCCCGTGGAATCCCACCGCCGCCAGTACACGGAGTCAATTTGAGTCACAAGGAATCACCTGTTTTGCGGGTGGCAAGGACGTTACATGATACATCAGTTGCCGCACCGTTTTTGTGAACTCTAGATCCTCTCTCAGAGATTATTACTCCCATCCCGGTGGTACTGATCATATTAGCGTCTGAGTAGTGCCGCAGGAGAGTAATGCGAAGGCGGTTACCGATACCTGTCTTGAGCCCTCCGGTCCTTCGAATCTGCGAAAAAAAGCAGGATAACCGAGACCATGTGCACAGGTTCTCTTTTGTTTCTTCTCATCTGCACAAGATTAGAGAAAGGGTGCACCTTATCCGCTGACGGGTAGGAATATGTACGACACAAGTACGGTTAATGGCAGGTCGCCGCACTACCGGTGCCCTTTTTTACTCCCGGTCGGAAATGTAGGGATCGAACAACTATTGATGCTACTGTCGATTTGCACGAACGAAGCGTGAACGGGAACCATGTAAAAGCTTACTGGCGTTCAGAAAACCCCATAAATGTATAAAAATGTGTATCGTGAGGTCACTGCACAATTCCAAAGTGCGTGTATCTTGTACGGGTATCGTTTTAAAGATGGCGGACGGTAGGGCGGCGAGATAGCAACTGCTGGGCGCAGGCCTACAGTTGTGATGCCTTGTTGACTCCAACCTTGTATAGCCATAGTGTTGGTTACCATTTCTCGTTGCAAACGTGTGCGCTGTTGCGGACGCTCCCGTAGAAATACGTTGTCTGTCGGGCGTTAAAGTCGGCGTGATGGTGACCGTAACTACTGCCAAGAGTAGTCTGCTTGCCCATTTCCGCAGCCCTGAAGAAGCGTGGTTGTGTTGGCTCAAACACTTGACTGAAAACTGAACACATACGCAAAAGAAAAACACTACATCCGTTTCGGCATTCAAGAAGCGTATGATGTCTTCACCACCCAACGACGTTCGTGACTGAAGTTGAAACGGGGATTTCTCTGGTTTGCAATGAATGTGTCACAACGTGGAACTGCTTCTCCGTCCAGCCGACTGCTAGTCCGTTCCCCACATAACATTGATGGCTGATGATAGCTCCAGATCGCTAACTGCTGAAACGCTGCTCTGAGGTTTCTGACTTCTATTCTCGACCAGTGACCAGATATTTTGCATTGTGGGTTAAGGCGAAGGTCGTCTGTTACTTTTTCCGTGCATCCCGAAATATTTCGAGACTGCTGACGACTTTCCAAACAACACATTCTAGGTCTCTCCAACTGCCTCATTTCTATTACAAGTTGGAGCGTAGCGCCGGACGTACGGGCTAGAGAATTTGTGTTCCGTCATCCATAGATGAGGCCTTTCTAAGGCGGTACAGAGTGGGTCTGCAATTTACCCATGGCCACCTTCTGAAGCAATGTGTGCGTATACTTGTTCTTCAGCCGCATGAGTAAATCCGATACAAACACGTTTGACGCACAGAAAATTGAATTTCCGAAAGTCCGGATGGCCAAGGATGTTTTGATTCGGCAGCATGAACCTATAATGAGTACTAATATTAAACTAAAAAACCAGGGGACCACAGCCAGCATGTCTTGTTGCGTGTTCTTGCGTCATAGCCACAACTTCCATGGAGCTTCCATCAACAATAACGCAACACCCTGCTAACGGCCCCTGACTGTCGTGAGACATCAATGAGAGGCAGTAGTTTACGCTGTGCTTTTCGTGTGCTTTTTCAGCTGAACGCCGATGTTGGGAGCACACGGGTTTTGCTTGTGTCTCCTATGGACGCCTGACGTCACGCCCTTGTGGATTTACCACTTTTTTGTTGACGCATTACGTGTGGCTTTCCTTTTTCCAACTGGCTCAGGGAACCTAGTTGGAAAGCCGAATCTTCACTTGGGAGGGAACGGAGCAAAGAAGCACGCCTACAGCGGCGACGGCGTTGCTCAGCCAGGCGGTTGAGGCGGTTAGTTGGCACACAGGTGGTCGCGGTTGCGCGCTATTCTGCCGTTTGGCATTGATATTTTTACAGAAGGAATTGACGTACAAAGGAACAGCTTTGATTAAAGAAACTTTAAGTGTGTCTGTTTCTTTCACAACATTTTTTTGAGTGGGACGAGACTGAAGGTCCGTACGCCGCTTGTGACCACACGCTTTTAATGAGTGAAAGCCTGGGGCCGCGGAGCTCCTCCACTGTTGTCCTGAGCCGAGTTTTCTTTCGGTATCCGAATCCGGGTTTTTTCTTTCGCTGAGAGGTCCTTCTTGTGTTTTCCGCCAATCTGAGGCACGCTATGTGGTTGTGTGCTATCGCTCCTTCGTAGCTCGCTCCGAGCTTACGCGCGTCGACACAGCACACGGATTTCCAGTCATCCGCCTTTCCGTAAGCCTCTACATTTTTTACCCTTGCTTGATCCAGCAATAATTGTCTTCATGAGACTTCCTTTCATCGAGCGAGCTTTTGCGCAGACAAAAATCGCAAGGAACACTTGCGGTTAACTGCGGCTCACCCGCACCTGCCGGTCGGGAAGAGACGGTGACTCCCGTCCGTGTCTGACTTTTACTGGCGCCTCTCAGCTGTTTCCCACATTTGTTGACTTGTTCGTTTCTCCGGTTGTCGCTCTCTCTTCCATGCGCGCCCACCTTCTTTCAATTATAAACTGACTCTAATTTCTCTTTAAGAGCGTCACAGCGGCTCGAGGTACTACCCGCTTTAGCAATTGAATCGAGCTATTCAGCTGGTGACGGCCAAGTAACCGGACAACCGAAAATGGGTACATGATAGAAACTCCAGTCACCCCTTTCTCTCTACGCCTTCTTCGGTACGTACCTCTGTCCCATCGAACTGGCCTACGGAGGCGCCTTGTCTCGTCCAGGACAAGCGTTCTGCGTGTAGGTGGGAGCTGCAGGGCCTCTTCAAGAGCGATTTTCACATTCCTGTACACCTTTGTAGGTGGGAGCTGCAGGGCCTCTTCAAGAGCGATTTTCACATTCCTGTACACCTTAACGCGGGTGCGCAGGCAGCTGGAAGCCTTTCGTTTCCGTCCCTTTTTCTCCAGCCACATTTGTGCACCACCTTTTCCACGATCATTGGCTATTCGCTCCCGTTCTTCCCATCGTTTCGAAGCAGTTGAGAGCGCACGTCTCGGCTACACTTTTTGGTTGACGTTTGTATACGGCGTCCCGAGTTTCTGTCTTGCATGCTCTCGTATGCTATGTATAGATTGCGATTCTCTTCCCTGTGGTTCGTTGCGTGTGTTGGGCTGTCTTTACCGTGTTGAGGGGTTTACGCCGGGAACGGCCAATGAGTGAAGTGACTGGGGATGACAGTGGTGGAGGCTGCGTGTCTTCCGTGGACTCCGGGGAAGAGAGACACTTACCACGCGACCACACGCCTTCGACTGAGGGTCTGTCGCCAGGTTCCTTTGTTTCGAGTGGCACTCCGGAACAAACGAAATCGAATTCTGTAGAGCTGAGTAGGGGCATCACACCTTCACGTCTGTTTGCAGCAGAAGGAAGTCATAGCTTACCGTTTTTCGGGACACCAGAAGACAAAGGGACGGCGGATCACGCAACGGCAACCATGCACACTACAACTTGTAATGGGACCGCCGCATCAGCCGGAGATCCTCGCAACGGGCATGCCGGTGCCCAAGAAGATTCATCAGAGGCTACATACGATGATGTCCAAAATGAGAAAAGATGGCGAGGGTTCTCTAGACGCGAGGTCGTCACACTGATTCTACAATGTATGGCGGAGCTAGGATACCGGTAAGTCACAAGAGGACTTTTCACTGTGCATCCACCACTGAATAGTGGAAACCAAGCAAGCGTAAAAGTGGTCTTCCTTGTGGACTCAACTTCTGTGACTCCCTGCACAAAGCCGCTTTCCTTCCGTCTGTTAGCGACAAATAATAAGTGCTGTTCCAAATTAACTGGACTACCGTTCTTACGAGCGTTGGCGTGCTCTGAGTCACGACCTCTGTGGTATATTATTTAGTCGTCACTTGCTGACATGGCCACCGATCATAACCTGTTTGACTGGTCTCACCCCTCTCTTTTTGGGGTATGTTTCCTACTGACAAAACCGTGAACGGTCTTCTGGCTCGGACTCCACACGTGTATTATTCAATCCCTCATGTACTTTTGAATATATTTTCCATGCGACAGTGCACCTGGAAACAGCGGCAAAGACAGTACTGAGAGTTGGTTCCATAAGGAGACATCTGTTTGTGAATTCAAAACCGCTGAGAAGGATCCGGGATCTTGATTTCGTAAGTAGCATTTGTAAGCACCCTCTTCTGTGAACAGTCTCTTGAAATTGTAAGCCTGCCGCGCAATGTCAGACAACATCCGTGGCGACGCGTGGTAGGAGACTCTTTTTTCTGTGTCTGCTCCAGCAACTCCGTGAAGGCTCTGGAGGAGGAGAGCGGATTTCTTTTAGAGGACCCATCGGTGGCGGTTCTGCACGAAGCGGTACTTCAGGGGAATTGGACTGACGTGTACGTTCACCTGAAGGCGCTGCCTCTCAGGCCGCAGGTTCGCAAGGCCTGCTGGTTCCTTGCCATGGAGCAGAAATACTTTGAGACCCTTGCGAACTCACGCGAAGAGGAGGTCATTCGATGTCTCAGAGGTACGTTCTCAACTCAGAAATTGTTTGTCGTTTGTACTCATTGGTATCCCCCAGGGTACACTTCTCGGCGTCGGCACGGTACACTCAAGGCACGCGAAGGCCGTGGCACTTAGTCTTTTGTGTCATCTCCTGACGTTTACGAGAAATAAATTTGTTTTCACTGTTTCTGCTTTCCTGAGGGCACACCATCACGCGTTCAACCATTCCGTTAACAGTTTTCGAGTTTTCCATCGTCTGTGTGGTGTGTGGGGGCCGAAGGAGATCTCCGCAAGGAGGACGTCATTTGTCTGGAGAAATGGTGTTTTCATGTACTTTCTTTCTACATTGACTGACGTTCATCACCAGATGATCTTCAGCCGGCGGTGTTCGACTCAAGCACGTCTCGCCGGCTGCAGGCGTGCAGCGCCCTTTTGATGCATGCGGATCCTGGGGGCGTGCTGGAGAATATGTCTGTTCTCTCGGACACGCTCCGTTCGAATCTCTGGATGCGCCTGAAGCATCTGCTGCCCCCAACTGTCTCACCGCCGAGCAGCCGCCTTGCAGTCCTTCTCGCCTATGCGCTCCAGCACCAAACGCTGATGTGCCTGTTCCACAACACCAATACGCCGCTCGAGTCGTACTCCCTCCTGCACGACCATCACTGCCACCACTACGACCCATGTTCTCTGTCCCTTCCTCTGTCTCGGCCGGAGCGTCTCCCCGCTCCGGGGACTTCGACTGAGAGCCAGTTGGGCATGCAGGTGGACGGCGATGCGGCAACGCTCGAGCACGGTGTCACGCACCATGCATCAGCGGTCGACGCTGAGGGTCGCAGACTGCTTTGCCAAGAAACTGGATCTCGCGGTGGAGAGTGTGCCACGCTGGGCGGCGAGGCGATTGCAAGTGAAGCGTTCACAGCTGGTACTGCCGAAGCGGCTCTGCCGAGCGCCGGCACAGAGCGGCCTGAGACTCGGCCTTCAGTGGCACGAGGGTATGAAGAGGAAGTGTGGGACACTGACGCTCTCGCGGGGTGTGTCCCCTGGAGAACCTCCGTGGACACCAGTAGCGGTGGTCGCTGTTTAGGCTCTGCAGCGTCCACGTTCACGCCGGGGCCCGTGTGTGGACGAAATTCTCTTCCAGTTCATCTGGATCAGTCGCTCGAGACGCACACTGACGAAGTCTGGGTGGTCGTAGCGTCGCCCGTGACAGCGACGTTCTTCGCTTCGGGGTCGAAGGACCGCAGTGTCGCCGTCTGGAGTGTACAGGCCAAAGATCTGCGGCGCTCGCACCGAGCACGCTCACCTGTCCTCGGTGGGGAAGGTGGGGGGCGGGACGCTGAAGATGCGAAGCTCTCTCTGTCGCAGAAGACAGAAACTGAAAAAGCCTCATGCCACCGGCCTTACGCGCGCTCTACAACCTCGCACCTGCGCCCACCCGACTCTCGACAGCCGCGGCTTTATTCCCTCCAGACGGCAGACCCAAGCAGTAGAGAAAGGAACAGCGAGGGGCGAGATGCAACGCGACCGAACGTCGTGGCCTCTCGTTTTGACCAGGAAGAAGCTGAAACGGAGGTCGCTTGTGTCATGCTTTGGCAAGCATATGGCCACGAAGATGCAGTGGCCTACATTGCCTGGTCTCCGGACGAAACGCTTCTCGCCTCAGGAGGTCAAGATGGTTCTGTCTGTGTCTGGAATCGAGAACAGGGACGCACGCCGCTAGCTAGAATCAACGCGCATGCACAAGCAGTTACAGCTGTCGGGTGGCTTAGAAACGGCAACTCCTTCGTCAGTGGCGGAAGCGATAAGACGGTCGCGATGTGCTCTCTGGTACACGGAGACGGTGCGAGCGGAGAGCGAGGCTGGCGCATCACCTGCGACTTTACGTGGGATCTCCGGTGTCGCGTTCAGGATCTGGTAGTTCTTCGAGATGGGTGCACTGTCGTCTGCGTCACCCAAGACAAACAACTGAGGCTTCTGGACACCAAGAATCGAGTAGAAATCCTCAGGTGGGACCACGCTGGGACCGAACTGCAGGCGTTGCAGTGTGGTCGTAACGAGTGCGCACAGCTTCCGCGACTGGTTCTGTCAATAGGTCGCCCCTCTTGGGAGATGGTGTCTTTTTCTTCTCGTGGGCGCCAAAACAGTCGAACATGTGTGCTGTGGTGCTTCTGCTACGTCATTGTACCTGTGTATGCCCACCGTCTTTTCGAGATCAAAGGAAGCCGCGCTTCGAATGTAGTTTGCTCGCTTTTCTGCTTCGGTGCTGTGCTGTGGTTTCTGTGATGTGCAGCATTCCTTTCACGGAAGTAATTTATTCTGTCTGTGCATCTGCATTATCCAATCAAATCCTAATCAACTTCGCCGACGCACGTCCGGTAGGATTTCCTGTTTTTCGTATTGGCAGTGGTTGAGGTCGATCCAAAGAGTGTCTCTGCGGGAACCAATAATTCATGCGTCGCTCGTCATCCGTACAAGAGTGCTGCTCTGTCACTGACATGAGCAGTCAGGCTCATGGCGTCCATGACGTTATAATTCAGACTGTCTCCCTGCTGTAGAGCTCAAATGTGACTGCGTATCGTTGATTCGTATGGTGGTACGTGCATCGAGGTGGAAATACAGATATGTGCGCCTAGGTAAACTCGTAATGGAGATTAATTCCGGAAGAAGACATTCTCTTGTGTTCCACCTCGGGAGCCAGAAGAAACCTGTGCGCGCAAGAGACTGCAAAGTGGGGAGTGCGGTAGTGATGTCGTCCTGTTCTGTCCTTGCCCGTTTTCCACTGGTCTGCCTGCATTCAGGTTATTCGCCTCTGGGATACTGACGAACACCGCTCCGTGCAGAGATACAGGGGACACAAGCAGGGTTGTTACGTTATTAGGTCCACCTTTGGCGGCGTCAATGAGGCCTTCGTTGTCAGCGGCTCTGAAGGTACCCCTCCATTCTATCTCTCAGAGGATGATGTGGAAACGTGGAGTCAAGCCGTGCAGGAGCGACAGTTTCGTTTCTGTTTCTGATGGAGTGCTCCCTCGAGAGCGAACGAATTGCTGCTACACAGACTTTGGCCTTCATTGCCTTTTGTCTCTCGCCTGAGTCCCACTGGGGCTGTGCTTCTGGTTTCAAATGACCGTGTTCCGGTTCTTGGTCTTGCCTGTGAGTCGTCAGTGAATGAATCCGGTAACGCTGGCGCGTTATTGTTCTGTTGGTAATTCGGCGTGTTTGTTTTGCAACAGAAGACTGTGCACCTCCACAGCCGCTGAGGCAATGCGTAGGGTGCCGCACGCGTGTGTACAGATTCTCAGGTGTACATATGGCATCGCTTCTATGGGTCTCTTCTCTACGTTTTGAGCGGGCATGCGTCTACGGTCAACGCTGTGGCTTGGCCCTACCTCAGCGGAGGCCTCTGGATGATCTCTGCATCTGACGACCACGTAATTCTCTTCTGGCACGTCCGGCGACGTAAGTGCCGTGCTATCCATGTCCATCTTGTCAGGTAGACATGAATGGAAACATCCTTTGTGTCGTTATTGTCGACGCGACTGCCGTTCCAACCGTTTCCCCGGGTTGAAATGTCTAAAACTTTGTCAGCAAAGCAACAGTAGGAGGCGAACTGCGTCTATTCAGCGTGAGGGACTCGAAGATGAACATGAAATGTACAAGGATGAAGCTGTGTAGAGTTGATGGAAACAAGTGTTTAGTTGCGTTTGTTTACAGATGATCCAATATGCGCCAATGCGGGCTCGATGAAATGCTGTTGGTGAACCTTTCCCTAATCCTGCCTCAAGCCATCCGAAAACGTTTTAGCCTTATGTTTTCTGCTCCTGTCGATGCTTCCCGGCTGCAGAAAATCGACCGTCCCGATTGAAAGAGGACGAAAACGTTGTCGACGTAGGACTAAACGGCGGAAACGAACAAAAGCGTTCACAATCACTAGGACGAGGTGACGGCGGCTGCAGTGTCGGCGAAGCGTACCCCGGATCTCGGAACGACAGAGAGGCATCCTTCACGACAGGCGTAACTGAAAGAGGTAAGTGTTTGCTTTACATGTTCGCAAATCAACGGTTCGAATGTCGTGATTCTGTTTCGAGCTCAACAGTTGAATGGGTATATTCAACTTTCATCCACTAGTATCTGACTTGCTATTGGTTTGGTACGAAACGCGAACCGTGGCTCAACGCTATCCTCGAGTAACGAGTAGCTTGCGACGAGGTGCCACTTACATACACGGCATTGTATCTTGTTGAGTTAGACTGCAGTGGCACAGCTGGGGCAAATCGGGATACACCATGGTAGATCAGCGAACAGTTGCTGGGTTTTGGGACATGAGTTTGTTATTGCGGCGGAGTGTGAGCGAAACTTTCCATCTCATCAATTGCCCCAATCTTTTAAGGGTGAGCCGAGTTTGGTGATCCCGATCTCCAATATGATTGAGCTAGGAGTGCATGAGTTCGCGGAGTGTCAAGCGTTCTCCTTTCTGCTTGTTTCTTTGTTTGCCCTTCGGCTTCTGCATCAGAGAAATATCTCTTCCGGGCTCTCCGGTTCACGGGGTCGGGGCGCCATTGATGGTGTACCCTGAATCCTTTGAACTGAATACCCAGTTATTCCGGCTCTGTGGTGTTGTCTGTCTGTGGGACTTCAGGCGGTGCGACGGAAGACATGGATACCTCGGCCGACTAAGCGGCATATCACCGGAGTAAATCTGGATAGCTGAGGATAGTTATTTTACGTGCCTCCTCTGAATCATAGGGTGCTAGAAGGGCGAAGAAACAAACCCCTCAATGTTTTTATGGATTGCTTGCCGGCCCAAAAACTGGGAAAGAGTGTGCACCGTGTTGAAAAATCTGGGACAATTTTTGGCGTTGCCAGTCGGTGAGCGTCTTCTTTCCATTGTGTGTCTCCGTGCCGTAAACTAGATAATGCGTTGAATAGTCAGATTTATTGTTGTAGAAGGCACTGGTCCTTCATGCCCAGCTGGACTGGGCATCAATCCCTAAATACACATTGTTGCTACCAAGAAATTTTTTTTCCTTAACTCAAACACACACTCTCCTCGATCATTGTTATCCTTTGAATGTTTGAAAAGAAATAACTGAATACTGTAACGAATGTGAATGGTACTCAGCTGCTGGCGTGGTTAGAGAAACAGTGCTTTGATCTGTAACATCAGACTTGACGCAGACTTTGTTTCTCTTCAGCTCTTTTGCGGATGCTGTCTGTGCCAAGTCTGTAACTAAAAAAGCAATTGTTTCTGGCAGTGCGAATCGTTGAATAACATTTGGACGGATGCTGTTATCAATAACGCCTCTCCGGTTTTGCTTCAGTTACCAAGAACATAGTTTATGTAGAGTCCCTAAAAGCGGCTGACAAGGACTCAGGGACTTGCATGATCAGTACGTGTGTGTTCGGACTGACACACGTGAATTCCTAATTTTTCTTCGAGACTGTTCCTCCTGTGGAGGAAAGCACCATATCACGTATCTTCTCTCTGCAGATACGGTTAGCATATTTAGCTGGTGGCACAACGGCAATATTTGCTGACGAAAAACGGAACTTCTCAACGGCAGTAGGCAATTAAATATCGACATTGACAACACTGCCATCACGAAACAAGAGCTTCTGTTACTAAAGACGGGGCGTCTTGTCCGGTGCCCCCCACCTCGAGATGCGAAGAACCAATCCTTGTACGGACATGCATGTTGTTGCTGAAAGAGCTTTTGGTGTGAGCGTTACGAAAGACGTATGCGTGACGCACACGGATTCCCTGAGCGTCATTGGCCTGCCGCTACCTACGGTACTGGTGTCTTGTGGCAGAAAGGTCTGAGTTCACCATGTGACAGCAAAAGCAGATGAAGTAGCAGATGCGTCCAACAGTTGTCACCAAAGGACTATCTGGGTACTGTCTGCAGCCACTTTGTGGTTTCCCAGCGACAGAAAGAAAAGGAGGTATGTGAAGCAGTCGTCGTGGTCGAATGCTGCCAGAGGTTAAGACTCTCTGTTATTTTTGTCTTTCCGTGCCGACCTCTCTCAACTCCTAAAGAAACTGTGGATGCTGTGCAACAGGGAGTGCAACGGGAGAGTACTCAACTCTCTCGCAACACTTAGTGACCCTTCCATCGTCCGCACGTGCAATGCCGGAGCATAGAAAAGGCGAACCAAAACCTCGGATCGTGCACGCTAGAACATAGGAAACTAGTTTTCTGTTGTCTCTGTTAGCCCCAGGAAAACTAGGCTCTTCGTTTTCTTTAGGTAACGCGCGAAAACGACTATCTTTGGGTTCGGTGCAGATGGCCATCAATCCCGTCTAGGCATGAACTGTTCTGAACCCGACCCTACCGTGGACACTCCTCGAGCCTTCGTGAGGACGACTACGGAGGACACCCGACAGTGAAAAACCATTATCGTGCTCTGGCTGCTTCTTTCATGAGGACATTAGAGGCGGCAGTATATCTGGTTACTAATCCGTGTATGCAATGTCCCAGGAAAAATCCGTGCCCATCGGGTGCACGGCCGCGGGTCAAGCTCGTGTGCTTCGGGTGCGGCCTTGAGCCTCACGCCGCTTGGCCCCTCAGCCTCAGACCGAGCGACAGTTGCCACTGGTGGGTCTAGAGTGGCTGCTAGTTCCAATTTTCAAGTGTGTATGAATTTATTTCCCCGCATATCCCCTCGTGACTTCCTTAGCACGAGTTTGCTCTTGAGCTGTGTTCATTTTCTGCTACGCAGTCCTCTGAATGCAGTACTTTGAATTCTCTACAGCACTTTGTTAAGAGTCTAATTCTACAAGCGCTCGCGTCTGTCGAACCGCCCGGATGCTTTCCTTCCCTCAGTGAAGCTCTCCTCTGTTGCCGCCTGACTCTTGCCCCTCGCCGTGTCGCAGCTCACTCTCGTCGAAGCCGCCTCCCAGGCGGCAGGCCTCATCAACGAGAGACTCCAAGATATGCCCCTGGAAGAAATGCCTGGAAAAGACTTCTCTGGGGAACTCGCTGAGGAAATCGCAGTTTCCGTGGCACGGCGTCCTCATTCTGGAAGCTCTGCCACAAGAAGCCAGAAGACCCACAGTCGGCGTGGCAACAAGAAGCTCTTCACCGGTGTTTGTTTTTCTGGCGGCCCTGGCTACCGCTGGACTTCTCGGCTATGCAAACCTGACTAAAGAGAAGGTTCCCGAGGAGGTGCAAGATCTTGTTAAGGCCGTGAAGGTGGGGCAGGAAAAGAAGCTGGAGCAACAAACCTCAAAGACATAGGGAAAAGAAACAGCCGGGGAAGTCGACCATGTCACCGAGAAGCACGTCAGAGTTCTGGCCAGGCACGGCAAGACAATGTTGGGTGATAGCGGAGCTGCTCTTATTGCTCTTGTGGGCACCTTCCTCGTACGCAAACATGGATAATTTGGGTGAATCGTTTGCGCAAGTCTCCGGCGGCAACGCCTCTGAACCTGGACTGGTCCACCAGACGACCGCCGCCGGAATCTTTGACCCCGTCACCCCCCCCGATGGCCAGCAACTTGACAGAACCTGCGGTGTAATTCTACTGCCAGAATCGTTTGCCTTTGATGTAAGCAGGCGTGTAGGCAAGCTCCAAAGTTAAATCTGCTGCAAACTCAAGCATGATGCGACCGGGGAACTGACGGAGGGGTGGATAGAGCAGAGGGAAGCAGGTCTTACCGTGTACAACGAACAGGAATCCGACTGTGACAAGATGAGCCGCTCCTCTGCAGAAAAGGGGCCAAGAAATGAAAATGTCGGAATGGTGTGAATGTCTCCGAAGTGGTGCGGCTGTTCAGCGATGTTGTCGCAACACTAGGCATGGCGCTAAATGTCCCTCAGCAACTGGAGGTGAAGAAAATTGGTGCCGCAGTTCGATTGCTGGTTCTTGGATTCTCCAGCACGCGTGTGAAAACTTTTTAAAAATGACACATAAAATCCTTAGATCCAAGACAGCTTCGCTGCAGAAAACCAGGCCAAAGCCGCTCTGCCGGCAGGGGTTACGAGTGATACATACTAAAGGGAATCGAGACAGTGGCTCTTCAACCGCGACCACCCAACAAAGTTGACAAACATTGCGTGAGGTCTGGCAAATCCACGTCGCCAGCAGCTTATTAGCACCAGACGTTTTTGTATATAATCAGGTTAAAAGTAGTTTTTCACTCTCAGATGCACCCGAGACACACTCCACAGGTTTACTTGCCGCGGAAGCTATTATCAAATGACTTTTTATCATTTTTTGGTAGTTCACCGACACGTTTGTGATGCGCGCACAACCTGCTCACCTCTTTTCGTTGGGATTTGTACCTCATCATAATGTGGTCGCAAATAAGACTTCAGTACGGTGTATCCTTTGGATCGCTATTAATATAGCTCACCGGCTGCGCGATCACCTTCACACGGCGAACGCATGAACAACAGCGGTGTCGTTTTGGTAGTTGCTCTTCCGATGCTGGGGCGCGGAGATGCGAGCCCACGCTCGAGTTTACCACACATACTACTTGTATGATCCCATGCTGTTTTAACGAGTCAAAACTTCACGGGTCATCTTGGATGTTCAGGCAGACACAATTAACTTTTCTACGGCCACTGACATTGGACAGCAGCCCGAAAGAACGGTGATCTCCAGCTGACAAGGAAATGCTTCCGAAAGCTCTTCAGGTAGACGAAACTTAAGGCTAGAGTGCTTAGTACAGCAGGTCTTCTGTGGAATCGAGTCTCTCAAGCGGGAAAAGCAGACGTGAAGAACGGTCGCAACCCTTTGTTTACCGTTCCGTTGTACCTCGTGGAGCAGCAGCAATGTAACGAAAAGTGAGCAAATGCTTCTGTTGCATAGAAGGTAGAACAGCGGCTCTTAATCTTCACGACCTGGCAAGCGTATCGTGTGACCAGAAGTGTGATTCCTTCTGCCTGCGCCCGGTGTTGCTCCTCCTTGTCTCTACGAGCGGAGCAGACCTCTGGACTCTAGAGACCCCGTCACGACTTCCTTTCAGTGGATTTGCTGTGGCATTAAACGGTATCCAGTGTAAAGTGATTCTCTACGCGCTGCGCAGAGTTCATTGCACTTCGCAGCAGACGAGAGCAGCATGCCAAATGCCGGCGAGCGTTCACGCAGAAATAGGGAGTCTGGCATCACGTCTGTGGTTTCTGCAAACCTGTGATCGACCAAGCAGGTGACACTGGAATCAAAGGCTCTGCCAAAATCAATAAACCCTGTCACATAGCTTACTGGAAAATATGGACCTTGAAGAAAGTACGTTTCCCCCAGTGGGCCGGCGGCCACACCGTCAGGGTGCCGGAATTACTTCGCTCTGTCTGGTCTGGTCAGGAAACGTGATGCTTCCCTTGATGCGTTAGCACATATATTCGACAATCCAAAATCCTTCTAAGCAAATGAATGGCCACTGACCAGAACAATTTTTTCCAGCTTTTGTGAACCGTCTCACCGGTGACAGACACAGCGAAGAGTCAGCTGGTCCCAGGGCTCCTAGATGGCGGCCGCCGTGCTTTCCTTCCATGATTATCGTGACAGACAGTATACCTACCCGAAGGAAGGCCAGACACAGGCAGTTTCCATCTTTGTCGGACAGTTAACGGTCATTTTTCTCTTTGCCTGTCTTTTAAAAATGTGAATGGGCACATCTGCACTGTCTAGCAAGTTCGTTATGGGAAGAGGTAATGGCATCTGCTTGTCTCGTTGACTTGCACGCGGCGGACATCACAGGTAGCTAGCTCACGCAACACGCGGGAGTTGGGGACATGGGCCCTCTACTAGCATTGGCAATGCGGTTTTCCTTCGCATTTCAATGCTAACATGATTTTGACCTGCCATAGTTGTCTATTCTTCGGTTGCGATTTCTCTGCCTTTGAGGGAGGAGTTGGTTCAGGGGAGACCTGACCCCACTACTCCCATGACGTGTCTTCTCGCTGTCGGTAGTTCTGAAGGCGTTGCAGTGAATGTCAAGTCCAACTGACCCCGGTTGAAAAAGCAGAGCAGCACCAAGGTGTAAATGAATTTTCTTGGTTCGCTTATCGTTAACTGACAAATTGATTTTTCTCTGGTGCCTCACCTCGGCACCGTTCGTCTTTATCGTCTCGAAAGGGTGGCAGCTGCCCTGTGTAACGATTGGTAACCTTGAGCGCAGTCAAGCAAGCAAATTCTTTCCCCTGTTAGTCGTTGCGATAATTTCTCTCTACTTTGGTGTTCTTTTGCATCAGGATATTCCCAGTGTCAAGCTCACTACGTTGTACGTGGCCTGGACTCCACTGCGACGATCTGGTCCATCCAGTGCGGGTCGGGGTCTTCAGCTCGAGTACACTGGGTCGCCGTCGTTTTATTGCCTGTTGGCGGCCTCGGATGTCTGCTTGAAAGCCTTCGAGCATCTAACTTTTTTCCGAAGTGCTCCAAGAACAGCAGGCACCAGATGAATCAGTGGTTACGCTGTCGCCCACCAGAGCCGTGCCTGCTAGATCGACTGCCTGCTCCTGCCTAGTTCGCTGACGTATCCCGACTAATGTTATAACCTGCACATTTTCTGTGTGACTGCTGCTGTTCTGAGGAGTCGCAAGTTCGGTGGTAGACCGTTCTCCGGAGGAGGGTATTCATTTCAAAATAGGTACTGCTGCATCCGCAAGTCTGAAACAATGAAGCAGGGAACGACCCGCCCGCGGGTTGGTCTAACAGGAGCTGTTCTACTCCTTGTAGTCTGGACTGTCGCGATCCTCATAGATTGTTCTTCAGGCAGTCGGGTCCTTTTTGACCGCCGTCCTATACTAGCCCGGCTACGTCGCGCAACTTCCTTTGTCGACTCCACCAGCGGTCAGAATGCCTCCCCCCGCCCGACGAAAACAGATAAAAGTACGTGCTTGAGTTGGGCTAGCCTGAAGAATCTGTTCTCTTGATTACTTGTTCTCTGCGAACTGGGGTCAATGAAAGAGTCGAAAAATCGTTCCCTTTTTGGCCCTGTCGGCCTTTGGAGATACCCCTGTGGAAACAGGTGTCTGCTGTCAAGTCTAGGAAGAATGTAGGTCTGTTCGTCTGACGCCTCACGCTATGTGACCACTCTTCCTCAACAGCCCACTTGCTGGAGCACAAAGAACTCCGTTTTTCCTAAGCCAGCGCCGTCTTGGTGCTAGCCATTAAGAACACGAACAGAATTCCCCCTGAGATTATGCAGAAGAGAATTTGTGGAATTCAAGCAGCCCACACAGTCCACTGTTTGCCCGCTAGCCAAGAATGCAACAAATCAAGTAGTCAAATAAGATGAAGAACCTGTATTCATATGGGGCAGTTCTGGAGTATCTCCGAACGGCACTTTGCTATGAAAGATAAATCCGCGTATAGCTGCGAAGAGTGCGTTTCCCTGTAGGCGTCGCTCTCTCCGGGTGAAGGAAGGTGAGAAACTATGTGGAGTCCAAGAGCAGTCACTGTTTCACTGTCATGGGTCATCCTGTCTCTGCTGTCACTTCTGTTTCCAGTTCGGAAACCACGAAACGACAGTAGAAACTACCGCTACATCGAGCTGCCAAACGAGTTGCGAGCCCTCCTCGTTTCAGATCCGGAATGCGATGAAGCAGCTGCATCGATGCGTGTGGGTGTGGGCTCCATGTCGGACCCGCCCAAGATACCTGGCCTGGCCCATTTTACAGAACACATGCTGTTTCAGGGATCCAAGCGGTTCCCCGGTACGCATGACTTCTTCGATTTCGTCCACAACCATGGTGGCTATACCAATGCCTTCACGAGCAAGTTTTCGACGGTCTTCTCCTTCTCCATTGGCCCCGGGTTCCTGGAACCTGGGCTCGACCGCTTGGCTGACCTCTTCTCTGCCCCGCTGCTGAAAAGCGAAAACCTGCTCAAAGAAGTCAACGCCGTTCATTCGGAGTACATCATTGACCTCACCGATGACGGCCGTAGGAAGCACCATCTCATTCGGCAGGTAAACACGAGCGTTCCTTCTTGTCTGAAGACAGAATTTTCCAGCTGCTCTTGTCAATGCATGTGCGCCTACAAAGACTGTGAAGGTACTAGACCCACGGAAGTGCTGTGTCAGCGTTTTCTAGTCGCCATTCGCTACTGTGTGTCCACACCTTCCATGGGAGATGCCAGAATTAGAGAAGGATACAGATGCAAGAGTACCTAACACATGTAACACGTCTATAGGGAGTCGACTCCGTGGTGCCTCTAGAGATACTGAAGGAAGCAACCAGTTTCACAAACGCACCCACTGCGTTTCTGCCATTTTGTTCGCGTTCAGACAGCTAAAGGCGGTCCGTTCTCTAATTTCACCGTCGGAAACCTCGAGAGCCTCATGGAGCGGACGAAGCAGCAGGGCATCGACCCGGTCAAAGCCATGCGCGAGTTCCACAACAAATGGTAATGTGTCAGTATCGTCGCATTCCGGTATTTTCGAAACATCTCTATTTTCCCTTAATTCTGGCAGAAGGTGCGAGTCCCCATGGCACGAGTCTGGCAACTTGCACTGCGGCACTGACAGAGCACTTGACACGCTTTGGCAGACACCCAAGCCGCTATGCGCCAATGGCACACATGGTCCGCCTGCTGCTGGCAAAGACCTACGCATTCCCGTGAGTATTCTTCACTTTTTTGATCGGCGCTGGTGCTGTTTGCATGCTTTTCAGGTACTCGTCAAATCTCATGACGTTGGCTGTGGTGGGCCGAGAATCTCTTGATGTCCTCGAAAGTCACGTCCGCAAGCACTTCGGCAACGTCCCCAATGGTCGTGTCACCCCTCCAGTATTCGAAGAATGTTCTGAAGCATTCATTCCTCTTGATCCGAATGAACTCGGTACTGAAGTAAGCCGGCGGTGATGAATTGACATTCTGTGGCCGGGGGACAGGCGTCCAACGATACGAAGCAAAAGAAGCCTCTCGTTGAGAACTCCTATTTTTGTTCCAATTCGAGATCTTGGTAAATAGGATGGAACCTCAAAGATTCATCCATGTGTCAGCAAGCTACTCAGTTGATCAAAGCTGAGGCATGTGCCTCTCATTGCTTGTGACCTCCGAGGTCTTTCCTTTTGCGGTACAGACGCTCGTAGTTCCGGAAGCAGACCTTCACGATGCCACTTTCGTCTTTTATCTGCCACCCCAAGCGAAGAACTGGCGAAGCAAGCCTCTGCAGTTCATTTCTGAAATGCTGGAACACGAAGGACCAACATCTCTGTCAAGCAAACTCAAACGCGAGGGTCTCATCACGTCTCTTGTTACGGATTACTGGTCGCCAGAGCTTTGCACCGTCTTACAGGTAAGCTGCCAGTCGAGTGGTGGCGCGCGTTAAGTACACGCAGCTCCACACTATTTCTCGTGCAGCTTAGGTCTCAGTTGGCAGAGACCACCAAAGCGGTGTGCTGCCGAATCGGGCTCGCCAAGTTCCACGAGAATGTCCCTGCTTCTTCTTGCCAACTCAGGTCAACGTGCGCTTAACAGAAGGAGGACGATCCAAGGAGAGCGTCTATAAAATAGGCCACGCTCTTTTCACCTTTCTTCGGTAAGAATCAGCATTCCTCCGCGGAGAAGATGTTCTTAAACGTCGAGGCTTGCTTTTATGTATTTGCTGAACGTGGCCTCATGTATAGAGTTACTGTGCTCGTTTCGGGGCCACGAATGATCGACTCGAGGAAGTCCGACGCCCGGGTCGATATCTAAATCAGTCCGCGAACTCATTTTTGCTGGCAAATGTGATTCTTCCCCTTCTCCAGAAACCTCGGCGTCTCTCGCCCTGAACGCTGGCGTGTGACGGAGATGGCCAAGATCCGCCAGCTTGGATTCGCGTTTGCCGACATGCCGGATCCGTATGCATTAACTGTTAGAGCCGTGGAAGGTAAGGGAAACACTTGTTTTCGATATCTGCGTCCTCGATACTGCATAAACTCGCGTGTTGCACTTGGCGAGTTGCTACTTATCGTACAAAGGAAACAGAGTGCTCACTGATCATGTCAGATACCGAGTGAATGCACCTTTACCTCATTTGCATGTTTTGAAGTCTCGTCACAACGGCATGCTCTCAATTGAGAAAAGCAACTATCCTCCAGCGTAAGAAAGAACGCCACTACCGACTTTTGCGAAGGGTTCAACATTGTGTATACATATGCTGACTTGAAAGTGCCCGATTCAAATGCACCGCTCGAGAATAGCGCTTGCACAAACGGGCACACGTCTGTCAGTCGCTTCGCTTGCCTCCTGATGGATTTGTTTAGGGCTGAACTACTACACGCCTGAGGAAGTGATTGCTGGAGATCGGCTTATCTACCATTTCGACCCGGACATCATTCAGCAGTATGTGCAGAAGTTCCTGGTTCCCGATAACGTTCGTCTTTTCATATTTGATAAGAAACTTGCGGCAGATGTGGATCGCGAGGAGTACTGGTTCAAGATCAAGCATGGAGTTGAACCCATAATGGATTCCGCGTTCAAGAAGTGGAAGGAAATCACCTCAGCCCCAGCTAACACGGTGCAGAGTATGATGCGAATGGAAGGCATGGCACTTCCTGCTCCAAATCGATTCCTTCCAAATAATGTCGCCATCCTTCCTCGTCCGCCTGGTTCCGGGCAAGGCGCTGAGAAGAGTGCCTTCCCGGAGCCTCTTGTCTTTGCCGGCGACCACATCTGCGCCAACAAATGTGCTGTTTTTCACAAGCAAGACACCACTTTTCACTCTCCAAAGGCTGTCGTCGAGCTTCAAATATATTATACTGGAAGTCATGAAGACGGCGTCCGCGAGCGCATCCTGACTGCGCTGTACGTGCAGAGTCTTAGATTCGCTCTGCGTGAGGTGAGAGATGCACCTCTTAGCCGTTGTTAATATGCTTCCCATGTGGCGACGGCTAGCAATCACGCTCGCACCACAGGGCCACCACAGTTGAATTTTGCTTTCTGTCATGGTCTTGCTTGTCTCCGGTAAAACCGTCGCCGCTGTACGTGCCGCCTCTATCGCCTTTGTGTTTCCAGGTCTCTCAGTGGTCTCACTTCGGTGGTGGAGTCGTGCGGCATTGCGATGTTTCTTGAATCGTCGCGTTTTTGCTTTTGTGTTTGTTGTGCTTTCTACGCCCAGCGGTTCGCCGATACGCACAGGGCAGGCATGTCTCTTGGCCTGGGTAGCGGTGTCGCCGTCGGGTCCACCACGCTTCCGACCGTAAAGCGACAGAGAGTGCTGACACTCTCTGCGGCAGGCTTTTCGGACAAGCTCGATTATGTGCTTCGCGCATTCGCAAAGTCTCTCGCGGCAACTGAGGGTGCGTCAGATGAAAAGCCAATCCCTTCACCTATGGAACTTGGAGTCACTATGTCTCACGGCGTGAGACATTTGATGCACTCCCGCGTCACCGCTCCATCTAATGTACTCGCTTCGGTCCAGTCAAGCCGTGTATACACCACCGCAGTTCGCTTGCCTGGAGGCGGCCGAGCCGCGCGTCGGACCCTGACACACGACCAGATCACAACTATGCATCGGAAACCGGCCTCGATGGATGTAACTCTGATGAGAACTCCCGTATCCTCATTGGGCATCCGGATCGTCGGCGGAAGAGCAGAAAGAGAAGCTACATCGGTTGTTGCTGGTGGAGGAAAACCCCTCCTGGAGAAGCGTTTCTTCAGGCTGGCCTTTGATCAGCTGCGGACAGACTTGCGAGTAGCAACCCTCAACCGCACCCCTTTAGCGCAAGCGAACGACGCTGTTTTGGAGCTGATCATGCACCCACATGTTCCAGTCCACAAAATGTATGCCGCCTTATTCGAAATGGAAAAGAATCACCCGACTCTGGACGCAATCTTCGAAGAGGTTGCAGACTGGGGGGTAAAGCTTTGGAATGAAGCTGCCGTCGAGGGACTTGTCCAGGTACGTATCTCATGTTCTCGAGGATGCGCGCTGCAGAGCTTTTGCCGGCACATGAACGGGTCAGGTCAGGTTGGTCACTCCTGCAGAAAACAGTGGTTTTCTTCAGTTTGTGTTCCCTGTATCTCCAACCGGTTACGTGGTTTGCAGCCTCTTCTGTGTGCAAGACTCGTGTTATTCCAATTGCCTCCAGACGTGAATGTGCCTTGTCTCTTTGTAGGGTAACATTACCTCCGAGTCAGCCACACAGCTCGTAGGGGACGTAATTTCCCTACTTCCACTCAAAAACATCGTCGCGGCCAACACGATTGCCAAACCCACAATTTCGTCGTTTTCTTCCCTGAGGAGAGCAAGTTCCGTTGCCCCACAATCCTCGTCCAAACAAGATTCCGTTCCTTCATCTGACATGCCTACGTCGACCGAGACACTATCCATGCCGTCGTCTGCGGAGAGTCAAACGCCTGAATCAACAGACCGCGCCTCTTTCCCTATGGAGTCTACTACAGGCCCCGCGCCTTACTCTGTGGAGTTGTCAACAGGGCGCACACCATACCCTGATGATCTTCCAACAAGCAGTACACCATACCCTGATGATCTTCCAACAAGCAGTACACCATACCCTGATGATCTTCCAACAAGCAGTACACCATACCCTGATGATCTTCCAACAAGCAGTACACCATACCCTGATGATCTTCCAACAAGCAGTACACCATACCCTGATGATCTTCCAACAAGGAGTACACCAGCCGCTGATGATCTTCCAGCAAGCAGTACACCATACCCTGATGATCTTCCAACAAGCGGTACACCATACCCTGATGATCTTCCAACAAGCAGTACACCATACCCTGATGATCTTCCAACAAGCAGTACACCATACCCTGATGATCTTCCAACAAGGAGTACACCAGCCGCTGATGATCTTCCAACAAGCAGGACACCATACCCTGATGATCTCCCAATAAGGAGTACACCTTCACCGATTGTGCTTTCAGCGGGACGGGCACCGTCCGTTGTCGTCTCTCCAATAGAGCGTACATCATCCCCTGCTCTCCTTCCAACAGAGCGTACACCTCTCACTGAACGTATTGCGCAGGCTCTACGGCCAGTTGGAGAGGCGGCAGCTGTGAGGAGGCTCTTAGTATTGAGAAGATCAAGCATCCACCGAATGCCCTATAGTCCCTTCCAGTACTCGAGTACCTGGTTTCATCCGAGCTCGAATAGTCGAAGACAAATGATGCTGCGCATGGCATTAAGGAGGCAGCTGGGGGCACTGACTAGACAGGCGCAGCCAGACACAGAGGGGAAGCCATCGACTGTCTTCGTGTTCCGTCGTCTTGCCCCAATGCCACGGCGCCTAAACATTGAACAAGGTCCCTCATTTCTGCAACGCCAAGGCGAGTATGCCGCCTCCGGTTCAGCCCCGCATAGTGATTGTACAAACGGTGCTTGTGCAAAGGGTGCATGCAGCGGCACTGGATGTCAGAAAACGCCTGTAAAGCCATCTGGAGGTCCTTGTAAAGGGGATGCGTGTACCGGATCATCTTGCAATTCACTCGAATGCCAACGATCCTCTTCGAGCAAATCTGATCATCCATGCACGGGTGACGAGTGCCCGGTCCCATGCAGAGGGCCGGGTTGTTCAGCACCAGCCTCTCATCCCTCCCCTTGCACTGAAACAGAGTGTGGAAAGAACTCCTGTCCTGGCTGCAAACAGGAGGAAGAGAAACTGGTTCAGTTGCGTTCAATAAGGAAGAATCTGAACCCGAATGACAAGAAGAACCAGGCGTATCTTTTAATTGAGGTGCGTCAAGTGTTAGACCAATAAATGACAGCGCGTGGCCCCTGCTGAGTGGGGCAACACTACCGCGTCTTCGCTCTTCTGCTTCCTGTGCAGGGTAGGCAATCTAGAGGAGAGCAAACCAAATTCATGGAAGTTTGCCGTGAAAAAGATGGCCGTCGTGTTTCGTGTTTGCTGTGTGCAGGTTGGTGCGCTTCCGAACATCCACGACCGGGCAGTATTGTACATGGTCAGCCGATGGATGTCTCAGCGATTCTTCAACAAGCTTCGAACTGAGCAGCAACTTGGTTATCTGACAGCGATGCATTCCAGTCGTCTAGAAGACAGATTTTATTATAGATTTTTCATCACTTCGACTTATGACCCGGCTGAAGTGGCCGACCGCATTGTGGAGTTCATTAACGCAGAACGCTCCAAGATCCCAACCCAGGAGGAGTTTGCCACTCTTAAGCAGGCGGCTATCGACGTCTGGAAGCAGAAACCGAAGAACATTTTCGAGGAATTCCGCAAGAACCGGCGTCAAGTTGTACTAGGCGATAGGCTCTTTGACATCAATGAACGCATGGTTGCTGAACTCGAGTAAGGACAAACAGCTGACTGACTCTCCACTAGTAGGCTATCTCAGGTGATCTTCCATCTGCATCATCACATGCCACCGGTGAAGAACCTAAAGGGGCAAGCTAGGCAACGTAATTTATGTCAGCAGGCATTATATATTGATCTGTTAGCGTGCTTCTCTCCAATGAAGCATAGATGCACCACATACAAACGATCCAACGTTTTCTCTCCTCTCGTAGTGAAATCTTTCCACGCCTGACTCCTTCCTAGAAATGCAAAGTTTGCCACCCTTCTTTTTGGTCGTAGTCTGACCGCTCACCCCCCTGCCATGTGCTACCGTTCAGGCGAGTGACTCCGGAGGAAATTCAGAGTTTCAAGGAGAAGACAATGTTCAACGCACCCTGGTTGCTCATGGAAGTCTACTCGCAGCGAGAAAAGCCGCAGATGCTTCCACAAGCCAACGGTGCATCCGGCGAAAGCAAGCTCGACCCGTGGGTGGACATTGATCCTGAATTGCTGTCGAACATCACTGTCCCTGATATGGAATCTGATTAAGACCAGTTGTTTTGTATATTATCTTTTGTGTCTGTTGTATCCGGTTCACATATGCTTATGTTAGTTCAAGTGTGAATAAACAAACAGGGAGACATCTGCCAAACGTGCGCAGTTGGCGAATTCAGTCAGCCTCGAGAGTTGAATGTAGGGGCAAGACAGTGCCCAGTCAGGTGAGCGTGTCTTAATACAGTCCGCATGAAGCTTCGGTTCGCTTTCCTCTTTTAGCCATGAGCTGCAGGGTAGAGTAGTTCCACATTCAGGCTCGAGAAACGCTGCTTTCTTGGAGTCGGCAGTGCCCTCTGTGGCGGTGAGTTCACTTCTGTTATTTCTGTTGCTAGACACATTTTGAATGCATGCGCCCAAATGGCACAGGTCTAACGAGGGTCGCTCAGGCAAGTACCGGCCGTGTAGCAAGGGGCTCTGGAAATGTGCAGTTGTGCGAAGCCAGAACAACGCTGCTGAGAACGCGACGTTCGATAGTATGACTGAATGGCATGCGCTGTGCAGGCCAGCCACTCAAAAATCGAAAAAAGGCTTGCAAGTGTCTGACGACTGCTGCTATGTAACACCATGAATAGTAACTTCTATTTCAATAGACCCAGGTACATGAGCTAGGTTTCCCTTCCCAGCAGGTCCCTCCTTGATAACACCACAGAGCGAGGAAAGCCATCAGAGGAAACAAAAGGATTCAGGCTTTGTCGAATTTCAATCTGGATGGCACGCGAGTACCACAATGGACCAATGGTATCTCTGGAGAAAAGCGATGCTACGTATTTAAGCACGGTAAAGCCCACAGGCCAATGACAAATACAGTGCTCTTGTGTCCATTTGGGAACGGCGGATTTGAATTCACTAGCAAATTCCGGTGTCGAGTGCCGAAGTACCGTCTCCAGAAATCCAGGGCGCAGGTCAGAGCTTCTAACAGAAAGCTGCTCACTCGTCCAAGCAAGTGACCAGCACCCTATCTGCAGTGCAAAAGTCCCCTGCCCGCTACAGCCATGCGTAGGAGGAAGCCCTTGTCAATCGCAGGGACACTTCTAGCATAGTCAACGCAGTTCCAGTGGTGTTCGCTAGTTTTCTATTCCTTTCCTCCCAGCCCCTTTAGTGGGCTGGGCTTACATCCCGTGCAGCTGTTCTCGTAACGTGGAGTGGCGGTCCTTAGAATTCCTGGAACCAACGCGCGATCAGACATACAATTTCATCCGGAACATGACACGATAAAAAGCATAATCTGAGATATTTCACCTGGTGGTTGAATTTTCTGAGGAAAGTCGCTCTTTGCGGTGAGACAGTTGTTTGCTAGGCTCCAAACAGGGTCTAGCAACTCGGGCTGGCCAGTCCTGGGCTTCTGACAAGGTTGCTCGGTGTCGGAAGAATGGGCAAGAGAATTGCATCACGACTCAATGTAAGAGGAACAGAAAACCTCAAGTACTGCAACGTTGAATCGGCAAAATTTTATTTATCAACGAACACAGAAAACACATTTCAAGAGCGCCCCGAGTCGCGGTACGAGCAAACTCATTAGACCACGATCAGGGCTTGAAGAACGGGTCTGAAGCTGCGAACCGTATCATTTCTTCACGTTCGTGCCCGCTGACAAAAATCGCCGTTTGACCTTACTGCACAGTGGATGCTACATTTTTGTGTTCTTGAAAGCCCGTGTCTGGGGTCGTTCACCGATCGAACTGCTTGGTACTTCTTTTATCCAAAGGCTTTTGGGAAGGCGTGGCGTTCAAAGGAGCTTCGCTCGTATGTGAGTAGCTTTGTCTGTCATTGTCACGATGAAGGCCGCAAGCTCTCTCTGCCTGGGATTGGTTTTCCTTCTACAGCTGAGTACGGCTCAAGCAAGTTCAGCTGAAACTTCCTCTGGTACGTTCTTTGGAACACAAAATTATCCTACGCAACTCGGTTCTTCCAGTGCACGCGAGCAGGCGCCTGTTCTAATCTCGACTTTCCAGCCGACCACAGATCGCTTGAACACGCGCATGGTTTTCACGCAAGTTCTCAACGATGCATACAATGGAGGCACAGATGGAATACACAAAGCAACTTTGTTCTCACAAGAGCTCAGCAACAGCGTAGAATACACTGCTGAGGCGATGGAGAAGTTTGTGGACATGGTTCAACCAGTTCAAGGAGTTGCTTCCATCTGTTACCCAACAACGGCGACAGAAATACCGGAGAAATGCAGTAAAGCGTATGAGTATGGCGATACTGTCTACATTCCTATTACCCGCTCCAGCGTCGCCCCAACCACAAATGAGGCGTACTCGGGCGGCTTGTGGAGGGAACCCAGCGAAAAACTCGACAAGGTATGAGCCTAATCAGAGGATGAAAGTTAAGTATCACCCCTGAATGGGACAAGATGCTGCAGTGTCAAGCCTCTACTGTGTAGATGAATCTCTGCAGAGCAATACACGAGAGAAATCAGCCGGCATTTACTATCATTTGTACAGGTCTCAGTGAGTAGAGTCTCAATGGACAAGCAGTGCACCTTATGTACGTTTCGTGTGCCCAGGAATGGTACGAGGCGATACGCCTTCTGAAGAAACAGGTTCCCAAGCTCAAGACCTTTGCACTGTACACTGGTCCTCCTGACGACAAGCTTCTTCATTACCTACTAGGCGAACACAGGCTGATTTTTGATGGCCTCTTGATCGACTGGGAATTTGGTCGCGGAGCATGTTGGTCAGAGGTACGACGCGGACAACAGTATTTCTCACGAACAGGGGCAGGGTGTGTGCGTAGAGTTTGTGGGTGTTCTTTCACATGTGGTGACGGTGCTCTACTTTCTGGATACAGGTGCAGAAATCACCGCCCAATAACAACTGGATGTGGTTCGTAAAAAGCAAAACAAGATACATGATGGCCAATCAGGATCCCTCAAGCTGTGTCAACGCTGATGGAAGCCGGGCCGACAAGGACGTGTTTCTTAATGCTGGAGACCGCAGTAAGCAGTTCTTTCTCGTACCAGCGGCTGCCCTTCCGAGAAAGGCACCAGCAGCCTTTTTCGTGGGGGTCAGAAACCCCGACGCACTTTTTAGCGTGGTTAGAAGTGACAGACAAAAAATGCAGTATCATTTATCAACAAATATTTGTATAGAATTAAATTCTGTGTGTGACCTTCAAGCTCTCTTCAAACATTTCCACCGACGATTTGATGGACCTCACGTGTATTTCGACTGTGAAAAAAGTTAGGCCTGTCTCGGTACAGACAATACTAAGTTTGTTTTCTTGTTTCTGCAAAATTACCTGGTTAGGCCTGCAAATACAAGACTATCTCCTTCCCGTCTTTCCCTGCTACAACGGCAGCGAGTGGCGATGTCACAGCGCTATTAAAGAGAGGCCTTCTCTGGCGTGTGACGACCAGAGACAAAGGTAAGTGAGGAATACTAGGAATGCTTCTTTGTTGTAGGACACCAACGCAAGTAGCTTTGGAAGGTCGACCCGGTCAGGGGTGTGCTGCGCACCGTCTGTTCAATACAATGACAGCGAACACTCTGATGTCTGAACTTGTACATATGGGGTCACGACGTTCAGGTACGCTTTTGCGTTGTTTGAGATCAATTCATCTGCAACGCTCAAGTTCTTCTTGAAAACGTGCAAGAACGTATTGGGCAAAACTCCGGCGTACGATCTTGTACAAGTGCTCTGAGGATCCCAAAGACGGACACAGAAAGGATCCAGTGTACACCTGTTCGTCATTCCCTCGCAGTTAAGGGGACTAGCATCGTCGAAGTCGCGGCTAGGACAGTCTCTCCAGCAGCAACCAATCCACCGAGCCCCAATTCTTCTCTGTTGCATCACGGGGCAACGTAAATGTCTATACATCGCATTCACTTGATTTTCTGGTCACTATCTTGTAAACCTTCACCAAGAAACATGTCTGACAGCGCAGCTGCATATATTTAGTGCAAGTGCGTGAACTTAGTTCTGCGTCCCGACTCTATCCATAACGAAGTCCATTGTACTTCGTCTTGTCGACTCGCTTTCGTACAACAATGAAAAAGGAAACACCTCTGGTGTGCCTGTACTTTGGTTCCGAGTAGCTTTCCGGTAACGTCTGTCAAAATGTCAACTGCGTCGCTCCAGAGACTGTTGCGCACACCTC
This sequence comes from Toxoplasma gondii ME49, assembly GCF_000006565.2. Taxonomy (NCBI): domain Eukaryota; phylum Apicomplexa; class Conoidasida; order Eucoccidiorida; family Sarcocystidae; genus Toxoplasma; species Toxoplasma gondii. Next base: position 5,576,767 of record NC_031476.1, read on the forward strand.
AAAACGCTGCTTCACAGTGTGCCTCGCAGCCATCAGCCTTCACAGCAACGCAAGTCTATCAGAAGTATGTCAACCTCAGGTCAACACTGGTCACCTTTCGTCCGAACGTCGGAACGCCAACGATAACCATTGCACGCTACTATCGGGTGTCGGACTTCGGCAAGGGTTAGAAACAAACCTCGCATTCTCGGATACTCATTCCTCCAACCTTGGCCGCCACGGTGGCAGCGTAGAGCGGTTGAAAATGGTAGCGCTTTTGCTCCTCGCCACGAGCAGGGTTTGTTCTACGGAGAGAGGCCCAGACAATTTTTCTTCAAATTGTGGTTGTTGGTCCGCAGCGTAGCTCAGTGCATTATGATAAATAGAACAAAAAGCAGGTGGCGATGCCCCGTACGACGTCGCCATCAACAAAGTAGCAGTGTGGCCGCACTACGAATAACGACTTCTGACCCTTTTTTGTACGTTTTTCCTTGTTTTGTGGGATGTCCTTGAAGTGTTGCTGATTTGGTCAACTAGTCGCGACATACCGCGCATGCACATGCACACCCGTGTGAGACGGGGTTTCTGACCACCGGCGGCGAACAGTGCCACGAGTGGTGCCCACGTGGTGACCCGCGTCCTGAAATCTTTCTTTGTAGCTTCCCGATTGGGTGCCTTTCTCTGTGTAGAGTCACTATTGTTTTCGGAGACATAGATTTAATGTCAGCTAGGGCCTTGCGAATAATTCAGACGGCGCTCCCCGACACTAACGATGGTGCTCATACACGTGAAAACATCCGATGAAAAAAACCAGTTCCTCTACGAGACTCAGACATCTGTGCGCATTGGACACCTTCAGGAGGAACTGATAGAACTGCACAATCTGCGGCTGAAAACAATCTATCTCTCCGACGCATGCAAAGGCCTGTCTGCCCACGGGCCCTTGAGGCCTGAAGAAACGCGCGGCCTTACGGCTGAGGTAAGACGTTTGTGCTGCGGAATCGCGCCACGTACTGCATTTGGTGCGGTTGTCTGGAAATGAAAACAAACGTACCTGGTGTACAGCTACACTAGAGAGTCCTCGTTCCTCGGCTTATTCGTCCAATTAGAGTGGCCACAATCGCCAGCGGGGCACGAGGAAGGGTTCCAAGTTTTCTCGCTGTTCAGTTCGAATAAGGCAAACGAGTCCGTGAGGGAACTCTTGACAGGACCGCACTCTCTCTTTCAGCTAACATGCAGTGACATAATAACTATCATTGGCACGGAGTTTACCAGCCCTGGCCAGGTTACGACCACAGACTTTGATTTCCATTTTTCTTTGTCGGCAGGTAGCAAAACTTTCGGACTTAGACATTCACGCTTACGGAGAGCCAACAAACCCAGATCCGACAGGTTACAGAACTGGTGTGCAACCTCCTCCAGAGGCCGCTGAAATTCTGGAGGAAACAGCGGGACGGTCTGCCGAGACTGTTTCGCACGAGAAGGTCAGTAACCATCAACCAACGGACGGTTGTTGCTCCGCTGCTGTCAACATAGCTCTCTGGCCGGTGCGAATCGTTGGATGTGTGCATGGAGTGATAATGAATCGGTCTCACCTTAATTTGTGGTGTGACACAAAACCGGCACGACACCATGAAACAGAAACGACATACTAGCAACAGCTAAGACATCTCCAATTTCCGCCCAGCTACACAGGTGGTTACATCTAGTGAGATTCTCAAGGAGCTCAGGCCATTCATCACTTTGTTAAACAAATCAGAAAGTAGAGGAAGGCCACCTTCGTTCCAACATTCCAGCATGTGGTCACAGTCGAAAACAGAGCAACGAAGCAACTGGCTTCGCATCTAGTGGCCAGGTAGCAATCACCGTGACTCAGAAGGCAATCTGTTCTATTTCGCTACAGGTTCAAGCAAAGCAGCCCCTGACAATGAAATCTGTCAGGTCTGCCTTCGAGAATCTAAGAGGTGCAGTGATGATAGCATATCCAGCATTCCATGACCTGCCGGAATGGGATCCTGCTCGTATCCTGCTTGAGGAAGAAGAACAACAAAAAGATACAGGTATTATCGCAGAGGTAAGCGCTTATTGATTGCCTCAGACCACTCCAGCTGGTTACGAGCACATCCTGAACTTGCCGTGAACGGTTATCCCTGAGGCTGGTTTCCTCTGGAAACGATCCAAGTAACATACAGTCATCATATTAACCCAAACATGATGCAATCGAGCATCCCACATTTTGTGCAACTCAGCTGGGATTAAGTTTTGGCATAAAGGAGAGACGAGAATCGGAAGTCCTTAACATAATGAAATGGGTCACGAATGATCAGCGTCACTGCACCGAAATTTCAATCGTTTCCTGTTTTCTGGCATTCAGACGTTCGACAAGAACAAGACATCTCTGTGGTGGGCAGGAAAGGAGCTGCAGAACGACAAAGAATTGTGTCACTACATCGGGAGAAATGAGAAGACGAAAATCATCGCTCGCTTGCAATCAAAAGCCTCTGGTAAACGAACACTCGCAACGTTGTTCTCCGCAATCTTTGTCATAGTACGAAACGGCAGCAAGTGCAGTGAATGACATTAGTATCACTGCCAAAGTGATCACCACCTCTCTGATGACTACTCTGCTGCCATCATGAAACACGCTCTATTCACGTGTTCAGGCCCCCCCATACGGGAGCCGCGCCTCGACGCTGAGACGCATAAAGCGATGCTGTCATACTGCTACAAGAAACGACGGGAAGAACAGGCAAGATATCTGAAAGCTTCAAAACAGTGTATCCCTTCCTGTGCACGCCACATCCTGATCAACAGAAGGAATAGTCCCAGTCGCGGAACTCTGTCAAGTACTGTTGTTTCGGAGATAAAGCTGTTACTGATGTGATCAAATTGTGTTGCTCGCCCAATGGCGGGGTCGTAAACGTGTACAATCAAAATACGTTCTCTGCGAGGCAGCAGCGTCATTTGATCCACAAAAATATATACTCACTCTCTTCCTCCTTCACGTCTCGACTGCCAAACAGTGGCTCGTATCGCTCCACACAAAAAACCGTACCTCGGCGATAGAAACCCTTGAGCCACACCTGGTGTCCAGCGTGGAAAATCTAGAATACACAAATGTTTTCTGACGTGCTCATGCTCACCTTTCGTGAATATGTGCCATCCAGGAAAGCAATAAACCACACTGCTTCTTGTGCGATAGGAAGGCAACCTCATCTGATACACGGCCCACTGCCTTGTGCAGGAACTCGAGGAAGACGAAGACGATTCGTATCTCGACAGCGAGTGGGCAAACCCACGAGGTCTCAAAAATGCTCTTATAGGGGGTGGCCGAGAAATCCGTTGGAAGCCGTAATCTTCTTCGTTTATGTTCTTTCATTTGACGCTCTGCTAGCCGAATTCATTCTCTTCGCACAAATGCACAATCCTTCTGTGTCATGAGGGGGGGAGCTCCTGCTAATAACAGTTTACGCGTTTGATCCACAAACGTGTTGACCTTCGGTTGATTTCTCCTCCAGTATCGCCGCAGTCTTTCAGAAGTTTTGGTTTAGACCTTCGAACGTTCCACAGAGCTCCGTCTGTCCTACGGATTCTCATTCCCTCTTTCAAACAGTCTGCGGGAGTTCTTTTCCCTTCGTGCGGCCTGAGAACTCAATCGCCGGCAATACCGAACTTGTCAGTTTACCATGCTTAATGAAGAACATCAGCATCTGGTTCTTCACGCGCTCTACTATGGGATATGTTTCTTGTCATTTTGCATGTGATGTAAAAATGTGCTTGTCGCATTTGAGTCTTCTACTCCACAGTTCACCGCTTATAACTGCCGACACAGTTGTTCTTTCCATTCCTAGTCACTTGACTGCCTGATGATCCAAATCCTGATCAAGTTTATACGCCGCTCTGGCTTTCTGTACGTCTATCAGTCGAAGAGCGTTCTTCTACTTCTGCTAGTGGGTGAAGCGTCCGCTCCAGTCGGCAAAAAATTTTCTATGTTTGCAGCTCGACCTCAGTTGCATTCGCACCGCCGCCCTCACCCCTGCGTGACATACCTTTCGTCTCTCACACTATGGCAATCTGTAGCATTCACTAGTGTTACGCACCATTCGCGTTGGCAAAATGTCCTGGACTGGGACGGATTGACTTGAACCCTAAAACTAAGACGTAACCCTTTGACAATGCACAACATACAATAGCTCCCTGGACCAATATTGGGCTGTTCTGCGGCTGCTTCTAAGCATCATACCACTGACCAGCGTGAATGGACACAAAACGCAGCGTTCTGGACTTCGATCAAAAACGCCACAACGTACATCTCTTCCGCTGGTTCGCGAGTCTCTTTTTTCAAAGGCATTCAGAAGAAAATACAGGATGTGTCTGTGGGTTTTAAATAACAAAGTTGCATAAAACAATGCCTCCACCTTCCCACTCTCAGGGACGCCAGAGGGGGAGGCACAAGCCAATCAATCGTTTGGTCTTCACGTGTTCCACAAGCACGCTCTGAACATTCACATGTTCTGCGGAGAGACGTGCCCATTCACGGAAGTACCACTGAACACCCACACTAAACTGGCGATGCCTTCGAGGGACTTGCACTCTGAATTTTCCTCTACGGCACAGTGGCACTGCACTTCGTCAGTGTCCTAGATACGATACAGTTGTTTGGGCTGGAGTTTTTCGTTGTAAATACATCCGCACTGTAGATTTCGTAGAGAACGGAATCAGAGGCAAGGCGAAATATAATCAGGTTGCCTCCCACATGCCTGCTTCGTGGTTGTGGACAAGAAATGTCCCGTTCGTTCTTCTCTCCATGCAAAATGCGTCTAGAAGACGAGGGTATCAATCATCGTGCCCAAGGAGTGGAGTATGTTTTCCGTCATCAACGTGTCTACATCATTCTCCAATCGTTTCTTGGCGTCGACTTTCCCAGCACGCTCGACCACAAGTTGCTCAGGCGTCTTTTTGATTTCTTCTTGAACCATTTTGTTGTACTGCTCCGACAATTCTTTCATCGATTTGGTGCACGCCGCACTCTCTGCGGCCATTTCGTCGAATGGCTGTATGCACACACACCACGAAACGGATGGAAAAACTGAGCCTGACATTAGGCAGCGTTTGCATCTTATTGTTTACGGTTTCGGCCCCCAGGCTTCGCGCAGCTCCTTACCGGTCCTACTTCACGTAATGCATGTAAGTAATACATGTAAGCGCAACTGGCCCCTTGGTTTCTTGACTTTCATTAAATACGGGCTTGTCGAACTTAGAAAACCCTGCCGGTGCCGTGGAGGTCACTGCACCCGTCAGTGCTTTGCGAAATTCAGAAATTCTGAACGCTCTTCCCTCGGCCAGTGCTACGATTTGCGAGAAACGAATAAAGAGGTCCGAACCCCCACGCTTAAACGCCTGCAGCTGACAAAGCTGAACACCGACACCCCAGTAGGAAAGCGTTATCCTCGGGACCGCACCTTCTTGCCTGGAACCGGTTAGACTTCTTTGAATCACGCAACTCACCTTAAGCTTAAGAGCGTCGTTCCATTTATTCCTATGGAGATTCAAAAGCATCTGGTTCTCCAGCTCATTTTTCCTGTAGTTGATCACAATGGCGTAGTAGTTCCGGTTCAGACCGTGAACAAGCGCTGAGATGGTCGGGCGCTGAAGGTGGCCAATGTTGCTGGTTGTCTGGCGCAGCTCTTGACCTGAAAGGAAAAGAAACTCAACATAAAGGGTCTTGTGTGACAACTCCCGTGTAGACGACGGATACATAATGTCTCTTTGAGCGAACACCCGAAATGGGTGCTGCGGCCTATCCTTCCGTCCACCTCACATCAACACATCCTTCTGTACATGGCAAGAAAAAACAGTAGTCTAACGCTGCTTGCATCGAGCAGCACATGGGCGGGGGGAGGGAACATGTGTCCGTTCCCATTCACAGCGAACCTGGGTCTGTCCCGTCCGTGCTGGCGAGATAAGCGCCTGTGAGGGTGCTGTACCGACAGGCGGGCATCAGCCCGTATTCAAGGCTGAACAATCTACAAATCCTCTACTTACCAAGCATGAGAAGATGCGGATTAATGAGACGGAAACAGTCAATGACAACTTTGCCTTTGACCGACTGGATCGGGTCCACGACGACACCCACGGCTCTCGGGTTCAGCTGCTCGAAACTCTGCTGAGTGTTTACATCCGTCCCTGACGACAGAGGGCAAACACTCCAGCTGAAGGCTGTTCGCCCCTAAAAGAGGAATCCTCGACCCTTACCGCGTACGCTCACGCACCGACCCCGCATGAAAACCAAGCACAGGGAACAAATCTCACCGTTTTTCTTGTTTAAAATATGGAGATGACAAAAACTTATTCCACGACAGTGCCGATCCCAGGAGGATGAACAGAGAAATATCCCTCTTCTTGCCATATGAACTTTCGCACACGTCTGACTAACACGATACTGCCCGTGTAAGAACCGCCTGTTGTTCCCCCGTCATTGCGACTAGGTTCAACTGAAGCCTCAGTTAGTTACAGGAAACCTTCTACCTGTGCAAATTTAAGCAGCAGCATCATCTACACGCAACTGCAGTTAAGCAATGATCCTCCACTCGGCTGCTACCGCGACGCACAGAGCACGCAGTGGAAAACGCACCTGAGAACCAACACCCGAAGCCCGGGTGGGAATGGTACCAGCCGACGACCATCTCGGGACGTCCTGTCCTTTTTAACTGCTCCAGCATCTCCGTCTGGTAGACCGGGTCCACCGCCTCGACACTGACACTGTTGCCTGTGCCCCCCCCCAAAATGAAACGCGACAAAACTGTCTGGGAGCTCCGCTTTCCACTCTGCGACTCAGACCAACTGTACGTTCGCTCCTTGTGCACGGTGACATGTACCGATCATTGCTGAGGGCGCACGCGTGAAGAAGATTCGCCTTGAGCTCGCAACAGACGAAAGAGCTGAATGTGCGTCTCTCGACTAAAGAGAAGTCCGGCACTTCACAACTTGGTCACCCAGACGTTTGTAGTCAATAAATGAAAAAAACATCCTGAGTGGAATGCATGCGCCTATGAGTACCATGTCCTCCAACGTATATAGGATTTAGGCTTTCTCTCCGCATGCACTGATACAATGTCTGCTATTCTAGGGATTACGTGAGCAAGGGAAGAGCGACTACGTTAAAGCGCGGCTTCCTGTCGCCTTCTTGGACCTCCTGGTTCACCTACAGATCACCCAGGCCCGAAGGAAAACTTCAAACACACACGCCTAGCAACATGCCGCGCCGCACAACGGCTTCAAACAAGGAATCAACGTTCGCTTTCTTATCCGATAGAAAACCGAACACTCACCTGATTGTGGCATGGAAAAGACGTCGACGACTCGGACAGTGTAATCGTCAATGAACTCCCCGAGCATCAGACCCATAACTTCCATAGGTACTCCTGCCTGAAGGAAAAAGCCAGAAATAATCACAGCCATTACACGCGTGAGTGCGAAGGAAACCGCAGACAAGAGACGGGCGCTGCACAGACGAGCGACGAGAACGGCGGCAACTGACAGGTAAAAAACGAGAGCTGTGTGTACCTTAGGACAAGCCAGAAGTTTTTCGGCAGGAACAGTTTCGATAGAGATTTCGCTCTTGCATGAGAGTTCGGGAACAGCGACGGCCATGGCTGCGTGACTACGGGTAGACATGTCAGGAGCAGAGTCGTTGCACCCTTGACGTCAAGGTACAGAGACCTACTGCAGTACATTTGCATCGTGCACGCACGTCGTGGAAGATTCAACTTAGATAGTTCGTGGTAGGAAAACCTTCTGCATGTAACCATCGGCAAGCAGCTACCTTTTTCAGTAGGCAAACTCACCCGTCCATGCTTGAGCATCTTCAACAGTGCGAGGGACGAAATGTACACCTGCTCGGAGGTATCGGCCATCGGTTGGTCGCGGTTAGGGGGACCAACTCCCATTCCCCCAAACTGCTGAAGGAGTCCACGAAGGTTCGAAGGCAGGCCCGCCATTTTGCTTCGTCTTATGGAAGAGCACAGCGAGAGCTGCCAGTGTGTCAGGTAAGATGCAAATTCGCGGCAAGCGTGCCGAAGAGACAAAAGGGATACCAATCAACTTCCACTTTATCCACAGAGAACGGCACACTACTGCAGGACAGCCGACAAAATTGCCACGGGGAGAGTCGGCGCAAATGGCAGCACGGCAGAGACACCACTCCTTCCCCGGGAACCGCAGAAAGACGACTTTGCAAAGAGCAAGGAAAAGTCACGGCCCACCTAAAGCACGAGCATGGAAGAAAGTGGCTTACTTCGATGACCAAGACGAGGGGAAACCCGACCGGAGGTTGCAAATGGACGCAAATAACTGTGGAAAAAACAGGATTACCGGGGTGTACACACAAACGCGACGCTACAGGCGCTGCAGAGTCTCCTGCGTTTGCGGAAAAGACAACGCCAACTGACGTCGAAGAAGCACAGGAAAGAAAAGCGCCGTCAGCACAGCGGAGGACTAGGAGAAAAAGTAGGGAAAAACGAGAAGGCTCAGAAGAAAAAAAGTGGATTGCCTGCACGTGCAGCAGTGTGTCTACACAAAGCACAGCTGACAGGAATGGCAGACGTGACGAGCCGTTTGCCACCCGCCAAAACCGCTTCAAGTCCTCAAGAAACTTGTTCTTTTCCCGATTTCCCCACACAGTAGCGCAACGCCGGTGAATTTCCATCAAATATGCTGAAACGACCCTCTCTCCGAGGAAAAAACTGCAGTCCTTCACGAGAGCCCGAACACGCGCACGCTTCTGTGCGGCGGTGGTGATGCATGCAGACGCAATCGTAAAGGTGCTCGAACTCAATTCTCTCTCGCGAATGCTCAGCCTCTAGAACTCCTGACTTATGTGCCTTAGCTTGCGTCCTCGTTCATTTGATCGGATCATTTCTCATCTATGCAGCACCCTTAGGCTGTCCATCGCACCACGTGGCCTCACGAAAGGCACACAAGGGGGAAAGTGATTCCAGTCAAATCTGTACTCTGCTGCTCGCTCTTTGCCGCTCGCTCTTTTCAGGACTTCCTGGTCACCAGCTCTGCCGCACGCGCAGTTTTTGCATTATTTCTTCATGAGGGACGTGCCGGGTCTCACTGGCTGGTTTTTGCGGGTGAATGCTGCCGCTCAAGGCCATTCGCAACGACGCGCTAGAGAAATATTAGCTTTTACCTTGCCTACTGGGACTGCCTCCTTACAACAACGACCCCGAGAGCACACCGCTTTCCGTTCTGCGGTCCGTGTTTGCCTCTTTCATGTTCTGTCGGAGCAAAGAAGTCCGTTCACCAGGGTAGCAAGAGAAGTGTGTGGAAAGCCCCTCTGGCTTGTGCCGCCCGAACCGAGGGGGAAGGCGAAGACCGAACTGAGAACGGCTGTGGCCGGGGGCTGAAGCGAGAGCATGCAGAAAGTATAAATACAACTCAATGCATGTAAATCGCCACATGAAAGCGAAATCCAAATCTCTGTGCATGGAAGTGTCCATGGCTGTTGCCAGAGGACTGACAAGGGGGAGACCGGAAACAGTGCCGTGCGCCGTCTACCTCGCGTGGAAGCGAAGCAAGCGCGACAATGAAGTCGCATTCCAGACTACGGAAACTTGCGTCCGCAGTACAGACACCGCGGCCTTTTAGACGGACAGTCCGAGACGGCCACCGGCACGAGTGTTTTTCTGCGACCCCCTACCGCGACGCTGAAGTCGCTTTTTCTCCAGAGGAGCGAGCAACCGAGGGTCACGTGTCTGCTTCACGCGAATCCAACAGTTTCAGACAGTTCGTGGAGTTGTCGACGCTGCCACGTGGAGTCAGGCCGAGTGCCCCCAGGCTTCTCCACCATACACTGGAAGTCGGCGACTCCCGCCACGCGTCACAGCGGTCTTCCCATGTCTTCTACCGCAACTCGTTGTCTGGACTGTCAGGAATCAACGCAGTGACTTCTTTTGCAAGCTGGAAACCTCCTTCGGTCATCCCACTATTTTCTGCAAGAGACGGACGTTTCGCCCACAGCAGCTGTTTGCGTGCTGGTCCAGGGCACTTCGTCGAGACCGCACAGGTTGGAGATGGAGGAGAGAGGGAGGCCGTGCTTTCCGCTGGGGCTGGGGACGCCCGTCCAGCTGAGGAACGGCAGGCAGAAGAGCCTGTGAAGCATCTGGGGGATGCCGAAGAAGTTGCCTTAGACACGCGCGTCTTCGACGAGTGTGTCTACACAGAGGACGAGGATATTTTGGAGAAGAAACGGAGGATTGGCGTGGGAATGAGAGTCGGGGGTTCAGCGCCACATCGTCGCGGCGCTTCCTTCTCTCCCTCCCTGTCGCCAGATCCGCCTTTTTCCTCTTCTGACCTTCCGGACTCCTTTCCTTTTACGCTTTCCTCGCAGTGTCCGCGTCCCGACTCCCTTCCTCCGTCTCCGCCGCACGGCGCGCCCTTCTCTCCGACATGCGCGCCTTCTTCTGCGCTGTCCTCGTCGCCTAAACTTGTCCCAGTCTCCGAGTACCGCAAACGGTCGTTGCGGTTTCCTCCGGACCAGGTGGCGGTGGGAGCTTTTGAGTTGGCGGTAAAATTCGAGACTCTCGTATCCCTTCGTTTCCCTCTCGACCAGCACCCGCGAAGAGCGCAGCCCGGCTCTCGCTCTCAGCCTTCTTCTCTCGCCTCCTCCCGTCCCCTCGCTGAGATGCCCCAGCCATACGGCAGCCTCCCTCCGCCGGTGGCTTTCGAGAAGATGCTCGGCGACGCCATTTCGACTACCAAAGCCAATGCAGACATCTTGCCTGTGTCGACACTGCTCTCTGTCGCTCATGCAGCTGCGCGGCTGGGGGTGCAGGTTTTTTCCTTCGCCTCGGCTCTCCGGCGCCGCGCCCTAGTGCTTCTTCCTGAAATAAAGAATCCCGCGGCCTTCATCCGGCTCCTGCAAGACTTGGAGAAGTTGGGAGGTCTGGGCGACCGCCACTTTGTCTTCTTCAGAGAGAAAGTAAAGGAGACGCTCCAGAGCGCTTCTTCACGCTGCTCGCTGTTCGGGACCGCACTGGTCGTTCACCTCCTCGCTCGACACAGATTGCGAGACGAGGAACTCCTCACTCTCGCGTACCGCAGGTTTTCGAGAAATCGATACACTCTCGCTGCAGCTGTGAGACAAACGCCTTCTCTCCTGGCGGTAAGGCCTACCTATGTGAGACATGCCAATGGCACTCCATTTTGGTTGTTGCAATCAATGCTCTCTTGCTACCAGACGTATTCATGACGATCATTCTGAGGTCTGCGCAGGGAGTGTCCTGGTATTTAGACAAAGTAATGGGCTCTTGAGTTTCTGTCGTTCTGCTTTCCTCGGCTAATTGATCCTTCGTCGCTTTGTTGCGCTGCACCCCTGTGTCTCCTCTGTGCACGGGCAGCATCATCTGTCTAATTCACTTGAGTTTTCATGACAGGTACACACAGGCCTGGGCTCTGCTGTTCTTTTTGTCCCATGCAGGCGCTGCCGCTGGCACTGTCGCGGCTCGAGGTCCCTACGCTGGCTGCAGCGGTGTTGGACAGTCTGCTCAGTGACCAGGCGCCAGCAGCTGTCAGTCAGTTGTCGATTCACGAACTGTCAAACCTTGCTTATGCAATCGCATGCGTCTCCACCAATTCCCAAGTTACTGTAGACACGCATCCGTCCTCTGCGGACTCAGGCTCTTGTCATGAGCAGAGGCCGGAGCGTTTCGAGGTTGGTTCATCGGAAAAGGAGTGTCAGTCTGGGATGAAGATGCAACTGCATCCGGAGCATAGAAGCGTACGCGAGCAATATAATGCATCTGAAGTTGATCCGGGAGAAAACAGCGCCACGGGTGGAGGAGTTGGAGACCCTTTTCTCGGAAACAAGAGGGAGAATAATACTTCATTTAAGGTTCTTGAATCCCGGTCTGTATGCACACCCGAGGAATTGAGGCGTCGGTCGACTCTGTTAACGACCATCTTACGCACTCTGTCTCGCAGTTCCCTGAGGCGCCATCCACTTAACTCGCCGTTCGAACGCGCGTGGAGACAGCTGAAAATTATCGACCTGTATCTTCAGTTCAATGTAGGACCTCTGCGTGTAGATGATGAGGAAGCGCTTCAGTTTCTGTCTCTTGCTCGGACGAAGAAGCTATTGAACCTGGTTCATGTGTCCCAGGTACAGAAGCGTGTTGGGCGCTTGCTTTTCGATGAAGGACTGATGTCTGAAATAGACGTTGAGTACCCACTGGGGCCTTACGTCTTAGACTTTGCAATACCGTCTCGCAAGCTTGTTGTAGAAGTTGATGGGGAAGCCCATTTCTTCTTTGGTACAACGGTGCCAACTGCTCAGACGCGAATGAAGCGCGAACTGCTTGCCGCTATGGGGTGGCGCGTGGTCGTCGTTCCGCAGGAACTTTGGAGAAATAAAAGGAAAGGGAAAATTAAAGAATTCGTGGCGAGAAAGGTGCGAGAGGGACTCGAGATCGACAACAGTGACAGATAGAAGCCATGGGAGAAAGACGGTTTGAAGCAGAAGGAAAACGCGGGGTGTCATGCATTTCCAGAAGACCACAATGAAGTTTTAGGGGAAACAAAGTTTCTTGCACATGTACATTTTGTATTGTCTGGTGGAGCGGGTAGGCTCAGTCGGGGAAGGGAGAATAAAACAGATTGTGTTTCCACTCTAAGGTGCTTGTATTCTTTTTCCTGGAGAGACCCGTACAGTTGTGAAAACTCGACAAACCACCGTCCCTTGCGCTTCACCGGCACCGATACATTTATCAGGCCCTGCAGAGCTGCTTTTCTAAGTTGTTCATGGAAGCTCTTCAAAGAAAAAGATAGACCATATGACAGTTTGCTGCAGCAAGTTCCAGCCACAGAATTTTGCTTTACCGTGAGTAGAAGTGCATCAAACAGAACTGCTGAATGAGACTCGCAGTACATCCTTGGTCATGTCAATTAGCAGGTTGGACTTCAATCAGGAGCAAGCGACCTTGTTAAACGCTGGAATTCAGTAAGGTCAATCCTTTGAAGACCGATTTTAGGTGCAGTCCTCGTTCCTCCTTCCCATTTGAGGACGTTCTGGCTTTATACGCCTGGGGACTCTTTAATGAATATCAGTTCGGGTTTCGTGACTCGCCAGAATCCCGCCAGAAGTCTGGATGTACAGATAGATCGAGGCATTCAGGTGGTGGACAAGTATTTTCGAAGGTTTTCCTCGGTGAACGCTTCAACAACAAACCGACTATCGAAGGCAGAACATCGGACCTGCTGCGGAGCAACATGCGTCGTTGCAACAGGGGGGAAAGCCATAAGTAAAGCAACTCCTGCCGTAAACTCCAAAGGAAACACACACCATTTGAGCGATTCATTTATCCCATCTACGAGAATCCTGTAGAACATTTCGGATGGTCTCGTACTACAAGCACCGTAGCTCAGTGGGAGAGTGGGGGGCTCATAACCCCCAGGTCCATGGATCGAAACCATGCGGTGCTACTCTTCTTTTCCATCCGCTTTTGAGCATTATTCGCTTTCAGTGGACCGTTCATCAAATCGGATTGATTGACAATATTTGCGGATTTTACATATCTGTGTCAGTTTCGTTTTTACCACCTTTTTGGCGCTTTGGGGTTTATCACAAAGTCACAGTCACTAGTGCACCCTCCTGGCGGGTACATTCGTAGTCGGTGCTGCACGGCTTTTATGGCATGCCACTGTGTGAAAAGTTGCCTATCAAGATGAATTCATAATTCTTCAGGTATAAAGTCCAATTCCTCACGAAGGCAATTCATCCTCATTTCCTGGAACCCTGCCTTCGCCCATGGCGTAAGGTCGCCAGCCGCAGCCCCTCTTCAATTTTCAGTGCTTACTGAGATGCTGTGACACATGGCAGTTCCCTGTTATTAGTTTCCCGTGTAAGCCGGACGACAGCACAACACACCTTCTAATCTATGACAGTGGACAACTCCTGAGGCTGGGAATTTCTGGCAGGCAGGGTCTAGTACAGCGTGCAATCAGCGTGCAATGGTACTCCGTCCTGAGGTTGCTTCAGACACCAGAAGTAGCAGCCCTTATTGCGTCGCTCATGAACTCCCACGATCCAATCACATTCCCCTTAGGTTTTACATTACCAAAACAAAATAGAGTGCTGCTGTTCGCTGGCAAGCAAAAATGAGGCCTTGTTTCTCCAACCACTCTCATTGACACCGGTGCCGGTTCCTGTAGGCACCTAGCCCTCTTCAGCAGTTGTCCGGTTGGAATTTCTGGGATAAAACGCACAGATTTGTCACGTGGACAGTAAACATTCTCTCAAATGAGAAAAGAACGCATTAGAAGAGAAAAAGGGACTGGGGAATTTTTTTATCCCATACGGCGTTATTGCCACTGGTTATATGAAAGAGTTGACCATGCAACGGGCCTATGGCGCAATGGTAGCGCGTCTGACTCCAGATCAGAAGGCTGGGCGTTCGAGTCGCTCTGGGCTCAACTGCTCTTTTGGGGGAAAGAAAGCCTTTCTTAGGACTTTCCCTACTTGTTCTCCATGCTCTTCGTTTTTCTTAGTATTTGTTTCGCTACGGGTTAGACTGAAAGTAAGGCGTCAGGCTTTCTGGTTTTGTCTTCTATCGCGACGTGGAATTGACGCTTACATCTACGGGCGCCACACTCTGACGTGGTAACACCACTTGACAGACTCGGACTTTCTCTCGCTGTAATACAACAGGTAAGAGTGATCAATATATTGCTTCTAGAGTGTAGCCGATGCGGAATAACATTAATATTTTAGAATATTAGAATTCAACACTTGCAGCCAAACCTGTGAACCCCCACCCGGCCACAGAACTGCGATCTCTTCGAGTGTAGGCCCGAGACCAGAGCAGTGTGCAAACGGGAAATAGGCGTTGTTCGAGCGCATTCGTGGACAACTATACTTAAGACTCTATGAATCTTGTGTTCTCACATCACAGCCATGCGCGGTGTGCGATCGGGCATCGTTCTCTTCGTTTTCTGCCGGCGATTTGAAACCCTCGAAGCACACGCATGCATGTCCCGGTCGGTCAACACAACAGGCAATCGGGCAGGACGAGCGCTTTTTCGTTGTTCCGCTTTTCTGTAGTGCTACGCAGACCGTGTAACCGTCGGTTTCTCCTTTCGTTTGTGTCATTTCAAGAGACGCCTGAGGTTCGGAGCAGGTTGGCAGTAGCGTTTTTCGCGGCTTCTGCCCCCGTGTCCAGAGATCCAGCCAAGAGAGACGCAGTAAATATCGACTAAAGACATTCTCTCTGCTTCCCGTTTCGTGGCCGAAACACAGTTGTCGCCTGAAAGGATCGAACTTCAGTCAAAAGGACAGAAACACGTTCGTGAGGTGGATGGGGAAGACGAAACCCGACGCATTAAGTCTTTCGCCGCCGCGGGTCAATGCCCTCAAAAGGGGGCTTTGTCTCTCTCAAGCATCGTGACGAACGTGATCTAGACACAAAGGGCGACACGCCGTTTTTTCCTGTGTGTGCTCTCTGGATATCTCCCGGTGAACGCCGTGTCTCTTTTCACGGGTTTCTCGCGGCTGTGTTCTTTCCTTTAAAAAACATATTGCCGGCCCTCTTCACGCCGGCATTTTAAACTCTCTGTTCTCCCAGGCGGCACCGAAACTTTTTTCGTGTCTGCTTAAGAGTCTCTTGGTTTTGGCGTTGAATATTTTTTTCTCAGGCGTTGTCCTTTGGCTCCTCCGTTTCACCAGAGTCACTTTCCGTTTGCAGCATGGCGGTCGTAGGTTCATCCGGCGTAGGGGCCTCGCATTCTTCTTTCCCCTCTGCAAATGGATGGATAGGGGACGAGCAAGACATCCAAGAAACGCTTGCTCGGGTTTCCGTGTGCAACTTAAATCAGTGGGCGCTCGACTTCGAAGGGAATCTCAAACGCGTTGTCAAAAGCATCGAACTGGCAAAGGCTGCTGGATCCAAGCTCCGAGTCGGTAGGCGTCCTGGGGCTGAGGGTGCAGAGGGGAGAAACTAAGGAGCGAAAACGGGAAACTAGCGATTAGGAAAGATGGTCGCAACAGACCTAAACGGAGACGAAAACGGTGAACACGTCCTATCGAGCCATTCCCTCGTTTCCGGTGCACTCTGCCAAACTGTGGACGCATACTATAGCTATTTGGGGTCGCATTGCTTTTGAAGGCGTTCCTTTTTGTGCCTCCACTGATTCACGATGTGCCTCCTTTCTCCATCAGTCGCTTCTTATTTTCCTTTGCTAGTGGATTCTCACTTTTCTGTGTGTCTCAAGTTTAGGGTTTACGGTCGTTCGTTTCGTCACAGCTTTTTCCACGTTCCCCCACTCTGTGCGGCGCCAGTCCTCTTCAAAGTGTTTGCCTGTTTTCCGCTTCTGTGTCGTGGCTTTTGTGTGGCTCTTCTCTACAGGCGTCATTTGCTTCTTCTCGCTTGTGTTCCTCAGGTTCCGAGTTGGAGGTGCCGGGCTACGGCTGCGAGGATCACTTTCTAGAAACCGATACTATCACGCACTCATGGGAGTGTGTCGCCGAACTTCTGGCGTCGGACCTAACAGACGGCATCTTGTGCGACATCGGTGTCCCTGCTGCCCACAAATCTGTAAGTTTTTCGTCTTCCCTGTATGCATGTCGTACACCCGTGCGTCGGCGCTGGTCAGGAGCTCTTCCCAACTTGTGCACATGTTCTTGCTCTGTGCTTCTCGTGTTTCTTCTCCTTAGCCATTTCCCCGCCCTTCGGCCATGTCTCTTGTTTCCATTGTCAATTTTCGGGCCGTTCTCCCTCCTTTGGCCTGCATTTTTATTGTCGCGAGCCTTGTGTCCGTACACTGTCTCCGTGTCTCGCAGCTAACCTACAATTGTCGTGTGTGGATCCTCAACCGGCGTATTCTGCTCGTGCGTCCGAAGATGGTGATGGCCGATGACTTGAACTACCGCGAGTCTCGCTACTTTGCAAGATGGGACAGACCCGTCGGGGCACCTCTGGAGGAATTCAGAGTCCCACTGTGTGTTTCCAAGGTGACAGGACAAACCACAGCGCCCTTTGGTGAGACCGCAGGCCAAGCCCACCTTTCAAACGCAAACAGAAGCCCCTGTATGCGGTCCAAGACGCGCACAGGGTATCCAAACGATGTAAAACTGTTTTTTAGACGCAGTCTTCGAGCTGCTTGCGCAGGTTCGAGTGCAACCCTATGGATAGGTCCGCTCTGACCGACACCTGCACGGGTGTTTTTTTTATTTGGTAGAGAAACAGGTGCGCCTCTGTGGCGGTTGGCTTCCACCCGCATGAAGAGTTGAGGAAGCATCCGATCGACATGGCGATCGGACATCTTGTTTTGGGGCCAGAACAGACCTTGTTTAGTTAGGGGGCTGGCATATCAAAGGTTGAGAGTTTCGCTCCTCGGCTTTTGGGGGGACAAGGTGCATTGCTTGAACTCCGCCTGCACGCGTTTGTTGTTTCCGCCATTCCTGCGGATACTGTGTGTCGAACTCAGGAGTGGCAATTCTGGAGTGCCTGAACACATCTGTGGCGAGCGAGAGCTGCGAAGAGTTGTGGTCGCCGATTCCACCGCATATCTCGCTGTATCTGGACGGCGGCGTTGAAATTATTTGCAACGGAAATGGCTCGCACTACGAAATGCAGAAGCTCGCCCGCCGCTACCAGCTGCTGCGTCAGAGCACCGCGCACGGAGGCGTTTACATGTACAGCAACCAGATAGGGTGCGACGGCGGCCGTCTGTACTTTGACGGCTCCGCAATGATTTGCGTGAACGGCGAGTTCGTGGGTTTGGGGAAGCAGTTCAGTTTGGACGAAGTCGAGGTCGTGACGTCGACAATCGATCTGTCTGAGGTCCGTTCTCATCGCGGCGCCTCTGCCACACGCGCGCAGCAGCAGCGCGCTGTCCCGTACCCGACCGTGCAGGTCCCCTTGTCGCTGTCTCCGTCTCCGCCACCTGTTGTGTTCTCTTCGCTGTTTCTCTCTGGCTGCGTCTCCTGCGCCCCGCCCTCTTCGTTTGTAGGGAAACGCGAAGCCCAAGAGGGGCCAGATTGTCGGAGCACGATGGACGAGACCGGCTCCGCCGCAGCGCCTCTGGACATCCAGTTCGGGTGGACAACACCGTCGCCTGTCATTGTGCCGAAGCTGCTTTCGAGGGAGGAGGAAATAGCTTGGGGGCCCGCGTGCTGGCTGTGGGACTACCTGCGTCGTTCGGGGGCGGGGGGCTTCTTCTTGCCACTCTCCGGCGGCGCGGACTCCTCGGCCGTGGCGACCCTCGTCGCCTTCATGTGCCGGCTGGTGATGACCAGCATCGAGCAAGGAAACGCCGCCGTGCTCGCAGAGCTCGAGCGGATCCTAGGCAAACGTCGAGACCGAGACTCGGACTTCCCGGCAGACGCCAACGAGCTCTGCCACCAGATCCTCCACACGTGCTACATGGCGACGACGCACTCGAGCGAGCAGACGCGGCAGCTCGCGGGACAGCTCGCCAGCCAGATCGGGTCTTATCACCTCGCCCTGACCATCGACACCATCACAGCGGCGTTCACCTCGGTGTTGTCCTCCGAGACTGGCCTCGTGCCGCGTTTCGCCTCCCAAGGTGGGTCCATGACGGAGGACCTGGCCCTGCAAAACATCCAGGCGCGCAGCCGCATGGTCCTTGCCTACTTCATGGCGCAGCTCCTGCCGCTCGTCCGCGGCGAGGGCCCCGGGACTGAGGCGGAACGGAGACAAGGGAGCCTTTTCCCGTTTGGCAAGCCAGGCGGGCCAGACAACGGAGGAACGACGTCTCGGAGAGGCAGGGGCTACCTGCTGGTTCTGGGAACTGCGAATGTCGACGAAGGCTTGAGAGGATACTTCACCAAATACGACGCCAGTAGCGCTGACTTGAACCCCATTGGCTCAATCAGCAAAATCGACCTGAAAAGCTTTCTGCGGTGGGCCGCGCAACCGGAGAACCTGGGACTTCCTGCGCTGCGGGTAAGGAAAAATGGAGGAACGGGAGGGTGGCAGAAAGAGAAGAAAGGGGAGAAGGGCAACGAATTTCAGCAAGCGCGGTAGCGGGAAAGATGCACGCAATCAGGCCTTCAAAGGAAGCGGAACGTGAGGGCAGGTCCCCATCGAGGTTTGCGCGGGGACTCAACGACGGGCGAACAGGTGCAGAGAGAGAAACGGGTCGGGTACCAGAGGGAAAAGACAGAAAAGAAACGTGGGTTTCAACAACGGTCTTAAGATTCAGAGTTGCGCGTTTGCTGATAAAGACTTTGTGGTGGGCCTCGCGGCAAGGGAAAGCAACATCTCCCTTCTCTGTCCTACCCCGTAGCCTATGCAGACGTAATCAATGCCTCGAAAGGACCTTTTTAAATAGAATTATCTTTGAATATAAGGATCGAGATGGGCCGACGGTTAGACCCTGAGCACCCACGAGCAGAGTCCGTCTTACTTCTCACGCTTTCTCCGTTTCTCTCACCGTTTTAGGCAGTGGTGGATATGCCACCAACAGCAGAGCTCCGGCCTGTAGATGAAGGCAAGCAACAGACAGATGAAGAGGAAATGGGAATGACCTACGAGGAACTCGGCTGGTTTGGCCGGCTCCGAAAGGCCTCGCGATGCGGTCCCTTCTCGATGCTGAAGCGTCTGCTAGATGCATGGCGGGACCGCTACAGTCCCTCTGTTATCAATCAGTGAGTGTTAGTTTCATATGTATGCATTTTGCTTGACTTTCATGTTACGCGAAGAATCCCGGATTCCTCCCATCACCCTATGATTATTTTATGGTGTTTGGTTCCGTCTCTACAACACTGATTAGCAGTGCTCTGCTATGCTACCAGTAGATATAGGATCGACGCAACGCAGTCACACAAGTCTAAACCAGTAGTCCGGCTCGTAGAATGGATAGCCTAGAAAAAGGGTGGAACCTCCCTTTTCCCTGGTAGAGTGACGATCCTATGCCGCCGTCCATAACGCGTGCGTGACGTTCCTGTGCAAGACCGAAATCCGGGTTTTCTTTGGTGGGAAAACTCAAAGGTATACTGTGATTGGAAGCCGATGCGTGCACGTCGAGGCCTTGTCCAGTTGGCAGCTACCTAAACCGTGAAAACCAGACACTTCTGTATGGGCTGTGGCAGCCACACGAGAATCAGGGGCAGAGTACGCGTGACTGTTTATGCTTACGTTCTCTGCAGATGTGGTTCATGAGTGTTGGATGCAGTCCGTAGCATCTCGAAGTTGCATCAAGCTTGAGAAAGTATCCTGTTTCCACTTTCTACATACACTGTTCTGCGAACGTCTGTGGGCCTTTAGGAAGGTGCAGTACTTCTTCCGGCAGTATGCTCGGAACCGCCACAAAATGTGCACGATCACTCCCGCGTTGCACATGGAGAGCTACAACCCTGACGACAACCGTTTCGATCTCCGGCCGTTTTTGTATCCGAATTTCTCACGGCAGTTTTTGTCGATGGACCGACTCGTGCTTAGTATCGAGCACACTGCGCAAGACCAAGCCTTCACAACGAGTGCCACGAGGGCCTCCTTTTCGTCGTCTTGTTTCCCTTCTCCTATGGCATCAGAGCGGGGAGTTCCGCTCGCCTGCTCATCCTCGTCAGACGGCCCGTTCAGCAGCGATACAGGAAAATAAGAAGCACTCTGCCTTGCCGTGGTGCAGGAAGGGAGTAGAAAGTGAGAGCGCCAAGGGGACGGAACAGGAAGAATATGACAAAAAAGTGGAGATCGGACTAAGATACGAAAGGGGAAGTCTCAGGGGCAAAATGAGATTTGGTCGACAAAGCGTTTGCTCATGCCACACAATGCGCCCAAAGGGCGCGTGTCCAGGCGGCGTTTACTTTTTCGAGGACGCGATCTGATACGTAACTGTACATATTCATGTGCATATTGATTAGGCTTTCTTATGTGTCTGCAGCTTCCTATGCAGGCCCGCATGCTAGTGAAATGCAGCAGGGAATACTCGTCAGGAGAGACACAGACATGGAGGGCAACAAAAACATGTTTTGCTGAATTCGTACCGTGGCGGACTAAGAGCACCCACAGTGTAGAAATTACACTTGGCAGTCGCCGAGAAAGGTACAAGCTTTCCAAGAGGATATGGAAAGAGCCTGTTACGAGTGGGCATACGAATGTCTAAGTGATGCGGCATTTGCGTGTATGTGCCCGTGAATGAGCAGGAGACTTTTTTCACCGCCATCGTTTTTTCTGCGTGAAGCGTAAATGGGTAAGCACGGGCGACTTTAGGTGCGTTAATCCCGTTGTGGGAAAACTTGGACAAGGAAGTGCTATTTGGCATTTACGGTTTTGGAAGTTCTGACTCGTGTGGGAACTCGGGCCTGGTCACTGCAGTCGCCCCGGGGTTTGTCTTGTGTCGAACTCGAGTGCTCGTTTTTTTGTCCATGAGAGAGTTGCGTCCGTCCGTGGACGTAGGGACACTTTCAGGTGAATTGTTCTGCTTGTCTTCGCAGTCCAGTCGTCTCGGTGTACCGTCTGTCAGTTGTCATTTCTCCTTTCAACGTGATTTCAGTATGATACCGAAGGAGTTCATCTCTTAAGAGAAATATGACTTTTTGGCGGCTCCTCGAAAGGTGTATAGGCAGAAGGCCTTTAAGCAAACGCAGCTGAAACAGAAAGAGCCACCGAATCCCAGTTCTCGCCCATGACAATGTAAAGGTAACCCTGAGAGTCAATTGAATAGGTAGCGGCGTGATTAGTTATGCAGTGATCCGTTGGCATCGAGACCTACGGACTTCTCATGGCTTTCATTATTCTGTTTTTTTGAGGGTGACAAGCGACCAAGCTCAATTTCCAATTCGAAGTGTCGTCTTGCCAAATAAAGCAAATCGGAGTGCTCACACACTAATGTAGAAGTGATAGGTAACACTACAAATATCGGGGACAGCAATGCAGGGGGACAAACTCACCAAAAACAGCAGCTCTGCTATGGCTGTTTAGTCTAGTGGTATGATTCTCGCTTTGGGTGCGAGAGGTCCCGGGTTCAATTCCCGGAACAGCCCTTTTCGGCAGCTCAGAAAACCCTTCACGTAGGTTCTGTATATATTTATGTTCACACCAGCACTTCTAAGTCTTCCGTTCTTGAGCGATATTCAGGCAAGTTTTGTCTTCCAAGGATCAGAGGAGAACGTCGCTTCTACTTCAGTGGCTGCAGCATCTCTTTATATTTGATTCAAAGTATAACAGGTGAGCAAAGAATGCAAGTGTCGACAGTAGTAACCATAGGCTTTTAGAAGCAACGGAACACTATGCAATAGCAACGGTCGCAAGGGTGACAACAACGGTACGCATGGACCGAGACAAATGTGCAGCCAAACCTTAATGCTTGACAGGAAGGCTTTACCGAGAGAGTTCGTGATTCGTTTCATGAAACAGGGGAAAAGACACGAAGAAACAGACTTTTCGAATGGTAACTGACATGCTCGCACCAGACGCAGTACGCGAACATCCTGGATTCCATTTCACCACCGGTTCTATCAGTGCTTCTGTCCCCTCTTCTTTACAATTCGAGTCCCTCCGCCAGACAGATCCTTCGCTTCCTGGTGTTTTCCCGCACATACGGCTCTGCAAGTTCACTTCATTGGAGAGGGGTTCACAACCGGTGACCCCAAACGTTTCTTTCGAACACTGCCCGTTGTCATCCGCCTCAGCAGAAACATGTCTTGCTTTTTACTGTCTCAAATTTCTCTGTTGCTACTCGGCGCAAACAACTCAACACATTCTAAGATTCTTTCCCTTTCTGCTCCAACCTTGCCCGCGATACGGGCTAGACTGTTTACGCCATCAGGCGCCCACAAACAAAATGACAGGGGACCGCGTGAAACCATGCATCTGTGCATATACAGACATTCGTGCCCGACTCTCTCCAAGAAGTTGTATAACTCTTCATACATACTTGCACCTAATGAGACCCTCTGAGGCTCTAACGATTGAGAGGACTCAAACCATTTAGAAGGCTCGCTTCTAGGTGGCGGCAAGTCTGGATGAACCCGTGCGACAATCAGGGAACGCAGAACGGTCCATGGGCCTGAGGATGTGTGTCAGTGTGCCTGCCGCGACTGAGGGGTTAAGGTTTCCCTTTTTGCTTTTTTTTCTGTCGAGGGGGGCCGCCGTTCTCTCTGTCTGCCGCCATTTTTGCAAAGTGTTGAAACAAAAAGTTCAAGGCTTCACCCCACTGAGGGTCTCTATCCCCTTCCTTGGCGTCCACAACGAACCACGCAAGCCGCGAGGCCGCCGTTGTGTCCTCCGCCTCTAAGAGCCCGAGTCGCGAGGCCATTTCCGGCGGGGGAATTGGCACCGAATCTACTGTCATGCCGAAAGTGTTCATGACCACGACTACTGCGGAATCGCAAAGACAATCGTCCGAGAGAAGCGCACGAAGTTCCGCGCGGTTCCTCGCAATCCGCTCTGGATTCGTGTCTGTCAGACTCACCACGTACACTGCCGCCCACATCTTCACGTACCTGTACAGCCCGTTCCACGATCGCTGGAGCTGAGACACATCAATCGCAAAAACGAAAAGTTTATGCTTGAACAGACAGGCCTAGAACGTCAGAGTCTGAGTTTTCTCCAGGTGGTAACATGTGTGCTACATCAAACAGGAAGTACCCAGTCGATACAAGGTAGCTGACAGTGAACCACAGTGTGTGGCCACACTTTTGGATTCCCCTGATTTTCGTCCTGCCTTTGCCTGTGAGAAACCGAGACGGGGAAAAACGGGAAGCTTGCACCACAACGATGTTGAATAGTGCCGTTTCCAACGACACCATCTCTACGTCACCAGGTTGCTGATTAGAATGCAATGAAGACACGGAACCTTAGGATAACCGAGCAAAATGAAAGAGCTCCAGAACAGCGGACAGAAGTGAGGGAAGTACGCGCAATGACATACTTCTCTACAGAAGAGATAGCATTGCGTTGCTTGTCTGTCTGAAAAAGTGGAGATTAAAACAACGTTGCTTAAGGAACTGCCTCTCTGTGTTGCCTTGTGCACAACGCCGAACTTCAGCCTGTAGTGCAACAGAACTTCAGTCTCACCGCGGGGTTGCCCGACAAATCCCAAAGATGCAGAGTGCGGCCACTTCGGACGACGATTTCGTGGAAGAAGGCCTTCGTCGGCTCCATGCCTTGAGTTATATCTGACCATCCTGGAAAATAAACTCAATTAATTCGACGCAAACGAATTGTCTTTTGCAAATAAACGATATCCGGATATCTGCTTGTCACTGGGCATATGACTACATATGGATCATATATGCGTATGTATAAGCAGGTTACAAAGGAATCATATCGATGTGCCCACCTAGTCCTGGACACATTTTCTTTACGTACGACGAATCGCGTGTACATGTTACGCAAAACACGCGCATTTTAGCAGAAAACACCCACGACACGGCCAGAGATGACCCTCACGTCTGATGCAGCTGAGTCAAAAAGACAGTCAAGCTGGACCAGAAGACATATTCGAAGCACTGCTGAGGAAACGAAGATGGACATGCGAACACAAAGAGGGCTCGAGAGAAATAAGACAAAAGAAAACGCGCATCGCTGATACAGAGGTGAAAGGAAAGAGAGGCTCGAGAAAGGCACAAGCACAGACGCGAAAGGACTGAAAACGGACGAAGACAAAAAACCTTACCTGGCATAACAATGCGAAAAACAAGTGTCGTCTTTCCCACTCCAGGAGGACCCACAAACATGATATGAGGCGCACATTTATACAAGGAAGCGCCTGAATCGAAGCCGCTTGCTTTTGACTTGCAGCACCCCATGGTGATGGAAGCGGATGAGCGAAACGATTGCAAATGTGGCTTTCCTCCTCAAACACGCGCGCATCCCAGTCCACACCTGGTACATTGCTGTGCCGATGCTGTATCTTGCCTCCTCTTCTCTGTCCTCTTCGTGGTCCTGTTAAAACGCTGGTTCCTCTCTGGTTCTGGTCTCCTTTTGGGAACAGAGTTCCCCAGACGAAGTCTTCTCTGGACAAGCTTAAGCAGCGAACGTGGGTCCCCATTCACCGACGGCAGCAGGTGCGAGGCGCGGCGGAGCGAAGGTGAAGATGAACTGACAATGTGTGCATAAACGATTCGCTTAAGATGCGCGACAAGAGAGCAAAATGATAAAAAACCGGACCAGAAAAGAGAGAACCAAACGGCCGGGGTCCAACAGGACAACAGAAAATCGCCGCCTCTGGAAACCCCCGTTTCTGGGGGCAGAAATCTGACCCGGTTCAGACTCCTTCACAATGTCTTCTCCTTTCTCTCTTTCCTTTGGAATGGATTCGGAACGTGTTGAATACCGTCACATTGACTCTTAGAGTTTCACGTCCACCCTCCCCCGATATCCCCAGGCGTTTTCACTTGGGTTCTTCCCTGACAACTTCGCGACGCTTCTGGAACTGAGAGAGCCTCCTTCCCATGCCGCGGATATCCGACGCTTAACTGGGCGTCTCTGTCTTGCAAACACCTATGTGGAACCTGCCTTTAGCCTTGAGTGCAAAAGTCTCAGTCAGATGCGTAGACCCTGTTGGCTGTTCCTGCGCCCACGGCCTTAACAGGGAAAATCTACCTCTGCAGCCCGTCTCCAGTCGATTCTGTCTGCTCTTTTCTAGCAACATTTACCAATGTACTGTTCTCTTGCACCGATTCCGTGGCGAACGCGTCCGTTGTGACCCTCGGGGGTAACCACAAGATTTCCCGTCTTAGGCTGTCAGTTACCACGCCTCTTCAATTTGCTAGGCTCGCTGTCTCCAGTCCTTTTTCAGCCTTCCTGTCGCTTGCGTCGCCCTGTTCCGCTCTGTCGCTCCTCCCCAATTCCCTGAAGAAGCAGTGGTTCTTAGCGGCGCTGCCGGACAAGGCCATGAGGCCGACCAGCGAAGATATGGATCAGCAAAATGTCTTGAAGAAAGGAGGCGGGGCAATTCAGAGACACTGGAGTTCTCATTTTCGCTGGAGACAAAAACGGCGAACCTGGCGGTTCGTTTTGTCCATGTGGATTAGAGTTTCACAGCAAAGCGGGTCGAGTTCGTCGCGTTCCGCTCGAGTATGCCGGGGTGTACGTACACCGCAGGAGCCAGTCGTCCGACAAGGCGTGGTCTGCTGACAAAGAAAGTACGACACAATCATTCCTTTTGTTGGTTTTGACAAGGCGAGAAGGAAGAAGCATTTGAGCAATGTTTTGAAGGTGGCGTAGCGCTGCCCACCTGTGGACGAACGAAGACGAGTTGGTACGGCTGCCGTTTTCTGCGACATGGAACATTTCCGCGCTTTGTTTGGTTGGGAAGAGGAGGGCCAAAACGTGTCTGTCTGGTCTGGGGAAGGACAGATGCGCGGAGTTGGCTCTTCGTCGCCGTCGTGCCCTCGTTACACCTTGGCTGGACGCCGCGGAAATGAATGAAATGACTTTGGAAGAGGGATTTACAGCCAGAAAACATGATATTGTCGCGCCCGACTGTCTTGATGCTAAGCCGACATAGTACATTTGCCGACAGGACGCCACGGAAATGAGTAACTTTAGGAGAGGAATTCGCAGACAGAAGACGAGTTATCATCACGCCCGACCGTCTTGCAGCTAACGCCGGACGTCGCCATCTTGCGGCACAACAAAGCCCACGACGTTCGTTCGGCAGCCCTCCCTTAAAAGACTAGAAGAGCCGTGTTAACCGGCACACATGAGTGTCTGTTTCTTTCGTCTTGGAGTTTGTGCGTGAGTTAGCTCCATCTTCGCTAGCTGCGGACAATGGAGTACACACAGGCACGGTGTTTTCGGTAAGAAAGCTTCCCATCGACTTTTCGCGCAGCGCACGCCTGGCGCGCGATTTGTACTAGACTAGAGGTACTCTGTTGACGAGGCTTTCATAGTAGACAGAAATGGAGTAGGCGTCTGCTGCCTTGGTTGCACAAGCAGAAAGCAGAGCCCATCGTTCATTCTCCAATTTCCTTCTCTCACTGCCAAAATTGCCTTCTTTTCTCACGAGAGGAACCGTTTTCGACCGTCAAGCTTGAGAGTAGAAGCCGCGCTAGCCCCCAAGGGGGGAGCGGCATTCTCCTTACATGCGCTTGCGGCTTTGGGGTCAGCGTGATTTGCAGAGTGGGGCCCTCGCACGAGGCGAGTTCTTCGTTCTTTTCATCCGCTTTTGTCTTGCTATAACTTTTTGTACGGCTCTTTCTTCAGGCGGAAGGCAGTGGATGCCCTTGCAGATTCCTAGGTAGACCACAGGAGTCGCTCTTCCACTTCGCTTGCATGCGCGCATGTACGCCGCCGAAACAATCGAGACACCGCGGCTCTCATTCCTTAAAAAAACCCTGTTATCTCCGATGAATGTTTCCTCGGTGTTTTTCTCGAAAGGCGATTTGAAGAAGTGAACGCGCTGTCGCCGACTTCCCTGCCTGAAAAACAAAGGGGACACGAAACGTGCAGACCGCAGGTCAGGGGCCGTTCCGTGGTTGAGTCAGCCCGCTGGGGAAGAGGAGAAAAAGATGGGAGTGGAGACACCGTTTTTCCACCAAAGTTCTCTGTGCTTTCAGAAACGCTGATTTGACCAACTGTGCGGGTCCCGTTGCTCCGAGATCCCCAGAGCAACGTGGAGCTCCAACTGCGTTTTGTAAAACCGTATCTGTCGTCCTTCTTCCTCATTTTCTTTGACGTCCCGGCATCCGGCTGTCACTTCCTCCAGCCGTCTCTCACTGATTTTCTTGATTTTTGTGGCGCACGGCCTCTGCCTTTCGTATCCCAAAGAGCGGGGCTGATCTGCTTCTCTCGCTTTGCGTCCTTCTTCGCTTCTCAGTTCGGTAGACCCCACATCGATTCTCTCCATAAAACTGGGCCCCCCAGAATGCCTCCTGGAGTGGCCATGGAGCAGCCGCGCGGGTTGGTGGCCGGCGGGGTCTCCCCGTGGGAAGGCCGGAGGTCGCGAGCCGCCCTCCCATGCACTCAACAGAGCGCAGACGAAATCGCGTCTTCCTCTGCTGCCAAGGGGCGTTCCGGAAGTCGAGACGCCACTTCGGACGCAGCGAAGAAGTCCCGAAAATCCGTCAAGCGCGAAGACGCGCACGCCTCTGCTTTTGCGCCGGCTCCGACCCCTGCGGCGGCTGGCAATCGCTCGGCTCGCGAGGGCAGCGTTTTGTTTCATCCCGTGCGCATGCTCGGGAAAGTGACGGAGGCTGTGCCGTTCGGTTTGGCGAGGCTGGGCACGGAGCACTTTATTACGTGCAGCACCGGGCGGGCGTTCCAGGTGTTTGAGGGCGAGAAACTGCGACTGGTATTTTCGAGTCCGCCCCTCGGCCACAAGATCCGGCACATGGCCGTGCACCACTCGACGGTGTACACCGCGGGGAAGTACGAAGTGTTTGGATGGGAGAAGCTGGAGAAAGTGGCGGAGTTTCTACCGGCGAAGCACGCGCATCGCGCCGTTCCGGACGCCCCCGAGTTCAAACTGCGTGGCCTGCTCGTCCTCGGCGAGTGGCTTCTCACCTTCTCCGGAGTGGAGCTCTGCGTGTGGAACCGGCTATCTGGGGAGCTCGTTCGCCGTTGTGAAAACCGGGATTTCTTCGCTTCCGCCGCGGCCGCGAAAAGGCGCCTGCCGCTTTTCACCGCGCTCGTGCACCCCCCCACATACCTGAACAAAGTGCTCGTCGGATTCGACTCGGCCGCCCTGCTCCTCCTCAACCTGCGCACTGGGCAAGTCGTCCACCAGCTCAAATGCCTAGACACCTCGGCGCCGGATGCGGGGGAAGGTGTGCAGGCGCGCAGAGCCGGCACTGGTTCCGATGTGTCAGATTCGGAGGAGGACAACTCATCTGCCGCCCGCGTTTTCGCTTCCCTCGCTTCCTCGGCTTCTTCTGCATGGGGCGCGGTGACAGTTGCCGCTCTCAGTCCGGAGCCCGACGTCGTCGCGGTCGGTTTCTTGTCCGGGCGAATCGCTGTCGTGGACCTGCGGCGCGACGAACTCCTCCTCGAGTTCGCTCACTCGCCTGCGCAAGGCCCCGTCCTCGCCCTCGCGTTCCGGAACGACGCATTTGCCTCACAGGCCTCTGTGGACGCTGCAGACATGCGCGCCGTGCTTGTGAGTGGAGCAAAAAACGGTGACCTGGTCGTCTGGAGCCTCGACGGAGGCAGGTTCCTCGGCTCTCTCGACAATGCCCACGAGGGGCCGATTCGCTCGCTCCAGTTCTACGCCGGACAACCCATTTTGGTCTCTTCGGGTAAGTGGAGAGAAGGTACCTGAGCAGGGAGGAAACGTCCTTGCAACGTCTCGGAGTCAAGTGCGAACGTACGGTCGTCCAAGACATATTTTCGAACTCCGACCAGAGCTCGTGCTTGGAACGCGCAGCAGCGAAACCGAGGAGGAGACACCCGCGCACGCAGACTTGAGAAAGAAGTGGAGAAGAAGGCGAGGCGGAGTCCCGGAAGAAGGACGGAAAAAGAAGAAAAGAGAAAGAAAACCAGCGAACACGATTCAAAAGAAAAGAGGAAAGGAAAGGGAACAGAAGGATAAATAAGAGGTGAGCGCTCTCCGGGAGATGAGGGGAGAGCAAAGGAAATGCAGCGATGCAGAAGAGTGGAGGACTACGCGTACAAGGTGAAGAAGCCGACCTTGCAGTCTGTAAGCAGTTGAGAAATACAGTACCCTACGAGACAAGTGCACAGGTGACGGAGGACTTCCCGCGAGCGACGGCTTCCAAAGTGGACCTAAACGGAGAAAGGCAAAAGTTTGGAGACAGAAGAAAACTTTTCGAGCAAACGTTTCACCTCTGAGACCGCCCGTTGCGGTGGAGAGAATGCATCGTCTTTGATGAGCCTTTTCTTTCTCAGGCGAGGACAACAGTTTAGTTATGTGGATCTTCGACCAGCCCACGGGCCTGCCTCGAGAGCTCAAGTCTCGTCGTGGCCACATTGGCCCAGTCGGGTTTATGAGCTTTTACGGTGAGTCCAGATTTCCCTTTCTTCCACTCCTCATAGTAAAACACAGATTTTTTATTTCCACTTTTTTTTCCATGCTCATAACGAGGCTTCTACTGAAGCGTGCATCTGAATCGTGCACAGCCCTTTTCCGTTTTACCCTCTGTCTTCTGCTCGCTCTGTGCTTTGTGTCTGCGTTTCCTCTTGGCTGTTCTCGCCTGCCGTGTGTCTGCGGCTGCGAGTCCCGTCACACCTGCCTTTCTCATTGTGAAGACAGCGAAAGAGCGAGTGCGAGGAAACACGGCGAGAGTCACAGGAGCAGAGAAGGCGCGCAACAGAGAGTACACACTTGGAAGACACAACGCAAAGGAAGCCCAAACAGTAGCAAAGGGAGATGACAGAAGAGAGGATAGAAGGCGTCGGAAACCAAGACAAGGAAACACAGAGAGAAGGACTAGGAGACAGAGAGACAAGACACTGAGACAGAGAGAAGTAGACGAGAAGCGTTCGCGACGTACAGGACTAAGAGACAGGAACTAGTTTTGAATCTGCTTTGCGTCTTTCGTGTATCAGGGCAGGCTCTCTGCGCTGTTCGTTTTTTTCTCCATGTACAGATGGCATCCAGGAAGGCACGGAGCTGCTGACAACCAGCACTCTCCGAGGCTGCGGCCGCGTGGCTCGGACGTCCTTGATTCGTCACCAACAGAACTGCGTCTTCTCTGCCAAGTGCTTCCGGAAGAAAGCTATCGTGAGTGCCTCCCGACAAACCGGAAGGCGCAAATGCGCTTCTCAGAGATGGCATGTGGACGGCAGGAGACCTGGACACGCGGAAAAAAGTCACGAGTCTCCGTGTGAAATCGCGCGAGATTTGAAGAGGTCTCTGGGTGTGTCGTGGAAGAACTTGAAAGTGCATGCATCGAGGAAACGCGACGACCAGACAGCAGGAGGACCCCCGTGAAAATGCGTGCACAAAACCTGTTGCTATCGTGAACCTACGATGCGCATTCTGTCCGACAAATGACCTCGCACTGGTGCCATCCGAGCAGATGTGTCAACGTGGTGACAGAGTTGTGTGACTACCTGGATAGGCGTGTACTTTCAGGCTTGCACTGGAGCTTTGTATTCATGTGTAGAGAGTTGTCTGACAGTATCGATCCTTTATGTGTGGGTGTTGCTCCCCGTTTTTAGGAGTGGGGCTTTCGCTCCAAGCGCTTCCCCCCGGCAGTGACGGACATCGCGTTCGCGTCCTCTCGCCACTTCGACTGGCCAAATGTGGTGTCTCTCCATCGGGGGGCGCACGCGGCACTCGTTTGGAGTTTCCATGAAAAGACTCTGGTTAGTCTCTGGGTTTCACGTTTTTGTCCACCGACGTCACAGGTGCCACGTGCTCTGGAGAAACTCCTGACAGCCCTGAGAAACGGTCTTCACGCGCTTCTTGCTTTCCGTCTCTGTGTTTGGGTCTGTTTCTCTACGTTTTTTTCTGTGTATTAGGCGCTGGCCCTTCGAGTTCTTCCCTGTGGAGCTGGAAGCCGCGTCTGTACGTGTCTCCGTTTTCGCAGACTTTATTCTGAAGTTCCCACTTTTTTGGTCAACTAAAATGCCCTCGCATCGACGGCCGTCCGTCTCTTCTGCACATTTCTTCATTCTCTGTCTACGTGTTCTGCTCTGTTCTCTGCTCCCAGACGCCCACGGCCCTGCGCGTGTCGCGCCATGCCTCGACGCCAGCGACGGCAGTGGCTGTGAGCGGGTGTGGAAACTTTGTCGTTGTCGGCTACGCCGACGGCTCTCTGCACAGATTCAATCTGCAGTCTGGGAAACATCGAGGAGCCTTCGCAGGCCCCCGAACTCGCTCCCACGGGACCGGAGCCGCGACACCCGCCGGAATTCAACGAGCCATCTGCGCCGTTGCCATCCTGCACTCCTCAACTGTCGTCGCGGCCTCTTCTCATCCTTCCGTGAGTCTCATTTCCCATATGTATGAACACATATACTCAATATCTATAGATATGTGTATATATTAGAGTGTATGTGTTGATACTCGGTTGTAGACTTTTTTGAGTATATGTCAACATATATAATACACACGAGGACTCACGGACATACACGCATGTAAATCGTGTATTCATTGGATTCGCTTGTGGATATTAGGGTCTCGTTTTGTATATGTAGTGTGTATTTGAAGAGACATAATACATTAGAGTTTAGGGATGCATATGTACCTAAAATATATAGATTTACATATATATATATATATGCACAGTGTAATTGGGGTCGCCTTTTTTATAGTGTTGGGTCCCAGGAATGCGGTTGCCAAAATGTTTTCTTTAAAACTCGTAGCTCGCCTCTGACAGCCTGTGATTAAGATAAGCCGTGTCAGTGGGATATGGGGGGAGTCTCTAGAGATTTCCTGCCATTTTTGCATTTTCGAAGTTTGCAGCAGAGGCTGTTTGCTTTGCAGCATGCAGCCCTCGCCGCGACACATCTTTCAACGCTTTTGTCGCCTTTCCTATATGTTCCGTTTCCTGCTCTCTTTTTCTTTCCTGATCGTTCACCTTCTTTCTGTTTCCTTTATGTCTGTCTGCGTTTTGCCCTTCCCCGGTTCCTCGCAGGACGTGGCTCTGTCGCTTCATTCGCTGACGACGCATGCGTTCGAGCGCCGACTGCAGCTGCCCACGTCGCGCGGGCCAATTGCGTCTTTCGTCGTCTCTCCGAATTCGTCGCTCCTCGCAGTTTCCACGCAAGAAGGGGCGGTGTTTCTCGTGGACATTCTCTCACACACAGTCATCCGAACGATCTACAAAGAAGGCGCTCCTGCAGCTCCCAGCGCGATTGCCTTCTCGCCCGACGCCCGCTGGCTGGCCGTCGCCTCCAGGCCCGGTGCCTCGCAGGGCCCCACCCTGTACATGTGAGAAAATTGTGAAAATCTGAGAAACACTTCCGCCCTTGTGCGCAGTCTTTGCAACTGTGCGGGGATTTGCCGTCTAAAGAGGAAAAAGGAAAGGAACGCTAGGAAGCAGACGAAGCAAAGACATCTGGTCTGGCTTCTTAGGCACTTCGACAGCCGCCGCGCTCCTCGGATGTGCGCTGTCGTGGAAAAAACTTTCATATATATATATATATATATCTAGTTGTATGTATACTTATATATATTGTGAGATATGTATGTATGTTTATAGAAATGGTGCACGACATCTGTCGATTTCAATTACAAGAAATGACACTCCGAGTCGAGTTGGGAATGCAAGACTTTACAGAGTATCCTTATGAAATAGTGTCCCGTAATTTTGGAAACGTTCTACCAAGGAACAATTTAGATCCACAGGACGAAGCAGAGGGGTAAGCAGTGGCGGTATCTGCACAACGCGGAGAAATGATGTTTTCCGTTTGCCTCAAGTGTCCGTTGTGGATGGTTGGGCGCCAGTCGATTTACTTGTGACGTGATGGTATGTAGCTCCTCCGCCTAGTGCGACAGGTGCATAAATAAGCACCCACAGTCATACATGCATTTATATTTATGCATATACATACATAGAAACTTGGGTGTATATGCGTTTATTTGTGCGGTAGCACAGTTGTACAACGAACATGAGAAACGGAAAAAGGGAACTGACGCATGACTCAAATTGACTTCGTTTTCAGGCGACAAGTGTTTGCACCTTCAACTCGGTCACGTTTTGTGAATCTGCGAGCGCCAGTGTTTTTCCTCTTCCTCTCTTCGCCTTCTTTGAGTGCGGTGACTGTTTGCCTTTCCTCTTGACTGTCGATTTTTCCTTTGCAGCTACGACATTCTGAGCGCGACAGTGATTGACTGGATGCGCTTCAAGAGCCCCGTCCTCGCCCTGACTTTCGACCCCACGGGGACCTTCCTTCTCACTTCCCACGAGCATGCACACGGTAAACATTCTAGGGTCCTTTCAGTCTGTTTCAGGCCTCTCTGATTCGCTTGTATGTCTCCGCTGCTGTCGTGTCGCTCGCATTAAGCCGACATGTCTCTCTCTCTCTCTCTCTCTATATATATATATATATGTGAAAGTGGAAATGTTACTTTACATATGAATGCGTTTTTACGACAATGCACATGTATGTCTATACATTTGAAATTAGTTTCTCTTCATAAACGGTTCTCTATTTTTCTGAAGAACGAGTCCGTTGTTTGGTTTTAAAGAGAAATCATTTCTTGAAATGGGTTTAGGTTTTCGAATTCAGGGTGTAGGGTTTCGAGTTTAGGGTGTATTGTTTTGCGTCCTCTCATTTCTTCTCGCAGGCGGTGTGTTCGTCTGGGCGAACAAGCACGCGTTCGATCCGGCGTTGACGGCGCCGCTGCTGCATGCGTCTCCGTTGGAACCGCTTGACGTGGAGGACCCAGTGGTGGAGGTTGCTGGCGAGGGGACAGAAGGAGACACGGAGACACAGGAGGCCGCGGAGCCTTCGAGGAGTTCCCTCCTTTACAAGACAAAACGCGCGCCGCTCTTTTCGGGGGCCTTTACGCTGTCCTCTGTGCCGCCAGCGAAACTCCAGGCGATCGTGTCTATCGAGGAAATTAAGGAGAAGTGCAAGGTAAACCGCGACTCATTATCTAGTGGGTTAAAGGAAATGTTGAGACGAGGAAACAGAGACAGGTCTGTGCACAAGATCACGGATTCGACAGCTGCTTTTGCATGTGTCGAAAAGGACGGAAGTCGGTGCCCCACTTTGCTGTTTCTTACAAGTGGTTTTCCTCGTTTCTTTCATGCGCGTTTGCTTTCTCGTTGCCTTCTGTCTTTTTTCGGCATTTCTGGAGCCCTACCTGCACCCCCAATCTTTTTTGACTCTTCTATGTTTTTTTTTCATTTTCAGCGCGTCTCTCACACTTCTGTGTCACACCTCCATTCCTCATTTCATCGGTTTCGGTGTATGTTTTTCATCTCTTTCGGTGTATGTTTTTCATCTCTTTCGGTGTATGTTTTTCACACGTCTTGAGGGCTCTCTTCATTTCTCTTGCTTCGCATTTCCAGTGTCCGTCTGACGCACCTGGACGCTTCTTGCCTTTCCCTGTTTCTCATTTCTTCTTGCAGCCGGTGGAGCCCGTAGCGGCGCCGGTCTCTGCGCCATTCTTCCTTCCGACCCGCTACGAGGGTACTCAGGCGAAGTTTGCACCGGCGGAAGAGTCTGCGAGCAGCGACGGGGAGGCGACAGGTCTGGGCGAGGACGCGGTCGCCTTCTTTTCGGGGAAAAAAGGCACTCAGGGAGAGGACGAAAAGAAGCCGAGACAGAAGATTTTCGACAACGGAAGACTCGACGTTCGGTCCGAGCTTCAGAAGCTCCTGGCTGTCTCGGAGGCGGAGAGTCCAAAGGCGAAAGAAGAGCGATATCTGCGTAAGTGAATCAAGCTGCACAGGTACAGGTTGCACTTTGGTAGTCTTCTCCCCGATGTTTCTCTGTACGGCCCCACCCCCACCCCCCCCCCCGGAGTTTCGCTCGTCCGGCACCTGCGTAGGAACTGGATGAAAGAGGCGCGGTGTGTGGATGGCATCACTGATATCGCCGCTTAATATGTTAGAGAATGCCATTTAGGTACGACGTGAAGTGGCGCCAAGAACTGATCGACTGGCGTTGAGTTCTCTGGGTCTGATAGTTCCATAAATCCAGAAGACGCAGGGAAAGGCAAAACCTGGCTGCTACAGATACGAGCCAATCGATGTGTTTGCTTGAGAGCGGCGTAGACTTACAGAGAGCAGTGGGTTATGGTAAAGACATGCATGAGATGCGTCTGTGAGAGCTGCTTCGTTTTTTTGACCTTTGTTTGTCTTGCTGACTTCGCTTTTCGAAAGGGGGCTCGACTGCGGTGTCGTTTCTGAGAGAACGAAGGAAAACGCATTTCTTCTTTCCCTGCATTCCAGCACTCGAGGAATCCTAGTCTGGAGAGCCGTGAAGAGAACAAAATTCAAATCGCTTTATAAACCAGTTCGAGCTGAGGCGTAGGGCACCACTAGCCGGAGAGGTGAATGGGTAAATGCTTGTTGAAGTTGGACCGAGAGCAACTGAGCACCTGTACACACCTGCAAAGGCGCTGCTGGATGCACTGTAAAATTGTGAAGTGCTCACTAAACGCTTGCTGTCTCATACTCCATGGGCTCCCTTTGCTACCTCGTGTCTGAGTTTCTGCAGAGATTCTGAAATATCTGAAGAGCCTGTCTCCCTCTGGGGTCTCCCTGGCAGTGCACCAAATCGGCATGTTGGCTGGCGGCTCGGACCAAGAGGTGAGAGGGGAGAAGTCAAATTCACTTCTAATTACAGAGTTTTCTGCCTTCCATTGAGAATCTCATTCACGCAGATTCGGGGGAAATTCAATATATTTACTGGCAAATGAAATGCTTCGTGACCGGCGAAGGCAGAGAAGATGGAATACGAAATGGACACCAAAATGGAAAAGGCTGTGAGTCTCTCAGACCTGAAAAAGACAGTTGCCGATGTTCCAATATTGGGGTTTCTGTATCTGCTTCTTGTTTCGTTGAAGACAGGGAACAACGGACACAGAGTAGCCAAGGAGTCTGTTGTAGGCTCTGCTTTAGCCACCGAGGGTGCTTCCTGCGTGAAGGCGTGTTGCCTGTTTTTCCCTGAACCAGAAAGTCCTTCCGAAGATTCTCTTCGGTTGGGCACCGGAAACGTCCGCGGTCACAGAAGGAAAAATTGCCTACTCTAGCTGTCTCTCTCTGTGTATCTACCTCTCTCTGTCTCCCTCTTCGTGGGTCTCTGTCTCTCCCGCTGTCTCTCTCCAGCTGTTTCTCGTTCCTTCGTTCTCCATTCACATATGACCATCTTAGGAATTCTGCACCTATCCGTGAACATTCAAAGTCTTTATCGCGTAAGAACTTGGATCCGGTAAACAAAGACCTTCAAGATCTAAACGCGTAGCATGCTGCGGTCTCTTGGGTTGTGCCTTTCGTAGATTGAGGAGATGGTCCGCGTCTTCCACTACCACGTGAAGAGGCGCCACGAAGCGGACCTCGTTCAGAGTCTCTTGAATGTTTTCTTGAAAGTGAGTGGAAAAGGAATGGTGTCTCCTATCCTGTCTTCAAAGGGGACAAACAAAGCTCGTTCATGTGGGCGATTCTGCTTGTTTTTTTATTTCCTTCATCGGCCCGTGCTTCAGCAGGTGTGACATCTCTTCTTCGCCCTTATTCGGACGACCCATTTGCTTTCAAAGTTTTCTCGGGTGTG
Source organism: Toxoplasma gondii ME49 (assembly GCF_000006565.2). NCBI lineage: Eukaryota > Apicomplexa > Conoidasida > Eucoccidiorida > Sarcocystidae > Toxoplasma > Toxoplasma gondii. Next base: position 5,613,849 of record NC_031476.1, read on the forward strand.
CTCTCCAGTGCTATTCTCCTCTTCGTGGTGTCTGTAAAAACTCTTGCCCTCTTCTGCGTATTCTCGCGCTTTTTTCCTTTACTTCTGTGGTTTGCTCTCATCTCTTTCTTCCCGTTGCCCCTACGCATCATTTTCGTTTCATCCGTGCGGCTCCTCGCCTCCGCCGTCTTTGCTTTCTTCTCCCTTGTCTCTTTCTCCTTCCTCTTTTTTCTATTTCGCCCTTTCGACTGCCCCCTTTTGTTTTCGTTTCGTCAAGCACTTCTCGTCCGCCATTTGTCGTCTCCTGTTCATTTCCTTCTTCTGGTTTCCGTGTCTTCCGTTTTGCCTCATTGTTGCACTTTTTTCTGTGTGCATGCAGGCTCACGGGGATGTCCTCTTGAGCGCGGCGCCTGATTCGGATCTCGCGGCTTTGGTCGCCGATCTAGAAAGGCTGCTCCGCGGCGACTGGCAGACGCTGGAGGAGCAATTTGCCCTTCTTCAGTGCCACCTCAAATTCCTCACGCACCTTCAGATGGAGTAAAAAGAGACGGAACAGGGAAAAGAAGGCGTCTTTAAACTGAAACAGAGAAGAGAAGGAGGACAGAGTGTGAAGGAAAGGCCCTTTATGTGGAATAAAAAGAAGATGAGAAGACAGACAGTAAATGACGAGAGGAGAGTGTAGAGAGGAACGAACCCTACAGCAACGCGGCAGCAGGACACAGGGTCAAAGGAGGATATGAAAGGCGGCGATAGAGGGAGGTGACACGTTTTCAAAGAAGGCGAAAATACCGCTCGTTTGAGAGAATCTTCCGAAAGGGAAGGACGTGCGAGAGCAAAGAGTGCTCTCTTTGTTAGAGAAACAGAAGTTGAAAACCTGGAAGGTCACTGATGCACGAAGAACACGAGAGCTGCGGTTCCGGCTTGCAACTTAACTGCGAAAACGGCAGGAAACGTCACGGTTGTTTCTCTGGGTGGCGGCCGAACGAGCGTCTATCTGTACAGCCCGTCGACAAATGCGAATGGCAGTGAACTGAACGCCAGGACCTTGTCTACACAGTTTTCGGTTTCTATACTTTGTGTGTGCGGCTCTTTATTTGGAAGCACGTGGATCTCCGCAGTATGCACCATCTCGGGAAAACAACAGTTCCCCGTCTTGGAGCTTTTGCGTTTGCCGTCAAGCTATGTTTGTCACTTTCCCGAACAAAAGAATGTTTCGAATATATCCCTCCCTCTCAACCTCTGCCACACGTGCAGAGGAGCTGGCTCCACAACCCATCCCTAGAATTTCTCTCGGAACAGACAGCCGGTTCTCAAGACTGCAAGAAGACCCTCCTGGGAGTGAGGTTTCTCACGCGATGCCTGTTCAGTAGAGGTTTTTCTTTCTTGCCTAGAGAGTGATGTCTGCGCTACAAAAGCTCTTCCTTTGTCTTCGTTTATCACCAGAGTCAGCTCGGTGCGTACGAGCGCAAAAGAGTTCACAACAGCATCGAGACATCCTACAGCGGTTCTCATTGCTAAGTGACTTCGTGTAAATTTTATGTCCAACACGAATTGTGAAGACGTGACGAAGGTGCACCTCCGCTGTACGCATTGTGAAGATATGGCAGCACGAGGCCTGCAGACAATTGGCAAATTTGTATCAACTACACATGAAGAGCTGGATTTAGATTTCTGTGAAATAATTCTTCAGGGTGGAGCACGCCGCGGGCTCTTTTCTGTGGCTTCTTCAGAAGTACGTGAGCTCGTAGAGACCCCGATAAGAGACGAAGTATCCCATTTGACCTCAGCGGCAAAGCTGCAATGGCAAGAAAGAAGCCAGAATTCGCTTTCCTGAACAAACGTGCCACAACGTGAGGCTGAGAACCCCCAGTGTCGAGAATTCATCGAAGAACCGAACGCTCACCCGTTTTTCACTTGCGCGTGGAAAAAGAGAAACCAACCTGCGCCTTCGTGACGCGTCTCTTCTGCCATTGCTGCAAGCATTCTTTCCCATCCCTGCTGTCTTCGTCGCCTTTTACGCAACACCCGGAGCTTCGTAGCCATATCTGTGTTCTCTCCAGAACGCATCTTTCCTCACAGGAGAAAGGAATGAAACCTAAAAAAAGTACATATATGAAGGCAAATGGGCCAACACACGAACTGATGCCCCTGCATATGCAATCATACGTATATATATATATATATATACGCGGAATGATCTTGTTTCCAGTAGAGATCTACAGACGCTGTAGCACCCAGTAATCCCTTTTCTTTCAAAGCGTTCTTATGAAAATGCTCCAGTTGCATCTGCCCTTTCTGCCCGAAAACGGCTTCGACGGAATATCACCTTTCTCCACTCCGATCTTCTCGCCGTTTGCTCCTTCCCGAGTTCCCTTTTCTCCGTTTTCAGCCCTTTCGCACAAGGCTAGCAAAGCAGACACCGCACCCTCTGCAGTTGTACTGCAGATGCGGAAGCCTCCTTCGCTTGCATCCCAATGCCTTGCCCAAACAGAACGTCATCTAAAGACGAAACAATACCCCTCCCTGGCGCAGAGAAGCTGGACACTGCCTGCCTATCGCCACAGCGAGGCTTAGCAGGGAAAAATGAAGCACTCCCCTATCTGGCGAAATGGAGAGAGCCCCAGGGGGCTCAAGAGAAGCCTTATATCTCTTGGTCGGCTTCAGTTCTCTTCTCCGTCTAAGGGGAAGCGAAAGACCATCTTGTGTTGGCGTGACCCGGATACTGTTGGGTGAGTGAACCCATCCAATTTCGTAGATGCCATCCGCCGAAGCTCTTCCGCTTGCCATTGTTGCGGAAGCATTCGATTCTCTTCTCCCATCCACCCCCCCCCTTCCACAACGCAGCGAGACAGCCTAGTGGCCGGCGCGATACCTCAGACCGAGCCGCACCAACTGGAGACCAGAGCTCTTCCATTCATGGCGGCTTGCCTCGCCCGCCAGCGTTCCTTGACGCGGGCCATCTGCATGCGCACTTCGGGGCTGAGGGCCTCCGGGAGCTGCAGCAGCAGCCACTCGGGGGCCCACTCGACGGCGTCTGCGCTGCTGCCTCTCCAGAGGAGACGAAATTCGCCTTCGCCGTAATAACTTCGATACTGCACAACTCGGTGGACTGCTCGAGGCGGTGGCCGCCCAAGATGAGGAGAAGGCGATCTCGAACGCGAGCTGCGAGAAGAACAAACGGAGGGCGAACGCGTTGTTGGGCTCTCCTCCGAGCGGGGAGACGCCGACCCACTTGAGCATGAGGAGGTCGACGCCAGATGCGGGGAAGGAGACATGGCACGAGAGGGGTCGCTGCGTCTGGAAAGGTCTGCGGTAGACGCAGAATTCGGTGGGGCTCGATGAGGCGAGGTGCAGAGAGATCGGGCCGGACGTTGAGGGGTCCGCCATTGGGTTCCGCTTGCGTCGGAGGGCTCCCCTGAGCTTTCGGAGGTTTGGAGATACCTCCGCCATAACGGGTTGTCCGCGGCCTCTGCCAGACACGATGCGAGAAACGCGTACTCACCGCCTCGGTGGGATTCGACTTCTTGGTCTTTCTCAACTTCCGCGCCCTCTGCCTCCTCTGGATCGTTCCCTGTAGTGTCTTGTTCGAGAGCGTCTCCTTCGCCAACGGTCGCTTCCTTCAGGGTAGAAACGCATTCTGGAGCGTCTCCCTCCCCACATGCGTCTCTCGCCTCTTCGTCCCCGGTCCCTGTTCGCTGCGCAAGCTCCGGCTCGAGGTTTGCCGCCTCGCCTTCTTCTTCCTGGGTGGTGCATGCCCTTCCTTCTCTCGGGTCGCTTCGTCTGTCGGGCCTTCGATCCCGGGTTAGTCCCTGTGTCCCGTCGAGCGGCTCTCGCGGGTGGCCCCAGCGGTGAAACTCTTCGCTGCCCAGGACCTCTTCGGCCTCTTCCAGCAGCTCCTCCAGCCCCTCGAGGTGCTCTTGAGGTTCCCAGGTGTCGTCAGCGGGCAGATAGTCTTTCCAGCGGACTTTGTAGCGCTTGGAGCCGTCAACAAGGCGGCGGACGCCGATGATGCGCTCGACTTCGTAGAGCTCTACCACGTCTTGCGCACCTTCGCCATTCCACCTCAGACACCAGGCTGGGGCGGAGGCCGCCGAGGCGCCGCTTGCGCTGTCCTCACCTTCTTCGTCTAACCCGTTTTCTCCGCTTTCCTCAGATTCGTAAACCGCGTGCTCCTCGCCCTCGGGGTCCAGTTGGTCCGGGCTGCAGAGGCGCCGGAAGGGCGTGTCCGGATCCGAGCGCCCCAGAGCCTCTGAGCCGCCCTCGACGCCCCAAGCCGACGGCCCCACGCCGGCGAACTGTCCCCGTCGGGGCGCTTCGCTCCCGGGCCGGGAGACAGGCCGCGGTGTCGGGGACCGGTCCCCCGCAAGCCCCAGAGAAGCCTCGAGGCGTGGACGCAAGCCCCCCCGCGGGCTGAGGCTCGCGCTGGCGCGCCGGGATCCACTCAAGCCTTCTTCAGGCTCCTCCTGGCTGCCCCTCGTCCCGTCGCCGGCCGGGGTGTCTCGCCGTGTTCCAGGGTCAACGCGGCCCGCGGAGTGCCCGTCGGAGCCGCCGCACGAGGCGCTGCCGTCGAAGGGGACACTCTCGGGTCCAGGCACCTGGTGCCCAAAGGAGACAGTGCCCCCGGCGCGCCCGCGCCCCGGGCCCGGAGACAGAAACTCGGTGTCCGCCTCGTCCCCACACAAACCTGCAATAGGCCTTGTGAAGGGGGGAAAGTGCGACGGCAAGACATCTGGGCGCATTAAAGAAATACGATCTAGGGAAGGGAGCGGCCCAAGTCCAGTGTGAAAGACTCTCTCCTGGAACGCGTCAAAGCCTCCAGCGCGCTGCGCCAAAGTTTCATTGGGGTTCCACGCCCCGCCTGCCCCTGGAGGCCGGCAGGTCATGGCTGGCGGCCCGGACGGAAGCGGAGGCCCAGAATGGAGACCCATGTCGCGGTCGCGTGCCAGATCTCCGCGAAATCGGGCTCCGCCCTCAGCCAAATAGACATACTCGGCAACACCAGGAAACGCAAAGTCCCCGCTCAAGTGCGGGTCAGTTCTTGACTGCGGCCCAGGGCCTGCCCTAGGCCCCCACCCTCCGGCCCCCGACTGGGGCAGCCAGGGGTCCTCTTGCCAATACTGGGGAGGCCCTGAGAATCCCATAACGAAGGGACCCGGTGGAGGCAGGAAAGGATGGGATGGGAGAGAGGCGTAAGGCGGGGCGTTACCGGCCCCCCACGAGGGGTCTCTCGAAACGTATACTGGTCCGGGGAAAGGAGGCCGAGCCCTTGAGAGGAGCGCGGCGCCCGTGCCTGAGTCAAAAGAAAGGGACAACGAGGGCGCTGTGGAAGTGGAGGGTGGCAGGAACATGGCTGAGGCCTCTCCATGATGAGAAGAACGCTGCCCGTATGCGGGGACGGAACTGGGCATCGAAAGCGAAGCTGGCGCTTGCTGCGGTGACGGCGAAGATTGAGGGGCGACACGCCCCTCGGGGAAACAGGTCCGGCTGTGACGAATTGACGTGGATGAGGCCGTGGGGCGCTCCGCTCGCTCTGAGGTTACTTGGCTTGGAAGGCCTCCCGCGCTCGCTGTCGCCCGCGCCTCCGACCCGACTGGCTCGTAGACAGGCGGTCGGCCCTGCTCCCAAGTGGAGCCCGAAAGGAAACAGGAGAACGGCGCAGCGCCCTCTGCTCGCCACACCTCCTGAACCCCAGACATGGGGCGCGTAGCGGCCTCACTGGAACAGGGGGGCACTTGCATGACGTCTGCCGTGACAAGAGAGCCGCCGCCAGAGAAACTGCCGCTGCTTACATCCGCGGATGATACCCGACGATGAGAAGAGAAATCCAGAGCGGCGTGTGCGGGTTCCGACGGTTGCCTTGTTCTCTCTGTCGATGGCGCGAGTTCCCCGACACTCTGACCCGTCTCGACCCGCCATCCGCCGCTCGCAGTGTGTCCGTCACCCGCGACTCTTTCCTGATCTCTGAAGGGCGCCGAGGACGGGAAACCGGAAGGCGCCGGGGGGCATCGCGCAGGGCCTGGAGCAAAAGGCGGCCCTCCAGTCGAACTTTCTGAGTTGCCCCGAGACGCAGATGTCAGTTCAGTCTCCGCCTTTTGGGTAGCTTCACGCGCGTCTTCCCGGTCAGGTGGTACGGAGCAAATTTCCTCCGGTGGACGACCTTCTTCCACGCCAGTCTGCAGTCGAACTGACCCTAAAGGCGGCGTAAGGGGCGAACCGTGGGAGCCGCTAGCCAGGCCGAGGCTCCCCTGGCCCGATAGAGGCCTCGAGCTCCGGGACGGCACAATAGTCTCGGCCCCCCTTGGAAGCCTCGCGGCCTGAGGGTAGCGAAGCGAGGGGCCGTTTGGAGCTGTCGCGACACTGCCCATCAAGCTTTCTGTCCTTGCAGATTCGTGTCCAGAGCTCCCAGAACTGTTCTCGAGAACGTCGGCCACTCTCTGGCGACCTCCATGCTCGCGTCGCTCTCTCTCGTCGTTCCCCGCCCCCCCAACAGGCCCTTCTGACATGGCAGGCTGCGCGTTCGAGCGCCAAGGGGCGGCATTTCCTTCTAAGGGCCCCGGAGTCGAGCAGTTCTGCGTGAGAGAGGTCGCGCTAAAATTGCGGTTCGGCAGAAGGGCTACCTCACTTCCCCCCGGGTTTCCGCCTTCGACTCTCGCGAGAAAGGCGTCGCTCTGAGGTAGCGAAATTGCAACGTGCGGCGGCCAAGGCGCCTCAAAATCCGGTCTGCGAGTTTCGCTAGACAGCGCCCATCCTCGGCGGCCGCCAGAGCGCTCGAGCAGGCGCTCTCGCCTTTGAGGGTTGTCGTGAAACAGGTCGCCCGCCCCGCGGGTCTGAACCGCCAAAGGGCCCGGACACAGACCAGGGCCAAGAGAGGGCGAGGTGTACGAGAGGCCCACCGACGGGGGCTGAAAGGCGCTCCACGAGTCTCGCCTGCTCTCTTGGGGATAGAAGGGCCGACCTGAAGCGGAGCATGGAAACGCAGAGAGGTCCTGAACCCCCGCGGGCGAACAAGCAAGCGATGCAGAGGGCGCAGACGGCGTAACGGTACTCGCTTGTCGCGGCTCGCGAGCGGCGGGAGGCAACGCACCTGTCCCCAAATCTCCGCTCGCGTTTTGCTCGCTGAAGTGACTTGTGTCTGAACGCCGGCCTCGGTCGCTGCCGTCCTCTGGCGAGGGAAGAGGGCCGACAGTCTGCGAGTCGTCGATGCGAACTCGTGGGCGCACCGTGCCCCGGCGGCACAACACCATCTCCCGCCCCGACTCCAGACCACCGTCGCCAGGCGTAAACACAGCTGACGAGACAGCGAGCGCCGGCGCCCTGAATTCGGGTGGATAGACGGCCGGCGGGGGCAGAGCGGCCGGCAGCGGCCAGCCAGGTTGTGGGGGCAGGGGGGAGAGAGAGCCGGAACACGAAAGCCCGTTCGGGATCTGAGAAGGAGGAAGACCTGCGGGAAAGCAGGTCTGAGGATACACAGGATACCCCTGAGAACGAGGCGAGAAAGACAGATGAGGGCCGCGTATAGGACCGGTGCGGAGAGCGTTCGCAGGGATCGTAACAGACGAGACGCCGACGGCAACCTGCTGAGGAAAGCACATGGTACAGCCACAGTCGTTGACTGCCTGTTCAAGTGTCATTCCAGAAATTCCTGACACAAATGCTGGATTGAAGTGCCGTGGTAAGTCGTGTGAAGCATTGTGTATTCCCTCTGGCCTTTCACTGCCCGGCCGAGATATCCGCTCAGGATCGCTGAGTCGCTTGATCTTTCTGTCACCCGTGTCTCTCGCGGTTCCCTCCGTGGTGCCATGTTCTACCTCCCATGGCATCAAACTCTGCACTTCAAATTCCGCCTCCCCTCTACGTGGAAGCCTTTCATCGCGCACCACGCTTCCTTCTCTTACATGGGAGACTGAAGGGTCTGCATGTGCTCGAAATTCGCGGCCTTCTCGGCCTGCAACACTGTTTGTCGCTTCAAACCCTGGACGATTCGGACGACTCTGTCCTGAAGAACAGAGGCCAGAGTCTGCGTCCCCCGTTCTCGCTTCCTCTCCGAGAAAGGTGCCGCTTGGGGGGAAGTCGGCCGAGGCAGACGACCGAGGCCAAGAAGCGGAGAAGGTTCGTGCCTCATTTTGAACCAGAAAAGGGGAATACGCCAACCCCCACGATGAATCCTCGGGCGCCGAGTGTCCGCGAGCTCCTGCGCTCCCTGTCTCTCCTCTTGGGCCGTAGGACGGGATGTCGAAGCCATATGTGGGGAGAAATTGATGCGTCAGGAACCCCGGCCCCGTCCCGGTCGGTGGAACCTGCGAGGCCGGCTGTGGCCGGCTCAGCTGTACAGACGCGTGCTTCGCCACCAGGCACTGCAGCGCCCAGGGGAGCCCGCCTGAGAGAAGGGAAGGGGAGAGGATAAGGGCAGGCGAGGCAGACAACGGCGGAGACACCGCATCGAATGGGCGACAGTCAGATACATCAGTGAGTCGAAAAGGCGGATGGGAGATGGGAAGAAAGAGCTCTCTCGCGGGGGGTCCGAACTGGGCAGGCGGGTCTTGCGACGAGGGAGGCCGTGGTGGAGAAGGACGAACGGAAGAGAAAGACCACGGTGGACTCTCGCCCAGGGGATCCTCCATTCTGGTCAAAATGCTGACTTGAAGTGTGCCGTGAAAAGAGGAAACGATGACAAAACGCGGCTTCAAAGCAACGCGCTAGCGACCGGCAAGCAGAAGGGCGGAAGGTCTACTGCACGAACTTGCATTTTAAAAGTTTTCACACTGACAGCAGACTTGCGATCAAACAGGGGAACCAAGTCCCGAACAGAGGTAGGCCAAGCCCGAAAGTTAATACACAACGAGACACCTGACGGCCTGAAAACTTGAAAGGTGAAGGTGAATCGCAGAAGCGCTGCAGAAGGGCAAGCTATTCAGAACCTCCGTAGACCAAGTCCATCTCTAACGCGAACGCTATGTTGTATAAGGACTTGCGGCAGCAGGCAGAAGCTTTCCGACGCGTGAGAGATTTCCTCAGCCTTCGTTGACGGGGGAAAGCAGTCTACCGTTTCGGCACCATTGCCCCGACACGTGGTTCAGCATGAGTACAGTCGCTGGCAGAAAGGGGGGCAGCGCGACCCAGAAAAAAAGAGAGGCGGTGATTGGATATGGACGAGGGAAGCCCGGATTGTGCCGCATGTGGAGCTGAGAAAAAGCCGATATCACTTATACGTGGGACAACAAAATTCCCTCCTCCGTCCCTGAAAAACGCCCGCAGGGTCGCCAGCGTCAGACTCCACGAGACACAAACTTGATGGCGCCGAGGGAAAATCTATAATAGTTTGTACAGAGCAACCAAAGCCAGTGGCGCAGATGCCTCGCCCTCCACTCCCGAAATTTTGCCTCGGTGCAACGGAGCTTTCTTCAACCGGAGATAAAGGGAAAGAAAGTGCGGGGCCGGTACCCTGGTGAAACTGAGACGTTTGAAGAGCGCGATTCCAACCGTCACAGGAAACAACGGAGAGGGAAGAGCAAGGGAGATAATAACGTGAAACGGATGCCGAAGACACGGGACACGAACGCTGAACCGGTCGAAGGAAGGTTGGATCGCAAAGTGCACCGCACTCAGCAGACCGTGTGAGTAGCGGAAAGCATGGAAATAAAAACTGCAAGGAGCGAATAGCAAAAAAGTTGGTGTTCCTGCAAACGCTGTGTCTCACGCACACGATCTACGCGAACGGAACGGACGCAAGAGGGCCAGCCGCCACCACTCCTGTGTCTCGCTCGTATATTTACATCTTTAACTGGCAGCCGTCTGCATCAGAAACACGATCTGTGGAACGAAAGTTCCAATTTCGGGAGTCCACCGCTTAGAGAATCACGGAACGGTCGAATTTGATAAGGGTTTAAGTGTGCAGACCTGGGAACAGACTCCGTTGGCAACACGGAGGACAGGAGACCAAAAGTGACACCGCATGTCTCAAGCACGAACTCATCAGACTGCAAGCGGGGTGTATGTAAACTTGAAAGCACTCCTCTTCTCGCAGCGGCAGTAATTTCGCGGAATAGCTGAATCAGCTTCTGTCACCGAGAGGAATACACTGCGGCAAACGGAAAATGCGAGCCACAGCAGGAGTCCGAATGGCGATCCAGTCGAAACTTCACTGTATCACACTTCCTCTGTCGAAACTGGAGCGGAAATCGTCGAGTTTCCAGAGCGCTTTCCACCACAATAGGGGACACTGCGGAAAGCCAAAAAAGCAGAGAGCCTTGCAGCCTGGACCAGCGAGCGACCAGGCGCGTGCGAACTTTCGGGCCCCTGTGCAGGTGAGACGCGGAATGTACCCCAGCGATCATGACAGAACTTGTCGACATCTCACTCCAACCTTTCTACCCTTTAAGTAGCATCCGGAAACAGTGCATCGCTTTGTGTGGACAGACGGTGGCAGAGTTGACGAATCCTTTTTGCGCGCGAAAAGTCTCACGCATCCGCTGTTGCAGTTTGAAGCCGTGTGTTCCAGATGTCATCCTGCTGCTGAAGTAGGCGCTACGTGACTAGTGTGTGCACTGGATGATTCTGTCTGCCACGCCCGACACCACAGCAGATTCCTGGCGTTGTGAGCGTGTATTCTGACAAGTGAATTTAGCTGCAAAAACGGCTTGAGTGTGGCCTTCTTGTTTTCGATAGGTCTCTAAAGGCCCAAAACAAATCGACCCACCATGCGTCGTCACCTACGGTGTGCGTTGGGGTCCAGGCTCGCGTCTAGCGTGGCAAGAAAAGTGAATCTGCCAGAGGCGGGACGAGCAGGTGACTCTTCGTCTGCAAATAGTTGAGAGAGTCGGCAGAGAGGGTCTTCGTTTTCTCTAGACGGCTCGTCAATGACAACTCCTTAAAGGTGTCTTGTAGGCGAATGCCGAAGGCAAATATAAATAGGCTTTGCTTTGTTTCCATGGCGATATACTGTGCCCGAAGCGAACGCGTAGACCGGCAGGTGCCGCCAGTGTGTCACATTCGCCGTAACACGGTCTAGTTAGCGTTGAACTTGCTTCTTTTTTTCACATGAGAAGTGTATTGCCATGTTTCCTGATACAAGTGAAGTCGCCCTCCCCCGTAGAGAGGACAGCTTTTATTGCCGCATGTGCTGTCTGGCGTCCTGCCGATGTCGTATCAAAACAGATGCTGCGGTGTTCAAACGAAGGTCCCTTTGATCCGTACAGCGGCTCTGTTGTGTTGTACATCTAGCCGTACGTTCCACTAGACACGGTTAATAGACGAATTTCCCTTCCTTCCTGACACGAACACCCGTCGCGTGGCACCGAACAGACCGGATCTTTCTCACAGGCTTCGTGTTCAAACCGTCAACGAACGCCACGCCGTTGTCACCAAGCAAGCGTGCGGTCTTTCTTCAGTTGGAACTTCTCTCGTGACCTTCTCCGTTCTCCACGGTCGTGCGTTGGCTTTCCCACGTCGCCAAAATACACACAAGGAACGAAACCACGGTATTCAGCGTCCTGCGGAGATGCGTTGTGACCTGTCTCGGCTACTGTGTCGGTAACGTCGTGTTTCATTTTGGCCATGAAAAAAAAGTTCGTTTGACAGAGCGGTCTGAGGCATGAAGGAATCGCACCCGTGTGCTAGTTTCCAAAAAAGACAAGGAAGCCGCCTAGTTCAGAGTCTCTTCGGTGCAGTGCCTTTGTCCCGGCTCTTCTACCCTTTGCTACTATCTTCCGACGCTTTTTTGTTCCAATCCTTCCCCGCCTGGCCACTAACAACCCCCTCCCCGCTCGCACATGAGCTCCCGCTGGTGAAAAGAGTAGCCCTAATCGGCCGTTTTTTGTTCAACCTTTTAACCGTCAGAGTGTCTTCTTCATTTCTTTTTTTCTGGTTCTTCGTCAATGTTCAAATGACACTTTGGACCGCGTTCCCCGTATTCTCTGTTGGTGGCGCTCGCGTCGGTATCGGCATGAGGCACAATGTCTTCTCTCTCTCTCTCCTCCCGCTCCAGAGCCTCCAACCTTGCCAAGGCCGAAGCATATCGATTTCAATGCCCCTCCTGCGTTGCCTTCTTCCGGTGAACGCTCTAGCTGTTTTGTTGGCTGCAATCGTTTAGACACAGACAGTAGAGTAAGCGGCGGAGACGACTGCGAGGTGTCTGTATCACATGCCGCCCACCCACAATTTTCTTCCGGTGAAATGCCGAAGAAGGCAGAGAAGGCGGTGGCGCCTCTCGGGGCGGAGTTGCTCCTGATTGCCGCGTTTAGCGCCTTTGGAACGGTCGTTCGCCAGAGTTTCTTGTTGTTTACGAAACACACTCCGGGATGGCATTTGTCTCCTCTCCCACTGTTCGACGCGCTGTGGCCGAACTTCGTCGGCAGCGTGCTGTCTTCGCTCTTCCTTCCTCTTCCCAAGCTGCTAGCCACAGCCGACGAGAGGCGAGGCAAGAAGAGCTGGCGCCAGCTGAAGCGGCACCGAGGGGAGAGAAGGCAAGAGAAAAGCAGAGAAAATGGGGATGAGGAGGTAGAAGGAAGAGAGACGAAGATCGAGGCCAGCGATGGTCTCCCCTTGCCTCGTGCTTCCTCCTGTGAAAACTTAGAGAAGGAGATCCCTATGGACGAGGGTAGTGTCGCACATTCTCAGCCTCTGGAGGTAACGGTGGCAGATGGTGTGACCCCGAGTGGACGCGGCCTTCCTGCTTCGTTGTCACGGCTGCCTCGCCACCCTGTTCGTTCCTTCTGCGCTTCTTCCTGCTCCCGTGAACAAAACGACCGGCGCAAGAAGGAGGAGGAGCATTCACGCGACTTTGTCTCTCCCATCCTGGTTGCTCTCCCGGTGGCGTTGTCAAAGGGGTTTTGTGCAAGTCTCACGACGTTCAGCTCGTGGATTCTCGCTCTTCTCCAGGCTCTCTGGGACGCCTCGGACACGCACGCGGCCCTCTCCTCGTCGGCTTATAGTCGAGGAAACCGCTTCATCTGGGTCGCGCTCTTCGGCATCTCGACACCGGTCTTCGCCTTCCACCTCGGCACCGACGCAGGCCTGCTTCTGCAGCGCCTCGTGCTGCACAGGCGGCCGAGACTCTGGACTTTTTCAGATGCTTTGCGAGAGAGCAGAGAAGCATCACGCGAGGCGAAGCATAGGTACGGGGGGAAAGGAACACTCAAACGGAAAAAGGCGCGAAAACACGAACAAGCGGATGGAATGGACGCACGTGAAGAGGCTGGGAAGGACCAATGTGAAGGAAATGGAGAGTCTCAAATCTTTTTCTTCCAGCAGCGAAAGGACCAGAGAGGCAGAACATCGAGTGCGGACGTAACGGAGAGACATTCTCTCGGCAGCCAATCAAACGGAGGCGCTTTTGGAATTGAGATCCCAGAGGAGATCCGTGGTGACAAAGGGCGTGAAGTGCACAGAAACCAGCCCCTCTCTGCTGCTCCTGCTCCTTCAGTTCTGGATGTGAATCGTCCTGATGAAAAGAGCGAAGGGGAGGCGAAAGCCACGAGCCTCACCGGCCGGAACGCCGGCGCTGTGCTCGCAGACAGGATGTCCCTGGGATATATGCAGTCTAGGCGAAGGCAGGGAGCAGAAGAGATGCGTTGTTCGAGTTCCAGTGAAGGTGGGGAACTTCTCGGGGTAGCGTGCGAAGTGGTAGTCTGCGAGGCGGCGGGGCAAGAGACGAGAGACGAATGCATGCGACAAACGGGGGAACACAAAGTGAAAAGGGGCAGCTCAAACACGCGGAGAACGGGGTGGACAAGGAGAGTGTTTGAACGGGTTGCGGGCTCTAGCAGGGGAGAAAAGAAAGCCACTCTCGTCGCGGCTCTTGTGGCAGCTGCGGTGTACGCCATTCTCGGGTGTCTCGCGCGATACGACACGGACGCAACGCGACAAAATCTTCTGTGGTGAGCGGAAAAGCTGACAGGAGTAAACTGAGTTCTGAGAAAAGACAGGCACAAAACAAGTGTTTTGCCCGCCAATAGACAGCAGTTACTCTTACATGGAAGCAGGCACAGCGGAAACGAACCTTGTCCGTTGACATTCAAAGAACAGGTGAGTTGCGGTCCTGCGATGACGGACGGAAGATAGCTCCTCGCGGATCTTTTCTCCCTTCCACACTGTACATCACCAGCGGTGACTTGAGCAGCGAATTCTGTTCACTGGCGTGGTGGCTCGAAGAGTGCGAACCAAAAAAGAAGCTAACGAATTTTCCGTGCAGGTGGTGCATGTCAGGGTACGGTAGAGCAACAGATATCTTGGTGTACTTTCGCACGTTTCAATGTGTTCCGTCGAAGTGGTAGATAGAGCGTTTTTCAGTGTGTTTCATACCCTGAAACACATGGCTTCTGTCTTCTTGCCTCCTTTTTGTGCATTCGTGTCCTCCAGGTATCCTCCAGTTCTGTCCTTCGTCGGTGCGTGGCTCCGGTACACCCTCTCGTGGCAGCTCGATTTGTACACTCCTTATTTCCCCATGGGGACGTTCCTTAGCAACGTCGTCGCCTCCGTTCTAGTCGCATATACCGAAATTATTCTGCATCGCGAATATCCGGAGTGTCGAGGTCAGTCTGCGTCGAAGTATGCCAGGTGCACAGACGCCTCGTACTTCCTAGTCGAAGCTGTGGTCTATGGAATCTGCAGCAGTCTGAGTACAATGTCAACCTTCGTTGCGGAGTTGTCAATCCTACCGAAAAGATACGCTTACCGCTATGGCGTGGTTACTCTCATTTGCGCCTTTGGCTTTGCCGCTGTGGTATATGCCAGTCTGAAATGAACGCGGAACCTGCGACTTACCTTTTGCCGTGTTGGCGCGTGTTTCTGACTGGCGTAGTTGCCTGTCTGTTTCCAAATGCATACATCAGCGGGCGCCACTTCCCTAGCCGTGCCCAGACGCACCTTACTATGGAGCATGAACGGTTCTGTTTTAGATAGAGGCGCGGCTTTGGGGGGCGCTTCGCTCTTTTGCCACACAAGGAACAAAGCGGCTCCGGCGAAGAGTCCAGACACGGACAATATCAGCACAGCAACTACGCACCGCTCCGCATCAACTCCACGAATAAAATTCTGTTTTGTTTCATGTCCACTCACGTACAGTGAACCAAACACGTCAAACCACCGAGACGAACTGGTAAAGGCTCGTACTATCGTCACGACAGCCGGTGGTTCTTCGGTCATCACCGCCGCACAGAAAGCCATGTTTGAAAGTCGTACATTCAGTGCTCTCAAGAAATACCGTTGGAAAGCGAGTGCCACGACCGGCAGAAGTGACGCGTGCCACATTTTTCGTTTGATTACATAAGCTTTTTCTGGGGGCACCTCCGTCCGCGCCGGCATTTCCGATCAATTCCTGGCGGGCCGCTGAGGGTTCGAGAATTAGTGGGTAGAAAAGCAACGGAACGAAGAGCTACCTTTCCCTGGCTTGCGCTTCGAGTTGAAATAAATAGTATTGGCTTTCGTATGTGAGGATTTAATGCGTTTGGCACACTGGTTACACGGATTCCTAGAGTTTTTCGTCTCCTGACTCCGGTGGACGTTCTATTTGGATTAGCACGAGCTAAGTGAAGCGCGAACATTCACACGCTTCGACAACTTGGTGATGCACCTTCTGTGGCGTCTTGCTGCGCTAACTATCTGTCCAGGAACGAACCGTTTCTCTACTCTTTCAGTTCCATTCTGAGTTTACGTTTCTGTTTAAGCTGCACCTGGTAGACTTCAAGAGTTGACTGAATGCGGCGTAGGGCTACCGGGGTTGATATAGTGACCAGGCGGCACCCATGACAGAGGTTCTTTCTTTCTAGGAAGCAGCCGCTTCGAAAAAGACTCTCCGTGGATTTCCAGGGGTTTCTTGTGAGACTTTTACTGTAGATTTTTTACTTGAGGCGCCGTGCAACATTCAAAACCACTCCCGCGCGAGGCACAGGCAAGATACATACATCTCGCGGAGTTTCACGATCCACGCCACAACACGATGCTCAGTTCCACTACAGAAGTGTCGCCTTCTTCCGTTCTGTCTTCTGTCATTTCGGCCAGTAGATGTTTTTCAGTCCGTGAAGCCTCCGGGGAGGGAAGGGCATTCGAGACGAAGTGTGAGGAGAGCCGTATAGGACGCTCGGTGAAAGGTGGTGCGCTCAAGAACTGAGATTTTGATGTACAGTGATTAATTGTTTCCACCTGTTCCTCAAAGTTGTTACTCGCTATGCTCTGACGTATAACAAACATAACGGAAAATTGTAAACGTATAGAGATGTAAATATATATATCAACATATGTACACGTATAAAGATATACATATGCGTGCAGTTCACATGCATGTGCATGTAGTCATTCGCAGGCGCGATGGGGACACACACAACTGCAAATAACAACCTTTAGTTCAGTTCATGAAAGCCACGACTGCAACCAACAATAACGGTTTTTTGGTGAGTGACGCAGGTTCATCACCTTTTATTAGGGCTACAGGCGTGAACCCATTCGAAAACGACCCTGTGACAGAGCGCCCGAAGAGCGGCTATCTTTTCCTCGGCAGAATCTATCTGTCGTTGTACGTGCAGAGCGGACACGAGGTTTAGCGGTTCTTGTGGTCTTGCATGAATCCACTTTCAAGTGTTTCGTCTCTTGTCTTTTCTTCTTTCGCCAGACATGCACATTCTAGCGGAATTTCGTGGTTTCATAGTCTCTGACCTGCATCGGCGAGACATTCAAATGTGCATGCCCCCAATTGCATCGCCGGCCGTTCTCAAAACGCATCGAAATTTCCATCTGTCTACATCGTTTTTCTCCTCTTTTGTCATTTTCCTAGTCTTCACACTCGCCGTTTTCTCCTTTTCTACTTATCTTCTGTAGAAAGTTCTCTACGCCCGTCTTCCCCGTGCTTCTCAACGTCTGCAAATCGACATCCTGCGCGTGTGTCGACGTTTTCCGCGCAGCAGATCGCCGCACTTTTTTCCTTCTCCGTCAGTGCCGCTATTCCACTCTTACATTGTCCCCCATATCAACCATCTTTATTTGATTCCCTTTGCTCGTTTCGTTTTTGTTGGTTCCCTTTTTTCACCCGCACTGTCCCATGTTCTCTGTCCCGTTTGTCGCGCTTTGACGCCGCGATGTCGTCGCTCGACCGGCTGGTGGACCTCCACCGGAAGCTGTTGCAGGTTGAGCATGCTGCTGAGACGGAGGAGTTGGAGAGCGCGCTGAAGACGCTGTCTCTGACAGAGTTGGAAGCCCAGGGCGTGGTGCTTCCTCGTCTTGTCATTCACCAAGTTCGCAGCGGGCTGTACTCTCGTACCCTCGTGGACTTCTGCACGAAGCGAGCTGCACAGGTCTTCCAAGAGCGACAAAAGAAGCAGAGCGAACCATCTGAAGAGGCCGCAGCTGCGGCCGCCCTGCTCCCGCCCCAGCACCGGTTCACACCCGGAGACATTGTCGGCGTCTTCGAAGGACCGTATGCGCAGCAGACTGCCGGCAGTGCAGGCGCGCTTGCCTCAGGTGTCGTTCACAAAGTGCATGTGCAGGTCCTCTCGGTCGCCTTCGAAAGCGATGAGTGGCTAGGCAGACCGGAGAGGGCGGACGGCGCCGCTCCGGGCGGGAAGGGGAGACATGAGGATGAGAGCCGTGGAACCTTCCACCTCGCCCTCATCTCCAGCAGCGTGACGATCGACAGACAGCTCAGAGCGCTCGAGCGCCTGAAGAACTACGCACCAAATGGACCCGCCCAGACGCTCATCAATCTCTGTTTTGGCAATCAACAGCCTCAGCCCCTGTCTCCCGGACCTCATCTTGCAAAAGAAGCGACAGTGTCACGCGAAGCAGACCTCACAGTTGGAACCCACCGTGAAATCTCCGATATCTCTGACTCCTCCTATTGTCCTTCTTCTGTTTCATCTTCGTCTTTTCTTGACTTGTCTGGCTGCGGTGTTTCGTGGTTCTCTCCCACTCTGACGGAGTCGCAGAAGCGTGCAGTCCTTCTGGGGCTTCGGTCGCGGGACTTGGCGCTGATTCACGGACCCCCAGGGACGGGGAAGTCGACGGCGCTGCTCGAGCTGCTCCTCCAGCTCGCGAGCCGCGGCGCCCGCGTGCTTGCATGCGCGCCGAGCAACGTTGCCGTCGACAACCTCCTGGAGCGCGTAGCTGCGTTCGCGAATGTGAATTCGAATGCCTCCTTGGAAGCCTCGCGTCTGGCAGGGCGACTGCGGAGGTGCGTCCGCCTGGGACACCCGGCCCGTGTCGACGAGAACCTCTCCAGGTTCTGTCTCGAGAGTCAGGTCCAGCGCAGCGAAGGCGCCGCGCTCTCTCGAGAGATCCGCCTCGAGCTCGACCGCAGTCTGGAGATGCTCAGGGACCGGAAGAAGCTCGAGAGACACATGCAGCGCAGGCAAAAGGAGACGCGGGGATCCGGTCCGACAGGGCTCGGAGAAAGCTCCGCGCTTAGCAGCAGTACGCGGGCGAGCACGTGGAGCCAGGCGAAGCGGGAACTGCGCGAAGAAATCCAAACTCTGAGGAGGGAGCTGCGCGCCTTCGAGCGAAGGGCCGTCGAGGAAGTGCTCGAGCAGAGTCCGATCGTCTTCGCGACATGCGTCGGCTCAGACAACGAGGCGCTAAAACAGTTCTTCGCACCCCCCGGGGACGCCAGCGGGAAACCCGGGCGCAGTGGATTCGACGTCGTCGTCATCGACGAAGCCGCACAGGCAAGTCTGAGGCTTCTTCCTCTCTTCGTGCTTGTCGCAGTTCTGTGGTCTTTTGTTGCGCTTCTATCTTCCTGTGTTTTGGCGTTTGGCCTTTGTTTCCGTTCTGACGTTTTTTCTGTCTCCTGGCTTGGCTCCGCACTTGCTCTCCGGTCTCTGCAAACGCTGTCTCGTTTGCAGATTCTTTGCCTCACTTTCCTCCCTCGCAGAATGTAGTCCAGAAACTCGTTTCTAAATTATTCTCTATCAGAGGTTTCACTCCCAGTCGACAATTGTCTCGCCGTTCTGTCTCCAGGCGCTGGAAGCAGTCTGCTGGATTCCCCTGCTGTACGGCCACCGGGCGGTCCTGGCAGGGGACCACTGCCAGCTGCCGCCGACAATCAAGAGTCGGAAAGCGGAGGATGGCGGCCTGGGCGTGACGCTCTTCGAGCGGCAAATGCATGCGCAGCATGGGCCTCGCATTTCGCAACTCCTCGACACACAGTTTCGCATGCACCGGAAAATCATGGGCTGGAGCAACGAGCAGTTCTACCATGGGGCCCTTCGCGCAGCTGACTCCGTGGCTTCTCGGCTCCTCGAGGCCAAGTACCCGCGACTGAAAGACGAAACAGAGCACCGAGGAAAGCGAGGAGAAGCGGACCTGGGACAAAGAGCAGACTCGAGCCCAGGAAAGCGCGCCGATGGCGAACTGGAGACATTTGCGACGTGCGTCGCACCTCCGTTTCTGTGGATTGACACGGCAGGCGTCTCCTGGCTCGAGGAAGACAACCAAGAGGAGGACCACAGTCTGCTGCGGCAGGCATCGGCTTCCTCGACCGCGCTGCAACTGCATGCGTCAAAAAGCAACCGGGGTGAGGCCGCCCTGGTCGTGAAGAGGCTGCAGGATCTCGTGTGGAACTTCGGAGTGAAGCCCGAAGATATATGCATCATCACGCCGTACAGACAGCAGGTGCAGCTGCTGCGGCAATACCTGAGAGAGGCGGCCGAGGCGGCACCTGCGCTCGCGTTGGGGAAGAAGGAAGGCGAAGCGCGGGAGCGCGAGACCGACAGCCTGCGCGCCAGCTTCGCGCACATCCCCGTCAACACTGTGGACGGGTTCCAGGGCAGAGAAGGCGAGGTTGTTGCCATCTCTCTGGTCCGCAGCAATAGAAAACATGAAGTCGGATTTCTCAAAGACGTTCGCAGACTCAACGTTGCCGTGACGCGCGCCAAGTGCCATCTTCTCATTGTCGGGGACTCCGAGACTATCGCCGCTGCAGACAACGAGACAGAAGCAGAGAATGCAGAGGTAGGAGACAGGGGAGGCAAGGAGCCTGGGGGAGGTCAGAAGACGGAGGGGGGAGAGGGAAGCGAGCAAGTGGGGGTGCGGTCGGCGAGAGAGATCTTGCGGTCTTTGTTTCACTACGCGAGCGAGAAGGGTGAAGTTCGGAGCGCCCTGGAGTTCATCGATATCTCGGAAGTCCCGGGGGCCAAAGAGAGAAAGCCGAAAAGCCAGGCGTTGGCGGCAGCGCATGCGGCAAGGACACCGAGTGAATTTCCGAAGGCGCTGGCAGGCTCTGGGCTGGAGAAATCTGGCAAGGGTCTAAGCAAAGCGGCAGCGAAGAAAAAGAGGCAAGAGCGAAAGAAACTGCAGGGTGAAGGCGCGGGGGACGAGGCGGCTGGGAGCCGAGTGGAAGGCAAGGAAGGCCAACGCCGATTCGGAGGCGACCGCGCAAGGGAGAAAGAAGAGACGGATTCGCTGGAGAAGAAATACCGAAATATCTTGGTGCAGTTTGTGAAGCAAGCCGACCAAGCGGCGCGTCAGTCTCGCTCGTCGCCCTCGTATACCTTCCCGGCTTCGCTGACAGCCTACGAACGCAAAGTCGTGCACACACTTGCGACTGAGTTGGGACTTTCTCATGTCTCTTTGGGGGAACGTGGAGAGAGGAAGATCGTCGTGGGTCGCGAGCATAAGGGCGAGGCGCGGGCAGCCTCGGCAGCGACATACGACGAGGCCCTCGTGGGGTCAGCAACTGTGGAAGCTCCAGGAGGGAGTTCTGGGAGCAGCGAAAGCGACGCGGAAGCAGACGAGCGAAGAAACGCGGAGGGCAGAGTCGTCGAAGGAGAGAGAGAGGCGTGCGATGAAGACACAGAAGTCAGCGAGGAAGAGAAGTCAGTGAAGCCGTATTCTCCGATACGGAAGAAGAAGCCGAAGAAGAAGGGAGAGAAGGAGGCGTTGGAGCCCGAGAAAAAAGGAGAGGAAGACGACTTCGACGCACTGATAGACAGCCTGTCGAAGGAAGACTGGGCCTGCGGCTCTCCTCGGTGTCAAGCGTCGACGAAAGTGCTCGGCCGCGTATGTCCGTTCTGTCGAAAACGCTTTTGCTTCTCTCACTCGATGCCGGAGATCCACGGCTGCGGAGATGCGGCTTCGGCGCATGCGCGGAAGAACTTCAGAGAGTCGGTGACGCGAGAGAGAAGACGAGACGAGGCAGAGAAACGAACTGGGGCTGAGAGTGGAAACTCGATCTTCCTGGGAAAGTCGTACGCAGGTAATTCCTGGGCCCAGACACAATCTCAGAAGAAACTCCGCGACAAGATTGAGCAGGAGAAAAAAAAACGACTGGCCAAGAAAAAGGGCGAGAGCGCGAAGAAGTGAACGAAAAGTGAGGGAAACAAGAGCCTGAGGGAACTTGGAATGCGAGAGTAGGCTCGTAAAACGGTTTGTGCCAGCGCATACAACGCAGCAGGATGTTGTAGGCAGTCCACGGGGAACAAGCCACCAGTAAATCCGTAAGCTGGAGTCGGAAGGGAGAGCCGTGGTGTGCACATGCAAGAGAGAGGTTTCACGAAATCGTTTGTGTTTTTTTTTAATTGCGGCTGAAGGGAGTTGCGGAAAAGTCTGATGCTTGGCAGGTACAGTGAGGAAATGAAGAAGGGCGGGGCAATGAAAAGAGAACCAGGCGAGTCTGCCAGAGTTCAGAACCCGGGACCCTGGTCACGGTGACAAGAGGCCAGCAGAACAGAGACGACACAGCTGGGAATCACAGAACTTGAGAAGCAACCGCGCCAGAGAGACATTGGTATGCAAAGGAAGCGAAAAGGGGGGCGAAGATCGAAACTGAAGAACAGAGGGAAGGCCGCCGGATGATAGATTCGGACGCGTGGTTTACGCACTTACTGCCCGTCTCACACGCTTGTTGGCTTCGAAAGCCTAGATTCTAAATACAGAGGAACAGGGAAATGTGGCGCTCTTGAGGCATCTCAGGACATTACATTTGCGTTGCTGACCAATCGAGTGCACGTCAACAAACTGCTCAGAACGCAGCACGGCTTCGGATGCGTCTCTCCTGAAACAAGCTGGTTGTGATGCCTCATCGAGACTGCTGTGAAATCTGAGAACTGGAGTGTCAGCCTGGGGCGAAGCGTTAGTTTCGCGCTGGGAAGTCTTTTTGCACAGTGCTTTGGTGCAAATCTGGCTGAACTGCGAATGATCGAGGGCAGTTGCGCGGGGCTGAACTCACCTCTCAGATGAACGCGAAGAGTAAATATGTCTGAATAGGATGTGCATGTGTGCTACCGGCACTGTATCATTTTCTAGGTCCGGTAGTCTTTGGAAGCCCTGTTGGGTTAGCTGTCAGGAATTGTCCTAGATGAGTAAGGCATGACTCACTAACAGATTTCCGTTGTGGTTCTGTCTTCGCTTTAACACTGCAGAATATGTTTGAAAACCCACTCAGGTATCATGTGAAGTGGCTTTACGAACTGGTTTACTGGCATGGCTGTATCTGTGTGTGCATTATTTCCGTCAAACCAAAAGGCGTTCTAAACGCGTCCCCAGCTGTCGCCTCTTCCCAGAAACAGGGTGAACTGGAAGGTCCTTTTGTCCTCAGGTGAGGTCATGTCGATGCTCTTTCATGCTTCTTTCGTAGGAACGCGAGAGTTTTGAGGGGGATTTCAGCTCTTTACTTTTGGTGAAAGCAATTCTCAAAGACGGGCGTGTGTCGGTTCCGCACGCACTTCGGTTCAACGCTGCCTCCGAAAGAAGCCGATACAAAAATGCTATCGTTCACACTGGCTTAATTCATATCGAATTACCCCTAAAACGATGTCTCATAAATCGTACGGCCATCGTGCGTTCAGCTTCCCCTGTTGTTCTTCCGCAACAGCTTCATTGTACGTCGCGTGTCTTCTTTTTCTCGAGTTCCGGTACCTTTTACAGAGTTATGAACTGGTAGTTTGAGTAACTAGCACCGAATCCAAAGGTACCACAAAATGGGATATGGAAAGTCGATAATACTATTGCTTAAAGGGTTCCACACCTCAGTGTTACGCAATCTCTCTGCACGTGTTGTTTTTCTTGTGCATAACGGTGGCATCGTGTATCAATACCGTCAGGACGCAGATACTGGCGTTCCCGCCCGACACTACCGCGTATAGCTGCAAATTCGCCCCTTACGATCAAAAGGGGAACTCGTAGTGAACTGTGGTTTGCGTGCCGCTTTTCCACAGGAACACTCGTGCTGATATACGCCTCTCTTTTGTCGCACGCTTGGAGCATCTTGCTGGTCTCTGCGACTGGCTGCGCCTCGCTTGCTTCAGTTCAGCTGGCAACTCAGATGCTATTGCAAGCATGCCCTGTAAGGCGATCGAGAAAAATGCACACGTGCTTTGAAGTGTGGCTGACACGCGTCAACACCTCGCTACTCGACGGTTCTGATCGTACACAACGGGAAATCTAAAACTAGCGCTAAAATTTCCTGTACCATATGAAAGCACTGACGGCGTGGTAAAGAAACCACTTCCTGCACCAGTCGGTTACTTCCGACACGATGAAAAACAGATTTACATGCAAAATAACTGAACATATCGGTCAGTTGCCCACGAAACGTCAGCAGTCACGTCGACGCACTTCTTTATTGACCAAACGCCGTTCAGTAATTTTTCCACATACACACAAACGATCGAGTACTACAGAAACTGCCGGCGTTAGCGTCGTGTTAACATGAAAAAAAGTGTACGCAGATATACATATCCAGCTGCGCTTGGTCCCCTACAGCACGCTGGGAACGCTAAGCTCCTTCCAATCAAAAGGAGCCTCGGAAGCTCTGCAGTCAATCGGCTTCCGAGAGCTCTCTATTATATGTCGCATGGTGGATCTTCAAGCGGTCGAAATGGAAACCAACTCCAACCCCCGGGAAAACGGAGCCTGACCGTGTCCTACTACGCACCCAATTCTTGCGGTGATCTAGGTCCGCAAGTTGGTTGGTTCTGGAGGGGCCTTTGCCCGGTATTTATTTGACACTTTAAAGTTCTTTAGCCGCCTCATCTGCTTGCTAGAGTCTGGAAAAGCTCTCCAATGCCATACCTCCCCACTAGCTGCATCCCTGTACTACTGAATCGGGGTGCAAACGGGAGATTCAGGCCGGAATGCCGTAGGCTCGTCTTCGCCCTCGAGTCCTTGGAAGCCCCAGCCGCTGTCTAGGCTGTCTTCGCCAGCGCCTGGCGACGACGCTGGCAACGTCCCCGTGCCTGGGCCGGTCGTTGTCGCCGTCGTCGTGGCGCCAGCACAGGACGGGACCTCAAGGAGCCCCTCAAACGCGCACCGCTTGACAGTTGCCGTGGATTCTATCATTTGCACAAGCTGCTGCGCTTCTGAAGGGCTCGTTTTCAAACAGGCTCCTCCAGACGACGACAGCAAAAGAAACTCATCATGACCAGGGCCCCGCAAACCCGAGCCAACGTCGCCGTAAAAGATCTCCGCGTTCACTGCGGAGGCTCCGCCAGTCCCCCTATAGTCCATGCGAAGCATGTCGTCTCGACGGTCAAAAGGCGCTACGCCGCTCGCCAGAGGGAGCACGCTGGCCTTCAGAGGCTTCGTCGCGCTCTGGGGTCCCAATGCACGCCCTTGCAGATCCCCACCGGACTCGAGCAGATGAAATACAAAGCGCTGTAAAAAGGAGGCGGCGTCCGCCTCCGATTCGCCAGCCCCTTGCTCATAGATTCCCCGAGTGTGTGGACTCTCGTGAAAAGCCGGGCGCCTCGCCTGGAGCAATCGCTGGCGGAACGCATGCAAGTCCCGCTGCAAGATGCATGACTCCGGCACGCCGCCTCCCTGAACTTCTCTCAGTACCAGCTGCGCGGGAAGCATCTGCGTGCGGAGTCCTGATTTGCCGCTTCCTCCTGCGCTCCTCAGATCGCCTGTCCAGTCTGCATGCAGCCTTCGAGAGGTATCTACGTCATTTTGAAGCCCGCACTGACTCTGCATCTCCTGCGTTTCCGTGGCTGCTGGATACGGCATCTGCTGTTGCACGAGCCCGCGACAGTTCCGCATGAGGCAAGATATCCACGGCTCCTCTTGGCTATGAGCATTGTTCACGCTGACTTTTGCCTCGCCACTCATGACACTCGAGCAGCCTGCTCCACGCGGGGACCGTCCATCAGGAAGAATGGCCTCATTGTACATCGGGAGCGACGATCTGTGAACCAGCCTCAAAACAGATGTGGTGGTTGTCTCGCCGTATCCCGGGACCTTTCGCTGCGCTGCCTCTGACGGCTTGTGCACCCCTGTTGGCGACGGAATGCCTCCGTTGCTGTTTCGTCTGGGAGACACGCCGCCGAACGTCAACGTTCCAGCGATAGCCATGGTGCCCTGGCTGTCCCTGTTCATCATGGCAGCCGCTTCTGCGAGATCCGGATCCGATCCTCTCGTAGCCTCTTTGTGGTGTGTGTTGCCGCTGGGCGACACAGTACCGTTCTTCGCATTTCCACCGTACCCGAACTTCGCGTTGTGCTGCAACTCCCTCAAGTGGCGTGCATCCAGCCGGCCCACTGTCTCGGCGTCTGCGACCCCGCCCCCACCGGCACCGGTTGAGGACCTCCCGTAGCCAGAAGCTGAAGCAGGCGACAATACTTTTCCCCTCTTCTCAACCTCGCTGCCTTGCGGTCGAGAGTTGTCTCCCCCAGGTGGCCCTCGTGGAGAGCACCCACTGAAGGAGACACGGCGCGACTCAGCCCGCGGACTGCCTGTCTCAGGCCCGACAAAAGCACCACTGTTGCCGTATACAATTGTCTGCAAATGCCCGTGCGTTGTACCTTGCGAACACCCTTCTGTCTTCTCTCGTGGAGTTTCGTGAATACAGCAGTCCTTCCCTACGCTTACGTCCGACGGAGGGTCACCGGCACTTCTCGGCTCCCCTAATGCTTGGTCAGGAAGCCGACTGAGGCGATGTGAACCAGATTCTGCGCATCCCTCGCTTCCCGCGCTGTCTCGAGAGACACAGCCTCCACAGAGAGTGCGAGGCAGTTTCGGGGACACGCCGTCGCAGGGCGGCTCTGGGCGAGGCGTCGTTTTCCCCAGAGTGAACTGGCGTGTCGCCCCTGTTCGCCACCAACCACTCTTACCCGCAGTCCCGTTGGCCAGGGCTAGAGGAGTTGCATAAGCTGCCGTCGCCTGTTGAGGCATTCGCTGCAACTGAAAAAATGGCACTTGCGTATCTCCGAAGGAGAAAGGAGGTACGAAAGTCTTGACGCGGCGGTAGCCGCCACCTTGTACGTTTTTGAGGCTGGCGTCCACCGATGTTCCGCCTACCTGAGGCGCTGGATCCCGTTCAACGAAGCCACAAGAGGCTTCCTCGGTCCTGTTGTTTTGAGGGGAAAAGGCTCCTCTAGAACCGGTGTCCCGACCGGCACGCGCACAGAAAGACGCAGAACTCACGAGAGGCACTCCCGCTGCTGGAGGATCGGTTCGCTTGGGTCCGGTAGGTTCATCTGCAAGAGGCGACTCGAAAGACAGTCTTGATGGAAGACACCTTTGAGCTGCGGTCCTGATAAGTCGGCCTTCCTCTCGCGAGCCAGAGCGCGAAGCTCCACCTGGACGGACTGACGGATCGCAGGCTCCACTGGGAGCCAGCTGCGTGAGCACGGACTCTTGACTTTGCGGGGATTCCGATATTGGATGGCCCGCTGACGATCGCCGTACGCTCGGAGGTGGACTGGCGTCACCCCGCGGAAATCCGTTCGCAAACGCTTTATCCTTGGAATTTAGAGAAGACGGAAGAGATGCCGAAGACTCGCGCTCCGCGTGCTGCGGTGACTGAGATGCGTCCTGGGGCACTTCTGCCCCCGTTGGCGTTGCATGACAAGGACGCTGCCCTCGAATGACTCCGACGTATTCACTATTAGCATTTAAGGCAGCTCGTTTTTCTCGGCGCGATTCGCACCCACTCGATGTGTCAAAATTTTCCTCCATTCGTCTGCAAAGGGCTTGCCGGTACTCCAGCAGAGCCATGGTCCTCGTCGCAGATTCGTGTGTTTCTTCTCGCGTCTCTGCATGCGTTTCAGTGACAAACTGGAGAGGGGTCCCTCCGTGGCTGACACCCCTCCGATACTTCTGGAGTTTCCCGTGCATCTTCTGGTGACAATTTCCAGGCAAGGTCGCCGCATCCCCGGCAACCGGAGACTGCGTGAGCCGCCCGTCACTTGGAGATGATGGGACACGCCGGCTCTGGAGCGGCCCCCGCCCTGGAGCTTCCCCCATCTCTCCCAGTGCATGCGTCCGCCTCTCCGAGCGCATCTTTTCCTCCCACCCATCACGCAGTGACGGGTTGTCCTGTGGCTGCCTTAAGTAGTGGTAGACTCTGTGTGCACCGGCCCTTGAACGAGGGCACTGTGCCGTTAGCTGCTGTCTCTGATGTGAGTGCTGCAGCTGGCGCTTCTGCTGTCGTTGAGAGAGCACATTCTCGTGTTGTTGGAACGAGTTCTGGTCTTGTTGTAACGCTTTCCAGTGTCCCATGAACTCCGGCCTCTGCTCAAACAGGTCCCACGCGTCCCCCGGAAGCGTCGAGCACCTATCGGTTTTACAGTCGGATGTGCCTCGACTTTGTCCGGCCGCGCCCGCGTAAGACACAGAAAATCGCAGGTTTTCTTTCGCCTCGGCGCAGTTGGAGTCACCCGTCTGAGATGGGGTCACGTACTCTGCGTCGCTCGCCTGATTTGCAGATCTCTGACCCGACGCTCGATGCCCGCCCCCGGTTGCTTGATGCTGCTGAGGTCCTGCCAATCCAGGCGGGGGCCTCGGCACAAACCGCATGAAGGGGTGGAATGCCTGCAGGGTTGGGGCGCTGAAGCGGCGCCTCAAAGTCGCAGCCTTCCATTCGTCCGTGCTAAGCATGATCTCGTACGGCGTTGGCAGGGAGCCGGCTGTTGAGCGCGCACTGGTTCTCTGACAGTCGGCCGCTGGGTGAGCTTCAGCCCCTACAGAAGTTTGCAGCTTGTTGTAGTCGTCCTTAGAGACAACTCGATTCTGCATAAAAAATTTGAGGCACGGCCGTCCAGTACAACCTGTGATTCCACACGGGGGGCAGAACGCACACTCCGTCGCCCGCACCCTCCGGTTCCCTCCTACCTCCACCATTCCTCCGACGGGGTAGATTCCATTGCAGCTGTTGCGCATGCATGCGTTTCTATACGCGAACTCGTTCTCGTAACTCCTCGGCGTCATAGCGCCTCTTTCTTGCTCCGCATATGAGTTACGGGAAGGACCGCTGCAAGTGGGTCGATCCGCGAACACTCGGGTAAGTTGAAACACTAGCCGGCAAACGCGAGGATGCCACAGATGCGCACGAGGCGCCAACTGAACTAGTTTCTGCTGGACCCAGGAATGGGAAAGCACGCGATTTAGGGACCAGCGTCTTGAGGGGTCGGGCGCAGTGAGGCCTAGGAAGAGAGTCCAGGCTTCTGGCGGACCTTGGAAGTTCGCAGGCGGGCCAGAAGACCGCACTTGGTGAACCGTACGAAGGACAAACGGAGCAGCACTGGTTGCGTCAAAACCCTTTTGGCGGCAGATGAAACGTCCCGAAAGAAAAAACATCAGAGCCATCCCGAGGGCATAATTGTCGATGCGCTCCGTCAATGGTCCGGTGCAATTGATGACTTCTGGTGGGTTAATCTCGAGGGTTCTGCCACAGAACAAAAACAACACAGAAAATCGAACCAGGTCCATGAAAGCCCCATGACACTCTGTTTCGCAGGCGCCAATTCACCCACTCTGCTCTTCTTTAAAACTGCTTCCGCAGAGTGCCAAGAAGCTTGGCCGTAGTTCGGGTCTCAAAACCTCTTCCAGGTCCGCCGGGTGGAATGGCCTGTGCATACTAAGACAAAACTTGCAGGTGCTTTTGTTTCGTCGCTCCCTAGCCACAACGCGCTGATAAGAACAAACGTGAGACATTCTCCGCGTCGCAGTGACCCCAGTCATTTGCGAAATGTTTCCTTTTTCGTCCAATGTGTGCGTTTGTGCTCTCCGAATTTCTCGATCTGCTCACCCTGGCCACTCCACTTGACTGTGTTGACACCGGTCGACTCGCTCTGACCAGCCGAAGTCCGCAAGTAACACGCGTTTGTCCTTTTTGCATCGAAGAACGTTAGTAGGTTTCAGGTCTCTGTGGACGATGTTCTTCTCCTGCAGAAGCAGTACTGCCTGAACCAGCTGAATGAAGTGGAGGAACGCGTCATCTTCGTCCCTGCAAACTTGGTCGCACCACAGCGTGCCTCCGTCGAGATACTCTTGTACGACTAGCCAGCCTTCAGCTCCTTCGACAATCTCTTCAACACGGACGACGCCGGGGCACTGGCAGTGGGCGAGGTTCACAATCTCTTTTGTAAACATATCCACGACCTGGGGAAGCGTATCTTTCGAAAACTTTTGCGGCTGAAGTAGCTTTGCTGCAAAAACCTCGGGTTCTTCAGCGTGGGTGCCGTGCCGGAAAAGCATCTCACACTCCGTTCCGCGACTGCCAGCAGCCCTGTTGTGAAGAGCTGATGTCTCTCTCTGGAAACCTCCGTGTCCGGTGTCATCTTTCACTACCTTCGAAATGCCAGTTCGCGCGACCTTCCAGACGTGTGCATAGGTACCGGCACCGATTGATTCGAGCACGCGGTAGCCTTCGAAGCAACTCTTGGTAGTTCTACGGATTGGAATGTCGTTAGGGAGCGTGTCAGGCAAGCACAGCCTAATGTCCCCGCGCGGGACGGAAGCCACGCCATTAGGTAATGTCCCTCTTGTGGATGGGGCTGGAGGCACAGCGGCTGCAGCCGAAGCCGCTGCCGCATCGGACGAGTTCTCGAAAGTATAATAATTCATCGAAGAGAACGGCTTGATTTGAAAACTCCGGTCGAGAATGTGCGCGACGGAAGCCTGAGGGCCGCGTCGCCTGTCTCGGAGTCGCCTGCAGAAACAAGCACAAGGGAAGCGGGAAGAATTCGACGGATGAGTTTGGATCAATGCGTGGTGAAGGTTGCCATATGTGCAGGTGCTCATGGGCGCGAATCCCTGTCCATGGCGTGTGAATGCTGGCTACAGCCGAGCCAGTTTTCGACAGAAAAAAACATAGCCACGTCCACGAGGTTACTAACCGATGAAGCACAGCGGGATGGGAAGCTGTGAAAAACTCTGTGTAGGCATCCACGATGGCAACGCGGGACACAGTTTACCTTACCCGTTCCCTTGACGGATGGGAAAGCTTTGCTAGTCAAGTCGAAACCAACGCGGCGACAAAGTCATCTGAAGAGACTAACTTGATGCCGCGGCACAAGCTCCGATGCAAAAAGAGTGTTTGGATCTGAAAAGGAAAGGAAGGTGTACAAAGCACACTTTTCTTTGATAGAGGTGGCGGTCGCGACGAGCCGGGACTCAATGGCGACGCCCATGGAGAGCCAATAAACCCGCGACGCGAAGTGTTTGTGGCAACTAAAGCACGTTGGCGTTTGCGTTAATGGAGCAAACACACGGTCTAAGAAGGGTATCAAACGAAGTTGACGGATTTATACCTGTAGCATTAGGAGAGGAAGAAGTGAGCCAAGCAAAGTAGACACGCAGCTCGAGGAAGTGATTCACCGTCCACGACCAGCTGGCCCATGCTCAAAGGCTTGTAGATAAAACCCGGCCAAAAACGAACACTCCCGTAACAAATTGTGCCTTTCTTGTCATATCTGAGATGCCTAAACTCATTGCCGGCTCGTTCAACCCACTCGTGGAAAGATGGGCTAACGTTCAGTGTGTAGACCGATCGCTCACACCACGAGCCGGGACTGCGACGTGCCGCCAGCCCCGCGTGCGACGTAGATCTCACCGAGCTAGCGGCGTTCAGGTCAGTTCCCAAGGGGAGCAAAACGGCGGTTCTGTTGTTAGATGCTCCTCTGACAACCAGAGAAGCCCTCTGGATGCATCGTTTCTTTTGATTTTCACCCCTGAACCAGAACGCGCACGGAGACCAGACGGCTAGTAGTGTGAGGCGACGGGATGTGTCTAGCAGACTTACTTGAGCAAAGCAGCAGCTTTGCCTGTCATGTCTTTTCGCCGCAGTTGCTACACGAGGCTGGCCACCACGATGTTCAGCTCCGGAGTGTTGGGTGTAAATAAGGCGAAATAACGGGAAAGCCAGGGGAAACCGTTCGTCGTCGTGCCAACAGCCGCTCCCACAGTAGGAACTCTCCCGGAAGACGGACCGGTGGTGAATTAACACGCCGCAAGGTCCGAGGGACTCATTTCCGTGGCCAAGACACGTGCACGCACTCCTGGAAAGGCGGTTGACAACGGTGGATGTTATTACCAATGGAACTGGAAAAGTTCACTTCTCCCGTAGCGCATCCATTGTAGATCTGTGCAGCGCGGTAAAGGTTCCCATCACTTGTGTGGCGGATTCATCCCTCACGAATACGGAGAAACCGAGGAAACAGTCCAGGGGGTCTCAACCTACAAGCCACGGCAACGGTCACACAGCAAGCGAGAGCGCGGAATCGTTGCTAGGCCTGCCAGCAGCACGCAGCCAACCCCGCTATTCGCGAACCACTGTTCTGGTAAAAAGAATGCAAGAAGACACGGCCAGACTACCATCGATAGCGATTGTCATGTCGACCGACTGCACGCAGCGGGTTTGCTGGTATTTGTCGTTAAACAATGTGAACGTCACCTAAAAATGTGTGACGTGCGTAAGACACCAGTGAATCTCGGGTACTGTGCGCACATTTGAGTACTTTTAACACAGAATATCGGTTGGGAAAACACTCCCGCTGAGAGAGTGTGATCTTCACCAGCAGACTGATAAAATCCAGTAAGGGAAAACACTCATACGTTGCGGAGTAGACGCAGCTCCATGGATGCTTGCAATTCAGGTTGATTACACTCACCTAAGTGGCTACTAGCAGTTCTTGTATCGCGGAATTGCCGTTCCTCTGTATGCTTGCCCATTAACTCCTCCCTCCATGACCCTGACCCACAAAACAATTTAGTTTTCTGGAGGAACGAGAGAATACGCAGTAACAGATCCATCCGTAGTTTGAGGCTGGTCGTTTAGCGCCGTGTTTCCAAAGCGACATCGTTTTTCTGCTGCGTCGGTCACCAGTTCACTTGCCGCGTCTGCTGACCGTGTGTCAAGTAGCTTAGTTATGTGAATGGTGGCCGCCTGAGTGCGGCCGACGTATTGGAGTTGTGCTGCTCATCAACAAGAGGTTATTTGTATACAAAAGCTAACAGCCTGTTGTCCCTTATAGTGCACTTTCCGAGTGTTGACGGAAGATGCGTTACCGGGAAGTATGGTGCTAGGACCACTCTGGTGAAGTGAACAGCCTGAAGAGAGCCGTCGGAAAACAGTAGAAAATAGGTATAACTCTCATAACATACTGAAGGTGACATGGATTGTACTTCCATGGCAGTTGTATTGTGCCATGCGTATATTCGACACCATACGGCTTCTGCAGGCAACTGCAGCGGTATTGCCGTTGCTTTCAGCTTTTGTAGAAGCCGCGTATGGCTCCACGCTTAAACTGCGAAAATACGAGAAGCTGACAACGGCGTGACAGTCCACAGCTTCTGCTACATCAGCGGTTTTCGAACTTCGTACATACCGTAATTATTCTTCTGTCAAGTCTCAGAGTACGCGATTTCATTGGTGTTACGGGGTTTGAGGATGGTTATAGTGGGTAAGCAAATAAGCCACACTCGATTCACAGGCGAAACATGAGCAACGGCGGTGGTATACGGAATAACAGCATCAGTTGTCCGTTTTCCCAGGTTTGTTCACTAGTTAACTAAGATCTTTTCCTGAGGTGTTTCCACCAGTGCGGGAATGTGCTGCTTCTAAGCCTCTCGCCTGATGAGCTGAGGCGACTCTTGCGGTTAGTCACACCGCCTGAACTCCGTCAGCTGCAATGTGCCTCTTTCGTGAATACACAGAAAGAAGGGTGAACAACGGAAACCATGTCCGGCAATAGCGGCAACAGAAAATCGGCATGCATTTGCCGCCGTCCATTTCAAAAGTTAGGCCCCCACAGGCCGGTGACTAGAGAGTTGTCTTTTCACAGCGGAAATAGATGATTCTTAGGTAGCGTTCACCCTTTTTGTGTAGCTGTCGTTTGCTCTCTGTAGCGTTGTTTCTGAGAGAGAGATAATCGTCGAGGAGCACCCTGTCGAACGTTCGTCTTGTCCTGGTACTTCTCCCGAGCCTCCCCGTACATCACGAATGAGCAGTAGGTCAACGGTATACAATAAAACCTGATGCTCTGTTTTGAGAAGATAATCGCGGGGGACGACGTGTTGCATCATAAGGCCATGCATGGCACAATATACTTCTTCCTGTACTGTCGACGATCTGCAGTCAGACGGATTCGTCGTTTCGCAGTTCATGTCCAGCATGCTCACAATAATATGAGCACACTTGAGAAACGGGTGGTTTACTCGAGATTGCAACCGCAAGCTCAGTGCCCGTTCATCCGTCCACATAGTCCATAGCGCTAGGGCACTCATCAAACACTGACGCCTGGCTGGGTTGTCAAGGCGCCATCCTTCATTCCTGGCGGCCGAAGCCACTGCGTTGACAACCTGAAGCAACAGGGGAGCATCGAGCTTCGACCTCTCTCTTTCTCTGCTGGGCACTGCCAAACTTGTTCGTGAGACGTATGACCAGAAGGTTGTGGCGAAAAGGGCGAGAGACAAGTTCCGCGCCGTCGCACTCCACCGAACCCCATCGTCCACTTTCTCGGGTGTCTGTTGCACTCTCTCTTCCGTGAAATGAGAGTTGTCGAGATTTGTGTCTCTAACTTCGTGCTCTGCATAATGAGGCTGATCAGTACACTGCAGGAATCTAAGCACGCTCCCAAGAGCGTCGGAAGACGATTCCTGTTTTGAACTCGACATCAGTTGCGTGGCTTGGCTGGTGGGAATCTCTCGAGGATTCGTCGTTTCGCCATCGCGTAATAAAAATCCGCCCTTGTGTTGGTGTCTGTCCCCCAAAGGCTCATCAGGTGCGCCATCGCTGCACATTCCCACAATCAACTCCAGAATGCCAAGGAAGCCGTACGTCTGGCAAACCGGGCTTTCCAGTTTTACCAGGCTGTTGGCCAAGCAACAAAGCAGTCCAACTGGAGCCTGCTGCTGGTACGTGAGACAGAGATTTTCTTCTCCATGAACGGCGGTCTTCCGCCTGGATGAGTGTCCGGCGTTCAGGCAACGCACAAAGTGTTCTAGGCGTTCGCTGATTGCGTTTGATGTACTGCGAAGACACAGGGATTACAGATCCACGTAAACAACAGCGTGACAAACACAGAACGGCTCTCAGAACAGAAATGCGATACACCGGAACGCATCTGCGATATGTCTGAAGCAACTGTAGCCATGTCATGTATTGCGCTAAACCATGATGTGACCGTCTTCTGCGATGTACACCCAGTTCAGGCCTGGCAGCCAACACTAGAATAGGGGCATCTTCAACCATAATTGTGGTTTCGTTTTTAATGTCTACTCAACAGTAAGCTGAGGTCCATCATTTGTGAGAAACCTACAAACGACTTTGTATCGCCTTTTCGTTGGCACGTATAACCAGGCGGGGTCACGGCAATCGTGGTGAACCCTCAATACCGGCACCTGGTCTACGGGGGCAGCTTACTATGGGGAGAGTTGGAAGCGGAGCCTACTGAATGCATTCAGAGTGAGAGTAAGCTCCTGAATGGTGAAACGTGTGATCCGACCACGTTGTTGAAGATCAGCGTCGGCCCTAACCAGTACACATACAAATTTTAAGTCCAACAGGATTCATGAGATACGCAGAAGTTCTGTCAGATGCAGCCCCCCTTTGCCCTTCTCTGTATCAGCTGCTAGCCATTGTCGCCATCGGCTGCCTTGAAATGGCTCTCTACCGCGCATGCACCGACCTGGCGTATTCAGTGGCTTTAACATTCGCAAGTGAAGAAATGCGAACTATCTACAAAGTTACAAACAGGCGAGCAGCTAACACGCCACTGGAGAGTGGTGCCTACTCGAGCAGACAACGGACCAACGGAGCTGAGGACTTACGCATACAGAGCCCGATGGTGTACAAGTTCCATCCTGCTCATGGCGTTGAGGATCATCGCCATATCTCGGGGTTGCATTGCGGACCAGGAGCCACTGGAGAATTCACCTTCCATCCCGGCGCGCGAGCCCTTTATCTGCTGTGGTGTTTCTCGCCCTCCGAGGTGGTTGCACAGCTCTGAAAGCAGATGCGTCGCCACTGCGGGTACGTCAGACGATAGCCGTGAGCTCTGAGCGCGTGAAAATCCAGTGTTGCCACCGCGAGAGGTGTCACCAGCAGGTGGAAGACACACATAACCCCCACGTTTCCCTGGCAGGTGGGAGGTCCTTTCTTGCTCCGCCTGTTCGATGTGCCACTCGTTGTGATCCGAAGTCGCTTGCGCTTGAGACCCGGCAACGAAACGCGAATCTGTCGAGGCCGCTTGAGTTTCCAGGTGTGGCCTGGTGCTGAGTGGCCACCTTGCGTCTTCCTTCCACCTAACGCCGTCATACAGCTCTTCATCGATTCCGTCCGAACTCGAACGGCAAGCCGCACCCGTGCCGGGGGGCTTCAACTCCAAAGACGCGACATTCAGAAATCCGGGTAGCGCATGCCAAAACAGCGCCACATACTTCGGGTCGCACTTGAACAAAAGTCGCTGTCCTGCGGTGAAAACGGTCCAAATAAGACTGAGAGGTGGCATATGCTGAACACGACTGCACGCATTCATAATTTCAACTACCTGCCTTTCCGTGAACTTTTTTTTCTCAACTGTCCCGACAGCCGTGCAGACAGCGTCGAAGACGGCGCCTTCGACCGGGTCCTGAGGCATGCGAGACAGAATATCCAGAAGCCGGCAGATGGACCTTGCATCTGACTGGAAACTTGCAGTGCCCTCGTCGCGAAGCCGCCGAAGAACTGCATGCGCCAGTTCCCTAATTGGTCCAGAAGCAGGCCAGACTGGAGAGGCACCAGAACTCTTCCAGCAGAAATTTTCGAGTGTCGCCAAAAGCATGACTGTATCCACGGGTGTCAAAAAGGGAACCATCGCATGCAAACGAGGGAGGCACGCTGAAAACAGTGACAGCTTCTTGGTGGTGTTCGTTTTCCCGAACTCGCATAACGCAAGCACAAGACTCGCGGCGTCGAACTCATGGACTGTATCCACCATTCTGCGCTCGAGGAGATCCAAAATGCCTTGAATCTGAGCAGAGGAACAATGGCGGGCACATGCATTCGCGAATCGAGCAATCAAGCGCGGCGTGAACGCCTCGGGATGTCGGGAAAGGCAACTGGATATGGCGGGGCAGAGGCTTTCGAGGAACTCGGCATCCAGAGGCGACGGTAGTTCCTTCGCAGACAAAGACAAATACGTCAAGGTCCGCGCAGAGAACGTGTGCTCCTCCTGTTTTACGCGCCTCTTTAGCGCCTCCACAGACTTTGGATTGATCAGCCCCAGCGACGCAAACGTGCTCACTAAATCGGCGAAGGTACCCAGTGGACACTCCTCGATGAGAGTCCCGACAATTTCCGAATCTCTGGCTTCGCTGCATCGTCCCGGCGCCTCCACGTCATCGCTGCGTCTTCGAGCACTGTTGCCACCACGAGTCATTTCCGCCACATTCACGGATACCACATCGTTTGTATTCTTGAGTTCCACGTGGATGGCTCGTGTCCTTCCCACACAAACATCAAGGAGATACCGTGCGTCATCTGTCATTCCTAAGGCCGCGAGGCATGCAAGCACGCGACCGACGGAGTTCTGCCGCGACAGCTGATAGCGCGGACCAAAAGCGACT
Organism: Toxoplasma gondii ME49; assembly: GCF_000006565.2. Classification (NCBI taxonomy): domain Eukaryota; phylum Apicomplexa; class Conoidasida; order Eucoccidiorida; family Sarcocystidae; genus Toxoplasma; species Toxoplasma gondii. Next base: position 5,650,572 of record NC_031476.1, read on the forward strand.
TGTGAGATACGCTTAAGGGCGCATTTTGCAGAGACAGAGAAAGCATGTTCAGCCTGGTCAAAGGTAGGTTCGCTTTCCGTCTTGGCTCCAGGAGAATGACACAGGCCATGCCTAGACGACGGAACCCCAGCAGACGAACTCGTGATTGGGGACGCATGACAGTCTGACCAAGAGAACCATCTACGCTCCTGGTGGTGTCCACGCTGCGATCCATGGGTGTTGCCGGTAGCGCGCACAAAAGAGCGGCATTCCGGAGCGTCCGCCAGTTTGTGCTGGGAGATAAGGGATACGATGAAGCTCCTGAGTCTGGCAGCTCTTTGGCCGGTCCATTTCGCCTGAATTTCAGAGGACAACATCCCCGACAAAATGAGGGTTATTACTGTAAGAAATCCTGTGGATAGCTACTCTCGATGGTCTAGACAGACTGTCATGACAGACGGGAGACCCCAACTAAGCGGGTCGCTCTGCCACACTGCGAAATGGAATTCAATCTTGGATGAAGGGGAGAATATACGGGTTAGCTCAGTGCGCTTCAACTGGATCGACATCCTAGTTCAGTGGAAACAACTCGGAATTATGTCAGCGTACAAGCGTCACCGGCAAAGGTGAACTTAAGACAGGCGCTGTCTTGGAACAAGGAAGGCAGAAGAGCTCACCGTATTGGCTTGTAAGGTAGGAGCAGTCATACTGATGAATGTAAAACACGGCCAGGCGAGGTTGTGAATCGCCTGTGAATCCAGATGAAGTTGTCTCTCGTCGCGCCCGTTTCAATCAGGTAGACAACAGCGCACACCGGCCACAAGCCACAGTGAGACAGGAGACTGCTGTCGGACTCATGCCTCCTATTTCCGGCGAGAAAAAGGTAGGGAATTGCGCTTTGGCACTCCACGATCTGCAGCAACTGACCGGCGGTGTCAACGACAAACCGGGAACCAATCTAAATGAAAAAAGAGATTCTCCATGCCACTGCCTAGACCTGGCTGGAAAGCAAAAAGTACGATTCACTCGACGAAAGCAGCTGCTGGGTCGCGCGTGTCTATTTCTAGAAGGGGAGAAGAGAGCTGCCTGCAGCCACTGTACAAAGCGAACGGAAGTACGTGACAGTGTGGCTGTTGGAAGCTTTCTCAGGATCGACCCCCATTTCAGCTCAAGTTTCGCCACGGAGCGGGTCAAGTTCACACATGGAAGCATCGTCAACAAGAAGAAACGTGATGGAGAAACAAGAAATCGAAAACGGGTGGACTGTCGCCTCAACGTTGCAGTTGAGAAGACAGCGAACACACCGTCCGCACAGGAAATTCAGAGCCTCGGAAAGAAAGCAGGGCGCGTAGTGGGTACCCGTAACTGTCCAGAGTTCTGTGGTTCGATCATCATTGTTCCAGTTAATCGCCAGAATCAGACCCGTCAAATTGTTCGATGAAATGTTGTAAAAAACTGTCCACAGAGGAAATGTTGCTTTTCGTCCTGCAAGCAAAGGGGATCGCGCGAGTCTCAACTGAGCACCCCTCAAATTGCATACACTCGGGAGATCGCATGCGCTGGGGCTGATACTGAACACCGATCGCTCCTGCTGCAAACAATCTGCAGTTAGTAAGGATAAAAGAAGCTCTACAACAATTTCTTGTAGTAGGCTAGCACATGGAGACACCGTCTTCAAGCGGGTTCTACGGCGCTATTCTTCCCAACCAGACTGAGGAGCGACGTTAAGGTCACTACAAAGAAGCTACCTCGTTTGGCCGGCCGCGCGACGCTCGATTGTGCTCAACAGCCAAGAGTTATCCATCTTTCAGTACCACTAGCGGAGTCCTATCGAACTGCCAGCTATACGACTCTTTCGAGCAGGATATAAACGCAAAATAAGGTCTTAAAATCCGAGTATTTAGACATAAGACTCGCTCTTTCTAGTCACTTGCATACCGTTTTTCAAGTGGCCCAGGACCTCAGGTGGCCGTGAGGGGTCTCCCGGTCTCGGTCGTGCGAGTACACACATGTTTCCATTACATTTCGCCGTTGTTGCCCACCGACTCGCTACAAATTCACATTTATACCGCAATTACACCTCGTGCAAAACATGTACGCATTCACTTGCGGAAGTGTTGTTTCTGTAAGGTGGGTGAAGCGCATTTTCATATCGAGGGGGCTTTGATGGAGTGGATAAGATTCTCTGAGTATGTTTTAGATTATGTTAACATGTTTGTCTCTTGGATGATTTGGAAGCAAACTGACGTGCATGACGGGTCAGACTGATAAAATTGATCGCGCTGTAAAAAAATGGTGCCACTGGTGATGGTGCTGAACTTCACGATTCTAGCATCGGATGCGTCGGCACGGAGGTCACTCGGAAAGTCTGCCGTTTCCAAGAAGTCAACGGAGGCAAGAATGCGAGTGTTTCATGCACTCGAGCTGGGCGCCTGTTCACGAGAAGCGTTGGAACGAATTTTATAATCGTCCGAGCACAGTGTTATTTTGTTTGCCAACTCTTCCACGTAAAACGCTACATAGGTGCCCTCAAAAAAACATTCCCCTTTTTACGCGACCTACCTCCGCTTGCGATCGTCAGTGCATAGAATATAGCGCTGAACATTTTAACACTCCTGTGGTAATTGCCGCAATTCCACAGTCTCGCTCCAGGTTAGGAATTTTTGAGGAGCCCCCATCGACGCGGCCTGCTCTCCGGTACCTAAAAACTTGCACCGCTGTGTTGCAGCGGGACAGTTCTAGCGGTTTCGAACGAACTGCACATCGGCCAGGGAAAACCAAGTTTGTTTCGCGTAGCTTAACGGCCGCCAACACGAATCCTCAGACAAAACTCCCTCTATAGCCGGATCCCACCGGCGTGTTTCTCCATTTTAGATTTCAACCGGTGCCGCGCGCGCCACGCTCTCATGTCTCCGGAGTCTATTTCCATCTCAAGCGCTGAAAGCCAGCAACAAGTGGGAAGTGTGGTCACGGCCTAGCAGGACCGCCCTGTAAGTGCATGCTTGTTGTCCCTCGCTTGCATGCAAGAGGCAAAGAAGTTTTGCCAAAATCCTCTATGAGTGAACCTTTACGTAGATCGATAGACTACCTCAAGTGGCGCGTATCGTGGGTCCCCGAGCCGCTCCATCACAGACAACCAACACGGGAAAACTGAACCAACACACGAGCTCCCGACTCTCCATGTTCCTCATTTCGCTGAGAAAACTCCGATGGGACCGAACGAAAGTGGAAAACGCAGATTTGATAAAAAGTCATCCGTTCTCGATTACGAATAACGTTCCCACACTGTTGGCAGCCACAGCGCTTGCCTCTACCACTGTCTTGAAAAATCTCTGAAGGAAACTGCAGTTCCCAGTGTGCCTCTCCCGGGGTGCGCGCAGTACGCCCTTGAACCCTTCACGTCCTCGGAAGCGCTCACAACGAGCAACCCAGCCTGGCCTTTCCTCAAAGCGCCTCTTTCCTTCAAGCGACTCTCTGAAACCTCCGAAGACCCCGGACACCGGTCTACCTTCTTCCTCTCCCGCTTCCCTCTTCTTCAGCCACGCCGCGGCCCCTATCCCCCGCCGGTCCCCTTCCTTCCGGTCGCCGGCCCCCTGCGGGGTGGCCTCCTCGACCTCGAGGGGGGCCTCTTCCCCGACCCGGCGCTTGCGGAGGAAAGCCACTGGAACGCCCAGCGCATGGTGTCCCTGCTCCAAATCCTTCAGACTGAGGTGGAAGGCCAAAGATGCCGTGGGGCGGCGGCTGCATGAAGCCTGGAGGAGGCAGCGCCACATAGGGCGGTCCGAACGGCGGGAAACCTGGAGCCCCCATCGGGGGGAAACACGGAGCCGGAAAAAAGGGAACGCCTGGAGGGCCTGCCACCAAGGGCTGAAGGACAGACAAAACAGACACTCACAAGACAACAGTGAGGACTGCGCTAGCTTACAAACCCCTCTCCCCAGATGATTGAATCGTGTCTTGCAACCCTGCCTTTTCTTTTGCCTGGCTACAGTCGTCCACATTTTACGCCTGGAACGCCCAGCGTCTCGAAGAACCATCAGCTGTACGCGGATAACTTTGAAGCTTTCTCTGGGAAGGATTCACTGCGAACGCTCCGGCGCATTCCGGCATCCATAGACGCATCGGTTTTCGCTCGGAATTCTCTGTCTCACCGGTCCAGGAGGCAAACCAAAAGGCGGCATTGCCAACGGCCCCCCAGCCGCAGGGGCGGAACCCGGCAGCCCTCGGCTGTCCCCATCGGCCGCCGGGTCAGGCCTTCGAGTGCCTTCGTCAGATGTCCCTCGAGAAAGTCCCTCGAGGGGAAGGCTCATGCCTTTCGCCACATCGTCGTCCACATGTAGCTTCGGCGCGGGCGCCCCTTGGGCATCAGACGAAATGGTAGGGATGGCGAGAAAAGAAAAAGGAGTAGTTGCGAAAAGCTGCTTCGGGGGCTCCACTCTAACAGGCGGCGACTCCGGATGCGGCGGCACCGGAGCAGGTGGCGGGCTCGGGTACGCATGCGGAGGTTTCCCGTCCGAGAAATCAAGCGCTGAAGAAAAACAGCAAAGCGTCGACATGATTCCCCTGCAAAGACACATGTCCCTCACACACTCACGACTGGGGACTGGTCAGTCGTGTGCCGGCGGCTACCCCTGCTCCTCTCCTAGATCTGTCCCCAAGCATCTGTCTCGAAATATCAAAGATCCGAGTTTTCCGAACTGAAACCTGGCGAACGTGACGATCCCATGAGATTGAAAAGTGCAACACATTGTCCGATTTCTTCTTCGCTCACGCAGAGGAGTCGTGAACTTCATCGGGGCGTCGCGCCGGTGCGTATGACTTTCTGTTGCAGGCTTCGTCCCGCTCACGCGGTGCTCCCCCTAAAAGACAAAGCACAAAAAAAATTTAAAAAAAGCGAGCCGCAGGCTCTGTTTCGTGAAAAACGCCGGTGTACACTCTAGTGTGGAACTTCACGGTGGAAACGGGAGAAATCAGGTTCCCATCGCTCTCTGACGTATTCGGTACGGCGTCACTCGTCGACCTCCAACTTGGCTCACTCCGTAACGAAGTGGGGAACTTAGAAGAACCAAGAGGACTGCCCGTGCGAAAGCACCAGATGCATTGGAGAAAGAACAGCCTGCTGGGCAGGAACGAAAACCGTAAACTCTACATGCTGAACCCGAGGTAGACGAAACTCGTTGAAGCAGTTGGATGCGCAAGAATGCTCTCTGCCTAAGCGACTGAAGACACTGTTTTTTCAAGAGCTGTTCTGCACGCATGCCCTCCCCGTCCCCAAGTTAAGGCACCGCAGAGACACGTACAGATCCGGTCGCAGTGCAGCCGTCGATCTCCTTGTAAGTATGCATGCGACGAAGTCTGTCAAAGCTGTCGGCTTCGGCCTTGCTCTGACGCAGGCACGCGAGGTGCTCTGCTGCCTCATCTCCCTTCAGTTTCTGTCCATTCTTCACGGACGCCTGCAGACACACCATCACAAAAAGAAGCGTCTAAAGCACTTCCCAACGCTAGAGGAATGCCTGCAAATGTTTGGAGTACCAGCATTCAGTGAAACCAGACAAAGATATAGAGGGGACTTGCGATGCAGAGCACACGGATAAAATACAAAGGTCTAGCCAAAGTAGACAGGAAGTACGTACACACCGTATCACCCGATTAACTCAAGAACTTGTAATCTTCTTATCGAGCGAATGCCACTCGTTCTCTTGCTATGGCTTTCCTTCTCTCTGTCATGTCCCAGCGGCTTGAATTCGAGATCATCTTCCCCCACCTGCCGACGAGGGCAGAGCGCGCTGCAGGCTAAGTTCTCTTGTGTCCCGCGTGAAGTATCGTGCCGCCCATCGTACACTTGCGAAACCAACGCAGGCATACAAGCCGTTAGGCTACGGCAGTCACTAAAACTCAAACGCCTCTCCCAGCTGTTCGGCTGTACGACGTATCGGCGGGCTGGATCCTCATTGGACTACCTGGTCAGGAACTGGATGAACCCCTTCTACTCCCGATAAGGATGGATTTTATACTCAAGTCTTCTGTTCTCTCTATGTTTGCTCGGTATGAAGAAGATTCACGTCTTGCACAGTTGAACCACTGCTGGTGGGTCGTCAAGGAGCGCATCGCCCCCTGCTCTAGAACTTACGTTCACGACGCGAGGCTCATCAAGATTATTGAAGAAAACCATGTCTGCAACCGCTTGCCGGGTCGGACAGAAATGGACGCGACCTACGAAAACAAACTCAAAACGACTCACTCCAGATTCTCCATAAAACAACGCATCTCGGCCACAGAAACCGCTCGAATGAATGGCTCCCGATCACGCGGCTCCCCGTGAGGCAAGACCTGTGCAGCAACGAGAAAGACCGGAGACACCCCAGAACTCCTGTCTTTAGTTCTGAAAAGGTAAAACTCACGTCTATGATCCTCCGTGGCTTTTCGCGGAACGGGCTGGACCTCCTGGACCTCGTCAGTGTCTGCCGTCGGCGAGTACGTTCCTTCGATTTCAAGTCGCCGTTGCTTGTCTTTGTCTTCCAAGTTCCAGCCAAGCTCCTCGAGAGAGCGCAGTGCCTCCTCCACTCTCGCCTTTCTCTCGCCCCCGAGCGCACTCTGCTTCCCAGTCTCTCGGCGTGTCTCCTCGCCGCCGTTCAGCGCCGACCGGCCTGTCTCCGTTTCCGGTGCAGCGTCAGTCATGGGTGACTCACTTCGCGCACCAGGCCGGGGCAGTGCAGGCGCCTCAGAAGCCCCCACGGAAGGAGCCTCTCCCTGAGCAGCTCCTCGCGAGAGAAACGAATCCGCTAGCCTCGAGGTCGAGCGACCTGCTTCTGACGCGGCGCTGCCAGGTGCCCTTGCCGGAGTCTGCACTTGCCCGTCGGAAGGCTGAGGAGTCCGCACACACAAGCCATGAGTACGTCATGGAAGAAAAAGAACAGCGCCAGCTCTCCTCTGAAAACGTCGACCCTGCACCCCACTGCAAGCGATCACTCTAGAAATGCCAAAAAAAACCGAAAAGTGTACGGGAGCGGCCGACGGGCCCCACGCTCGCCGCAAGCGACTCAAAATCCCGCTGTTCCACTGCATGCTCCTCAGTTGCTCTCGGAGACAGAGACCGGCGTCAGTCTGCACTCGAGAGAAGTAAACCCTACACCGTCTCGCCGCACAACCCCCCAGGGACCCAACATGTCCCCGTCCAGAACTGAGAGACGAACTCGCCGGTGCGAAAACGAGTCCTTACCTGAGATGGAGCGAACATCGCCCTCCACTTCTCCAGCAACTTCTCCGCCACGGCCGAGACTTCCTCGCTGCATGCTTCAAAGTCACACTTCAACACCTTCTTCCGCTGCGCCATGCCTCGGACGAGAAGGCCGATCTGAAGGCAAAAGCGGACGCCTTTCCAGAGAGGTAAATCGAGTTTAACAGGTTTTCTTCAACGCGGAAGAATGTCTCTGCCCGACGGCGTGAAACACTGTTCAGCTTCGAAGTGGAAATCTCACGACAAACTTGTGGTGACAGGAGACGCACTGGTCACACGACTGCAACATTACCCTGTCGTTCGTCCATGACCTTCCCTGCTCTCAAAGCCGCTTAACGCTGTCTGGTGGGCCTTCTGCATCCCCTACGTCTCCTGTCTCTTCTACTTCTCCTCTCTCTTTTCTCTGGCTCGTTTCTCTCTTCTCTCTGTCGCCTTGCCTTTGAGCCCCAGACCCTTCGCGCCAGACACCAGAGCAGAGGCGGGAGACGTCCGAGGAGGGCAGCGGCACGTACCTTGGCCTGAGCGATGTCCTGGCGAGTCGGCCGGAGCCGATGGAGGAGTTTGAGGACAGAAATCAGCATGCCTTCGTGCTCTTCGACGCTCTCTGGAGATGTTGCGAGTCCTTCCATCCATTCGCGAAGAAGAAGAAGTCCACTCTTCCGCAGGAACTGAGGAAGAGCTGCGTCAGCCGAACGCAGGAGAATTCCTGGACGCAAAAGAATCACAGGACCGAACGCAGGTTCAGAACTCCCCTTCAGTCGTCTATCGGAAGTCAGTGGGAATAGCTCCCTTTTGCGCTTGACAACGATCCCTGCATCGAACTTTTAAATGCGCAGTGGATGGCATACGGAAGGAGCGCATGGAAAGTCTCAAATCGATATCCATGTAACAAGCAGACATCTAGCGTTCTCTGAAACACAGATTCCTCCTTTCTCCCCGTTAGAATACACTCAAAGCGCCAGGAGCCAAAAAAACTCGTGAATATCCACACTCAGTGCCGAGACGGAATTGACACCCATAGGGAGGTTCACGCACTCGTGCATAAAAAAGGTCGATTTAACGGGGCACAGAAAGCCGGAACTTCACAGGCACATGCGACTGCGATACGGTTTCTGACTGTACTCTCGCATGCATCAACGCTCTCCACCGCTCGCTCAGATCTCGAACACACCTTTTACTTACAACTGTATGGAGCGCAACAATCCCTTGAAAGAAAAGAACTTGGTAGAGTGTTGTCATTCCCCGCCAACCACCCCCGCACTCGGTTTCCGTGAATCGCCTCAGTGCGTGCCTACCGCATCCCGAAATGCAATCGAGCGCGTTTCGGTGGCAAGAACATCTCTTGCATGCACACATAAGTTTTTGAAGGCACGATCGCCAGGAGTTTGCGAAACTTACGAATGGAAAAGTGTTGCGCCCAAGGCTCGACACACAACTCCTTCATTGCTGTCACGAACATCGCCACACAGGCCTGTAAGCAAAGCAGAGACAGTGAGGGCCAGAATGGAAGACTTCAAGCCCCCCAGAGCACGCGAAACGGAGAAAACCGCGGGTCTCTCCCGCAGTGCAGCCCACAGGAAAAGCTCTCCTTGACAAAGTCTTCAGCACCTGCGTTGACGAATTCCATTCGTCGCATTTTCGCGAAATATCGGAACCAAACTACACGGGTTTGAGTTCGTCTCATCGCTTGAAGGTCTGTCTTCTTTAGTGTCAAGGCCCACACGTTCGAGGTACGCCATCTCAATGCAAACCTCCACAAGGACGGAACCCCAACTTTCTTTGCTTCTAACCTTCTCTTCTGTGCAGAACATCATTCCGACGACGCATGAGCAATGTCTTCTTCCCTGTCACCCCTCTTCTCCATCGAGACCTGGGAAGCGTACCTCCTTGAGCACTGGAAGTTTCTGTTCACCGTCCTGTCTACAGAATCTCTGCAGTCGCGCCTTCAGCGTGGCGCGATCTAGCGGGCTCCCGCCTGTGCGCGTCGTGCCCCCGCCTCCTGTGTGGGGGTACTTCTTCAGGTGTTCAGCGCCGCCCTTGGCAGTTTCTCTCTTCTTCCGCTCGCGCGAGGTAGCAGTCCTCGCAGCTGTCTCATCCTCGCTGCTCGAGCTGCTGTCGCTGCTCGTGTCGCTGCTCGTGTCGCTGCTGCTGCTTGAAGCAGCCTTTGTCGGTTTCCCCACGCGACCCCGGCCCGCACTTAGGCCCAAGCCTCCTCGCTTCGCACTCGTTCTCGCCTGAGCGCCGTGGGCCCCACCTCCGGCACCTCCGTGCGGTGGGGCCTTCTCCCCAGCTCCTGCGGAGCGTATCGAGCTCTGCTGGAGTCGCCGCATCGCCGCAGAGCGTGGCATCCACTTCTCCGGTCGCTGGTCCGGAGTGCCGAACATGGCGCCTCGATTCAGCGGGGCACTTGCCCCTGTTCTGGAAAGAAGGCCCAGGGCCTGGCGCCGCATTGGGCTCTGGCCCAAGGCCTGCGTGCGGCTTCCCACGCCGCCGCGGAGACCAGCGCCGCGTCGGCCGCGCCCGCCGGTCTGAGTGGGAGGGCGACTGGAGCCGCCGCGATCTACGCGACTCGATCCAACCTCGCCTCGGAGGCTGTCATCGTCGTCGCTTGCGGTGTACTGGGGCTTCGACTTGGCCTGGTCAAACGCGGTCGCCTGGTCTGCGTACGCCCAGCCCGCGGTCGAATACGAGGGCCGAGATGGCCCCTCGTCGTCGCTGCTCGGCCCCGACGGCGCGTGAATGACGCAGCAGCAGCAGCAGTCCTGCACGTTCAGCTGGGCGCGAAGGCGAGCGTCTGCACCAGCGGCCTCACCTGTCTCTCCCGCCTTCTCAGACGACGCTAAGAGCGGGGCGAGAACCAGGTTCAGACAAGTAGACGAACAGCAGGGGCAACACGAGGCGTCTTGGTCAGCACTCACGTGGATGAGGTCGTGCTTCGAGGGAATGGACTCGCGAGGTGGCTTCCCCGGTCGAGGCGCGTGGCGCACAGCCTCTGGGGACGCGTTCGGCTCTTGGGAAGACGCAGACATGTCCGTCTCTGCATGAGCGACTGCCAGCTCGAGAATGTCGCTCTCAGAGATTCGAGGCGGCGACGGCTCCCTAATTGACCGAGGGAACTCCGTGAGGGAAGTGAGCAGACGCCGCGTTGCGAGTTGTTTGCCTGGAAACACAGCAACAAACAGAAGCAGAGAAATCAGAGAGAGAGACTTTTTCAGTGTCCACCACCAATCATTCGTGGTCGCTAGCGTCTTAAGCCTCGCCTTCGGAGCATAAACGTTGCCGTGGAACGACGCGGGCCTCGAAAAACCATGACTCGACCACCCTTTGTGGCGCCAGAGAAGTTCAACGCCTCTCACACACATGCAGAGGTGATGTCTCGTCGTGAAAACAGAAAATCCCTTTCTGCTTAAATACGCCCGTGGTAACGTGAAAATCTACAGACGGAAAAAAACGCGCTGCTGGGCCTGGCTGGATCTCCACATCAGAGCCGCAACAGTTCTGCCAGAGCCTTCGTGGGGACCCTGAAGGTGGAGGCGAGTCCGCAACCCTTTCGGGTGTCACTGTGCGAGTTTGATGCCACCGCCGTGCAGAGACAGAGTTGTCCTCTCGCTGAGAAAGGTAGCTTGCCACTGTCGGCCCTATCGCGATTTTTGGCACCTACGAAGACCCCAGGGAGTCCCGCACAAGAGCAGCTAGTGGGCAGAAAGTTGAGACACCTCCCCACGAGCGGAGCTCAAATTTCCAGATTGTTCCCGCTTCGCAGGCATGCACAGATCAGCTACCAGTCGTGGGTGAGCTTGCGGCACGCGGAGCGCCTAGGCAACACTTGTCTCTCTGCCATCATCCGCTGGAACCCCCCGTCAAGGGGATTTTCGGTCTCTCGATGCGAACAAGAACAAGACGACCGAAGACGTCGCTGGGGACAACACACTACGAGGTGCAGCTATCGGCTGTGACGGTCCAGACCAGGACTTGTACATTCTCGTGGGAAGGCTAGGAGGTCAAGTGGCTTGATAAGAAATGGAGGTGCTGGGAGAGAAGTCTGCAACTGTTCTCACAGTGAACCGGGTTTCGACTGTGGCCCGGTCTTTCGAACGTTCCAGAGATCCACGCGCGTGGCAACGACAGCGGCTCTAGGAAGTCACAACGAAGTGTCGCCTGTCCCGGAGGGCCGTGGCTGTTCGACGCGTCTCCCACATGGACAGGAAAACGTTTTGATCCTCAGGTTCCCAGACAGCAGAAAAGTCAGCTGAGGCCCTTCGCCACTCGAGAGAGCACACACGACGGCGGAGGTAGCAGTCTGCACCGTCCGCACTCGATTCTCCCGCCTCGGAAGTGAACAAACGGAGCGCTTCGTTCGACAACGGTTCGACAGCTAGCAGTGAAGCTTGAACCTGTGTGAGGCGCCTAAGCGCAGAGACTCCTGCGCCGCGAAAAACATCTCACGTACATTCGAGCGCGCCGGCGAGAAGCGAAGTCATGTCGACGCGTCGAGGAGCACACGCTGTCATGAGGGCCGTCGCCACACCCTGGTGACAACATGCACGCAACACAGGTCTGGAAAAGAATGCAAGAGAAAAACGGCGGTGTAAGGCACTGCTGCTTGCTGGGAACTCACGCGGATGTCCGGACGACAGCCAACTCGAGCACAATGTCATACAGACTGGAAATAGTGAAACCTAGGGTCGCTGCGCGCTAAGCTGCTCATACAAAAAAGTCAGCGATATTTAGTCTGACGAGATCGTCCTCTCCGGACAGGGAATTCTTGACGACTTTCAGGAATGGAAAAACCTACAATCCCTTGCTCTCGGTAGGCGTGTTCCCCCGTGAACTGATCTATCCACGCAAATCCAGTTCCACACTGTGCGTGTGAATACGTGATCCAGATCCAGAGAGTCCCCTTATGGGAGGTGCCCCCAACCCAGGAGGTGTCTGTGTCTTCTTTTCTACTCGTACTTCGTTGGACACGGCGTTAAGACCTCCTTTTGAAATCTGCTGCTCAAGCAGTTCTTGGGCATCCGCGACTTGCTGTGTGTAGATGGTCCAGAGCTTCTTTGTGATCGCTTCTACGTACACCTCCAGCTCCCGGTCCGCCTCCTACACAACGCATGAATCGCTCAAAGAAACAAGAGCCGTTATTCGTTCACATGCACGGGAAAAACGGTGTTCAAGAGGTACAAAAATATACACGATGCTAACCTGTCAGTCGCGAACACTGCCTCGTGCTAACGTTTCGACGCGTACGCTCTGAAGTCACTCCCCCACCACGACAAGCCTTCTCTTGCAGCAATGTCCAGGAAGACACTTGCATGTGCTTGGGGTGTGCCTGTCCCTCAAGTCTCATGATTCCGCTCATCGACATGTAGACGGGTCCTCGCGGTTCGACGCTGGGCTGACACCACCTGTGGCTCCCCGCATTCATTGACACTGGGTTTAACATCAGCTGTCTGAACTGTTTCCAAACAAGCCTAAGCGGTCCTGGATAATCTGACCCTAATGACAAGCACTCAGTGACGGTCAACTTCCACTGCAGAAAAACACCCGTGTCCAGACGACACAGCAGTCGTATGTCCGCCTCTAGGAGGTTGTGTGCTACGAAGCCATAAGAAGAAACAGTTTTTGCCGTGAGTGTGTTTGGGGAGAAGGGGAGTCGGGAGAGGGGGGTGGGGGAAAGGCTACGCGGTTGAAAGATGTAGTGTGACAGCTACAGAGAGACATGTCACGAGGCAGCCTGAATCTGCAACAAGCTGCTTCGAAGACGCGAACCAGGCATCGGCGGCACTGTCTGGGACAGCGCAGCTACTCCTGCGTCGAGGCATCACTACATGCGGATTACAGAGAACTTCGGCAGCACTGGACTGGCAAACGTTCTTCCTTTCCGACGCAGGTTCCAAAAGAAGTGACGGCCACGTCAAATGTACCCATCGTACCGGTGCCAGCCAGGTCTGGAAGCGGATGGAAGAATTTTTTCTCTCAGAGCCTCAAAGTTTTCTGAAGGTCGCTTTTCGCAGCCCGCGAACTGGGTCTCGAAGAGTCTAGTGAACCGAAATGTAAGTGGCAAATCTACCTGCTAAGAAGCGCCCGGACCAGAACTCCAAGCTCGGGGCGAGAAGCACTTCGAGCCTCAGATCGTCGAAGGGGCCAATGCGAAGCCTCATGAAACTCATGCGCTTGTCTCTTACCTGATCAGAGTCTTCGGGCGAAGAATCCCCATCTGTGTGTCCATCCGAGGGTTTGCTTTTCCTTTTCTTGGAAACACCACTGCGGCGACCGCGAGGTTCATCCTCCGAGTCGCTCGATGAGGCATGAGCATTTGGAGTGCGTCGTTTCTTGAGTCGTTTCTGTCTGGAGAGAGGCTTCTTTGCGCCACCTTCTAAGCCGCCGCCTTCGCGTGCCTTGTTCTGCTCTTTGGCCGTTTTTCCATCTCCTTCCTCGCCAGGTCTCTCTTTCCTTTTCTTCGTGGGAGATTCGTCACCCTCGTCTGCCTTCTTGTCCCCGCGCTTCTTCTTGGGGCGCAGCAACGCGCCTTCGTCGGAGTGTTCCTTCTTCGTTTTCTCGCGTCTGCGATAGCTTTCATCTGTCTCGGCAGCATGTTGCCCGCTTTGGCTAGCACCCCCAGAAGCATCTCCCGCGGGTCTGTTGTCGGCGTCTGCCTTTGCCTCGCCCGACTTCTGGTCTACCTCGTGCTTGCATGGAGCACGTGGCTTTTTGGCGTCTGCATGCTGCCAAGGCACGGCTCCTGGTGCGTCTGTGCCGGCTTTTACGGGAAGAGTGTGCGCGCCCGACACATCGGTTCGTTCCACATTCGGATTCCGAACGTATGAGGCCTCGGCTTCCCAGTTGAAATTGGCGCGCTTGGAGTCTGCCGCTGACTCTGCGTCTTTTTCGACATCTACGTGGCTCCTGAATTCCCCCCTGCTGTCGCTATCTAGTCCGTCGCGGTCTAACTCCGAGGGCTGTCCTAGCGTCTCTACCACGGAGGAAGACACGGAATCGGACCTGCCCGGCACAGTTGGTGAGAGGGGAGAAGAAACAGCAGGGACAGAGAGCTGGGAAGCTTCGCGGTCGCGTCTCACCGCAGACGCAACATTGCTGGAGTCGCAAGCAGTTCGACACCCACGGTCAGAGACAGTCGACGATGCAACAGGAAGCGAGGACTGCTCGTCTTCGAGCCTGGATACTGAAGGAGTCAACACGCGAGCCGCCGGGACAACCCCGGAGAAAGCGGTGTCAGTGACTTGCACTGCAACCCGAGAGGTCGGATCCGCTAGGACTGGAGTGGAAACATTTGTCGCTGCTCGGTCGAGCAGCAGCGACGAAGAACCGGTGTCTGCCACGCTGTCGTGGATGTATGTACACTGTGTTGCCGCTGCTCCCGGCGAAGCTACCATAGTTTGAGGGTGGGTCGTGTTCGCCGCTAGCGGAGAAACGGAGGATGCACGTTCATTTCCCCCATCACCGTCACGAGGCGATGAGGTGTCAGCAACGAAGTTCGTCATGCTCGCAAAAAAAGTGGAAGCACCACGCGGTGGGAAAAGCTCAAATGTGGACAGAGTAGAAGGGGGCTGTTCGCGAACTGGTACAACACACGGCATGCGTGTATACGCAAGCTCTGACAGCAGCGGCAAAACGAGGTGACGAGGAAAGTTCACGCTGAGATCTACCCCACCAATCCAAATGGAGGAGAGTACAAGAGGGGAAATGAAAAGCCAAGGTGCGGCACTCACCGACCAGTTACCTGCTCCGCCTCACGAAACGCGAGTTTGCGGTTCGGTCAAGACGACGGCGCAGGCGCGGAGAGGCCACGTCTGCTCAACGGTGGAAGCCTGGTTTCTCTACAGAATCAAGGACGCATCCAGTTCCTGTGAATGTACGGAGCTACCGTATCAAGGAATAGGAAAAGAAACATTGGGAACAAGAACCGAGAAATGCTGCCGGCAGTGTCACCGGAATCAACCCACGGGTGTCAAGTGGCTGCTCTGCCCAACCCCTCTCCTTAATGCGGTTCTTTTGTATTCGTTGGACAACTTTATTGCTGGTGTATGTTTCGCCGTGATGCACGCCATCACACATCCCTCCGGTGCGGTTCGTTCGGCTGTCTTGAGCGTGAGAGTGGAGGGAACTCGCCGTGGAAATCCCCAAATACCGCATTGCCAGTGTACCAGCTAGTCTACTGGAGATATCAAGCCTGAATGCCTGTTGTTCAGCCACAAAAGACAGCGTCCGAGGAGAAGTACGCGAAACGAGAAGAAAACGGCAAATGCTGCCCCCCTCTCGCAGACCTAGACATCGTCCAACAGCAGGGACAGCCCTCCCTGGAGGGTGTGTTTGCGTACGCGCGAACAGAAAAAAACCTCTGTTCCATCTTCCGTTTCCACAGAAACGCTACCAAGTGCGCAACCTTGCTTTCTTCTGTCCCCTCAGCTGCTGTGGACGAGATCCGGGCAGAGGAGGCTCCAAAACATCCTGACTTTCGGTGGGGCATAGATGTGTCTGACAAGGTGGCACAATGTTTCCTCAACCGCAACAGCTAACACCCGCTCAGGATTCCAAGCGGGAAATAGAGTTTGAAAAGAAAAAACACGAACAAGAAACAAGCCTTAATAATACTCGCTGTTGCCAAGCTCTCCGTATTACGGCAACGCGATGCCGACACTTCCCCGAGGCCCCCCACGACGACCAGTCTAGCTTGCAAAGCGCTAGCAACGGGGCACTTTAGCCCAAAAACTACGATTTCCTCCTCAAACGCGAAAGCTCCGGGGAAATGGCTTCGCCGTTGACGGAAACACCGGACTCGAGAGGGCAGCTTTCCACTCGCACATGCACTCAGACAGTTTTGGTCGGCGGACTGGCAGGCCCGTCTTCGGCTAATTAGCGGAAACCGGACAAGTGGACAAGGTCGTCTGCATGCACGTGTGCGTCGTCCACAGTCTGTTTAGCACGAGCACGCCTTTCGTCTCAGCATGTCTCTCCCACTTTATTAAATGGAGGCAAAGATCCATTTGTACACCCCGAGTATCCACGTTAGTGCGGCACACTTACGGTTCGCTTTTGGATTTGTAGTTTGAAGAACAGTACAGCTCTTTGAGATGCAGCCAGCGGGACGACAGTCAGCGTATTCAACAAATACGCCCGAAGGACGCTAAGTCCACAAGGTCGAAGAGAGAGAATAAAAGCCTTCCACTGCCAGAAATCTTTGTAGACAACCGAGGGTGCACTGATCAAATTTTGGTCAGATTTGACATGTCCAGTGGCTCGCTGGTGCCCGGATATGTCGAGCCCTGCGCCCGCTGCATCGTGTGAACACATAGACGCGCACAGAGCATCACAATTTTCGAACACAGTCTAAAATTTCCGTAATGGTGTCTAAACTTCTACATACAAGCAGAATCAAATCGTCAGATCTCAAGGGAAATAGTGACGTATAGAGAAGCAGTGCACAGCTCGTTCCGGCGCGTACAAGGCGTTCACCTGGACTTTTCGTCGTACTACCAGCATGGTGTTTTTTGAGTTTACTGCTCTGTACGACTGACTCCAGTCATCGTTCCGTCTCCACCAGAGAAGTGACCGTATTTCTCCTAGCATTATATGCATGCCCGGTTTCCCTCCCTGCCCCACGAACACATCCCCTCTTTCCATTTGCATCCTGTGTAGGTCTCCGCCGCTCCATCAGCTTGTGAGTTCTCAGAGAAAAGAATAAAAATAGCACACGCATGATAGGCTTGCGTAGACCGGAACAGCCAGAGGTTGCAAGACGAAATGATAGGAAGGATGGTAACGGAACCAGACAGGTGACACGGAGTAGAGAATCCAGAGGAGGAACAGACGAAAAAAAAAGATGGGTGGGGGTCACAGGAAAACAAAAGGGCACTTGGAGAGAAGACTAACGCTACAAGCCTTCACCGTACCAATACATTGCTCATGTCTGTTAAGCAAAAGGTCCAACTACCGTCAAGCATATACGTGATCCCATTCTCTATTTTGGTTGCCTTATAGGTGCAAGAAAAGAATAACATGAGAAGCCAGACACTCAGGGAATCCAACGAAATTATCGGGAGCGGTATTCTTCTGACAGCAAGAAACAGCGTAGAAATTCTGTTGGCGTAGTGATCTATTCACTCATCGTTTTGTCCACACGCGGACACGCTTTTGTCTGGCATTTTCTGTACACTTTCTCCCTGGTCTTTTCAGCTCTGGCTCTGCGTTAAAGCAGGGGCACGCGATATGGATGCGTTGTTGCACCCACTTCACCGTCTGGTGTAAGCAAGTTTATTTTTCATCGGAATCCATGCCGCCTGACAAGCATTCAAGATGCAAGTGTCTGTACCTTTGTGTGCTGTCAGGTTATTCCATGCAAGTTGACTACCACTGGAAAGGCGATACTCCTGCCCTCGTATTTATAACATGCGCTGCGCAGTGTTACGTGCTCTAAAGTGGTGGAGGCCCTGCGGCAGCGCTCCCTGGCGGTCACGCATGAGGTCAAGCCTCCAATCGTCACAAGAAAAGGATATCCAGCTCTTTTTTGAACTTTCCTGCTCGGCAACAATTTGTCTCGTGGACCACACGCTCACGTTGCAGCCCGTAGCACCAGGGTGTCTCCCCTCCTCTCCACAAGAGATGTCACAGTCGACGAACAGGCACACCAAACAACACCAGGCCGCTTCACCCTCCCCTGATGACCGCCTGAAGACTGATGTCTGACCACTCTCTGCGGAAGGTGCGCTTCCCGTGTTGGTTTAGAGACGACCTTGCATGCGCCGTAGAAAAAAGTAAACGTCGACGCACTCATCGCAGGTCCACTGCTGTTCCGAGTTCCGGTAAATATGGAGTGGACACCCAAATGACTACCAGAGTGTCCTAGCTGCTTAAGCTGACGCCCCACCTTTTCTGCAGAAATGACGTCGAGCTACTAAAGCTTTATGCCCGGAGGTTTTAAAAACCTGCTTTGCCATTTGGTGACTTGTTTCTCAGTCTTGATCGGGCGTCTGCATGTGTTGGCGTCTGCCGGCGTTGGAATTCACGAATTTGCCATCGTCGACGAATCATCAGAGGATGATCCAGTTGCACACGTACGCGTTTAAAACGTTCACACGGCTTTCGCATGGACAGAGAAAAACCGAATTCTGCTTCTGCTGTCTTTGATGTCTGCGCTTTTTGGAAAACACTCGCATGCAACTCTCTCGGGTCCCCAGAGTAGGTATGAGGATCATCCAGGGTGGCAGCCTGCTTACCGGAAGTGACGACCCACGCACGGGTGGCGCAGTTGTATTGCGGGAGTGCTGAAAGGGGGATATTTTCAGGACGAGCAGCGATGGCGAGGGCCCCTGTCGCGAAAGGGTACCACCCGAAGCGGAAACGAGTTGCGAGTTTTTGTTCATCGTTATTAATCTGCCTTTACTAAGATTAAATAAAAAAAGCTCCAGTCCCGTGGGGTTACAGAATGGGAAAGGTGGAAAAACCGGTATATAGTCACCCGCACTCGTAGAGCCCTGACGTTTGCCTCCACACACTCTGTCGCGCCCTACTGCGTCGCCAGGCGTGGAAGTGCTCTTTCTTCCTTTGTGCGTCGGCCTTCCTTGGCGGTGTGTCTCTGGGGTTCTTCGCCTTATTTGGGATAAATTGCACCCTGTACAGCGATGCAACCGTACTCTCGAAGGACTGAGTAGGATATCCAAGGACTTCCGTGTATCTGTCAGTGGATAAGTGCTGCAGGCACTCTGTGACTGACACGAGGCGTCGCAAAGCGCCGCTTTTTTGCGGTGGAAGCAACAGCATAACTGTAGATGACCCCCCGATGGCGCGGAAGACGTAACCTTGCATTTTCACGGGCAATTCACATGAACAACTGCTGATAGGGATCGTGAGAGCCATATGCACGACGTTTAGTCACTCCCATCGTGGCGACAGCCTCCACGTGACACGGCGTGGCGGCCGGGGTTGTTCGTTGCGGTTTGGACGCTTGGTACGGTTGGAAGGATGCAGTTCCAGCAAACTGGAAAGGGAAATCCAGCAGACACAAATCGTGCGGATATTAAGCGGCATTATTCGGTGCATGCTACATTTCCCGCACTGTATGGCTCACGGGGGCCGATGAACACCTCTAGGCTCACGCACGTGTCGGGCCAGAATTTTCCAGCAGCCCAACAACTGCGAAGTACGTTCCTACGGGAGGAATCGGTTCAATGCATTCATTGTTGTTATTGCTCAGTGGATATTCCATCATATTTCTCGAAATGAACCTGAGTACCGTCGCCGTGGATTGTCTCCGTGGACTGCTGGTAGTTTTTTGTTATACCGCAAACGCGTGAATTTTTCCACGCTTAGGGGGGGGGCGCAAGGAAGCGTTTTCTAGTGGTTCAGGCTTATCCTTGGAGCTGGCAGTGTTCTTTCAGATATCACATTGGCAATAGTTGTATGCGTAAGAGAAGCGCCGCGAAATGTAATTACCGTGACGTGGTCACTTTACGGTTTTCTGAAGGTGCGGTCTCTAGCAAGCAGAAGTGTTGGATGAAGCCCGAGTGGATAATTTTAAACAAAAGGCTCTACAGCGCTACGACTGATCACGCGTTCACTGTGGCAGCCCGAGATTCTTCGTCACGGATCTGAAGAGGTTCTTTGTCGCCAGGATCCCCTGGCGTCCAGTCTTCGGGTTCTGGGTTCTGGCACAGTCCGTGGCGTTTTACCTGTGTCTTGCGAGCGCATTTCGCTGTGTACGATTGCAGGCATGTCGAGTGTGGCCATGTGTTGGGTGCAGTTTCTTCCTGCGTCGTGTTTCCTGCAGCCGCAGTGTTCGCCGGCTCCTGATTCCGCTCTTTTCGGAATAACGCTCGGTACGCGTCTCGCACGTGCGTAATTCTGTTTTGGTC
Organism: Toxoplasma gondii ME49; assembly: GCF_000006565.2. Taxonomy (NCBI): domain Eukaryota; phylum Apicomplexa; class Conoidasida; order Eucoccidiorida; family Sarcocystidae; genus Toxoplasma; species Toxoplasma gondii. Next base: position 5,670,654 of record NC_031476.1, read on the forward strand.
CAAGAACGTGCTCGACTCGAGGATTTCTCCGCAAGGAGAGCGATGACAAACGGCGGGGATCCACCTAGTGGGGTATGTAATAGAGCTGGTGGATTTAACTCTGCGACCCCAACGAGACCGACGCGGCAGGGTGGTCTGGCGTCTCCTTCAGAGCGGGGAGGTGGCCCCGTAGATGATCGGATACCTCGAGCGGTGCCCGGGGATTTCGCTTCTCATTTACCGCTTGCATACCTTCCTATGAAGATGTCCGCGTCCGGTCCGTCTCCTGTGGGACCCGTTGATGCTGTTGTCGCGTATCCGCCTCAGTCACTGCTAGGCCAGCCTGGGTCTGTTGGGCTTGTGAGACCAGCTGATCTGGCACAAGCGGGAATGCCACGTGGGGAGGACTATCAGGAAGAAGGTGGCTTTCAGGGTCGATCACGAAGTCGAGAACCACGCTTTGGGGGCAGCAGCGCTGTGGTGAGCTCACGTGGATTTCCCCGAATGAGGCATGCAGGACATGGTTTTGCTGCTTCGGGGGGTCCGAGACCCGGCGGTAGTTCACCGGGAGGGTTAGGCGGCGCTGGAGGTAACGAGGGGTCTGGACGTGGCGACTTAGACCACGTACGAGATATTAGAAGTTTCCCAAATGTCAAGCAATCATTCCGACCTAGAGCGGTTTCGGGGCCCTCGGATCCCCCGGGGGCGGGGACTCACCACTTAGGGAACTGCCGCGATGTGCGTCAATTCGACCTTAGCAGTCACGCTGCGCAGCAGTTTCCAGTGAAGAGTGGCTCTGCCGCGAAGGAAGGAGCTGCAGACCACCCCGGAAATTTCGCAGGTAATTCCGCAGGGGCTTGGTCTGGCAGGGATTCACACCACGACAGCGGGTCTGCCAGTGTGTGCCCGACTGGTGACGGGGGGCGTGATTTCGGAGGTGGCCAGCAGCGCAAGCGACGCCCTTTGGCGTTGTCACGGAGCCGGCGAGGGTTTGACGGACGTCGAACAAGTGTGTACGCAGATCAAATCATTAGTTACCAGCACGGCGGACTGTGTCCAAAACGGGTCAAGGCCGCGTTTATGAGTGTGGCACAGGCGGCTGGCCAACCGTTCTTGGTCATGCCGCGGCACATGCGGTTGGACGACACGTGTGCGGGCATACCGCCGGATGCGCTTGGAGGGTTGAGGAATCCCGCCGGTAGCTTGGACCCCTCGGGGAGTAGAGATAAAGCGGGCATCTGGGATGGCGGAGCGGCCGCCCAGCTTAACTCGACCTCCGGCTTAGCTGATGGAGTGTCCACTCAGATGAGCTGTCCGTCTCCCTGGAATGGAGCTGGGGGACACGCTGACACAGAGGATTCTGTTCTGCATATGAGTGAGGTCAGCGCAGATGAGAGCGACGATGAAATGGAAGACGGTGAGGTGGAGGAGGCGAAGAAAGACGGTCGGACGACACGTTCGGGACAGGAAGAAGTCATATCGGGAGTTGCTCGACCGTACTCCCAGGGGGCGGCAGAGCCTGTTCCGGGAGCGACGGACAAATCTGCTCCTTCGTTCGCAGGCGCAACAGATGCACACCGGGAGGGTCAAGCTGCTACTGTGCCTAATAATTGGGGCTCCTTCAACTCTCCTGGAGGCTTGTCTGTCTCTTTTGAGGGTGGTTTCGGTGTCTCAGCACCCCTACTTCCGTCGGGAGTCGCGTCAGAGGCTCCTAGTTTACTCGGACCAGCCCCGCGAGGAGCGTTGTTCCGACCTCCGTCTTCATGTGCCGCGACTGCTTTTGGTAACACAGGCACCAGAAACAACACTTCAGAGCATCGGCCTTTTGCTGACACGTCTGCGGGTGGGGCACTAGTGACTTCAGCAGGTGCAGTTGATGGCCAGAGTAGCTTGAGGTCGCAGACAGTTCCAGGACAATCACCGATGAGTTTTCCCGCACTCGGCACTGCAAATGCTTCTGAGCGTAGTTCAAGCATGGGCCGGGCACGGCCTGTAGATCCGCGATTGCTGCGACAACGAAAGCAGCATAATGCGGATGGAGCTGTGTCTGCGCCGCCGCATGAAATAAACGATTCGAGTGGCGAGACGCTCTTATCTTCAGAATGTGCTTCGGGAATGGAGAAAACATGCGCGTTAGGAGATAAGGCTCCATCCGAAGTGATTCGCTATGTTAGCTCTATTGATAGAAGCGTTTTGGAGCTTAAAAACCCTCCGACGCCTCCCCCGCCTGGCACGCTACCACCGGAGCTTCAGAACACGTGCGTGGCGCGAGGCAAGTTACCTCTCTTGCTGGACCTGGACAACACGCTGCTGCATGCTCAGGCAGCATCAGCCACTGGCTGCGACGTGCGGCTACAGGATTGGATTGATCCGTATGGAGAACCCGAACTGTATCGATTTGAGCTGCCGTGCAACCGCAAGACTTATTATATGAAACTTCGACCCCATCTGAGGACGTTCTTGAAGAAGCTGGAGCCGTTCTACGAGATGAGCGTGTACACAAATGCTACTCAAGAATACGCCGACATAGTCATCGCGATTTTGGATGGCAATCGTCAACTTTTCCAGGATCGGTAAGTAAAGAGTAGGCGGTTTCTAGGAAGAAGGAACGCTTAAAACCGTTGTAAGGAGTCCGCTACACCCAAGACAAACTAGTTGACCTAGCTCGGTTCAGGTAACCCTACATCAAGCGGGGAATGATGAAGCACTTCTTTCAGAGCGAAGATGCATGCGAAGCAGAAAGAGTCTTCGGGTATGTTGTGGGGGAATGGATCAGTCTATGATTTTAAACCAGGTGAGCGGTCCGAACAAGTCATTTTGCGAGCAAGCATGCAGGTTGCTCTCAAAGTCTCCCGCGTAAGCATCGGTATCGTTTCGCTGTACCTATGCCCGTTTACATAGTTTGACACCTGTGTTGTTGGGAAGTTTCTCGTGTTGCGCGATGTCGCAGTGAACCCGGTTTTAGTCCCAGGGAGTGACGCAGCGGGCTGTCGGGAGGCTGATGACTGATCTGCTGGTTCTTCGGATGCCACACAGACCACCAAAGTGTATCGTAGTCAGGTTTGACTAGATTAGGTGTCATACAAGGCAAGGTGGTTGGACAGGCAGTCCCACTAGAAGAGGAACCGGCACGTACGCACAAAGTTACAATGGAATCCACTTGAGCACCTTTGCTCATCGGTGAAACACCAACTGTTGAACTGCAGAACGACCCTGTTTGGCGCACTGTTGTACCGGTTACAGTTTGGTTTTTCGGCACTAGTTTGTTTTTTCGTTAGCACCGTTTGCTGTAGCTTCTCATGCCAAATTCCACTAAGGCCGCCCAACACTAGAGCAAAAGTGGGCGTCGCTCACAACGATGGTAACTTGTGGCAACACATGCTGGCTTGCATAATATTGGTGCGGCGGGCAGCACGCCACCACAGCCAAAAAACAGACAAATTTCGCGACCAAATTCATCACGAAGCCGAAGGTGGTGACGACCGAAGTTGTCGTTTCTGACTGTGTGGTCGAGGTTACAAAGTCACTGTGAAGTACGTGTACACGTGGAAAATTGCTGTTGCCTTGGGCTCGTCGTCTCACTCAAAAGATCCTTTGAAAGTGATACAAAAGCAGATCCCGCACGCCGGAGATCGCTGTCGCAGACAGCTTCGACTGTCACGCTTCACTTATGTCGAAGCGTGCATGGGTCTGAAGGCAAGGCGGGCAGATGGAATGGGATCCATGTACAGCGGTTTACGGTGACAGTGCGGTGGCACTCGGTTTTGCAATTGGACGCAGCGGTGGGACAGTGTGTCAGAAAGAATGTTGACGTTCTGCAAGCCGCTGGTCGGCAGGTTTTTATCAGGAAACTGCCACTCGACGGCACGAAAATGCCGACCTCTGCTTCATCCGAGCAAGGCGATGTCCGGGACAAAAGTGTGTAATGTTCCAGAACGAGTCGTGTTACGGCCGAAGATGGAAGAGACGAAAATAAGCAGCGACATGTGGAGCGTAACAGGGTGCGTCGGTGTTCATACGGTAAAGACAGGTTTCGACACATGCAGGTCCAGTACGCGAGAGCGAAGCGTTGAAGTCCATGTGTGTCCTGTGTGTGTCCCTTGCATGTCCCTAGGATTGTCGCACGTGACAGTGGCTTCAGAGGAGAGGCATCAGAAAATAAAGCCGTCCGCCGACTGTACGAAGGCATGGATAAAAGGTGCATTGTTGCCTTCGATGATCGGCAGAACATCTGGACAGACTTGCCTCTAACTCACGTAGTAAAGGCACAACATTATGACTTCTTCGACTCGCATAAGACAGAGCTGAACGCTTACTACCCCCCTTTATCGAACGGCATTGAAGGCATGACAGCACCGGACGTTCTGGGGAATAGACAAAACGAGGACGAGGGCGTGATGGATCCGGTTGGCTGTGGTTCTTTTCCCCCGGTGGGACAAGATACACAGTCAACTAACACACCTGTTCAACAGCATCTAAGTCGAGCGGCTGCAGACGGGAAAAAGCCCTGTGACTGGGACAGGCATTTGGAATGCATGCTGAAGTTGTTTTTGCATCTTCATGCGGAGTTCTTCAAGGATCCAGTCAATGCCAAGTATGACAACGAGGGGGAAGTGGGACGATCTGTCGCGTAGTTGGACGCCAATGCACGGGTTTGGCGAGTCACCTCGAAGTCCACGAGAATGTTGTTGAGTGCTTGCCACTTGATGGCCTGAACGAGTGTTTAGATGCCTAAGAAACTGGATGGTTTGTCTCTGTAGGGTCGTACTACTCTTAGATATGTTACCCTTCTGCAGGGTCTAGGTCTGATTCGGAATTGCAGCTGGAGGTTGCTTCTGGCACGATATTTCCCGTAATGTGTCTCCTGTTACGCTCTGTATTGCCAAAGAAGTCGTGTGGGGGGGTACCCCGGTGGGTGTGAGTGCCAGGGGGTCGTGTGTGTTGGTTTCTTTGTTTGCAGCATTGGCGCGATCCTGTGCAATTTCCAGCAAAAGGTACTCTCCGGTGTAGGGATTTTCTTCACGGGTTTTAGAAAAACCTTTTCTCCAGGAGCTGCGGTAGCTGACTGCGAAGAACGGCAGGCCGAACTTGCGCAGCGCCTCGGTGCGAAGGTATACAAGAGGTTCGACGAGGAAGGAGTAACTCATGTTGTGGCCGGAAAAAACAACACGAATAACATGCTTGCCTGCAAGTAAGGAAGATTCTGTGTTACTAGTCAGCAAGTGGGGGCCGCAGTTCTTACCAGTACTAGAGAGTACCTGTAGCTCTGTGGCGATAACAGTGAAAATGCAGCTTTGCTCAGTAGTGTTTTGCCTGTTTTTTATTGTGACTCAAAATTGCGTGTTTCTCCCCTGGCATTTCGATGTTTTGTTTATTGTGGTGGGTATGTACAGGGAAAATACGAAGCTCGCCCGTGTGCACACACTGTGGCTGTATTGCTGTGAGGCTGCACTGGCACGGGTGCCTGAGTCTGCGTTTGACGCTGACACACTGTGCACTTACTACGACAACAGCCCTCCGACTGCTCCTTACCGCGATCACTGGGTGCATCTCGCCCAAGAAAAGCCGACTGCAGAGCACGAACCAGCTCATCCGTTTCCTCCACCGGAGAGCCTTCCCGTACGAGAATTCCTTAGCACTGGCTCGTACAGTGACGGCGCAACACTAACGTCGCCGTACGAGGAGTTGTTGTTCATATGGCGGCCAGAGAAGCAGATGATTCGGCAGTTATACGCTAGTGATGAAAGTCGCGGCTTGTCTCTACCATCGGCCAGCTCAAAAGGAGCGTCTGTAGTGACGTCGGTGACGGGCACCCCTGGTGGGTCGTTGTGTGGTACTTTGTTAGGTCCTGGTCAGCCCACTGGCCAGGGCATGATTGGTGCCACTTCCCACCCCCAGTCGCAGCGGCTTCATGCCTAGACTGCAATATTCTGCCGTGACCCACAGTTCTATGAAAAGGTGGGCAACTTAATTAGGCCACGTGTTGGCGTGTCCGCAGCCAACGTACACCCGTTGGACTTGGCCCGTCAGCATCAATAATGGCGCGTCTGCTTCTCAGGAATAGCAAAAGGGAACTTTACGACGGACCCTTGTCTACTGATCGGAGAAACTGTTTTCTGGGGAAAACACTTTTTAGGTAGCCACATCGCTACGAGGCACATGCAGCGTGTCCTTGAATGAATACACAGAAGCTGGAAATTGCGCCTTGGTGTGTCCACCCACTATGCCGTATTCGTTGTGGCTTGCTCTCGTGACATTCTGGCCAGTCGCTGTTTCGTAGTCACAGTACAACGCGCAGTTTCCGGAACTCGAGTGTTTGATTTTGCGTCAAATCGCAGCGAGAATCCCTTCTTCGATGCCACGTAGGACTACTGGCTGCATATGCGTTGTAGGTTGAGTTAGCTCGTTCGATCCACAAAATAGGTGATAAAAATCTACTACGGCAGTGTTCTGGCGATTATGGCTGTCGACGGAAGGCGATTTCGTTGAAATCAGTTCATCGAAAGCAGTGCGGTCTCACGGAATGTAAAATGGTTTCGCCCGGAGTATCCGAAGCTTTAATTGCTCGTTACGTGGGGCTTTTGGGAGGCAACTGTTGATGGAAATGCTATGCGGTTTAGCCTAGAACGCTGCTTTACGCTACGAGTGAATACATGGAAGGGATCGTGGAAAGGAGCAGAGGGTCCCTAAATTGTATCGAATAGCACCTAAAGGTACACGGGAGGACTACTGTGGGAGGGAAGTGCTGAAGAAAAAGAAACTATGAGAAGTGACTCGTAAGACATTCGGTTTTCGAACGTCAGTGGAGTGTACTTAATGGAGAAATTGCTCTCTTATTCGACAGATACAATGACAAACAACGAAAAAGCGGTCGTGGACGGACGGTTACTATACTCGATATAGGAAACAGGAAATACAACAGAAGAAAAGTTAACAGGAGCTCAGGAGGAAGTCGAAGCCGCAGTGTAATGTTGTGATGGTCTTGTGGTAATGTAAGGGGCGAATGCCAACACGGGGGCTTTCATCCTCAATAGAAGGATGAGGGGTAAACAGCTGGAAACAGTTAAATGGGACGTGAAGCACGGCGCTGAATGTAGGGATGTGCCATTGATAGCCAGAGTTACGTTCCAGGTTCCTTCTCCATGCGTTACAATTATGGGTAGAATCACTCGCTACGCGAACGAATTGGCGCCATGAATTGTAGGTTCTCTGGTGTGAGATGAGAAGTCAAGACTCGCCTTTTAAACGTCATTTTCGTTTTACATTTCGCTGTTGAGCCCAATCGTGTTTGAAGAATCACTTCACCCGCGCAGTTCCCGTTCTCTGAGAACTGCGACCTGCTTTCGGCCCACAGCACGCAGTTCAAGAAGCGATATCGTTGGCGAGGAAGCAGTGAAAATGAACTCGAGTTCATTGAGGCATGCAGCGCTTGTAGCCCCCGTATTGTGTGTGCATCCATCACGCCGCGGGGCGGACGTGTACGCTATTTGGAGACAATGTCATTCTGCCGAGTTGTGTTTTAAGATATCGGCCGCTGATGACGCAGAATGTTAATTTCCTCTATACCTGCGTACCCCTAAGAGTATTTCTTTTCTACGGCGCCGGCAACCGCCGCCACCGCTTCTGATTAACTGGAGCGAACATGTAAAGTCCGAAGGACTAGTCATGAGAAAGTAACAGTTCTCTCAGGGGGACAATTTAGGCTCAGCGGGTAAGGGATATACTATATCGGACAGTCATGAGAAAGGAAGTAACTGCCTTGTTTCTCACGGGGCTGGAACTGACGAACCTTCTGATCGAGTCAGAACAGTCTGGAACGGAAAGGTCCCGGAGAATAAATGCTATAGTCATGCTTCTTCGAATCGGGGTGACAAACGCATCACCTATCAATTCGCAGGTTGATTCTGTTTAGCGTAAAAGCAAAGCATGACACATTCATGATGCTTGATGCCCCGTATTGTATGTTGTGGTTCTTGTTCTGCATGCACGTTAACAGTTAACGAAGTATTACGCCATCCTTTCCTACTTTTGAATCGCAAGAAAAGACAACGCGCAGCAAACCCTTTCGAAGTTCTTTTCCAGGGAGCGCGCGAACATTGAGGAGGCGAATATCTTTTATGCTTTCCTTATAGTCGTATCCTCGTCTCTGTATGCCAGCCCTCATTGTGGCAGCTTGTACGTGTGTTCCAGTTTTTAAGTGAGAAACCCTAGGGGATTTGCGTTTCCATTAGTTCCCTCGCCACTGGGACACCACTTCTACTGAGCAGTGGCTCCCTTAGTAGTCACTGTGTCACTGTTCGAGTTGAAGAGAATACAATCATTTCCCCACCCTTTCAGCAAGCAGCGGTTTCAGTAGCGACACGGTAGCTAACATGCAACTAATATGGGCTTTGAAAAGAAGAACTGTAGTTCCTACAGTTATTACACGACAACCAATGCATACACATGAGGGACCTGTCGGATAAAGTACCCTACACCGTCAGAAATTGAACTTAAAGGTATTTCATCTTTGTTGTTTTTACATGACATAACGACGTACGAGAGACGATACATAAATAACATCGCCCACTGGGTGTATCCCGGACTCACCCTGATGCAGGCACTCCGTGTCTGCATGCACTTTTGCGTTCGTGATGGACGTGATGGTTTTCGGCTATGAGTCGCGAACTATGTGCAACAAGACTGAGACTGCATTGACAGGGTGCAGGAGAGCGCGGGTAGGTTACATTCTGAATTCGAACGAGATCGCGTATTGGGCGAGGAACGTCGCGGATCGTCACGCTTCTCGCATCACGGGAAGTCTTTCAGGACTGTCCTTGCAGCCAGGAAAGGTTTCACTTCCGAGAAAGCTAAGCTCTGTTTCCTCTATACTGTAGTACGTCATCCAGCGCAGCTGTAATGCCGTCCGACGTACAACCTAGTTTGGAACACTGTTGTCCGGTGTAGGGGGAGGGGCACATACACCAGGTGTGTTATCGACATTAGGAGTCCACAATACAACAACACCAACGTGTGCCATGGGGGATCTTCCGGTAAAAACCGTCCATACCTAACTAGCTGCTGTGCGTTTTATACCTTACTAGCGTGGTACTCTGCAACTCTCCTTTCTTTACTCAAGAACAGTCAATGACTTAGTGTAGACCGATCCACCGCAACTGCTGGCATCGCGTTCTGCGTACATGCGCACTCCGACCTACGAGCGAGGACGCGGTGGTCAGTGGTCTGGTGAGGCCACAGGCTCTGCGAAATTCAGTTTGCTCTTAACTCCTGTCGAGTGACACTCACAACGTACCACAAAGACGTGGCACACACAATTCTCTAAGTAGTGGGCCATGTGGACGTAGAAAACCAGTATGTACCTTTCAGTGGCCTTCGTCACAAACAAGCCCTATGGCTCAACCGATGCCGTCATCCGGAGCAATGTCCACTGCGAGGTCCCCAACTCTCTACCTCCAAACAAGCCTTGCGTGAGTCCCGTAAGCACACAGTAATATCCGCCCACCTCCTCAATTTCTTATGGACGGACCCTGCCACGTAACTGCGTTTTTCACCATTGCTCCCACCGATTGTCGTTTGAGGGGCAATCGACTTGCGTTTGGTTAATCCGTTAGCAAACAGAAATGGGGCTGCACACCAAAAGCAATACACGTACCACAGCGGCAACGCCGCCCAGATCTTTCGTCGGAGTTTCTGCCACTGGAAGGGGAAGTTCTGCGAGCCCGTCTCTCAGTGGTGGAAAAGGGACGCGACTGTGGAGCGTGCTTGCCGGAGATGCTGGGTAAGCAAAGCTGCAACGCTGCACCGTTTGCGTCTCCTCACAGCACTGGACACACCGGTGCGACAAAACGCGTAGATAAGACCCGTGAGGCTGCGCGAGGCCGATGCGATCGACTGCCGTGTTCCCCGAAAGTCTTATGATGCTGCTTAGAAGGGATGTCGCTGCTTCCACTTTGTGTCGTTGAATTACCAATTTGTGGCGTTTTTTAGTCCACTGTACATTCCAGTGGGCACCATACGCAATTCTGAGACTGACTGAGGAGAGACAGCAACCGGTGGTTGGTACGCCGAACTCTCGGCGCCAGTTCGATTCATCCGTCGGCTGACGGCACTGACAACCTGAGATAGCTGGAGAGTACTCACGCCGCTTTTTCCTCTGGTAAGGATCTCCAGAGTGCAGATGGGAGAGAATTGCTTTCGAGGAGTCAATTCCACTTCTGTTTTATATCATCACCTGGAGGGGCAGGCGCGTGCATCAACGGTAGTCACAAATGGGACTTCGCCGCTCCGCGGCGTCGAAGCGTCGACACGCAGAAAGGGGGGGGTGTGCCGTGAAGTATTTCGCACGGACACGTTGAATGAGGGTTTTCTCCAGAAAGATATCATAATGAGAAAACAGCGGCTCTTTCAGTGTAAAAGTTTGAACAAGCAGAGTGTACCGACGACTCGTAGCGGTTGCTGCCGGCCGCCTAATGGAATTCCAAGTCCTGAGTTCCCGGGACACTGCGAAAAAAACAGGACACTTCTTTTCGAATCACATCTGTCGGCTCTCCAGAGTTGCCAATCAAGAGTTATCAGTCTCTGTATCCGGTAAGGAAGTCCATTTTTTGCCTTCCCCCCCCCCTCGTCTCGCGTTTGGACAAAGTACGGGAGCCGCTCTTTGGTAGAGGCGGGCCGGAGGAAATTTGCTGGTTGTTCTGTGATCATGCGTTCATGCTTGCAGATTGTCATCGGCTCTCTTCAGCAGCTCCTTCCTTCTTGTCTTCGAAATGCGACCGTTACGTGTGGCCGTTGCCCTGTTCTGGGCAATGGTTGCGGTGGTGGGGTTTTGGGCTTCGCCGGATAGCCGCTTGACCGTGCGAGGTCCACAGTTTGCAGACGCGGCGACACGGGGAGTTGTGAAATCTTTGAAACGAGCAATGAACCAGGGCTGGCGCAATGGAGCCCACAGCATTTGCGCGATCCTCGGCTGTGACTACGAGCATGTCAAAGCGCATCTAACGCATAAGCCCACTTTCTTCCATTCATTCAAGGCAGTGTGCGCTCAGTTGGACGAGTTCGAGGAGGAGGTTACACACGCCAAGATGCGAGAGGAAGACTTGACCCCGAGCCAGAGAGAGTACCGCTGGCTCCTCCTTTCGAAGGGGGCCGCCTTGATCAACGATGCTCTGGGAACGCAGTTCGAAGTGCCGGCTTCCTACGTTCCTCACAACGCGAAGAACCGCCACTACATACCTGGCCAGCGCGGGGAGGGAGACGAGAAGGAGAAGTTGAAGACCCGAATGAGGGGACTGCAGGTGGTTGTCCCGCTTCCAACCCTCGAGGAGATTCAAAAGGACGGGATGGACCGCCTTGCGGCCGTAAGGGAGAAACACATGGCCCAAATCAAGGAGCTGGAGGATGCTCGTCATCGAAAGTTCTTGCTGCTTCAGGAGGAACACGACCGCCAGACAGACCAGCTGGTTTCTGAACTTAGACTGAAGCACACCGAAGAGATGGACACAATTCGTCGCGAGCTGGCTGAGGAGAGGCGCCTCTTCGAGCAGAGCGTGAAGGTGTGGGACGCAGTCAACCGCCTGCTCACTGACGCTCACGTCGGTATCGAGACGCTGACCGACCGTGTCCACACGATGAGTCAGCATGTGTTCAAGTTGAACGTGTTCTATGAGAAGCTGCACTCGTTCCAACAGACGGCGAAGGAAAATCCGACTGGCGCTGCGCCGTACTCTGCCCTTTCCTACGCTTTCCAGAGTGAAGCGGCTGTTGACCAGGCGATGCACCAGATTGTCGCGATCTACCAAGAAGCGTCCGCAGGCGTCGCCCGAGTTCAGGAGATTTTGAATCAGGCCGATGGGGTCATGGCGACGGCTCCGACAAGAGACGACGCCGCGTGGTTTCAGCAACGCCAGCGCGGCTACAAAGACCGGCTGGAGAGCTTCGTCAACCTTCTCTCCGACCTGTCAGTGCGACTGGAGGACTACATGCAGACCGCTGAGGAGCGAAAACTCGTGACGCTGTTCCTCGGAGACGAGGTCCGCACGCAAATCTTGGCTCTGCTTCAGGAGCGGACCACTGAGTGGTCGACGCGCCTCGCGACATTGCGCGAACGCACGCAAGGCATCGAGACTGCGGCCAACAAGTTCTTCGAGAGCAGCACCCAGCTGGATCGGACGACAGGCGAGGTTGTGAGTGCAGTTCTGCAGAACCCTGAGGCATTCCTTGTCCAGGTTTCCACGTACGCGACGGAGTCTGGCACCCTTCGCTCGGCGGCCGGCGTCATCGAAGAAGACTTGAAGGCCGTGGTCAAGGCGTTGCAAGACTTGGGAAGAGAGATGACTGGACTGACGGAAGGCGTAGCTTCTGCGCAACTCCCTCCTGCTGTCTTGGACTTCCTCGGACTACCCGGGCTCTTCAATGCCCTCCAGGTCGACATGCAAGTGAAGGCGAAGGGCCAGCAACTGTTGCAACTCATCAAGGGCCGTTTGAGCCAAACTGGCGAGATAACGCGAAAACTGGAGATGTTGAAGAGCGAGGTGAAGAACATCAGGAGCCCCGCGGTGCGTGAACAGGCGGAATGGGCACTCACCGAGGCGTCGACAAAGCTCCAAGATGTATTGCGGACCAAGGCTGAAGTGGAGCTGGAGATCCAGCAGATCAATCTCCAGCTGCAGCAGGTCCAAGGCACCGTTACTCAACTTGACCAGAGAATCGCTCACGAGCGCGTGGTGGCACAGCGAGCAGCGGCCGGCGGCTCCGCCGCTGCAGGGTTGCGCGGAGGTTCGCTTGCGCTTGGCGGCAGCGCTACCGGTTCTATGGTGGGACTCGGAGGCTCCGTGAGCGGACTTGGCACAGATTCTCGAGCTGCTATCGCGGATTTGGAGCAGAAGCGACAGAATGAGAAGGAAAAGATTCAAGAGCTGCGCCACAATCTGTCCTCGAAGCAACGTGAAAGCGTCAGCCTAGACAACGAAGCCCGGCGCCTGGAGGTGGAAGTAGCAAACAAACAGCGTGAACTGGCGGAGGAGCAACAGAGAGTACTGCGCGTGGCGACTCTGGCTCAGGCGCTAACAACTGGTGCATCCCCAAGTATTGGAATGTCAATGGCAAGCATGCGTGGAGGGCTTGGCTTGACTGGAGGCTTAGCAGGCAGCTCTGCGGCTCTCATGACACAAGGGATCATGGGTTCCAGAGCGGCGGGTCTGTTGGGAGGAAGCACGGCTGGACTTGCGGGAGCAAGCATGGGTGGACTTGCAGGAGGAAGCATGGGTGGACTCGGAGGTGCAGGTATGGGCGGCTATGGAGGCGGAAGCATGGGTGGTCTTGGAGGCAGAAGCACGGACGGACAGTTGGGAAGAGGGACACGTTAAGGGACCAGTTGTTTACATGGACGGGCGTCACAAACAGACAGCTCTTCCGAGCGCGCTGCCTGCGACGCGCTGAGGGATACAGCGATAGATGCTCAGTTGGCATCGGACAGAAACCCGCAGCTTGTGTATGGGGCGGATGGCGTCCGCCTTTACACATCCGGTTCTCTTCTTAATGGCTCTGCATTAGCCCTTACGACAATTTGATACTTAGAAGGCGTTACAGGCGGTCCGTGCACTGTCAGAGGCGGAACCGAAACTAGATTTCTAGAGGCGAATGCTTTCGTAACCGTTTTGGCCGTGCGTGGAGTAGGCATGGCTTTAGTCTACGGCCACTGCTGTATGATGTGTTCCAGGTGGCAGAAAGGGGACGGGACGGACGAGGGGAAAGTGATGGAGAACATTGTGAATAGAAATAATCTGGCGACAGGTGCATGCTCTCAAGAACTCGCGGCATTGACGGCATGGCGAACAACCTGCCGAGTGATGATGGCGACGCTCAATTGACTGTACGGGCGAGGCGCATGCTGCAGGCTCTCGTCTGTGCATGGGAATCGTGTATGCACACGGCATTTCAACGCTGAATGCACATGCGAAGTTTTTTGTGAAGCTTCTTGTCTGATGCACATTTTATTAAGGATCTGCAGTGGTGGAATGCTCAGATCGATTTAGAAATGCTTGTTTAACGCTCAACGGGGGATGTGCTAGTTTTGGCTCCATGAGCACCTCTCTTCTGCCCGGATGAACCCGGATAATGTGGTTGTGTATGCCTGCACAGCACTGCCGCAACTCAATTTACCAGAACTCGAGCCTTTTGAATACAATGAGCTGGTGCGAATGCCTCTGCAGCGGCGAGTTTAGTGTCGCGAAAGAAGCAAATCCATCCGAAAAGCACCTTTAACGGCCCGTGCTGACGCGGTTTGTAATTTGCAGTATAAAACAGAACAGGCACAAGACTATTCGCCGATAGACTTCTCGGGAGCTGTAGCACGCGTTTTGAGATCAGGGAGACAACAGATGTACTTCTTCGAGACTGAGATGTAAAGACTGCCTTGCGGTTTTGCTGCCCATAACAAGCGTCGTTGCTTCTGAAATTGCGACCGACACACAAACTTTAGAATCACTGGAGAACGACTGCTTTTCCTACCGGTGCCCGTCCGCCTGTTTGCCTCAGTGGCTGACATTGGGGACTGCTGGCCTAGTGCTTTTTGCGCCTCGTCGCCTGTGTCTGTCTTTCTCGTCTCTCCAGAGAGGTCGAGCGCCTACCCTCGTATTACATCCGGAAGACTCCGTAAGCAGGGGGCAAATGCTCAGCGCCGAAGGGGCTTGCGGTTTTATATGGATTTTGAAGAGCTACAGCGAGTGCTAAGATCAACACCTTTCGTGTCTGCTGTGGAGTAACAACACCGTCATCCCATATTCGAGCAGAAGCATAAATTGCGCTGCTGTGCCGGTCATACATCTCCTGGTATTCGGCTTGTTTCACTTTTCTCTGTTCTTCCCACATTTTTTCATCAAGCTCAAAAAGTTTTCCCTTTTCCATCGCTCCCCCCTGACCCTGTGGTTTCACTTTTTGTCTTTTCAGTGCAGCAGCTCGTTCTATATCTAGAAGCACGCTAACAGCCTGCTTGCCTCCCATGACTGCGATTTTGGCGTTTGGCCATGTGAATAGAAACCGAGGATCATATGCTCTGCCGCACATGCCGTAGTTCCCAGCACCAAACGAAGCGCCGATTATAAGGGTAAGCTTTGGCAAAGGAAAACACGACACGGCAGTAACTAGCTTCGCACCGTGCTTAGCAATCCCCGCACGTTCCATCTCGCTCCCAACCATGAAGCCTGTGATGTTCTGCACAAAGAGTAGAGGAAGGCGTCTCTGCGCACAAATCTGAATGAAATGCGCCCCTTTGAGAGCGCTCTCTGGAAGGAGGACACCATTGTTCGCCATTACTCCGATGGGGTACCCGTTCAGATGGGCAAAGCCGCAAACTAATGTCTCCCCGTATAACGGCTTGAACTCGGCCAGGGCCGAGCGGTCTAGGAGACAAGCCAAGAGGCGCTTAATATCTGTCTGTTGGCGGAAGTTGCAGGGTGCTAGGCCATCCAACTCTTCCGAAGGAAGGAGAGGGTCGATGTTGCTGGATACAGAAGACGAGCCAAGAAGAAGGGCAGTGACGGAACCGTGTTCTGAAAAAGGCAACCACGAAACATGGCGAACTAAACACTAAAGGAACTGACCACCTTGGCATCTGGAGGACACAGCTGAAAATGCGGAAAGACTGTAAGACTTTCCAAGATGGGACAGGGACAACGGAGATAGCTGCATAAACGAAGAGCGACTGTAACAAATGACACATAAAATTTGCCCAGAGTGCATAAGGCATTTGGGTCAACTGCTTTCGTCACGAACAAAGAAATTTCCATTCGCTTACACCTTCCCCTACCGTGACGCCAATGAGCCCGCAGGTTGGCACGTTCAGTTGCTCAACAGCGTTCACCAACGGAGCATCACCTGTATGGTGCCACATTACTTTGTTTTTGACACATGCAAGTGGACGGACAAGTGAAGTAGAAACGACAGGTTAACCAATGCAACATACACTTGGCTGTTACAGGTGCACCGATAACTAACTTATCAACGTATGGGACTAGTGTGGGGGAGTCGTAGTAATTCCAGTAAATTGCGCTCACACATACTGATTGAGTAGTGGTGGTAAGACAAGTTGTGTGAACAGCACAACACCTTATTCTCTCGAATACTGACATGAAAGCGGAAGAAATACCGGCATTAAAAAATCCAGCAACCGAGGCTGAACACGCCCCCTCGCCAAGAGAGACCCTATTGCCATCGGAGGCCCATCTGATCCGTTTTTTGTTCATCACAGTTCAGGCAACGGCTATGCAAAAGTGAACAAGATCCCTTGGATTTTGTGTGTTCTGCTGCACCATGCCCGTGTTAGGGGATATAGGAGACCTACCGCTGTTGATGAAGCAGGCACTGTTAGATGGTTGTACTGGAAGTGAAGCGACGATCCGCCGGGTGAGTTTCAGCGCGTGATTTTCATCTTTTGCATAGTGATCTGCCACTCCAGATATTCTGCAATGCATGTCGGCGCCACCGAGCTCCTCGCTCCCGACAATCTCCCCCGTGGCGGCTTTGACCAGGAGGGGACCAGCGAGAAAAATAGTTCCCCTTCCTTTCACAATGATCGCTTCGTCTGCCATGGCCGGTACATAGGCACCTCCTGCTGTGCAGCTCCCTAGCACCACTGCGATCTGAGGAATCGACTGAGCGGACATGGTTGCTTGATTGAAGAAAATGCGGCCAAAATGTAATCTATCAGGG
The DNA here is from genome assembly GCF_000006565.2 of Toxoplasma gondii ME49. Classification (NCBI taxonomy): domain Eukaryota; phylum Apicomplexa; class Conoidasida; order Eucoccidiorida; family Sarcocystidae; genus Toxoplasma; species Toxoplasma gondii. The sequence continues at coordinate 5,687,340 of NC_031476.1, forward strand.
AAGACGTCCTCCTGTCTGGACAGGTTCGCTCCACCACTGTCCACGAGATAGATACAAGGCAATCGATTCTCTGCTGCAATATCCTGAGCTCGCAGGTGTTTTTTCACCGTTATGGGGAAGTACGCGCCTCCTTTTACTGTGGGATCGTTCGCCACGATCATACACAGTCTGCCCGAAACGAGGCCAACCCCTGTGACAAGACCTCCACAAGGCACATTCTCGGTCGGACCGTACAAATCATGACCTGCTAGTTGGGAGAGTTCGAGAAAAGAACTGCCTGGGTCCAGCAAGCAGTCAATACGAGTTCGCACTGGCATTTTGCCTTGAGCGAACAGGCGTTTCTTCGCGTCTGGTCCCCCACCCGAAACGGCTTCTCTAACTGCGGCGTTGAGCTCGTCTACATAGGCAGCCATGCGGGCTTTGTTCTCTTGAACCTGGAAAGGAGAGCTTACCTGACGAAGCGACGGCCCACTGTAACCGACAGAGTTATGCTTAAGCGGAGAGCAGCTCGTACTGCAAATTTGTGCATCAGTTAACCGAGGGAGGAAACTGAGAGAACAACTTCGCGCTTTTCGCTCAGGCTTTTCTGCATACCAAGACGACCTCCTAGACTCCATCGTCCGGCGATGTGGAGATGCCTCTTTCGCAAGTGGAATTTTGCGCTTGTTAGCTGCTGCTTGTGATTCGCAAGCGTGCCATGCTACCCCTCTCCGGGGCGATCTCGCCACGCTTGAAGTCATTCCATGGGACAGAATACACGACCCAGTACCAATGGACTGCCGACATAACACACCTGTTGGAGTGTGGAGGTCGTACCATATACTGGGAGCTGTGGCCGGCTTCGCAAGAGAGGCTGGGTCGACGAGTTGCTGGAGCGCCGTGTGAGCGACAGGAAGCCTGTTGTTCCGTACCCAAAGGTTCCGAAAAAAGCCACAATCGAGGACGAGGTCGCCAGTCGTAGGATGCACAAAGAACGAGCGTCTCACCACATTACCATGGCATCGTGTTGTAGCAGTGCTAACCATCGTTCTGTCGCATACATTGCGTAGAGGGAAGTAAGATAGCGGAAAACCTCGACTCGAGAGTTGCGTTCCATGCCGAATGGCAAAGGACGATAAGACTTGAAACGGACTTCGCGATGACACCACAGTTTTCATTGCTCTACTCGTTTCGTGCAGGTAACAAGTGGCAGAAGATTATGAACAGTGGGAAATGATAAGGAAACTGCGATTGCCTTGACGTCGCCACTGGAGTGCTTTGGTACTGAACGAACCAAGCAAATCTGATTTACCATAGACTCATGGCGCTCAACGGCACGCATGCGCTCGAGCTAGATGACTCGAAAACATCTAGCCAAATGCGTGTTTTCGGCTGTCTGAAACTATGATATCGTCCACATATTGACTGCGATGAGAACGGACGCACCAAACTATTCAGTACTTTGGACACACCAGGTGTTCACCTATCACGGAATGTGTAGTGCCACCGATAGGATAACTTCTGAAACTGAAATGCGTAGACCCCCCTCCCACATAAGACACAGAAGACCGACACCACTACGCCACAGGCGAAGATAGCGGTGTCGTCAGGCCAGAACCGCAGCATGCGAGAAAAAGTAAGAATAATATGTAGCTTAAGCCGATTGACGGAAACGGCATTCGTATGTGAGCAGAGTGTAACAAATCCCGAAGGCATTAAGTTCAGATTTCGAAGCTGTTGCATCTCTGCGCAGGTATCCTCAGAGGCTTCATAGTACTGTTATTGGCTAGGCAGTCCCATCATGGAACACTGACAGACTGAGATGTCCAGTATCACACCAAAACAGCTGCGGATCCACGGCCCACGCAAAACAGAACATTTCGAGGCCAAGAGCTCTGCTGCGTTGGGAACAGAGACACGAAGAGTCAACACTATTGACGAATGAAAGAGCGTGTTCACCTGTGTACGGCTATGAGCAATGCTCAAAGCTGCCAGCTTTCTTTTTTCTCGTCCCCTCCCGGTCAGACGCTAGTCGTGTAGTGGGATGCATAATCTTCTCCAGTGATGTAGAGGACCGTACTCTCTCCAATCATATCCATAAACAATCATTCCTGGACCCTTGCACTACATGACACACGCTAACAAGAGAGGGTACCTTATCTGCCAACTTCAGACGACCCAGAGACTTGATTGCCTTGAGTCCACTACCATCCATTCTACAAGTAACCGATGGAGTTCAGCTTCCGTGTTTCCCACCATACCTTTTACCGCTGCGCTGATTGCTCTGTTGCACGCGTTCTTTCGAGTAGGACTGCGAACGGTGTGTCTCGCTGCCGGTTCATGAATACGAATAGTAAACGCGTTTCTGCCGTGGTAAGCCTCTAGCTTAAACGCTTGGATGCGCCCTCTTCTTGATTTACTTTATTTCTCTTTGCTGCCGTGTATCTGTGGGACTGTGTCTCGGTCAGAGTTTGTTGTGCCTCGAACGTGCTCCCCTCCTTGCTTGTCACTTTGTCCGGCAAAAAGACGAAGAAAAGTTCCGCTCCTTCGACGTTCTATCCGTAAGTGAAACGCAAAGCCAGAAATTCGCGGGGCATGCCCTTGCAGAAGCAGGCCAGCATGTCGATTGACTTCTACTTAAGCAGTGACATTCTGTCCACGTCATCGTCGATGAAACACACAGATGAAATGCACTGTGTTCTTCACTCTTGGTGCTTCTATCATTCCCGACTTTGTTTTGCGAGAGCAGGCGACAGCCGATATTTTGATGTGGCGTTGCCCGTATGCTGAACAGATCGAAAACGAAACCCGGGGCTGAGTAACGGAAAAGCAATGCATGCCGGAAAGGCATATCAAGTAGAGAGAGCACGGTAAGCTTGACAATTCTAGACAGATTGAAGCTATCAGTGGGTTTCCGCTGCACGATCTGTGGCACATGAATTCCTGAACTGAAAAAAAATCGCGCTGTGTCGCGAATCTGGACTGGCATTGCTTCAGCCACGGTGCTTTCCATGGGGGACTTTGTTTTCGTCCATTTGCTGCCGCTGCACAATCCACAGGAGCGGCGCATTCGTGACGGGCCCGAGTGTACAGATCCCGGAACGCTTCTGCACCTGCCCAGTCTCCTTCCTGGTGTCAACGACACTTTCTTCTTTTCTGGAAAAGTGGGGACCCCCCGCATTCTGCTTTCCCTCCTGTGGACCATCAGGACCTGCCACTTCGCTATAATATCGCAGCACACTTCCATTGGCACGCTTTTCTCTGAAGACGCCTCCGTTGGAATTGACACATCCGGTGGAGGAAAGCGGCGGCATCCAAGGAGATTTTTGCCGAAGTTCTTGGCTTGCCACCCTGAAGGAGACAGATGAAACAAACGCTGCTTCGTATGTACTGCGAGCTCGACTACTGGTTTAGGTCTTGAAGGTCTTTGTTGACCGGAACCAAGGTTCGACGGTGCTGGCTCGCTTTCGAGAACACTGAAGTCCAACGCTTTCAGCTATCTTAAGCAGTCCAGTAGTAGGGTTTCTGGTGTGCAGCAGTTACGCGGAACTTGGCTGTCTGTATCTCACAACTGAAGTCACTCTCGCTTCTTTTTTTTTCTCGCAGTCCGTCCCTACTTCGCATGCACGGTTCTCCTTCCGGCTGAGACGCTTCGCCTGCCTCTCCGTCTCTCAGACAGAGTGCGTCTCGGCGGAGGCCAGAAACACGCAGAGGCTCCAGTGACTCGCAGAGCCATCTCGCCCTGTCCCTTTTCTTTTCCGTTCCTGGGCCGCGTCTGTTCCTCTGCTCTGGCCGCAGCTCGTCCACAGGCGTTGCTCGCGTCCGTCTCCTCTTTTCCTGTCTGTTGCCGGGAAGGCGACACCCACACCTCATGCTCTCGCCGCTCTTCCGCGTCGCACTCCTGCGCTCGAGACGCTCCGTCGTCGCCCCCACCACTTCCCCCACCAGGCTGTTCGTATTTCAGCGGTCGTTCATCTCGCGAGAAAGACGTGGACGCGAGAAGACGGTGAAGACGACTGCACTGTCGATTTGTGATTTCCATCAACCTGTTTCGCTCCTTCTGCAGGGAACGGGACAGCAGAGACACCAGCTCTCAACGCGGACTGTTCAACTCGGTGTGTGGCTTGATCTCCTGACCCACCTAAACTCGTGACGTTCCTCTCGGTCTGTCACTCCATCGATGCTTCAAAGTTTTCCACTTGAACACATTCAAAGCAATCGCACTGAACCCGGAGACTTCTCCTCACGCAGGTCTTCTGGATATTTGTTTTCTGTCTTGTCCCTCTGGAACAACGACTAAGTAAATCCACCCCAGCATTTCGTTGTACTCAATCTCTGCACGTTTTTGCGCAGCAGCATAACGGGAAGGGGAAAGGCATGTCAGACGCAATGAAGGGCAGAATCCAGGCGACGTCTCTGCGCTCTCCGGCACAAGACAACGCGGATAGACTCTTTACGTGCCTCGCCACTTCACAGCGCTCTGAAGTCCTTATAAACACGGGCGAAGTAGCGAGAGAGATACAATGAAGACTCGCCTTCCTCGGGAGAAGCGCGACTTCACATGTGTCTCGGAGCGAGGACAGGCATACCCCCCAGGCTCGCCTCACACATGACACCCAACGCTGCGGGAGAACCGTTGAATCGAACATTCAACGATGCGTTCACCAAGGCAAAGTTTCCTGGGAAGGAAGCTAGTGACCGCACGCCGTTGAAAGCAAACACCAGCAAGGAAAGCTGAATGGCGTTCAACAAAAAAGCAACTGACGCCACTCGAACTCTCACCTGCAGCATGGCCGTGGCCGCCGTGGCGGCGTGCAGCTTGCTCTGGAGCGGCTCGAGCGCTGCCTCCAGTCTTTCAACTTCAACCTGAGGGAGAGGGGGTGGAGAGCAGGAGCCAAGAAAGAATCCGACAGAAAAACGGATGCAACGGAAACGAGGCTTGAGAAGCGACTGCTTGAACACCGAACTGCGTGTCGAACGCAATTTCCTTCAAAAACCCACAGAGTCACAGGCACGCAAAGCAAGATGACACAAACTGCTCAAAAAGACACACGCGAAGCATCGAGATAGACACAGAAACATCCACTGCCCACACCGCAGTCACAGAGACGCGTTACACCCCCGCCACCTTTATATCTATACCATTCTCTACAAAAATACATATATATATATATATATATATAGCTCTCTTTCGACCTCTACCTTTCTCTCTCTCTCTCTCTCTATATATATATATATTTGTAGTCACGGTTCGATCGCTACCTTGCTGTAGGTGTATATCTCTACCATTCTCTCTGTCACCCTTTCTCTCTCTCTCTATACAGGCACCTTTCCCGTTGGATCTGTCATATACACATATATATTTAGTCAGCTGTATATTTACCATGAGAGCCTGAATGACGCGTGCAACGTCTTCTTCGGTCACGTCTTTCCTCTGTGTTATCGGCCAGGTGTCTCCGAAGTCTCTGAGCTTGGATTCAGTTTCGTCTCCACGCCGAGCACATCCAGAGACGAGACAAGGAAGTCCACCGGGTCCAGCGTCGCCGCCTCCGCCTCCCTGCTGCCGCGCGAGCAGCTGCCAGGCGGCACAGACCCACTGCCGTAGGACTGCTTCCTCGCGCTTCCGATCTGCCTCTCTGCTTTCTTTGGGCATCTCCTCGTGATCTTCTCTGAGCCTCGTTCCGGGGGTCGGAGGAGGGCGGCCAGGCGCCATCTGCCAAAAGGCGAAGGGATGCCCTTCGGAGACAGGAGACAGTTGTAGCGGGCTCACGTGAATCGTTCCTAAGTCTCCGGGGAACAAAGCAACTTTTCCCGGGTTCTCGTTCTCTGAGTTCTCTCGCTTCTGAGAACCCACCGAAGCCACCGCGCTCGCAGACTGCGTCGACAGCCTGTTCAACGCCCCTGGAGAAGGAGACACTTCTGCTCCCCTGGGGCTCGAGGGAAGCGCCCCCGTCTGACCGCTGTCTCGTCTGGGCACTCGAGAAGGCATCTGCGGAGCAGAAGACAGAGACTGAAGACGCGGAGAAGCAGGAAGAACTGGAGAAGAATCTGGAAGCTCAGAGGAAGAGACAGGCCCGAGGGAGAGACTTCGGCGCCCCGCGCTCGGTTGGAAAAGCCGCAATTGCTGAAGAGCCTCAGCAGCGAGAAAGCGACCCTGGACTGCGAGAGCGAGTTCTGCCTCCTACGAAGGAGAGAGAAAAACAAGAAAAGTGAGAGACAAAGAATCTCGAATCCGCGTCCCATCCCCGTACACCACAAATCGAAGAAATCGTTTCTAAAAACCTTTCTTCCAAACTCTTCACCGAACGAAACCTCGCTCGACTCTCTCCTTGCACTTCCGGGTGAAGTATCGTTCCTAACTGACTTTTGATCAATAGCGAGGGTGTACTGAGATCGCGTCTTCATCCTCTTTCTCGTCGTAGTCGGACTCTTCTTCTCTCTTTTGTCTTTCCAGAGAGACGAAGCTGGAAATCGAAGCAGCGTCGCTCTGTGTCGGCCTCGACAGTGCGAGAGACGGAAAATGACTTTCGAAGAAACATCACAGCCCTAGGAAGTACTGAGGTTCTAGACTTTTAATTGCTTTAACGACTTGACTCGAGTTCAGATGTACAATCTCGAAACTGGATGTTCAGTGTTCGAGGCTCTCACATTGGTGGAACAGCCTTGATGTTGTAGGACAACGAAATTCAACTCTCTTTTCGTTCGTCTCAAGCAGACCACTGAACTCTGGGCTTTGGAGGCCGTCCTCCCAAGAGCCACTGCGAGTCTAGACTTCCTAAAATGAGTAACTCTACTTTTTTACATCTTGCATGTCCTTGTATATCTGGTCCCCTGTGGGGAGTATACCTGCAATACAGAATATGCTGATGGAACGCGCGCTGACCTAGCGTCAATTTTGGGGGCTAACTCCTTGCAGATACTGCTTGAAGGGTGCCACAGTTTTCAGAGACAACAGGACTGTCGGAAAAAAGCCGTTGTCAGGGAGAGTGTAGCGATTCAGCGCGGAACAAACCTCCTGATCGATTTTCGTAGAGTTTTCAGTTCCGAGAGAAAACTCCACTTCTCGCGTTAAAGACGTAAGAGGTCAAATCTGTAGAATGACACGTAGCGTTTTAGTGCTACCTAAGAACATGCCTCGTCTACGAACTCTGCTGCGGCAGCCTCGCGACTCACGCGCTGTTCCAGTTTCTGCCTGACACCTGCGAGTTCGCTCTCGAGGTCCGAACGCGTCTGCAGAGCCTGAGAGCGGAAGCAGCCACAGGCAGGAACGACGGAGACAGATTTGAAGACTCCACAGACGGAAGGTTTGCGATGCATGAGGAAAGAAAGGCCGTGAACGTCCGTTCGAACTCGCGTTTAGAGAGCTCGCAACCACCTAGCGAAATCGTGGGCATCCATATCCTTCTCCCCTTGCATGAATGGAGACGCAGAAATACTCGGGATGCAAATGCATTGACACATATCGACACACCTCCATACAGACAGAGTTACATCTTCTTCAAAAGCTCACATACACATGCTTCCCACCCACACAAATGCACATATATATATATATAAAGATGTGTATACATATATCTACATATAATTGTATATATATATATCTTACTTTGGCCTGGAGAGTGAGAGCGTTACGTTCGTGTTCGATTTCTTTCAAGATTTCTTCTCGCATCTCCTTCTTGACTTTCGCCTGCCACGCTTCCCTCATCTGAACGTCGGCGCCCAAGTGCGCTTCTGTCTGAGCAGAGGAAAGGAAAAAGAAAACGGTAGGAGTTTGCAGTGGACGGAACCTGGGATAAGTCGGTCTTCGGCGTCACCGTTCTTCGCGGAAACTCGGCAACGGAGGCCGCAGTCTGCCTTGTTGACATATTTGTTGGAGAGGGTTTGTCGCCATGGAAAGAACTCGAGGGAGCGGCAGAAGCGAGAAGGAGTTGGAGGAGAAAGCGACTTCCGTTCCAAGAAAGAAGGATGCGCACGGCCGCCCGAAGACGAAGAACGCAGATCACCGAAGATAACCAAGAAGGACGCAGAGACGTGAAGGCGAAAAAAGAGAACACAGGGCGCAACAGTCACGCAGAGTCCGCGGCTACGCCAAGGACCTCGAAGTTTCTCGTCCTGGACAGCCGGAGAAACACGGCCTTCCGACGAAAACGCATCCGTCGCATGTACTGTACCGTCGGTTTTGACCTCTCACACGAAAAGACAGTTCGAGGAGAAGAAAGTCGGACTGAGGGAAGCGTAAGGAACTGGACGCGGAGCACGACTTGCGACAGCGAAACAAAAAATAAAGAAAGACGAAATATATTAGGTACAGAACCCGACCGTCAGTCGGTTGATTCCGCGCCGCACAGGAAACAAAGGAAACTGCACTGAACTGGCTCGTTTTGTCCATTTTGCATGCGCTGGAGGTCTCAGAAGAAGTACCTCGAGCTTCTGCGAGCCGGCAGACCTTCTCTGAGACCTCGAAACGCAGTGCACTGCATGTCACTTTCCTTGTGGCGACTCCGCCTCTCGGCTCTTAGGGTCACCAGTCTGCAGGCGCAAGCCGCAAGTCTTCCGCGTTTAACGCCTGCAGCTTCCGAACCCCCACCACATGCATTTGCGCCGGAGACTGCAGTCGAGCGGCTCCACGCGACGCCTGAAGCCGATCGCGTCAGCTGCTCTGGGAAGGGCGACTTCACCTCCACTCTCGCACAGAGCAGCTTGCCAAACAACGGAGCTACGCCAGACTTTGTACGGGGATTCCCACAGTGCGCGGAGACACCGTGTGGTAGTCCCCAAACGCGACACAGCTCTGGCCGGCAAAACCTACCTCGCCAAGTTCCTTTTCGCTCGCCTGCTGCGCGGGCCTTCCTTCCGTCGCTCGGCTCTCGCGAGCCGCTGCCGCAACGCGAGACCTCTCTCTGTGTTGCTCTGAGGACCAGAAAAAAAGCGGAGAAGGCGTTCTCCAGGAACACACATCCAAACCCACGCAGGGCGCCTCCGGCCCAGAAAACCACGCGTGTATCCTGCAAGAGTCCTCTCCGCAAAAAACGAAAGCTGCGGGGGCTACAGACAGACCGCTCCACCTGCTGCGCCGCCACCGCACAGTCTCGAAGTCTAACGTCTCCAACGGTCGAGAGGCGCTGTCCGCAAGGACTGGGCAGGGGCCGCGCGCCTTCCCTTCCTACTCACACGGCCAACTTCGCTTTTCATCTGGAACTTCCCTCGAGTCCAGCGATCTTCAGAGGGGCGTTTCACCCGTCCAGTGGCAAACAGAGTTACCTTGTCTCTACACAGAAATTCGCTACCTCACTCTCGCGTTCGTTCGCATCGTGGAGAAGTCACTTCGCCTCTGTCCCTCCAGGCTGTCGCCCTTGACCCCGGAGACCTCCACACATTTCGTCTTTGGTCTCTCTCTTCTCTGTCCCCGCGCTGTTCGTTCCCCTCTCTCTTCTCTCTTCAGTTTCTCCTTTTGCTGGTCCGTCCTTACCTGCCAGTTGTTGCTTGAGGCGTTTGACCTCCTGCGCGTGAGCGACAGTCAGTCGCTCGAGTTCTTGGTCTCGTTCGCGGGCATGGTTCTTCCTCAGTTCGCGCTCGTGCTCGCGCTCGCGTCTGAGATGCGCGACCTCCTCGTCGAGGAGCGCGAGGGCGACGTTGCTCGCGTCAGCTCTCTCGTTTGCGGCTCTCAGGTCCTCTTCTCGGTCCTTCAGAGTCTGTGTGAGTTTCGTTCTCGCGTCTTCGCTTCTGCTCATCTGCAGAAGCAGATCCTCGAGGTTTCGTCGTGCATTTTTCTCCGCCTCCTGCAGCGCCAGGGTCTGCCGACACTCAGCTTCTTCTCGCTGTTTCTCGAGCTTCTCTTCGTATGCCTCCTGCATACGAGACAGTCTCTCTTCCATCTCCCTCTTCATCTCCTCTCTCTCTCTCCTTGCTGCCTCGCGCACCCCCAGACACACCGCCCAGAGCCTCAGGCGAAGACGAGCAAGCTCTTGCTTCTCTCGTTCTCGCTCTTCGCACTGTCTCCTTCTCTCCTCTTCCTCCTTCACTTTCTCTTCTTCTCTCTCTCGCTGTCTCCTTCTCTCCTCTTTCGCTCTGAGCTCCTCAGCGTCCCGAGCCCACGACCGTTCTGCCTCTTCGCGCTCCTTCTCTCGTTTTTCCAGTTCGCGGAGGAGTGCCAAGGCGTAGGCCTCGGCGCGGTCGAGTTCTGCGTCTCGCGCGTAGAGCAAGCGGCGATTGAAAGAGAAGTCGCGGACGAGAATTCTGTATTTCTTCTTCAGCGCCTCGAGGGCCGCGAGCTGCGACGCTTCTCGCTTCTCGCGCTCCTTCCTCTGGTGCTCCTCCGCCTCCTTCTCGGCTCGGTCTAAGGCGCACAACTGCATGCGCAGATCCGCCCTGTGCTTCAGCAGAGCAAGACGGAGAGCAGCAAAGTCGGAAACCCCATCCTTCTTCTCGAGAACGTCTCGCGTCTTTTCCCGCGCCTCTCGTCTCTCCGAGACCCAGCGGAGTCGCGCCCCCGCCGCCAACTCAGGCCTCTCCCCGGACTCCTCACTTCCTTCCTTTTCACCGTTGCCTCCGCAGAAAGCCCACACACCCTCCTGCAACTTCAGTCTCTCTTGAGAGTGGCGTCTCTCCCTGTCTCTGTTCGCGAGAGGATCGGCGCTGAAGCAGTAAGGCCCTCTGTCTCTGCGCGCCGCCTCTGTGGAGTTTTCGGTCCGCGCACACACCGCGACGTCTCCGCGACCGGCCTCGGTCTCTGCAGGAAAAAGAATTCCTGGGAGAGCTGCGTTTGCCAGGGGGCGCGAGACGGCAGGCAGCCCAAACGTGGATGGCCTAGAGAGACTCCTTGGCCTTCCTTCCTGCGAAAGCAGGCCGGAAGGAAGAACAGCGAAAGCCGCGTTCTCCCGCGCCGAAGCAGGCGCGCTGCCTGGTGCCCACGAAGAGTTCACACGCGAGGGCTCCTCGGCCACCCGCTGCATTGATCGAATAAACGATGACAGCGAAAACTCAGAAAACGGCGGAGAGGAAACAGAGGGACTCGGAGGAAAGGGCAGAGCAGGAAATGAAGACGAAGGACGAAGAGAGGAAGAAGGGGGAAGAGAGGAAGAAGGAGGAAGAGAGGAAGAAGGAGGAAGAGAAGAAGGAGGAAGAGAAGAAGGAGGAAGAGAAGAAGGAGGAAGAGAAGAAGGAGGAAGAGATGAAGGAGGAAGAGAAGAAGGAGGAAGAGAAGAAGGAAAGGAAGGATCAGTAGCAACGGAAGGGAGAAGACAAGAGAACTGAGATCGACTAGGCAAGGGAAACACTGGTGAGAACGGCCGTTCCGTCGTTCGACGCTCGTCCATTCCTGTGGGGAGATGATTCTCTTCTCTGTTTTCGCCAGGCACCCAGGAAGCGTCTCTGACAGTCACAGCTGCCTCTAGAAGAGGATCGAAGGAGAGCCCATTGTTTGCGGGGCGAGACGCTTTTGCGTCGAAGGCAAGACGAAGGTGTCTTGCGCGCGCAGCCTCTTTTTTCCCCGCTGGAGGCGCCTCGACCTTCTCTTGTGTTTCCTCGAGGCAGTCCGACTCGACGGCGTCCTTGAAAGAAGCCTGCATGCGACGAACAAAAACGCCAGGCGTCTCTCTCTTTCTTGCTTCCTTCTCTCCAGCTAACGGGCACTGCGGCACACAGGCCTCGACCGCAGAGGAGGCAGAAAGAGACCTGTGTTCACTCGCACCGCCGGGCAGCGAGACGTCTGGATTCTTACAAGAACGCACAGATGACGACGCAGAAGCAGATGAGGAAGATGAGGAAGAACAGGAAGAAGCAGAGGAAGAGGGGCCGTTGGGATACATTGGTGCCTGGGGTAGCGACTTGCATTCGGTTTCTTTTTCGCCGTTTGACTGTTGAACGGGAGGCTGCGTTTTGCTCTCTTGGTCCTTCTCTTTCAGAGTTTCTTCGCACGCATGCGAAGGAGTGCGAGAGAAACAGGCACCGTCGTTTTCTCCCGCTCTCGTCAAAGAGCCGGCTCGGCCTCCCGCAGTCCCTGAAGGCGATGGTCTCCGCGCCCTCTGCGGCTCTGGGTCCCCTCGCAAGTTGTGCGTCGCGGGAGCCTCACCAGAGTCGCTCTCCTCGCCAGCCTCAGCGCTCTCGCGTCGATGGACAGCAGAGTTCCTGAGCTCTCTCCTTCTTCCTCTTTCTTCCTTCGGTCGCTCTCTTCGTTCTCCGCTTTCGCTTGTTCCTTCTTCTCTGTGTCGCTCTCTTTCTCTTTGCCCACCTCCTCGTTCTTTCTCGCCTTCGCTCGCGCTTCCCTTCTCTCTAGATCGCCTCCCTCCCCTCCCTCTTGCCCTTTCTCGTTCGCTGTCTCTCTCGCCTTCTCTGTTGCCGCTTTCTTCTCTCCCGTCTGTCGGATCCCTTCGCCTCCTCCGCGTCTCCTCGAAGGAGAACTGGGCGGCGGCCGGAGACAGTGGCTGCGCGACTGGCGGCTTTCCACGGCGAGCGGCTCGCCTTCGAAGCCAGTCCTTCTCCGTAGGTCTTGCGAAAGCAGCAAACGGAGGCAAGAATGGAGGAGAAAGAGCAGAAGACAGTGAACAAGCGCGAGAAGAAGAGCGAGAGGAAGAAGAGTAAGACGAAGAAGAACGAGAAAACGGAGAAGAAAAGAGGTCGCGTTGTGCTTCATCTTGCGTCGCAGGACGTCCACAGCAGGAGCACCGAAGGACGAGGACCGACTCTGAATCGCTGTCGGGAAGAGAGGAAATTGCTCCGTCGCTCGCAGCCTCTGCCACTCGCGCTCCCAGAAAACGGGAACGGCTTCCTCGCCTCGCTCGGAGCGTTGGAGACGACTCACGGATGGAGCCGCGAGACTCGGGAGGAAAAAGAGACAAAGCCTGGACAGAAGCAGAGACAGGAGATACGTCCCTCTCCGCGCCTCGCCTTCCGCTAGTGCTCTGCGGCTTCTGCCTCTCGACTTCGCTGCAGCTGCTTGACGGTTTCGTCTGTGAACTCCTGCGACGAAAAGACACCGGTTTCTTTTCCTCCGTCTCTCTCGCCTCTCTCTTCGCCTCTCTCTTCGCCTGCGCCCCTGGCAGCTGCACGCGCTTGGTGCCTGGACGAAACGCAGCGGAGAGAGAACGAAAGACCTCTCCGCCTTTCGAGGTTCCCTTTGCCTGGTGGCCTCGGTTCTCAAACAAGCTCTCTCGAACGTGAGCCTCCCTTGCTCCCCTCTCCGCTGGCATCTTTCTCTTCTCTCTCTCCTGGCCTCTAGGCGCGTCACACTCGTTGGGCTCGTCTCTCCTGGGTCCTCGCCGTCTCGCGCCTTCTGCCGCGTCTCTGCTCCCTCTCCTCTCTCTCCTCTCTCTTCGCTCTCTTCTTTCTCTTCTCTCTCGTGCGTCTTCCTCTGTTATGTCTCGCCATTCTTCGTCGGACTCCACAAGCAGCGTCGGTTTTTCTTGTGTCCCCGCCTTAGTCGCTGTCGCTGCGACTGTCTGCTTCCTCTCTGGCGAGAAGTCCGAGCGATCTGAAGAGGAGAGAAGCAGCGTCGCGTCTGAGGCTCCAGGGGCGCCGCCCCACAAAGAGGCCGTGGCGGCCGCAGTTTGCTGAACGCAGGGCGTTCCTATTGAGACGCATTTCAGTTCTCTTCTGTTGAAGGAGACGCCCAGGTCCTCGCGGTCGTCCCCAGAAAGCAGCAAACACACATCTCGTTTCTTGCAGAGCCGCGATGGTGGGCGAAGCAGATGCGGCAGGTCCCCATCGTCACCGAAGGAGTCGTCCTCCCTCTCTCTTCCTCCTTCCTCGCCTTCGCGCTCTTTGCCATCTAATCTTTCGCGCTGGTCTCCTCGCCTTGCCTCTCGCGCATCTGTGTGCATGCGGTGGCGGACAGGCGCCGCGACAGGGCCCTCAGGATCTTCTCTGCCGCTCGCCATCTGCACAGAGATGCAAGCTTGTGCCAATCTCTTTTCTTCCTCTCTATCTTCTCCTCTTTTCTTCCTCTCAACCTTCTCCTCTTTTCTTCCTCTCAATCTTCTCCTCTTCTCCTCCTCTCAATCTTCTCCTCGTTTCTTCCTCTCAATCTTCTCCTCTTTTCTTCCTCTCAATCTTCTCCTCTTTTCTTCCTCTCAATCTTCTCCTCTTTTCTTCCTCTCAACCTTCTCCTCTTTTCTTCCTCTCAACCTCCTCTTCTCTTCCTCTCAATCTGCTCCTCTTCTCTGTCTTGTCTTCCTCTTGGTCTTTTTTTCTCGTCTTCATTCGCGAGTCTTCCTTCGACGCTCCTGCTCTCTTCTCTCGTTCCGCTCTTTTCGATTCTTTCTCTCTCTTCTTGCTTGCGCGGCTGTCTCTGCTCTCTTTTGCCAGTGGTTCGCCAGGGTGCACACTGAGAAGACACGACGCGGACGAGCGCACGGAGTCGACGGTTGCGAGCAACGCGGGGAGGGCGACGAGAACCGAGCGAGAGGAGAGAGAGACAAAGAAGGTCCCCTCCTCTGGGGAGGGAGAAGAAAAAGTTTTTCTTCGACGGCGAGAAAAGCGCGCCGACCAGTGCAGCAGCGCCGAGCAAACCTGGAAAAAGCGTCGCATGCAGCGAACTGAAAAAAGAGTCACTGGAAAAAGAGCGTTCCCTCCGAAGAGAGCAGAGAGGGAGAGAGAGTCCTTCACTTTGATAAAGAAGACAATCGGCGATACAGAGAAACGCGCGTTCGCTCTTTTTTCGAAGAAAAACTCTCATTCTTTGGTTTCGCCGTCCTCTCTTCTCCTCCCCCGCGCCGAAACGATCGAAGAACGATATCTTCGGAGACCGTCGACTTTCCTCTCTTCTTTCGTATTTTCGTATCCGTCACTCGTCTCTTTCTCCCAAGTTTTTGATTTGCTTCTCTCTCTCCTTTTTCGCACATTATCTGGAATCTCGAGAACGCGCGCGCCTATCCTCATTTCACACCCTCACTTCAACTTCTTCTGTTCTGTCTCTTCCTGTCTCGGCTTCGGGCGTCGTCTGTCGTTGCTTCCCCTCTTTCTTCTTCTGCAGCTTCCGATCTCCAGCGTCTTGGCGCTTTCCGTTTCTCCGGAGAGTCTTTCTGCGTGCTAGGTGTCTTTTCCGCCGAAACTTGCGCCTCGTCGCTGACGAACAGCAACTGTCCATCTTTTTCACTTACGAATCTTCTGAGAAGCGACTTCTTCTTGTTCTCTGTGCCTCGCTGCTATCTTCGGAGCCTCTCTTTTGCCAGGAGAGAAAAACGGCAGAGCAGAAGAACTCGAAGAGAAGAAGGGGAGGAGAAAAGAAGAGCAGCAGAAGAGAAGGAGGGAAGAAGGAGAGAAAAGACCAGAGAGAGGTGGAGACGGAGGAGAAAAAGAGAACAAAGCGGAGATGGAGACGAGGAGTCGGTGGAGAGAAGTATCCGCGTTGGAAGCAGGGACTCTTGCCTGAGAGAACGGTTTCTGCTCCCGTTGCGACGGAACGATGGAGCCTGGCGCGTTTCCTTGTTCGGGGACCTTTTCTTCAGAGGCGCGCTCCCCGTTCCGCGCGTCGAGTCCGCCTGCCGCGAAGAGGTTTCGGCGTTCAGAACCTGACGACGAAGACTGGGATCCTGACACCTGCCTCTATGAAGCCTCGCAGGCCGATCGGGAGAGTCGCGCGTCGCGGACTTGGCCGGCGGCTCAGGTTCCCCGAGTCGCCCCCCCAGTTGCTCTGAGAGTGCGAGAAGAGGGGATGGCGGAGAAGAGCGCGGGCAAGACAAAGGATGCGCGGCCGAGCGAGACTGCACAAGGCGGAGTGTACGGCAGTCTGCCTCTAACCGCTGACAGCTTGAGTCTCGGAGTCGGAGGCTTCAGAGACTTCGGCTCGAAACTGGCGCTAAAAGTCGACCACGCACACCGCCCTCTCTGGGTCTGTCCCGACGGCACAATTCTCCTCGAGACTTTCTCCGCCGCCAACAGACAAGCCACCGAGCTCCTCCTGACGATGGCGGAACCGATCTGCCGCGGCGACTTCGTCCACGAGTTCCAGGTGCACCGCGAAGCCGAGGCAGCGAGGGAGGAGATTGGGCGAAGGGGCGAGAAGAGATGCAGGGAGAGAGAGAGCGAGACAAGACATCCATTCGTAGACATCGAAATGCAGATAGAGAGAGATCTGTGAGAAATATGGAGGAGAGAGAGAGAGGGTATATGTACACAGAGCGACGAGATCTAGGGGGAGAGAGGGTGGGAAGTAGTGACGTAGGGAGAGCGAGAGGAGAAAAAACCGAGGGGGAGAGAGAGAAGGAGAGACAAGAGAGGTCGAGGAAGGGCGTTCGAGACAAATGGAGGAGATCGGACGTGTGAGATGGACGAATTCGAGCGGCATGGCGTCCGGTATTTCTCTGCGTTCACCAGATTACGATATTCTCCTTGTACGCCGGCATCAGCATTGGGCTGTCCTGCGAAGACATGCTTCTGAATTTGGAGAAGTTCAGCAAGAACGCGATTCCGGAGGACTTGGTTGTCCAGATCCAGAAAGTCGCCTCTGCGTTCGGCAAGGTGAGGGCACACTGAAGGAAAGGCGAGCGACAGAACTGGAAGTTTAAGCGGAGAGAGGAGAGTCGCGGGAAACAGAGGAGAGAGACAAGAGAGCGAAGCTGCGAGAAGGGGGGGGAGAGGAGTCTCGTTGCCTTCGAGGTAGATCTGACAGAAGAGACTTCTTCGTGGAACCTTTTGGACGGAAGTCTGTGGCTTCTCTCCTGAACGTGTAGGTCAAACTGGTGTTGAACGAGAACAAATATTACATCGAATCAGCTGAGAAGAAAGAGCTCGACTACTTGCTTTCGAATCCCCTCATTCGGAGTTCCGCGGTGGCTCACCGGCGCCCAGAACTCGCCCAGACACCGCAGGTTCCGGCGGCTGCGTCCGGGAGTTCTTCTCTCTTGAAGTCGCTGCCTTCTCCCAGCAACGACGGTCTCTACGTCATCGCGAACGCGCCGACGCTCGACGCCTCGCAGCTGGCCTTCCAGGTCTCCGAGCGCGACGAGGAAACAGACCCCGCTGGCCTGACAGGCGCGGGGAAAAGCGCGGAGCCAGGAGACACCGCGCCGGGTGCCGTGACCGCGGTCGCTGGGAATCTAGCCTCGCCTGGAGCCTCCGGCGACGGGGATCCGTCGGAGACGCGCAAGCGACCGCGAGAGGAAGGCCGAGAGACCTCGGGGGCTGAAGAAGCGCGAGGCAAAGCACAGGTGCCGCTGGCGTCGCCACATGCGTCGGCCAGTCCGACAGGCGAGGACGGAGACAGCGCGAAGCGGAAGACGATGAGCGCTCCAACTCGACAGGTTCGTTCTGTGATGTTTTTCATGATCGCTGCGTTTCTCAAGACATTTCGGGGAGAACGAAGTAGCTCAGAAGTCGACAAGCGTTTCATGGGAAACTTGGTTTCTTCTGACTGCTGTGCACCGTGAGTCAGTCAGAACGTTTATGCAAAGTGTATATTTCATTCGGAACCTTTCCAGGGACCTGCACTGGGAGCAAAGAGAGTCGAGGAAGGAACTCTGTTCAAGAACGTCAAGACGGTTTTCGGCGTCCTGTATCGGGACTCGTAGGAAGAACGCATGTGTGGAGAGTCTCCGTTTTTCTCACATTTTCTGCCGCGACGTCATCTGGGTTTTTTTCTCACCTGATTCTTTCCCCTTCATTTATCTGCAGTTTTCTCTTCTTTTCTACACCGTTGTCGTTTCCTTCGTCTCCCTTCCAGTTTCGTCTTTTCGTAGGGTCCTTCACCTTTCGTCGCTTCCGTTGCCTCTTCTGCTCTGCAGGTTTTCTCCTTCCAAGTGAGCAGCGACCGCGTCGAGGAGGTCAAGCGCGTTTCCGTTGAGAGCATGCATCGCCCGCTGCTGAATGAATACGACTTTCGCCGAGACAAGACCAACAAAAATCTCTCTTCGCTGCTCCTCAAATCCAGCACCAAAATCCGGTAAGAACGCAAAAACAAGAAAACGTCTGGCACCTCCACATGTCTCTATGGACACTCATATATACATGTGCGCTCACTGCTTCTTTGCATATATATATATATATATATATATATATTTATATACATGTATACGTATGCGCATATGCCTATCCGTATTTATGTTTGCTCATCTGAATCTTTATATGTCTATTTGCATACATGTATACATACACACATCATATATATATATATATATATATACATGTCTACGTGTATGTGTGCATGTATATAGGACACTGTAGAGGGGTTTCTGTTTGTGCGCGTTGGGCGGTGTATCGTGGTTTTTGAGGGCGTGGTTTGGGGCCGCTGTAGGGCGGTGGAATCTCCAAGTCAATTCTGATGAACGAGCACGAAAACAGCGAACGCCTGAGGACGCGCCATGCGTAGTAGAGTGGTTTTTTTGGAGGAGTCGTCGTCGGTGCGTTTCGGTGGACGCGCAGACCTTCGCCGGTTGGGAGGGATAGCATTGTTGCTTGCGCGTCGGACCTGGAGCTTCTGCATCCTAGCCTGTGTCCAGCACTGGGGAAGGACCGTGATTTCGTAGGACTCCATTTCTGTCGCTTTCGAGTCGATTCGGTGGCGGCCGTCTCAGACGAACTGGAAGCGTTTCTGTTCGACAACGCGAGAAGTTGGGTCGCGAGGGATTGTCGACTTTTCTTGTCAGGTACTACCAAGAAAGAGCGTTGCGAAAGATGTTCAGCAACGGCCGGGCTCGCTCAGGCATCATCGTTTTGCCGTGCGGCGCAGGAAAAACTTTGACAGGTCGGTGGAGAAGCTGTTCCATCTAGTGGGGTCGACACAGAGAACGGAACGAGTAGCTGGGATCTGCACTGTCTGTGTCTTTCGTGACCCAAGAAGTCTCTGTTTTTGTGACCAAGTTTAGCGCGTGAAGCGTTGCCAACGGCCCGGGGAAGAGCGCGATCTGCTCGTCTTTCGCCCCTCCGTTTCTCGGCGTCTCCCCCGAGATTTCTCGCTTCTTGCCGTCTTCTCCGTCGTCCTGACGCCTCTCTGTGGTGTGGGTATGGTGTGGCGTACACTTTCGCTTTGCTCTCAGGGATCACGGCTGCATGCACTCTCCGGAAATCTGTCATGATTCTGACGACCAGCGCCGTCGCTGTCGACCAGTGGAGAAAGCAGTTCGAGGAATATACGACGATTGATTCTTCCCGGCTTCTGACTCTCACTGCAGAGACGAAGCAGGTATACCCGCACATGCTTTTTTCTGGTGCCCCATTCTCTGTTTCCTTTCCGGATTTCGTTTCCTCTTTGTGCTTGTCCTTCTCTTCTCCTGTGCGCCCATCAGATCGACGCTTCGCCCCTGAAAGCCTCAAACTGAATCCTTTCTTGAGGCTGGTGTCTGTGCCTGTACCCCCTTTGTTTTTGAGGGTTTCCCCGATGGGTGTGTCGCCGACGTACCTTACTTCTGCCTGGCTTCGTCTGTCTGTCGGGACATCTTCATTTCTCCTGAATTCTCTCTGCAGATGCGTCGCATTCGTCGTTGCGTCTCCGTCATTCTTCCTTCGCGTCCTCCTCACGATCCGTGTGTCTCTTCCCCCCTCGCTTGTGTGTCTTTTCCTCACCCTTTCTCCACCTGTTGCTGCTTGCAAAGAGTTCTCCTTGGTTCTGGGCGAGCAGTTCTCTGTCGTTTCTTCTTCTCGGTGTGCAGGTTTCGTCTTTCTCTCTGTTCCTGGAATTGCAGTGTCTCTGTGGGGTCCCCCACTGCGCTGCATGCGTCTTGCTCTTCCCGGAGGTGTGTGGTGGCTTCGCTGCTTGCGACCTGCACTGTATCTTTCGCTGATGCTACAGGTACCGCATGTATCACCTCTCCGCGTGGACTCCGTAAGTTCCCTCTCTCTCTGCTCCTCCGCCTCCAGTCTGTGCGTCGTTTGCGAGATTTCCAGCTGCGGGTCTCTGTTGCCTGCAGACGCTCTGGCCAGTCGACGAAGCGGGTGTCCTCGTGAGCACCTACACGATGCTTGCCTTCAGCGGTCGCCGGAGTTTGGCCGCCGAGCGAATCATGCAGCAAATTCGCGAACGCGAGTGGGGCCTTTTGATTTTCGATGAAGTCCAGTTCGCTCCCGCTCCTGCCTTCCGAAGAATCAACGACCTGGTCAAGTGAGTGAAACCGTCTTTTCCTCCTGTAAACGCCGCTGCCAGTGACATTGATGCGCGGCCGCTTCTTCCCTAGACGCGAATCTCCCATCAAACACCCCTCGCGTCGATCTTTGCTTCTTGCCGTTCGCGCGACCTTCCACAGAGGGAGTCACGTGAAACGGACTGTGTCGTCCGGCGTCGTAGCTCGCGCATGCAGAGCAGAAGGTGCGGCAGCGCCGTGAGCGTAAAAAAAAACACCGAACCGACAGGACGACGGCGGAGCCTCTAGGCTCCTAGGTTCCGTTTCACACAGGCCGCACGCGCGTTCAGAGTCGAGTTCTGTAAACATCAAAGTGGAAACCGCTCTCGCCGGCGGGCGACGAACAGACGATTTCGTGGACAATCGCGCAACTGTGTCAGAGGTGACCTCCTCTTTCAAGAGGAATTTCAACCTTGTGGCGACTCGTCGACTGTTCAAAAGCTACAGTCTCTGACTCTCCAGTTCCAGGAGAAACAGACAAATGAAAGCTTTCTCTGCTCGACGGCCTGTCGTCTTGACACCTCGTGACCACACCTACCAGGCTTTTCGCCTCTTCCGCTCTACACAAAGTTTTCATAAAGAAAAAACGTCGAATGCAAGTTTGCCGTCAAATTAGACCCGTCCCGGTGCCTCGCCCCTCTTCTTCGCTTCTGCGCTGGCAGCAGAGCGCAACCCATCTATAAATTCATACATTTTTATACATGTAGATATATATATGTATATATATATATATGTATAAATAAAAGTATACATGTTTGTATTGTGTTCGTGGCTGTATATCTACATGTGGAGGCCTTTAAACATGTTTATGTCTGCACGAGGAGGAGACGGAGTGTGGGATAGATATGCGCGTCTGGGGTGGTTGTACATTAGCGGAAAAATGTGTGAAACGTGCGAGTTTTAGGTTTTTGCGAAACCGCGCTGCGACGGACAGCGAGAGACTCTGAGGCTTTGAGAGAAAGCAGATATCTCTTTTCTGGAGTTCTCCTTTCGTCGTTTCTCGTGCTGCAGCCACAAACGCGCTTTCGCACGAGACGCAAGAGTTTTCCGGCGTCCTTAGGTTCGCGGGGCTTGTTCTTTTCACGGAGAGAACGACACTGTGGGACGGGGGTACTTTGACTGTGGACATTGTTTTTTTCTGTTGCGAACAAGAGAGGTCTTTGCACACTTAAAAGAGAGATGGGGGATCTGCAGGCGTTCTGGCTCCCGTTCGGGGCGAGGGTGTGGTCTGGTGTTCTGTACCGCTGGGCCGGAAATCGGAACTTTTTTTCGGGTGACCATCGGCATGTGAAAGACTCGTTTGCATGTGCTGGTTTGGATGTGGAGCTTGTCTGAACCGTGAAAGATGGACTCGCGGCGAAGCGTCAGGTCGCGCCTCAGTGGACTGCTCAAGAGAGCTGAGGGCGTTGGAGAAGGGAACTGTTACTTTCCCTCCCGATCCTTCGAGCGACTGATTTTCGTCGAAAAAGTCTGTTTGCGGTTATGTAACTGAAAAAACGTACAGCTCTTTGGTGGGAAGGAGAACTGGAAACTGGTGTTGAATTTTGGGGGATTTTCAACATGTCGACCCTGTTTCGAGGACGTACTGGTGTAGTTTTCTGCTGGGTGTCCACAGCTGCAGCCCATCGTTTCACGCATGTTCTTGTCGTTCCGCTTGCGTGGCGTCCATCGCAGAAGTCACTGTCGACTGGGTCTCACGGCAACGCTGGTCAGGGAGGACGACCTCATCAAGGACCTGCAGTGGCTGATAGGTCCGAAGCTCTTCGAGGCGAACTGGATCGAACTGCAAGACCAGGTGCGCTCGCGAAAGCCGCTTGCAGCAACGGCTGGATGACGTTCTCTGGTGGGCACAGGCCGCGACTGTTGTAGAAGCGCGGGGGAAGATAGCTTCGGCGAACAAAGTTCTTTTGAAGGTCTCAAAAAAGGCTCAGGGGTCGCGAAACATGGCTTCAAAGGAAACCTTCAGGACAGGGCAGGCACCCTTGCGTTTCTGATGCTCGCCACTCTGGTCTGCGTTGCTGCGTCTCGACGGGGCCTGCAGGAGACTCTTCGTGTCTCTGCAGACGGCGCGAACTTCAGGGTGTCGGCTGGAAGATGCGTCGTTCACTTCGTTCCGCGTTTTTCCTTCCTTCTCTTCCAGGGATTTCTCGCGCGCGTCTCTTGCCAGGAGGTCTGGTGTCCAATGACTGCGGACTTTTACCGGGAGTACTTGCGGGTAAGGTTTCTTGTCGCTCGTTGCGTGTGAGCCACGTGTGTGTTGCGCGTCGACCTCTCCACCGGTCTGCCTGTCCTTCTCTTCTCTGATCTTCGTTCTTCGCGTCCTCTCTCAACGCTTGCTTCCGCCACCGCCTCGCGGTCCTTCTTCCACTCTGTGTCTGACGTTGCTCTGTGTCTTACGTTGTCGTTCGACGTTCTTGTGTCTCCAGTGTTCACACGCGAAGCAGCGCAAGCTGTGGGTCTGCAATCCGACGAAGCTGATGACTTGCGAATGGCTGTTGCGCTACCACGAGGCTCGCGGCGACAAAATTCTTGTCTTCAGCGACAATGTGTTCGCTCTGCTTCACACGGCGAAGGCGCTGAACCGCCCCTTCATCTACGGCCAAGTCAGCGCAGTTGAGAGAGTCGCGATTCTCAACAAATTCAAGGTAGGCGCACACACCCCAGAAACAACCCTCAGTCTCGAAGAATCTCATACCGCCAAGCCACGAAAGCGACAAAGCAGCTTCAGGCGTTCCAGACATACATCCATGCATTCACGTATGAATATATATCAATATTTAGGGATAAATATAATAGTCATAATATACACTTCCAGAAATAGCATACATATACACAATATGTATAAGAAATATGTGTATATAATATCGAAAACGGGTGTTTTTGTATATATATATATATATATACGTATATGTATATATATATATACATATATATATATATATATATATACGTATATGTATATACATATATATATATATATATATATATATGTATAATCGCCTGTACCTGAGAACGACGGAAAAACGTGAAAAATGGGGGTGCCTCATGTCCTAAATGCAGGGGAAAGAGGACTAAGTCTCAGTGAGTCTCAGCCTTTGTTTTGTCCGGTTGACGTCCTCTACACGCGAGTGGACCGAGAGAGCCGGAAGGGTGCCGGGGAAGAAGAGGGGGAGAATTCGATTTCTTTCTGCAGGTTTCTCGAAGGCGAATTACTTGTACAGAGACAGAATCGGTTCGTAGCCTCTAGAACCTTGTTAACGTTTAGCAGTCTTCTTCATGCTTTCACCCCGCGTCGTCAGTCCAGCTGTGTGGAGGGGAGACGTCAGTGCAAAGAACCGATCGAGATCAACGTCTGAAGAGTCGGATTACCTGAATTTCGCACGACGACAGAACTCCGACAAGGCTTTTTTTTCGACCGTAGCCACTGACCATCAGCTCACTGTTTACCTCTCTGTGGAGAGGTGTTCCACGTGATTCAGCGGCGATTTTGTGGCTTCCCTGTCGGCGGTCTGCGAGGCTACGCGGTCGTCTTTGTGCGAACATTCTGGCGGGGGCGTTTTGCAACGCGGCGCTGCGAGACTCCCGGCCTCGTGGACCGCGGACAGCAGAGCAGCTTGCCTGTGTCCTCTTCGTGGATGACTCTCTCTGTGCTCGAACATCTCTTATACTTTCCTCAAAACGCTGATCCGCTTTTTTTCCGCGCTTCTCGCGCTGCCACCCCGCTTTCTGCATGTCTTGTCCTCTCTGAGGGGGTTCGCCGCCCGCGGGCAGTGAGTGGAAGCGGCGACAGACAGGCGCGCGTGCAGACGGAGAGTTGAAGCATTCCAGAAGAAGAACTGCTGCAGCGACCCGAGCAGACCCAGCTGGCCAGAAGTTTTCTTCTGGGCAGTCTGGTCGTCTGCGGAGGGTGTGGACGGGTGCAGTCAGAGGACAGTTTTGTGATTACAAAGGGAGATCGGCAGGTGTGCGTTTCGACTTTGGTGCGGCTTTTCAGCATGAGTCGACCTTCAACTCGCTGTTCCTCTCCAAAGTGGGAGACAACGCCATCGACATTCCCTGCGCAAATGTCGTCATTCAAATCTCCTTCAATTTCGCGTCGAGGTGAGCCTAAGACCCAACGGGGGTGCTCAGTATCTACCACACTGAATGGCGAGAATCGTTTGACAGGCGAAAACTGTCTGCAGGCCCACCTTTCTAACGATGGAGGCACCGCCTTCGGGGTGTCTCTGGTTTTGCTGTGTCTCCGTCTGTGTCTCCCTCGGAACCGGGTTCCTTTCGGACCTTCCTCGATTTCTTCGTGTCTTTCGGGGACGAGCAACCACTGTTCCTTCTCATTGCCGCAGGAAACGGTTTCCGGTTGACAGATAGTGATCAAACTGCTGCGTAGCCCCTGAGAGACTGTTGGCGCGAAGCGTATGCAGTTCTTCGGAGGCAGGACAATCTAGAGACGCCGCTGCGGGAGTGTTTCGGTTTTTGAGACTCTCAGAGTTCCTACACCTGACAGGAGCGGGCCTGTGGATCAACCTTCCCGCCGTTCGATTTCGACTTCCCGCAACTGCGACTGCACACTTGTTAAGTCGTCACCAGCTCGCGACCTGGAGTGTGGTTTGTCAGTGGGTGGATTTTCGAGTCGGCGTCCTCTGCGGACGTCTCTGTGGCCTCTCGTGTCACCGAGAGAAAAGACTGCTTGGATGCTAGTCGGTTGTCTGCTGTGTTGTAGCTGCCGGGGTGCACCTAACTGGGTCTCACTTTGTCTGCCCTTTGTCTGCCCTTTCTTTGGAATGCCAAGTCTTCTGTCTGTCTCTGCGGTCTCCTTCCTTACAGGAGACAGGAAGCCCAGCGTCTCGGTCGAATTCTGCGGGCGAAGCCGCAGGCGGGAGACGAGGGGGAGAACTTCAACGCCTTCTTTTACTCTCTTATCTCGAAGGATACGTTGGAGATGGTCTACGCAGACAAGAGACAACAGTTTATTATCGACCAGGTAGGCTAAGACACGCCGAGGGCGCAAACATGGATACGGATCTCCGGGCTGATGGCTCGTCGAAGAACGCGATGGCTTTCGCGACGCCTTTTCGGCGGATTCGGGACTGGTTGCGGGGACACTGAAAGGCACCGGGGAAAACCAAAGTCTCTCGACTTACTTAGACAATACATACTTTCAGGTGGAACACATAGATATACATGCATTATGTATAAGTGGTGTGTCTCTCTTCATTGGAGACACAGTCGTGGGCGTCACTGTGAAGGGTGGATGAGCAAACGTGAAAAGGAGTTGATTTCACTTTTATGTCCGTCTCTTCGTGTGTGGTGTTACATCGAAGTCGTTTTCTGTCTCCCTACAAATCTACAACTGTGGTTGCGTGTTCCATCGTATCGCACTGTTTTTCTCTTATTGCTCTCCTGTCGTGCTGCGGGATTTCTTTAGCGTCATTGTCTTGCACTCTTATTCGTTCTCCCCCTTCCTGTGCAGGGGTACGCGTACAAGGTGATTCACAGCCGGGACCTGCCGATGCAGCCCGACAAGTTGATTTACGGAGATCCGCAAAGACAGCGAGAGATTTTGACAGACATTCTGGCGTCGGACGACAACGATAAGACGCTAGACGACGACGAAGACGACCCTTCTCGGCAGGTACTCTCCGCGGTTGCTGGAGATCGGGGCCGTTTCTTCAGAGTCAATTCGAATCTGGGCGACGGCTGGGGTGGAAGCGAAGAATGTCAACTCGAGAGTTTCGGCGAAAGTCTGCGTGGATTCGGAGACGCCCCACACGTGCAGCCTCTCCAGGGAGGTTTGGGGAGACTAGCCGGTAAGGCGAAGCTGAGACCAGGCAGAAGAGCAAGCGGAATGACAGACACAGGAACTGCAGACGACGTGAGATGAGGGGAATTGGTGGAGGGGTTTAGAGAGGGGAGACTCGTTTGGGGAACAGTTTTTGCCTCTCTACTGCCGGTGTTTCCTGCCTGTTCTTCGGCGCTTTTTCTGAGGACATGTGCGGTCCTTTCAGCAGAACGAATGGGCGATTTTCTGGAATAAGTTTTTGAAAAGGAACAGTGTTAACTGAGGAGAGATTGGACGCACAAGGATTCGAACCTTGTTCAACAGAACTTGAAGGTATCGAACTATATACCCGATAGGTTGTTCAAGGTTTGATGTCGCTGTCTGGAGATCAGACGCAATTCAAGCTTCGTTTTTTATTCGCGGTTGCTTCTGCTCGCGACTTTTCGTGGCTTCTTTTGACAGGCGATGGAGGCGCCGCCTACGGGGCAAGGCCCGGGGGTCGGGGCGGCGGGCGCTCTGGGCGGAGCGGTGGCGCCGACGCGACGTCGATGCATCCTCTCTTCAGAGGTCTTCACGGAAAAAAGTGAACTTTGACAGATTTGAGACAGCCAAGAAAGAGGCGAAAGGCCAGAGGCGCTGTTCAGGTTTTCTTCTGCGACCAGGCGAAGCAGAAAAGACTTTGGGGGGCGGTGGAACTGACCGGAGTTCTGGTGCGTCTGTTCAGAAGGGTTTCGCGGAAGAAAGTGCTGATAAATGGCGCGATAACTTAAGCATGACGGGAGAAAGGAAGGAATCATGGGGCGAGCACGGTGGCGCGGACATTGCCGCTCGGCGGCTGGGCCGTTCTACCAGGGAAAGATCCCGATACCTTATTCTGTTTTTCTGTCGTGCCGTGAAATGTGTACTTCTCGACTGCTTTTCGTCTTCAGACAAGAACAACAGAAAACGCTCGCGAGTTTCTTCTTTGTTCAGGTTTTTCGTGCGAAAAGGAGAGGAATCTCTTGTAGACACGGAGTTACTGTCGTCGCGTGTATGAAACCGCTCTTTCGCGCTGCACGGGTTTGCGCGCTGAAGAACAGGCAAAACGCCTCTTCAGATTTGCACACTTTTCTGGTTTTTTAACAGGAAAAACTCATAAAAAAGAAGCTGGTGATAGAAACGAGAAAATCACTCGATGGAACACCAGTGATATCTCTAATTTGCTGCTGTAGCGTAAACACCTCGGATGCGAAGCCGGCAACTCGACCATTCTAGACACGGGCCACGGTAGATTTCGTAGGACTTTCACTTCCATAACTCCAGTTATAGAGTCCTTGAATCTTGTGAATTAATAAATACACAAGAAGACGGAAGAGCGAAAAGAACGAAATGCTTTGGGTAGAAACGATGTAGGTTTTATTGAACAGCTGGAGGTGGAGGAATCCCCAGGAATGTTTCATAGAACATGGTACATTCTTGTTTGACTTTGGGATCTTCACAGTTCCTTGCTAGATTTCATGCGCGCGCGTCGAGGCGCAGCGGTTCTCACCACAAAAAGTGTTGGATTTTACTATCTACGACGTCAAGACTACTCCATACCTGTTATGTTCTAGGCGTAGTGACAGGACCAATTTTATTGCGCACCTAAACGGCGAGAGATACTAAGACGCTGGGCCAGGGGAGTGACGGAACCCAGGCGAAAGTACTTTTTCCAGTGTGTACAGAATCCGATTTATGTATTCCGTACTGAGTAACCTCAGGAAGGAGACCACCGAATTGAGTATTATTATTTTAGTACGGCTTGCATAGAGGTGCGGCTTTTGCATCACCAGTCGGCAATTTTATCGGCGACATGGTGTCCCTGTCGGTGACTGCTGTTACTTTTTCCGTAGATGGATGAGTGTTTTTCCTGCATTTGTGACCGAGTTTCGTTCCCATTAATTCCGTAGCGAGACTTAAAAGCTCAATCCAAGTGTTATTTGTGCACGGAATTTGCGCTTTGCTTCGCCGATGTAATGTCCGGCAGTCAACGGGAGTGTGGAGTCGAGGTGTGGATGTTTGCGCCGTTCTCATCGAAGTGTACGAAGTCTTTTGACCGTCACTTCTCCACGTTCCCTCGGTGAAGACTTGCTTCGATTTTAGCTCGATTTCTACAGCCGAAATTCTTCTTTCCCTAGTCACCGTCAGGGCGAACTCACCGCGGATGGCTCGTTCCGCGACCAGGATGCTATTCGAAGAACTAAACTTCTGACCAGCTAAAAGAGCTGGATTTCAAGACCCTACCCGTACGTTGCTTGCGTGGAAGCTCTCCCCAGGAAAAGGTACTTTGTAGAAACCTAGCTACTTGGGGACTTGGGTTCAGACCGACGGGACCGACAAGAGTCTGATCCGCATATTCCGCGAAGCAGGGACGCGTCACTGCACACTGTGTGTGTCTGGCACTCGGGACTCGTTGAGAATTTCCGCTTCTTCTGGATTTGTGAAGTGGAAATGTGGCGGGTGCCCAACGCCAGCTCGCTCGCTGCTGCAGGCGTCACGAACCGCTTTCTTGTCTCACTTTTCGGTTGCACTTCGTACCTGCGTTTTTCTGCCCTGTTTGTCGAGCAACGCACTCGCGAGGAAATTCCCAGCGAACTGTTGGCACTGTCTGGAAAGCCGAAGCACGCAAAAGCGAAGAGCCACTTTCGCTCCTCACCGCGTTTCCTTAGCCTTCACCTTGATCCTGTCGCCCTCTCGCAGTAGAACCCTCCACTTTGTTTGCCTGTCTCTCGAGCGCTTCCACCATCCGAGAGTCCTTCCTCCTGGCCACTAGGGAGAACGCCGGGGCTGTTGGCCGCTCGTAGCACCAAATTGGAGAGGGAAACGGCGTGGTTTGTCGCTGTCCATTTCCATTTCGCGAGCGCGGAGCCGAGCGAAAAGTTTCACCTCGCTTCTTGCTCGTGTGCTGTCTCTGGAGGAAGTTCTACTGTGTCACCGACAGAGGAAGCAAAAGTCGATCGCCTGCAGGCCACCCGTTGTGCCACGCGTGCGTTATCCTTTGCGTTTCTGTTTTCTCTTATGGCGCGCGAAAACACGGCGCGTCTGCAGAGTTTGTGTGCAAGCATGTCACTTTCGTTTACGTTTTATGTTGAGACTCGCAGCCGTCCCGCCACCACTTTTGCGCTCGTGGACGCCGATTGTTTCTCCACCTACCCCACAGGGGCAGCAGACTGCTGAACGCCTCAAGATCGGCAAAAGCAGAAATCCGTTTCTTGCCGCAGTCGCTTTGGCGTCGAGTCTCAGAGAGTGGCCTGCGTTTTTCGAATTTTCTCTGCTCTGAAAATTCCGCTGACCGTCGCGAGCGAGGCAGTCGAGCTGTGCAGGACGCGGCCATGCTTCCGGTGTTCTCTGCTTACACCTTTCACTCGTTTCTCCGTTGTCTCTTCTTTTCTGCATTTCTTTTCTGATTTTTCCCACCTTCACGAACCCCCTTAAAGTAAGGACTGTGGCGAAAGGTGGCGGTAGACGCCTCCGGAAACCCGTGTTTGCGCTGGGTGTTGGACAAGTGCGCGCCTGCGTAGAAGGCAGAAGGTCTCTCTCTTCTTTGAACTTGTGTCCCCAGAACGCTTTTTTGAGAGCTTGGTTCCCCAGCTTCCTGGCTCTTTTCTTACGACTCCCCCTCTTCACCGCGTTTCGTCGCTTCGCTCTTCCCGTCTGCGGCCTTCGCCGTCTGCCCCGCCCCGCGGACACAAGGACGGTTTTTCGCTGTCGGTCCATTTCCTTAGTGGTCTGTTTGTCGTCCCTTTCGACGAAAAGGGGTCCGCCGTCTTTCGTGTCGGACCAGAATGGCGGCCGCACCGCTAGGATCTGCGACCGCTGCTGGCAGCGACGCTGCAGGCACCCCAGACGTCGGCCCTGGGGCAGAACTGCCCTACTTAGGCAGTCGAATTTCTCTCATTTCCAACACGGAAATCCGTTACGAAGGTTCGCTTCTTCACGCTGTGGCACCAAGTGCTCAAAATTCGTTTTTTTTGCAGTGTCCTCCACGTCTGTTCGCATACGTAGATATATATAGATATATATATATATATATATAAAGAGAGAGAGACATTCATGAATATGCATATCTGTGTATGTGTAGGTGTTCGTGTGTGGTGATAAATTTGGAGGTGTAGTTGTACGTATGTGCATTTTCATAGGAAAAGGAATGGGAGATATGCATGTGCATGTCTTTTAGATGTCTGTGGTGATAGAGTACATAGAGGTACCTCATACCTGAGTACCACACACCCGGTATTTAGAAAGATTAGTGGAAGGCGTTCAAATTCTGGTGGAAGCGTAGAGAAGGAACATTGTGCGTGAAAGAGAAAATCAGTTGTCGATGTGATGCGAGCCCTCACGACATCGGTATTTGCATCTTCGGGGCAACTAGGAAGGGTCGTTGGTGGTGCATGTTGTCAATGCAGTTAGGATTTCCCTTTTTTGTGTGAGACTTCCCTCTGGTCGTGGAATTTGGTGGAGCTTGTTTTTTCGACGTCATTTGGTCTGTGTACAAGAACCACATGCACAAGTTTCTTCGTAGCTGGAGAGCTGTGCTTCCTTGTGGATCCCTAGGGTGCCTCCAGATGAACAGAAGACACGGAAAGTTGAAAGTTGCTCGAGATGCGTGTCTGCCTTACCCTCTCCCTCTGTTTTTCAAGGTATTCTGGACTCCATCAATGCGGAGCAAGCCACGGTGGCCCTCCGCATGGTGCGGTCCCTGGGGACGGAAGGAAGGAGACATCCAGACGACATCCCGCCGTCTCCGCAAGTCTACGACTACATCGTGTTCAAAGGTGCGCCTGCTGCACAGATTCGAGTCAAAATCCCCTCATTCCCGCGTACCCTCAACGCCCCCTGGTTTCAATGACGCGTCAAGTTCTCTGTTGATAAGCCGAATCAAAGGGAGGTCGAAGCATTCGCGCGTTTCCTTTCCGTGTCCTTCGCCTCCTGCCTGTCTACGCCTGTCCTGTCAAGACAGTTCTTTTCGTCGCCGCTTCACATGTAAACATCTACACCTATGTCTGTGCATTTAGGTCTGTTTCTTTATGTCTACTTAAGTTTGCGTGTATAGGTAGGCCAGGATTGGAAGTCTTTGGTCGCGTGTCCGTGGGTGATCGTCTCTTCTGTCGTCTCTGTGCAGTGCACGGGTGTCGTCTGTCACTGCATTTATATGTACATGTTGCCGTTAATGTGTGTAAAGAGGTATTTGGAGGTAGACAAGGACCAGAAATCGTTCCGCTTTGTGGTGCGTGGATGGCGCTTCCAGGATCGGACATCAAGGACTTGACTGTTTGCTCGGAGCCGGATCCGTCGCTGGTTAGTCACCTGAGCGCGTTTCCCCCTGACCCTGCCATTGTTTCCATGTCTGGGCCGTCTGGCAATGGACACGGCTTCACGTCTCCCGCACCGGCACTGTCGGATCCGCTTTACATGGACTCTTCCTCGGGGGCGTTGGGCTCTGCCCGCCGCCACGAAGGTGTCTCCTCGCCCTCGCTGATGGGGGCGACGCCGCACGGCCTGCTGCCCCTGAATGCGCCCTCGTCGCTCCCGAATGCCGGCATTCTGGGAGTCCCTGGCGGTCTGCCGTCGCCCTTCGCTGGGAACGCCTCGCCCCTGTTGAGCGCGGAGCCGCACCCTGCGCCCCTGGTGGGGCCCGACGCAGGCTTCCCCGTGTATCCTGCTGGCGGGACAGGGTGCGCGGGCGAGGTCGAGGCCAGCTTCCTCGGTAACGCCAGCGCCCAGCCGTCTTCGCCTCCCAGCCAGCATGCGGGGCGCGGACCCGGTCTGCAGTACGCGCTGAACGAGGAGGACATCTTGCACGCAAGAGACGAGGGTTTGGTGCCCTTCTCAGGCTCGAACTATGGGCGTGGCCGCGGCGCCGGAGGCTACAACCGTGGCCCGAAAAATGCGCAGCACCGGGGCTACTACAGCGCCGGCGGCCCTGGGCGCGGCGGGTATTACGGCATGCGCAAGAACGGGTACTACGGGGCCCCCGGCGGACCCGAACAGGGCCGCAGGGGCTACCACCAGAGAAACCCCATCGGCGAACTCAAGAGCCACCCGAACGAACAGCTGAAGAGCGAAACCGCTCAGGACTTCGACTTTGAAAAAATGAACAAACAATTTGCGAAACCCAGTAAGAGAGACGCAACGGTGTGGGGGGAGAGGGGCCTTGCGGAGGAGCAGCTGTCGCTGAGAATCGATGGTGCAGGGTAGCAGCGTGTTCGATGTGTGCAGAGTAACGGGTTACTTGTGTGTGGATGAGTCACTGCGGCTGGTGAATGGTCTTGCGAAAACGGAATGGGGGGAAAGACAGGCAAGGACACTTGGTTCTGGAAGCTCAGGCGGAACGCGGGTACCTTTATGTAACCTAGGCTCAATATGCGTCTCTTTGTCCCGTCGTCTGTGTCTATATGAATGCGTATGCATTCGCTATATATGCATATATATATATATATATGGGTCTCTGTGTGTGTACTGGATTGTGTACTGTGTTGTTCGTGTATCTGTTTGTGGATGTGTAAACGTGTGTTGTCTGCACGGTTCTGCAGCTTCGCTGCCACCGACGGAGAGGACCGATGAGAAGGGCCGGGGCGTCGAGTGCGGTGAGGAGTTGGGGGGTGAGAAGAAGAAGCCGTACGACAAAAATGAGTCGTTCTTCGATTCGATTTCTTGTGAAGCGCTGGACAAACAACAGGGTCGCGAGGAGCGGTTCGATCGACAGAAGCAAAGGGAGCTCGATGTGAGCACCTTCGGCTCTCAAGCTGCGCACTACCGACCCCTCCAGGGCTGGGGCGGCCCGGGGCGGGGCCGCCGCGGAGGCAGAGGCGGCCGCAGAGGTCGAGGAGGCAGAGGCAGGGGAGGACGCGGAGGTGACGAGATGTAAGGCACAGCAGTGAGCGTCTTTTGCAAACTCCAAGCTCTTTAGAGCAAGGGGCTAATGCGAGGAAACAATCGTGTGGGCGCGTCTCCACGTGTGCTCTGCGCCGAGAGGAAGTGTTAGGTCTCAGAAATCCGGGTCGACGCGAACCCGTGAGGAGAGGACCTGGAGAGCTGTCGGTGACCGACGAAGGCGGCAAGACGACCTTTCCCTGGTGCAGGAGAGAAACGCGTTGTTTCGTTTATGGAGCGCAGAGTGGCCCTTGTAAAGCAAGCGAACGGGAGCGGCGGCGCCGCAGCGAAGGAGAGCAGACATCTAGATTGTTGGTGTGTAGAGACCACAGGAGACGTGAACGAAAAGAGCGCGAGGCGGACCTAAGCGGGACACTCAAGCTCAAGTAGACAAAAAAGATTAGGGCGCAGGGAGGCGGCTTTCTTTTTTCAATGCAGAAACGGGGCAATGGAGGGAGAGAGAAAAAGACAGACCAACAGCGGATCACTGTTGTCTCACGTTTTAGGGAGTTAAACGATGGACGTGCAGAACGTGCATGGATCCAGAAGCTAGATTATGATGTAACTTGATTCGGTCGTGTCTTCCAGGTGAAGGTGGACGAGGGTAGACAAAGAAAACGAGAGACGATCGAGAAGGAGCAAATAGATTCTGCAAGGAAATGAAAGGAACGACGCGAGAAGAGGAGAAAGGTGCCCAGTGACGCCTTCTGAAGAGGGAAAGAGCAGAAGGAGTTTGATGAAGCGACGCAGGAAGAAGTGAACATTTCAGCTGCTTATCGTGCTTCGAAGGCAGCACCGCGAGAGATGTTAGGCAATCCAGAGAATGTGGACAAGACTTGGATGCCAAAGAAGGGCCTACGTTCAAAGAGATGTTATGAGG
Organism: Toxoplasma gondii ME49; assembly: GCF_000006565.2. Classification (NCBI taxonomy): domain Eukaryota; phylum Apicomplexa; class Conoidasida; order Eucoccidiorida; family Sarcocystidae; genus Toxoplasma; species Toxoplasma gondii. The sequence continues at coordinate 5,720,917 of NC_031476.1, forward strand.
ACAGAGAAGAAAACGGAGAAAGGCCCCGACCAGAAGGGGAGAGCCGATTGAATTCTGAGTCGTTTCGCTGAGAGAAGTGGAAAAGTACTCGGAGGCGTTGAAGGACAGGGCAACGGCGAAAATGGGTGTCTTCCGATGGCGGGCCTCCGAACAGATCACAAACGATGGGTACATTCAAAAACGCCCGCGTCGGCAAAGCAAGGTGTCGAAGCCACTACTAGTAGTGTTTTGAAGAAAACTGAAGGAGCTTCAACGGTAGGGGAAATAACGGCACAGGAATGGAGGGAGGCCGAACAAATTCATTTTTTAGCATGGACCTGAAGGGAACAATCGTTGGGCAACAGGAGCTGGACGAGAATACACAGCAAATGAAACAGAGTAGGGAGAAACCTGCAGCGTCTCCGGAGAGACGAAAGCATCGTGCAACTTCTCGTGGAGGCATGTGACGCGGAGGCAAGCACAAGAGGCAGTGAGGAAGGAGAACCCGAGGAGAAAGAGTCAAAGAGATAGTCATGTTGGCTTCAGTCCAGAAGCGACAAGATGTGACAACGGAGAAAAAGACGGCTGAGGACGGACGCTGTCCGTGTTTACCACAATGGAGATAGGTTTTTCGGGGAAATACGCCAATAGCGCATCAGTTTCGTTGTCTGTCTTTTGCTTCTTGCCACTGATTCGTCCAGAGGTCTAGGCCACCTGGTCCTTGTTTCGCAACTTCTACATGTTCATAAATCTAAGCGTATGTTTCCGTAAATGCATATCCGTGTGCATCCGCTCCTTTCTGCGCCTCCCCAAGTAGTGGAAACTCTACAGTGTGGCAGCAATCGTCAATATGCCTTTGCGGCGACCTCGTCGACGTGGAAACTTGCGAGCTACACAAAAGATCGGGCGTCGATTGTAGAGTAGGGTGAGTCCGGACGGTTCACGGCGGCACCGTGCCTGTTGAGAGCAGCATGCGTGGCCTTTGCACCCGACAAAACACCAAAGAGTGAAAGTGGACTGTTTTACGACCACTACGGTGACCTCGATATGACTTGCTGGAGGCCCGGAAATCCCTCAGTGGAAGTCTGCTTTGTGGCTGCAAGGATGGCGCGAAGGCGAGCGCCATCTGCACGTGCGCTTAGAAAACAGCTTGTGGCTAAAACACTAAGAGAAAAGACGCACCTTCTACGAATGTGAAGGCGTCCTCCGTAGCAAAAGCAAAAAACTTCTTTTTACGCTGCAGCGTATCACAGCCGACGCCCTTTGATGTACGGACGGTGAAATGCTTGACTCCAACAGAACGGATGGGCCGTGATTGACTTTCATACCGCGAAAACAACTGCAGAAGTGGATCAGGGCGATGAGGCCGTTGTTCCTCGTACGCAGAAACGTTTGTGGATGTTTCCGCTTTCTCCATATGTGTGGTCCGGTTTCCCTTGGATAGGTTCGAGAGACTATGAAATCTGTGCCGCGCACTGGGCTGTGAATCTTGATTGCACTTTCGAAGAGTCCGTTTCGACTCTGGTTCAAGCTTTCTTAGTGCCGCAGCAGCGTTTGATATTTGTCGTCAGCGATTTAATGAAAACAGGAATAGTGCTGCGCGGGTTTTCTTGTGTGTGTTTCCGTGGCTGTGGTCAGTCAGGTGAACTGACATAGGATGGGATGTGTTTCTTAGAGAGGGCCGCCCGCCGACGGGGACGCGGAAAACGGCGAGAAAAAAAAACGGGAAATAGGGAAGTGTTCGATGGATGTATTCCATTTTCCGTGTGAATCAGTTTCGTGGTGTGGGAGAGAGGGTCAGTAAGATGGCCACTTAGGAGTTCGTTGCTCGAGTGCGCATAGAAAATGGTATAAACTGTGTGACATTGTGCAATGGTCCTCTTGAACGTGCAAGATAGAAAGTGGCTTATCGTCCTTTTGTGGGCACGTCGGGGCTGATTGTCTGAGAAAATTAAGGTGGCGTAACGGCGAAGAAAGCAGCTGAACCAGGTGAATGGTCGCGGCCCAAAAGCAGACAGGACAAAACAGATTAACGAAGTAGTAGAGGGAAAACTAAGAGGCGAAGAAGCTGCGGAAAAGTCTCCTTTGCCAAAGTTGAAAACGATATCGCACAGATCGAGCTGCCCCCCAGGGACGCCCCGTTTTAGGGTTTATGTTGAAGTTTAACGATCAGTGACAGACAGGGGAGTGACGGAAAGACTAAAATAACAAGAAATCCTTTGTATGAACAGGAGGCCCACTGTGCCTCCCGTGGGTGAGAAGAGAGGGCACGTTGAGGCCCAAAGTACGTATAGCAACACTCAACTGCAACCCTAAGGCGTGCACACAAAATCTCGTTCTTCACCCTAGATTTGAGACCCAGTACAGCAGCAATTCGCCCTTGCTTCTCTTGACGTCAGGAGTGATTTCGCCGCTCTCTGGGGAACTCGAGGGGCTCACCGAAAACTGAGGAAGAGGTTCAGCGTTCGAGAACGCGGGGCAATCCTCCGAGTGTCGATCAGTTCAGGCCTTCCGGTAGTAGTTAACAGCGCCCTTTGAGCGCACCTTGCGATACGCGTAGGCAGGGAACTACTGTAGTGTGACAGCAACTGAAATGTTCCGACACGTTTACAGGTGGAAACACGTAGCAGCCGAAAACTAACAATCGAGTTTGTCAGACGCCTAAGATCGCAAGACAAGTAGTCTTGACAGCAACTTTGGGACTATCAAAATGTCGCGCGTTTCGTCTAGAAGAAGGGGAAAAATAGAGCTCTCTATGCGTCTGAGGCATCAAAAGCCATGACAGATCACCTCAGGCTTCAGCGTTTGTCAACCTAAGTTGAGCGTGACTAGGTCATTTCCTTGTAACATTAAACTGACGCATGTCCGTGCCAGCAGCCACAAGGCCGGCACAGCCATAAGTCCGTCAGGGAGGCGCTTCTGTTGCCTCCGAAGGCATCAACTAGCCAAATTATTCGAACCTTGTTGGGCATTACATTGTGGAGCAAATATGGTCCATTTTCTGCGCTTTTCCGGAAAGACTCCTTCTTGTTGCAATGCATGGTACGACAGTCAAGCCCGGTTCGCTGCAGCCTGCGGGGGGAGGACTAGGGGAAGTTGGTGGTTTGGAAAGCAGTGCTCGGTCCCAGTGAAGAAGGAAAAGGTAATCGGTTGTACGCTAGTGACAAAAGATTAGGGAACCCTGAGGTCACATTCTCAGACCAAGGCGGTCTTCATTGTACAACCATGTGCGAACGTCTGTTGGCACGCAAAGAGTCTCCGCGACGCCGGGCATGTGCACAATCCATTGCAGGAACTCTGCGATGAGACAGCAAACAAACCCTTAATAACATATTGAGAAAGTTGGTTCTCTTGAAACGAGTGGACGCCGTACAACTCAAAGACGGGCATATCTGTATGTATACAGCATCGGGATTCCGTTTATTGTGCTCGGAAAGGAATGACTCGGATGTCATCGGCCAGCGGGGTAGTCCGCTGTTCTTGTATACTTCTGTTTGTCCCCGGAGGTCTTGAAATAAACATGCCTACCATCTTGGTTTCGTTCATCGTGTGCGTCGCTTACCATTATACCACAGTAACTTCTGATTGTCTTCTACATGAAACTGCCTGAGAGAGGATCACCGACCAAGCGACAGCGTTGCTTACACCCGGAAACCCTCCGATAGACTGAAGCGCGGGTTTGTTTTCATCAGGTGAGCTGGGACAGCTTACTGGATCGCCGCATCAGCCCAGGCCTCCAAAATTCCATATGCTGCTCTGGAAGGTAAGGCATGCCGACAGTTGGAGACACAACTGTTGTTTCTGTGTGTTGGACGTGCGCGTAACTCGCTTTCTTCTTTTTCGGAGGCTAAAGGCACCTCTCCTAAAACAAGCTTGAAAACCCTGCGTGCAGTGCCACCGTTAGACGTCCAAAGGGTTCTATTCCGAATTCGATGAGTTTTATATGGAGACGATGGTCACATCTGGTACTGTTTCCGTGAATTTGATTCTTTGGCAGATGCCTTTCACTCACTTGCTGATTTCGTCTTCTGTATGCCTCTCAAGAACAACTCTGAATCACCACATTGTGCAACGCAAAGGCGCTTTGCTCTTCATCATACGGCAATTCGAGGATTTCCCGTGCGGTGAGGACAAAAACTTGGTCGCACCGAACACCATCCCTTACGGCTGAAGCCTGGTCTTCCTGAGATGTTCAGAGCTATCTTGTCAAAATTTGGCAGTTCTAGACGCAAATCGCTTCGGTAACTGGTTGCGTCTGCCATAAAACCGTCACTCGCAAGCTTCTTGGAGAGCCAGACGATCGTCGTATGGCAGCCATGCTCTTATCAGCACATCTGCCCCACCCAACTGTGTGAATCAGTTAACTCACTGGGTGATCAGCTGTATTTCGGACAGGCAAAGATGTAAACATATCGTACTTCGACAATTGTGGAATTCATGGCATTCTAAACATCCGTTGATAGATGTCGGGGAGCATAATGCTTGGCGTCTGCGAACGGAGCCGACCCAGGAGAATCCAGTCTCGTTATGCGAGCAACTGTTTCGTCAAGCTGTCAATTCATCTTTTGTGTGAGCGACGAACTTTGCTTTGAACTCTTCGCTGTTCCAGTCAAATGGGACGACGCCGGACTTCAGAAAGCAGAGGAAGAGAGATTGCATTATCTCGACAATATCCTCCTTGACCACGTATCTGCATGCCAAATCAGGCATATGTCATCTTGGTGTGAGTTCTCTCGGAATATCTTCACTTCGGAAATTGACTTCCGTTTTGTGTCACGAAACCGGATTGCCGGTGCACTACAGTACCAGCACCTCTCGATCGCGCTGGTAATAAGCTTACCCTTTGTTTCCTCGATCGTACAGATGAAATAGCACTGCACGTTACAAACATTCGGAGATGCAAGAGGCACTTGCAGAGAGAGTAAAAGCCTGAGAAGCCTTTGGTCCAGCAAATGTGTCTCGAATGAGACACCTGACAGCCTTGCATCCGACGGAGTGGCGCCA